>NC_080601.1:27979640-29179640 GCF_027887145.1 Ammospiza caudacuta | reverse complement strand
ACCTGCAGTAGATTTGGGACAAGCCTGTGGAATTTCTCTCTGATTGACACAGATTCTGCTGACATTTCCAGAGGCCTCAGTTTGGCCAGCTCACACTTTAGCCCTTCTTTGCCCTTTCCGTGCTGCAGCTTTAAGCCCAGAGTGATGAATTTGCGTGTGCTGGCCATTCACCTCAGTGTGGTGTAGGTGGCTCTATTTTAAGATAATTCCCAGGTTTAAAAAAAAAAAAAACAAAACACACAGGAGAGAGGTAGATGTGTCTGCTTCTGCTGCTCTTGCTGTGGGGACAGACACCTGCAGGAGGGAGATGGTGCAGGTGGGTGCTGGGGGCAATCACTCCCCAGAAGGAGCAGCAGGTGGGCATCCCTCCCTCCATCAACACTCACCTTGGCACCAGCCACAGCAGAGGCTGGTGCTGGAAGGTGCTGCACAGCTCAGCCCCCTCCCTACAGGCTTATTCCTTCACAAGAGGGCATTGTCCCTGCTGGCAGGAGCCTGGCCTCATGATGCTGAGCAGGACAAAGGCTCAATTTACCCTGTGAAAGAGCTGGAAACCAGGAAGGGGCCAGAGGCAGCCAAAGCCCATTCTCCCTATCTGAGACCCTTTGGATTTTGGTGCCATGGGTTGGTCAGCTGCAGGCACAAGTGCTCAGGGCTTAGAGCTGCCTGCCTTCAGCAGGAAGTGCTCTGGGACAGTGTGGAAGTAGGAGGTGTTGGGGCTTTATTCAATAAGAGGAGCACTTCAGATGCTTCAGACATGAATATACTCATTTTGTGTTTCACTTGGCATTTAAGTAAGTCTCCTGCATTGCATATCTACCCTGGTGCACAAGAGGAAAAGTGGGGCCTGATGTTTGGAAAAGTCACGTATGATTCTGCAGCTTTTTGCTGCTGGCAATGCTCTGCCTACTTCAGAGGACAACTACAGTGTGTTGTTCTTTACAAATGGTTTCTGCACTCCAAAAACACAAACTCCTGCCTCCTGTCATGCACCAAGACAACCAAGACAGGAATTATGGGGATGATTCAAACGTCCCTCTGAATGCAGACCTGCAGAGAGGAGGAAGAGGAGGAGGAGGAAACCCATGTCCAAAGCCAAACACAGGACCATTTCTTCTAGGACAAGTCACACATGTCAGTCAGTGATAGAAGAAAGACTCTTTGACTGTCTCCCTGGAGGGTGGAAAGGACTCTTTTTTTCCACCACCTCTGGTTAAAAAAAAGACAAAAAGGGTTGAAATTAGGAAGATAAGGGGAGAATTGTGGCATTGTCTACAGTTAGGCAAGAACTTGCAACCACAAATAATTTAATTCATCCTGGAGAGGGAGGAGCTCAGAGGGCTACACAGGCATCTGGCATGGACAGAGTCTTGAAACCATTGTGAGAAAAGCATCACACCAGATGATGGCTTGGGCAGGTTGATCCTGACATCCCCCAGAGGGCTGTACCTGGACACAGGCACACAGGAAAGCCTTCTACCATCAAAAAGAAAAAAAAAAAATCCCACCCCAAACCAACCCCAAAGCATTTAATTGGGTCCAGGCTTTAGGACCATTTGGTACCTACCATTTTTACAGCAGGCAATTCTATCCATTTGCTCAGCTTCAATTTTTTGTCTGCAAATTTAACACTTAGGCAGAGGATATTTCTCCAGTCCAGTCTCAACTGACAGGATCATCATAATACATATTTATTCTAGTGTGTTTATTCTAAGTTGTCAGCCTATATTGGATCATTTTGGACACCCCAGGAGAAGGCACAGTGAAGCCTGTCACATTGGCTGCCATGCAGATGTTGTCTGGGGAGGCAGGGGCTGTAGTGACATGCTGAGCTCAGTGCAGAAGGAGGTGGCCACACAGCCACAAATAAACCCTGTCTGGTGATGGACACTCATAAATACTTGGCTGCAAATGATTCCCAGTCCTCCCAGGCACCCATGTCAGCTGGATATGTTAGAGAAAAAACCAGAGGAGTTATTGACAGGAGTTTTGACTCTGAGATTTGGGATTAGGAGACACTATGAGAGTGGTGCTGTCACATCAAGTATCATCAATTCTCCAGTGAGCACAGGTCAGTGGGAGATACAGCCCATCAACAGGCAACAATTGTGGTGATATTTCCTTGTTGTTGAATGCTAATAGCTCAGGCTTGTAGGACTGCACTGTAAAAACATCCAGATACAGAAATTCTCTCTTTCAGCTCCTTAAAGTTTTTTTTTCTTCTCTTTTTAGATTAGAATTCAAGAAGGGACATGGAAGTAGAGATAGATTTTACATCAGATTTTTGTTACATCAGGCTTTCGTCTACCAGATTAATTGCAAGGTTGTTTTAGCTGAAATGTGCACTGCAAAGGATTTATAAAAACAACTGTAATTAAACTTATATTCAAGCATTTTTCTTTTGCTTCCAAACACAAGAACTGGATTGCATCTCTATACAAAGCTGCCAGCCAGCTTATTCTGCAGATCTTAAAAAGATTCTCTTGCTGTGCATTGCTGGGGGCCTGATTTTTGAAAAGTTCCTCCTAACAATGCAATCCCAGCTTGATTACCCATAGAGTGCTCATTCCTGGAAAGGGATTTTTCTATTTCAGTTTCTTCTTCCAGCAGGGGATTCCCTCTTAATCAGCTGCAGAAAAAGATTGGAGAACAGTGTTGGAGGCAGAGAGAGAGGAGAGCGTGGGGGTCAATTCTTTAAAGTCAGAAGGGTTATTTCTCACCAGTTACTGCAGAATATTTTGACCATCACTTCCCTGGAGAAAATAAATTGCAGTCCTCCAGAAAATTTAGCTGGATTACTAGAATTTGAACTTGTGATGCTCTTAGTCATCTCGCCAACTTCCACTGCTCACACTGGATGAGACCAGCATAAAAGACAAAACGGGAAGCAGAAGTCAACCAAGTTCATGAGAGAAATGAGACTCACATTTTTAGCAGCAAGAATTATTAACCACTGGAAAAAACTACCGAAGTGAAGGAGTTTCCCTACTCTGATGTCTTCAAAACAAAAAATGCTGTTGTCAAGTAGGAGTTACAGGGTTTGGACCAGGAATTCTGGATCAGTTCATCACACCTCAAAAACCATGAAGAGCTTGTGCTGTGCAGACCCAGGGATCACACGGCTGTCCCGTGATCAGACACACTGCTTGGAGCCCATCAGCAGCTGGCTGTAGTGAATTACACATGAGGTGTTTGTACCAGCTCAGCCTGGCCCCCGTGTCTGTGCAGTGAGCAGGCAGAGGAGCACATCCTGGGCTGGGTGTTGCTCTCCCAGGAAAGCTGCTGGTTTACAGCTCTAAGTGTTTAAAAGCTGACCAGGGCGTCTTCCTGCCCTCTTGCAACACCAGTCCTCAACTAAATCAATATTTTTAAGGCAAACTTGCAACATGTAATCAAAGTAACTGATAACTTGCAAATGAAAAAAAAAAGTATCTGGGAACACCTGGCTTTGGCACTGAATCCACCCAGAGATCAAAGCACTTACAGAAAGGAAATAGATAAGGAAAAGGACACCATCCTGCAGAGAGGGAGGGATCAGAGCCACCAAGTGTGATCAGGTGTGGGGCTGCAGTCAGGGATCCTACAGCTCCTGATGCTGGTCTCTGCAACAAGCAGTGCCACTAGCAATCTTCTAAGAAGGAGCTGACCTCCCCAGCCCTCACAGTGGGAATGGGGCCCCTAAAGACACCACAAAGTCAGAATTCCACCTCACTATGGCCACTGTCACATAAAAGGATGAGGTTCACATACAGCTGACACATTATACTTGAAAAACTTCCAACCTCAGCATGTCTGAATGACAGAGGATTTGTCCTTGGCAGGTCCCCATCAGCACAATTCCCCATGGTCCCGTGCCTGCTCTTATGTAGCCCCGGGGCCCAAACATGCAGAGTGTAGTTCAGATCCTCAGACAACCCAGAAAAATGGGGAAAAAGTTGCAAATTTATCTCTCTTGTGATTACAGCCCACTTGAGACCAACAGCTGTGAAAACAGTCTCTGAAGTACAGCTCTGCTTCCACCAAACCAAGGACTACCTTGTCCTTACAGGGAGGTCATTTCAACTTCAACTTCAACTTCATTTCTCTTGGTCCTGGTGTGAAGAGCACTCAAATGTGAGACAACACAAATCTCTCGCCTGTCCATGGGCAGAAAGATCACCCATGCACAAACAATTAACTGAATCTGTATTAATTTCCCATGTCTAAGAATTTGAGTGGGTGCAATGTAAAATCCTTCAGCAAGTTCTCCTCCATCAAGTTGGAGAAATCTCTTACTGCCATATTAGAAACAAGCACAAAACCCAGCTGGGTTATGGTTACACTTCCAACCAAGCCTTGGCCAGCAGACAGGATAAAGGGGAACTTTGCTTTGACTAACACACACGAAAGGTCTGGCTGCCACATTTGTGCTCCTGCACTTGCACCAAGACACCTCTGCAGCTCTGCCCTCCTCTGTCCCTTGTCCATGGCCAACCTCCACACAGGAGAAGAGATGCCCAGGCAGAGCAGCCTGTGGGTCCTACAGTGCCAGCAGCTGTGAGGGCACGTATTCCAGTTTAGGTAGGCCATGACTGATACCTCAGTTACCTTTGATTTCACTCCAGCAAATTTAGGAGGTCTTCATTGTTCATCTAAAGCTCAGTGTTACTTACAGAGCTGTGACACCTCCCAGACCATGTGTTTTGGTAGGGTTTTTTGCAAACACCAACCCTTCTCACTTTAATTCAGGGTGCCTGTCAGCAGGGCTGACATGCTCTCCTGGGCAGGGGGAATGTTTCATTTTCCCCAGGGCTTCAACTTGCAGGAATGCTGGAGTTTGAACAGTGTGTATAATTCATAGTTCCTATGGTTCCTTCAGAATCTCAAATTACACAAATTCACTTTGCCTTCCTACTCTGGAAAAGAGCCAGAAAAGCTCAGCCTGCAGAGATCCAGGGCACCATGGAAAGTCCTACCAGGGCAGGGGAGCAGACACAGCAGCAACCATGCAAACATTTGAATCTGTTTATCATGCCTGATCTCTTCTTTACAGCCATGTAAACTGTCCAGAGTGGGATCTCAAAGGTGTAGATGAAGGAGTCTGCAAACAAAGGGAATTTCCAGGACATCTTACTGCACCTCTCCCCACGTGCTGCTGCCCAGCCACCTCCTCAGCTGCTCCTCACTACAGAGCACCCAGCAATTGCTTGCCCAGGGCAACGGCAACAAGACATTACATGGCTTTGTGAATCTTCTGAGGCAACCGAATTGCTGGAAACAAAGCAGAAGAGTGTTTTCCCTAAAAGTTCTTGGAGTTTCCAGGGATCATATGCATACTGGAGTTCTCCAGTGGGCTCTCCTTACAATTTGTGAGCACAGAATGAAAACATTTCTAGTGGAAAGAGACATGGAGAGAGAGGGGCAGTGCCAGAGATAAAGCGATAAGAAAAACAGGGTGTCATCATCCACCTGATCCTGCAATCATTATCTTGGATAGCAATTCCCACTGCTTTCATCAGGTACTCAGGCAAAAGGAGGAATGTGGGATCTGGCCCAGCATGTGTGATGATATCAGTGGCTCACTGTCACGGAGCTGGGAATTACTGCCAGCACGCTAACAGCCCCTGCCACCCACTCTTTTATTCTGTAACATCACACTCTCTAGAGATTCTCTTGCTGCTGCTGCTACACCCTGCTCAAAACACCATGGGCAAAAAGGTTTAGTGGAGAGTCCCCAGTTTGGGGGCTCCTCCTGCCCGACAAGCCCCGTTGAGCTCCTAGCAAGCCAAGCCATAGGGCCTGTGTGCCCAAACCCCACGGCAGGGCTCAGCAGCCAGAGGCGTGGGGAGGGGAGATTAGTCAGCAGCCGAGTGGCTGGGCTCCCCAGCCCCTTGATTTGTTTGTCTGATTGCAAATATGTTGCAACCTGACAGCAGCACAAGGGTGCAGGGGTTTCATTATACACCCACATACCACCTACATTTTCTGCCCCTGACCCACTGAGGTCCAGCACACCTGCAGCACAGACAAACATCAGCAGGTTTGGGAGCATTCAGCCCACAGCTGCATCTCTTGGCACTACACAGATCATAGTCAGACAGCCTGATTGCCTTCTTTAAAAAAACCCTGGAGTATATAATAAAGAGGAGGAAAGCTTTCCTCACCTTTCACCATTCATACCTGGGCTTTCCATCTCTCAAGGCAAAGGCAAAATGGTTCTTGCTCCTCCTTGCCTAGGGGACCACAGGTCTTGCTGAGAATCAACTTTAGGGGCTGGGCTCTGGTCATGGGCATATGTGGGACACACACAGAGAACAAACTGATGCATCACCAGTTCTGCCGTTGTTATTGCAGTTCTGGGCCTAGAGACATTCCTCATACCTGTTTATTAGTAGGGACTGACAACCCCTCAGCTCCCAGAGCTTCAGTCCTTGTTCCAGTGAAGAGAGATGCAGTCACGTCACTGGTGCAGATGCAGTGTTCCCAATGCCACCAGCAGGGCAGGGACCATGCATGCTGCTTCCCTCCACACTTTCAGCAACGATCCCCACGGCTTCACAGTGAGCAAACAGCTCTCAACATGAAAGCAAAGAGGAAAGGACACAGCCTGATTGAATTTGCTTGTGATCAACAGCAATCTTTACCTCTCACTAGCACTCTTGATATGTTAATCAACTGTCCTTTTTCTCCCCCACTCTTTCCAGGTGGACTCACTCATGGGTCTGATAAGAGCCTCACCCTCATCAGGGCAATTAATTAGATGGAGAAACATACCACTAAAGAACCCAAAACCCAAATAGGCTTTATAGTCTCTTTTAGTATTTCCTGTCTGAGGCTTTGCTGAGATTTGTGTTTTTCTGTTGTGAGTACAACTCTCTCCTGCTGGTTGTACCCCCTTCCCACTGATCCTTGGTGAATGTACCTAAACACAAGGGCAGCAGTGACACTGCCTTGGGCCATGGTGTATGTCAGGGCTCTCTGAGTGCTCTTCCAGTCAAGACCCTGTGAAGCCCCATGTGGCAAGAGGCTGCTCCTCAGGCACTGGGGCCTTGGCTGAGGCAGAGCCCTGGTGTCTGGCATGACATATCTACCACAGGACCTACCTTCTGCTGGCCCATGACCAGACTGCCCAGAGTGTTTGAGCTCAGACAAATGCCTTTCCCTAACTCACCAAAACTATGCTGCCACCTGACCAGCACCCAGGCACTGCAAAGCTCAGTGCACATCTAATGTCTCCTTCGTACCTCAGTACCTTCTCAGATCTGTAGGATTTTCCCTGGTTCCCCCTCCTCTGTGAAGCACAGTGGAGAGAGCAGAGTGATAAAAGCCACATCCCTCCCCTCCAAGGAGCTCTCCTTCACAAAACTGCCCAGAGAAATGAGATGTTTTGGGCCCCTTTGCATTGCACTGACAGCTCTCCAGGGCAGCACTTGGAGCAGTAAGGGCAACATGTCCATCTCCTGGGTGGTCTAGCCTGCTCCAGTTGTGTAAAGAGTTAAATCAGGGGAGTGAAACCACAGATGAGATGACACTTACTAACCAAAAAGGATGTGGGGAAGGTGAATTGGAGACTGGACTCTGAAAGCAGATGAGACAGGGCAAATGAGTGGCTGCAGAGAAAGGGCAGAGAGAAGAGCGCTCTGGAAGGGGACAAGTGTGTCACCTGGACACTTGCAGATCAAGGTGAATGAAGCATAGGCCCTCAGAGCTGAAAGAATGTGGTAGGTAAACAGAAGCTGGAAATAAGCACAAAGCTACAGGTTGCCTTTTAAACCTGGTATTCAAAATGAACAACACAGCAAAATCAACAAGCTCCTGAGAGTACCTGGTTTCCAGGCAGTTGTGTCTACAAACTCATAATGCACTCAGGCTCCGTGGGAGAGCTGAACCCAGACTGAGGTCAGCACTGTGCAAACACTGCAGGGCTCAGGTAATGAAAAGCTCCAGAAATCAACCCCCACCATTTGCTTTGCACTGGAACAATGTGAACCCACAGCTGCTGCCCTGGTCTGCCTTATAGGGGCAGCCCATGCTGCCCCCTCCATGCACATGTGATGGAGTGCCTGGGCAGGGTGTGTAGGGGACAGGGAGCAGTGGTTCAAACCCGGCCCACCACCTGAAGATAACCAGCTTTCCACAGAGCTCTGGCTCTGAGAGGTGCTCTGCAGTCCCTGTCCAGGTTTGCAGCAAGCAGCCACCTGGGTCCCCCCTCACTCTCAGCAAGGGGAGCAGCCAGCAGCATACTGAGCAATGACCCAGAGCAGGGCCACAACCCCTTCAGAGGAGAGGAGGTTTTCCCTGGAGCCTCACAGCAGGCTGGATTGTTCCACACCTCCTGTTGGTGAGTCCTTGTCTCTCCTTCACACAGAGAGGTTATGGCCTCCCTCTCACTGCAGCACTGCCAGCAGCCCACAGCCCAGACAGGAGCTGCTCACATTTAAGCCCAAACCATCTCAAGGCTCCTGTCCTTTGGAGTGCTGATGGAGAGAGCTCATGGGGACAGAGCCCCCTAGACAGGGCACCACAGAAGGGACATAATCTACTTTCTCCCTCTGCCCAGCTGAATTCCTGTTTCCTAGTTCAATGTTGTTTAAATACCTCTAAGAGAAATATCTAAAAAGTGGGATGATGTTTTAGCCCTCACCCATGTATTCAAGAGAACCCCTCATTCATGCCATTGCTCACTGATGCCTGTCCAGATCACTCCATGGCTGTTGGTGGGCTTTGGCAGCTTCTCCTTGTGGCAGGGGTCCCCTTGCCCCTGTGCCCCTGTGTCACCCCCACACAGCCCTGAAGGTGGGCAGCAAGGTTAGGAGCTTCAAACACTCACCCTAGGCCTCCACACAGCCCCATGGCTCTAACTGGCAACAGATGAATCCAGGCTGTTTCCTGAGAGACAAGAGTTTCAACAATCCCTAAAGCCTCTTAGGCAACAGCAATATCCTAAATGGGAGCTTTATTCTCCTGCACTGCTCAACAGAGCCAGTATTCAGACATGAAATGCTGGAACACTCACTCAGGAGCCCCCTCGGTACAGGAAACCTTCCCTGTAGGCGTGGGGTGTCCTGGATCATACCTGGGAGCTGCAGAAAACTCTCCCACTGATGAGCTGTAAAGGCCAGGGGGACTGGCAGGTCCCAAACCAGAAAGCTCCTTCTTGGCTTCAGAGGCCCCCCTTGAGCTCTGGATTTTCAGACCTTGCTGGTTCTCCCTGTTGATGGGGGCAACTTTTGTGTCCTGTCCCTGCACAGGGGGCAGTGGCAGATGGACATGTCAGAGCTGGGGGTGAAACCCAAGAGTGTGACCCTTGGTGCATTCCAGGAAGCCAGAGGCTTCTCTACACCTGCAAACAGGGAAGAGGGAGGGCAAAGCACCCCACTGTCCCGTCTCACACAGAAGGCTTATTGCTGATGGAGGGGCAGGAATGAATCTGCACTCACTGCAGCCACCTCCTCGAGTTTCACACACCTCATGAGCCTGTTCTTGGCCTCCTCCTGGCCAGGGACGCACAGTCCCTGCTGCCAAGGGTGAAGGGTGAGGGAGCCAGCAGCTGCCAAGGGTTCACGTGAGCTTGCAGCATTCCTGCAGAAGCTCCTCTAATCTCGGTGACCTCAGTGGGTGGATGGCAGCCAATTGCCATCACTGCATCCTTAGCAGACCTTGGCTGCAAGGGAGGAACCACTGGGGGAGTTAAAAGGGGAAAAAAAAAGAAAAGGGAAAGAGAAGAAAAAAACAACTTGCCTGGCCAGTCTAACTGCATTTGGTTGATCTGATTTCAGGCGTCTGGTAAGACACAGCATGCCTATTTATCATAATCAGCTTAGGGCACAAGGACAGTGTTAACTAGGCTTTACTGGATTAAAACCTGCCAACTAATTCATAGCACCCACCCAAACAGTACAAGTGGGCTTGTACACAGTCTCTGTGCTTTGTCTTAAACATTTTAACTGGCATTAAATAAAAGCACCTGCATAAGGTGGAAGGCTACAATGGCCCTATTGATCCATCAGCATTATGAGCAAGAAAAGGGCTCAGGAAATAGAGTCTCATGGCCCAAGTGCAGGCAGGTTAACATAGAGCAGAGCTGTAAAAGCACTGAGCACAAAGGCTGTGTCTTGATATGGTCCTGACCATTCAAACTGGTCAAGGCTCACTCTGAAATCACCAGCAATATGCCTTAGAATCAGCTTCAGGATTTAAACTAGACTGAAATTTGCAGAGAAAACTTTGTTCAATCAGCCTGGAAGTGCTAACATAAATGGGTACTTTGAGGGTCTAGGTATAAAGTAATGCAACCTCTATTTAAAGTCCCAAAGAGCAAATGTTAACTACAGCAGAGCCACATCAGATGAGTGAGTGAGCAAAAAGTGTGAGCAAAAGGGGAATTTCACTGTTCCTACAAAACGAAATGTAAAAATACAAAGAATGCTTACAAAAATTCCTAAGAGAAATCCCCATAGTGGAGTATAGCTGGAAACCCTCAGTGTCCATGACAACACCCCTGAGCAAACACAAGTCTCTCTGCCTTTGGGGCTGTGGATCCTTGCACATATTATAACCTGCCACCTAAGACTGTTTGGAGTGCCTGTAAAGCAGGAGACAGTCAATTTAAATATTTAAAGTGCTTCCTGAGACGGTGATTACACTACAGAGAATTGCTTCATATTACAGTAAACTTCTGTTGGCCATTTACAAAGGACTCCTTGGATCAATTGAGATAAGTTTCTGACAAGAACCAGCCATTCCTAAGTGCTAGGAATCCTGGCTAATAAAAAACCCCAACACCCCCAAACCCAGATGCTTTCCTGCCATGAATATGATCTCATCCATGGTCCTCAGGGAAGCAGTGTCCAGACCATGAAGTGGAAAGGGCTGCTGCTTCACCAGTGAGTCACTCAGCTGTGCTGGACCCCCTACCCAACTCTCTCATCACACCTCCACTGGTACACAGGGCTTTTACCTCCACTTTTCTTATTGCTGCAGGGTTCTGTGTATTCGACCACAACATCCCAGTGCCCACGTGGCAGGACCTGACAAGTTTTTGACTGGCTTGTGAGATGCTCTGCAAGCCCAGCTCCTGTGGCCCTACAGGTTACCTCAAGGCAGCTGCTTTGACTAAAGACAAATGCAAACCATGTCCCCTGAAGGCTTCAACATAAAAAGGAAGCAAGAACCCCGGTGTACTCTCTTTGCATGGAAAAACCACACTGGGGGACAAAGGGAAGTGGGTTGACTTGGGATTTTTACATGTTTGAGGTCAGCAGAGCTGGTATTTGTGCATTGACACATTAGATAATTAAATGCAGGCAGAGTCAGGTGTTGGCTGTAAGCTTCTCCTTCCTCCATTTAAGCCTCCACCTCCTAAAACAGGAGATGACCTTTCATCTCCCAGCAACACCCATATCCTTATGCAAAGGTAGGAGCTGCTGCTGCTGGGGTGGTCAGGGGGTCACTGCTGTTGCTACCCACATCCTGTAACACAATCACTGGTGACTTCCCTCCAGTGGGGCCTGCTCCTTGAGCTACAGAAATCCCTGGATCCTGGAACAAAAATAATTAATGTAGATGAATCAAAGGAAAATGGTGCAAAGTGGCAAAACAAACAAACAAACAAAAACAGCCCGGGAATGTATTAAGCCACTCTAAGGATCTGCAGGATGACCAAAGACTGCATGGATCAACATCACTCTTTAGCCAGCTGAGCCCTTCAGAGTTGTCAGTGCTGTTTGTCTTCATCCAGGCACATCCCAGCAGGAAGTGTAGGAAGTGGTAAAGGGGAGCATCATAACCAGGCACTAAGCCTGGTATTACTGACTCTATGAATCCAATCTGCACGTTCCAGACTGAGTCCCTTGGCAAGAGTTGTCAGAAGCCAACTCAAGGACTGAGCCCTATCACTTGGCTCCCTTTCTTTTCAGTGGGACTCTGTTGTGGCAGATAAATCATATTTACTGCCAACTCCCTGTTTATGCTGCTGCTTAATTTGCACACATGCAATGTACTGAGGTGAAGTGCCCAGCTGCTGCCCCTCAGCAGCAGCCAAGTAGCCTCTGCTGCAGCTGGGGAGAGATGATGGGGCCAGAGCAGGAGGTGGATGGCACCACCCCAAACACTTTTTCTCTCCCACACACTCATGCTGCTACTGGCACATTTATTCCTGCAAGCACTGATCCCTTGTGACTCAAGCAACACAAAGCATCCTCTGGATCCTCTGCAACACCCACATCCAACAAGAAAGCTGGTCCCTGTGTTAGGCACCTTTCCAACAAGAAGGGAATGAATGGGCACCTTTCCCCCATTCCTCCCATTCCCCATGGACACCTCTGCTGCCAGTGTGGCCAGAGAGGCACCATCATCTTGGGCAGTGCAGCTGCAGGGTCAGGGATCTGATGCAGGATGTCCAGCAGGACACATCCTGCTCTCCAGCCTGCTCACAGCACAGGCCAGAGCCATGGTACACACAGCTCAGGCAGCTTGCTAAACCTCACCTGGGAGGCTCCCAGGACTTAGATCACTGTGATGGGGAGCTGCAGGGCAGTCAGCATGATCTGAATGAACATAAAGGTCTGAACAGTGGATCTTTTTCCTCTCTTGCTTTCTGGTTACAAATTTCTCCCCACCCTGCATCTCAGGGTGTGCCAAGAGTGGTGCTCAGAGCACAAGCCGCTCTGAGTTGGCAAAGTGCTTCTTGTGGAAAGCTTAAGCACAGCACAGGAGATGTGCTGCATCTCAAAAGCAGCACATGATACCTGATGTTTAATATGCATGCAAAATGAACCAGGGCCCTGCAAAGTCACACCCTGCCAGTGGATCTCCTGTATGCACTGGTACTGCAGGTGTGGGAAGACTCATCACCCAGTCATGCAAGAGGCTGAGGATTGTTATGATTAATCTTTCTCTGTGATGTGGAGGTACTAAGGGACTCCAGCCTCTGACCAGACTGGCAGGAAGCCAGATCCTGGATAAACACAGACCCAAAAGACCATTTTTGTCTCAAGGCATTTATAACCTAAGATGCTCAACAAGAATCATATAATACAGCAGTGGAGAATCCAAAGGGAAGGTGTAGTAATTACATATTGAATGTGGAAAAGACTCTGGGCTACTGCCAAGTCAACTTTGCATACCATGGTGAAGAATTTTGGGGTGATAAAGCTAATGGTAATTTGTAATGCCTATGTAAAATGGATCCAACCTCCTTCCCAGGCACTCCAGCATTCCCAGGGGTTCAGAGTACAAAGCACTAGTTAGCCCTTCTGCAAACCCTGGCTAACATCTTCCTCTGGCAGAACATGCTCAGCCAGGCAATCTGCCCTCTCACCACCTCCTCCAGCCTTGAGCTGAGCACAAAGACATCCTTCCCACCCAGAGACTGCTGATAGAGGACATGGGCACCTCAGGGGGACATTTTGCCACTGCACTGATTGAGCAGCCAGTGGCTTTCCCCCAGCCCCAGTACAGCATGAGCTCAGAGAAAACCTCTGTGCAGCAGAGCAGAGTGAACCAAGCTCCTCTCAGCTCACAGACTGAAGCACAAGGAAAAAGATGTGTCCCACATGCCCTCAACAGCTCCTGTTCACACCAGCAGCCACACTGGCAAACCAGGCAGCTAACTACCAGAAATAAATATGTACAGCAGTGAAACTGTACAGATGGAAAGGTCCTGTTTTATCTGTGGCACTGTCTGGGGTTGTTCCAACACTAGACAGAGATCACTTGTTGTTGGGTTCTTTTTGATGTACTCTCTTAAAAAAAAAAGCTCCTTTAATAACATCCTAAATTAGACTGCAGAGAGGAAGGCTTCAAAATAGGAAAATCCAAACCACTTCTGCTTCTTAGTTGCAGAGGAACTCGTGAAAATAATCTTAGACTTGAAAAAAACCCCAACTCAAAACCAGTGTACTGTCCACTTTTCATACTCTGTTTGCATGGCCTTTCAGGTGCTCAGGTACCAATTTCCTCTCCTGAACGTGGCTTTCCCAGGTCTGAGTAGGCAAGCTCAAAATCCAGTCAATCACTCCATCACTGCTCTGAGCTTTCTAAAATTTCTCATAAGGCAGTGATTAATGAGAAGAATTCTATCACCTGATGAATAATATTTGCAGAGAGGGTGGACAGGCTGTCAGATGACCGGTGCATTGTTCCTGAATGTGTTTGTGACTTTGTATAACTTTTATCTACCTGAAAGTAACCCACTTTTTACTCTCCATTTCTGTCACCTTTCCCTAGATGGGTTAAATAGTCTCATGCCATCTTCTCCATAATGGGGTTGAGCTGTGGTTCCTGGAAGCTGCTGTACTGCTTTCCCTTTCCAAATGAAAGGTGGAACACAGTTTAATGTCCCTCCCTTTAAAATGTCATAAAGCTTCTTAATTCTCCTCCTTTGAGAGCTGGGTGCTATTTTCATGTCATAAAATAGGTACAGTGAGAGGATAAGTCTTTAAAAGTCATTACTAAAATCAGAGGGATGTGGGTTTGTAATGGCTCAGAAAGACTGTATAAGATCACTTGTCTCCAAATGAAGGGACCAAACTTCTCCTAAACAGAGATTTTAGCAATGCTCCAAGCATCCTTTGTTCAGAGAAAACCCCTTTCATTAATATGTTATACAACACAAAAGCCTTTTGCTTTTCTTTTGGTGGTAGGGAGAACAAAAGTTATTACAGTTACATAAGCAGGATACCAAAATAACTTTTTTTTTCCATAGGAAACATAAGAATTGGAGGCTTTTATTTTTAATACAGAAAGAGCCTCAAACTATCTAACAGAATACACCATGAAAACAACCACCCTGAGAGAGACCACAGACCCTTCTAACCCAGCATCCTGTCTCCAGTAGTTGCCCATAGCAGTTGCCCAAGGGAAAGTGTGAGGTGGAACAGGCAGCAAAGCTTCCCCAGCACGCTCTCTCTCCCCTTCCGTGCCCAAGGGTTTCCTGAGCCAGAGATGCTGTGCTGATCTCCAACCACCCATGAGGGACTTGTTTTGCTCTGACCCACAGCCCTGCAGACCCTGGGCTGGTGAAATGGGAGATGCAGAAGGGCAGGAGCATGAGAAGCAGCCCTTTGTGCCAGCCTCCTGTCCTTGAGACCCTGCAAAGCCTCTGCTGTGATAAAACCCCTCTCACACCTGCCCACCACCTTCTGACATGAGCCAAATCCCCATAAATCATCTGAGATTTCTCTTCCTGAGGGCCTCCCTCCTCAGCCACTACCTTCACTGGGAACAAAAACAGGTCAATATAGAGAAACTACTGAAAATTCCACCCTTCATTAAGAGTTCCTTATAATATTGGCTCATCCTGAGTCATGACATAGCTACCCAGTAACCCACATATTGTACACAGGATATGTTTGCACTGCAATCAAAGAAATAATTATTGAGATGTTTGCTACAACCAGACGTTATATAATAGTTGTGGCTAGTCTTACTGGCTACATTGGTCACACAATTCAGTATTTCCATGCTGATAACATAAGAGTAACAGGAAACAAACAAGCAAAACCCCCACAGAAATCCAGTCAATAAAAACCTCTCCAAACATGCTTGTACCAAGGCTGCTGTTCTGCCTCCCAGCTTCCTCCTGTATATCTCACTAGAGCATCTGGAGCACTTGCTGGGACCACCTTTGACCAGATGTTGAAAATATTTAGATGCAGAGAGCCAGATCAGGATATATACTCAGGATTTCTAAAGCACTAGACTTTTTAAGATTAAGAAATTGATACAGAAATTTTAAGTTGGGCTGAGTTCCCAGAGCAGCTGTGACATTAGGGTGGGACTCCTCTTCTGCCCATGACTGGCACTTAGGAGTTTCACCTTTCCCTGTTGTGTAAACTCCTAAACCAAGGTATCTCCAGAAATTACTTACTCCTTTTTAAGATGGCAGCTAAGAGGATAATGAAACAGACTTTTTACAAGTGCTTCTCTGCTTTAACTACAGGAGGATTTATACAGCTAGTTTAAACCTCTGTTTGGGTGATTAACAGTAGCTAAGAAGAACTCATTACTAGGTGCCCATTACTACAACATTACAGTTGTGTTTTAGTTGTGATTTAAGTACTGAAGATTTCAGGTCTGCTTTAAAATAACAGGACTTTGATTTTGAGATTTTTTGGAAACAGTCCTCTAACATATTAATTATGACTGCAGTAAAGGATGGGATGCAGTCTTCTTGTTTCATCTTTTGCCCATCAAAGCATCCTGTGAGAACATCTACCTGCTAATTATGGGTATGTACACAGGCCCACTGCATTTGGTTTTGCCATGTTATTACCATGTTGTACCTGACAGGGTGAGCTGGGAGG
Organism: Ammospiza caudacuta; assembly: GCF_027887145.1. Taxonomy (NCBI): domain Eukaryota; kingdom Metazoa; phylum Chordata; class Aves; order Passeriformes; family Passerellidae; genus Ammospiza; species Ammospiza caudacuta. The sequence continues at coordinate 29,163,354 of NC_080601.1, read as the reverse complement.
TCAGGGCTGCAGATTTGTAAACAGGAACAAAACTGGGAAATCTTGAAGACAGCTATAAAGCAGAGTTTTTCCACTCAAAGTTTGATCTATTATTGTAATGAATGTTGCATCCTGCAACAGGAAGATAGAAAAATAACAGGAAGGATTCCAAGAAGAAGAGGATAAACTTGCAGTCAGAGAGAGCTGGGCAAGGAAAGTCTTTGCAAGCTCATCAGCTTTGACTGAAAAATGGCTTTCAGCTCACCCTGCATAATGTGATTTGTATTCTGTCCAGAGCAATCATTAGGCAAGGTAGTTATCTGGCTCTGCTGTGTATTTTGCTACAGGTGCAAGGTCTGGAACCCCATATAATTGCTGCATAGATCTAGATTTAGCTTATCATCATTTTTTCCGTTAGCTTTCAAAGGAACAGAAAGAGCTTTGCAGCTGCCCTGGGCTGGGCTGTGCAGTCTGTGTCACTCTCTCAGCCATCCCCCTGGCAGGGTAAGGAAGCACTGTGGGTTAGCAAGTCCTGACAAAGGAATGCCCAGCTCACACTGATGGGCAGTGCTGCACCCAAAGACTGCAGCCAGATCCCGTACTTTAAAGAATAAACAAGAAACAGATAAGGACCCCTCACTAGCCACCCCTCTGAGTATTCATCGGCACCATGTCCTTGGGCAACCCTCCTGGCCGCCAGACCCCCTCACAGCGAGAGCCATGTGGAGACTGATGCATGGGGAGGACATGGGGCTTGCTCAAGGTCTCACAGAAAGCAGTGCCTACATGATGTGAACCCCTGCCCCAGGCTTTAGCCACAAAAACATCACTGTGACGTACTCGGTCTGTCTTGGCAAGGGGAGATCGGTTTCCTTTAAAAGCTGCTACGAAAGCCATGCCCTTGAGGCTTGTTTTGGCAAGCCCATCCCGGGGAGTTGTTTGCTGCGGCCCGTGCAAGGGGCACACGAGCCCGGCGCTCAGCCAGGCTCTCCCTGTGCCCTGGCACAGCTCACTGTCCACAGCCCTGCCAGATCCTGCCGGATACTGCTTGGGGCAGTGTGTCACAGCGTCCTACTAACCACGGCTCACCTGCCCTGGCAGAGTGACCCACACTGCTCTAATCTGTAAATCGTTCAGCCTAACGCAATCCCCACTGGAATGGCCGGTAATTAACACCGTGCTAACCATGGGTGGAATGCAGGGTGGAACCTCTGGGTGAGCAAATAAAACCAGGACACTGAAACCTGGCTGGCACCCTTCTAGCAATGTCACCTCTGCAGCCAGCAGCCTAATTTCCCCATCAGCATCCATGGACACCCTGAGTTTGCAGTTGTGACAGACTCATGTGAGCTGGACACGCTGATACGCTTGATGTGAAGAAGGGCTGGCACATTGCAACTCAAAGAGCATGTAAACAAAAGAATCATAGAATGGTTTGGGTTGGAAGGGATCCTAAAATTCCTGTGGTTCCAATTCCCTCTTGTCCTATGCTTTACTGCAGGCCTCTTGTGAAAAGTCCCTCCCCAGCCTCCTTGCAGCCCCTTTAGGTCCTGGAAGGTGATAAAAGTCCTTCCCTGAAGCCTTCTCTTCTCCAGGTGGAATCACTCCATCTGTCTCAGCCTGTCCTCAGAGGAGAGGTGCTCCAGCCTTCTGGGCATTTTTATGGCCTCCTCTGGACCTGCTTTAAGAAGTCAATGTCCTTAATACATTGTGGTGCTCCACCTTTGGCCAGGAGCAGCCTGCCCTGCCAAAAATGAGTGGCACAGAAGTGAACACCTCATACTCAACAGAGTTTCTCTGGCTCAGCTGCTGTTCAGTAGTAAATCAGACATCCACAGGCATTCACAAACAGCTCAGGTATCTGGGAATGCTGAATGCCAATATATTGATGCTGGTCAGCTTGATGGCCAGTGTACTGGAAAAAGTGGATCACATTTTATCTTTTAGGTATTCATGCTTGTAGATGCTTTGATGTTTAGAGCAGGATTTCCACTGGTAGAGTTTGTGTTGTCAAATTAAATAACAACAACAACAACAATATAAAGAAAAACTCTTTTCACTTTAGAAATTACTTTGGATGCAGCTTGGCTGCCAGTTAAGGCTGTCAACAGATGTCATTTGCAGCAGAATTTTTTCTTGGTTCATGGGTTACCATGTCTGAAACATCCACTTCTCTACTGACACCACTGTGGTTTTGTGAGTGGCAGGATCTTGTGCACTTGCTGGTCTAAAAGTAGCAGTGGTTCATCAGTGCTGGCTCTTCCCCTAATGCTACTCCTTGTGCAATACCAGAAGATTCAGTTGTCAATGGAACAGCTTGTTTTCTCTTCAGAAGGCCATATTTTAGGGGTCCCAAAATGCAGGGGATTGGTGAGGGACGGTGGGGGTTTCAATTCAATCTTGAGAGCTTGTGAAGAACAGAGATGTCAGAGAAGTCCAGGAGAAATGATCACTTCAGAAGGGCTGTGGTACTGATGCCAAATCTGTGTTTGTGTGCACCAAACTGTCCCCTCTGAATCCAAACCCATGGTGGTGTAGGAAAGTTTGGGTTTATACCATAGGTCACAGAGTTTCCAAAGTCACTGAGTCTTTCCTGGTTGCACTTCTTGTAAAGGAAGAAAATCTAGCAAATCTCCAAACAGTGTTCTGGAGACTCTTAGGCAGCCCTTGACAAAACAGGCAGGGCCTTTCTCTTACATTGTCGGAAGACTCCAGAGCTACGAGAACACATGAAAATTGACACATTAGAAAAACATCACTCCATTCACACATGAGAGGTTAGGCTAGTTGGCTACCACCTTCTCAGGACCAGGTCATGCAGAAATAGCCCACACTGTCATCTGGCAAGGTTTTCCCTACTCCCAAATATCCTACTACAATGGCATTAAGATTTCAGTGAGGGATGAACTTCTTTGACAGCACTGTGCAAAATTCTGCACTGAAAGCCTCCCCCCAAGGAAAGGAACTGCACATGAGCTATAGGAAGATGGTGATTTTTGAAGTGGGGTGTTGTACCTGTGCCAGGGACAGGCTGTTCCTAGGGCAGCCAACCTGTCTGGCCATTGAAGGCAGGCGTCCTGTCTCTGACAGCAGCCGGTGACAGATGCCTAGGGAAGATGAAAATGACAGGAAAGCCTGTAGTGACACTTCCCCAGAAATACCAGAGGCTTCCTGAACCAAAGATACTATCTCCATATTTAAAGTGCATTTTTCATTCACCACAGTGTGCAAGGCAAATTGTGTGAAAAAGCATACTCTATTGTTCTACAAACTGCTTTGGTATTTTAATATGATTCTGACTGCTCCCTCATCACCACTCCTGTGCCACCTGAGATGTCACAGGGCCTGGAGACCCCTGCCAGCTGTTTGTCTGCTTGGTGATTTGTACAGAAGCTGCTTTGGTTCTTTGCCCTTTTGTGTCTCAAATCTGGTAGCCTGTGGGAGAGACCCCCCCAAAGGAAGTCAAGGGAGGACCATGGTTAATAATGTCTTGGAGCAGGTCACAAAGCAGGAGAAGATACAGCATAGGAGAGGATACATCAATGCTTCTCAAACCTATTTTTACTACGACCATGCACAGTCTGCGTTAGCACCTCAGATTGTTTTTCTGTGATGACTGCAAATGAGGTCTCTGTTAGTGATGCTCATAAAGGTCAGGCTCCAAAAAGACCTACCAATTTTCTACCATTATGACTGAAAGTTGGATCAAGTCACAAATTATCTGTCTGAAATGATGAAGCATCCCCCACAAGAGAAGAGTCCTGCCTGCTGCAACCAGAGCACTACATGATTCAGATGCTGGTAACCATCTTCAGTTTCTTCTGACTTTGCTCAGGCCTTAAAAACATTGAGTCAGCATAACCTCTTACCATATTTTTTTAGTGCATGAAGATACAATCGCTCAGCACCAGAATGATGACACAGAAATCTGCAGCAGAGGGTCAAATGTGCAATAATAAATTGATACTGGAACCACCTTCTACAATTGATAGTTGCTTAGTCATGTGTCTCTCCATCTCCTGCATTCAGTCCCAATGCTGCCACCCCTTCCACAACTCCTGGGACATCCCTAACATGGTCTAAAAACACCCAGCTGTGCTCTCGGGAAACTGGAGACATGGGGAAAAGTGTTGTCTTGCTGCTGAGCCTGCTCCTTGTGTAAGTGTTATTTTTAAATCATCGTGCAGAAGGATGAAGTTCCCATCAGCCAGGGCTTCTGTGAGAAAGGGCTTTACATTTCAGAAGGCAGAAAATGTGGCATGTGCTACTGCTGTTGCTGTGGCAATACCCATGGGTAGTGAATGCTGTAGCCTAAAGTCACATGTTAAATAAACACACAGTTACAACACAAATTAAACTAACCCAGAGCAGCTGTTATTTAGATTGTGGACATTTTAAAAAATTAAATGTTTTCTTTCCTATATTTCTATGAGGAGGTGGAGTATGCAAAGTCAATCTCAGCTCAACAGAGACTAATTTATTTGCTCTTTCTCCTGCTCTGCATGGCTGGGGGACACATCACCAGCTGATTCACGGAGACCCAGAGAAGTGGGGCTAGTGCTGCCACTGGCAAAAAGGATCTCACCTGCTGCCCATGCTTGTATTGTTGGGGCAGTAAATAAATTTGGGGCACACACAAGTACATGGTTGAGTTTTATGAGTGGGGAGGAAAAGGATGAGAGAAAGTACAACAGGCACAAAAGACAGAATGCAGAGAGCAATCCTGGATCCACTGCCTGTGCTGGTCTCCAGCCCCAGGTGATCCCACACTGTGAATCTCCAGCAAGTGCTGATGTCCATCTCATGGCACAGGTCCCAGAGCAGGACACTGGTGCTTCCTCTCTACCCTCTCTGGCAGCAACCCAGCTGTGAGCTCCCATTTCACCATGAAGCATTTGGCTTCACAGGAGATGTGAAACCCCAACATGGCCAGCCAGCTCCTGACCTTTCAGATAATGTCTCTCTTGCTTTGCACATAAAAGATGAAGCCATCAATAATTCTCCCTACAAAGGTCACTCAGTTGAACAGGCACTGCCTGAAGTCTGAGGACTAGGTGGATAAGAGGGACATTTTGTACCACTAAGGAAGGGAAATTCTCTTTCACAAGGAAAAATCATTGGGCTCAAGACCTTACAACCCTAATTCTAACCCTAACCCTTACACTTCCTTCTCCAAGCTCACAGACAGCACTGGCTTCCTGTCACAGCATTACTTGTCTGTCAGCAGCTCTGCTCTCCCTCTCCTGGCACACTCCCATGGGGCCTCTATTCAGCCATCTTATCTTGAATGGCATCCAAAACCTCTTCCCCTTCCCTTTCCTCTTCCCCTTCCCTTTCCTCTTCCTCTTCCCCTGTACCTTCCCCTTCTCCTTGGCCTGTTCATTTCCAACACCACCTACTCTCTAGTTTTACATTTCCTCTGCTTAGCAGAGGGATTTTTGAGGATGCCACACAGTACAAGCCATGTCTTTGCAGTTCATGAAATCTCAGGTGTCACAGCCATGCAAGCAGGTGCCCAGGATAAGGCACTAAGAGCCAAACAAGTCAATCACCCAAATGTGTATGTGTGTGTATGTTTGTGTGTATGTGAGAGAGAGTTGGTTTGCACATTTACTTTGTATTTTATGGTGAAAAAAGCAAGCACTGCTAATAGTTCCTAAAAAGAGGCATAATCAAACCTCAGCTTCTCTTCTTCATGCCAGCACAGGCATTAGGTCATCACCCTGTCCTGCCAATAATTGCTGACTGCCCACGAACCCCTGCTGAAACAGGTTGGGGAGCTTGAGGAGCTAAATTCTCCTCCAGGGTTTTGAACAAGTTTCACAAGATGGTTCAAAGCCTCAGCAGCTGGAACACTGATACATTGCCATGTGCTAGAGATGAAGTGCTAATACTTGTCCAAAACGGATTTGCCAAGATATGTTCCACATTTGCACCACCTGTTGCTCCTCTCTCTTGGCATCCTCTCTTCCCTGGGGTTTTGTCTTCATAACTTAAGATGCCTGTTTGTGGGGAAGTGGAGCTTGGTTGACCTTACACTTTTCCACCTTACCTTCTTGTTTCATTCTTAAGACACAAGAGCTCAGCACTTTCCAGGATTACATGGGCTTGGAGAAGAAAAGCAGGCACAGTCTTTTCTGAGGCTGTTAAGGTAACCAGCTAATTAAAAGCTTGTTGATTGAACTCTTAAAAAATACAGTTAACAGAGGACACACAGTGTATATCTTCTTTGCCATAAGAGATGGTTGTAAATGAATTCACATATTACACAAAGCAGGATTACTTGATTTGATATGTCATGTAGTTATCTGAACCAGCCAGTGGGGAGAAATCATAACCAAAATCAAGCTCCTGCTCTGCTGCATAAATGGTATTTCTTTCCTCAGATTCACACATTCAATTCTAGTCCTGACATTTTTTCTACATACAGAGAGTTGGTATATTAAATGAGACATCTCTCCTGCCTAGCATATAAATTTACATTTGCAGGAAGAGAAGAATAAAGTTTGCACTGTAGCTAATCAGCCATTCTTTCTAGCATATGCTCTCAGACAGGTTGGAGCTCAGGTCCTCTCCCCTCCTCCCTGAGAAAGTCTGTTTTCTGACCTCAATTTTTCCTCCTAGAACACAAAAAGGTACCTGATGCCATGTCCAAAATGCCCATAAGCTACTCAAAACTGCCTGGGATCCTAGGTACTTAGATTAACTTGGAGAGTCTGGTACCTGAAACCATAGGCAGTCACTTAAGACCAGATTAAAAACCAAAGGCACACATGTGAGGTGATGAAAATTGTCCATGGCCCAGAAAGGATCTAAACCCAGGGCTCTAGTTAATCATAGAATCTTAGAATGGTTTGGATTGAAAGAGACCTTAAAGATTCTCTAGTTCCAACTCTCCTGCCATGGTCAGGGACATATTTCATCAGACTAGGCTGCTCAAAGACCCCCATCTGACCTGGCATTGAGCAATTCCAGGGACAGGGCATCTATGTCCTGTAGATGGGGCATGCCCAACTGACTTTGAATGCAGCTGGTTTGTGCCTCCATTTTTCAAGCTATGGGGTGAAAGGGGCTGTGATAGAAACATTATGAGGATATTTTGTTTTGGCAACTTGCAGTGAAATGGAAACTGAACTTGCTCCCACATCTCAGTTGAAGGCCAGTGGACTAAGTCTGACCTTCTGTAAGGTATAAAGTTTAATACGGCAGTCACTGTTTCCTCTCAAGCCTTGGAGCTTAAAATTGACTGAAGTGCAACCTCCAGAGAGTCTCAGCTTAACTGGCTGCAGGAGATGCAACCAATGGTCCCAAAGGTCAGGCCCTTTCTGTAGGAGTGAGGAGGTCTGGCTCAGGTCACGGCAATTGTCACTGGAGGTGGAGGAGGAGGTGACCACCTCTTTTTCCAGTAGCTGCCCCAAAATGAACACAAAGAGGGCAATGGGAACTTCTCCCAGGAGTGAGAATGGGAACAGGGACAAGCAGGGATGGGAGGAGGAAGAGCATTTCATGCTTTTGGCCACAGCAACTCCATTATGACGTGTCATTTCACCCTCTGTTGTGCCATTGGGGTTGAAAATGTCCCTGCTAAAATAAAACAGGCTGTGGTTGGGCCTGGGTGGTTTTCAGTGTGCATGAACCTGGATCAGCTCCAGAGCACAGTTCCACCACTTCTTGCACTGGTCGCAGCAGAGGAAGTGATTTTGGGATGCGGGAAGCAAAGGGGGGGAGCGAGGCGGCAAGGGGGGGATCCTGAGCTGAAGGGAAAGGGAGTGGGATTTCTCAGCCTATGTGCAATTATTGTGTAGGACCTTCTTAGTCTAGAGATATCCCTCTAAGACAGGGGTACTGCTTATTTTGTTTTCCTGCTGTAAAACATTGTTTAGTAACTTTAATTCAAGGGTCTCTTCTGCACTCGAGATGCTTGAACTGGGACCAAATTTCCTACATAACTCAGAACAGAGAATTTCACCAAGTAGTTAATAGCAAAAAAGAAGATATAGGATACCAATTACTATGGCTTTGAGGAACTCCTAAATACTAGAATACTGACTTCAAAGTGTCTGGACAGTGCCATGGCAGCATTCTTACCCCTCTACTGAAAAGCAGTGCTGCACAAGATTTGCTGTTCTGCAAGTGCTTTGATGCAAAACAAGAATATGTTGAGGAGCAACATCTAATAAGTGCCAGACATCAACAGCAAACACAACTGTCCAGGCAGGACCCTGCTTGAATTCTGTACTGGGGTGCCCATTTGTCAGAGTCATACTTTGATCGTCTGTTGTCTCAGTAGTGTTTTCTTCATGCACCAATTCTAATTGTCTTTAAACTCTGCAATGGCCTTTGCTGACCCAGCTACTGCCCAGATGTCTTGGAGACAGACTGCATCACATAAAATGCCACAAAGCCCTCTCAAAAATCTCATTTAAAATCATCTAAAAACCTGGTACAAGCATGAAGCCTTCCTAGGAATCCCTTCAGGACAGCAATCCTCAGGAGGATTACACTAACCCACTTACTCAGCTATGCTAGACCATGGTACAGCGCTGTGCTAATCCTCCTCCAGAGATAAACAACTCATGCCATGGGAATGATGTGATGCAAGTGCTCTGGCAAAATGCAGTAAAAAATGCTGCCAATGCATTATGAAGCCCAGTTATGGATCCATCCTGCAGATGCTTCTCAGGCAGAGCTGCTAACTACAGTGATTGACTACAATTGAACAAGCTGCAGCCAGGCACCCATAGACCAGCTCAGGAGCTTTCTGATTTCTCTATGTTCATGGCCGGCATTCACAGCTCAAGTCTTCTGCTGCTCCCCCATCTCAGCCTGTGACAGACTGACAAGTCCCAGTTATGATGTCCCAAGCAGAGCTGCCCAGGCACTGTAGAAGTACAGTCTCTTCTCATCATGGTGGGGCCAAGTCATTCTGCTCCTCCAGACAAACTTGAAAAATCTCACCCCTCATTTTAATATGCAAAACATTTTCAGTTTTGTGGAGGAGGGTTTGCTGATGTTTCAGAAATGTGGAGTGAACTGCTTTGTGATCTTGTAACTAGGGAGCAGACAAGAACTCATTAAAAAATGGGAAAGGATTTCCAGGGAGTTGCACAATTCCCACCTAACTCCTGTGGGCTTTTGCATTACAATTCAGAAGCTTAACTGAGGCTTCTACCACAGATCTTGTGATATAAGGTGTCTTCCAGGAAGCCCATCTTCTCCGGAGTTTGAGCAAGAGCTGAGACCCTCAGGAGTTAACACCAAAAGTAAAAGCACAGGTTTCTACTTCACAGATTGAAAAATGCGGGCAATAAGAAACCTCAACATTCAGAACAGGCCACCTATCAAAAACAGCCACCCTGAAATCTGAGCTTTTGTTGGTTTTGAAGGGTGTAGCTAAGGGCTTTTTATTGCTTGAACTTTGACCCCCCAAGCACAGTGATTACTAATCAACTCCAATGCTACCTTGGGAAAGAAAAAATAAATGATAAATTTAGCATGTACATCTAAAGATAATGCTTCCTGTTCTGTATATTGGAAGGCCAGGAGCAGCCACAGAATCAATGTAGCCTTTCTGGTCAAGCTCTGCTTGAGGCATACAGCCCATAGCAGACCAGAGAGTTTGTCTCCTTCTCACACTGACAGCAGCATTTTGACTGAGCAAGAGTAACAGGGCTTTTTCTCAGGCAGCGGTATCTCCTCTGGAGAAATCCCACCCATCTGTATCCTGTTCTTTGTGGCATGCTGGATTTTGCTTCACAGCCTTCCCATCAGCTGGGAGCCAGCAATTTGTTAGACCCAGGTTGGTCCCTTTCAGCTGGGCATAAGGCAGATTAACAAATAATTAAATAGGCTTTGTGGTAGATGTTTTGTGGTAGAATTCACAGTCTCCTTTCTTCCTCTTGTCTCAGCATTTTGTATGGAAAAAAAAAAGCTGACAGAGATCTGGTCACTCTATCCAGCATGTACAGATCTTTTCTGTTGAAATATTGCTACATTTCATTGACTCAGAGGCTTTGGAAGAACATGATGCCTAAAATATTTTTACTTGGTGGAACAGAAATAAATACTGCAGTTGTAGACAGCTTTTTTTTCAAGTTCACTATCAGTTGGATGTGCTTTTTGCTAGGGATTTTTTTCTCTTAAGGGAACTATAAAGGAAAGAGAAAAAGGGCTGTTAAATAAACTTTTCCATTAAATTGTCTGTGATTTCTCCTGGTGACAAAGCCACAGTGGGCTGGTTACAAACTCCATTATAAACAGACAATTGTAAAGAGTCACCTTGGAAGTAATTAATCTTATCTAGGTCCTTAATTGTAAATTCATGAAATGATAATATGCTAAGCTTGAGGGTGTTTCATTTGCTGTTGAATACTGGTAATAGGATAGGATTTGCGACACCTTACTGATCTGTGTTTACAGAACTGCCACCGAGCAGACCATCTTAAGGGAAGGAGCACACTTCCTTTGATTAGAGATATGCCAACTACCCTCTGATGGCCTGACAACAGGGAGGAAGGGAGAGAGCTTGCTCCCTTTGATTCAGAGATACGGGCCGTGCACAAATCTTCATTTCATTAAAGACAGAAGATTTGCAGTCAATATCCTCCTCTTTGATATTCTTCCTCAAGAATTTCTGGAGGGAGCAGAGCGGACTAAGGTGCCAACTCCTCCCTGGCCCTGGCCACACCTGGCTGTGTTCCTCCACAAGGGCAGTGGACTGGGAATTAATGACCTTTTTCCTCACAGCATTACTTCTCTCCCAGCTCAGTTTCCCGATGTGATTAATTTTCCAGACACAACAATGCTAGTGCTGGCTTGAAGGAGGGAATGAGACCACAGCAGCTCTGACTTGTTCAGCTCGAAGATGCTGTGATGCTGCAAGTCCCACTGCTGTCCCTATAAAGGCTGTGCCTGTTTCAGATGTGCCACGACGGAGGTGAGGAGCTCTTCAGAAGGAAGAGTAATTGTCTTGCACGCACGGGTGAGCCAAGGACACAGAGAGCAGCCCAAAATACAAATCAGAAGCCATCGGTACTCTGACGACAATGTGGAGAGAGGCTGGCAGTCATTTCCAGCTGGCGAGTGGGGGGGACTTGCAGTGTAAGTCCATTCATATACACACATTCTCTCTCTCTCTGTCTCCCCTCCCTCTCCCAAGAAAGTAAATACCACATCTTTTGTATTTCTTAAAATATCCTTTGTTAACGTAATGAGGCCATTGACAGTAATCTCAAGTCAGCATCCTATTGCCAGTTCTGGCAATTCAGCAGCATCCTCCGTACTCCAAGGAATTGGAAAACACAAGCGATGCGGAAAACAAAACATCAATGTGCAAAACAAACACATTTGATGTATCAGAACAGCAACAAAGAGCCTCTAGAGACTGCAGGGAAAGCACCTATTTGCTGGGGAGAGCAAACCCAGGGGACATAATGAACTGGTGAGGCACGGTTCAGCTTCTTGGGATTCAGAAGGTAATTAAACAAGGCAAAAGTCAGCGCAATAGCATATTACACCATGACTTTGTTAAAGTCATCAGCACTCACCCCCACTGAGGAATCTTCTTTTTCCCTCTACCCACAATCCCAGCAGATTTTATTACCAAAACCCAGAGTCACTTCACATAAATGGAGAAGTTAATCTTAAAACTTTTTCAAAATGCAACTTGGAATCTTTTACTTTCTCTGTGGGAAACATATAGAGGAAATAAAAGAAAATCAAGTAAGAAGAAGGTTACTCAGACAGTGAAATGAAATGAAACTACAGCTGCAAAACTCCATGGATTTTTATGTCTGGGGGAACCCAAAGCAACATTCTGGTCTCGTGCCAGCACAGGCAGCACAAAAGCTCCCCACCATATGGTTCAATCAGTAGATATCTGCCACAAGCTCTGCTGAAACTGGGTCTGATACCTGGTGCCAACACAGCTCTATCCTGAGCTCAAAACAAGTGTTTATTTTAACAATCAGTAAAAGAAAAACCTACATTTGATTGCCATAATGTACTGATTGGATGGGATATATCTGACACTGAAGAGTATGCAGGGCTAAAGGGTTGCTTTCAATCCCATACAGTTATATATTTCCACATTTTAAAGTACATGGAGATGGAGTTTTACTAGGAGACTGTGTTCCCTCTTATTTGCTTTTTCATTTGCATTCATAGCTAAATATCATATGTGTGACTGGCAGTGGACAAACCCCCAGTTCTGAGAAGCAGTGATGGCATTTCCAGGCAGGCAGGTACCTGGGCAGTGCAGCAGCATGTTGCCTTTACTGCAGCAACCAGAGTGTTTGGAGATCTTTCCAGAGTGACAGGGAACAGCAGGCATGCCCATGCTGCTCTGCAAGGCCAGCACCACATGGCCCAATACATCATCCCAGATGAGGCCAGACCCTCTTTGCAAGCTTACATTTCCAGAAAATGGAAAAGATCAAAGCTGTGGGAGTACTTTTAAATATAGAGAGGACTGCCTCACTCTGTTCTGCTGCATGAGAGAGGGACTTTGTTGGAGAATTAATTGCTTTTATGTCAAGACAGTAACTTCCACTGCCTCCACCCCACTTCCAGCTATGCTGACCTTCATTACACCTTGACTCTTTCAGGCCATCTGGCTATAAATTAGGACAGACGTGTTACACCCTTTCCTTCTGTAAAGCACGTGAGCATCTGAGCAGTGCTATTGGCACATAAAAGCTTTTGCCCTCTCTGTTTCCCTCCCTAGATAATGAGCCATCCATTAAGCAGGCAGATGCAGTTCTAGCTGGTGATATATTATGTAATTTTGTGGGTGAATAACAGACAGATAGAACGGAAGATGGCAGAAAAGAAAAGCCAAACAGACAGGATGTCCAGAGCCCCAAGAGTTCTAATATCACCAGTGCTCTTTCCTTTGTTACATCCTCACTGCTGGAGCCTGCAACAAAAGGTTTGCTTCCCACAACTGTACTGGATTGGACTAACTTTAAATAAGCCTTGAAGTGGACTTCAAGTCTATCCCACAGGTGTCAAGTTCCTGCATCAACCAGTCCAGTCATAGGCCTCTCCTCTGGGAGTCCACCCAGAGGAACAGGATTTTATCTGAGATTTGTGTCTCATCAATCCCCCACTCTTAACTTCCAGCCAATTAATATCTTCCCACTTACTTGATTTCTTTTGTATAATGTCCACTGTGGTTTTGTGTGCTGTTCCTTAGCTTGTGTCTATGTCCACTAATAGACATTCTCCATGCAAAACTCATGCAACTAAGGCTGCAAACAATTCTTTTTCAGGCAGTAAATATTGCAGAGGCAGTCTTCTGAACAGGAAAATAGGAACCTTGGTGTCAGATGGGGAACAAGTGTATTAAAAAAGGCAAGAAGTTAAAGCATTTTACCTCAAGAAGTATGGGTAGAACAAACAGTCACAGGTTTGTGATCCCAAACATTGCTTTGCCTCAGTGCAGCTGTGATTTGTTCTAGATGTGGGTGCAAATTGACCTGGAGTCTTCCCAGCCTTCTGATCTGAATGGCAAGTTTAGCCTTGAGATGAAAAGAAAAGGTTTTGCGTTAAGTTTTGGTCAAACTGCTCCTGATGTAGTTTTGTTGTTTTTCTCTGGTTAGTCACCCATCCCTAGCCTAAAGCTGACATAAGCTTGGCTCACAGACCTCTCCTGTGGGATCCACAGTGAACTCTGCACACACACATTACATCTTACCTAATGAATAATTACCAGGGGACTGGGACACTTCATTCTCCTGATAACAGCATTCACCTCAGGGAATGAAATAATGTTTCGAGGCTGGACACAAAGGCCCGTAATACAAAGATGTAATAGTTTGCCCCACACAACAGTTATTGCAAAGCCCAGACACAGCACCATGAAACAGGCAGGAGAAAAAGTGTCCTATGGGGATAGACTCTGTAACCTGAGAATATGCAGCTGAACTTTGTTGCAGAGCTACAGATACTTGTCTTCTTTGTACCTATTTCTTGATGCTTTAACTACAGTATTTTTCTTTTTACTAGTTGAGTGTAAATCAAAGTTCAGAGTGGGGATCTCTGTTTGCACAGGCACTGCTGGAGCAGTAAAGCTCACCCAGATTTTCAAACAGAAACTGGAAATCCAGCATGGATGTCCTCTCTCCAGCCAGGGGCTACATCTCAGCCCCCAGCCCCAAGAAAATAGGTGTTCTCCTGGGATACTCCCTCCAGAGAGCTGTTACACTGCTTCCTCTTCTGCAGCAAAAGTCGATAGGAACATCTGCCTATTACAGACAGCCTTTACATCAAATGTGGCTGCATCTCCCTAGCCTCATTTTTATTTCAGGCTGCTGAAAAAACACTTGGCTGATTGCACTGGACTCTACTTACCCACATGCCAGAGCTATTGAAATCTCTCTTTGCCCCCACCCAGCCAGTGCATGTGCACTGGGATGTACTGGGCTCAGCCTGGGGCTGGAGGGGCAGTTTTGTTCCCACTGTTCACTCCCACATTAGCCTCTCAGACAAAAATGCAGAGAGAAGGCTGCCAAGTGGAAGAGGTCAGGGAGGCAGGCACACACTTGTATAACCAGATTTGCAGTGACACTTCTCACCCACAGGCCAGCACGCTGCTGCTGGTGATGCAGGCTTGGTTCCCTCCTGCCAAACAAACCCAGATTTGCATTCAGTAACATACTGTACTTTTTGCTTCTAATTTCTTGCATGGATGACTCCTTTGCCCACCATGTTACAAGGGAATTTGAGTCCAAAATGTGAAAGAGCTCTCATGCAGGAGGCAGAATGATACTGGGGAAAATAATTTAGAATCCTGTAAATAAAGACTACATGAGAGGAAGCATTCAGAAAAAGTGCTAAATTAATGTTATGGAAAACTTTAAATTTGGATGCAATTTAAATAGGTACATAGAATACAGCAGTGAATACATTTTCCAACCTCTAAAAGGGATAGTCTATAAATAGGCTTTAAAATCTATTAAAGGATATTTTAAGACCCAGTAAAACATTCAGCAAATACATCAAATTATATTTATTCCTGAAACTCACCACCAAATGTCTACAACCTTACCCCAATTTTTTCCTCTTTGAAAAACAATAGGAAGCAAACTGGTTTATCTTCCTGTACCTGCTGCAAATACCTTTATGGCAAGGTAATTGCTAAGAGCACTGTGTTGAACAATTCATTACTTGTTACAGGAACATTTGTCATGCCCTTTGGAGATAGCAGAAGAGAATTCTCCCGTGACCTTTGAAAAATGAAATCAGTGGCATTACGCAGAAGCCAAATTCAAAGTTTAAAAACAGATTTAAGAAGGGTTTCCCATGCCTCTTGAAAAAGAGACAAACTGCACTTTCACCGGGAGCCTAGCTAGATTATTCCAGTCCTTTTAGACCATTAATGATTTGTGCCTAATGAGCACTTGGAGCAGTGATTCACTGATGAAAGCGCTGCAGGGCTCCCTGTCCTGTGCACAACTCTGTTCTCCTCATCACAGCAGTACAGGACATAGCACCGTGGGCTGCCTGCACTGGGGAGAAGATCATGAGCTCGATTGTGTGCTACAAACAAAGGGAGAGCCATTATCAGACGCTGCCTTGCCAGGCTGCATGAAAAACCGCCTCTGCAAATTGCATAATGCCCCTGGATATTCCCAGCAGTGCTGTGGCAGGCCCACGGGGCTGGCTCTTGGACAGGGAGGAAGCCGGATCTCCTCCCTCCCACCTTCCCTCCCAGCATGGGAAAGCTCAGGAGAGCTCTTGTGTAGTCAAAAAAACCCCACTTATCTCCTGGGAAAGAGCTGTGCTGCTCTGGGGTGACGTGTGACGCACAGCGTTGTGGTCAGGGATCAGAGGGAAGTCGGCATGGTGGGAGCCTTGGGAAGCACCTAGAGAGGATAACAGGAGAGGTGGCACACCTGCTCTCCTTGAGTGTGTGTCACATCTCTGTCCCTCATCCTGTGCTTGTCCTGTTTAACAACACAGAGATGCTGGTGTGATACTTTGTTCCTTGCTGTTCCTGGGCCCGGTGAGTACCTGTGCCTGCCCCAAGGAGGAACAGGAAGAACAGCACAGCTGGGAGGGAGGGAAGGGGCTGCTCCTTCTGGGAGGTACTGTGAAAATGCAGCATGAGGGTGAAATCTCCAAGGAGCATGAAATCCCCACTGGAACAGCAAATGGTGAGAACCCAGCCATTGTTCAGTGGGAAAGATTTCACCATGAGTAAATGTGACCATGATAAGCAGCATGTGTGATGTAGCTGGCTTCATTTCCCTTGCCTGAGAATCCATATGCTTGGAATGCCGCCCCCTCCTCCTCCTCCTCCTCCACTCTTGCTGGTGGCACCAGGGATTTACAAGGCAGGAGGGAGCATTTCCTAACACTGGTTGGGTGTAACTTTCCAGCATGACTGTGCCATTAACTGTGGCAAGAGGAAGAGCACAAGTGAGCAGCATGGGAGAGCACTTCAAAACCTGGAGATGAATGATAAGTAATATTAAATAGTTTTATGTATGCAAAATAAATGTTCAAATTTTGCAAGACTATTGTTATAGGCATTGATGAGTTTATCAGAAAAGGGGAAAGTTATAGGGAAAAGTGAAGCATATGTAGAAAAAAAGACATCTATGTAAATTAGACAGAAAGGATCTGGGACTTAATGGAGCCAGAGTTAAAAAAGAGTTTTAAATTTAAGACAGGTAAGGGAGAGGTGGAAGAATTCAGTTTGGTTGAAACTCTCAAACCTCTCTTAAGAAAAAGGGTAGGACAGAAGGTAATGGAGATATGCAGAAACAGAAAAAACAGGTCTCTGTAAATGAAGCCCTAATTAAATAATATACACACAAAGCACACAAAAATTTGCTGCTAGTCTGCAACCACTCTTAAAACCATTTTGGTACCCATGGCAGTGATCTGAAAATAAGAAATTATGAACTAGAATGCTGGAATTCAAAGAAGTATATGGGCAATCTATGTATCTGGGAAACTTTCTAGAAAAAGCTAATTAGTAAAGTACTATTATACCAGGTTTAAACAGTATAAATGTCAGAACAGTTCATGCCAGAGAGAGAAAGATGAAAGAGACTCAGGTTCTCAGAAGCGAGAAGACAGAAGAGCTACAAAGATTGAATATCAAGCTAAATGTTTGGCTTTAAAAAGGGAAATCACATAGAAGTGATGAAATTAATTGAAATCAGTAGCTAAAACTAGTAAAATACTTTTAGATGACATCAGATTGTTTAGAGACACTATACAGCTGACTCCTCATCAAATAAAAAATATTCAAAGCAGAAAGAAAAAATAAACCAACAGGATTAAACCATGTAACACTTCTGAGATATAAAAATAATTTCTTTTTAAGATGATAGGGAGTTAAGGAAGATGCAAAAGAACACAGTCTGACAAAGTGGGTGTGAAAGAACAATAAAGTACAAGAAAATGAAAAGCAACTCACTAAAAGCATAAAATGGAATGATGGGACAATTTCAACTACAGCAGAAGCAGGAGGCTGACAGAGAGTTAATGGGGTCCATAGATGAATAGGAGCACATGAGAGAGAGGACATAGCAGAAAATAAAATTAAATTTGTTGTTTAGCTGCTCACTCTGCAACACTGAATTACTCTTTAAGGAGGATCAGACTTATAGGGCAGTTTCATGACACCTTCAACAGGACCAGGCTGAGGCCACTGTGACTTGGTCAGGATGTCCTGTCCCATTCCTTGTGTTAGTGCTGCTCCTTCTCTGATCCCATGGCTGAGGCACTGAAGGCAGACCCTTCAGCAAAACCACCAGCTGGAATCTCAGCCCAGCACACAACATCAATGGACCTTGGGCTGGGAGTCCTTGCCAGACAATTGTCAGGCATTGGAGGCACCCCAGGACTGTGCCCCAGCCATAGGTGGGCGCAGTGCTGCACACAACAGGCAGCAAATCTCACCCTGCTGAGCACAGAGCCAGCACAACCCATCAGGTGTCCTTGCCATGCTGTGTCTGGGTGGCACTCAGCAGGCAAGGAGGATGTGGATGTGACATTTCTGAGCTGTGTGGTTCAGAGACCAAGCAGGTGGACATCAGTCAGCCCACTGAGGTGATTCCTGGAGGCTGCTAAGGGCTGGTCTCCTTTACAGAGATGACACAAAGCTGTGTTGTGCTATCCAAAGGACAAAGAGAGTTTTTTGTGCTTTATCCAGACCCAAGAACAGGATTCTCTGAAATCAATCACAGAAATACAAATAGATGACTGTCACAATATCTGTCATGCTAATAATAAATAAAAAATAAATTAAGATGAGCCTTTGATGATTGCCTCTTTTCCTGAAATTTGGTTATTTGGAATTTTCTAGCCACATGGGTCTCCCAAACTGAGAAGTCAAGTGGCCAATTTCTTTTCCAAGTGTCAACATGCTCTCCCAGGGCACTGCAGACTTTTCAGGAAGGTGTGGTTGGAAACACTGTCACCTTTCCATCCTAGCCAAGCTCCTGAGCCATGCTGGTACAGAGGACAGGCAAAATCAGTGTTCAGATTCTTCTGAGTAAAAGTAGAAATTTGGCAAATGCTTTGGATGCCCTGGGTACTTTATTGCTAGCATGTCTGCCTGAAACATTGCATGGTCCAGTCATGCCATATGGCCTAACAAACAAGCTTAAGGCTTAGGGTGTTGTTGCTTTTTTAATCAGACCTTAGGTCACCATCCGTTAGGCCTTAGGCACTTTGAAGCTCATGCATATAATTAAATCCAGTTAAATAAAGGCTAAAATCCATCTTGTTTTTATACTGTGTTGAGTGCTGACCTGAAACAAGCTAATGTTTTGTTTGCATTTTTCAATGATCTCCATAGTGGAGAACAAACACATCCCATTTCTCATGCTGGGATTAATAAGTGACTCCTGGCTCATAAAACCTTTCAGCTTCCATGATGCCAATACATCCAACACTCTGATTTCCAAATATTTTAGCCACTTGCATGATTGCCATTACTGCAGTGTTTGATCAGTCTCAGTCTAATGTGTTGATACCCATCCCACCTCCATGACTGACAGCTGCCCTTTTGCCAGGACTACAGATGCAGATGGACTCTTGGGGCCAGAGAAGGGTATCCCACACTGTGGCAGACACCTTGGAGTCCTTGGCTGCCAGCACAATCACTGCACCAACTTTTTTTTTCTATTTCCCCTCTAGCAAAAGACACGGGCCAAATCCCACTGGCATCTAGGAGCATGTTACTATGGACATCACAAACCTTCTACTGACTTCAGCAAACTTGGCTCAAACCTAGTGGCTTCTGCCAGCCTTCCTGTATTCCTGGGCTTTGCAGGGTAACTGCTAAGGACAGAAATAAATCCTTTGTTTACTCTGGTAACTGGAGAGCTGCTTTAACCTCTGGCTAAAAACAGGTGCATTTTCCTATCAGGTTCATGAGTCACTTGTCCCAGGAAAGAATGGTGAACTTGGAAAGCCCAGCGCTCAAGGAACAACAGGAAAGGATGACTTTTAAATTGAATGGTGGCAAATCTCATAATCTGGTTTTCCTGTGTGGCTTTTTTCTTTTTAAGTCATTGGTTTAACACAGCTCAGTCCTGCTCCTTGCAAATTCCTGATATTTTGACATCACATCCAGTTTGGGATGGAAAACCCCACTGGTGTTTGATCCCACAGGAAAGAGCAGGTGTAATGTGTGACTACATAAATGGTGCAAGCAATTAATACCTCCATAATAGATTTTGTGCTTGGTCCAGCATAATCAGGTCTTTCAGCACAGGAACTTGTATCTTCTCTTCTCAACTCTTCTCTTCTCTATGCTCTCTTCTTTACAGAGCTGTTTTCACAGAAAACAGTATTACTTTTCACACATCATCTGGTCAGGAACAGCCAAAGAATTCTTAAAAGGTGACCTTCAAGGTGACTTCTTTTTGATGAATTAAAAAAAAACAAACAAAACCAAACCTGCAATATCATTCCTCTCCAATTTTAACACCAGAAATTCAAGTCTTACCACCCTGTTTCCCACAACTGTAGACTTATGACATCCTGAGAAGCTGCTCAGGGTATATTTCTCCACTGCACAGTTAACTCATGTTCTGACTCAAATTAAAATCAGTGGCTCTTGCCATACACAGAAGAGAAACTTCTGACAGGCCAGAGTGTGCTCCTAGTCCAGACCAGATGACCTGGTTGGCTATAAAGTGCAGAACCTGGGACTGAACCTTACCTCTTTTACCCTGTGACTGCAGACAGGAAAATGAAATGAAAATAATTTGTGATTCTCCAAATATGAAATGAAAATAATGGTAATTCTCCAGTGCATCTCCTGTAGTTCCTGCATGGTAGCCAAGTGGCTGCAAAATAAGCACACAGCCTCTGAGCACCAGAGGTTCTGGACCAGACACACACAGATTAGCACAACATCATCAAGGTCACAGAAATACAGGCAGGTCTCTGCTTCAGATGGGGCCAGATTACCTGTGGAGTGAAAATGGATTTTTGTGCCCCATGTCTCATGGTTTTCTTAAGATGCCTCACTATGTTAAGCATTTTTGAAATAAGGAGAAGTCACCTTGTCACTGCATGGCAGGAATGTTCAAAAAAGTCCCGTCTTCAAGTCTGTGTCCTTTGAGGACATTCATGAATGGTAAAGAGAAGAACCAACATTTTTGGCACTGTAAATTAAGTGGATAAGTATATCTTTGGTGTAGTGGAGGAAAACATCCATAAAACCCTCTCAAGAGAGACATGCAGAAGAGCATGACCAAAGCATCTCTCCCTTTACAAAAATCAAAGGCTTTCTTTGTTTGATATAATAAGCCACAAATATTTCTAGTTCCTGCCCATCTCCACCCCATTCCTCCCTCTCCCCCTGCTCTTTCCCACTTCAGGTTGCTTGGAATGACACTGATACTACTTACAAAACCAACAGAAAGTCAAATACTCCCATATATTATTGCTGGGCTAATTTTTAACCTCTTCCAGCTGCACAGTCAGCTGGCTCAGTAAGACCTGTTCCTCCAGGCAGCTATCAAGTGACAGCTTTCCATTTCTGTCATGCATCATTGGAGGCTCCTGCACCAAGCAGAGTCTCACAGAGATGCACAATGTGCTCACCTCCCCATCCTGAGGCTACACTAGGAAAAAAGAAAAAGGCCAGAGGACTGCAGAAGCCACATGTGCCCAGAGAGCTGCAGGAATGGATGTCACAGGGAAGGTGAGATGAGTGTAACACAAGCATCTGAGAATAGCAGCATTAATTTGGAGTCA
Organism: Ammospiza caudacuta; assembly: GCF_027887145.1. Lineage (NCBI taxonomy): Eukaryota > Metazoa > Chordata > Aves > Passeriformes > Passerellidae > Ammospiza > Ammospiza caudacuta. Next base: position 29,142,144 of record NC_080601.1, on the reverse strand, counting down.
CTGTGAGTCTTACAGGTCTACAGGAAAGGTGCCAATACCACAGCCAGTGCTTATTCACCATGACCAAAGGCAGTGTCAAGAAGTTCTTGGAGAGCAGAGCACTGGCCAGCATCTGTCCTTGAGGTCTCCAAGGAGGAAAGCCCTGGCCAGTGTAAGTCCATGAGCTCTCTGGGGCCCAGACTTGGAGAAGAAGACACCAGCACACACTACATTGCTCCTTGCTGTCAGAGAGGATCTGCAAAGCAGAACCAAACCCTGGTGGGACACTTACCTCAGTCGTTGCTTGGCTCATGCAATGATCCACAGCCTTGCAGTAGCATCACCTGACACTCAAGGCATAGGGCCAAGTGTGATGTGGGGCCCCACAGCATGGGGTGAGCCCAAACAGAACAGATCCTGCTCCTCAGTGCCCAGCCATATGCTCTAGCTGATCCAGCTTGCTAGCCCTGCAAGATCAGAAAAATGTGAAATAAAATAAAATTTATAAAAAGGGAGGAGCAGATATTTTCTAGCATAACAATTTAACCAGCTCATTCAAAGCATTCAAGGAGCTGTTGTAAGGTGACAAAGACCAGGACTGCAGGGGGAAAAAAGATTTTGTGTCTGGTGATGGGTAGCTGCTAAAATGCCTTGCACTATGATGAGAGCCACAGACCTCTAGGTCTGCATTGAGGGAACAGCCACTTGAAAGTGCAGATATCTGAGTAGGACAGGCAGTGCCTGCCCCCTCCCTGTCTCCCTCCTTCAGCCTTCCCTGCAGTGGTACCCTGTGTCCCCACAGCCCCAGGGCTGCACCAGGAGTAAAGCTGGCACGGGGCAGAGCAGATTAGCACCGGATCCAAGTGTCTGTGTGCCATATGGCTGTGGCAAGAGTCTAACAGCAACAAGGAAGAGAGATTTATATCTTGCTGAGAAACATTTTATAAAGTGTGTGAAGGTTGTCAAGCCTCTTTCTGGAACTACATCCTGTGGGCTTTTCATTTGAAAAGCAATTTTCTCCTTTTCAGTTGAAGAAGAGGTATTACCAGAGATATGACCAGCTCTGAAAAACACCCCTAAATGAGGAAAGCCCCAAGTGTAAATATTTTTCCCATAGGTGTAGTTTAGAACAGAAAAGGGTTTGAAAAGCATAAGAAAAGAAAATCAAAACAACCAGGTTGGTAATGCCTGTGAAGGCAATGAACACTCAGCCTCTAGTCCCTGCTTCCAGCAGCCAAACTCATGCATGAGGGACACTTTTCCAGCTAGATAAGTCTAGAAGGGCAGATTTTAACAATTAACCTGCCTAAACAACAGCTCCAGAACTGCTAGAGCAAAGTGTTTGAGAAGTCAAGAGCAAAATTTAGTAGAGTGGATGAAACAGGAGTGGCAATGGAGCCATGCTCACACGTAAAAGTGACCATATGTTCTACTTAAAAATAATTATTCTGATCTCAGCTGTCCTCAATACCTCTAGTAAAGAAGCTGGTTATTGTTATTACACGTGCCTTTAATAAGAAAAGAAATACAACTGCTACTGAAAATACCTACTTCAGCAACAAAGTAATAAAGATTTCTCAGTTCTCCACATTCCTGAGCTCTGGGGGATTAGCCCATCTTTAGGGCAGTCAGCATAAGATGCCCTGCATGAACAAACACAATTATTTCTAGTTGTCAGCTTTGGGGCCAGTGCACTCTGGGGCCAGCTCAGCCTGTTTTGAGCCCATCTACCCCAGACACCACAAACCCACTTCTACTTCCATCACACTCTTCGTTAAGCCATCACCATCTCTCCTAGTGGCAGGGAAAGGGGACTGGTCAAAAGCAGGATGAAAGATGCTTCTGCCTTACCAACACTACACACTGAAAGTGCCAGAGAACAGGAAGGTGATATTTTCACAGCAGAGAGAAGGATGTCAATAATACAGAAAAATGCACCCTGCAGCTCTAGTGGCACCAGTGCTATAACATGCATTTCTGGGCCAGTTAATAATAGCAGAATATTGATGAACAGAGGGCTGGGACTAGGCTGGACAGTGAGTGGGGAATGTGATGACGACAAAGGAAAAGCTGACGTGGGAGGAAGCAGGAATTTATTAATATGAGAAAATTAGGAGCACATAGTTAACTCCACTATCAGCTGTTCCCTTGCAAGTGAAGGACATAAGTGGGCAGACCAGCCAAGATGACAGCCTGGCTCCAGGAGATGTGGGGAGTTCACTGCTACAGAGATCAAGTGTCAGGTGTGGGACCATAGTTTGATGGGAGTAAATGGCTTTTGTTTCTACAGGGCTCAATTTAACTCAAAGCAGCTCAAAACAGCACAGCCCACACCCCCCTCAGTCCACTGCTGGACTGCAGTGCAGACCAGTTGGATGCCCTGGTCTCATTCCCAGGGAGGAGAGGGAAAACAGCTTTCCCATTGCTGTGTACTCCCAACCCTGCATGGTGCCCAGGGCCAGGCTTTTACACAAGTGCTGATTTAACAGGATTCTCCACCTTTTACAGAATCTGGGCCTTTAGAGGTTCCCCAGGGTGAGGCCATTGCAAAAAGAAGAGAAAAATCCAGCAACAGGGAATCTCACCCCCAGCCAGAAGTGTCACAATTTCTCTGCATGCCCGTTAAGTGCTCTTCCTGGGAAGTAAATTGCTAGTAAATAAAGACTTTATTTGTTTTTTCCCAATCTTTTCAAGCACTTGGTAGCTATGAAGAGGGATGGGCTAATCTAATTTTTGTAAGGAATTAGTGAAATCTTGTAGTTCTTGTTTACCTGTCAGGCTCTGAGGAGCCAGGGCTGAGCCCAGACTGTGCACAGCCAGCATGGCCTCAAGCAGGTTGTGACTTAACCATTGGAGTGGAGAGAGGGTTGGAAAAAAATCCCTTGTGGATTCCCAAAATGGCCACTGGCTGATCTGATCCTGAGGTGACTAATAACAATTTGGACTTATTTGAATCTCTGTGGCTTTACTGGAAAGTTAACCCCCGTGCTGCCATCATATAAAGAGGCTCCTTCCCCTTGCTGGGTTCCAGGGAAGTACAGAAGTAGCTTAAAATAACAATTTACTTCAATGCTGTAAATGTCACAGCAAGGGTCATGGGAGGGGGAAGTAAGGAATTTTATTTGATCTGTGCTGAAATGTCCTAACTAGACTGTGTTCAGATCTGGCAGCTCAAACAGGCCCCAAAATACATAGGGCCAAGATAAGAGAACAGAAATAGAGTGAAGTGGAGAAATTTAAGCCAGGCTCTGTCAAAGCATAATGCAAGCTGGGCCTTAGTGTACCTTGCTCTTTGCTAATTATCCTTTCTGGGTCAGCCAGCTGTTTGCTTGGCTTTAAAATATTATTTTTCCCTAGTGTCTGGTCAAAACCTATTATGCTTGTTCTCCAGGCTTCACAGAAGGCATTATCAGCCTTCAAACCTCCTGCATTCCTTCTTCATGCTCCTGCTCCTGCACCACATCATCTTCCGCCAGCCCAGAGGCCTCAATTAGGGGATAATCCCAGGGCACTCATTTGGTGCCATCAAGAAGCTGCCGTGTCACCTCCTCACACCACTTCCTCAGCACTCATCCCTCTGATGCCCACTTTGCTGGAAGGGAAGAGCAGGAAAACAAATGTGACCTGTGCTTCTCCAGGACCTGCTGCAACTACTGGCAGCAGCTCTTTCTGCCAAATCAGTAAAAGGAACTGGCAGAAAGAAGCCTGTTATTCCAGTTGTGCCAGACACCTGATGACAGGAGCAATTGATCCCAAATGCAAATACAAATGTTAAAAAATAAGCAAGAGTCAGTTGTCCTTAAAAGAAGTTTGCAACCAGAAAATTGCATTTTTTCCTTTCACAGTAATAAGTTTGAAAACGGAAATTAATTTGTCAGCTGCATCATCTGAAGGTGCTTAGTCTTCAGATTTCTCAAAACAATACTGGGATATTTTTAAAAGTTGGAGAAGGGGAATATAATCAAGCTGTCTCCTTCTACCCTTTTTCTAAGCATCCTTACTTGCAGTATCAGCAGAGGTATGGAAAACATAACAGAGGAATTCAGTAAGCTCAGAAATGTTACACTTTTTCTATCAAGTTCTTAATTTTCCAACATGAATCTTCTCAAGTGGGATAAAGAAAAAATTCTTACTTATTTTCCTTAAGAAACAAATAAACAAAGAAGTCACCCACAAATCATAACATGACAAGTCATCCAAATCATGGTTTCAAAGTGAGCATTTCATGTAAACCTAATGTCTAGTTTTGTGAAATTGCTGCTGAGAAAAGATCTAAGCCACTAAAAACTCAATTATAACACTTTCAGACCTGAAGTTCTCAGGATTCATACTGTTTTCAGACTTTTGCATTTTCCCCCTCCCTCATTTCCTACTTTACTACAGCAAGTATTTCAGGGAAGTGTTTAAATGCAAATAGAAATCTGCTTTCAGACCTGACTGTAGTTTTCAAGTACACAGTAATGAGTAGGGAGGGGAGAAAGATCTGTATTGATTTTTTAGTAGCTTTGTCCTGAATCACAGAGAGCAGATGGGTAATTTCAAGCAGAATGATTTTACGTCTGATTGAGAAACACACAGAACAAATGAGAGCAAAAGCCAAGTCTCCTGCATGGCAAGTCCCTCCTATGGCAGTCCTCAAAATGGACCATGAAAAGCATCCCTGTCCTGGCAGACCCCTCACAGATAGGAAACTTCAGAGCACTGCAATGACACTTCATAGCTATATGCACAACATTTATAGACCTGTCCTTTCCTTCATGGACAATCAAGGCTGGATGAACAGTGAAAGGCAAAGCTCTTTTTCACTCTATTAATATAAATGTAGCCAATTCTTTTTTTCTTGTGCAGAGACTCTGTGTTCCTGAACTCAGTGTGCAAATAAGACAGTGTAATGTTATTCTGACTTGCTCTTTACCTCTTTCCAAGTGGCTATAATAGGGAATAAATATTTCTATGAGCACATCTTGCTCTACTCTCCAGTATTTCCTTCAATCCCTTTGCCATGACTTACTTAAACAATTATTTCTACACTTACACAATCCTGATGCTAACTGACTCACCTGTACCAATTACACCATTGTAAAGGGATTATCACCATTTAATCCTTGTTGTCCTATAGATACAAATTAGAGCAGCATTTGAAATGCACACAAGCCAGCTCAACCTTTGTGTTTAACTTACAGTTTTCTTGCTTGTTGTTCTGTGGCCTCTCTTGCCTTAATTAATATATTCCTACTGTTTCCAATGCCAAAACTCAAACACTCATTTGCACCAAGAGAATTCACCTGTTGTTGTCCTGTGCCTCCCCATATTACCTTCTCCACCTGTGTCTGCTCTTTCACCAGCTACCCAGACTGCACCTCCCTTCTATGTGCAAATACCTCTGAGAGCTCAGACACAGAACCACAGGTGGGTTTGTACATATCCACTCAGAATAAGCAGAGGCTCCATGAGCTGCTGCTCTGCTGGACACCCATTCCAACCAGGGCATGGAGAGGAAATAATTAGTCCACAATTGCAAGGCCCCTTTTGATTATTAATATTTCCTTTAAATTTGCATATTTAGGAAAAATAAAGACAATGACCACAGCCTCTCTTCTGTAGCTCTTCCTCATTCATCTGTTACATGCCATACATTAGACTGCAAAGTCTTTGCTCTGTGCAGTGTCTCTGTTCCCAGTTTGAGATGGTGAAGTTCCAACCTTGATTTTTGCCTTAGTGACATGGTAGTAAATAACCAGTAAGAAATAAACCATAATAAATTTCCCTCAATTACTGAACATATCTGAAACAAACAGGCTGCACAACAAGCATCCCTTGTGATTATGAGAAACTGGTGGATCTAATACTACAAGATTTCTCTAATCCTCTCCAAGGCAACACCTGTGCTCCACCCACCAACTCTACTTTCAGAAAATAAAGGGCAGTCAGTGAAAATGAAAGGGTTAATTTCTCTCTGTCTCTGGCTAACCTTTCCAGGCTATTCAGTTTCCTCTCAGACTCCAGCCCATCGGAGGCATGCGAGGTGAAGGATAGAATTACACACCGGGCATGTTTCCTGTACTTAGTGGGTGGATAGAGCACAACTTCCGCACTAATAATGTCAAGGTAATTAGGACATCCTGCAAAACCTGTAACAGGGAAGAAATAACCATTGTTTATTGTCATTTCTATTGCTGAGGTGGTGGGCTCCCCTCACAACTCTTCTTGCCTTTTGTTTTGAACCCATCTCTACTTCAGCAGATACAAGATCCAGTGTTCACAATATGGGCCTGGGCTAAAATCTAATTTCTTTTTCCAGTACCATCATTTCTCTCAGCTCTGTCTAAGGGCCTGAAGCAGTCACTGAAACTGGCACCTCTGTCCCTCATAAAGTCTCTGGGCCACTGGACAGCAGAAACACAACTCCTGCTCAGTGGTGAATTAATTTATGCAGTGTGGCCAGCTCCAACAAGATGGATCAAGAGCACATCTTGCACACTCCCTTCTTTCACCAAGCAGACTCTACTCTGACAGTCAGGACAGCTCTTGGGCACATGAGTCAGGGTTCTAGAAAGGCATCTTTGCTTTTGAGAAGAGTCCAGCATGCAGAAGTTTCTTACTGGGGTCCTGTCCCCTGGATTCTGCTGGAAAGAAATGTTTTTTGCTAGACTCTTGAAAGAAATGGCACCAACACTGACCTTCAAGTGTTGCAAAGCCCAGCAGGCCCCATATGGGCCACAGGATGGGGTAAATTTAAATTATTCTTCTCAGTTTCCTACTGACTCCCTTAAAAAAGCTCCTTTATTCAATGTGGGCTTTTGGTGGATGCTCTTTAGAGGAGTGGAGATTTTCCTTTGCCCTTTGGGAAGGCAGGGAATTTTGGGTAACTGAAACTTATTTTAGATCACTGTTTCAGAAGAATTTTAGAATCAGACTACTGATCCTGTGGCTTTGGTATGAACTGCCTCTCCTCTCACTAAAAATATGCCAAGGATGAGATGGCTGCATACTGGGAACCAGTTGGTTGTGCAGCCCAGGCTCCCAGGTGACCAAGGGGCATAGATGGGAAATGAGACAACTCTGAGACTATGCATGAGCCTTTGCCTCTAAAAAAGAAGGATCCTTTGATTGGCTTTTCTGGCTGCATTCATCACAGGCTGTGTTGTACACAGATGCCAGCACAGCCCATCCCATCCCACAGGAAGTGTCTATGTGGTCAGATGCAGACAGTCATATGGTACCTCAGCCTTGCCAGAGGACTGGGGGCTGCTAGGCTCCTGAAGCCATTTAGATGATCAGCAGGGACCATCTCAGGTTCACTTAAGCCTGGGCAGGAATGTGACTGTGCAGATGTACCCTGGTCCAGCGCTGCTGGGCATTAATCTGTGTGTACACTGCCCAGCTAAATTGACCTTCTGTCCATACTGGAATACAGATAATGATCTGGTAAATTATTGCTCTTGCTTTCATAAGGTTTCCTGGCTCCTGGGTGCTGATGTCTGTAAGCACTCTAAGGAAAGCAACATTGATTTTTCCTCAGGTGGAGAATTTCAGGATGCCGCGTGTCTCTTGTTTGCTTCACCAAACCTATTTCCAAGAGTCGTGGTGTTGCACACATTGCAAGCACAGCCTGCATCAATATCCTGGGGGGAATTGTGATTCTAATTAATGACAGAGTCCTTCTAAAGGTGTCTCTATTAAGCTTGTACATAAGGGCACTCTGCTAGGAAATGTCCCTTCTCTTCCCTCTCACATGGCATAAGCTGTTGCCATTTGCAAAATATATTGACCATAATGCTGAGCCTAAATTATTAAGTGTGGTGCTGCTGGGCTTGTGGGGACAGCTACATGTTTCATATCCTCTCTGAAGGGCCTTGTGTGTAATGAAATTCTTCACTTGCTTTTCAGAACTGCCATGTTTTCAGATTGCACTTGTGATTGTCAAAAAATTTAGCCTGTAAAAGAAAGCTGTGTATTTCAGATGTGAGACAAAGAAAAAGGTTCTTGGGTTCTCAAATAATTAAGGTTAACTCTGGAAGAGTCTGGAAAAGTGATACTGTGAAAAAAATAATAGAATAAGACTACACAAGATTGCTAGCAGTCAGAAGATAACCATTATGTGTAATAATGCTTTTCACCCTACAAAATAACCCTGATGTCTAAAAGTTGGTCTTAACTCAGAACTTACTAACATAATTATAAGGCTAAAAATACCAGTATAGCTCTGTTTGGACATGCTTATTTCAAAATAAGAAAATTCATACAGGGTGGAAATACATGTGTAACATGAAGTATAATTATTCTTGAAGGGTATGAAGGGTAAAATTCCCTTCTCTCATTAATAAAAACCTCACAGCTTGTCTGGTTCATTAAATGCACTGATCTTAGAAGGAATCTCCAACCTGAAGATAAAAGAAAGAGCACATCCACCAAAAAGGCAGGTCTCACATCCGCTGAGCTTCCCTCAGATAAGAAAAAAAGCTGAGACTTACAGAAAAATCCACCTTTCCACAAAAGTCTGGAAGGGGGAGTTTGGTGGCCGAAGTGAGTAAGTAGCAGCAATGCCTTTGGTCTAGGTCACTGTTTCCTCTCTGCTGCTACAACGTGGGAACAAAGCTGTGGGATAACTGGGGGTGGGAGACCTGCAATGGTTGGTCTGGGCAGTGCCTTTTCCTCAGAGACTGAGAATTTCATATACACAGCAGCCTGTGCCTCTCAGCCTTCTGGAGGAGTACAGGCCAGCAGAGGTTAACAAGTGACCCGAACCCTTCTGCCTGGGAGGGGGCTGAACTGAGGCAGAGGCAGCAGAAATCCCTGCTGACAACTCCAGAAGGATCACCTAGTGATAGACTTTAGCTGTACCCAGACTTTGAAGGATGTCCCCCCCACTTGGCCACTGAAAAGTGAGGGTTTCATGGGGCTCCAGGAATTTCCATCCAGACACTGGACCCTGGGGTCATCTGTGAGCAGTCCATGACCATTCCCTGCCTCAGTGCTTTGCTCAACTCAGCCTGCCATGACACAACTTTCATGGCTTTCAACCACTTCCTTCACAATGCTGCCTCATGGATATCCCCATGAGGAATGCCATTTCCTTTACTAAGCTTTTCATGCTATTTCTAGTCATGCCCAATTAGCTATTCTCCTGTCTGACTTACTCAGCCTTTGAAGACACAGAGCTCCTAAGAGAGGCAGGTGCCAGAAAGCACACTTATGATCCAGCATTAAGACACATAATTGCTGCAGGACTTCAAATTCCAAGCAACTATTAATAGCAATGAAAGAAATTCTATCTTTTGCCCTAGAGACTCTCCATTACTTGTTTGTAAGAGAGGGCTTTTGAAAACAGGCAGAGCTTTCATGACCAGGATCCAGACCAGAGTCAGTTCTGTTCATTGACTGCCTTCAGTTTCTCCCCCAGCCAAGTTTCTAACAGAGAGAAGCAGCTGCCCAAGACTCAGATGCTCTTCAGATGTTGATTTAATCTGTGCTTAGAGGAGTCTTCCCACAAGAACCTGGGGAGGATAAAGAGGAGCTTCTGGTGGAGGTAGTTTGGATCAACCCTGCTATCTGCTCACAGCTGCTGGAAGGGAGCAGGACAGGATGCAGCAAGTGAAAGAAACCTACAAAATAATACTGGTCATAGGCCCTTTGAACAAAATGTTGTGAATTACCAGTAGGAACTCTTCAGGAGAGAAATAAGTCACAGAGGGAGAGCCTCATATTAGGCTACAGACATCCCTGAACTGTCAGGCAGGAAACAAATGCCCTTCATTGTGCAGTGCCATGCCACCAACACATGTCCATCTGGGGACAAGCATCATGTCAGGAAAAGATGTCCAGAAGGAATGACTGGTGACAAGCAAAAAAAACCCCAAGGTGCCTTTCAAGAACCTTCTTTACAGGTCCTCTCCCATTTTGCATGGTTTTATAGGGCCAGGAATGGATCATGTTGCTTCACATAATGCTGTCTGATGAAGGAGACCAGCTCAAGCACTCAGAACCTGCATAGGGCCTCACTGAGTGGCTGAAACCATCACAGATAATCTGTGTAGGAGCTCAGCCCAGATGTACAGGTACTTTCATCCGACACTGGAAGGTCACAAAAAACATATACAATCTTCTAGAACCCTCAAAACAGAGGTGAAGTCTTTTGTCTTCACAGTTAGTGCAGCTTCGTATAACTTCAGTTGACGAGAAAACCTTAAAAGTGCTCTTCTCATAAAAGCAACCACAGAAGAGATATTTCCCATTTCAGTTCTCAGTTTGCAAAAGTACAGAACTCGGGCTTTGCTTATGAGACAGCCTGGATATCAGGAATGAGGTAAGTTTACTAATTCCCCTAAATCATGCCTCCCAGCTCTTCAAAGAAAGCAGCAGTGTCACTAAAGACATTTTACTCACACTACCTTTCTCATGCAGAAGAAAAGCAGAGCCGTTCCCCACCAGGTGACCCTCTAAGGGACATTCTGTGCAGACTTGCTGACAGACCCCCACCCCACCTCCTCAGACACCTTGAATGATCCTGCACTTCATCAGGGCCTTGTCCCAAATCTTTGGCTTGGAGGATACAACAAATAGCAGAGGTTGCCTTTCAACCCTGGATGGGATACTCATGAAGTCATGTCTGCACTGAAAAACAGTGTCGACTGTGGTTTTTTCACCCTCAAACAAAGATTTGACTTGATCCTAAGCCAGCCCCATTCCTGCCGGACACAAGTGTGTCCCAGCGCCATCTAGCCAAAGTGCTTCAGAAACACACAGCAGCACCTGGAGAGCAAACCCCAGTGCAGAAATTATCCCTAAAACCACAAACCCCTCACCACCGAACCCAACACCCACAGCTCTGGGCCCAACCCACACCTTTGCTTGCTAAATTTGCTGAAAGGCCTCTTGAATTAAGTTGAACACAATATTCAGCACCATTCAGAGATTGTTTCCATACCTTTGCTACCAAAGACAAAAAGATAGCAAGGGAACTGTTGTGGCTTCAACGATTTTTTGTTTCAGGTTTTGTATTTCCTTTGAATGAAAGCAAGAAGTGAAACCTTTGGGTGAGAGTGCAGTGTAAATCCCCAGACAGATCAAATCAGATAAAAACTGGAGTCTTTGTTTGGCTCCATAACACGGCCTGACCTGCCTCAAAGCTGGACCTTACTGAGAGGGAAGAATTTGCAATGAACTCCAAGCAGGAAATCCAGAAAGAACTCAAAGGTAGGATGCTTGTAACAGAGGTGGAAGGAGAACCAGCACTAACACAAGTTAACAGCTTTCATTACAGATTTGTTTCCATCATCAGTTTAAGCCACTCTGAGTCTGCTTCCTCCCTGCCATAGACTGACATCAGGTCTCTTGTGTGGGTACTGCCATCACAGGGTTAATTGCTGTGTCAAACTGGCCTACTGATCCAGCTGAAAATCAAAATCCTGAAAAGGAAAAGTCTTGTGACAGTCAGAAACTAATCTTTCTCCATATTCCAAATGTGAGCACGAGGAATGGACGTGGCAGGAAGATGTACCCAGATGTTCAGGAGAGGGCAGGACTGCTGCTTTTGGCTACAATGCAAACCTAAAGCATAAATCCACACTCCAAGCACTCTAGAGAATCCATTTGCATTTGGAACAGCTTGCTGGAGTACATGTTCAGCATCCCCACTGAGCATGCTCACCTCCAGGCTGAACTTTGGTGTGAAACTGCAGATGACTTAGAGGAAACCAGAAACTGAACTGCAGTAGCAACATAATAGCACCACCTGCAAGGCGACATGTTTAAATGCTGACCCTTTTTACTGAAAGTTCATTCTGCATCTGTCAGACATAATAACAGAAATAGACATTTGCTTCATCAGGTGCAAACCAACCTGCTTTGCATGTACTGAGGGTCCTTAACATTGATACAATACAAATAAAAATAAATTCCAAGGTAAAGTGGTTTACTTATATTAACTGATCCAATAATATTTCAGAATTAATTACATACATAATTATACATTAAAATATGAGAATCTATACACTGCACAATTCCTTCTGGCGTCATGTGGGTACAGGCCATTAAATTTTAGTGGGGGAAGCTCTGTGACAGCAGATTTTTTCCTTTTTAGCGAACATTATGCTGGATATCCATGCATGCAGTTCTGTAAAGCTGGGCTGATGTGAAGCATTGAACATCCCAGCAATGAGCTTCTGAGATTTGTGAATGCTTAATTTTAGAGAATGTGGGATTGGCAGCCCTATTTCACTCACTTGAGCAATGTCAAATAATCTCAAGAGTGTTCTGCACTTCTGAAAGTTGTTCCACCCTTGGTTCACTGGCCATGGAAGACTGTAGCCTAAATCTGCACATTGGAATGAGACATCCCTCCCAAATGAGAACTTTCCTTCTTTAGCAGGGAAAGCTGCAAGAGAAACAACACAAACCATAAAGAAATACTGTAAACATCAATTTAGAGACTTGAGCTTGATGCCCTCTACCTGTGGGGCTCCCTGTGCAGCAGCAGAAACACCAGTTGAACTTTTAGCAAATATCTCAGCCCTGAGGGGATGGTCACTCCCAGCAGACTTAGGAGCCATTCAGACATTTCCCCCCAGTGCCCTGACACAGATGCCAGGCAGTGCAAAGGGCACAGGCAGTTCTTGGCAGTATGGAAACAGCTCTCAACTGCCAAGTCGTGGGAGAGTGACTTGAAATGTCCAGATTTGCTTGTCTCTGGGGCCACAATTTCCTCACTGCAGCACGTGGACAAGTCTGATTTTTCCAAACCTCTCTCCAGAGAGACAAGGTAACAGTTCAACTTGCACCCGTTTGTCTGACTCACCCCATCTAGAAGATTCATTGGACTGGCAAAAAGCAAAAGTATATAATTTACATGGGTTCTAACCCATCACTCATTTAAGAATTTAGCCTTTTGATTTGTAAACGTATCTTATTTTAATTTGTAAAGATTTTAGTCCAAATTGGAATCTGTGATTTCACAAACACTGGAAAAGCAAAAGGTTAAAACCTTCAGTCCAGGCCCATCTCCAAGTCAGAACTTGGTGAAGAAACCCCTGACAGCATCCAGTGTTTCCATCTTTTTTCAGATCTTAATGCTGATAAAAACCTTCCACAATGTTACCTGAACTTTGATACAACTGCTTGGTGGGCACAAAGATGACAGCAAATTTGCTGAGATCTTTGTTTCACTCTTGCATCACCTGTGCCTGCATTACCCATGGCAGAGTTGGACTCTTCTGTGGATTTTCAAACAGAAAACAAGAATATATAGCTGAGGAATGTGCTTTAAAAAATCCCCAAACAAACCCACCAAAAGAAACAAACCCAGAAGTTACTGAGCTCAGCACCAGGATGAACTTCTCTAGAAAAACATGTTTCAAGTCTGAAGAGCAGAGTTAATTTCTGTGTTGTAAACCAGGGGAAAGGGAACACAAATGGGGTTGATTCTGAGAGCAATCAAAGTTCATGCTACTGGAGGAGAAGGAGATGTGCTGTATCCCTGATTCTGCCATGAATATTGAGTCAATCTGGTCTGCAGCACCATGAGAAACTGGAAATCTCTCCTGGTCACCCATTCAGGTATCAGCCTGCCCAAATCAACACTTCAGGTAGCAAAATGGCAAATGAAGGAGTGATTTGGTGTCACACCATGAGCCAGGTAGGAATTTATATAGGAAGCACTTATTTACTTGTTGGCTATATCAGAGCAAGTCTGTTAGGGCCAGTTATTCACAAGTTGCTAAGATCACCAAGTTGATGCAGAAAGGGGCTGATATTTGGGTAGATTCTCTCTATTCATCAAAGAGATGCACAGCAGAGCTGGCCTGGCAGCAGCCTTTTCTATATAATAACATCACAGTGACAGGAAATGCATGCTGTTTTCCGGCATTGAATTTCTAATTCTGGCATCTTGCTTCCCTCAAACAATTTTTGTCCTGTATGTAGCTGCAGTAAAGCATTATTATCTTTTGAAAGCCTGGTTTGCAGCTTTTGTGCTGTAGTCAGGAAGGCTTTTTGGCTTTGTAAAGAGTAGCACATTATTACTTCATCAATGGGAAATATAAAGAATTTTCTTTTGAGGCAGAGAGAAGTTCTGGAGGGAAAGAGGGAAGAAATATATCTATAGCTTGTTATGGGCTTGATGGACATACTCTGCTGTTTTCATCAGTAGCTGTACAGCCCTTATATAATATTTTTGGGCACTGGCCAGCTCAGCCCCACAGAACTGTTTTGATCAATGTTTTTTGGAAAGCAGGAAATGAATTGAATATATCTGATCTGTGAGTAATGGAACAAAACCCAAAGATTATGCAAAGGTGCAGGCCACATAAATGGCTTCTAAACACAATCCTTGAGAAAGGGATTTTATCAGCAACTCTTACCTGGTTATGTGAGGCAAAAGTACAACTGAGTGCTGTGAAGACTAAGAATCCCAAAAGTACCCAGGACACTCCTATACAGGGAAATTATATTATGCATTAGCCAGTCCCCCAGTGCTGCTGGTGGAGTCCCATCTGTATCTAGCAGAGAGGTGCAGTTTGCAGAGCAGGAAGGAAATAAGTTTTGTTATATAAAGAAATTCTTCTTAGAACAGCAGCATAGCCACAAGCACCTTTGTAACTCTCATGTGGAAAACAAAAGAGAAGTAACCACACACCTGATCAGCACAGTTACACCAGTACCACGTTCCCCTGACACCTACAACAGGACAACAGGCTGGGTAAGATGAGCACCAGTGGTCTGGCATGACAAATAAAACATTTGGAAATTACTGGAGAGCAGGAATCCTGAGCTGGCCACCAGGGACAAAAGTATCCCTGCATTACATAATGCCTGTAATGTTATTATGGTGTACATATTTACCTGAGGGTAAAAGGGAATTAATTCTATTGTGAAATATATTTCCTGTTTCCAAATGACCACTGTTCCAGTAAATGCTGAAAAGCCTCTGGAGATGTCCCTGTTGATGCCCTACTCTATTAAAGCTGTTCTGGTGTAGTAATTGACTGTCACTGTGATTACTCCTCTTGCTTGTCCATTCAGGCAAACTAAGCACATGGCACAGTGATTTTGGGCTTGCTGAGCAGATGACTGGTTTGAATAGCCTGAAGTCAGTCCCAGAACTACAGCATCAATATCAAATTATATTATTCCAATTATTCCAGGATACACATAAAGCAACCAGCTACTTTCTTGGATAGTCCCCTTCAACTGCACCTTCACCTCCCTCCAGTGCACTTGTGATTGTTCCAGCTCTCATTCTGGGACATATGTGGGCAGGGTGCAGCATCATCAGACACTCCTGAGGCCCCACAAGTACCAGCTGACATCAGGAAGGTGAAAGGAAGTGGTGAAAAGTCATTACTCCTGATGGCATTAAACCATGAGATTGCATCATGTGAACAAGAATAGCCTCATAAACCCTCTGTGCCTGCCTGGGGATTTTTGATTTCAATGTTTAACTATGAGCTGTGGCCAGATTTAGTTTCAACCTATGACATTCCTTTGTCATATTGGTTCCCATCTATATTCTTGGTTCATCCTAAATTAGCCCATGGCCCAATCCAGACTGTAACAGTCAAGGACTCAATTACAACTTGTGTTGCAATCAGGTCTGGGAACAAATGATTTCCGTTTTGTGGTGTTGATGGGAACTGTGCCCATGAAAACTTGAACCCAGAGAAAGCCAGATGGTCACATCAACTCCCTTAATGGGGGAGAGGAGCAGTGCTGGCAGAGCTGCTTTTGCACTGTTGTAGTGGCCTATTATGAGAGCAAATTTCTTTCTCTGTCCTTTAACCCAATCTCACATCCCCTTTTTTGGAGGGTGGCACATCTGGCTCTCAAACTTATTGTTTCTTTGACTGACAGTTGGCAGAGGTTGGTGGCTGATTTTCATGACAAAAGGGATTTTGTTTGCCATTCCTTTCCAGTGAGTAGCTGAGAAGCAAAGACACAGAAATATTCAATGAACACAGCACAGCTTTCCAGGGATATTTTCTTTTTGAGCCTTTCCTGTAATAAAAATAGCTCCTCCACTGAAGTCTACACATTTCTGGAGAATTTTTATGTCTATCTATATATATAGATACATATACACTATTGGTGTTACTCCTCCAGAATAAACATAGATATTTTAGCCAATCTGCTGGGAAGATTTTTCAGTTTGAGCAGCCTCCCCAAGAGAATCTCAGAAATGCACTGAACAGATTGAACTCAAGTTTCAACCTCAGATTCCCCTAACCAGTCTAAGCAAATTCAGCTCAGGTCTGAATCCTATAAATGTGAACCAACTTCCTCATACTGCTCTGAAATAGGGAATGACTGCCTGCATTATATAAGATTATTTCAGTCTTGCTCAGAAATCTGCTTGCCCAAGGTCACAAGAATATTCTGGCAGAGGCAAGAATAAGAACCTTGATATCTTGTCTCCCAATCTGCCCCTTAGGCAACTAAAACCAAACAAGTACCCTTGGGAAGCAGATATGCAAGCACCATGCCAAATTGGGAAGAGGAGGGGAAAAGAATTTGACATTGTGACAGGACAAATACTCTCTTCCTCATGGGAACTTGTATCTCTAAGGCCCCTTCCAGCATCTGCTGGAGCTCAAAGAAGAGGCTGATCTTTGGTCTTGCACCTCAGAAGCACTGGGAACCCATAGACAAGCAATAAAACCAGAGCACCAACTTTTCCCATCCCTTTCTGACATCCCAGGGGAGTTTACATCCAACACCAATCATTCTCCTCACTCCAGGTGATTTTCAAATACATATGAGTAAATATTTAAGGTGTGTTTTCCTTTTTAGCAAATGCTTTTCTTTATGGCTTAAAGAAATGCCCATGAATGAAAGAATAAGTGAGAAAATGAAGAGTCAGAGAAGTGTGTGATTGTTCTCCTGTACCTCACTTCCCAAATAATTTAAAGTCTTGAACTGTGAAACCATTTTTCAGCACATTAAAACACATTAAATTAAAGCTCAGTTCCATACTTTAGGTGCTCAGAGGTGCCCCTTTGGATATCTCAGCCCACCAATGCTGGCAGCTGGCACCCATTACCCCAGGTTCTCCCACCATGTCTGGCTGGTGGCATTGTACTGCCCCCTGTGCCATCTTCCTTTCACTGCTGTCCCCTGGCTGGTGCTACAGAGCAGGCAGCCTTCACAAGAAAGGCCAGACAAACAGAAGAGAAGAGGGGCTTCTCAGCTTTGCCACCCTGGGAGGCACACTGTCCCCACAGCACACCCACCTCTGCACATCCGTGCCCACCCAGCCATCCACCAGCCCATGAATCCCACTATGGGCTCTTGGGAGGCAGCAGGCTGACTCCACAGCCATGGCAGTTTGCAGCGTATACATTTTTCTACCTCCCTCTGAGAAAACCTCTACAAAATGACCATGTAGCACCTGGCTGCTGAGAGGAAGAGCAGGTGGTAAACCTTCATTAGGCCATGCTCACTCAGAACCCTTTGACAAAGAACTCATGGGCTCTGGTTTTCTAAATCTGAATTTGGAAGGGACTACGGGACGGAAACAAATGTCTAAATTTGTTTCACATTTAATATTGAGTTTAGGCTTAATCAGGCTTTTGACTCTGAAAGTCAAAATGTCTAAATGTGGAAAAGGCAAATGAACTCTAAGACACCCTGCTGTCAGGAATGTAATCAGGACTGGCTTGCCAGGATTACCACTGTTGCAGCAATGCCTAGGGACTGGTCCTGGGCTGAGCCAGCCCAGGCTCCTCCACATGGTGCAAACACAGAATAAAGTCCATCCTTAGGCAAAGAATTTAGCACAGGATACACCAGCAGCAGAGAGCCACCAAAGCCACTCACCTCCAGCCACTGTCAGTACAACGAGTCCTTCAGGTTAGGGGATAAAACAAAACTGTAAAAGCCTGTTGGGATCACTGGAAAAGGCCCAAAGTCCCTCCTACATGACATCTGTAAGCAAAAATAGGTTATATTGCATTGGCCTCTGAGGATAAGTCCTCATAATAAAGCCTGGGCCTGCTTAATTTAGCAGGCATTAATACTGACAAGAGTTCAGGGTTCATCAGTCAAGCTAATTTGTTCAACATTACCCTGCTGTTGCTTATCTGGGATAATCTTTCCTGCTGGAGGAGGGGAGCTGCAGGCTAATGTATTTGGTCCCCCTTTGCATGAACTAGTTTTAGCTTTCAGCCAGTGTTCCTGCTCTGCTATAGCATTTCTGTTTAAAAGTGACCAGAAAGAGGAAAAGAATACATATGGGTGTCATTTTTCTTTCTATTTCACCATGTGCCAAATAGACAAAGAAGGATTTTTCATTACTATCTTTACAGTTTCAGTGGCAGCACTAGAGGGCTGATAACATGAGGAGGTGAAAGAAAGGATTTAGGAACAAATCCATTTTGAAAAGCCTCTGTGAAACTTGTTTATGATAACCCTGACTTTAATTTATTTTCCCAATACACACAACATTTTGGGAGGAAAAGTTGTGTAGGAGATATGCCTGACTTTTATCAGGAGCTGAGAAAACCTTTACTCATTGATTCACTTGTGAAATTCCCCAGCAATAAACAACTGCCTGAAACCTTGCAAAAAGACAGAATGCGCAATACTAGAAGGAATCTGAAAATAACTCTTCTCTTCACAAAGATTTCAATGAAGGCAGAATAAATTGAGACCAGAGCACTTTAGCAGGGAAGCATCAATGGAGTGAGGCAGGGGAAGGGCTGGGAGAGCATGTGTTCTCTGGAGCATATGGTTACCAATTTGCTGGACATATGCTGTGTTTCCCACAGGGCACGGGAGGGCTTTTGGATTAAAGGGTGTAAATCATTGGTTATCACCATAGAATTAAGTTCTATTCTAAATGTACAGAGGCTAAATATATACCTTTTTCTCCCCAGAGATTTCTTTCCCTAGTCACAGCTCAAAAAATCTACCAATCACACTGTGCAGGGCTTTTAAGAAAGAAAATGAAAATAGCAGTTCACACAGAATTTCTTCCCTTTATTATAATACTTTTGGGGGGGGCAGGAGGGGCAGAAAAGGGCAGAGAGAAAGTAGAAAGACAGAAAAATGTCTTGGGACATTTTATCCCATAATTTCCAGAGGAAGCCATTGATCACAGATGTGCTTTCACACCACAGTAGCACTTAATTATTTTTTAGGACTGTTGCAATACATGTTGAGGAATCTCTGAATAATAGAACCATATGGTAACATTGTCAGAAGGAGAAAAAAAGAACCCAGTAGGCTGGGGGGAGGGAGAGGGCATTAAAATGTGCTGGCTGTAAATAGAAAACAATTTGTCAAACAAAGAATGAGGAAAAAGCAGGCGTGTGAATTGCTGAAGATAAAAATTTTCTTCACATTCTCTGGAGAAGATTCCAAGAGCCTCATTCTTTGTTGTTCCCAGAACATCTGTCCTGTGAGACTGGGTACAGAGCTGTCACAAGACTTTTGGAGGACTGCAGAGGAGCTTGGACAGTAGCTGTACAGCAAGGCAGGAGATGTGGACGCGACCAGTAGTTCTGGATGTGCCATAAATTATGTGAGAACAGGTGTTCCTCTGAAAGCTTCTCCTGGAGTCCTGAAAGGTGTTGAAGGAGCTACGGAAGTACAAGAAGCTTTGCCATGGAACTTTGTGCTTGGGACCATCTCCAGCTTTGCAACCATACGAACACAATTGAGGCACCACACTCTTTCTCAAAGAAGATAAGTCAGGAACCACTAAGGGTTTGGCTCTCACAGGCACACAGAAAGAGCTCCTTATAGGCCCAAGAATATCCCTTTTTTCACTGGGCACCTCAGAGGGAAATAGATATCTGAGTAAGGGATCACATGAGGAGTGGGTAGTCTGGTATGTCCATGTTGGTGTGAACTCCATATTACACACACTGTAGTTACAGTTCACCCAGTGCCCTGGACATTCTTATGCTCTGCACTTGCAGATGGACTGGGAGATATCCTAAAATCCCAAACCAATATGCAAAATCCTCAAAATCCTCCTGGTCAAAATGCTCACTTAGAAAGACGAGAGCTGCCTGAGGAGTACCCATGCCCAGTAACTGGTAGGAGCATGCAGGAACATTACAGCAACTGATCTCCTTTCCCCTGACTTAATCTACAGCCTCCTGCAGTGTGGGCAGCTCAGAGCTCACCTTCAAACACAGCCTGGGCTCTGATCTGCCTCACCAGGTGGACAAGAATACCCAGGCCAACAGTGTGTGTGCACTGGCACAAGGACTCCTGGCCAAAGCTGTCTAGCACCTGGAGCTGGGGTGAGTCTCCAGGATAAACCCACAAGGCAGCCCTGGACACAGAAGGGACGTGCTCACATGCAGGAGGAGGCTTTTCCCAGCACACAGGTGGAGAGACTCCACATGCTGCTCATGGGGGTGTCAGTGCAGGAATCCCTTCCATCTGAAATCAAGGCAGCACAAGGTGCCTGGGGCTGTGCAGGGTGGTGGAAGGAGCCTCTCCTGAACAAAAGGATGTCACTGCAGTGATCACAATGTTCCCACCATGAGGCAGGGGGAGCAGTAATTATGCCAAGTGCTTTTCATTCATTAATCTTCACTGAAGATGTGTTCTTGAGTGAACCTCTCAAAAACGCTTCAGGGCCATTTCTTTCTTGTCCTCAGCAAGGTACAATTTCCTTTCTCCTCCTGGAGAGTACATTTCATCATCCTTCAAGGGACCAACAACTTTAATTGGCACAATGAACAAATTTTAGATCTTCATTCCTGACTTCAGATTCACTTCAAGTACACTTTAATAATGAGAAATAGAAATGCTATCAATTTTGGAATCACATTTTTCTGAGGGCCCCAGAAATCTTCATTGCAGCTATATTCTTTTACATATATAAATAACTAAAGTCACAAATGATAATTGTAAATTATCTGTCTAATGTGCAGAAAGCATCGGGTAGCCAGATCTCCTGAGGGCCTTCACTGCAACCCCAGCTGATTGCAGGAACAAAATTGCAAATTTCTTCCCACGCTCTGGCCCATAACGTCACTGAAGGATTGTAAAGGGGTGGGAGATATGAAGGCTTATGTTCCTCCTCAAAAAACCCCAAGAACCTGAAGGAAAGCCAAGGGAATTAACTACCTAGCCTTTGACAAACCAAAAATGACTACCAGTCTATTCAAAATAACTATAGATGATATTAAGATATGTTGCCATCATGCTTGCTTAAATAAGAGTTTCAAAGTAATAAGAATAAACTCTCCATGCTATTTTTTTAAATTTTTTTTTGGCTAACAATAAAGGAGCTTGTCTGGGCACATATAATCTCCCTGCACACCAGTAAACTCTCTACAGGCTGGTTTATTCTGCTAATATGCCATTTACTGCTGATAAATAAAGCAATGCAATGTTTTTATTGACCTGCCATTAGTTTTGGCCCACACAAACCCTTCTGGGCTGCCCCAGGTGCTGGCTAAGGAAGGTAGTGAGCATGTGTTAGTCAGGTCTAGACTCAACAGTTTCCCCTGATCAAGACCCAGACCTACCACTCTTCCAAGCACTTTCCAATTTGACATTCTTGCTGCTTTTGCTTTATCTCCCTGTCCCTTCTGGCTTTTTTAAACCCTTATAATTTTCTAGATTTCTCTTTTGCACAATATGGATTTTGAATTATTTTCTACTCAGAGTCAAAAGCCTGATAAAGGCTAAGCTAATTATTAATTCTGCCTAAATTTTTAACCGTCTAAAATCAATTTGTACTGTATTTGTCAATGATAGTTGTCACAAAATCTCTCATATCTTGCCATGAATGGCTTTGAAGCATTTTGTTGACCTTTTTTGCTCCTGGCAGAGGAGGAATATTTTAAAGTTTCAGCTTGGCACTAGAAGCCCCTGGCACACTGCTCAGGGGTCAAGGCATTGCACAGGAAATATGTTCCCTATAGACATTCCTAGATGACAGAGTGGAAGTTGCCTGTGACAGACAGAACTGTTTTCTTAGTGATTCATACAAGATTTGCATGCACAACAGACACCCAACAAAACAATAATTACATGTCTAAATCCTTAACAAACTACACTGCTGGGGAAAGGCTTCACAGATGCACTTATCAGAAAAAGCTTCAAGTGATAGTTTCTTCTGCTGCTCTGCTTGTACCTCTGAACACAAACTCTGCTTTCAGGCTAAGGGCAGAGTCTCAGTTTCCAAGTCTTGTGTCATCACTACTTAACACTTATTCTTTTATTAGTGAATCACAGCAAGTGCCAACAAACAGGGTATTTCTGTAGATGTCCACGGGAACAAGACCCAGAGCATCTTATAAAAGAAATTAAATACATGAAAAAACACTTGTTGCTCCAGACACAATGGGGCAAAACCCCAACAGTGTAGGCTGTAGGTGAAAAAATTCCTTGTGTACTTTGTCTTACTTATGCTTGCAGAGATAGCCCTGTTCTCTGAATGGCCAATACACACAAAATTGCTGTAAACAAACATAGCACCTTAGATAAATCCTTGTTGGACAGCAGTCAGTCAGAGGGAGCTTTCTAAATGATTACATGAATTTGAAAGCACATATTTCTTAAAATCATGAAGGTGACAATTGAATTCAATAATTCACCCTGTGGTCTACTGTTAGCTGTCCTTGGCCTACACCTGCTACCAAAATCTGGGCAAGAATAGGCTCCATGGAGCTAAGGTTGGAGGCTTGTACACACTCTGAGGATGCCAGTCTTGGAGCATAGTCACACCTGTGCCCAGTCTTGTCCTGCTCCAAATTTTCCCAGGCAGAAAATTTGAGACTCAACTCTTAAAAATGGCCACATAGAGGATGGATATACTTTCACACTGTGCTGTAACACAAATGAGCAGTGGGTATGCAGAAACAGATTCACATTTCCACCTCATCAACTGAGCATCCTTTCACAGTTTCTTTTTTGCACCCTGACAGAGACTAACACAGCATGAAGCAAGGTAACATGATTGAAGAGCTTGAGAGATATTAAACCAAAAAATTGCAATGAAATTTGCTTCATTCTAACTGCTTTATTTTCCTTTTCTTGAGAAGTCCACAGGTGGGGAGAAACGTGGTACTTAAAACCAGAAAAGGCCTTAAAATCAATTCATGGGAATCCTTTGGTGCAGTAACTTGAAAGCTTGCCTTTACTTAAGAAAGTTCCCAGCCATGCCAGTAAGCAGGGAGGAGAACAGAGAGGACCTTTGTGCTAACCAGGACATGTCCTGTGCTGAGTGTGGCTCTGCCATGGTTCGGTGGAGAAATCCCCAGATGACTCAAGGAGACAAATAACATGTATTCATTGCAACCTTAATTTTCTGCCCTTTATCCCAAATCTGAACCCACTCTCTGTTTATGATATATTTCTGGTTTAAGTTACTTCAGTTTTCCTACTAGACCTTTTGCTGAGAAACTCCAAATTCCTTCAACTTTAGTATCATAATGACACAGTCTTCCTGAAAGAAAGAAACCAATGAAAGACAGAAAGGACAGAAAGAAGAAATAGAATAAAAAAAACTTGCTTAGAAGTACTGCCAAGACATACTTCAAAACTACACAACTCTTCTGAAACCCTTGCACCAAAATCTAGCTATGATTAGCCAAAACAAAGCTTGTGTAGCATTATTAATGACAACAACAGGTAAAACTACAATCAAGTTTCCACTGATTCCACAGTACTGCAGCTCCATTACAAGGGGGTCTTATTAAAGAAACTTTTGGCATCTATTTAAAATTTATTTTTCCACAGAAATACTCTTATGGGATGTCCATAAAATTATCAATAATTAACACAATATGATATTACTACTCCTTTGCTTTCACCAAAAAAGGGCCTACAATGTCCATTGACACATGGAAAATATAAGATTTTGAAAGAAGCACGTCTTCTCAATTTTGTCTCTTTAAGAAGTGATTTTCTAATTTAAGCTAACTTCACACCTTTTTATTTCTTACTTTTTAATGGGTTAAAATTTTAAATTCTTGACCAGACACGCCTTTTTTTTAAAGTTTTATTTCAACCTACTTTTACACCCCTGATATTTCCAGCTCTTTCCACAGAGTAAAAAAAATATAGCTTTTTTTTGGTCATTCAGAGCATCTTCTGGTGCTAATATTGTTCATCCAGCTCTTTCAGCATTGACTCATCTCTGATGTCCACTATTATCTGTCCTGTCATTTCTAATTCATGCCTTACAGTATTATGACGCATTTTCCCTTTTACTCTGATGGACAGAAATGGCTCAAAAGAGAGAAGTTATGGGAAAATAAAAGGACTTTCCTGCTGATCTCACGTCAGCTGCTTACTCCACAATGACACATTTTTCATTAGAATCTCCACCAGCACAGGAGGAAACCTCTATTCCCCCAAAGAAAAGCCTTTCTTAAGCTGGATGTCATTAATCACCATTTGTTAATTCACTACATTCCCACTCAGTGCTGTTCTATGCACATTTTTGCAGTTGTGTAACTAGAAGTTAAAGATGAGCCATTTCTCTAGGAAATGTCTATCAAACACAAGCTTTAAAAAGGTGCTTATATGTCAGGAATAAGTCTTACTGATATAGGGACCTCTATTCTCATTTAACTGCTCCAGTTAGCAGACAGCTCATGCCATGCAGACATGCCCTCATTCACAGTGCCATCAGCACAGACCAGGCACAAAGCTGTGCACAAACCATTTCTGGCCCTGGAGCCCCCTGTGACAGTCACCAAGGGTGGCTTAATCCCCTCAGGGATGGGGAATTTAAGGGTAATTGACCTAATCAAAGCACAACAAATAGCTACACTGACATATTTAACAGAACCCATTATGCACATCACTGTCCTTGGTAGTTTCATGGGTTTTGGCAGAAATCACATTAGTGTCCATACTTGTGTGGGTTACCACAAGCCACACTGACCCAATAAGCTCTGCTTTAAGGAACAGGAATGCATTAACACAGAAGGTTTCCTCACATGAAAAAGATGGGTAGACAACAGGTGGTACTTAACAGCCCAAATGAGTAGTGAGAGAGTAGGATGTGATAAAAAGGCGTTATTTAGGGAGACAGAAAAAGAGACAAATCAAATAATTGGCAACAGCAATCTGAGGACAGATAGCCTCCCCAGGATATAGCAACAGGAAAACAGCATTTTATGTTGTCACCTCCTGTTGTCCTGCAATCACCTTATGGCCTCATCTCTCTGCCATCAGCAGTGGCCCATGCAGCTATTAGCACTGCTCCCAGCTCAGCAGTCACCTCCCTGATTTCCCACTTCAGTGCAACAAGTACTTCATGCTCTGATCACAACTCCTGTGCTGCTCCCTCCAACACTTCTGATGGAGAAGTCTCCACAGTTCTCCTGGAAATCACATCTGTGAAAGATATCCTGAGTATTATACCCACAGGTGTAACATTAGAATAATTCCTGATAAAAACCAAGTGAATCATGGTGACCTACAAAGAAGGCTGGAGGTCATCACCCTCACTTCTTGCAACACTGAGAAGGTAAATTATTGCACATTAACATCATATGTGGTTCTTCCTGTGAACTACGCAGTAACAGGCTCTCAAATCTAGGAACAACAATGGACAGAAAAATCAGCACCACCAGTCCACTCTCATGCAGGCTGCAGAGCCCTGTGAGATCAGGTCTGTGATGGGGGAAGCTTCTGACCTGTCTCACACAGCTTGTGGTCAGTGAGCATCACCCCACAGCTGCACTCTCCTCAGCCTGAGCTGAGGTTTCAGCCACATGTTTGTGTTTTGCTCCTAGACTTGGGAACTGCTTGCTGTTTTGGAAATTTGAGGACAAGGAAACCAGCAGACTCTGCAGACTGGTCAGCAATACTGATTCACACCCCCAGACAACTGGGCCGATCCAAGACAGACCATGTTTGGGAAGGGGAGAGCTGCAGGGAATCAGCTTTGCTCAGCAGCAGGTGATGTAATGTCTCTGGAAAGCGAGATGGGCACAGAGCTCCAAGGCATCGTCGCTCCGTCACAAGAACTGGGGATGGAGGATATTCACACAAACGTGAGAAAAAGCAGAACAGAGGGAGGAAGGAACAAGCAGACGGGGAGGAGGAGGTGCTGAAAGCCGGCAGGGGAACAGCTCTTCCTGGGAGAGAGTAGAAAAGATTTTGCAATGAGGAAAGCTGTCGCCAGTTATTTTTGTACAGATTTAAAAGTTCACCAAACCCAGCTCTGGAAGTTGCATGTTGTGTTTTTGGCTGGCAATATCAACATAGCATATGGAGAAGCCTCAGCGTGAGCTTTACAATACTGTTTGGATTTGATATTGACGTATTTTCATTACTGAACCTGCCTTGAACTGTATGTTCTTTTCTTCTGAGGTACTACAGATGAAACAAATGCATAAAACAAAGAAGCAAAAACTAAAAACAACAAAAGAAATGCACAGGGAAATACTTGTATTTTGAATTAGACCCGAAATTCATTAACTCCAATATCCTGTCTTTAACAGCATCTACCAGACATGGTAGACTCTAGACAAGAGGAACAGGCAAGAGACACTATACTACTGTAGATACTATGGTTGCTGTTTCTCCATCTGTCTGTCCTGTTATACTGGAGTGCTTCCCTATTTTAGGGATTTGCTGAACTAGTGGTGTAAAGGAAGGGAACACTCTAAAGATATTCCTTACATTTACTAGAGTAATAAGAAATGGGCAAATGAAGGCAAACTCTCACCTTCCATGCTCCAAGAAGATCCCTAGCAGAAAATAATTGGGAAGAGAAAGTTGCAATGGCTGAAAGCATAGAGGCTGAAGGGGCTGTATCATACAGGGTTACTGAAGAACCAGAGATTCCAGAAATATGGGACCTGCATCCTCTTCCTAATTTCCCTCCCTGTAAAGACATTCCACTGCTGAAATTGTGCTTTCTGTACTTTGAAAAATCCAGGGCTTTTGTCACTCCTGACTACTGATCACAGCTGCCAAAGGAAAGATGGTCAGTAAATTAAATGCCATGCAGCTGCCCTGGTCACAACACTTGGCATTGAAGCCTGGGGACCCCTAAGGTGAGGAGAGCCACCATGGCCTGTAAGGACAGTCCAGATAATGCCTTAATGGAGCTGCTGAGAAAGAGCAGGAAAAGTCAGAGGGTGGGCTGCAAGTCTCCACCCATGAGAATCACTGTGGAGAGGGGAGGATGGCTTACTCTGCACACCTGGCATCCTATACAGATATCAATTAATTACATGAGCCTTGGCCATGTGGAATAGGAGAACCACAAGAAGTGTCCTCTGAGGTGCACAGAAGTGCTGTAAGAATACAAGGGAATTCTAAGGGAGGCTGTCTTCCAAAACCAGCATGTGGATGCCTAAAACCTGCTTGTGACTTTGTTTGTTTTGTTTTTGGTTTTTTGGGGTTCTTTGTTGTTTTGTTTTTAAAGAAATATTAAGATTGTAAACTTTTTAGAACATGAGCACTGCTGACGACAGCATTGCTTTTGTGCTTAACACCTTGTGTCTGTGTGCTGGATAGAACTGCTTATTGCTACTGTAATAAGAAATCCAACAGTATCCAGCAAACATCCTGGGCTAGATTTGAACCCAAGGCTATGCAGTGCAAGATTTTGCATTTTCCAAGTCTCTCTTCCCTGAGTCACAGGCCCTGGCTGATAAGTTTTGCTGCAATACACACATGTTAATAAAACTGTGTCTTCCTTTGCTAATTACCATCACCACCATGAAAGGAAGCAGTAGTAAAAAGCTTTCCCACACATCTGTTCCTCCTCCTTACAGCCCCTACTGCTCCAAACCATGTATTTGCATTTTCAGAGACTGCTTGCCTGAAATGTAAATGAAGACATAGAACTCATCTGTTGACAGTAACACATCACAGTAATTTCAGTGAGGCTTTAATGACAATTTCACTGCTAACATGGTTATTTTTGATATGAAGTTAAAACAGAAGAAAGATGATGGTGAGATAGCCTGAAAATCTGCATTGGGTAAAAAAGAAACTGCAGTATTCTTTGTTATACAAAAGATACATAAATATAAGAAAAGCTATACTGTAGAGAATCTCTCTTTTTCCTTCCTGGAACTCCAGATGCATTCCAGCTATGTGACTGCAGCACTGTGTGATACCAATCTGCAGCCAGTGTGGGTTGTACTGGGCAAGAGCCCTGCTAGACATGATCCTGCTCCAAAACCTCTCTTGAGCATCTCTCTGACAGAGACTTCTCTACTCCCTTCCCTTGGCATCCCTGTCTGACTTGTAGCTGTTTTTTCAGGCTACAGAGTATATCCATCTTCCAGGTAGCTGCAGGAACACCACCTCAAATTGCTGCTTGATTCAACTCATGGGAGTTTCTACTACTGGTCATGGCCTCTGGTTTGTATTTATTAAAATCTGGTGATGTGTGTTGCTCAGCACTCTGCTGCAGAACCAGAGACACAAGAATCTTCTTCAGTGGACTCCTGTCACCACAATTTGCAGAAAACATTGTGTTCAAAAAGATTTAGAAAGAAACACAGATAGCAAAGAGAGCTTTCCCATTAGGGTTAGACCCAAAGGCTCCTTGTAGAAACAGTTTGCTCATTACACCAAGCATTGGCAGAGAAACTCGAGAAACCAGTGGCCAGCGTAGAACCTGGTCTCTGATCTCCCTGTAAATATGCAGTGGCTGAAAAAGCTGCACTGGATTAGATATTTTGCTACGCAAGTGGGAAAAAATAAAAGGGAAAAGGCATAGACTTATTTTTAATCTGTACTGAAGGTCACAATTAAAAATTGAAGCTAAATCTTGGTGGAGGGAACAAGAGAAAAATGTTGATAATATCATTGATATTATTTACCTAAATAAATTGGTGGGTCTGATATCCCACTGGCCTACCTACTTGCTACTCAGTTCCTGACACTCCACTAGAGCTTTCAAGACATTTTTCCACCTCTGCTTGTGCTGAGGTGAAGCTGGAACAGTGGGAAAAGAGAAAAAAACACCTCAGCACTACCACTGTGCCCTCATTTCTATCATTGGTGCAACAGTAACCCAGCTCTATCACCTCATAATCTTTAAGGTATTTATTACCACAAGCACTGCTGAGGTAGGAAGCAGTCATATCACCCCCACCATGGGGCAGACTGAACCTTTGAGGGATCAGGTAATTTTCCCAAAGACTCAAAACAACTTAGGCCAGGCAAACCAAAGCACAGAGCTATGCCACCTTCCAACTGGTTCAGCTGAACTCTGTTTCTCTTTTCTCCTATGCTGTCAGAACAGCCATCAGTCAACTTCCAGTTTTAAAAGACATTAAAAGAAACAATTATTTGAACAAAGAACAATTTTTATCTATCTGAAATCACAGCTGAACACATTAGAAGTCATTCTGTAACCCATTTTCTCATTGAATTTCACAAAATGATTTGTTAAAGTTCTTAAAAATGGGCCATAGTCCAAGTCCTATTAACAGATTACTGCTGTTAGCAAAATTCTTTCATGTCATCGCATGAGGGAGATTATAAAGCTCTGATGAAATGCTGTAGATTAATAGGATACAGCAAACATTACTTAACTACTCTGACCCCATTGCAGTGGCTCAGTTGTTTTTTACAAAGATCTTACTCAAACAAAGACAGCTGGACAACATTGTTGACACTGAGCACATGTGCATAATTGTCAATTAACTTCAGACACTAAATGTACATGTAAAGTAGTATTTTTGGGAAATGGCTATGATGAACCACAAAGAGTTTCAGTACAAAATAAACAGCAATCTGACAGGACAGAAAAGCCTGACCCATATCAAATAGGTACTATGGCCCATTTATTTCCTTTTCAAGGAAGAAGGGGAAGATATGTAAAGCAAACAAATAGAAAAATTCTACCAACAGCCTGGAGTTGTCCCATTTATAAGGCAGATGAGTACTAAGAGAGTAAAGCAGCCTTGCAAAATTGACTTCATAATTTTTAGGTTGGTGGATTTGAGTTATATTTTTGAATTCTTTTCCCCATCTCTGACCTTCTGGTGAGAAATGAAATACTAATCTTCCGGAGAAACAGCCAGGTCACCCCTCCTGCACTTTTCCAAACCCACTCAACACATGGAAGGATGGTTCCATGGTTAAGTCAACTCAGAGTCAGATTCTGTTCCCAGCTTTCCCTGTGGCTGTGGGTGGCTACAAGCTATAAATCATGCCTCTGATAAAAGAGAGGCTGGAGAGGAATTCCATTCATCAGTGCATGCAAATATGCTGGAAATGAGAGCATTAGCATATGACAAAGTCTCCATGTGCAAACTGTCTGCATGTTTTGCAGGTGTAATTACCACTGCATTAATCAGGTATGTGCTGGCAAAGGCAGTCAGTGTGTGAATATGATACAACTGAATTATTTGCCACAAAGTTTTTTTAAAGAATTTTACTTTAAAAAAGTTACTCATGTGAAAAGAGCAGCAAATGGAGGAACCAGCATAGCAGACAAATTTTCACTGCCTACAGCCTGCAAGGTCCATTACAAACACAGGAGGCCTGAGCTGTGAAGCATAGATTGTTTCAGCTCTATTTTTACCTGTATTGCCTACAGGCATCTCAGCTTCCCATCTCTAACCTATTTACATTGTGTCCCAAAAACAAAGCCTCAAAAGAATATTTGAGCTGGTGTCAAGCTCTGCCTAGCTGAAGTTGAAAATAAATCAGAGATTCTCCCATAACAAATAAATTGAGATGGACAAAGCCTTAAGCTTAGCCAGCAGCTGACAGAGACAGAAAACTCTCCTTTCACTGTCTCTGAAGATACAGCTCTGCTCCAGTCCACCCCAGAGTTCATTAGGCAGACAGTGCATGATGCATCACATGTAGGTGTGTGTGGGAAGCCAACTTCATCATTTCACAAAGCATTTTGCA
The DNA here is from genome assembly GCF_027887145.1 of Ammospiza caudacuta. Taxonomy (NCBI): domain Eukaryota; kingdom Metazoa; phylum Chordata; class Aves; order Passeriformes; family Passerellidae; genus Ammospiza; species Ammospiza caudacuta. The sequence goes on along the minus strand of NC_080601.1, from coordinate 29,111,355 downwards.
AATGCTTTTCTAAGCACATGTGGTATAGTTTACTTCAGCTGTTTAAACCTTTGCACTCAGGGCCCTGCTCACCCGAATACTTCAACATCTACAAAAAAAATATTAATTATAGCTTCATAGGTATCTCTGTAAAGAAAGTAATGTGAATTCTGAGCAAGCAAAGGAGCCAAAACTGACTGACATCTCTATGACCTCAATTCTTTGGTTTACTTACAAAACAGTCCAAGAGCAAGGCCAATTTTACTCCTACTCAATACACACCAACCTGAGGAACTTTCCAGGAAGGACAGGAAAGAATGCACCCATTCATTCAATTCTCTCCTAAAACTATCAGCTAATGTAATATAGCTGGGAAGGGAGAAGAAAAATAAAAACTCTATATGAGGCAGCCCCCTGCTTATAACTTGAGTGATAAAGACCACTGAATTATTTTGATGAAAAACAGCACAAAAAACCCCTTACAGCTGTGCTAGGACCATATGACCATTTCCATTATAGGAGTGCTTCAGCTTCCAGATACATTAAAAGAGAAGTGACATTTATAACCCTTTTGAAAAGAGAAATAAAGAAAAGCAATGAAGAGACCAGTTGTTTCCCCCGCCTTCCTTCCTCTCTTGCCTCTCCATAACTCATATACCCTCCAGGAAGAAAGATTTGACTCTTCTTTTACTTTTCAGAACAGCTGGTCTGTCTCTAATGAATGAGGTACCCAGAAGAGGAAGTTTTGGAGTGATTGAGCTGCTGAAAGACATAACTGACCTCAGGGCATCACCTCCCCTCTACTGGAGAAACCAAACCCTTCCCAAATGCCAAAGTTGAGACATTTCCTCACAGCAATTCAGGGAAATCTTTGTGAGATATATATTGCTAATACTTGTCATTGCTCAAATCCCACTCTCTCTTTCATTTAAGGGATGCAGGGACAACCCAACCACTGCTGTTTTGACCATTACTGAAAACTGCTGTGAGCCTTACCCCAGGGAGCTATGATTTTAGGTAGAAATTTTAGAGCTGTTTCTAAACAAGCAGTGTCTTCTGACTTCTTTATAAATGTGTCATTTGTTAGTTAAGTAGTGTTAGGTTTCCCCTAGACAAAGAGAATCAATAATTTCAGGTCAGAAAAAGTGCTGCTGCATTTCAAACCAGATTAATAAAAAAAGTTTTCATGTCAAGTGTTGCAACGAGTGGGGAGAGTCCCAAGAATTCTGCCAAGAAAGAGTTTCATAGTTAATGAGCGAATAATACTGATAGCAGGCTATCTGCACCATTGTTGCACATCAGCAGTAGTGCAAACTGAGAGCTACAGTCAGGGCAAGCAGAGGGACATTGTGTTCATTAAGGGTCACAGATGGTATTTAAAACATCAGCAAAATGCTGCAAACATTCTTTAAGCATCTCAGTACAAATAGCAAACTCAAAACACTACAGGAGTTGTACATTCCTCAAGTCATTTCCAAAGCACTCAGCAAAGACCAGGGGACCAAAAGCTGCCAATGAATGAGCAGATGGGTCTTTGAATGATGCTCCACATTCAGTGTCAAAGGTGGCACAGAGTCCACAGCAATGCCTGTCAAACATTGCCCAGCAGACTGAATGACAAAGGGGAATGTTTTAATTATTATTGACAGCAAGGTCAATAATAATAAAACATTCCTCTTTGTTATTCAGTTGAATTCAGTTTTTGAAGAGCTTCTAAATGTCTTGAAATTGTACCCAGATGCCTATAGATTGTCCAGTGTTGTATTTCATATTGTTGTAATCACATTTCTAGAGTCCCATACCTTCTGGGTGGTTTTCTCACACACAGCTCTTCACAGCAGTGTTGTTCCCTGCTTCTTCATCAGTGCTTCTCCAAAGCTCTCCCTGACCAGCCAGCCCACCCCCTTTTATCCCATTATCTTCATTAGCCACAGCTGCCACCCAATTAAGGACATCACAGCTGCAGCCCATTTAGAACAACTAGGATTGGGGCAAGGCCACTTATACAATACATTTATTTTACTAGGACTCCTACTATAGTCCAGAGCAGTCACTCTTAAATGCTTCATCTTGAAGCTCCCAAGCACAAACCTGCCTCCACCCTCCCAGCATGCACATGGACAACTTGGATAGCATTGCATCAATTCATTGAACTCTATATCCAGCTCCTATCAGAGATAGTTTGAAGTGGCAAATTTCTGCAAGTAGATCTTCATTCTGCTACAAACTGGCAGCAATTGAGAAGCAGGATCTGATCCCTGTTTCCTATTTCCAGCAGATGTGTGAAAAGGCTAGCTTGAGAGAGTCAAGCAGTGGTAATCTTTGGTTCAAGCATGTACAGCCATAACATACCATGAAATTATCATCTAGCAATGACTTACAATCTGTGACCTGAGAAGAAATCCCCTGCCCAGGAGGGCAGAGCAAACTGTCCAATCAAAGGCTGCCACTCACAAACCAAGTGTAATTAGCCAGAGACATATTGCTACTGTTAATAACTATAATGAATCCCAAGCAGAGACACCTTCCCTGGCAGGCTGCTGTTTGGGCTTGAAAAAATGTTTCAGAATAAATAAAACAAAACCAGAAGCCATCACATTAGTTGCTGATTTTTCACCTCCTACTCAAGCACTCCACAGAGATCCACTCCAGGCTCTCAAAAGCAAGCAGTTACTCTCAATCAGAGATATCTGGCATGGAGGGAGTGACTTAGTACATTCCTACGGGTGGGTGGGTATTTTTATACTAATTCAGATAATGGAACTGGCTTGCTGAGTGGGAGAGAACTACTCATTTCCAAGACTACCTCCCAGCCCCCCTTCCACTCCATTTCTTGATTTTTAACATACTCCCACTGCTTTATGACTGGTGCATTACACATAACCAGCTCCTGAGGTAGCTGCTGCTGGGTAATAGGAGAGAATTGTTCGCATTCCAATGTTGGGAGAGCTAATTTCCTTCTCTTCTCTTCTCTTCTCTTCTCTTCTCTTCTCTTCTCTTCTCTTCTCTTCTCTTCTCTTCTCTTCTCTTCTCTTCTCTTCTCTTCTCTTCTCTTCTCTTCTCTTTCCTTCCCTTCCCTTCCCTTCCCTTCCCTTCCCTTCCCTTCCCTTCCCTTCCCTTCCCTTCCCTTCCCTTCCCTTCCCTTCCCTTCCCTTCCCTTCCCTTCCCTTCCCTTCCCTTCCCTTCCCTTCCCTTCCCTTCCCTTCCCTTTTTGTACTGCATATAACAACCTATAAAATGTATATTACACTGCACTGCAGCAAACTCACATTTTTCACCCCACCTGCCCTCAAAGCACATGATTTAGAAAACTGAGAATGTCAGGAACAAAGAAATCACAGGACGCCGTGCTGCAGAAGGAGCTGGCCACAGCTTGTGCCTAGTTGGGCACAGCTGGTCTCAGAAGGTACCAGACTGGGGACCAGTTATCTCAGCCAAAAGCAGGATGGCAAAAGAACTGATGTCTGATTTCAGGATGACATTTCTCACCTCTCTGGCCAGGGCTTTGGGCCAATATCCTGGGCTGATGTACAAATGTCTGGGCATATACAAAATGCTCCCCATTTTGCCAAGCCAGCATTTGTATTTTTGGTCCCTTTCCCTTGTTTTCAGAGGACAATGTGAGTCAAGAAAAAGCCTGCACAGGCAAGCCAGGACAGTCCCAGGCACATTTCAGACATACTGCTGGTACAGGCAGCTAATTCCAAATGAGAGCCAAGACCTAGGCACTCATTTTCCACTTCCAGTTACCTGAAACTCATTACTCCTATCTTGAGCCCATTAAACTGTGTGCAAAATGAGGTTGTATCTCTACAGCACTGCAATAATTTGATGGTGTTTGTATACTACTCTTCAGTTCTTTATAGCTTTTTACAAAGCCACTTATTTATTGATACAATCTTTTTGTCATCTTGTCAGTACATTTCAGGAAAAGAAACACAAGGGAAATGTTAATGTCATTCCCTAACAAGGCATTCCCCTACTAAGCACAGTAGACCAATTATGCCATGGTATCAGTTATGCCATGTTATTACTGCCAGCTTCTCAGCACAGAGGTGCTTTCCTAAAAGACAATTTACTAGACCTACTTTTGTTTAGCCCAAAGGTTCATCTTCCTTCCACTTTTGAGCACACATTCTCCAGAGCAGAACTAGAGAGGTATTTACCCCAGATTGTTGATGACAGAATTGGCTAAATCTCTTTCTAGCTTTGTCTGTGCTAGACAGCTGCCAACTGTGGCTGTCTGTGTAATCAAGGAGAGACATTTCAGGAGCTCTACTGGCAGCACGCTGCAGCAGGAGAGCCTGCAATGTAACAGGGCTGGGGTTTTTAGTACAGAGTATTTTTCTTGCAAAAAAGCACTTCCCTTGCCTGCAAAATGCTGCCTGATGTACACAACTGCATTAGGAGCAAACAAATTAGAGTGGTACATCCAAATCTCAGCATTCACTACAGGGAAAGCTTGTGAGCAAATGTTTCACCATGGGATACATAATAAAGTCTTCAAATACATTTTCACTAGTAGTAGACAGCTGGAAGTCAAACAGCAGCTCTAAACCCCTTTGAGATATGACAGTGGTACCTTACAAATGAGTATTGTTCAACACTTTCTATCATTTCTACCACTTTATTTTCTCCTCCATTATGAATCATGCTGGTTTCCCTGATATAATGCACAGCCCAAGCAGGTGAGGTAGCTCGCCAAAGAAAGCAAATAGCTCTGTATGGTTCCACAATTAGTCATATGCCTGTTCCTATCATTTAAAACAATTCAGAAGAAGGGATGTACTTGCCATTGAAAGTTTATTTGGATTAAGATAGATAAGATTTAAAGACAATAGTAATCTTTGAGCAATTTGGTGTTATTAACTAGAATAAAGGCAGGACTGCTATGACATATCTTCTTCAAAGATTTGCCTTGCAAATAAAAGAAGTTAAGCTGAAGGAGGTACCATGTCTCCAGAATAATATATTATTATTAAATATTAAACCACTAAATTGAATATTATGCAGATATTCTCAGAGTTTTTGAAAAATCACAACTCTTTACTATGAAGAAAGACAGGTATCATGTCAAAACAAATATGCAAGAGCAGAAGAGGAGGGAAATATAATGGAGAAGGAAAAAAAGCTTTTAAATTGGATGATGCATATGAAAACAAATATCACTTTTCTCAACATAGCTATGCTGAGTTTTTCAGTTATAGAAATTTAGGCTTCAAATCCAGACTCAGACCTGCATTAGTATCACAACAGAGTCACTCAGCTGACTGACACAGAGACAGAACTCTCCAACTGAAGAACTTACACCTTTGCCTATTCAAAACAGACACAGTCTTCCTTTATTTTTTTTAACGTTTTTCTCTTAGAAATATCAAGAGTTTTAAAATGGCACAGTATAAGTGTCATAAGACAAAAAAAAAATCTTTTTGGATAAGAGCCAACCTGCAACTGAAAGCAAAAGCTACCTTCTGTGACAGCCTGGTAAATCTAAAGTTTAAAACTTATTTTACCACTTTGTGTAACTTCCCATGAGTAAAGTTGAAGCCTATCCCATGAATTGTGGTCATGGGAAAAGCCACTGCTAAAGTGCTATGATATTTGACAACTGAACACTGGTTTTAGTGTGAAAGATTTAGAAATAATCCCCATTGCACAAGTATTCTGGAACTCTTGAAGGCTGAAAGTTAGCTAGTTAGTTAGTTAGTTAGTTAGTTAGTTAGTTAGTTAGTTAGTTAGTTAGTTAGCTAGTTAGTTAGTTGTGAAAGGCTAATGAATATTGAATGCTTTAACAAACCTGGTATTTTGTCAATCACTTCAAGAAGTTCTGACCACAGTGGTTACTACAATGGTCTCATATTATTATGCATTTAAAGTGAAGGGGATTAAAATGTAAATTGCAACCCAATTGTGTATCTCACCACCGATTAACCAGCAAGTTGTCTCTTAAACCACTATTAATAAGCAAAGAGTAGCTCTTTGTCATCCTAGCAGATGAGAGCACTGTTCCATTAGAGAGTCACTTGCCCATAAATCAGTTTATCAGGAGCAGCACTGGATGTGCGTAAGCAGAGGGCAGGAGAGGCGCTGGTGGAGCGAGCAGCCGGCAGAGCCAGCACACCCAGCGCTGCACCGGACCGAATGTGCGCAGCACAGACGTGCAGCACAGCTAATGACATCTTCTCTTGCCAGCCTCTAAGATCCCATTAGCTGGTGAATCATTCTACCATCTGCAAAAAGCAGGTCCTTCCTCCCCCATCCCCTCACTCAGGACAAGCAAAGGAGAAGCTTGAAAACAACATTCAGCTCTCTTTGTTTGTCCTTGTGAGCAGTTTCATAGTCTCCCTTGGTGGTGTAACAGAGGATAGCTCCACTTCTCTCCCAATGGACTTTATTACAGAGCAATGTGACATGCAGAGACCAACAGGTTTCCAAGCTGTACATACAGCAGCATTCAAAATGTCAACCAAACCTGACACCTTTGATTGCAGCTGCACAAATAGATTGTTTTGTGTTTACTGCCATTAAGCAAAGCAACATTCATTACAGAGCCAGGATTGAAGGAACACAAAATATTACAAGTTGGGAGACTAAATGATAAAATAGAACCTAGCTACCAGCTAAACCCCCAGTCATCTTGCAGATTCCAGAGACCCCAGGAATCTCCTGGCAGGTCAGACACAAAGGCTTTACTTGGCGGTTTGGTGCTCAGATGTCATACAAAACCCAGACAGAACTCAAAGAAGGAACTCACATCACCTGCCTATCTTGAGCTGCTGGTTGATAACCACATGCCAGGAACTGCTTTGCTTCCGTGTTCCAATTAGTCACTCATTGGGATGGCCAGACTGTTACAGTAGAGAGTTCCTGGTTCAAAAGTTACTGTGCTTGTGGTCCCCCTAAAATTTCCCTTGCAGCAGTCCAGTTCCCACATAATTCCCACTAGAGCTGGCATGGCTATTTAGACACCCACCCTGGCAACCAGACTGGATGTATTGGATGGTTTTTGCTTCCAGATGTAAAAAAAAAAAAAAAAAAAAAAAAAGAAAAGGCATTTTTTGCTGTGCTAGTATCATTGGGAACTTGGCATGAAAGCTGGTCAACATGACTTCAGCAACTTTGCTGTAAAAAGCAAAACCACAGAAAAATAATCTGTTGTGTCTAGGAAGTTGCTTGATTACTTTATTTTTTTTAAGGTAATTTTCAAAATATTGAAAGCTGCAATACAAACTGCATTACACAGTATCTTCTCCCTCACAATTTTTTCTTTTTAACACTCATCTGGCTTTCAGATCTAAAAAAGAGTGCCAATAATGGCCTTGAAATCAGACTGGGGAAAAAACCCCACCAACAAACCACTTGTCAGTCTAACTGATTCCATAGTCATTCAGAGAGATTCTTTCAGACTTAAAACCAGCAGCCCACAACACTAAAACCTGCTCCCTGCCCACACCTGATCCAGAGCAAGGGTAGAGAGAGCCACTCCAAACACCCTCCCACCCTGATCTGTTATTCACACTCAGGCTCCAATTCCTGTCATGGTAAAGATGATATAGGGAGTGGAATGGATGACTTCCAAAGGTCCCTTTCAACCTGAACTGTTCAATTCTAAGAGAAGAGCAACCTAGTTCTTGGCAGCCTTTTTTCCTAGCCATTTCCATGAAGTCCCATATTTAAATAAACAAGAATGAAACAGAAGAAGGAGGAGGTTGGGGTTATAGTTGTGTCACTTTCAAGGTCTTAATGCTGAACTGAATACAACACCTAAAATCATTCTTGTGAACTTAAAGGATCATACCTATCTCAAGCATGACTTTTGCAGACCTTGTGGTTTTGGGACTTTGTTTTTCTGTGTACAGACAACAACTAATTTAGAAGTTGCAGATATTGTTCAGCTAATGTGCAAACACCCATGCTTCCTTATGGCATGAAGCATCTAAGTTTTTCACTCTATATTGTAAATAATGCATCCCTGGGTTTTTTGTTTTGGCTTTAAAGGGAGCATCATTAAGTGTTGTGCCAAGAAACCTGATTAAGACACTATTCTAACTTGTAAGTTCTTCTAAAACAAGCATTCATTTGACAGCCTTAAGCAGATGACAAATGAGTTTTTTAAAAGAACATTTTAAAATCAAAGAGGTAAACCAATTCTATCCTGTAAGATGAAAAAATTATCAGTTTGTTAGACTAGTTTGACGCATACTCCATCAACAAAAGAATGCAGATTATCACAACTGTCTTGAGCAGCGATCAGGAATGAGTTATTCAGCTGTACTATCCCTTTCTTGATAAGAATGATACAAATTATTTTACTACCACTGAATATGATGGCACTGCACTGACAGTCTCCTGATGGTTCCCAACATCTGCAGCAGCTGGAAGTGGCAATTTTGCATCTCCCAAAAGAAAGCTCCTAAGCATGGGCAGTACAGGGCTACTGTGGGCTATGCTCAGAGAAAAATGACATACCAAAACTTTACTGAACTCTCCAGGAACCTAGGGGTTCCTGGGTTTTTTTTCTTTTTTTCCTTCTTCTTTTTGTTTCCTTATTCTAAGATTCCACAAATAATCCACTAATAACTTAGTGGTTTAAGTTCCTTTTCTTAGTAATGACTTCTGTGCTTCATGGAAAGTGCTGGCAGCAGCAGCTGCTCAGGCAGCTCAGGGGATGCTGTTTGTGCTCTCTGATGGGATGAGCACCTCAGCACTCCATGGCAGTCACCACTGAGGAAGCCTCAGTGTCTCTGGTGGGCCATGGACACCACCACCCCATGGGATTTCTCTTTCCATCCCTGCCACCTCCTCTGGTACCTTCAGCTTGGATGCTGGCCCTTTTAGCTTCCAAATAGTCCTCACTGAGGCCATAGTGGCAGATGGAGGAATCTGGGGAGGGGAAACAGACATCTCACTGCTCTCTCTGCATGTTGGTGAAAAAACAAAACACTATTTTATTACCTGAACAGCAGCTCAGGTAATGCCTCAGTATTAGACTCACAGGATACCAGAATTACAGAGGTGGAAAAGGATATGAGTAGCTGGAGGAAGTGTTAATATGACATGTTTAAAGCACGTCTTTCTGTTATCTTGCATCAGGCAGCTGTCAGTAACCCCACAAATTAAATTTATAATTTAAAAAGAAAAAAAAATTGAATTCATGCTTTTTTTTGGTAAAAAAATCTGTTAGAATCACCACATAGAGCAAACAACTTTCTGTGCAAGTGTAGGTGGTGACTCTCCCTCTGGGAAAAGTTTTATTTTTTCCTTCGTGATTTATCCACCACTCAAACCTTTACATCCACCCCAGCCTTCAGCTTCTGCCAGGTCACAAAGTGTTCTGTGACATAATTTTCACAAAGCATTTTGTGACATGACTGTCACCAATGCATGTCATGAGGCTTTATAATGCTACCTCAGCTTTCCCCTCTGACCAACCCTCTCCCCCCCATACTTCACACAGGGAAAGAATTTTAAAGAAACAAAAGAGGAGTCAGTCACCTAACCTCACAATGTGTGGCTGCAGCCTGAGCTGACTCAGAATCGTTTGAAATTGAGTCATTTTGTCTAGTTTGCTCTAAAGTGATAAGCTAGATGGGATAGAAATTCTATATATTATTACCCAGAATTATTTCAAACATGGAGCTAAGATAAAAGCAGAGTCCAGGGAGGGCTAATCTGTGCCTGTCAGCCCACACTTTAATCACATGCCGATTACTTTGTTAGTCATCTCTTCATCAGTGCTCTCAACCCACTCCTGCTCCTCCTGCAGTAAACTTTAATTACCCAAAGAAACACTGGAGTTACTCACTGAGAATAGAGAAACAGAAAAATGGAGGAGCTGAATGCTAAATGCTTCCCTTCATAAGTGAGAGTGAATCAGTTTGGAGGTAGTGGAAAAGACAACTCTCTAAACCCAAGCAGCAGGAATTCCTGTCTGTAAGCAAACATTTTGAAACAATCCAAAGGGAAAACTTCTGTACCCTTGCACTTTAATGTTTCTTTCCCTGGCATATGTTTTGGGTTAGCAGCTGGTCTTTTACAATAAATTTAACTGAGAAAAAAAGCAAATAGAACAACACATGAATCACCTGCGTGGAGAATTCACTAAAATCACTGCTCTTCATCTGCTGTGCATTATCCTCACTCTGGTGGGACAACTGTTAGCTAAAAGTCAAAAACAAGCAAGTCACACAATAGCAATGTTTGTACTTTGGGCTGAGCCATCAGTTCTTTCTAATTTTAGTGGGCTAGCACCACCCTTGCATGGTAGGTAATTGTGCAGATCACCACAACAGTAACAGCATCTGTCATGCCACCAGCAAGTAACCTCTGAGGTGTTATGGTTTTGTTGTGCTCTTAGGGATAATAGTGATGGAAAGGAAACCACCACAGTAAAGGATGATCCCACTGTACAAGTTGAACAAGTTGCCATGACTTGCTGAAGAGAATCCATGACAGAACTAAGGTGCTCTTTTCTTGCATCAGCATCCTTGCACTGGCACTGCACTGCTCCCCACCACATCAAAGCAGGCAGCATGAGATCTGGAAGGTGATGAGTATTCACTTGTGAACATTTCCATAGCAGTTCCAGAGTGCCAAGAACCTGTTACATGACCTTAGCTATCAGGTGGCATATTGGAGAAACAAAACAGACTGCTGCATATTCCAAGAGCAGCCAGGACTGTGAGTCACACAGAAGAGCTGTGCTTTGGACAAAAGCTGCCTATTAGTGTTGCATGCTCATGAGGGATTCTGAGCAGCATCCTGCACCCAGCATGCACCTGACGCATTTGCATAATTTGCAGTATTAGAGTAGAAAGAGGATTACGAAAACAATTACTGAGGCAATATTCAGCTCCAAATGGATGTGCTGCTACTACCTTACCACAACAGACTGTTGACAGAGTGAGCTTCAGATAGATTTGTCACATCCTTTGCCTTGATGTCCCTTCATTCTTCTCTTAACCTCTCCATTACTCTTATGTTGATGACTCTCCCAGCTTTTCTTTCCTCCCTCTTTTCACCATGATCTACTCAGCCACTGCACCACTCTCTCCCACTCATGAGGATGCCTCTCTTTCTGCCAGTGTCTCTGCTTCAGCCACAACAAACCCTGATCAACTACACCAGAATCCTCCTTTTGGCAGCAAGTAACTGGCTCATCTTTGAAAAGACAGTAAGAGTCAACCTCTGTTTCCTCCATTTATGGAGCCATCCCACTTCTTCTGCCCCTAACCTTGCTGTCAGGCAGCCATTGCTCTCATGCCTGACCATGTGAGGATACAAAAGATCCTAACAACTAGGTCTGAGAGGAAAAGGAGCAAAGCTTTACGAGAGCTCACCATCTGGGCAGTCCTTGGTATAGAGCCATCACTCAGATTTCACATGCCAAGACAGCTCTATCAATACCGAGATGCCTGTGCACAGGGACCATATTCTCAGCTGAAGCAGGACAAATCTCTAAGAATTAATATCAGTTTTCACACCTTTTCATCTCAGGCAATGTTGTAGAAGCAGTGTCCCTGATCTAGTATTTCAAGATGTTATTGCTGCATCCCAAACAGCAACACAAGCTGTAATTTACTCTTGTAAACCAAGAGTAGTGAGGTACTGCTCCTCTCAAGCATGCTGCAAAGGGCTGAAGGAATCTTTCCCTGTTACCCTTAAACAATCTCAATTCTGCCATCTCTCTTCCCTAATCAACCCCCCAGAGTGGCAAGTGCACTTGGCCACCCCTGTGTTTGACAGTGTAGGAAAAGAGAATGCCTGTTGTGTTGGCACGGGAAGGAGGCGCAGGCAGCCACGCACAAACTTGCTGACCTGGCACAGCTTTCAGCTCCAACACACAACTGCTTTCCCAAGCAACTCATTGTTAGTGTTTCATTGAGAATGCTGTAGAAAAGGCCAAGGGATTTGGATGGAGGTTATGGGAAGCAAAGCATGATCTGGAATGCTTTGCTGGGTAAAGACAGCAGAGGCTGCCTGGGTAAATGGGGAAGGCTGGAACTAGCACCATGCAACAGCCTGGCTCTAAGTGCAAGTAAGACTGGATTGCCACAGAAATCAATTTTCATACCTACTCTCACAGCCACTACAAAAAGCATATAAATCATATCAGTAACAACTCATGTAAGGATTGCATGATTGGATTCAGGGGTGGAGGGGGCAAAGAGAAAATTGATCTTTCCCATCACAGTCCTCTTCCTTTCATCTCTGAGGGACTCTTCTTAAGTTCCTTCTGACACCCACTTCCTACCAGGAGCTGTAATTTACCATGTCACCCAGCTGAAACCCTGCTTAGGATATTAAAAAGCAAAAATATATGCTTCTCAAGAGAAGTCTCCAGATTATCTAGCTGATTTTTAGAAATTAACAATAATAATGCTAAAACATCCAGCAGCCTAATTATCAGCCACTTCTCATTTATATTCCCATTTAACTCACAGCTGCTTTGCAAAGAGACAGGCTGATGTATGAAGACTGCCTTGTATGCTCTCACCCAAGCCTCTTCCATTTATTCCACTGAGAATGATGACACAAATAACTCAAATGCCTGCTTGATATTTGGCAGGTGCTATTGGTGTATGACACACTATTCAAAAAGCAAACAGCAAGAATTACATGATGTTCTAAAGTGAAAAACCTGGGCATTTTATTCCTCTCACGGTAACCAAACTCTTAATTTTCAAGTATCCGCTGACCTTTTCACCACCCAAAGGAATTTTACTGTGAGCTAAATCTGCCAGCTTACCTGGCCAGTAATGAACCATAGCTGAAAAGTGGGGAGCTGCGAGCACTGCAACTGCTATTGAGGGGTGGGGGGGAAGAACTGACAAGCAAGGTGTGTGTGACAGGCACACTGCAGAGAGACCCCAAGGTGTCACTGTGCCATCTTCCAAAACTCACCCAGCTGGGCTCCTTGGCAGGAACACCACAAAAAGAAGAAAGAACCTGCAATTGCATTTTCTTGGCTTTGAAATATGCTAAATTGATTGAATACATGTCACCTTCATGCAGTGAGATATTTCAGCATCTCTAAAATGGATTTGCAGGTGCGTTTCTAATTTGCAAGGACATTCTCATGCCAAGTGCCATGTGGGTACTTACCTGATGACACAAATCTACAGCAAGAACAAGTCTAAGAAATGAAGTCGTTTTGCTAGACAGAACTAGGCTGATTTCAGGCAAGATGTTACAAGGAAACACAGAGAGGTGCATTATATCTAAGGATTACATTAAGCATTGGTATAACTCCATCTACCAGCTTTAGCCCTGGAACTATTTGTTGCCTGTAAGGTGGTCTGACAAAATTGATGCAGTTTTTACACACAAATTCCTGCCCACTGAGATGCAGGCTAGGATTCTCCCATCTGTTTCACATTTAGCAAAAGGCTCCCACTGTAAAATTTTACCTACTGCATATTCCAGCTGGAATAATCCAGATGACCTAAGGACAAATAGTCTAAATAATGAAGAGACACCCTGAGATGTTTTGTTTTCCAGGATCAACTAATCATACCCTGCCCAATAGCTTGATTCAGTGCCTCCAACAAAAGTGAGAAGCACAACTGAGAAGCATGACTGAGATATTTTCAAGTAATTACATTTTCACAGCAAGCAATTTTATCACCATATAAATTGAAGTTGTTTCTATCCACTCATGCTACCCATAACTTAAAAAACAGGAAAAATGCAGAACATGTGAAATACTGTTTTTATAGCAGCCCTCAAAGCTCAAACACAACTTTTGTACTCAGCTGCTGTTTGCCTATTCCTGATTTCAAACAGCAAGAAAATGGGTTATTTGGGACATATTTGATTTAAAGGTTCTCTTAAACAGACTCTCCAAAGCCAGCCATATGATAGTGAACAAAACATTTATCTAAAACATTGAAAATGCTCAGTTTCTGAAGACTTTGATTGTATTCAAAGAAGAAAAGTTTGTCATGAAAGAATGAGTAAGAATGAGAATGAGCAAAAAAGATGCTGGACTCCAGCAGAATACAAAGTAATACAATAAACAGGTTTAGCAGTATTAGTTGACATGAAAGGTGACAATGCCACACTTTAGGGTTTTAAGAGTTGTAAAAAAAGCATCCTTATTACAATCAGGGCTGCTGCACTGACAGCAATACTCCCAGTAAATGTACTGGGAGCAGAGGTTGCTACATTTTATGCACAAAGATCTTGGGGCAGGTGCAGTTTATAAACAACAAAACAATTCCAAAGCTCAAGATGTAGGCTTAAATAACAATTTGCAGTAAATGCTACAACTGAGCTAAAATGAGAAAGAAAATTTGCACTTATGATTTGAAGGGTTGACTTAGCCAAAAAGTCAACAAAACCACAATGAAATATGGGAAAGTATAATAAACCTAACAGCTTTACAGGAATTTGTGATAAATCAGATGTCAAGTTTGGATTCAGCCTAGAAATTAGCAGGGTTTTTTTTTGGTGGGGTAACCAAACTATGAATAATATACTTATTTTAAGTTCTGTTTCCATGTCCCTCAAAAAAACCTGTGAGTTTCACAGTCTCTTCTAAGTAACCTCAGCCAACATACACAGGTTACCCATAATATAAACTTGATGAATTACATCTGCTTTCATCACCATGCAGCTCATAAACCACAAAGCAGACCAAAAGCACGTTTTCACAAAATAATTTGGAGTCAGTCAGGTTCCAGAGCTTTAAGATTTTGAACTTGGAAATCAGGAGCTAAACACATGTGAATTTAAGGCAGCGTGTTTACTATCAATGATGTTTCCTCTCTTGCATGGCTATAAACATTTATAGTGGCTTATTTTTGTTGGAGTAAGGAAGAGGCGATGAAATTAGGTTCAATGATTCTGTTTGCTACAAGAAAACAAGATATTTTTATTTACAGGCATATAGCTGAGTGCTCTGGGAGCTCTCCTGATAAATGCTTCACCAGCTGAGTCACAGTGCGCACAGGATTAGTCACAGCTGAGGAAGAGTCCCAAGGTTTCATTTACAGCCGCAGATTTACCTGATGTATGTTAATTTCTCCTGTGAGCAGCAGCTCTCTGAAGATGTGTGCTTCAGGAGCCTTGCTCTGTCACTGCCTCCACATCACCACAGCCTGGAAGAGGAGGGCCAGAGTGCCACCAGGCACTGGGGAAGGCCGGGTGGGGATGAGGAACAGAGGAATGGAGGGCTCCCAGCCCGTACACCAACATA
The DNA here is from genome assembly GCF_027887145.1 of Ammospiza caudacuta. Lineage (NCBI taxonomy): Eukaryota > Metazoa > Chordata > Aves > Passeriformes > Passerellidae > Ammospiza > Ammospiza caudacuta. Next base: position 29,096,177 of record NC_080601.1, on the reverse strand, counting down.
TGTTCTGTGGGCCTGGGCAGAGCGCAGCGTGCGTCACGCTCGCTTGACGCTATTTCAGGCAACAATGGGTAAAGAAATGACTTAGCTGAGCGACCCAGCACACTCCTTTCGTTATGTGCTCCAGCAGAGAAGCCTGAGCAACTGGCAGTGCTTCTGTGCCTGTGAGCTTCTACCCACTGTGTTCCCACTCTGCCCCTGGTGGGCAGGGACAAGAGGTAAATAACTTAGCCCAGGGTTTAACTGCAAATCCCTGACAGAATAAAAGCCCTACCAATATCTCAGGCATCCAGGTTCCAAGTCACCCTCTGCATGTAATCCCTAAAAATCCTCTGCCTGAAGGATCTAACCTGGCAAAGCCTGGCTCTTCCATGAGAGCTGAGAGCTGTAAATAACTGCCTTCATTGGATCACCAAACAAATACAGGGCATCTCTGCTACCTTTCCTCACAAGCTTGAGCAGAGTCCGAACATGGATGCATGCACAAGTTGGCTGCACGTCTTATGTTTTGACAGGCTCAGATGAAGCAAAAGGAAGATCAAACCTGCTCACTGGACCAGCTGTATAAAACCAGAAATGCAGGATTCCTAAATGGCTAAAGTGTGTAAGCAGCCTTTGAACCCTAAGACAGTTGTGTTTCTGCACCTTACCTCCAGTTTTCAGACAAGTGTTGAATTTAGACATGGAGAGCCCTTGCACTGGTGCCCACATGCTCCTGCTCCCTGTGTGAATGTTGCTGCTTTCCAAACAGGCTACTCACATTCTGCCCAGGAGATGTCTACATCTTTCTACATCTCAGAGGCTTGACCCCATCCAAGTGAACTACAGACACTCTTGAAGTTTCTTCAAGTGAAAGTTGTCTATCTTAATGAAAAAACATTGAAAAAATAGAATTGTAAAGTAAAAATTATTAAAACTGCACTTAAGGGCTATGTTATTACAGAATTAGCACCTAAATAAACTTAGAATCACTGCTGAATACATTTTTACACAGAAGCAAACCACAGTGAAGCTGCTCCATGCTGGCTTGTATTGTTTATAGTTTGAATACAAATATAGAGGTCAATTTGTCTAATGAAAATAAACAGCTCCATGAAACAGTTCTGGTTTTTTTGAGGTGAATATACATTTTATGTAGTTTAGCATGTCCATTGGGTGTGTGCTAAACATTGGGTCAGTTTTGCATTTCTTCCTGCAGCAGAACACAAATTGTTAACTTTCACCTGTAGGTTAAACCATGCCTAGTTTCCTTCCTTCTATTATTCTGCATTATCCTTCCTCTCTTCCTGTTTCTGTGCTAAGGAGACTGACATCTACTTATGACAAAATTTTCCTCCTTGCTTCCTACAATTTCTCCAATAGACAAATTGGAACTTTTCAAAAATTTCTCAAATCAACACATTTTTATAGAAGCTTATTTGGGCCTTGACAGAGAGTTCTTTAATACCCTGTAAATGTAAATATATTGCCTGAAAGCTTGACAAGTTCTGAAAAAGAAGTAAATCAATACCTACCAAACACTCTGTACTAAAATAACTTGTATTATTAATACAACTGATGACAGGACTAGTTCACAGTGATTTAAAGTTTCAAAGCCAATAATGTTTCCCTGCTCACATCCATACAGATGCCCCAAAGAGAAGGAAGATTGTTTCCCAAGTGGTTTCACTGAAAAAAAAGTATTAACATAGCTGATCTAATACTTCAACCAATTTGCACCACAGTTCCTGACAAGATCTCCCTCAAGGCTAGCCTTAAAATTATATCATAGCCTAATTTTGCCTTGTTTTACATTAGTCTGAAACCAAGCCTAGATTTTATTGAACTTTGATTTTGTTAATTTACATATAATCCAGATTAAACTTCTAATATGATATCATGGTTTGAAAAGCATCATCATCTACTGGTAGGGAGTTTTTAGTGCAGCAGGAAATGGAATTAGGAGAGATTCACTGACTTAATTGAAGATGCCACTAAAAGCTTTGCCAGCTGCAAATATCCTGCCCTTCTGACTTCAGCAGTGATCCTGGGAGAGGATGTGCAGAAAACTGTGGTCCATGTACACAACAACTCTGCTGTAGAGGAGTTTCTGATACAGAGCAGACCTGCTGAGGTGCATCACATCTAGGGGTGCATTAAATGCCTTTAGACCACTAACATTATCAGTATGATTTCAGGATATGCAATAATTTGATATGGTAATTGTGCTGTGCCTGCCAAAGGAAACAAGTATATTCAAATCACCAAAGTAACTAAAAAAGGAGAAATGTACTATGAAAACTCATCTGAATTTATGCCAGTAGTATTTCTTATGTCATATTTCTGATTAAACCAGGCAGCTACCATCTTCATGCTATTACAATAAAAGGGAGGTGGAGACCCCAAATAAATGCCCTAAGTCTAGAAATACTGACACCAGGAGTGCTAGTGAAATAAGTCTGCCAGGATATATCTCAAAAAAATTAAAAAGGCAGAAGAAAAAAATGTCCTTGTTTGAGTTTTGCACCATGTTTTCTCTCTGTGTCTTAAGATACCAATGTCATGACTCACTCTGGAGATTTGAATTGCTCCCTGGGCAACATGACCTTCTCATACCAGCTTTGTTCCTCATGCTAGCAAAAATTGGTCATCCATGAATACTGAATGAAGAAACTTCCTTATTAGTCATCTCTGGATCTATAAAACTAATACCGGAAAATGGTGTTTCAACAAGCCCACCGCTGCTTCAGGTATGTGGCCTTCCAACATTGCAAGTCTAAATAGTTTCATCAGGTGTGGGAGGAAGGATAGAAAAGGGAAAAGAAGTTAGATACATAAGTCATCTGTCTCTAGATAAAATCTATGGATCAGCACTACTTTCAGCAGTTTGGATCTATATTTAGGTTTTCATGTTTATATGCCTGACTGGCAAATCCCTTGGCAATTTTGAAACCAATGCCTAAAAAAACCCCAAACTTGAAAACCCACCAAGCCCTCAAACTGAGAAGATTTCTGTTTCACTTTAGCTGGTTAGCTGTCCATCCTCATGTATGCTGTAAACCACCGTGACTTCTCATACTCATGTAAAAACTACAGATCAAATTCTCCTTCCAAACACAGGAAGAACAGGTATTTGTCTGCCCATAGTCTTGCCTGCACCTCTCTTGAAATAGTTCAGTACATCCCTGCCTGTGCATCAAACTCAAAATTCAGAGGAAAGCATATGCATCTCAATAATTCATGTTACAGGCACATTGCCTCCTTGAAAAGATAGTGCAATAATATCAAGTCATACCCATTATAATGGTCACTGACAAAAAACGTCACCTTGTTCCCCTGGACATCGGTTGCTTTTTTGTTTAAGCTCTCTCTGCTGGTAACAGTACAGGCTCAAATTCCATTAGACAGCATACTACACCCTCTCACCAAATTATGTGAATAGGATTGACCAAGATGAGGACAAACATCCCCATAATTGCAGGGGACCTAATCCATTGTCTGTCCCTGAGTGAACAAAGCACAAGCAAAGTGCTAAATGTTCCTGGAGATCTAAAACTTTGCAAAGACTTCAGATTGATAACTACACCAAAGAACTGAAACTTTCTCACATAGGAAGTATAGCACAAGCAATGAAAATCCTCATGGAAATCCTCATTTCAGTGCATGAAACAGCACAACACATTAACTGCAGCTTTTTCTCTTTGTAACTAAAAGATGTAGACAGCACTGCACTTAGGCAGTGCAAGATGAAACTTGAAAGAAATTTTTTTTAAAGAATCCAATCAAACCCCTCCCATAGATTTTTAGCCAATATACAATGAGTAAAAATTATCCCAGAGCCCAAACTTAGTGTTGACATCTCTGTGTAAAAAAGAATCCTTGCTATATCTCTAAATTGGTATCTTACTATACCCTAGGCAACCTGTTATCTTGGTTTCCTATTAAGATGGATGCCACAATACGTTTTTATTAAGTTTAGCATTTAAAGAAATATCCACCAGTAGCTCCACTATTTTTGCTTTCAAATGACATATAAATAGGAACATTGATAAAAATAGTTCTAAATGCCCATCTGATATACTCTTCTTTTATCAGCAGCCTCTGCAAAGTGCCATTTGCTGGCCAAGGATCCAATCTGACTTCATCTGTAAATTACTGTAATGACATGCAAGACAATTTCTGTAGGAGACATTTCAGTTTCATTTTCAAAGGAAACATCTTTAGAGGCGTTTCCAGTTTCTCTAAGTGTTGGATCAGCTGTAGGATGTAAGACAGCACTCTCTGATTACCAAAAACTCTGATTACCAGGAACAGGATGCTAAACCACATGAAAGCAGTCTTGCTGCTCGAGTAGTGACTAACATGCTGTAGAAGGAATGTTTAACAAGTTCCTTCATGCACTAGGATGGGTGAATGCCATCTCTCACCACTACGTGCACGCTCCAGAAATCCTCTCACTTCAGGAAAATGTGTCTGAAAGTCTGTCGGTAGAATGAATGATGGAAAAGTTTGGAACAGTGATGCACATATTTTGCATTTTATGTAAATTGTACATGTTGTTTATATTACATCAGTGCATGTGAATTCTCTCTACAGCTACTATGGCATAGTTAACCTTTTTAAAGGTTCATGTACACTACAGTTAGCAAAAATAAACTTATCATAGATCAGAAACAAAAACGTTAGCTGCTGGCAACTTCTAGGTTCACAGGATGGAAGTACAATGTGGCATGACAAAGCCAGACTACAGTAGTCCTTGACACTGCTCTTATATCAGCTAATCATAACCTGTTTCTGCATCAGTAGATCTCACTATTTGCCATGGACTCCTTGAATTCTATTTAGAAAGAGAATTCTTCATTTTCTCACTGGATTTCATTTGGTTTTCCTCAGTACTACATGGCAGCATTTTTTAATTGTTCATTTCTACAACATAAGGTATCTGTATTACCCCTTGTTCTAAAGGAGGGCAAAGAAACAAGAGGTACAGAGGTACAAAGGTGTCCATGTGACTAATTAATATTTTGATGTTAACTTCAGAAGAGGCAGAAAATAATCAAAACCATTTTTATAACTAAGTAACACTTTTTCAAATCTCTTCCTATTTTTGACTACCCTCAAAACTACTCATATTCCCTAAGTAACACTGATCAGGAGTGGCAGCTCTTCCAAGTGAAGATGCTATGAACTTTCAAAACCTAGGAATGTATGACAGTTCCTAAAAGCAATCTAACCATGCCCCTGTGGCAGCAAAGTTACCTCCAGATGAATCAGAGCTTTTATGGTCAGTTCTCAACTACAAGTCCCATGGGACAATCAGCTCTAAGTTACACTCTAAGCTTTTGTTCCATACAGAACTACCTCACTCACAATATGTAGATACTCCTACACAGGAGAATAAACCCAGTTCTTGCAAGGCTCTCTTCCTCTTCTTTCAGCTCACTTTCCTTTAAAATTCAGCAAACAGCAACACAGGACCCACAAACAAGTGCCTATTTTTAACTGCACATTTTGGTTACTGTAAATCCCCTGTTCTGAACAGTGCTCAGACCAGGCCTGTGCAGCTCCCATGGGGTGGACCACCAAGGACTGACTGCTGGCAGGGAGCTGCAGCTGTGGGCCACAGCAGAGCAGCTCAGCAGCACCCAAGGCCACACAGCTCATGGTGGGAGGATGCTATCCAGCTGCCACAATCCCCAGGCAGAGCGTGGCACACAGCTGGCAGCAGCCCTGCCCTGGGGAGAACACACACAGTCATCCCTGCTGCCAGCTGCACCTCGTATCCCTTCCCTCTCCTTTCGTGTGCTCTCCCTGTGCATACAGAACCCTCCTGCTTGTCTGCCCTCACTGGGCAGGACCTGGGTCTCCTCTCCCCTCAGCAGCCCCACACTCCATCCCAGCAGTCCATCTTGTTCCTTCCTTCCCAGGTCCCGCCCCACGCACTAACCAAAACACCCCCACGCTGTTCCCATGCTAACCTCAAGTTCCTGCTTCCCAAACCTCCCACACTGCTGGCTTGCTGCTTCAGCTCTTCTCCTAATGCTCCCAGGCTCCTCTACCCTCTGCCATGGCCCTTCCTCCCTACTTTCCAAACTTCCCTTATCTTCTCAGCATTCCTGCCTCTCAAACACCTTCTGGATGTGAGGAGTCTCAGGAACACAATTCCTACACCCCTAGAAGAAGAACCAGCACGTCCAGCTGCCTTCTCCTGCAGTGCCCAGGCCTCCAGGGCTGAGCCCCCTGACACAGATGGCAGAGTTGCCTCAGAGAAAGACTTGGAATATTGCTCCCAACCAAAGGCTCACACAAAGCTGCAGATCCCATCTGGCAGTCTGTGTTGTGTAGGCCAGATCAGGACCCAGCAAAGGGACCTGCTGTGTGTGCCAGTGAACAATCACACTGGCAGGCTGTCATTTCCCACCTAAGCTGGCATTCCCACAAGCTGTCAGTTGCAAGGGAATGGAAATCCAAGAGCCTCAAATCCCTCTGAAATGGATGACATCATGAAGGATGCAAGTTTTCAGTCCATTCTTTCTAATTCTGATATTTTCTTCTTATTGCTATGTTGCCCCACCCTGGATCTTACTCTTCATTGAGTTCTGATTCACTTTTCCTCCTCAGTTTTAGTCACTGTGCCTTTTTCAGCAATGGGAATCATTTCTGCAGTAATTCAGAGGACAGAACATGTTTGAACTCTCAATTTCTTTGCTTAGCACTACAGTTTGTATTGATTACCTGGGCTGCAAAGAGTCAAATTATCTTCAGGAATGCATACACTACCCAACTTCCCTTCCACACAAACTTCTGTGTAAGCAGGCACTGAAAAATCTGACCATTAGGCCAAATTTCAGGAGAGTAAAAAGGCAAAAAATGGAGACTCAAAACACACAGAACTTCCCTGAGAAATGTTCAGCCCACGCTTTACAGCAAAGAGGCACTTGAACCTCTCACCAGTGTAAGTGTGTATTTTAATCAAGTGCCTGGGAAAGCAGAATTTCTTTCTATAACTTGGTTTTATAAGAGCCAAGCTTTGAACTGCTAAGTTCAGCCAGACTCAAACAGCTGGTGCAGAAAAAAAAAACACAATCAAGGGTAGAAATAAATTTTGCAGAAGCAACCACAACAAAATGCCTCGTAATGGGAAATATTGCATAATTGCATCTATGGACAAAGTTGACAGTTCTGCTTATAATGACAAATAGTAATCCCTTCCCCCTAAAATAAAGCAATTTTTCCTTAGAGGCACAGGACAACTGAACAAAAAAACCTTCAGGAAAGCAATCCTAAAAATTGAAATATTAATACAATATTTTTTTAATCCAAATTAATATGCCAATAACTTTCAAGATTGACATACTGCCCCACTGACAGAACAATGCCTGCCATGCAGGCAGCCTACCAGAAAAGCCTAAAAAGATTCAGAGTCTCCATTCTGGCCTAGACTTGGGATGCAATTTCTGTCATGAGGACAGACTGGTTTATTTGCAGATGCCAGTTTTTGGCTAGTGGCTAGGTCTCTGTGCTGAGCACAACGACACATCCATACAAAGCTGAAAAACAGGACATTAAATCATTTTGACATAATAACATCTTCAAAGCATTGGTTGCTGCTCAGCACTCAGATTTCTGATCCTTAAGTGCTTCAAGATTTAATGCAGAGTGTTGAGGATTTAAGTGTACTTATTTACCAAAGCACATCCATGTTCCAAAAGACTGCATAGCCCAAGTTGCCTTCAAAAACAACTTCCTATATATGTTCCCATTATCTAGCCATAAAAATCACGCAGCAGTCTGTGAAAAGGAGGCGGAATTGTGGAGCAGAGCTGTTTCCCGAGCAGCCGGTTAAACACCACCACCTCCTGGCCGAGCCGAGCGGGGCTGTGCCAGCGCCTCTCCCAGCCGCGCGTCAGTTTGCCTTGGTTCGTAGGTACCCCTTCCTTCCAAGGCGTGCCCAGCCACCCCCGGCACCGCAAACCTCGCCTTCCCACCCGGCCGGGCCATTCTCTTTTGGTACAAGGCAATTAAGTTGCCTTTTTTTTTTTTTTTTTTTTTTTCTCTAAGTTGTATGTATTGGTATAGGTAATGGCAATGTGCTGCTATGCATGTATCTGTCCAAGCAGCAAACATTTAATGAACGATAAAACATATTTTAAAAGAGTGTAATCTGTAAGACAGCAGGAAGATGTTCTCCTTACACTGTTTTTTCTCAGTATAGTGTAAAAGAGCTTCTTTAGTCAAAGACAGAAAAAAGGTCTCTAGGTGAAGATAAATCCAGTGTTAAGGATGCAATTAATGAGAATTTTCAATTAGTAGTAATTAAATATCAGTCATTTCAAGATCTGGCTTGTTTTCCTATATATAGCATTATATAGTCTATATAATCTTATAATGTTGGTGCCTCTTTTTATATGTCTGCAGACTACATAAAACTCCATACTCTACTATAAAGTACATACTCTACTATATAACCATAAATCTACTTCAGTATTAACTCTCATCAAACCTTTTATAGAAATAAAATGCCTCTTTATGCTTGTCCTGCTGCTGCAACCACAGAAGTTATTTCCTTTTTGCTGTTGCTGCCTTTGGAGATAGCTGGACCGTGGATGCCTTCTCAGTCCCTCTTGGTCCTACAGATACAGCACAGATTTCTTGTCCTGAAATGTGAAGTTGAAACTGATAGTACTAATGCCCATTTTAATGGATAGGTATGCTCACAAAGTCATTAGGATTGCTCTGTATCAAGAAATTTGTATGCATTTCAACAGTTGCTGATACGTCTGCAAAGTCTTATCAGAAAATGTTTCCTTAACTATTTCTAGTTTATAATTGCATAAAAATGAAAACACCAAAATGTTGCTGCTATTTTCATTGTTACACTTGGTCTCATCAATAATCCCTGAAGAGAGTCCAGTAATTTCTGCATTTTAATTATCAAATCATACACCAAGATACAGAAATGTGTTTCATTCTGGGTCAGGATATCCTCAGAGGACATACACCAAGTGCCATAGAACACAGTAGATATATTTTCCTCATAACAAATAAACAAATCCAATGAATGGAGTCAGCTTCCTGTGCAGCACCGTGTGCCTGTGACCACGAGGGGCAGGATGTTTGCAGGAGACACTGATCCTCCTGCTAATATGAAGAAAATTTTTGGGCATCTGCTTAATTTGCCTGGCTCACAGCCAAATTAATCACTGGCTTTCCACCAAAAATATATATTTTTTCCCTGTGACGGGCTTGAAGAAGCCACTGAGCTTTTCTCCTCAGCAGGACGATTATTGAAAAACTTACTCTCTCCTAAGCTGCCTGGCAGTAAGTTTTGCGCGGTTCTGATAACCACGTAAGCAGCCAGAGGGTGTTGCTACACTTGCTATTGTCAGGAACAAAGATGTGAGGGAGCAAAGCCCCTGGGTCCAGGCAGGGTCAGGGACTCTGGTCCTGTGCAGCAACGTGTGCACGGACAGTACAAACCTGCCACGGTCCCTGGAACCGTGTGCTGCTGTAGCACAAATCTGCTGCGGTTCCCGCAGCCGAACCCCACAGAACACAAATTTGCCGTGGTTCCCGGAGCCGAGCCGCACACCGCGCTGAAGGAGGAATTTTAAATTCCCGGCACCGCCCACCCCCGGCTCCCAGCCGCCCCCTCAGCCTCGGCCCCGCCCCCTCACGGGGCTGTGGGCGGGGCGTCCTGCCACGTGACGCGCCGGCCGCGTGACGCGCTCGCGGGCCCGTGGCACACGTGACCGCTCTCGCGAGCTCCGGCGCGCGCCGGCCGAGGCCCCGCCCCTGCCCCCCCCAGGCCGGCTGCGGCGGCGGAAGGAGCCGGAGCGCAGCGGCCGCGGCCTGACGGGACCCCGAGCGGAGCTCCCGGCCCGGGCACGGCCCGCACCCCGCACCGCCGAGGTGAGAGCGCCGGATGGGCCCTGCCGGCCCCGCGCGATGCGCCCCTGCCCGCTCTGAGCGGCCCGGGGCCTGGGCCGGGCCCGGCCTGGGCCTGGGCAGGGCCCGCGCCAGGGTAGGCCCAGGCCCGTCTGTTCTCCCGCGCCGCTCCGAGCCCCGGCAGGGCCCTGTGCTCGGGGCCCGCGGGGGATTTCGGTGTGAGGCTCGCTGTGTGCGGCACCCGCAGGGCACGCACCGCCGTGCGCGGGGTTTGTTGGGACGTGCGTTCGTTTTCTAAGGGGCCGGGGAGGTGCGAGGTTTGCCGGAGGCCCCGCTGCTCTCACGCTGTGTGTGAGCCGTGCCTGTGCCCCGTGCACGGACACGTGTTTGTGCCCTCTGTTCCTCGCAATTCTCTTGAGAGCAGCCGGGACTGCACAAAAATTAAATGAGCGGGGATCTCTAGTCAAATTACTGAACAAATACTCATCATTGAAACTTAATGAGCTGTGTTTGTAACACGTTAGTAACAGCTTTTTTTGTTGTTGTTATTTCACCTCACTTGGACCACACAAGCAGCAAAGCCGTTGTTTTGATGTGGGGTTTTGGTATGTGTGTGTGTTCCTTGTAGATGTCAGAAGACCTTGCTAAGCAGTTGGCCAGCTACAAAGCTCAGCTCCAGCAAGTCGAGGCTGCCTTATCTGGTAATGCAGACAATGAGGATTTACTGAAACTGAAGAAAGACTTACAGGTGAGAACTTGAGGGTAGGTGAAACATCAGGGTCTTTTACAAGTGTTTAACTTGCCTAAATACTTGTCCTGCAACAAAAACAGACACTTGGTGGGCTGATTAGTTTCATTCCACATAGCTTGATATAGTCATGGTAGGCTTAGTTTGGAAAAACCCAAAGTATGGCCTATTTTAATTTTTTTTTTATTATTAAAAAAGATGTACTAATTTATACAGCGAATTCATTTTCTATAAACTTTAGCCAGAGAGGTGAAAGATATTCCAGTGCTGTCTTTACTGTGTACTGGGTTTAAATTTTTTTCCCTGAAGCATTTCTCAAAGTCATTATTTTTTTGTTGTTTTTACTAGTGCTGAAGCCTCTTGGTTTAGCTTACCATGATGTTCTTACTGAGATCTCAAATAACTTGATCCAGAACCTGCTTACTCATTAAATGCATTTGCAGTGTTTAAAGCTTTGGGGTGTAGTTCTGTATTCCTTGTGATCTGAGTCTTGATTGTGTTTCTATATAAGAAAGGAAAGGAGTTGTGTTTTTCATTTGTCACAAGAGCATAGTGTGTTCCTAACAGCTAAAACCAGTTTCTGGTCCTTGGAATGTGGTTTAGTGACAGGAAGGCCACCAGCCTAATTTTAAATATATGAGTGGTCTTTTAGATTCTTGTTCATATAAGCATATAAGCATTGGCATATAGCAAATCCCAGCAGTGCTGTTAAAATCTGTCATGAGAGTGCAAGATGCTGCTTCATTTCTGTTGTGGATTGCTTTAGCCATCAGGTGTAAAAATATATAAAACTACCCAGTGCAAGGTTCAGTGACCACTGCTCTGTGTGGAAATAGCAGAAATAAATTGGGGCTTCAAAACCAAAACACAAGTAGTGCCTCCAAACAGTGATCTTTAGAATTCCTTTTAAACTGCAAAGGCTTTGTGCCCACAAGGCACTTTATAGATCATCTGAATGTGCTCTGTTGTACACTGTTAAAAGCATGTGTATATTTTTATATTTTTAAAATGCACAGCAAAACCCATATGGGATGATATTTCCGATACCAACACGACCTCGGCTTTGATATGCAGAGATCATTGATGTGAAAGGACAACTTGCAAACTTTTTAATAAAAGCTTTCTGCACAGAATGGGGAAGATCTTTACACTTTCGTCCCCAAAAGGTTTGCTATCCGTATGTTCCACCTTGAAAATGACATAATGTTTTGCAGACTTGATATATGCCAACTAAGCCAACAGCTGTAAGAGTGGGTTTGATGCATCAGTGTCCCAACTAAACAGCTTTTTGTCTGTTCAAAAAGATGGTTACTATGTTACTGAAACATCTTTTTCCTATTATAAATACTGATGCATTTTGTATGCTTAGATTATTCAAGATTAAATTATTAGAAGAAATTGTTAGAAGTACTTAGCCTTTTGCTTTTTGGTTCACCAAAACATTTCTAGGACAGTGTCTGTGCACCCAAAACCAAAGTTACCTTTTCTAGGCTTGATGGCAGCTGTCATCTTGTGTAATTGGAGATGAGCTCTGTGGGTGTTGTGCTCTGGAGTGTAGGGCTCTGTCTGGCTTTGTGAAGACCAGTTGGTCAGCAAAAATCTTGGCAAACTAAGTAGTGTTCCCTGTGAGTCACACCTCCTTATCACGGGCATGTGGCACCAAGCCATGCTGTTCAACCTGTTTGGCTGCACTGAGCTGCTGTGGTAGTCCAAGTCCTGCTCAGAAATTTTCTTGGAATGATCTCTTCTCTTAAAGACTTGGGAGCTGTCTCATGGCTTGCAATAAAATTAATGTCTCTGTCTTGTGAGCCAAGCACTACGGTAGGGGGAGATCAGATGAAGATTTTTACCAAAAGTTTGGTAATTTTAATAGCCTTGTGTGTAAGGGGCTTTATTAAATTCAGAGAATTCTTGGTAGTCTTGTCTGAAACTATTCACATCCAAGTTCTAGACTAAGCCATCTCTGAGGCAAGAATTAGTTAACAGTTTGGTGTTACTGGTAGTTGCAATACCTGAAACACTTGTTTTCAGGAGTGCCTTGTGCCTGATGTGATGTACTTGACCTGCTGAGAAGAGATACTTAAGCCATGATGCCTCCTGGATTTGCAGAATACAGCTACCTGTATGTTAAGGAATAGTTTAGGATTTTGCACCTGGGAGGGAAAATTAGGTTAATGCTGTATGTTCTCAAATTAGGTAACTTGATAATGTTAATCTGTTATGCTTTAGGAAAATGGTCAGCTAAGTAGTAGAAGTAATTGTGTGTTCCTGTGCTCACAGTTGCTACTGATTGTGCTCACTGGAGTACTTATTAGCCAGCAGCTCCTCCAAAGAAGAGAGCAAAACTTAGTAGCTGTTGGAAATTCAGACATCAACATGCTGCAACAGAAACAAACTGTTAGGCCTTTGATGTTAGTTGTATAGTTTGTCAGATAAAAGTGCTTGCAAGTGAATACATCATAAACTTACTTGGGAAGTGCTTACAAACCTTTAGGTTCCTAAGGGATGATGAACAGCTCCTTTACTACATTTACCTGAGTCTTTGTATGCTCATAGCTGAAGTAAGGTGTGAAATGGGGAGGGAAGTTCAGGCTTTGAACACTTTCTGTAACCCTCCCCTGACTTAGATGTTTACTGTTTTTTAGCCAGAGTGACTGGTTTATGCTGAGGTACTCAAAGAATTGAAGAATTTTTCTTCTTTAGGGCCAGCAAAGTTTCTCTGCATTATATATAAAGTTCATATGGCCCTTTAGATGCTGTCTCCTTTAACTTTTAACCCTGGTGAAATCCAAGAGAGGTCTTGATTGCTTAGTTTTTGATGTAACTTTTACAGGAAATTGTAGAGGGTTTTGCAACCTCCTGCTTGCAAATGAATAATGTGTAAAGGAACTGGGAAATTGTCATCTTGAATTAGCAAGGGGAAGGCCTGACCTGAAATCTCAAAGTCAGGGAGCTTAGGAAAAAAACAAACACTTCTATCAGAATGACCTAAGGAAGGCAGTTCTGTAGTGTGCACCTGGATGCCTTCTAGCAAAGTGAGAGGGCTGCACAGCTTGGAGGGTGCTCTGCCACCCTGACTCTGCATGCTGCAGTTCAGCCAATGAGAGAAATGTTATAAAAAATAATAGGCTACATTTTGAAACTTGGAGGAGGGCATGGGCAGCTTTACAGCAGTACAGTAAGGACCATACATATTTTTATCTACAATAGCAATTAAATTTAATTAAATTATTAAAAAACCACAGTGAGTGTAATTCATACGTCAGCAATGAATATAATATAGTAACTTAAAAAAATCAAACCAAAACCAGTAAGCTTGGGGTAAAAATATGCTTGGTTAGAAGAATTTGAGAAATTATTCTTTGTGGGCTTTTTGTCTTTTATAGGAAGTCATAGAGTTAACCAAAGATCTCCTTTCAACACAACCTTCGGAAACCCTCGCGAGTTCCGACAGCTCCGCGTCCGCCCTGCCCAGTCACTCCTGGAAGGTTGGGGACAGGTGTATGGCCATATGGAGTGAGGATGGACAGTAAGTGTAGAAAGCTTCTCTAACAGTTACATGAAATAGTTCAATGGTAAGAGACTTTCATTCAGTTTGAATTGACATGGGTGACTAAAAGCAAAAAGAAATTGCGAAATAAATGTGGTATTAAGTGTTCTTGGACTGTTTATTAAAGGTCGGTATTTTAGGTAACAAAGAGATGGGGGCCCTTTTTTTCACTAACCTTATAAAAGTAGGGTAGCTTTTGTAAATTACCACTTGCTGGTGTAATAAATGGTAGATGGAAATAATTGGTCAGTTAGGACAGTCTTTTGTAAAGCTTTTGTGATGTGTAATTCTTGATTTGTCATTGCATTCATATATGTGTGTCACTGATTACTATGAAGAAAAATTCTTGCTGTATCTCAGTTTGCGCCTCTAATTGGAAATTAATTTTCGATTTTTAATTAAAAATGCTGGGTTTGGCTATAAAATAACTATGTAATGTAACTTTGGAATTAATCAACTTTTTGGGTTTGGTATAATATATTATCCTGTGTAGTTCTGGGAACCCAAGCAAATCATTCTGACTCCATAAACTTCAAAATAAACATTTAGAAATTGCTTTTCATACTGCAAATGTGTAACTGTTGCAGCTTTAAAAAAACTGCTATTGCAGGACCAATATTGCAATTGTTACCACTTAGAGAGAGGCTCTGTTATTGGATGAACCTGCTTCTCTTAACAATGTAATAGCCATGTAAAGATTTTGGTATAGCTCTAGATGTCTTAAGTAGAAAACTAGTCTAAAAGTGAACAGTTCTTCTGTTTATTAATGAGTAAAATGTTTTTGTGTTAGAACTTAAAAATTGAATCTTAGTCTTAGGTCCCCACTGGATCATTGTTTTTGGTCTGATCCCTTGGTTACGGGATCAGAGCTTGGGGAAGAGTGTCAGAGTGTTCATGGAAGTGCATCTTATTGGACTTTATTGTTCTGCTTTTTTTAGAAAATCCTGTTGCAGCATTTCTTAAGAGCAGTGTTTCATAAAGAGCTAGCCAGAATTTTGGGTTTTTGTGTGTTTGCACCTAATGCAGCTCAAGGCGTTGGCCCACTGAAAACACACAAGAAATTAATTAGTAAATGTTAATTGGAATACTGTCTATGAAACATTTCATTTTTTTCCTCTGTTTGCTCTAGATATATCCTTTTGCCCTTAAGTTAGACACTGTTATTTTAAATATTTTTGGAAATGTCACTTTTTTTTTTTAATTTTTTAAAAATTTTTCCCATATTTACGTGTATGAAACACCGTAGTGTTTCATACACTTAAATATTAAATGGTCAGGTCACTGTGAAAATTTCAAAATTCTGTTTTAAATCAACATGAAAGCTTTTAAGCTTTAAAGTGTTGAAGAGGGAATGTTTTGAAAGCTTCAGTTTTTCTTAGTTCTTTGTCTTACGGAGAAAAATGGAATGAAAACTTTGCACTTCTGAGCTGACATTTTCTAAAACTCCTCAATGAATTCTGTGAATGCAGCTTTTTTTTTTTCTATCCCATGACCTGCCAGAACTAAAACCAAATCAGGATAGCTGATTAGATTGGCCCCAGCATGAATCATTAGTTGTGATAGCTGTGAGGGCATTGCTTGTTGAAGCTAAAGGTCAAATGCAGCAGATTCCAGTCTTTGTACCTGTGTCCCTTGGACCTTAAGACAATATTCTCTTGATTTGTGTATTACTCCTGAAATGAAGGCTGGGATCCCTGAAAATGAAGGCTGGGATCTGCATATTTTTCACTTAGTGGCATTAGCTGGCTGATGTAGATGTTGAAGGGCTGAGTATTAAAGCTTTACTCACATGCTTACAGCCATGATATCTTTACAGGTGTTACGAAGCTGAGATTGAAGAAATAGATGAGGAGAATGGAACAGCTGCAGTGACATTTGCTGGATATGGCAATGCTGAAGTCACACCTCTGTTCAACCTCAAGCCTGTGGAAGAGGGAAGGAAAGCAAAAGAGGACAGTGGCAACAAACCCATGTCCAAGTGAGTAATACACAGATGGAACTCTGAATGCTGAGTTGTGGGTTGGTTTTGGGTTGGTTGTTTTTTCTTTTTCCTCCCTCAGCTATAAAAACTGGTTAATGAAATATGTGTTTTTCTGGTTTGTTTTTGTTTTAAATTTACATTTACTTAGTATCCTGCCATGTCTAACACAGGAAGGTATTTGTAAGGGCTGAAAACTTTTTGAGTTTTTACTTTGGAAAAAACAAAAGGTACAGTTCTTCAGAGTTTGTTATAGCCAGTGATCCCTTCCCTAAAAGGCTGTTCTGAGGATGCTGCATTTGTGGTGGCATAGATTGACTCCTTCAACTTCCTTGTCTTCACTGAAGTAATCTCTGTCCTTTTCCTTCCATCCCTGTCCATTGATTGGTGGCAGAGTCCTGCAGACCTCCAGAAAAGTTGGGGCTTTTCACTCCAATGGGTTATTCACACTTTCCAAACCCAAGATGTTCCTGAAATGTGGAAGTGCTGACAGGTCCCATTTCCCCCAGAAATGAACTGCACCCAGTCCCATGGGTTGCTGTGTTTGGCATGGGCTCCTCAGGTGTGCTTGGTGCTTGTTTTGATGCCAAATGCATCAATAAGTAAGGTGATGCTTATTAATGGAAAGATTAGGTTTGGAATTTTAGGTTTTTGGGATTTTTTTTTACCTCCTAGAAATGATTAATATTTACAAGCTTTATTTCTGTAAATTCTGTACACTTCTGGAAGATTAATGTGCATGTCTGTTTTACAGTCAGATTGTAGTTTGTAACAGGAAGAGGCACAAACATGAAATGTGGGGTTTGTTTTTGTTGTTTTTCCTTTTCTCCAGAAAAGAGATGATAGCCCAGCAACGAGAGTATAAAAAGAAGAAAGCTTTGAAAAAAGCTCAGAGAATTAAAGAACTTGAACAGGAACGAGAGGACCAGAAAGTCAAGTGGCAACAGTTTAACAACAGAGCCTATTCTAAAAACAAAAAAGGCCAGGTTTGTTTACTTTTGTCAGTATGTGAGTAGCAGCAGGGCATAGACTTCTGTGCAATGACTTGGGAGAAAGGAGGTGGTTTTTAAAGGGATGCATCATGGGTATTTGGCTGTCTTTGGGATTCTGAAGTGTGCATTTTTGTATTTTGTGCACTTCAAATGCCTGTTCTTTTACTGGATTGTTTTGGAGGAGTGCTGCTCCTAAGAGGGTGAGCTTTCACTTGGCTGGGAGAACGAGGCTTGCATCAGGTGCCAGCTGGTGTTTGTTGGAACCAAGAACCTGAGGGCCCCTCTGAACCTCCAAGTCTGGCTTCTTGCTGTGCTTATGACCCAGGAGGCACAGTGCTGAGGACGTGCCCTGGAACAGCAAGTGTGGGGCAAAAAAGGTAGCAAGGACATTAAGTCTTACTCCATTTCTGTCATGGCTTGCCCAAGAGCTGCCAGACATAGTGGTAAAACTTTACTCTTCCTTTTGAGCAATTATTAGAGATGCCCTTATGAGAGGTGATTTTATTCCTTCTTGGCCTGACCTGAGATCCTCAGTACCACAATCACATCCAGTACTGAGGTGCCAGAAGTTCCCAGCCCATTGCTTCACTCAGTGACAACTCGTCACAGCTGGGCTGGCTGTTAAAAAGTGTCCCCATCTGTAGGGCAAAAGTTGGGAATGCTGAAGCACCTCAGGTGGTAATGATTGTTTTGTTTGTTTGTTTTTGTAAAATCCAGCTGGTGATTATTCAGACATGGTGCTTTCTGTTTTATTTGCAGGTGAAAAGGAGTATTTTTGCTTCCCCTGAGAGCGTAACTGGCAAGGTTGGCGTTGGAACATGTGGAATTGCAGACAAACCTATGACACAGTATCAAGATACCTCTAAATATAATGTCAGGCATCTGATGCCTCAGTAACAGGTGGAAAAGGTGGAACTTCATCTCTGCAGGGCTTTACACTTACCTTTTTATCATTATATTTTTCTAAAAGTAAATTATTTGTTGGCACATAGTGAGTAGTCCATTTTGTCACCATCACTTTGGCTTCAGCTGATTTGAGCCTTAAATCTCCAGCTCTTGATTTGAACACCCCCAACCATCAACCATTAAACTTTCTGTAGCAGGTAAACATTAATGAATTCATGAACTGCTGTTGCCTGTTACTTTCAAAGCAGTATTTGTCTTCAGCTTTGAATCTTTCATTCATACCAGTAGTGAAGGTTTTTTTTTTTCCTTCAAAAAAAGTGGTGGTATAAAAATGGCACCTTAAGAGCCTCCCTGGTTTCTGTAGTCACGGTGCTGTCTGTGACATGCTCAACATTACAGAGCTGCTGCAGCTCTGGGAGAGAGCTGACATGTCACATGGAATTGCTAAGGAAGTTTAAATAACTCCCTTACAAATCCACTGTGGATCAGTTTGTACAGCTGTAAATGAGGGCAGAACAGGGCTGATAGGATCTTTATTACTAATGATCACTTACATTCTAGAAACAATAAATTTGACTTAATTCCAGTCCAAATTTCTTGCACTTGAATTTCAGCAGAGGAGATGCTGTTTCTTGTTCATTGTTTTTCTTTCTTTGTTTGTTTTATAAATACTCATCAAATTATAATAGGAAGTTACTGAAATGTAACCAGAAAACCATAGGACAAGGAACTGTACTTAAAGAGTCCCCACCCATCCCCAGGGGTCAGAGCTGGTGCTGTGGAAAGGAGCTGTCCTGTCCTCCCTTGTGGATCTTGTAGGTGTGTTGGGGCAGTCACAGCAGTGACAGCCTGGGCCCCCATTCAGACACGGAGAACCACAGCACAGCAGATGTGAATGCCTGGATCCCACTTAGTTAGCTGTGAGTAAAGGTTAGCTGGGAGTTTCTGTCCTTACAGAACTGACTGGCCCTAGTGTCCATTGTACCTTCAGCTGTATTACAGTGCTGCTGAGCCCCTTCAGTTTTCTTCAGGAACCCACGTGTAAAAGCTCTTGCATTTTTGTACTCTCTGTGATTTGCTTTCCTCTGTTCCTTGTCTCGCACTTACGGTAGCGACGCCACCTCTGGACCCGTAATGTGTTTCAAGAAGTTAATGGGTAGCCCTGTATACAATGTAGATATTATTTTTGTAAAATCTAGGGCTGAGTTAATGGACAAGAGTACATCAGCTATTTACCCCATTAAATAAAACGTGTGTCTTGTCCATTAACCCTGACCATTATTTCCCTGTATATTATGTTAATGTAGCTCATTTTGTAATTTGTTAACTAGATCAGGTCACGTCAGCAATTGTTGATGCACTGATTGGTGGAAATGTCCATCAGTTACCTGAGTCACAACTCAAGCTAAACTCTACAAGCAGTAGTTTAGAATCCATACATAGAAAAAGGTTCTCCCTGTAATGGGAGATGGTGATTTTTATGAATACAAAGTGTGTTAATTTCAGTTTTGTATGTTTAACTTTTATTAAATAAAGTGTTTAAAATCTGCTGGATATATTTGTTGAAGTGGAATTATTCATGGGGGGGAAGATAATGGAGATGGAAGAGATATTTGTCAAGAGATTTGTGCCTGTCAGATAAGGGTACTGTGCAAAATGACCAGTATGGGCTGCATGTTTCCTCTTCTCGAGCACAGCCTCAGTCCTGTGCAAACTGAAACCCATTGTGGAAATTAAACCAGCATAAACCTGACTCAGATCTAGGAGATTGCCCCAGTCAGTTTAAGTATTTAGAAGTCTCAGCAGTAGCAAATTGAAATTCTCATGGTCATGGCAATCCATTTCTCCTTTGCCTTCCCTAAAGCCAGTGAGTGCTGTGTCACTTATTTATGCAGCTGCTCGGTCTCACAGGTTTGTAAATACAAAAAGGGACTTTACCTGAGAGGACTGCAATTCAAGAGTGGAGATCTTTAGAAGGCAAAATCTACAGCAAACTTCTCTGCTTCCCCTTGAAGTTCTGCTCACCTGCAGCAGCTGTGGCAGGGTCTTGGGAACACTCTCTTTGCAACAGTTCTGTGAAGAGTGAGGTTGCTGAAAACATTCCTGGGTCAGGCCCAAGAGAAGGATTGCTGCCTGGGAGCTGGTGCTGCTCTTTGCATTGTGATTTGTTCAATCTTCATCTGGGCTCTAAGAACTTTCACTTAGACAGTAAAATAAGGAGGGACATTTGCATGGGGATGATGGTGCCACCCACCCAAGCCAGCTCTGGTCTTGAGCTAAAGGCTCTGCTACATAAAAGCACTTGCATTGCTTCCTTCTGCAAAGCAATTCCCTTTCTACACTGAACTCACCTCACAACGACTCCTTGGTCTGCACAGAAGTGCAAAGCCTTCTCACAGTGGGTGCTGATTGAAAAAGATTTGCTCTCACTTAGACTGAAAGGTGCTGTTACTTCCCAAAGAGCCTTTATCATTGAGGAATATGAGTGAGCTGCATTTTACACTTTACCTGTCTGACTGACCTGCTGAAACTGGGATTTCCTGGGGTGATGGATACTATTTCGTACAGTTATCCAGCACTCTGGGATAGGAAAGAGTTTTTGTATTTCCCCATCAAGCCTTCCAGGAGGAGATCCAAAACAATTAATTGAGACATATTTTTGAAAGGGGATTAAATGGAAAGAATTTCCTAACCTTAGCTGAATGGAGCATTAACAAGAGCACTGATAGCCCAAGTTATGGCCTAGGCCTGTGCACATTTTAACTAGAAACCACAATATTAAAACCACCATAAAATACTTTAAATTCCTTCATGGCTTATTCTGCTTTGCTGCAACATCCCTCAAGATCAAAATTAATCCTTGCTGAAGCTGTATCCTTGCTGTATTAAAATAAAGCTTCATCACATGTCTGCAGCACAGCAGTCTGCAAGCCAAGATGTTGGATGACTTGCTAAAGGCCAAACTACCCAGCTCACCCCACCACTTGCTCCAGGCCTCACTGGGGTACTACAAACCAAGGCGCTGATTTTTCCCAGTGTGATAAAAATAAATTGCTACCCACAGCTTTTACAGCATGGCTAATGTTGAAGATCTTTCCCCAAATAAATTACATTTCACACTTTGGCCTGCATCAGCCAGGCCAGCAGCACCACGTGACTGAACTGTTCAGCTCTGTATGAGCCCACACCTCAGAGCACACTTCCACCCTTCCCAGAGGCTGCTCAGCAATCCCTGATCCTTGACACTTTTGAAGGGATCTCAACACATGCATGTTGTGAGACAACTCCACAAACAGAACCCCTCCATAAAAGGTATTTAGCACCACAGCCACAACACCAGTACCCACAGACTCCCTGCTCCTGCCTCTGCCTAACAACGACACGATCAGCCCTCTCGGCAGGAAGAAATGAGCAGAGAAGCAGAGGCCAGTGCTGGTGCATTATTCCCAGTTAACCCATCTTTCAGTAAAAGGAACACTTTGTCTGTACAGACACCACTCTCCTGCATTCATCCTCCCAAATGTCACTCAGATGTGTTGGCACATTTCAAGAAGATGTGACAGCACATCAGTGTTCTCTAGGTATTCTATGCAAACTGGGAAACAGAGGGGCAGAAGGACACACTCCTCTTCCCCGAGGGTCCCACAGGACAATTCAGAGATCACACTGCTGATGCAGAGGCGTTTCAGTCACTATCCAGTCACGGAATTTCTCACTCACTGGACAATGTGTCCATGGGAGAAAGCTCCAGGAAAAAAAAAATAGGACTTTATTCTGCTTTTATATAGCTTTTCATTGTTATCACCTCCCTAGCCTCAGAATGAAGCCCTGTTTTTTACCATTCTTTTGCAGGAAGCGACCTTGATTTCTTCCTCCAATGATGCATGTTTGGTGTCAGAAAAAATGCCACAGGAAAAGCTTATGATCCTGGGTGGGGAGGAAAGAGAACAACTATCTCCAGTTAGGGCACCCAATGGATCCCACTTCCTCTGAAGCCAAATGTTTCACCCATTCCAACAGGGCAACGAAACAAACAGGGAACAGTGAGTACAAGAGAACAAAGCAGAAAAGCAGGAGGCTGGAGCTCACAAACAGACGGCAGCAAACAAGCAAACAAACAGACAAAAGGAAAACACAATCACCAACCCCAGAAAATGATGTCTGTCTAGTTAACCCCCTTTCTATTGACCTACAGATTTCTTGAGACAGACAGATGTGAGACCACCTTCGTCACTGACATGCTGCTAATGGAACAGACGTTAAAATGACCTTCAAGTGACAACTCGCCACAGGATAACCGTGACAAATGCAGCCAGATAGTCATCTCCACCTTGTCTGCAGACACGAGGTGACATTCCATAATACATTCGTGTCAAAAGAAGGAAAATGCTGGATGATCTTTTTAATGGGTTTGTCTGTAGCAAAGAGACCCACTGGGGATCTAATTTACAGAGGGAGGACTTGACAGAATGAGCTTAGGAGGGAGCTGTGCGTGCGTGTGCACGTCTGCCTGCTGCATGGGAAGGCTGCCTCAGGAAAGTGTATCCAATTCTGCTTTCACAGGAAAAGTCACCACAGTCTTGTAAAATTATAGCAACATCTCTAAAAATTGGTTATCTTGAACACTGCAATGCAAGAGGCCAGAACAGTGAAGGGAGATTTGAGGAGGATGGCAGCTGTGTGAGGTGAGAAAATGCAGAGTCCACAAAGCAGAAATAAACCAGGGCAGGACAACTTTGAAAGGCCAGAGAAATGTTTCATCACATAAGAAATTATCAAAACTCTAGCTGAAATCTGCTAGTATCTGCTACAAAGAACCCACCAGCACCAGAGCAACCAATCCCAGGTCTTTGGAGCTATTAGAAAGGTTTTTAGATTTGTTTTCTTCCTTGACCTCCCCCTTGCTGGAGCACTGCTGCTGGCTGAGCAGTCAGGCAGGTGGCTGGTGATGGAAGTTCATATCCTGTGACATTTTCCCCATTTACTTGCACTTGAGATCAGGACCTGTTTGAGACCACAACACTAGAAAAGGTAGGAGATACCAAACTACCCCAGAGCATTACAAACAAACATTTCAAATGCATTTATTCCAACCATAGACACGTCACTGTTTTATACCAACTAGGAGAGTGGGGCCATTCTCCATCCCTTGAACTTCAGTGCTTCTCAGCTGTTGTATTCCTTTCCCAAGTGGACATTTCACACAAACAGGAATAACAGGAAAGAGGAGGTGCTGTGACAGCTACGGAAAATGGCTCATAAATAAATAAATCCAACTGGTATCCAACTGCTCAGCACCAGCACTGCGTTGTCAACACTTCCAAGGAGAATAATAATGAATAAATAAATAAGACCTTGCTAGAGCTGAAGTTTCCTATCTTTCACCACTCTACAGACTGTTTCAAGCCTTGTGTCATCCAGATATCATATAGACCCCAAAAGCAAATTCAAGCAGCATTTCTTCTTTCAGAGCCCTTGGGCTGCATTTGCAACCTAGAGCTTAATTCACTCTGTGGCAGACTCCTGCTCCTGCCAGGTAACCTCCCAGAAAGAAGAACAGTTGGCTGAGACACTGGATTACATGCACACAAGTGAAAACACGTTTAACAACTGCAACCAGATGCAAACTTAGTAAGCAAATTAATTTCAAAAAACCCAGACTGGAGAGAAATCATTCATTACAGCCATGGAAAGATTATTTCTCTACTCAAGCATGTGTGTTGTGCCTCTTACAGGGAATGACACATTTTGGAGAGTGGGGGAAACATCAGAGTATTTAAACACAGGCAACTTATCACAGTGCACAAGTCTACATGAGACTCGCTCAGGATGTCACCGCAGGACCGAAGGGCACAAGAAGAACAGCAGCTGGCTGAAGTGACAGGAATGACCAAGATGGAAGAACACAACTCATTTCAGATACAGAAATGTTTAATGGCGTTAAAGTGCTACTTTAATGGGGACCATATGCTAACATTTAAACACAATTCCACTGCACTGCTAAATATGGTTGTCTTTATTTTTTTTACTTTATTTTACCTCTTTTTACCCAACCCTATCTAAAACAATAAAATAAAATCTAAAGGACTGAAATTAACAACCCATTCAAATCAGCAATAAGTTATGAATTTTATAAAGCATTTTTTCCTCTTTTTTTCTTAGTAATGAGGGGTAATTAAATTACTTAAGGATATACAAAGTTTCAAACAATGCCATAGGTGAAGACTCTATTAAGGTTTTTAAAACTTGGAAAACAAAATAATCCTGGCCATTAAAAAGACAAAAATAAAAAAAGCAAAGCCCTCAAAGTGCAGGTTAGAATGCTTGTCTTGGAGAAAATTAGAAAACATTCGCTATAACAGCTCTTAACAGCACCTGCACAGATAAGGTGGCAAGGCCCTTGGGAACAGGACGTGCAGTCAAAACTTTACATTAACATGAGAGACGTGCTGAGCTTAACTAGGTTAACTACTGGACTGGAACTTCAAAAGTCGGCAAAGGGAATGATTCTAAAAAGAAAACTGAAGAAACCCCCACCAAACCTGGCCTCTTCCAGCTTAGCACAACCTTCATTTTTGTGTGCATGGCAAAAAAAGGATCTTTTCATTGGGTCAAGTGCTTCATCAAAACAGAGATCTTTTCATGGCATAAATTCATATAAAAGACATCTAAGGTTTCATATGGACAAGCTCTAAAAAGATGCATCAGACTTGGGGTGTTTTCCCTCCCAACACATTTACAAATGTTTATCAAAAAATCACTTCAAATAAAAAGGTCATAGTGGCTCAGTATCTGGGCATGACTGTCTGGTGTGTCAGCTCTCGAGTGCTGGTTTCGTTCTGCCCTCAGCTGGCCGTGTGCCTGCGAGGGGCACACATCTACCGGGGACCCGCTGGCGCTGGCACAGCCCCAGGCCTGACAGCCCACCCTGTGCTGGTAGGTTACAGGTGTGTACCTCTCGCTTTAGCCACGCTTCTGAGGTACTCACTGTTCAAATGATGTCCAACAGAAAGCTGAGTTGAATGGTGTTCTCCCCTGAACATCGCTGCCCCTCTCCCTCTGGGCACAGAATGAGACCTTCATCATTATCGGCACTGTTATTCCTAGGCTACGTAAGCCTTCTTAGATTTCCTAGTACATTATGACAGCATTAGATTGTGGTAAACTGTAGGATACAGTCCTTTCAGGACCAAAAAAGCTCTTCAGAAGGGCCTAAATTAGGTTGTTCAATCTGAATACGGTGTAAGAAATTTTGACATTTCTCAGATCTCATGACAGAAAGAGAGGGATGAGTTTCTAGTATCCTCTTTCAAACAATTTCAAATAAATTCAAAACAAAGTGTTTCATCACTAATGTCTAGATCCAGGTCCCACAGAAACAAACGGATTTCATTAACTGCAAAGGGACTAGTATTTGGCCTAACTTTTTGCCAGCAGAAATTGGGATTGGTAACATGACCAAATGAACAAATATGGGTTTCTGGGGAGGCTTCCTTTACCCAAAAAGCTTTATATACAGGTCTCTCCAGGCCTAGCTGTCAATATGTCAATTCTGAAAGAGGATACTGGCATCTAGGACCCAGTTTGATCATCCCAGTGAAATCATTCACCCTGCACTGTTGTCTCACTTGGTTCTAGGAAGCAAACGAGAGCTTGACACTGGCGCTGGAGTAACCCTCATCACTCCCAATACTCTGCAAGCTGCTGTGATCATCAATGTCACTGATGCTGGTTGTGCTGATATTGTCCACTTCTCCATGGGAGAACTCTGTGCTTTCAACGTCCACTTCAATCTCTTCTAGAAAGGGAAATGAGAGAAATGCACACAGGTTAGCACTCCACACCCAACTGCCCCCTTCATGCCAGTGAGCTCCTGGGACTCCCCCAACACAGGGAATTGAAGTAGGTTCTCCCTGGAATGGGATGGGCTGTGGTCATTGTTATAAAAAGACTAATACCAGCTTGGAGGTTTTTGTAGGGATTTGGCAAAGGGATTTCACTCCTCCACACACCAGCCACACTGTCAGCGTACTTGAGCCACCCCACACACTGAGCTTGTCCCACCACCTCTTTCTTTGGACCTCTAATACCCCAGTGTTAGAAAAAAAGAAGAAACAAATAAAACTGAGCACAAGAGAGAAAATGGAGCATGAAGTCAACCCTAAACATGCTAGCTGCTTGACTTTATATTGCCAAAGCCAGGACCACACACAATTACAATGCATTACCATGGGAATCTGGGTTACTCTCACACATGCTCAGTGGATTTTGGAACGGACATCTTGTTTTTAAGAAAGACTTAAAAAGCAAAGATCTAATTAACCAGGTATCTTGGCTCCCATATTGTTCAGGAATTTTGCAAAGGATTTTTGTTTTAAACTACAGATTCATACCCAAACTATCCATCATCTTCTGGTCTGCCAGTAAATATCAAACCATATATTGTGCCTAATGTTCTGTCCACTGCAGGGATATTTTTAAAAAGGAGTTATCTTAATTCAGTTAGCCATTCAGATATATCTAGCCAGTTTTGACTGAAGAGGTGAGCTCAATGGGAAGTTTGGTAGGGGGGCTGGGGGGTAGGTGTACAAAACATTGGTTCCAGTTTTATTGATATCTTGCATTTTCCTCTTTTTGTTGCCAAGAGATTCAGCAGAACAAAAATCACAATGAGCATCTCAACTTTACCATCTCTTTCAATGCCAAGGAAATCAGATCAAGTTGACAGCAACAACAATTCTTCCAGACTTGGAACTCATGCAAAATACTAAACTCTCCATAGGCATGTGTGTGTATGTGCCTGTGTGTGAGCAGAATCAGCAACCTAAACACCAAAGGCCATGGGAAGGGGAAGCTGAAAGATATGAAATGGATGAATCTCATTCTCTCACTTCAGAGTCCTGGCAATTCCACGCTGGTTCAGCAACACCCACCTCGCTCCGAGTCCGAGTGATCCGAGGAAATGGTAGATCCAATGCTGTCCATTCGTATTCGCTCTATCTCCTGAGGACCCTGTAGCTGTTCCAGTCTTCTCTTTAGGAATCTTTGTTCTCGTTCCAGGTTCTCAAGCTGGTGTTGGCTTCTCCTCTCAGCCTCTTCAAGTTTCTGAGATGACCAAAGATAACTCAGTAATTGCTTTTATCCTTTTCTCCTTCCCTCCCACCTCCACTGCCCTGCCACCTGCCTTGCTTAGACCTTCCCAGTCCCAGAAGGATTCAAGTTCAAGTGCCCTGAACCAAGCTGCCTCACAGTCTCCAAGCACAATGCCTTCTCCTCACATCTTTCCACCTCTCAGCTCCTGATAAATCATACCCATTAGTACAAAGAGTCTCTGAGGACTGAGCCTCTCCAGGGGACACGCTGTGAACTGCAGCAGTCTGTGTGTGGGTCATTCCACCCGGGATCAGACACCTGCATTACCGCCTGTGCCCACGGAGGGGCCTCACACCCCCATGCCAATCCACTCCAGGGTTTGTTACGAGCTGCTCCAACATAAAAACGTGGCCCGGGAGTTCTGTGCTCCTTACTGCATGGTTTAGAAGGATTTCTCAGAAACAGTTTTCTATTCAGTGAGTGATTTACATAACCTACTACAGATTTCTTTGATCACAGCTGGGAAATCTACCAGGGCACTGTTCTTTGTTTCCTACGACAAGAACATTGCATAAGGAGGAGTCATTTCAGGCTAACTCTGTCCCTTTGGCAGCACTTTCCCTCCCTCATCACCCAATCTTCCCTCTCTATATCCTGACCTGCAACGAAGTATTTCAGCCTCTCCCAGATACTGACAATGCTGCAGTTTCTTTTCACATCTCTCTTTGCCAAAAGTGGAGCTGGAAGAGCTAGGCTAGCTGGAAGGTTCACACATGGAACTCCAGCAAGCCAAACCTGTCTCGCACTCTTGTGGTTTGTGCTAATGCTTCAGCAGTGGAAACTCAGTAGCACATCAGAAAAAAAGCTGCATTTCCCATCAAAAGGCAGTCACTCAGCAGTAGGTATGTTTTTCTTTAAAGAGATACATCTGTCAACAATACAGAACAAGATCTTCGCTCTTCAAATCTATAATTTTTGTACTTAAGGAGTTCATTATGGACTCTTCCAACAATGTGGCTTGTGGCAATGATAAATGGCTAATCAAGGGGGCAAGGCTTGCTTGCTCTTTTTATTTATTTATTTATTAACAGTGTCACGTTTCCTTCAACGGAGTTAGCTCTAGGCAGCAAGGATGAGAACACTCCCCTGTGCTGACAGTTCATCAGCTAAACCCCTGACCCTTCCACCCTTAATCATCCTTGCTTGTCTGCATTGCACTTCCCAAGATCCCACACTGAAAGCAGCAGGGAAAGGCAGCTCTTACCTTGATATGTGCTTTGGCTTTGTTGAGCAGCCCAAGCGTGGTGTGCCGGGTGCAGTCTGGTCCGAGCGGTATCAGAACTTTTAAGCGTTCTAGACACAGGCGGAGGTGAGCTCGGCTGCAAGGGGAGAACAGGAGGGTCAGAGCCATGCTTTCTGCAAGGGAATGTCACTGCTTTCACTGCTGCCCCCCCATGAGGCAGTTTTCAGGCTTCCCTATTTCCACACATGACAAGATTCCCCTCAGGTACCAGCACAGACTGCCACTGAACTATTTACGCTTCAAACATCAGCTGCTCACCAATACTTTCATTATTGCTAACCTCTGACAGACACTGTTTATTTTCTTGCTGTCTGAACTGATAATCTGACCCATCTGCATGAACTTTGTGCAGGGGCAAAGGCACAGAAGAAAATGGTACAAGTATCTCATGGATTTCCTCTCTCTCTGAGCTATTTGCTGTCTGTTTTGCTGAGGACTTTTGTGAAAGCAGTTTTGAATGACTGCTACCCCCTGTGTGCTTGTTCATTGCCAGCTCAGGGACATTTGCTATGAACTGACCTGAACACCTCTTCTTGCATGAAATTAAGATCATCAATGAAGAAATGGTCAATTCAAAACACTGAAAAAATCCCTGGCAATTCAAGGAGTGAGAGGGACAGTAGTTCCCAAGAACTGCACTCTTACTCCTTCCTGGGCCCAGGTCTGAAATGCTGCTGGGGGTGCAAGGTCTGTGGGAATGAGAGAACCCAAGACCTTCCCCCAGGCAGACTTCTGACCTTGGCTACAAAGACAGGCTCCAGCACAACAGCACTGCTGGTGATATGATCCATTTTCTGCAGAACATGGCAACATGTTCAGGGGTAAATGGTTCAGGCAGCAGTAACAACACACATCGTCCTCAGGCTGCAGAGGAAAACTGTTCCCACCGTCTCCTCCTCTGGATCACATCTGCAGGGATGAACAGCAGATTTATGGAAAACTATCGAGTGTGTGTTGCCTTTTTCCCCTCCCTCTCTCTTTCCCAGACATTAATGATTTATGTCCAAAGTTGTCATCCCAATCAATAACACAATGACATCAGCTTTACCATTCACATGCAAGAAACACCAGTGCAAAAGACTCCTGAAAGCCTATCCCAGCCCCTGCTCATGCACAAAGAAACTGAATCTTAGCCTGATCCATCTCGATGCAGGGGAAGAAAAAAAAAAAGAAAGAAAAAAAGAGCATGGACAGTTCATTTCCATTTGTTTTTCAAATGCACTATTGCACCCAGTTTGAAAGGGGTGGGGGAGAGGAGTCTGTAATCAGGCAATTATGTCAGTGACAAGCAAGGATGATTAAGGGTGGAAGGGTCAGGGGTTTAGCTGATGAACTGTCAGCACAGGGGAGTGTTCACTGGCCGTGCTGTAGAAGTGAGCTCCTCACAGTTTCTACCATAAATCTCTTTACGAAGGGTTCATCATTCTGTTTCAATAACAGTCACAGAGCTGCATATTACCAGCAAGAGCCTTGAAGAAAGCATGTTTTCCATTAAACATTAACAACTACAGGGGTGGGGAAAGGGAAATAATAATCCAAAAATCAAACTGAAAGAACAGTAATCACATCAATCTCATCTCCTACTTCTCAAGTTGCTCTAGGGCAAACCCCACTGTCATTAAACTCATATGGTTGACATGGGGAGATTTTTTTTTTTACCTGAAAGCCAGTTTTCAACACAGAGCTTGGTCAGGAGTGTGCTCCCACTACAAGTGTTTGCCCTATGTCCCATGATGACTGAAAGGGTAAGCAATGAAAAAGTATTGCTGGTTCACAGTGGCACTACAGCTGGGACATTGGGCACTGACTTTTTGCACAGAAATGAAGAGGAGCAGGATCTTGTGGTCAAAGACATTCTGGGGTTTGAAACCAATTTTTGGATATGGCACAGACTTCCTGAATGGCCACACAGGCAAGTCACTGAGTCAGAGCTGTCAGAGCACAGCCACTAAGCTGCAGCATGGAGCAGCACGTGTCTCCTCACAGCACAAGCATCAGCTCCAGCCACACACTTCACCTACAGATCAGCCCAAGTTAAAAACACTGATCAAGCAGAGCCCAGATCTGGGGCTTCACCTAACAGCAGACTGCTACACAGCATCTGCTCCAGGCAGGTACCACAGGCCTGGAGGCAGCTCCCAGCCCATGGTGAAAATGAAATTATTTGTGTAACAGGAAAAAAAGTTTGGGGAATCAACATCCAACCAGTCACAAAGACATCACAGTCCACTCTTGAATGCAGAGCGAAATGGATAACACATCTACAAGCCTGAGCTTTGGGCTGATTCTCAGCACTGTGTTTTACCAGGAACTGGGAAGGTGCTGCACCAGGAACTGCAATTCCTGGAACCAGAGATCAGCTTCAGGCAGGAGCAAGCACTGGCTGGATTGCTGAGACAGCGATCAAGGGTGGCACTGACGTGCCACGTCAAAAGCTGGGTTGTGTGCAGACTGAACAAGATCAACCCTGTTAAGCACCTGAAAGCTACAGGCAAAGGTCCAGCCATGTAATAAAACCTCAGACACTTGAAAACCTTCCCATTGTGCCCCAGGACCATGGTGGAGTGAAGAAGGTTACTGCTTGTCCCAGGCCCATGCAGACCATTTTCAGAGAAGCCACTCCTGCACCTGGCTCTGCTGGCTGCTGGCCAAAGGCTGTGGCCTGCAGCAGGGGTGATGGCTGAGCCAGCACAGCCCCCATCAGGAGGGGCCACCTGCCTGGGACACGAGTGTGGTGGGAGCTGATAAGCGGCACACAGCACAGCTCAGGCTGCAAGCACGCTGCAGGGGCAGGTGCTGCTGCCTGAGCTAAGGCAGGTTTCAAACATGTCTGACCAAAGCTAATACTTCTGTGCTGTCACTGCATTTCCCCCTATTTCGCACTCCAAGCTGAGCCACACTGGGATGGGAAGGAGCAACCAAGCCTGCAAACTGTCCTGGCATGTGAGCACGATGCTTTCCTTCAGAGAGACCCAACTAAACAACTTCCCCAACTGCTACCCCTCTGCAGCATCCAATACCTTCCTTATTTTTTTACTTTTAAAATCTAGCCCAATCACAGTCCCTGACCTCAGCTGCCAACAGTCCCAGTGGACCATGATTTGTTCTTAAACTGCAGGGCATACACTGCAGGTCTGACAGACTGGTGGGTGCATCAGAAATAAAACTCCAGAGCCCTGGGAGCAGATGGAGCCACTGCTCACTGAACTAGATGTTGCACAGAGGGCTATGGTCTAGCTGACAAAATGGTGATCGGTCAAAGGTTGAACTCAATGGTCTTGAAAGTCTTTTCCAACAGAAATGACTTTGTGATTCTTTGAAAACCATCACAGAAGACTTAGCTAAAAGACCATTTCAGAGAGAAAGCAACTGCAAAGCCATTAATCTTTCTTATCAAGTCCTGGAGCTGCCCCGGGCAGCTGTAATTCCCCAGGTCAGGCCATGATGTGAGTGCCTTTTCCCCTTGTTTACCTGGACTCTGCTGCAACGTGGCTTTGACAATGCTGCAGGCTCTTGTTTTCAATGAAAATAGCAGCATTGTGCAGCCTCCAGACAGAGCCAGACGGCTTTCCATGTAAACCACTGGATTATGCCAATATTTGACGCATCTGCCAATATCTAGAAAAACAAGTCTAAAAGCCCATATTGTTATATAACAGAGAAACAAGGCAGGCTTGGTGCAAAGGGCTGCTGCCTCTCGCTCTCTTCATCCTGAGGAAGACAGAGGATGACAGAAGGAGAATTCCAGTTTCAGCAGAGGCCGAAGCTTTTGCATGCTAGCTGCAGGGGAGATGGGAAAAGCTGCAGCCCTTCCTCCTGCCAAAGTGGGAAAAAATCAGGCTCTCACAGCAGCATACTGAGCACATTGTAGATGCTTGATGTGTTGAAAGAGAAGTCTGTGAAAGATTTGAAAGAAAGGGGCTCTCCACTTTCCCAAGGGATGAGCCTGGTCCCCTCTTCCTGCTCAGCCTGATGAGAGGGAAAACTCCTGTTTGAGATTCCCATGTCGGGGGGCATCAGGATGGCCAAAAAGGAGTAAAACACCTGAGAGGTTTCAGAAACCCAGAGCCAAACACAAGCCCTGTCCCAAAGAGCTGAGGATCATCCTTTATCTTGTTTCACTCTGGCTAAGACAGAGCCCCTATGCTGCTTGTGCTTCCTCCTCTGTGTGGGGCCAGGAAGAGACTGGAAGCAAGTTCCTCTGGGATGTGGAGGGCAAGCAGGGCAAGGATGCCCTCTCTTCTCTGCCAGGAGCTGCAATGGGCCAGGAGACTGAAGCAGAAAAAGGATGAAAAAGTCCAGCAGCCCCACAGCAGATCCATAAGCTGTAAAAGGCTGCATATGGAAGAAGGGAGGGCTGGCCCTTGAAATGGCAGCCCCAGTGCTGCTCACTGGGCACCTGCTGTTCTCCCTGCTTTCCCTTTGTGCCTGTGCAAGAGCTTCTGACTGTATTTGGATTATCTGACTGTATTAGGATTACCTACTTCTACCCCCAGCTCTCCTCCAAGGTCCTCTGTCCTGAGCCTGCATCAGAGGGGAGCCTGGCTCTTGCTCTGTGCAGCCCCCCCTTGCACTTGGCTCTGTCTGGCTGCAGAGGGCTGTAATTTCACAGCCTGCTCTCCTCTCCAGCTCCCAATGACATCACCCACTCTGATTATATAAAGCACAGGGAGGAAGCCTTTATTTATGCGTGCTTTTTGCTCACAGCTTCAGCTGTCTCAGTGTACAACACACATGCAAATCCCACTGCAGGAACTGGGCTCTCTTTTGCCTGAATCAAAACTGCACTGCAGAAAAAGGTGTGGGTGAAAAAAAAAAGTCTCTGTTTCCTTCCCCCACACCTCTGAATACATTTTTGAGGAGTTTGGGTAGGAATCAACCTAGCACAACACTCTGCACCATAGCAAGCTGGGCACAAAGCCACTAGCTTCCTCCTTGCTGGGAAGTCCCCAGAGAGCTGAGGACCTGTGCTGGCAGCTCCAAGCTCTGTGTCTGCTGGTCACAAAGTGGCTACACAGGGGCTGGAAACCTAACCCCCTAACAATGCCCAACAGGATCCCTACAAGGGCCAGCCCAGGGCTGTAAGACCACTGGCAGTTTCCCTTCCTGAGCCCTGGTGGGCTCAGCCAAGCCCCTGTGCAGCCCCTGACAAGGGGTGACCCCACTGCCTGCTCCATCCTCCTCTGGTCCATGCTGCAGAAAAGCTGCAGACATGGGCCATCCCTGAATGTTAACACTGCCAGAGAGACAGCAGCTTCTTTGCCAGAAGTGGTTTGGGATTTGTGCAGGGGTCCTTGCCAACTTCCACCAGGAGCAGAAGCAATGGAAACTGAGAAAAGAAACTTTCTCTGCTGAGGACTCAGGCAAACGCACGCACACTCGGCTCTGGAGCAGCAGGTTTACCAGACTCAGCACTATCCCCCCGTCAGACACTGCTGAGAGACTTTGCTGAATCAAGGCCTGAACATCTGCAAAACACACACACAGACACACACACACAAACTCTCTTCCCATCTTTAAAAGATCAAGCCTCCCTCCCAGCAGGAAATGACCAACTCGCCTCCAGAAGCAGTTCAAAATGCTGAATTCTTAATTTTGTATGTTGAAAGAAGGGAGTATCTGAGGGAAAAGAAAAGCATTTCCCAGATATTTTTGTACTTATGCCTCCAGGTCTATAGGGCTTGAATTCAACAGTGGATTTAAGCATGTGCTCAACATTAGGAATATGCTCAAGTTCCACTGAGGCTAAATCAGACACTTGATCTTTGTGAGATATTAAAAAAAATTGAAGCAAACCAAAAGAAGCACCAAAAGAACCAGAAGAAGGAGGATCCTAACATGGAGAAGGACATTATCATATGTCTCCTCTTCCCTCAAAGCCTTTTCAAAGTCGAATCTAATTTAACCCTGAAATTAGAAACCACCAACTTTGTTTGGATTTCAGAGCCTAACAGATT
Organism: Ammospiza caudacuta; assembly: GCF_027887145.1. Lineage (NCBI taxonomy): Eukaryota > Metazoa > Chordata > Aves > Passeriformes > Passerellidae > Ammospiza > Ammospiza caudacuta. The sequence goes on along the minus strand of NC_080601.1, from coordinate 29,061,786 downwards.
GTCTAAAAAAATTCAGGAGTGATCACTGGTTAAAGAAAGCAATTCTTGGAGAAACACATGTGACCCCACATCAATAATTCAATGTACAGGAATGATTTTGAGATAAAAGTAATGAGAAACACATGCAAAAACCACAGGGCAGGGAAAATATGCTTCTAAAAGCAGTTCACAGGTCAGAGGCTGCTTATCTCCAGCAGCCATCGTAGGACGTGATGCTTTTTCCTTACTCTTGTCCCTGACCCCCAGGCCAGCCCTCTCAGCGAGGTATCCGTGCTTTACCCACGCTTGTCGCTAGAGGTTTTTGCAGGCAGTGGCTGCGGGCTGGAGGAGGCAGAGCGGGCAGAGCCCGCTGTGTGCCGGTGCTTTACCCACACTTATCTCCAGAGGTTTTTGCAGGCAGTGGCTGCGGGCTGGAGGAGGCAGAGCCCGCTGTGTGCCGGTCGGTGCTGCAGCGCGTTATGCAATGCTGCGAGCCCTCGGGCCGGGCAGCAGCGCTGCGGTGAGAGCGCGGCCCCGCTCAGCCTGAGCGCACAGGGCACCACGGCCTTCAGCAGGAAATCTGACTCACAAATGCACCGCTGAAAGTTCATGTTCTCCACCTGAGCTCTGAAAGCGCTCGCAACAAGCCCTGCTTTCGGATTTTAAATCGGGTCTCTCCTCACGATTGTTTTCGTGCCTGTGCTCCCAGCTGGAAGAGGACACTTGCTCATCTGACCCTGTTTCCAGTCAATTTCTACCGATGGCTCCCTGGCACGTATGAGTATTTGTATTCCAAAAGCTAATAACATCTGCCATGAAAATTAACTGAAAAAAATCCTTCGTATTTTTAAATTTTTAGATGTAAAGATCTACCAAAAACATCTGCCATAAAAATTAACTGAAAAAAATCCTTCGTATTTTTAAATTTTTAGATGTAAAGTTCTACCATTTAAAATAAAGAAATGAAAATTTAATCCCAACAATAAAAAGACTTGACAACATACTATAAATAGGAATTTAAAGGAACAAAAAAGTTCTACAAGCAACATTTTCAACCTTATCTTAACCATGTCAGGTCTGTCTGCAAAAGTTAGAGATGAACGTGCACCCAACTGTGTTCTCAAATCAAGGCCAAAGGAAAAACAAACTGCAAATGATGAGATCTGTGACCTAAAAATGGTAAAACTATAATAGAAATAATTTAAAAATCCAACCCCAAAGCAATGCAGTTTTTCCAAGTCATACAAATCAGCGTGCCTCTGCCTGGTCACAAGCCATGCACCAGGCAAATAAGGGGTGGCACAGTGCATAAGAAAGCAGAGTTGTGATTCAAGGCCATAAGTGGAAACAAAATACAAACAGCAATGTCCTGATGTACTCCACAACTGCAGAGCTCTGTCCAAAGGCCACCTCAGAGACAAAACCAAAACCAGGTACCCCGGGAAAGGGAGCATCTTACCAAGCAACTGAAATACTCAGGAAAAATGGCTGATTTTGGGGCACAGAAACCCTCCTCCCCATCTGCAACAGAAGCTGCAAGCCTTAAGGTAAGCACAAAGCAAGGTTTTACCTGAAAATGTACCACCCACACTCTCCACTGTACACTTTGAAAGTGTCCATGCTTTACAAACCCTGACTGTCCCTGAGCCCTGGGTGGCCTTGCACTGCAGTGGGAGTGTGTGGCCACCTTACACAGAAATTACTTCGAGATGGGAACACTCATCACTGATGTCAACTTTGGAAGAGTTTCAGGTTCTTGGCAAACAGAAGCTGCAAGACCAACAAACCTTGTGCCAAGTGATGTCTTGCCACCACTGGCCCATTCCAACATGGATCTTTCTAGCCTACTACTGCAGCCTGGAGAAAGACATGCTCCTCCACCTCCCTCTGCATCACACAGCTGTCAAAATCTCTGCATTTCCTGGGATCCTTCTGGGTATAAAACTGAATATTGTTAAGAGGCCTCTCCTAATTATGTTATGATTTTGAAGGCAAATTCCTAAATCAAGCAGATCCCAAATAATTATACTAAAGCAACACTATGATTCTGAAGCTGAAGTGATATATCCAGGACTAATTTTATTCACAGCATAACTTTGGGCCTTTGGGTCCTATTTGTTGCACATCTTGAGGTTTCCTGCTTTGAACTATAGGGCTAGAAGACAGAAGCTTTATTTAAATGTATAAAACAATTTCTAAAAAAGAGAGGCTACCTATAATCTCATGACTTCCAAAACTAGAAAAGGCAATGTCAAAAACTTTTGAATGCTGATGCTCACAGTAATAAAAATTATGCCATTTTGGAAGGTTCCTCCTCCAGAATGAACTCACAGTTGCTCGGTAACACGACTGCTCATCCTTTCATAACCCCTTTGATCTTCAGAGGCACTGATGAGACAGGGCTGCTTCAACTCAGTAGAAAAAGATCAAATGCAATAACCTGGGCTTCACAATGAGAAGGTGATGAGAGCAGCATAAGTGGCCATCTGCCCAGCAAAGGAATGGAATCAGTCAATGCCTGGCATTTTCTCTCACCCCTTCATTTTCATACAGATCTCACACTGACCTCAGCGCTCGTCCATCACTTTCTCCTCCCAGCTCCTCTTTGTCATTCCTTGCAAGAAATTTGGATACTTTTTAAGAGATGTCAAATAGCAACAGATGCTCTGGAGCAGATTTTCCCCAGAATTTATATATTGAAGATCTCCTATTATCAATATTGGACATTGTCAGAGAGTATTTTAATCTCTGGTGAATATAATTATATTATATTTTAGTGTAGCACAGAAGACAATGTTACCAGCTAAACCCCTTTTAGGCTGAGCTGTGCTCACAACATTCTAAACCCAACAGTCACCACAGGCCACAAATGCTTTACATCATGTTCTCCTTCTGACTTGAGAACACAGCCCAGGTGCTGCCTGTATGGGCACATGTAGGTAAAGATCATTTGCCACCAACTTTTCAATGTGCTGCTAAACATGCAGGTATTGCAATTTCCTACCCTGGCCATAAGATATGGTGACAATCCTGCATTTGACTATCAGGGAACATGCAAAGAAAGCTGTAAACATCAACAGACAACCCAGGCTGGTTAATTATAAAGCCCAGTCTAATAAAAACTCCATCTTTGTTAAAAGGTGGTTAAAAATAGACCTGCTCTTTAAATAGCCAGCGGTGTCCTGTGCCCTGGTTCTCACTAATACCACTGTAATTATCCTTCTAGGGATACACAGTGTGCTCAAAGCCAAGTCAGTGCAGAGTCCTCCTGCACGCTGCCACCATGCCTGCAAAGCAGCTGTGCCATTCATCAGGAACCTGCCTCCTTGCAGAGGAGGCACTAACCTGCTTTGCTGCAATCTATGGATTTTCAGCTTTACTGCTAGAATTAGGTCACCAGCAAAGATAGCCAAGATTTCCCAAACTCTCCAGCTATTCTTGATTATTCTGTTCAGAGGTTTCCTGGCTAAGCACAATGCCTTTGAAATGAAGAGGTGTTTGGGCTCCTGCAAGGCTTCTGCAGTCAAACACTGAGAAGCAGAGATGCTCTCACTCCATAATCCTTAATGGCCTCTAAAATTGCCAGGCAATGGGAAAGTTCTCCAGCTCAGATCTACTGCCACCAGGTCCTTCCTGCCTCTCCAGAAAAAATCAAAGATGGTGCACACCAGAAAACAGATGAATTAGAAAGGATCTGCAGGGACCCTTGAAGAGCCATGCCTGCACTTGAGCCTGGCAGAACCCAAGGCAGCAGAGAGCTTCCCTGCAGGCAGCAGAGAGTAGCCAGGGACTGGTCTGCTTCATAAGACAGACATTTGTATATCACTGAAAGAGTAAAGGATTCTATTAACTTGTTATTTGGGAAAACATATTTCCTGATTTTAAAATCATGAATAGGAAATTTGTCAATATCAAGAATAAATTCTTATCTGGTGCTAGAAGTTCTTTTTGTCATTAACATAATTTAAAAAATAACACAGGTAAGTTATAGCCACTAAGATTTTTTAAATCACATGCATCTATTTTCTGAAGCTGACCTCATGGAAGAAAACTCCTAATGAAAGTATATTTTAAGAATGTGACCATTTGACATACTTGTTTACACAAAATCTTTTATGCCAGAAGGAAAGCATGTGCTCTTCATCTAATATCTCTTCACACTGTCAGAAATATTTAAGGAGTCATCAAATATCTACTGTACCTTTCAGGTATAGACGGCATACATCTGGAACAAGGGAAGAAGTGCATGTAATTTCACCTTGTAAAATTATTTTAAATTTAACCTCAAACTTCCCAGGGAAAATGAATTACCAGCCAAGGTCATTCTTTGATGTATGTTTGGAAAAAAAGCAGTAGGAAGGAGAACTTAAGACATCCTAACAGTACTTTTCGTACTGAATATAAGGATTTTTGCACAGAAAAACCAGCAATAGTGTATTTCAAGAGGCTATGAGTTGGCTAACATTAAGTGACAAATGGTTTTAACTCATGTCACCTATGCTTGTTACTCAGGAGGGAGCCTGAACAGAGCATAGCTCCCAGCACACTGACAGCAGGTGAGCCATGTCCTGAACTCACACATACAGAGGTACCAGGAATAAAAAAGAATTTTTGAAAGGAGGCACCAGAGAGTGTGAAAACACACCTTGCCTCTGTTTAGGTGGTGTGATGTGCTAATACAAACTCTCTCAATACAGTTCTTCCAAAGAGGGGCCAAGTTTATTGTCTAGAAAATTAAAACAATATGAACCTCAGGGGGAAAGAACAACACAAACCCCCTGCCTTGCTCTTTCCCTTTAACTGGGCACCTTACTTATATTTTCTTTCTCTCCTGTAGGAGTGTGTGAAGGCCAAGAGATGCAAGATGGCTCAAACCTCAAACAAGGAAAAAGCATGGAGCTGGCTGCTTGGAAACAACTTTCTCTGGGCTGGAAGCAAGAAAAAAAAATGTATCTGTAAGACATGCAAATTGCTCCATTTGCTTCAGCTCAACTACAAAACTTCTAGTGCTTTCAATAGGGCTCAAAAATCATTATATTACGCACAGGATGCTCTACCTAGTGAACTTTTGATCAGCTAAAGAGGACCATTATGACCCCTGTCTGGGTCTTCAATGCCACAAATGGATACAAATTTGATTCTCCAAACCAAGAACAGCTGTAGTTGAGTAAACTAACATTTGTAGGAGGATTAGCTGCCTTATGCTAGCTGACCCTGTATTTTCCCAGCAGGAAAAGGGTTAGGACCCCACTTGGAACAAAGCAGACACTGAAAGGTTCATGGCTTGTTTTGGAAAGAAAAATTATTTTAAAAGACAAGAAAAAGAGAGAGGAGCTGGAACACCTACTCCTCTGGTTTGGTGGAAACTGGTTTCCATTTGCTCTGCTATCAGAGCAGTATTAAGAAAATAACCACATGACCTTACAGAAATACCTGCAGCAGCACCACTTTATAATCACAGTCACACCCTCCTTCCTTGCTCTTCTGTAGTGCTTCTGTCACTCTCAGGGCCTCATGAACTTAGGCAAGATTCACTACTGTTTCACCAATCAGATATTTTATTTTCTATGTTGCATCCCATCCTGGAATGACTCCCTGTTGGTTTCAAAAAACACTGCTGTTAAAAATCATAGCTAAAAAACAACAAAAAAGGTCATTTTCTCCAAACACAATTCACCTGGAGAGAGCCTGTGGTGGGTTTCCTCAGCATGAGAGCCAAACTACAAACCAGAAGGAGGAACTTTTTGACTTTCCCAGTGCTGTGCTAGGCAGGAGCTGGCAGAGCTTGCAGGCACTTTCAGGAAGGGCAAAGCAGCAAACCGGAGATGACATTTCCACAAGCAGGAAAGGGCGACGCAGCAGCAGGACCTTGGAGTGACAATCAGACCTGGCCCCAGACAGCTTGCATGACCCCAGGGAAATCCTGCAGAACTGAAGCACACCCCACTCATCCACAAAATGGAGCTAATCCTGATTCCTTCATACAGTACTGCACAGCTACAGCTACTCCTGGTTTTCAGGAGCTCATGTAGCCCAGCAATGACAAAGGTGTGGGAAGAGCCAGAAGTCTGGGATTCTCTGGAAGCCAATTCATCCAACTTCCTCTGGTAGTTAATGAGGCTCAGAGTACAACATGGCCACATTTCCCAAAATGGATCAGTAATTCCTCACTACTCCATATATGCAACAAAAATCTGTCTGAGGTCTTCTGTTATCTCTGTCCCAAGAAACTCTCAAGATGGAATTTCAAAGGAGTTTAGTCATAATCAGGAAGACAAGACGAAGGCTGTATTGTTGACACTGCAATCACACAGTTATAAAGCTTTTTACTTCTTAAAACCCTTTAGTTCTGATGTCCAACTGTTAATCCCATTATGGTTTAGGCCCCATTAAAAAAATATACACCACAGTAGCTCAGACATCACACTATTCTAAAAAACAAACACCTACATAGGATGTTTCCTCTTCTTTCTGTTTTTTAAATACAAAGGTTATATTGGCTTATTGGTTTTGTGTGGGGGATAGGAAACACTTAACTCTGGGCGCTGGGTTGCCCCAAGCATCACCAGAATTGTAGGGAAGATTACAAGAGTTGGCAATATTAATAATATTTTTCACTTTAAATAACAGAACAATTAAAAAAAAAAGCTCAGTTGAAATGAAAAAATAAAAAATTCTTTAAGAATCTCGTGCAATTTGCCTTTCCTGGATGGCTGAGGGAAAGCACAAGCCAGTGCTGTCTGCACTGACCTGGGAGGAGCCTGGAGGGCTTACAGGAGTCCCCTGCTTGTGTAGCACAGCCTTCCACTCTGACAGCTGCTGAACACTTCCAGTGTGCCCAACACACAGTACAAACCCCTTCCCATTCTGCTCTTTCCCCACCACGTGTGCTCTGTGCAGAGATCACCACAACACACAATTCACAGAAACTCCAAGAGACACTCATGACTCCAGAGAGCCTTCACATGTTTTCCTGAAGTATATGACACTAGACATAAGATTTTGCTTCTCCTCTCCTTTTGCAATCACCTCACTGAAATGTATCCCTATATGTGCTTTTTCCAGTGAATACCAAGCCTGTAAGCTGCTCTTCCAAGCCAAGAGAAGTTTAAAAGAGGTCACACCACAGAGAATAGGCTCTGCACATTTCCTAAGAGGGTCATATTACATAGAATATCCACGGGAGATGAAGTGTTCCCATCCAGTTTCCCACTTTTTTTGACATCAAAGTTGCTCTTTGGGTTAGGTGAAGTGGGAAATGCATACATTGGAAAAAGAAAAGATCCATTTTATTTGTTCCCCACATTTGCCTAGCTCAGCCAGAACTCCTCAGCATATTTTGAGGGTCTAACAGAGTGATTCTTGCTAGGAAAGTTGACTGCTATATTCAGCATTTGAGACTTCACGTTCACAGAGGCACTCAGCTTTGGACAGCTTTTTTTCTTCCCTTGAACAATGCTGAAATAATTTTCTTCTTAGACATCAGAAAAAACTTTCTAGCAGTAACCACAGTTAATGAGGGCAATAGGCTGCACTGTTTCCCTGTGCAATCCTGCTGTCAAATGCTTTTAAGGCCATGCTAGATTGGTACCTGCCAGAAAAGCTTTAGATGGAGCTTATCCTGCCTTGGGATGAGGGCACCAAATGAGTGCTGTAGGCCCCTCTCAGCTCCATCCCTGACAGCTTCAGAAAACTTCAGAAACCACAGAAATCTGAAGAACGCAGTCTCTTGCTCTCCTTTAGATACAGAGCCTGAGCCAGCTGCAGGGGCAGCATGCTGAGTCTCCAGAAATCTCTTTGAGAGCAGAAGATCTGCTCCAGAGTGGCAGTTGCAGCTGGCAAAGGGCATTAATGCCACGTGTACAGGAGCAAGCAGGCAAAGCAAAAGGGAGGATCTTGAGGCATCTGCAAAGCACTGTTTCCATTAGCAGAATGAGACAGCTCCCTGCAGTGCAGGTTGGCAAGGAAAGACCAGGAGCAAAGCAAAAAACAGGAGGGATTGCAGGGAAGAGGAACCCCCCACCCAAACTGCCTGCACCCCAGCAAGCTCTGCAGTTACACAGCTGCAAACTTGGAAAAGGGCAGACAGCTCTGAGGAGCGCCAGGATCCACTCTATGAGAAACACTGGAAACAAACACAGATCAAAGGGAAACACCAAGCTGTATACACAGTTGGGGCTGTCTTCCCCTGTTAAAAAGAGAAGGGCACGTGCATTTAACTGCAAGCTCTTTGTGAGTGCTTGCACGTAACCGTGCATCTGGGCACAGGCGCGCACTCGCCCCACGCTCCAGCTCCTGGCATCACCGGGGGGCAGCTCATGAATGGCATTTTCCAAGCTCTATGGAAGATTCCCACACAGCTGGGCAAAACCTGACTGGGCAACCCACAACTCAACCCACCCCTGGGAACAAGGCCAAATTGGTGGAAATAAAAGACATGGGAGATACAAAGCAACCTCTGTTTTAGCCTCTGATTTCTACAATCAACCTGCTGCATTGCTCCTCCATTTAGAATGACTCATTTGAACAATTTCATTGAGTTTCCAGAAGGAACACAACAATTCCCATCTAAGGGCTGGGCCTTGACCATGTGGAATTGGAATGAATTACCCAACTCTTCAGCAGGTTTTGTCTTTATGTAGTACTGTAAAGTCTCTCCTGAGAGGGAAATGTGGAGGACACACTGCCCAGAACTTCCTGGGGGAGCCAAAGCAATCCCTCCTGCACAATCCAGCTCTGAGAGAAAGAGGAGATTACCTACACTGCAGCAGCACACGGAAATGCTGGTGGCTTCCTGTTGTCGGGTCCTGGAACACTCGTGGCTGACCAGGCTCCTCTTCAAGGCTAGTGACAGTCACAGTGGGCTCCTCAGGGCTGAACCTTCCTGTTCTGTTCCTTTTCTTTCCTGGGATGCTCACAGGGACATCTTCCCGTATGCAAATAAGCAGCAAAATCAAGTCTGGCATCAACAACCTTTCCATATACCCCTCCTGCTGGTTGTATGGCTTTGCCAGCCCTCACCCATGTGGAAGGGTCCTTGTCCTTTTTATTACAAACACAAGAAGAGCAGTGTCTATCAATGTTCTCCTTTTGTTTCTGCATTATTCACTGTCCTGGACAGTAAGGAACCCTTGGCACTGCTCCCCAAATGACTCGGCACAACTACAGTGCTGTGGAGACAACCAGAGAGGAGCAACAACTGCCCAAGTGAAGGAGCAGCATTCACCAGAGAGCCATTAAGAGCTGTGCTTCTAAATGATTCAGATGCTTTTAGATATTCCACCCTGGCTCAGCAACCAGACAACTCAGAGATAGCAGCCTGCACTTGACTTTGCAAGCATGACTAAATTTTGTGCAGCTGTTTACTACCTACCATGATAAAACCCACACCCTTACCATAGGAGCTGCTATCAGTCTGGGCCATGTGTGAACCCACTGATACTATGCACAGAGTCTGCTTCTATAAAAGTAATGCTGCATTTCAAACTCATGTCCTGTTTCCACTGGTGGCTTCATGAATAAGCTTTTCTGTACCCATCCTCCTTTCCCTCAGCTCCTCGTGTGCAGAAACCCTTGTACAGACAGTTACAAGATCATTCTGTAACTGCTACATCCCCTTTCCTGCCTCACCTTTTGTGAGCTGAACATGCTCATTTGCAAAATCTACCATTCACAGCAATCTGTTCTTCATCCTGAGCCTTATAAGCACTGAACTCCCAGGCAAAAAAAAAAAAAAAAAAAAAAAAGAGAGAAAAGAGAAAAGGCATCCATGCTTTGCAAGAGCTTTTCATTTTTCCCCTAAATAAGTCATGTTGCTTTATGAATGTACTCTCTAAGGTAAATAATTAACAGGCAAGAGGGACAGAAAATCTTATTACATGGCTAATGGGAAGTGATGCTCAGGCAGCAGTGTACCCATAAAGTATAGCTTCAAAAGACAGCCCCTAGGCCTTCTTAATGGAACATTGGGCTGAAAACCTGACTCATGCAGGAATTCCTCTGCATTCCTTTAGACTCAGACAAATCCAAAGTCTTTATCTGAGATTCAGCCTACATCTAATAGACAGTCTGTTTCACCTCTGAAAAACAGGATACTCCAATTTTGCACAGGCACTGTAAGGAACAACCACAAAGAGCACTAGGCAGAGATGATCTGTATTTCCATACAAATTCAAACTCCCAAGGACAGAAGGGGACACTGGTAGGTTACACCATCTACTGCTATGTTCTGCCATGCCCCTGACATAGCCCTGTCCACGTTATCCACTTGTTCCATGTGAGTAGAATTCCTGACCCTTGGTTCCACATTGCTTATTTAATTGTTTTATGGTTTTCTCATGCACTGTTTGGGAGGAAACCTGTGAGGTCTGTTTGCCCACAGTTATGCAAACTACTCAGGGTAATCAGCACCATTTGCAGCCAGACAAGAACCACAGCAATTGCAAGATGAAGCCCTTCCCTCCTTTCCCAGACAAAGTTGTGAACACCTGTCACACACTTGCATTTACTATCACAGCATCCAAAACTAGGAGTTAGACCATACTGCTGCCTCCAAAGCAGCAAACCTGTCTACACTCTGTGTCCCTCTTCTCTTGCCTTAGGGGAGAAGGTGTCAAGCAGCACCTCCTGGCCCTGGCCAACACTGAGGGACACAAGGACATTGAGAGGGACACAAGCAGTGAGCATAAAGTTTTGAAGGAAGGTGGAAGAGGGGAAACTTGTGTGAATGAGAGAAAACGCAAGCAACCAGCCAGAGATGTAGCTCAATAAAGCTGTGGATCAAAGGACTGGGTCAATGCAACCTTGTCCCTGCTCCTTTTCTCCATCAGGCACCAGCTCTGTGCATGTGTCACCTGGCACAGGCCACACCAGGAGACACGTGGGGCATCCCATTCTTCCCATGTTCCCTTGCAGTATAAGGTTAGAGTTTATCCAAGCTGTCATACTTTGGTAAAAATGGGCCACACACAGAAAAGAGAACAAAAGCATGTTTCCTTCATTTCCTACCCCACTTCCTTTGGTTATTACAAACCTGCATGGGCTACATCATTACATGTACCAGATGTAGATCAACACATACAACTCCAACTTCTGCCCCAAGAGTACAAGGTCCTGAAATTTGTCATTAACAGGTGATCAGTCTCAAAATTATGTTCCTATTACCTCATCTTTCCTACAGCAGAAATTCCCAACTGGCTTTTAGCTATGCTTTCAGGCCCATGAGCAATGTTAGTCACTTGAACAAGAAAAGTTGTTGCATCAGGACTGCAGGCTCTCAGCACCTCAAAAAGCACCCTGGACAAAAAAAAATAGCAAGCCTGCAAAGTCTCCAGAGATGCATTTAGGAGAGAGATGGTAAGTACAGAGCCATGACACGACTGAAAATGGAGCCAGGAAAGCTGAATGCTTGACTTCCTACTTGAGACCAGAGGTCCAAGCTCACTGATTAGAGAGGGTATTTGCCCAGTCTTTATAATTTTTTGAGGACAGCCATAAATATACAGAACTGGAGAGGGTTCAACCTGAAACAAAACAATGGCAATGCAACCAAGTAGAAATCTGAGGATGCAAGTTTGGGAAGAGATTCAGGAACCACAGCTGGCAATGATGCACTCCAAAGCAGACTGGTGACCTCTGATTTGGTGCAGAGACCTGACTGCAGAGAATATTTCTTCAGAAGATGGGGGTTTCCTCTCAGGTCTCCCTTCTGGAAGGCAGGATGATGAAAGGATTCTCAGCATCAGACCATTATGACAAGGCCAAACAGATTGTGCTGACAGTTCTTTCTACACCATGGGAGAAAAACATATCAGAAAGTGCCCCAAACACATCTTAGTTAAGAAGGGCTTTGTGATAAATATCTGTTTCTGAAAAATGGCTTATAACAGTGATTTTATTGTGCAACATTGTTGAAATAAAAACATTTTTCTTTGTGACAGTTTGTGACAGACTACTATCCAAAATAGTAGTATTCATTTTTTTCCTCTTCTTTCTTCAACAGCTATTGGATTCCTAAGGGAGGTGCAGAGATCTGGGAGCAGAGAGGATGACAGGCATGCATACATTCTTCACTGCATCACTTTGAATAAAAAATAAATCATATTGAAACTAGAAATTCCTATATGAGCAGTACTAAAGGACTTGAAATGAAATGTGGATAATTTTGTTTCCTTCAAATCTTGGCATGGAGACTAACTGTCCCTTTGCAGCAGCTGTACTCAGAGTTCAGAATGTTCAGCAACCCAGCCAGTGTGAAACAAAGCCTTTGCAGACTTCCAGTGCAACTGAATCAAAATGCTGCTTCTGCCCAAGGAGGCACTTTGCATGAGCAAGTGTGCTGGTCAGCCTTCCCCAGTGTTACACCAGTGACTGGCGAGTTCTCAGAGCAGTGCCAAGAAACAGCAAAAGGCAGATTGACACTAAATAATGCTGGCTGAGCCTGAACAAACCCAGAAAGAACAGCTCTCTGACAACCTTACTCCAAAAGCCACCAGCTTCACTCCCTCCAGGTTAAGCAAAAACAGCAACAGCACTGTAATAAGTTATCCAGATCTCCTAAAACAGAGAAACATGCTGCAGCTCTGTTGAAAATTGTTAGTCCCAGCTGAAAACAGAGGCATCTGTCATCCAAACAACAGAGCTGAAGACAGCTAACTACCTCCAGCTCTTGTTCCACACTGGCCTTGGAGACAGGAGAGTTTAGCTACAGTTCCCACAAGGAGCAAGTTGGATCAGTGCATGCTCTGACCTTTGGATGTGTCAAAGAAAGATGCATGCTCAGCTGTGCTGGATATGGTTTGACTGCTGCAAGGAACATCACAGGTTCCAAGTTTTATTAATGAGGAAAACAATATGTACTGTCAACGTTTGCTACATGAAGTTAGCATGAAAACAAAGCTCACTCCAGAGAACAAATGAAATTTACTGGATTTGTTTCTTGTTCCAGCTCTCCTGATAAATAGCACAGAACTCAACACCACATTGATTAGCTGGTTCAAGACAAACACTGATCAGATTGCCTTGGCAAGCATATATAGCACTACAAAAGCACAATCATCCTTGTCTATTCAGAGTAGTAAGGATTCACCATACTTTCATTTCCCTTCCTTCTATCTTTCCCAGCCTAGACAGCTTGTCTACACTATTTAAAAGCTCTACCTTAAAAGCTTTTCCTAAGACACACTCAAAGCCCTTATTCTAAAGAAACAGAACGAAACAGTGCAAATGCTGCAGAGCCTCAGAAGGCCCCCATGTTTCAGTGCAAACTGACCCAGGTCACTGTTCTCTCCTCAACTTTCAGTAGGGGTTTTTTATCTTATCCACTACCTCAGATAGGCAACTGAGCACAACAGTCAGCTCTGGGTGAGAAACCGCCTTGGAAAACCACTCTGCAATAAACAGTCTCTCACGTCAAAGAAAGAATGGGTGAGGAGCCACAAGATGGGGAATTCTGGTAAGAGTCAGGCTAAAAACCACAGTACTTGATCCTTGCTATGTGTCTGTCTTCTTTGCTTCTGATCATGTCAAAAGATATCAGAGAGAAAGGATGTTACACCGCTTCACTCTGTGCTTTTACATGCAACAAACTTTAAGCAACTTGGTTTAAAGTTTGTCTCCTTTAGACTTTTTCCTTTTTCTTTCTAAATTATGTACTTTTGCAAAGCCACAAATTCTGCAAGATCTTCAGAAAATTCTATTTTCAGTGATCCCGAGTCCTCTTTACCTCCTTGATCTATCTTTTGTTTGAACTGAATTATTGTTACCATAAGAAAAATATGCTCTCATAACTCATTCTTTACCCAATTACTCAGCTTTGTTTTCCTTCCTTCTGCTGCATTACAAAGCAATCATCATCAAAACCTAATAGAACAATGTATGATCTACAAAAAAATGCTGGGGTTTTTTTGATTTTTATTTTTTAAATCTGATCAACAGCATTACAAAACTCCTTCTTGCTCTGTCAGGAGATGTAACATTTCTGACAGACATCACTGCTGTATTGGTCTACCAGAACTGCCACTTCACAGAGCAGCAGGATGTCACCTCAGAGCTGCGATCTCCCCCTAATCCCACACTGACCACATCCTCGTAACACTGGCATGTGTCTAAAATGTTCACAGACAACAGCTAACACCACTGTCTGTATAACACACAACATTTACCTTTAACCTGGATTTCAGTTGTTATCCTTTTTGAGAAAATATTACACTTGTAAACTTCATCTTTCAGTCACACACTTTATCTTGTTTTCCTTCAGAAAACAATGCAGAGTGTTGCTTACACATCAGGTTTTTTGGTAGGCATGTTAAAGGACTAAAAAATATCATTTTAGTTACATACTGCAGCAGATGAGAAGAATCCTGGTTTCTTGTTTAAATGCAATCTATGACTCATCCTGAGCAGAGATAAACTGAAACACATACCCATTAAATAAATTTTTTCAGTGTGAGGATTAATGACAGATAATAAGTATAAATTAACTTTAATCTTTTACAACAAACGAAGTCCCTTATATAAATGTCACTGCAATCTTTTCAAATTAAAAAACCCAAATCAAAGCCAGAAGAGGAATCATTTAAATATTACAGTAAATGTTTGGTACCAAATCAAACAGCTCCTTAGCAGAACCAGTGGAGTGTTCTGGAGCAAAATATTTTCAAGCAGTAAACCTTAAAAAATTCTTTTAATTTTTTTAAAACACATTTTTAGAAGGTTTTCTACATTAAAGTGGTACATACTAAAACATCATCAGCTCTGCAATACTGAGTCCAAGTTAAATCACATATTCAGAAAGGAGGAGAGCATTTTGTTTTACTAATATTCTCTTGCTACTGCTTAAAACAAACTCTGTGTAATTGTTGAATGGGTTAAACCAAAATTTAACTGAACATAAGAAGACTGCTGTTCACAGACAAGAAGAGAAAAAAACAGAGTCAGAGACCTAATAGTGGACAATTTTGAAAATTATAGTGTGTGTCAATAATAGAGATAACAGTGAGATTCAGAAGGAATAATCTCAAATAATAGGGAAAATGAGCACCTGTCAGCCACAAAGCCATTAGTATCAGGGCTTTTATATCTGCAACAGTTAAGTCTGGAGACACTGACAAACTCAACAACACAGCAAATAAAAAAAGGAGCTGGGGAACACAGGAAACAATCCCCCTCACTCAGAAAACACTGATGTGGAGTTTGAAAATAAATGCTTCCAGTATGCAACTCGCTGCCCAAATCACTGGTAATGAACACTGCAAACACAGCAAGGGCACCACAGCATCTAGCTGGGTTTGCAGATGGGAGCAGCTGATCAAGCCACAGCATCTGCATCAAGGGACAGACAATCCCAAACCAGGAACATCAGACTCCTGAGCAAAGTTCCCAGATACAGGAGTTTGCCTGTACAGAGCACCCAACATGATCAAATGTGTGCCCTTCCCAGAAGGATGAAAACCAAAGGCTTCTAAAACCATGTCTGAGACAGACCTGGAATACAGTGCCCCGGCATGGGAAGCCCTGGAGGAAAGACCTTGCTGAGAAGGCTGATGGTTAGGAATCTTCAGCCTGGAGCAGGTGGGGACTAAGGAGAATAACAGACAAAAGGAGAGGAAGAGAGAGATATTACACCGACTGAAAATGGAAGGACAAATTCTGTAACAAGCAAACACCTTGTCAATATTGAGGAAAAGGAGGCATAAGGGGAAGCTCAAGTAGTAACACTCCTCTCACAAGTAACACTTCCTGACATGCTAGTCAATAGTTAATCCTTATGGTATCCCCACCTCAGAGAATGTAACTGTCCTCAGTTAAAGACAGGGAATCAAGGCAAGAACTTCCTCAACTCACACAGACAACTGATACCCAGCACATCCCCATCCCATCAGCTGACAGAGTCCTTAGCTGGACAGTAAGTATGTAACACTGGCTGCTAAGAATTTGAAGTTTTGCTGCCTGCCTTCAGGCTAGAAGAAGATGATCACATATCCATGCAAACTTGGCCAATGTGATAGGACCAGGCTAGTCCAGGGAAAGATGGAAACAATTCTGCTCTAAAGCTGCACTGAGTAAAAGCAGCATTTGCAGTAACAATTAGATATGCAAATAAGCACACTGAAGATTAGTGACGGTTTACTGTTGTCATGGAGAAAAAAGCACCTTCAGTTCTGGGTCAGACCCAAGGACTGCATTTCCTTTCCCTCACTGGTAAATAGAACCAGAGAGAGCACTGGAAAACCCAGGAGCCAACACTCCTCAACACAGCTCAGCCAGGGACTGGAAAGGCTGAAGCTCAGGGAGCAACACAACCCAAATAAAAAACCTTCCCTGCATCAACCCAGAGAGGTAAGACCATGGCGATTCTGTAGATACTCAAAAATACCAGGAGGGAGAAGCACAGGCTGGAAGAAAACACCCACACCATGCAAAGGCCAAGCTGCTTCCCAGCATTGCTGCTGCTAGGGAGAGGGAGATGTGGGGGAAACTGAGGCAACACAATTTATGAGGTACTCAGCTCCAATTCCCTTGAAGCCACAGGGGAAGACCTTGTCTGAACGAAAATACACACTTGGCTCAAAGCTCTGTGTGTCTTTGGCCATCCTCACAGAACTCCCATCCCTTGTTACATGATGGCTGCTAAGAGAGAAGAGGAGGCAATCAACCTATTTAGACTCAGCTTTCCTTCCAACCCTGGGGGTTTCTTCATAGGAGCAGCTGGCCAAAGCACCGCCTTTGTTACAGCAGCCACAGAAAACACAGACACCCACCCTCAGCCCCCCTAAAATCCCACAGAAGAGCCAAGATAAGTTTATAATGGAAACCCTGACACAACCTTAACTATAGCATCCTGAATGGAAGGCGATAATCTGATCTCTGTGTGAACTGGCTCCCCTTGTCTCAACGGTATTTATCTTACTTTAACTCCTGTTACAAAAGGGTTGAGTCATTTAGAAGAGCCAGCCAAGTAACAAAACTGCAGGGCTTGCTAAAACATCAGATTCAAGGATAAACAGGCACAACCCTAGAACAGGTTAGGAGAGTCTCTGCAGGAGCACAGGTAGCCAGAGCTCCAAGCCTCTGGACAATGGTATTTTCTTCTGTGCTACAGAGACTGTGACAACCCAGTGCAGGGTGGGGGGAGAGGGTGCAGAGCACAGGGCTCTGCCCTTTGGTTCATGGTAACACATAGTACCCAGCGCCCAAGAAACCTGATCCCGTAGCAACCTCATGTATGGAAAGTGCCCCAATCAGATTTCACTGTGTCAGGAGAAGAACGGTATTTACTCTGCATACAGATTAGTCACAAAACTGGGTCACTTCTTGCCTTTTCAGAGAGAGAGAGAAAAAAACCCAACCAAAAACAAAGCTTCTTTTTCAGATCTTTTTGTGTCTTCCCCCCAACTTTGAAAACTACATGATGCAGCGTGGTCACTCACAGCTGTCTAAGCTGATCAAACAGCACCTGCATGAGTAAGGTCAAAGCACATTACACTCACCAGGCTTACATTTTTTAGAATTCAGCTCATTAGCTACTTACCGGTTCTTTTCTAGTTCGTTGTGCGTAGACCTGGAAAATAAAAAAAAAAAATTGGATTAGCCACCTTTGACCTCTGAGCACTGAAGTTCAACTGCTGCAAGCTGTACACATCCCCATTGGCACATCATACTGCAAAGCCAACCAACTACATACATTAAAATCTATAACCTTGCTGACAAGACGTTCCTTCCCTCCAGTGCAAATGCTGGTACCCTTACTGCTAAAGAAAATGTTCCCTAGAGACTTAAATGCACACAAAATTTTAAAGAGAGGCAATGATTAGAACAAGGGACCAGAGCCTGTCACTTCCAGACTCCTGGCACTGCCACCAACTCAGTACAGGACTGAAGTTGTTTCTTTGTGCTTTAATTTCTTCATTCACGCTATAAAAATATCAGTATCATCTTCTAATGCAGGAGCTCATAGAGAATTAATTTGTGCATCAAATACATGGGAACCTTCCTTCCAGCAGAACTGGCCCTGGAGGGACAGCCCCTGGAGCCCTTCAGCCATCACATGCCAGATTTAGCCAATTTAGCAGAAGCAGACATGGCCAGCATTGGGGCACAAAATGGGGTAGCCAGTAGTGCCCTGTTTGCAAACATCTCTGGCACTGCACAGCACATTTAGGATGCCTGGAAAGCCCTTGGGGATGGGAACAGCACTGCCACAACACCAGCATGCAGTGAAGTGACCCATAAAGTGACACTGTGATGCTCCACAAAGGAGGGGGCTTTGTGTTTATACCTGCCCACCACGCCAAGCACACTGCCAGTATTCCTTAAATTGGAGCTTTGCAGCTTGGAAATGAAACCAGCTAGAAACAAAAGGGAAACAGGCAAGTTCATTCTCCTTGCCTCTGTGATGATAGAATGAGTGGCAAAAAAAGTTTAAATCCATTCAGGATTTCTAATCTAACCCAGGTAAGGTTGTTGAGGATTATTTAAAAGGTAGCCATTTGTCCAACATTTCTCTTCAACAGAAGGTCACCTTAAAATAAGAGTAAAAAGAACCCAAGAGCTTAATAAAAAGGATCTATTTTCTTTAATTTGGCATCACATTTCTTCCGGAGCTCTGAGAAGATTATCCTCTATCCCCCATCTGGAGAATCCCACAGAGAATTCTACAATTAGGGAACTGAATGGAGGATGTGCTCCAAGGGAAACCCTGTCATAATTAAATGCTTCTCCAAAAAAAGGAAGGAGGAGTGCCTAACAGGTGTTAGAACTGCATTGAAAATGATTACTAAACTGTGGATGTCTGCAACAAACAAGGTAAATGAGCCTTAGCTGACCATGGCTGAGAGCAGGGGAAAAACAAAATGTTAGCATACACCTGTGCAAGCCACCCTGCTCAGCAGGACATGGGATGGGATACCCTAAAGGCAAGGCACACTATAGTCAAACTCTTCATCTTGAGAAAACTCCTGAATTCCCTCCCTAAAGCAGTGGATGCCTTCATTCTGGCTCCCAGGAATCAGAAACATGAATATAACATTTAGTCCAGAAAGTCTCCCAAATCAACCCCCCCTACCCCCCACCCCAACCTCTCTGAGTCTAAACCAGCAAAATCCTTTGTCTGGGCAACTTGGACCCAAATAAACCCATCAGGACTGAGCTGAGGCCCTTTAGAACCACTGCCCATACATAGTTTGAAACATGCTTATTGTTCTTCTTTACTGTATGCTCCTGCAGGAGACTCTGCACTCTTCTTGGCTATGACATTAGCAGTTTTAAGGCCAAAGATATGCAATGGCTTGAATTCCTGTATTATATCGAGCCAATTACCAAGGCCAGCACTGAAAGAACAAAGTTTGGCCTACTGCTGTGAACAAAATTAAAACAGCAGGTTCTCCTTACTCCTCTCACACAGGAGACTCTTTATTACCTATCTGCCTTCTGATGAACAAGACAACTGAGAGAGGTCACAGGCTTTTCACCAAGTCAGGAAATATTCACTGTGACTTTTAACCACGGCTGTGGCAAGGAAAAAAACCAATTCCCCCCCCCACACACCTTCCACTGAAGCTGAATGCAAATGAAAGAATCTCAGTAGTATTGAATCAATCCTACAGGGAGGCTTCTTCTCTTACCTGCCTATGTTTTGCTTGGTCTCACTAGGACCATCTGGAAAAGTTTTAATTTTTTATTTCACCCAAATTCAAGAAAAAAGTCCAGCACTGCTCCCCACAATCACCATTCACTAATTTAAATTTTCTGTGACAGTTTCCTTTTGCTTGGACAACACAGAAAGGGAAACAATCCTCTCTCTTCTGTTCATTACCCATTTCATTTTCTATAGCTCCTAATCTAAAGATTTGTTTTTACCCCTCATCTTTGGGCTGCACGTGTTACTAAGATTTATTTGGAGTTAAACAAGGACAGTGCTGTCAGTGAAGTGGAAAAAAGTGGAGGAGCCTCTACTGATACAAGTCAGAAAAATAAGTGTCTTAAATGGGTACAGAAACAAATGTAACTGGATCTCTTGAACTGAGCTGGTGTTATCTCTTAACTGAGAACTTAGAGACTATCAGCAGACTGAAATCAAGGCCTCATCCTGGTGCACTATCACCAGCTTTTTGATGGGTACAGGATGAACACCACAGCTGAAAACTATTGCCAAAACTCAGGGAACACTCTGGCTGTAGGGCAGCAAGTGACCAGCGTGCTCAGTGTGCCACTGTGACAGTCAGCCACTGCCTGTGCCACCCAGGGAACAAGGACACAAACCAGGGGAATTCACATCCCTGCTGGCAGGTGGGCAGGGCAGGCAGAACCTGCAAAGCTGAAACCAGACCGGGGGGTATGGACACATTCAGAGGGGAAAACAAAAGACCAAGCACATGTACTGGCACTGCTCAAAACGGCAGCTGCAATTTAAAAGTAGCTCCAGCACAAACTGTCTGCAGGGTCCTCATTTGAAAGTCAGGTTTCTACAGGAGTCATTCTTTAGCAGTCAATTTAAAACATCCAAACTGATAACTACTCCTAAAAACTGAGGAAATGTTATTAAGGAGGAGGATCCTGCTCACTACATTTTGAAAACAGCTTGGGAAAAGATCAAGAATGAGTTTCAGAAGCTTAAGATAAAGGGGTCAAGCAAACAACAACAAAAATAGCAGAGCAGTCCCTGTCTATGCAACAAAAAGTTGAAAGAGGACAAAGTCAAGTTATCCCAATATACCCCAGATACCTGAAACTGCATACAGAATGGGAAGAAAGAGGGAAGCAGAAATTGTCAGTCATTCTAATTTAAGGTCAAATGCAACAACCTTTTTGTGCCAGTTACAGTGATATTGTCTGCAACCTTGCTATCCAACACAGTAACAAGGTGTTGTTGAAACATTAAGCTCCACTGAAGTCCCCCAGTACATGAGAACCTGCAAGTAATTTGCACTTTACCCCATTTTTCTTTATTTAAATAAAATTTCTTCTACCATGGCAGAGGCAGCCCAACTTTTGCCCAAGCACAGGTAAGGCAACACAACTAACTGCAGCAGAAAGGAACAAGCTCTAAAGAGCATTGAATTCATTTGTCATTGGGGTTTTTACTGTAATTAAAATCACAAAGCTGCCACATGACATTAAACACAGCTGACCTTTCTGGTTTACACATTTATTATTGATAAATGGGCAAATACATGCATTTGCAGAACATCTGCATTTTGGTTTGGGTTCTCAGTGAGGTAACTATTTTCTGCTGAGGAGAACACAGTCCTTGAGAGCCCTTGTCCTATGCAATACACAGATGGCATTTAGACCCCACGATCTGTCATCTCTCCTGAACCTGGTCATCTTCCTGCCTGAATCTGGCATCAGCTCCTGGCTCCAGAGGAGTCTAGGACTCCAAGAGCTCCATCTGCACCACAACAGATAGACTGTTGTCTCAGAGGGTGCTGCTGGCTACAAGTAAGGGGCTCCTCCCATACATCTTTAATGCCTACACGGACCTGGTGCTTCTCCAAATTCACTCACCACACTCAGCTTTATCAAGAGTTTAATAATGAAAGAAATATTCCACAGCTGGTGAAAACTAGGGTAGAGTTACCTGAATCGTGTTTAGCAAAACAAGAACATTCATGTGCACACCAGGCCAGCTGCTTTCTTGTCTTACTTCACTCAGGTTCAGCTATGTCTCCTGCTTCTGCATCATCACACCAGATACAATCTCATTCTTCCTCATTTTACAGACCCTTCCCACCTTCTGGCTCAGCTGACATCCATTTACTGGGCCACTAAATTCCCCTGCAGGAAATGCCTTCTTCCATTCTTCAGGCCAAGAATAACCAATCCTTCTGAAACCAGTGAACTACATTACTGCTCTCTATGCAAGTTCTTCCTCAAAAATGACAAAATAAAATCATGGAAAATAAGGGTGGTCAACAGCTTTTTTACATTTTAAACCCACCTGTGTCCACAAAAAAAAACTTACTGGCTGAAGTGTTTTGCCAGTGCTTTGCCAGGGTTCCAAGTGGATCAACACCACAGGAGCCTATGAAGCCAGGGCAGAAGCCAGCCTGGGAAACCCACAAAGAACCTTCAGCAGCAGCACGTGAGGCTTCCAGCCCAATGGCAAGACAAATGAAGGCTGCACAAGAGTTAATTCTTCCTGCCCAGACAGAGATGCTCAAGGGCCCTTTCTAAGGGAGCTGTGAACCCTCCTCACCTAGGAGAGGCCCAGAAGTTTGGTCCTCAGAGAGCTTCAGGGGAGCCATGGGAACACAGCAACTTATGGTACTCAACACTGCCATGAGCTCCTACAGTGAGGAGGAGCAAAATGCAGCTGAACAGAAGATGGCATAGCCAGGGCAGGAGTCCCTCTGCTGCCATCCTTATGCCCTCTGCAAGTAGCAGCCTCAAGTCTAACAAGAACATCACCTCAGTCTTGCATATCAGCAAATCTAACGAAATGTTTCCTTACAAGCAGTACCAGAGACAAAAATTATCTTAAACCATTTCTACCTCATGATCCCCCTACACTGTCTGGCCTTGAGGTCCAGAGTAAATTCTTCTCCACGAGGAGCTGAGGTGAGGGGATGGAACAGACTGTTTCACCTTCTCACTGACGTCAGTGGAGATGCACCAGATTAAGCTGGCCCCACACTCTGGCTAGCTTTTCTGTGGCTCTTAGATGGACACAGTATCAGATTCCTCCTAAGGCTCTGATCAAAGCTGTTTTCCCAGGATCAAGCCAGACCTTTCCAAAGTTCACATTCTCCGTCTCCAACAGAGAAGGGAACGCAGCCGTACTGGCATCTGTTCATGTTTGTTCATCTTTGGAAAAGGAGAAATGGCCCCACGGTCTGCTTTCAGCTCAAAGAGCAGAAGAGAACTCTTCCACGTGGTTCACAGCTATAGAAAACCACCAACCCCTGGGTTTCTACACAGTATTGGGAAAGTGTCCCGCAAGACCCAGTCAAAACAACTTTTAAAAGTATACTGCATGCTTCCCTTCAAGAAGTAAATATATTCAAAGTCATCTACAGTATTTATACAGCCTCTCTCAATTTGGTACCTGCTCCCCATAACCATTATTTCTGTTTGCAACATTTCTAAATTAAGTCTTCTGTAATACTTTTTATGCAGGGGGACAACACCAATACACAGAAATTAGAAATAATTTTCCCAAGGTCATACAAGAAACCTGTGGCAGAGCAGGGTACTTAATTTGGGTTCCCTGAACCCCAGGATAAGGTAGCTGTTCTCAGGCATCCCAGAGACAGCTAGCATGAACACTCATGCCATCTGACTCTTGGGTCAAATACCCCCAAAAAAATCACATAACCACTGTGAAGTGTAAGTGGGAAACTGAGAAAAAAGCCCACAATCAACAACAACCCAAACCTAAACCAGCCTTGATGTCTTGCCCACTGTCTGCTAAGTGAGCTAACTTGACTCAAACACCACTGTACAAAGTGCCAGAGAACTATTTAAAATGGGAGCCAATAACAAAGCACTGTTAATTTACTGATAAAACTCAACCAAAAGATGTATCATACATAACCCTCATCTGAGGAAGCAACACTGTTCTGACAGTGCATGTTCTGCTTTTTCAGCACACAGGAGAAAAGAGCAGGAAGACAGCTCCTCCTTGCTGAGCACCATGAGTTTACCCCAGCTCCAGAGCTGAGCTCCCCCAAACCAGAATAACATCCTAATAAGCAGCACAAGGTGGCACTCTGCAGGGAAAGGTTTTCCAGGCCAGGCAACATAACAGCAGGAATGTTGTTTGCATTCAGTGCTGCAGTCTGGGGCCAGCAAAGAAGTCCGCAGCTGGCTTCCCTCCCCACTGTGCAGGCTGGGAGCAAGTGTGCTGGTGTGGGCTTTTTCCTGCACCACCTGAGACCCTACATGCTCCTCCTAGCCCCAAATGCTAGAGGAAAACTGTCCTCATGCAGGGCCCTGTAGGGCCAAGAGGAACTGGGTTTGCTGAACAAGCAGCTATTCAATATTTTGTTTTCTCTTCATTGTTCAATGTGTGGCCTCAAGCCAAGCCCTGCTCTGAATACAGAACTGGAGCTTTCCTTACAGGCTTTTTGACAGGCTCACTGAGAGCAGTGGCTGGGCAGCTCACAAGCACATTTATTCTCATGCATCCTCACTTTCCAAACTGAAAGCTAAGAAACAGAAAAATCAGAATTGCATCTTTATGTCCCTCTGAGCACTTCCATGAAGACTCCAAGGACTTTGTTTTCTAGGCCACTTTGCATGATCTAAGCACAAGCCCTGCTGGTGGCCCCCCTGGCTGTGCACCACAAGCACTTCCACAGTCCAGATCCCAGGTTCATATCTTGGAAAAGATCAGTGTGAGGAACAGACAGGTTGGGGTCTCCCATAACAAGCTGGCCTGAAAGGGGCTTGTTGACTGGACACTGGGCAGCTGACATAAGCCAAGAGTGAAGCAAGTTCTCCAAAGTGTATTCATTGCTCCATATGTCTGCCTTCTAACTCCTGCCACAAGTGAGCAAAAGTCCTACAGAAACCACTTCCTTCTCTTCCCAGCCCACAGTTAACCACGTCAAAGGGGGCTGGTACACACAGATCAGACACAAAGGCTGATGTATGTTCACTTGGTGAAGTACCTCAGCCATTTCAGTAGAGAAACCCCAGTCCATCCTCCTTGGACATGCAGCAGACATCTTCCCTAACAATTTAGAACTCAGACAATTCAGGCAGATTCTCACATGTCAGGAAGAAGAATATTTTTGCCTTCACCACTGCAAGACTCTTGTCTGTGATTCATGATGCACGGGAGTTTGAGCTTCTTGTAAACAGTTTCTTGCCTTTTTTTAATATATTGACAAAACTGTGTATTTCATGATCTGCTGAAGAAAAATGTCACCATGCACTTCCAAGCTCTCCCATGCACAAGGAAGAGCATGACAAAGAATGAGGACAGGAAAATACAAGCACTTTTCTATGCTGTCCCTGTCCTGCTGACTTCCAGCAGGATATGTGAGTCTCACTACATGGTCAGGGACTTGGCCACTTCCAAGGCCACATCAGAACCAGCCTCCCAGCTGCTGGTACCTGCATTGCAGTGGCTCATAGAAAAAGAATAAAGACACAGGAGGCAATTTTCAAATCTACCTAGAAAACTCAGGAGCTTAAGTCTCATCTTCTTTAAAACAGTTACATGCTCCAAAACATCTGTAGCTTCTAGAAAAGCTTCTAGGATTAGAAAAGTGTGTGCATTACCCCAATGTACAGATGGTGGGAACCACACAATGTGCAGATGGCAGGAGCCATGTAGGTCATCTGACGTGCCCAGACCGTGCAGCCTTTCTGCAGCACGCTCAGGAAATGATCCAAGGCCCAGCATGCCAGGCCCTGCCCTGTAACGTGTTCTTCCCACACATAACATTACCCTTTTGAGGAAGATGGTCACTTCCAGAAATAGCCCAGGCTGTGCCCTCTGCAGTGCAGCAGTCTGTTTGGGGAACATGTACTTCTCTGCAAACACACATCTTCTGCCCTCAAGAAACTGCCTTCAGATGCACTGGGGAAAGTGAGGCTTTTTGAGTAAACACCACCTGACTGAACTGCACTTTGTTTGAAAAGAAACTGATGGCATTTATATGGCTGTGGGCCAGGCCAGACTTCCTTCACTTCTATTTAGGCTTGTTAGTTATGTCTCATGTTACAACCATACTGCTGCAATACTGTGCCTGGAGATGAAGGCAGGGGGAAACATACTTTAAATCAGGAAAATACATTGACAATACTGTTAGCTGCATGCTGTACTAGGGAAACTGAGGCACAAAGGCTCCACAGGCTGTAAGAAAATCAGGAAGAGAACTCAGATGTCCTTATGTCTGGGACTGTATTCTGTCAACAGGGACACACTCATCCAGCATTTGGGAGATCCATGGAAAAGAAAGGCTGAGAAAAATGGAAGAGCTTCGATTTCTTCTGTTCTTATAGTTCTGACTCACAAGCAGCACCAACCATGAAGGCTGCAAGGTGGCTACCTCCCACAGCTCCCAGATGGCCAGGCTGCTTGTAAAGCAGTTCATGAACTGCTGCACTTTGTAGCCTCACTGTTAAAGGCAAATCAGAAGCTGTGCCATGTTACCTTACCATGCCTATATGCTGCTTTAGGGCTGCCCAGGCACCTGGGCAATGACCCCTGGCGCAGCAGCCCCAACAGCAATGCCAATGTCATCTGTCCTTTCTCACAACTTCTCCCTTCTTGATGGTGTAACAGATGGTGGGAGATAAATGAGAAGCTTTCAGAAAATAATCGACTATTTTATGGAGAGGAGCTTTAATCAAAACTGAGGCAAAAGAATTGCTCTCAGTCCACATGCCTGCTTGTCACAGAGCAAGCAGCAAAGCATAAACAAGTAATTAAGATAATATTGGGAATCGTCTAAGGCTACTTCAAACTGGATTCATAAAGCAACAGAACTGAAGTGAAATCACTTTCATATCAGAGAATGAAAGGACTGAAAGTACAGTAGGGAACACAGAAAAGAGAGATGGGAATATATCCAGCAAGATGGAAAAAGCAGGCCTGTTCTCTCTGAGCTGATCAACAAGGCAGTGTCTCATAGAGAAGAGATCCAGGCAAAGGCCAGCCAAGTGCACAGCCCCAGAGACCCACAGCCTCTGATCAAGAGAGCCCAAAATAAGTCAACAAAAACAAATCCTATCTTTGTTGGTTCAAAGAAGGTAGGGAGTAAGAGCCAACACTCCCAGGAGGAGAACAAATAGCAGCCAGTCTTTGAATTTGGGCAGAAGTTTGTCAAGAGGGATCAGGAGATGATGAACAGCAGGAACTCCAACAAGCAAGACAATTAACTCAGCAGCAGGACATTGACCAGTCTGTTTGGGTCAGAAATAGAAATGGATTTGAAAGCTCCATCAGGAGCAGGAAAGGAAAAAGTCAGCCTTACCTACAAACAGGAGAACAGACGGAAACAACACTACAGGTGACAACCAATCCACTGCCGAGCACAGCACCAGGTCAGGTTAAACAAAAGCATGAAGGATAAATCCCTGCATGTGTTGTGGATGAAACATTACACAGAGAAGATATAAAAAGGGTACAAATGTGCTGAGGTGGGAAGAAAACCAAAACAACTGACAAAGAAGGAATATGATTTAAACCAGAGAATTGTCTGTACAGTGAATATAATGGAAAAACAAGAGAATTGTGGGAACAGTTGACCAGGTTTTGCCCAAATATCCTCCCCACCATCCCAGGACACAAAATTTCTCTAGGGGCTGGGTCTAACAAGCTTCACAATTCAAAAGACCCTGAGAACATAAGAAAATGTGAAGTTTCCTGCCATCACAGCAGCACTGTGATCAGTGATGCAGATCAGCCCAGGGCAGCTGCAGCACAGCTCTAACTGGGCAGTGCTGCAACACCATCAGCACGAGCCCTGACTGACTCCCTGCTGTAAAACAACACTCCTGCAGAGGATTCCCCCAAACCTGGGAGGACAAAGGGATCAGGAGCCTTCAGCCACACACAGTGACACGTCACAGCAGACAGATGCTGCAGCAGAGAATTACAGCTTGGTTGCAGATAACATCAACAACTGGGCCTACTTCTAGTTTACACAAAGGCCTCTTTGCACAACTTGGGTAGTCTAAAGAGAACACAAATTACATTTTACAACTACTGAAAGTACCAAGTATAAACTGAGCCTAGAATGGTGGGCTTCTGCATAGACTCCTTGCCACCCAGATATCCCCATACACGAACAGCTTCAGTGCTAATACACAAAGGAAAACAGGAACTGCAGCTCTGCAGGATCTTCTTCCTTGGAGGCTTATAAAGTAAACAGGGTGACAAAGAGGAACACAGTGGGTTCCCCCATGGAAATTGCTACATCAGCTCTTGCACTTCTGGAGGCCTCATTCCTCACCAGGGAGTGGGGTTTATGCTTCTCATGCCATTTGCTGGGTTTACCCCACTTTCTGTGTTTTCCCTGGTAACCTGCCAGCTGCACTGCAAAGCCAAGCACCACTGAGAAGACACTGCATACAAAACCTCACCTACATGGGGCACTGCTTTGTTTTCCAAATCATGTCAGGATCTCACACCATGGCAGGTTCAGAAACTCCAGCATCACTGGGAGTTGCTGATCTACATTTGCAGATTGCACTGGGGCAGATGGGCAGAGGGGATGTGCTGAGGCTGAACAGAGTTCAGTGCAGTCCTGTCAGCCTTCTCTGAGCACCTGTGTGCAGATACAAACCCACAAGGACACTGGGATTTGAATATGGGGTAAATATTTGCCTCTTGTGCATGGACCACTAATCCAGCTTCCCAGCCCAACATTTATACTGTCATTATCCTTTCTCAAAAAGAAGTCCTGCACATATCTCACTACACTCAATACTGCTGGCCAGTCTCCCTCAATATTTCTAAGAGAAAAGCAATCCTTAACAGCTTCATTCAGCTTCCCTTTCTTGGAAAATTAACCAGCACATTCAGGTATACCCTCTACTGGGAGGCAAGATCCTGACTCCAAGTATGTCCAGACAAAGTTTCAAGAGCAAGATGAAGCTTCCAGATACTAATCACACTGCTTGTGCATGATCAAAATGAAGCATAACTCAAAACATGGCACAGCAGATCTCACACATTCTCTGTTTTACATGTGTGGATTTGTACTCTATAAAGCAAAGCCAGGTCCTGAGCCATGAATAGAGCTTCACTACAAGGCACTACAAGGTTTGAGGCAGAAAGCATCCCCCCCATATTACACAAGGGCCAGATTCTAACCCACCTACACACAGCGAGTCAAAACTCAACTCCCACTAGCTGCAGAGTGAGGCGTGATCCAGTGCAAGAGGACTAAAAAAACCCCAAAAAACTCACAAGCAAATAAACAAAGTATCATCCAGAAACAAGTAGCAACTATAGAGCCTAGGAAGCAGGAAAGCTGTGGACAGAAAGTCTCAGACACCAGGTCTCTGGGACATGAAGATAGGGGTGGGGGCTTTGTGCAGAAAAATAGATCAACAAGAGCTGACACAGCAATTTGCTCTTTCAGGAATTCCTTACACAAGACAGGCAAACCACTCAGCCACCTGCACACCCTCTCTCCCAATAAAATCATAATTACAGCACTGTCCTAACTCCAGAGGCTCCAGAAAGGACTGAAAATTGCCAGGTATTCAGTCAGCAGCACGATGTGGGGGGGAGGAGGGTGGAAACCTCCTTTGACAGAAAAGATAAAACATATTGAAACTGTGCAATGTTCACCAACCCCCCTACTCCTCCCCTGCACAGTGAGGTGCAGCTGCACAGCACTGCTGCTGTGGTAAATCAGCTTGCTTGTGCACCAGACACCCAAGGCTGACTTGCAGATTCACCTGCAGCCACACCCTTTGAGCTTCTGCACCCATGTTTGTGAACCTGTGCCACATTAAGCCCTCACCCAAGGCACACAGAGTACCTAATGCACAGCTACACACCCACCCCACAGTCCTTGCTCTGGGACACTGTGAGCAAAGCAAGCTCAAAGCCAAGCATACCTGAGGGTTTCAGCAGTACAGTCCCCATGTGGACCCCCAGGAGAGAACTTCAAAGGATATGAGAGGTGAAGGCCTACAGAGAAGTTCAGCACAAAACCAAGTGATGGGATTAAGAAGTGGAAAAAAGTTTTATATGGGTAGATGAGAGTGCAACAACAGAGAAAATGAGGAGCTGCACCAGCAGAACAGCCAGAAGGGCAAAGAAACCCAGACACCCAGATTTCCAAGATAAACTGCCCAAAATGCCTCACCATACTCATCACAGCTGCTGACTCCAAGCTCTGCAAGCAACCTGCTACCAGACTGTAGGTGTATGAAAGGCCCTTGGGAGGCAGTGCCAGACACAAGGGAGGATAATGGGAAGAGAGGAAAATGAAAAGAAAAAGAAACTGAACAGAGATCAAACCCTCCCCCATGGAACTGAGCAATAGATTATTTGAGAGCCCTTAACAACATGGGCCTCCTGGGAGAGCTGAGGGGTCCCAGTGCTGCTGGGAGGATGCTTGGTATTTCCCCAGGATTAGACCAAAAAACAACAGGCTTTCTACATGCCTGAGAGCCTAAATAACAACAAAACACAAATGACAATCTAATATTGTAACGCAATTTCAGATTTCCTTATAAATCTTAACTTCATTAAATTGACAGCATTATTGGGGAAAAATAATTTAGCAACCCTACTGTTTATTTTATTTCCTGCTGACACAATGATTTAATTGATTAAAAAGTCTTCTCAATTATTTTCCAAAATGTAGAAATATCAAGCCAGGCTAATCCTAAGTAAATATAATGAACCTTTCAAATAATTGAGTCTATTAGAACTGCACATGTAGGGTCCATGGCAGCAGTTTCCAGTGACATTGAGTGCAAGTTAATGTACCCACAGAACTTCACCCCCAGCACAGACTACTTCACTTCTCTAGCAGTGTTTTAGAAACTCAGGTTCTGCCCCAGAAACCCCTTCTGAAAAAAGTAACATTAAATAAGTGATACGACATGCTGTAACAAACTAGTGTTCATTTTCCAACCCCTCCCAAAAATCAGAAGATAATGTTGTCAAGAGCAAATTTAAGGAGGCAATATTCAATTTAAATGTAACACATGTTGGCTAACTTCAGTTTTTAATTTGCTTGGGTTTTTTGCTTTTATTTATGTGTTAAGTTGGATTTGTTAAAAAAAAGTTTCCCTCATCTATTATAAACACCAGGTAACAATGACTGTGATTCTCCAATTATTTTCTGCAGGTGGGTAATTTCCCATACCAAAATATCTCCAACTAAAGCAAAACTGTATTTTTAAATAAGTTCATGTTTTAACTCAAACTGACTATATCTTTAAAACATGTGCACAAAACACTGCACATTCATGTAGATAATGACTGCAGAGGGAAGCCCTCTGCAGCAATCTCCATGCTGTTGGTTGCACAACAGAGACAAGCAAAGGAAAAGAGAACCTGAGCCTCAACATCCTTCCTTAAAATTGCATCACAAGAATTAGAAACTATGAAGCAATTTTTTCCTCTTATCTGCACACCCCTATTTGGGGTAGAAAAAAATTATTTTGCTGAGATTGCGAGATCACCATAGCTCTGTAAGAATAAGAATTGCTCCACCACTGCCACCCAGAACTGGGCTGTCTGCTCCTCAGAACTTTCTGGGTGTTTGTGCAATGACAGCACAGAGCCTGTTGGGAGGAAATAGCTGTCATGTCTGGGCTGCAAATGCTGAAGGGAAATACTTGGAATTAAAATATTAATCAAACAAGCAGCCAGGCTTCATAAATACCCGGCAGCACAAAATCATGGATTATTTGGTTCAATAAAGACCACCAACAATGTACACGTGCCAATTTGTAAAAGAATGTGTAAAAGTGTATAAATAAAAAAAAGGAAAACATTGTCACTTTCCCAAGGTTGCCTGAGAGACAATTTTACAGGAGGCTGTTTTATTACAAGATCTGCATGAGATCTAAATGCATTATTTCTCTACACCAATGAAACATTTTGAGACAAAAGCAATCTAAGAAAATCTCTTGTCCACACATGAAATGTAAGTTTTGTTCCTCATCAAGGACTTGATATTTAATTCAAAGTCCATTCCAACTCCACCAGACAGAACTTACTGAATTGCCCCTTTGATTTTAATAGGAAGAGATGATACAGAGCCTTCCTTAAACAAGGCTGATGCTATACTCAGCATCACACAAAAGACACTGCAGTGAATTTGGAGGCACCCTAAACTTCACAGTTGTCACTTCCCGGCACTTCAGCCATCTGGAAGGCCTGCCATCTCCTACAGCAAGTGCAAGCTGCTACGACTTGTGCTAAAAGAAACTTCCATTTCCAACTGTGCATGTAAGGTCTGAGCTCCCCAGAAGACCCACTCTGGTCCCTGCCTGGAGCAGACCTGACACTGGTCACTCCCTGAGGCTGGAACAAGCACAGGAGGAAACGCTCTGGGTAACAACGCTCTCACTCTAAAGATTCAATCTGGCCTCAGTATTCTTTGTATAAAGAAGGTTTAAGAAAGACTAGAAAGTACCTCTTCTGCTTCTCTGCTGCCTTTCCCCCCACAGGAACATATTCAGCCTGTCAGCTCCAGGGCCCAGTGGGCTGGTGTCAGCACAGAGCTGCCCCAGGAGAGCTGTGCCTGGAGCTCTGTGCTGGCAGGGCCTGCTGAGCACCCTGGCCCCAGGGACTGGGAGTGCTCTGCATCCCTCTCCAGCCTACAGGCTGCTGGATTCAGTGCTAAGGAGTTCCTGAGGGGGGTGTGCTTCCAGCCCTCCTCTGGAGAAGGGCAGGTTGCCATGACAAAGGCCTTTGAGACAAAGAGGTGTGGGATGGAAAAATAGTAT
Organism: Ammospiza caudacuta; assembly: GCF_027887145.1. Classification (NCBI taxonomy): domain Eukaryota; kingdom Metazoa; phylum Chordata; class Aves; order Passeriformes; family Passerellidae; genus Ammospiza; species Ammospiza caudacuta. Next base: position 29,029,428 of record NC_080601.1, on the reverse strand, counting down.
GTGGGAAACCTAGAGAGAAAAATACCGACCTCAATTCAGCATTTGCCACCATTTTCCAACACAAAGTCACAGGACTGGGGGCTTTGGTTCACAGTAAACAGCAAAGAGCTACAAATGCCCTCAAATTAGGAGAGGCTGGATGAAGTAGAGAAGCAAATACAAACATTGAACAGACAAAGAGCTCAAGATATGCTGATCCTGATGAAGAAAACTTCCCCACAGCAAGGTGTCCTAACATTGCTTCAAACAACCTTTATTATCAAATGCTGCCGAAGCAGAATCACTGCAAGCAAAGGCACCTTCCCCTTAGGCCTTTACAGGTCCTTCCCAATGGCCTTAAGAAAGCCTTAATCACCTGAGCCACCTGCCACCATTTTATGGATTGCACAGGCCTTGCTGCAGTAAAAGCAAGCTTGCAAATGCCTTTTCAAAGGCATACTCTATGTTTCTAAAGTTTCTCTATCCCAGAAGGTCTCAACAAGGTCTGAACAAACCTACAGAAGGTAGCAAACAAAAAGAACAGGAATGAGAGGGAAGAGGCAAATGCAACCACAGCATCAGGCAATAGGCTTAATCCTATTGTCTCTTCTAGTTTTAAGAAACCAAAAAACATGCCATTGTATAATAAGAAAAGTGTCAAAAACATGGAGTTCTACAATTACCAAGCTATCAAAAGCTGGGAAATCCCACTGCCCTGAAAGGCAGACTGAAACACAGCTTTGTTTTCCTGAACTGAATTTTTAACATGTTGTACATTACAGTCAGTCATCTCCCTCTCTCCCATTTGTTGTAGGGGATCCATTTCAAAACATTTCCTTGCTTCAAATCATGCCTGTCATTACAATCCCAAAGCACCCAGGCTGCACATGCACTATCCCTTAAAAGCAGTGATTTCTGGGTTGCAAAGACATCAGCTGTATATAATGGGAATAGCTATTGCCTACCTTCTCCCTAAACCTTATGAACAGATCTCCCTATTCCCCTTCCCTCTGCAGCATCTGAGACTTGGCATGGTGTCAGCTGGCAGTGCCACTTCAGATCCAGCTCCCCTGTGTCCCCCTCTACTTCCAGTGCTGTAGATCCAGAATGGACGCTGCACCTGTGTGCCCCAGCTCTGAATCCCTCTAGCTGTTCACATTCTCTTCCCATTTTTCCAAGAGAGGAAATTTCTCCCCACTGCCTCCAGCTTTGTTCTGCAGCTGTGAGCCCCAGGCAGCCCTGCCCACACTGTACCTGGTGGCAATGCTGGCAATGCTGCCACTGCCGCTGTATTTCCGTGCCCGGCTCAGCCTCCGCGTGGGCTTTGGGTCTTGTAGTCCAGGGCTTGGGACTGAGGGGAAGGTCGAGGCATAGCCGTGCTCACACTCTGCAACAGAATCAACAGGCAAGGCATTAATAACAAAAACCAACGACCAAAAAAAAAAATAAAATAGAAAAAGGAGAGAAAAAAATAAAGAAGTCAGCAGGCAGGCCTCACCACTAACCTGCTGGCCTAGCTGGGGAGGCCCTTAATCACAACAGCTCAGGGAAATGACTGAGGATATATATTCATTTCACAGGGAAGTGGACTGGGGCAGGAGAAATGGGAGGAAGGGAAGTATAAAGTCTCTGCCAACCCTGGAGGAAGGTCACCACCACTCAAACATTGAAAATATAAAAAAAAAAAACAACAAGACAATCTAGAGAGTGCCTCATCTTCCTCCTCCTGCCCAACTTATCTGAACCAAGCAAACCAGATATATTTCACCGTGATACTGACGTGTCTGCTGAGCCAGAGCCACCCATCACCATCCCTCCTGCCCAGTGGAAAACTTTCACACCAAATACCCCCTTTTCCTCCCAGAAACCACATCCACGTCAACCTCCCCCACTCTGCAAAAACATTCCACCTCATCCACCACCTTCAGGAGGGCTCATCAGCCCTATCCTTCATTCACCTGGGGATTCACCACCGTCCCGCCAGCAAACACCGGCTCTGATCCCTTCTCGGGGTCACTGCCGCCCCTCGGTGGGGATCTGACCCCAGCCCCGTTCCCCTCACGGAGGGCACCCATCCTCCCCCCATTACCTCTCTCCCTTCGCTCCAGATACTCGGCCGCCTCCAGCAGCCGCTGGATGTTGATCATCTGGACCCGCTCCATGGCCGGGGGGCTCCGCAGCCCCGGGCCGCCCTCCGCCCCCACGCTCCCGGCTCCCCCGCTGGACACGGGGGCGGCTGCGGCGGGGAGGCGCTGGGGATCGCCGTCTCTGCCCAGTGCCCGGGCCTCGTCACACCGTGCCGGGGGCGGCTCTCCTGGGAGGGCGAGGGGCGGCAAGGGAACACGCCGAAGGAAATGCCGGAGGAAGGAGCCGCTCCGGGATGCTCCCGCCGGGGAGCGGCGAGCGCTTATTCCTGCCCCAGCCCCGTCCCCAGCGCTGCCCCCGCGGCCAGCCCCGATGCGCCCCCGCGCCGGGCCCTGCCAGGATCCAGCCCCGGCCCCCTCGGCCCGGCAGCCCCGCGGCGGGACCGGCCCCTCCGGCCGCCGCCCCGCCCGCCGCCTCGCAGCACTTTGTTTACCTCTGCCCGGCGCTCACGGGCGGGCGGAGCGGAGCGGGGCGGGCTGGGAAATGCAGTTCCCGGGAGCACCGAGGCTCGGCCGGAGCGTGTGGGGGCAGCTCCCGGGGCAGTGGCTGCGTGTCCCCGCGCCTGAGGGGATGGCTCCGGGCCCACCCAGACCCTGAGGTGGTGGTCGTGGTGGTCAGGTCACAGAATCACAGAGTGGGTCACGCTGGGAGGGACCACGGTGGGTCAGCTCCCAGCTAAGGAGGGTCACTTCAGAGCACAGTGTGCAGGATTGCATCCAGATGGCTCTGGAATATCTCCAGTGAGAGACACTCCACAGCCTCTCTGGGCAACCTGTGCCAGTCTCAGTTACCTGCACAGCTCCTCATATTCAGGTGGGACTGCTGTGTATCAGCATCTGCCCCTTGCCACTTGTCCCATTGCTGGGCACCACCACAAAGAACCCAGTCCAACCTCTGACACCTCCCTTCCAACAGACAGACGTTAATAAAATCCCCTCTCAGACATCTCTTCTTGAGGCTGAGCAGGCCCAGCTCCCTCAGCCTTTTAAGAGAGACGCTCCAGTCCCCAGATCAACTCTGCAGCCCTCCAGTGCACCTGCTCCGTGTCTCCCTTGAACTGAGAAGCCCAGGGCGGGACACAGCACCCACCGCAGGTGAGGGCTCCGTGCCCACCCACATGGAACTGGCAGGGCTGTGGCAAGGACAAAGCTGAGAGCCTACAAAAGACAAAGCCACAGCCACAATGTGGAAACTTTCCACATCTCACCTGTGGAGATGGAACTCCTGGAATTCCCACCTGGAGTGACTGATAGATTGTTTTTCATAGGAGGTTAAGGAGCAAGGCCCATTTTTCAATGTGCACAGATTATTTAAGAGCATAGACAAGAGATACCACAGACAGCAAATTCACTATACTTGAAGTGGTACATTAACAAGGCACAACAGTGATCATCTCAACATTTTAACAAATGCCTTCAGTATGATCACTCTTTCCAGAATTTTAATAGTGTATTTACATTCTTATTTTCATGTAGGTACAAACCATTGGATCACTTCTATCACCCTGAATTTTACCAAACTCAGCATTAGCTGGAATGGAGCTTAAAAACCTGGTAACATAGAATTGTATTATACCAATCTCTAAAATATTTATCTTACTTGAAAAGGATGCACTCAGAAAACATTCAAGATCAGAATAAGAACATTCATAGTAAATATCTGAATCTCCAACTGATTCTGACTTAGAATCCCCCAAGGACTGTTTTGTAGTTCTGACTGGGATATTTTCTGAACCTTTAGGCCATGACTGGTTACATTTGCAAACATTCCTCCGTCACAACAGGAGACAGAAAAGTACCTTAAAAAAATCCCAAAAAAGCAGAAATTCTCAATCAATGGCTTATGTCTGGTAGCAAAGGCTTTAGGCAGAGCACAAAGTATCAGGAGACTTGTGATGCAGTTGCAAGAGTCGGCAGCACTCAACTAGAGAAGAGCTGAAAAAAGTGGATTCAGGGTAGCTAACTTTTCTCTACACACAATTTGCTGATCCACCATTTCTGAGGTTTCCTCAGAAAACTGCAGGCTTGCAGCTGATGGAGGTAAAAATAATACCACTATTCAGTTCTTACACAGATGTTTTCATCTCCAGATCTCTAGGGGTTGATTTGTTTTGTTTCTCTTAAGGTGACATAGCTGAAAAATAAAGGAAGCTGGGACACCTCCAGGGACATCCCTCCCTCATTCTGGGAAAGACAGTCCCAGCCCTTGCTTGGAAAGGAGAACTCAGGGAATGAAGCATTCTCTCTCCCCACCTCATATTTCTACACTGGAAACTGCCCATAGAGGAGACTGTTAAAAGCACAGAAGGAAAATTCCAAATTTGGGCAGTCTCAAGGACTACTCATAAGATCCTGGATTAAGGAAAAGGACACAGGTGCACAGACATCTCCACAACAGAGAGGTTAACACAAGAGCATTTCTGGGCTCTAACTGAGCTTCCTTTAACCTGCTTCCAAAACCAGAGAGCCATTTGCTTCTCAGGATTAGCAACACTAAACATTAAAAACCCAAACCCTGCAACTCCAACCCCCCAAACTCACTGCAAAACAGGCCCTTAGCAGACCCACTGCCATTAGCTTTTCTGATGGCACATTGGGAGATATGTGGTGCCACTCTAGGGGTTAAATGGGAAACCCATGGCTGGAAAATGAAGGGGTAGGTTAGGAGCATATCAGAGAGTCAGCCTCATGAAGGTAAAGCTCAATATACAAAACAAGAGAGGAGGAAGGAGGGGAATCCTGATACACATGGTGAATTAAATCAGCCTAGAAATAAGTTACAGCAGGATCAGTTCTGTGTGAAATGATGTAGGACAAGCTCTTGCATTTACACTTCAGCTCAGCTTCCAAGTCTTTGTTTCTGAAGTAAACAATGTAAATTAGAAAAAAAATCTGTGTGAAACAAAGACAAATTTGGAAATAAACTGTGGGACATTTCCCCAAAGAAGGAGCCCTAGAGAAGAGGCAAGTAACTATGGAGCCCCAGCAGATCTGTAAAATCTTGCAATTGCCATCCCAAGTGCTCGTGTGGGCAGGTCAGCCTGCAAAATGCCAGAGTGTGACAGAAACAAAAGTGGGTGGAAAGTAAATAGCACGAAGAGGCCCAATGCCACTCAACTGCTGACCAAAAAGCCCCCAAAGTCAAATTTTAAATGTGGTTGAGCAATCCACAGGCAACACTGGGGAGGGGCTAAGGGAAAAGTATTTTAGGGGAAAATGAGATCATTTAATTTAGTGGCTCCGAATGATCTGTAAGTACAGTTTTCTGATTATAAGTGCTTGCTGCTGGCATCCCTTCTGGCAGCTGTGATTCACTTTCATTGTGTGTTCTGCTGCTTCGCCCTTTAGAAAGGGGCTTTTTACATTTTATTAAATGGCACTTCGGCAACCCTCCATTTCCAGCCTTAATAATGGATTTGTTAATCTCCCTGATAGCCTTTCCCTCCTCCTTAGCAATAATTTAAATATCCAAGAAGAAATGTGCAGTGCAGAAATCAATTAATATTTACATCTGAAATGCTGCTGTACTATTTTCATCAAGTATAACAGATGTGATCTGTTTTTTATCAACATCGCCATCACCTACATTACATTAGCAACTTCCATCAGGGAAATTTTCTAAGAGCTTTCCAAAAGTAATGCTTTAAGCTTCTCAAACCCAAAATCACTTCAGCTATTTTCTTTCCACTCGACAGGAAGGGAAACTGAGGTGTAAGCAGCATAATTACTCACAAGAAGACACACCCTAAGTCAGAGGTGGAACAGGAACATGTCTCACAAATCAAGATGCCCAGCCCTCTGCTTTGAACACAAACCTTAGAAATAGCACAATGCTTTGCAACGTGGAAGTTATTTTCAATAAGGGCAATCCCTTTGGCTAAGCTGCCTTGTTTTTCATTCTGTATTTGGCTTTTGCTAAAATCCTCCTGTTCCCAACCATTTGCATTTTCTAGGAGAAACATTAAAATGGCAACAGCCATAAGTGCTTCCTTTGCCCACCTTCACACAAACCCTCCAAACTCTTAATATTGTTTTCAAATCCTTGAAATCTAACACTTGTGTAATCAAAGCATGAACAGAGATCCCTGGTGGGAACCATTTTCTGGCACTCTCAAAAGATTCAGTGATTCCCCAAATTTCTGGGAACAGCAGATCCATACCACTCCTGTTTCTCTAGTGAGGGGAACAACATCTGAACAACATAATCAGCACACACTGTAACAAACAGGTCTCTGTTCTCGTAGTCACGACTGTAATAGCTCAGAATTGCAGGACTTGTAGCAGCAGACTGGAGCACAACCCAAGTCCCACCTACTCAACTCCTTCCAAGGCTTGCAATACCTTCACCAAGGGACCTACAAGTGCCTACAGGACATGGCCTCATTTCTCATCCAGGAGGTTCACTCTTTTGCAAGGCACCAGATAATCCATTTCAGCACTCCCACTGGTACCTGGAACCCATCCACCACTGAGGACAGACATTCCTCAGAACCAAACCTCTGGGATACCCAAGAGTTTGAACAGGAATCAAGTGCACACTTTGATTCAAAGACTAAGCTGTGCCAAACAATAAGATAAAAGCCACAGATCTATTGGCTCTTCGGGTCACTTGTTCCTTCTCTCCAGGAGATGTGCTCTGTTTTCAGCCCTGTGCTGTGCCCAAATTTATACTGAGTCAGTGACTTACTCTATAACTTTGATTAAGTCACTTAACTGATCCAGCTGCAAAATTAAAAGGAATTTCCACAAGAAAAAAATATACAGAGTCCTTCAGCTAAATAACAAGAAAGTAGGGTTCTTCAGAATGTGCTTCTTTTCTGGCTCTCAGGATGCTCTGCTGACAAGGGATGTGATCAGTTCTCAGCAGTGCTTCCAGCACAGTTCCATGGTTCTACCTCTGCCCTATCATTTCTCCTGCTGTGGCTTCCTTCTGAATTCTATGCTGAGGTCCAAACAGCATGAGTCAAAACACCCCAGCCTGGAAGTGGCTAACACATGAATCACTGTGGCCAGGTCATGAACCAGGAGGAATGAAAGGGGTTTACTGTGAGTTGGATGAAAAATATATAAATAAAGGGGTCCCACACTGCTCTATATATCACATCACCATGAGATCCAAGGCCATCTACACTGACCTTGAGCCACTTGGTCAGCTCTCATTGATATAATGGGAGCTCTGCATGCAGACCAAAGGCAGTCTCAGCTTCTTCTGCCCTCAGCTAATTACAGGTTTCTGACATTTCTTTGGTTTGTCAGAAAAAGACCCTAAACAGTACACAAACAATGGAAGGAGCCACATGATGAAGATACTGTTAATTCATCCCCAAGGCTCAGTTGTCTTCTCCCTCAGAGAGAATTATTCAGGAGCAAAGGACAAATCTAAGATCATCCATTTGTTATTCCTGGTCAGAAGATCAATAAACACAGCCAGCACTTGAAGAAGACCTAGCTGTCTCCTGCGAGGGGCAAGGCCCACTGTCCTATGCATGCACACCTCTATTAGACTGGTGAACTTGTCACCCCTGTTACAGAGACTTGATTGCCTTCATGCTTTTGGAAGAGGATATGGCAACACAGGTCTGTATCTGTAGTGAGATCAGAATGTATTACACACCATGCCTATTACAGATAAGTCATCGTATCCGAAGGATTCATCACATGTTTGTGAAACTCCTACTGACAAAAACATGAGTCCACACACACAAAGGGGATGCCTGGCACAATACTAAACCTCACCTGAGTTTACTCCAGGTCCCTTTAAAAACATTCCAACTGCTACAGATTTTCAGCCCTGTTTATTCATGAAGTGGCATTTGCAGAGGTTACAGATGTATCAACAGAGCTGCCCTCAGCACAACTTTCCTCTCTGAAAACAGCCACTGTAACTTTCTTCGTGCCACGTTTCTATTATTTGGATACCAAGCTTAAATTTCTAGAAACAGGTCATTTGGAAACCTGTACATGTCAGTTAGCAAGGTGTGTTGGGATTGGGTTTTGTGGTCTCACCAGGAGAACTGCAGCAAGCAGGCAGGCAGCACTGTTATTCACTCCCTGAGGCTCAACTGGAAAAATAATTCAGTTATATTTCAGCAGCTAAAATACTCCAGCTTACCCAAGGAGTCTGATAAGAGGATTCTAACCTTCCCTGTCACCATACTGTAACACAGGTCATTTTTATTCTAATATTTTAAAATATAAGTGAATAAGGGTGTTGCTGAGAGGCCACTCCTGAACATTGCCTCCCCCTGCCATAGCCCTGACAGTATATCCTACCCTGCTCCACGGCTCTCTTGCTTGTGGTTCTGTTTCCACACCACCCAGCCAACCCACGGCCCCTCAGCTATTATTCATGGCCACAGCGATAGGATGTGGGACCTATAAATGTAAATCATCATCATCTCCATATTTCTGCCTGGGCTTCAGGCAGGTAGGAAACTCCTGCCTTATCTCAAGTCCTGCCCTAGACCTGGAAGGCTCTGCTGTCTGCCTTGTATCACTGACCTGCAGACAAGGGTAGGTGTGTTTTGGAGGCTGAAAACTTCCTTGTAGCTGCTCCTCTATCACCAGAAGGCGTGACATGCACATCTGGGATATCCAAGCATTTGGACCCACAAGAGAAGAGGTTGTGTCCACCTCTCAGGGGGCCCTTCTACCAAACAGCATCTGCTCCTGCTGAGGACGCTGTTTTGAGAAGGTGAATAATATGGCACAGCCACCAAAGGCTTGGAAGAATGAATGAGGGCACTGAGTGTTGTTTATCAGAAACCATAAAACTATGAGGAAAAACCACTTGAGCTCTCAGAGCCTTAACAGCCCTTCCTTAAATTCCTTCCTATGGTTACTGAAGCTCTTCAGTTTCCATACCACTGTGATGCTGATCCCAACCAGCTTTACCCAGCTCCGTCCCTGTCACCCATCCTGGCCAGGAAGAGACAAACATCCACCTGTCACCTCTGTTTTTTTAAGACTGTTTCCTTGGGGCAGGGCACTGTCACTCCCCTGCATGTACAGCACCTGGCACAACAGGGCTGTGACTCAGCCACCTTCCTGATGGGAGTAACACCAAAATAGCTCATTACACCCTTTGTAACACCATGGTCAAGTGACCCGGGCATCCTGCAGGAAGCAGGCAAGCTTCTGAGTCTGGCAGTCTCCAGCAACTGAGTCTGGCAGTCTCCATCACCAAACTTTTTTGAGCTGCCCCCTCTATTATTGTGAATTGTGATTTCAGAGACTGTAATGAGGAGTGACCATTAGCAACATCTCTGCCAGGCTGCCAGCACTGGGTGCACTGAGGAATCACCCCTGCCCTGGCAGATGAAAGGGCACAGCATTCTCTTGGTGCAATAACCTGAGCTCTGCATGCAAATCCCTTCCCAGAAAGGAGATGTATATACATTAGGGTACAACGCTCCCGCTTCTGCAGCTGTTCCTTAGTTTAGATAGGGCCAGTAAGGCTCAGAGATTGTTTTCCAATCCCAGCAGCATTTTTCTTTGTTTGGGAGCAACACGTAAAAGCTGCCTGGTTTATGACAGTCACGTTCTGAACAGCACGTTCACCAGCTGAACCTTTGGTTAAATGGGACTTTTCACCCTAAAATGTCCTGATTGCACATTAAAATACTGAAAGGTTTTGCAGAATTTCCTAATAAAAGTGATGATTTTCAACATTATGACCTCAACAATTACTAGTGAAAGCTTCCATGAAAACAAGTGCTCAGGAATGGAGTTGTTTAGATGCAAACACCTCTTTTAAAAACCTAGCAATAAAAAATCCTGTATCCTGCAGTCCTAGTCATTTTCCAGTTCCAAACAAGGAACCGTGTAAAATGATGCATTTTTAAATGGAGCGTGTAAAAGATCAGATACTATCCATCTCAACGGCAAAGAGAATTCTATCTCCCCCCACCCTGAAAAAAACCCATGATTTTGACAGTTCCCCTTCACAATAAGAGCACTCCTTGAGAAAAAAAACAGACCTAAAGCAGCGGTCTGACACTCAGTTTCCAAACCAGGGATGCTGCTGTTTTCACACGCAAACCCAGTTCTTGCTGGTGTCTCCTGTCATTTCCCTGCTCGCAGCTGCTGCTCACGGCGCAGCTCAGCTCCTCAGACGCTTGGCTTTGCAGATTCATTACGAAACAACAATTAGCACGTGAGAAAAAAAAAAAATCCCACCCTAATATTAACTCAACTTTCCAAAACAGAAGAGCAGCCTGGATTTGTTCTGGGCGAGCAAAGAACAAGGGCTGCTGGCTGCAGCTTTAGCGGCAGAGCGGCTCCTCCGCAGTGGGATCCCTTTCCCTGGGAGCCTGCGTGCGCGCAGCTTTTCCCGCAGAACAAGGGCACCCTGTACCGGCACCTGCTCGGGACCTGCAGCTGCCACGGGGGCGAACGGCGAGGAGAGGGCGATGGAGCGATGGAGACGCGTGGCGAGGCACTGCCGATGCCTTTGTAAAGTTAAACGGAAAACAAAACGCAGCACATGCTCCTCGGAGGAAAAAAAGGGGGGAGGGTGGAAAAACCCCAAACATGAAAGCGAGGAGGACAGAGAAATAAATTTAAAAAAAAAAAAGTAGAATAATAAAAAAAAAAAAAAGTAGAAAATTAAAAAAAAAATTTAAAAAGGCTATAACAAAGAGTAACAGAGAAACCCGAGGAAAACAAGGGCAAAGCGCCGGTGGCGGAGCGGAGCCCGGGGCTCCCTGCGAGGTGTCCGTGTGACAGCCCCGGACCCGCAGGTCCCGGAGCCCCCGAGCCGAACCCCCCGGCCGAGCCCCCCCCGGCCCCGCGCCCCCCCCGGCCCGCTCGGCAACGCGTGACGTCACACGGGGGACCCCGGCGCCGCGCATTGGCGGAGCGGGAGGCGAGGCCCCGCCCCCGGGGGGCGGCGGCCAATGAGCGCGGCGCGCTGGCTCCATGTGCGAACCATGTGTCCGCCCGCGGGGCGGGGCGCGCCGGGCGCAGCGCCGCTGGAGCGCGCTCCGCCACCGCGCGGGGTCCGCGGCCGCGCTCCGCCGCGGGCCACGGCCGCCCCTTTGTTCCCGAAGCGCTTCTGCCTCGCGGTGCCGCCGTCCCTCGCGGCTCGCCTGCCCGCTCGGGACACCGCTCCGCGGGGCAAAGCCGCGGGCTACGCGCACCCTCCGCGCCCGCGGAGCAGGAGGCTAGCGGCGCTGCTGGCCACCGCCCCGCACCGGACGCTTGCCCTGCCCTGCACTGCACTGCTCTGCCCTGCCCTCTCCTCCCCGCCGGCTACCTGGCGAGCGCTGCCACTTGCCTACGTGACTCTGCCCATGCCCCGGCGGGGGGGAGCGGGGACGTGTCATCGCCTCCTCCCCCGCCGCTCCGGCTCCGCCACCGGCTCTGGCTCCGCGCGGGGCCCACCGCCCCCCCGGCCCCTCTCGGTGCCGCTCCGAGCCCGCTCTCCCCGAGAACCAGAGATGCGCCCCCCCTCCCCGCGCCGTCCCGCTCCGCTCTCCATCCCAAACTTTCCCCCGGGCCCGGTCTCCCCAGTGGCGGCGGGGGTCGCACGCACGGCTCTGCCGCGGGGGGTGCAGGCCGGCCCCGGCGCCCTTTGTCACTGCGTCGCCGGCCCCTGCAGGCAGCCGAAAGTTTGGGTTATTTTCCTTACTCCCCTTGACCGCCCCGCAGTCACGCACACGCGCGGCCACGGCCGCCAGCCCGCACTTACTTTTATTCTCCTTCTCGATCCGCTCCAGGTAGCTGGCGGCCTCCAGGAGCACCTGCACGTTGTAGAGGAAGGTGTCCATGCCCGCCGCGGGGCTCGTGTTGCAGATGTCCCCAAGGGGGCACCGGGCCCCGCCGGCCGCCCCTGCGCTCCGCGGCTCGCTCCGCGGCTCCCTCCGCGGCCGGCCGCGCTTCCCCATGCCCCGCCGCCTCTCCGTGCTGCGCTGCCTCCGTCCGTCCGTCCGTCCGTCTGCCGGCGAGCCCGGCGGCCGCCGCGGTCCCAGCGCTGCCGCCGCCCGCCCCGCCGCTGTGTCGCCCCACGGGCCGCCGCCGTCCCGCCCCCCCCGCGCCCCGGCGGGGCGGCCCGGCCCGGCCGCGCCTGCGGAGTGCGAGCGCCCGCGGCTGCGCGGCGCCCGGCGCGGGGGGGCGGCCGGCGGGGCAGGGCCGGGCCGGGCCGGGACCGGCGGGTCAGCAGCGCCGGGATGTGTCACAGAGCCGCGGGGGCAACGACCGCTCGGAAAGGGGCGCCGGCGGCGGTGGCACCGCGCCCCGGGGATGGTGGCACTGGTGGGGGCCCAGCTGCACCCGCCCCCAGGACGCGGAGGCGCAGCCAAGCCTGCCCTGCCTCTTGTCACCCCGTGTCACCTCCCGCCACTGCCCCGGGGTCTGTCCCTGGTCAGGGACCCAGCGTGACAGGCGGACTGGGGAGCCCATGCTGCGCCCAGCGCTGGGGGCGATGGGGCCAGCACTGCCCCGAACTCCAAAGGGGCCTCTCGGCACGAAGCACTAGCGGTTTAATGTCACGTTACTCCTCTGTTATGCAGTGTCCCCCAGAAAGCTCTCTCTGGGTGCAGACTCTAAAAGCAATTAATAAATTATTTTTTTCCAAAGTAAATCGAAGGCGGAGAGCAGGCAAGGGATGCACCAGCCTCCCTCACCCCCTCCACATCCATCCCTGCAGACGTGGGTCAGGGCCGGGCACACTACAGCTTGTTTTGCCCTTGTTTTGCAGTCAGGGAGGTGAGAAGAGCAGCTGCGCCCGGAGGAGAGAGCGCAGGACCTGACCCAGACTGAGGAGAAGGGCAAGGATTTGCACTTCCAGGAGTCATTTGCAATCTCGGGTCCATGAATTTTGAGGGGTGTATGCGGAGTGGACTCCACGAGCACCAGGCTGGCCGCAAGTGATCGCAAGCACCCTCCTGGCTCCCCTTGTGTCCGTGACAGCGGCACCGAAGCACGGCGCTGCGTTTGCAGCACAAAGCCCCGCTCCTGCCCGGCCGGTCGGGTTGGTCTGGCTCCTCTGAGGGAGCGGCTGGGGAGCAGCATCGCCCCGGAGATGTGCTGGGGCGTGGGCACCTGCTCACACCGGGCTGCCGTGGGTCTCGCCGGGCTCACCGGCCTCGCAGGGACCGGAACGGGCCGGAGAGCGGAGCAGAGAGGTCGTGGTGGCGTTTAGGAGGGCTGTGTTAGTAATGCCAATGGTACCCGGAGCCCGCAGCATCACGGGGACCTGACTCACCTGAGAGGGGACACTGCGGCCACGCAATGAAACCCCCGCGGCACCCAATTGCTGGGGGCCAGCGGGCTATTTTTGGGAAGCGTGGCTGCAGGATTTGGTCGGTCTCATGCCTTCCCACGGCACATGCCGGGGCCGGGCCAGCTGCCCGTGCAGGGCGGCTCAGCACAGCCCCTCCCGCGGGCAGATGGCACCTCCTCCGTGCCCGCAGCACCGCACGGCTGCTGCCACATCCACAGTGCCACGGCTCGTCCCATCGCTGCGCTCGGCAGCCCAGAGCGGGTTGGTGTCGGGGGGAGGGCACACGGCATCATCTGGGTTTAGCCGTGGCCTGAAGGAGAGTGCAGAAGGCAGAGCCTGGTGTGCCGGGAGTGGGGCGGGACAGAACGCAGCGCCAGGCTCGGGTGGGCTCAGCCCCCGCAGGGACTGGCCATCCCTAAGAGCAGGATTCCAGCTGGGAAAGCAGGGGCTGAGCAGAGGTGGGAGCCAGGCTGAGCCATAGGACACATCCAGGCAGGTGAAGGACCCAGAATGTACTTGGATTTTATTAACTCCACTGACTAGCTAAGACACGGTTCCTGCTTTACAAGCCTGCATGGGCAAACACTCCCATTAAAACATCAGTCAGAAAGTCCCTGGCTTTCTAATTCTGCAGGGGTTGAGCTGATGGTGGGATTGCTCTAAAGAACCCCAGATGCAGCCACTGGACACAAGCAGCTGTCCAGCCTGGCTGGGCACTGAGGGCTCCTCTCTGCTGGCTCACCATCGGGCAGGAGGCTCTCCATGACCTCACCTTAGAGTACAAGAGGTCATTGCTGAAAGCACACCGAAGGCACCAGAGGCAGCCAGCATCAGATTGCTTAAAATCAGATGATTTAAAAATCACAGGTGCTCTCCCAGATGATGAGGATGTGTTTGGCCATCCAGAGTCCATACTGTAGATCTTGTTTGTGCCTAGTGGCAGCATCCTCTGTTACCTACTGCATTTCTTGGTCCTCCTTGTGCACCTGCACAACACTTCTCTAGTGATTTTTGAATGCTTTGTATGAATTGGTCTGGATCAGCAGGTACCAGTTTTCCCAGTGACTTCCCAGGTTTGAAGCCAGAATAATCATAATTTTCATCCTTTTCCCTTCTAGCTTAGTTCCAGGACAATTTCTCTTTAAAGGCACTTCCACAGAGAAAAGTACAAGGTAATGATCCAAGGGCAGGTATTCAAAGGGAACTGGCTTAAGAGGAATGGAGGCTTTAGGGCATATGGACAGTGGAAAGCACCCAGAATCAGAGAGGCAACACAGGAGTGATAAGGGAAGAAGTTTTGCAGCACTGCCAGCTCTGCACATCCAGCAGCCATGGTCCAGCACCCTCACCCACTGCAGCCTTCTAAATACAGCCATTTAAGGGCATGCTCTCTTTATTTCCCTTCTCTTGTACTTTGTTCAACCTTTGAGCTCATCCTGAAGTCTCACTGTCTATCTTTTCTCTGCAAGGCGATGGGGAAGCTGCTTCTCAGGCAGAAGTGGAAGATCTGAGTGCAGCCCCATGGGCCCATGGCTGTGGGAGTTGGGGTGAGCTGGGGAGCCACTGGCTCAGCCCCACAGCCCATCCCATCCCACCACTGCCTCCAGGCACAGGGCCAAGGCAGCTGTCACATCAAGGGACATCCCTGCACCTTTTATCAGCAGCCTGGTGTGGCAGGCTGCCCTCAGTTCAGCGTGGCACAGCAAGGGCAGGGTGCAGAGGTTGGGTGCCCACAGGGATGTTGCCAAATTCACACCTGTAAAAGTGGGAAAAATATCCACCCCATCATTTGGGGATTGGATTAGATAAGAGGTAAGGTTGCTGGAGTGCTTTATTTTGCAGTGCTGTCTGGTAGTGTGAGGAGCCATGAGAAACCCCTGGGGTAGAGAGAGGGCATCCCTTCCCCTTTGCCATGGGAATCACCTCATGTGTGTGTGGCTGGTGCCCATGTTGGGCTGAACAGAGGAAAACAGAGCCACTGCTCTGAGCACAAATGCTCAGTCCCCTTTGGTGGGTGTGTTGTGACCTTGTTCTGCTGGTGTCACACATAGCAGCTGTTTCCCCACAGCACAGGTGTTATCCATCCAGTTTGTTCCACTGGCAGCACCAGTGTAAATCAGCCCCTGGACAGACCTGGCAGGGTTCAGAGAGGGGTTTAAAGGGTGGGAGCCAAGACAACCCTGGATTTTGGTCTGCAAAAGCTCCTGGAAGCACCTGCTCTCTTTCCTTTCAGGCTAATCCAAATGTAATCCCTTTAAAATTTCAACTGCCTTTAAAAGTCTGCTGCAGTCCTTTTGGTAGGACTAACTAATTTTCCAGGTGATAGTTGTGCTGCCTGTCTGCCATGGGCAGGCATTTCTTGCTGCACAAGAGTGATACAAAGGTACTGAAAAATTGTTTGGAGGCTATCAAGGCTATCACGTGTCTTTCTTTTTTAATGGACACAGTTGTTGTGGTGGGGATGGGCTAGAGCTGGTCTGGAGCAGCTGTACCCTGGAGGGAGAGGAGATCTCTCATGAAACCTGGCTGACTCCTAAACCTTGATTTTGCTGTCGGACCCAGGAAGATTTTAGTGTTACTGGCATCACTCCTTGTGGCCCCAGCCCAGTGGTGAGTGCAGGTATCACCCCTCTCCTTGCCCAAGCATGATTTAATTGGGGCGCAGAGATCTGCCTGCACAGAGATACACAGAGGTCAGTGAAATCTCATATCTCTTCTTTCACTAGTCAATAATTAATACATGGAGCTCTCCCCAGGAGCACTGGCTCCAGGCTGTCCTGCAGGCCCTGGCTGCCACCTGCTATTGCTGCCTGCTGTCCCTTGTCCCAGGGCGTGACATGGGACTGTGATTTACAGCAGGGCCACATATCCTTCTGTGGGGCTGCTAGATGTTTGCATCCCTAAGGGCTCCATGTCCTTAGGGGTGCTGTCAGAGCCTCTCCCTTGGCCAGGCCCAGAGTGGGGGGCTGCATCCAGCCCTCTTATGAAGCCACCATTACAACGGCCTTTCACTCCCCCACTGCTCCCTGAATGGAACAAGGATAACTCAGGGGTGCTCCAGGTGAAAGGCCCTTGTCAGGGTTTCAGGTGCCTGCTCCAGCAGCTGTCATACAGGCTGGGTCCTCAGGCTTTTGAGCCCTCCTGATCCTCTGCTGGGGCTCAGGAAGCTCTGTGGTTTCTCTGGGTGTCTCTGCCTGCCCACGCTGCCACATCGCCTCTGCGATCTGTCCTTGGTGCTTTCTGTTGGTGTGTGCTGGAAATAACTGAGCTACAAATAGTGGTGATGGTCCTGCCTTGCCTAGCCATACTGCTTCTCTCAGGTCCATTTATGATGCTGTTATTTACAGTTTCATCCTGTCAGTACCTCTAAAGCTTCTACTTAATTTCCTTTGAAATCCCTCCTTACAATCCTGTAGGGATTGGTTCTCCTTGAAATCCTGTGTGGTGCCCCCTGATCTCAGCTTTCATCAGGCAAACCTATGATCTCTACTTTTACAATAAGCTTTTTATTTTACCTCCAGCCTTCTAATTGCCCTCCTCAGTCTCCATCTTTGTAATAAATAGTAGGTTTTCTGTCTCAGAGGCTGGGAGATGGCACGAGCTCTTCTCAGCTCCTACTAGTTCTCTGCTGTTCACACTTGGCCTTTCACTGTAGTTGCCATGCAGTTCTGATATAAAAATAATAAAGGATTTTTCTTGCCCACCCTTAAGGGAAAGCACACATATGGTCTGAAATTGCCTTGTGCCAGCAGAAAAAAGGCACATCTCCTGGTGGGTGGATTAAATGCTGAATATTCCTGGTGGGTCTGGGTGGGTGGGCGTGGATGGGACCTGCTAAGGCAGGTGGGAGGATGGATGTGGCAAAAGGTCCAAGAGTGTCTCCCCTGGTGAAAAGAGCCAAGTGGAGGGTCTAGTTCTCCATCTGCTCAGCTGAAAGCTTTACATCACTCCTAGGAGTGCAACAATTGATCCTTGAGTCTGGGCTGGCAGATCAAGAGAAGGTCATTTGACATCGCTCCAGGCAGGAGGATCTTGTAACATTCTCAGTGTGCAATTTTGCATGCTTCAGCTTTGAGTTTTTATGTTAGACTCAGTAATGTGACATCCAACACATTTCTGGGATTTGTGCTTTCTGGGCTGGGGCTGAGGAGCCACTAGGACAAGCTCAGTAGAATTTGCTGTGGGAAGAGCAGAGAAAGAGGATCCCACACCTCCCAATAGAGGTTTGATCCTCTTCTCACTTTGGAATGCTTTGTGTCCCTCCACTCAGCCTTTTAACTGATGTCATAGCACACAGCCTCCTGTGTTTTGACGCATTAGCTCAGGATGGCCTTCCTGAGGTGGTGGCTGCTATGAAACCAGGCATCTCTGGGGCTGTGCACAGACTGCACCTGCTCAGTGCCTCATTTTTCCCTTTCACCCCCTCAGGCCTCGTGTCTTGGCAAACTGGCTGCAGGAGGTAAAGTCCAGAGGAAAAGAAAGGCAGAGGCTTTGCAAGGGGAAGTGTCCTGGGAGGTTTCCAGCCATCCCCACCCCAAGATGGAGGATGCAGAAATGATGCCCAGAGTTTTGGAGGTGCAGGGGATCAGTTTTGGCCTCCCCAGACTGTCCTTCAGCAATTCCTTATTTCTGCTTCGCCAAAGCTTTCGCAGCTTGGACTCACCAGACAGTTTCTACAAAGAGGACATCCTGATTTTCACAGTTTTCCTTGGTTTCCTGGGATTTCATTGCTAACCTGGGCTTTGTGGTACCTGGGTCTGATGTTAATGTGGGGAAATCCATCAGGGCATAGCTGCCACTTGACTCCAGCAACAGCAGCAACTAAATAATAGTGAAAAATTACATTCTTCCCTTGAAAGGAGAGGAGGAATGCTGGTCATCCCAAATAAAAGGCTGGATGAGGGCTTAACTTTAAAAATTTGTTAAACTTCAGAAAAAATGTGGGCTAAAAAGGTCATGCTCAGACCTGGAGTTACTGCTCACCTGCAGGCAGAAAAAGGCTCAGTGCACAGGGACAGACTGCAGGAACCTGATGGGCAAAGGCTGCTGGGGTTGGTCTGGAGGCCGGGGGGCACAAGGATGCTGCTCTTGTCCCTAATGCCACTGCACAGTGGGCAGGGGAAGGCAGCCCCTGGCTGTGGAGCCACAGTGATGCCACCAGCTGGGCAAGGGGGCTTGGAGGGGACAATGCTTCCAGGAGGAGCTTGGCTTTGGGAGGAACCTTGGGAGACTCCAGCGCCAGCAGCTCTGCTGGTTCAGTGCAATGCATTCAGAGACAGCTTGTGGCTCTTGCAGGGTAGTTGCTGTTGTCTAATGATTTCCTTCACTTCTTACAAGCATCTCCCTCCAATACAGCTCACTGCACCTCTGCAGGCCACTGGCAGGCAAGTTTTGACCCCAGAAGCTGATGCAGGAGGGTTTCCTGGTGCATACCAAGAACAGAAAAAGCACACCAGTGTTTAGATGCAATTTTTCTCATTTTTACTTGCTTGACACGCTAATATTCAAATACAAATAGACCAGCCCTGCTGCTACTCCCAGCGCCTGGTGCCATAAGGGGAGGGCAAAACCAGAGGGGATAGGCTGGGTCATTTATCCAACTATTCTGAGCAGCCACGTCATATAATCCCCTTCACAAATTTCTCAGTCTCCCAGCAGCCCCCACCACTTAATACCCATTTGTTTGTGTGCCAACATTAGCTGAGATTTAAAAGATATTTCCTCTCCCCAGTATTTCCCTACAGCTTCCTCCTCATCTTCCTCTGCCCTCTGTCATTGTAACAAGGAGAAGGATTGTGCATCCTCCCAGGCTGATCCTGCCTGGCATCCTCTGTCCCCACCCTGGCCGTGGCTGATCATTGCAGCAGCACCAGGGACAAGTCTCAGCATCCTGGCCCCTGGTTTTCTGCCCACAGCAATCCCACAGGATCCACTGGACTGAGATCCCCACATCTCATGGCAGGCACGTCACAGCAAAACCCTCTGCTGCTGGCCCTGACCCTTCTTTTGCGCAGGTTCCAGCTCTGCTGAGTGGGGGTGATGCCCCCAGCCCTTCTGCTCCCCTGCCTGGCCAGTGCATTACTCACTTTGCAATTCATTCCCTAATCCCCACCTGCTCTGATTCCACTGAGGATGACTCTGACTGTGCTGTCAGACACCTGTCTGGAGAAGACATTTGATCTGTTGCACTGCCTGGCCTAGAAAAATCTCAGGTTGTAAAGACAATAATCAGCATGACCCGTTCATTGCACTTTTAACCCTGTGTCTGTTGTTACCCCCAGGACTCAGATTCTGTAGGATCCCCCAAAGAGCAAACAACTTGCAGAGTAAAACCACATAAAACGCCCCAAACCAATGTGCAGGGCAGGAAAGAGTGACTGTGGGTTCCTGATAGGGCCAACCTGGCAGATACCCTTGCTTAAATCAGCAGCTGACTGTGGGCAATGGCTTTGGCAGGAACATGGTTGTTCTCTGTTGCTGATGCGCTGCCCTGTCATGGGTATTCCCCTTCCTGGAAACCCCCTGTGCACCCTTTGTTTAGGGCTCACAAACCCTCTATAAACCTGGGACTGTTGGCTCTCAGACAGCTGGTAACAGCAAGCAGCACAGATTATCTGCTCTGCATTTCAGATGCCTGGGCTTGGTGGCAGATGACTTGGTCCACACAGCCAGCTTAAATCCTTGGCTCTCTCGAGACTCTAGTGAGGATTTTCTCATTGCCTGCTCCCGGTGCCAGAGCACTTCACCATGAACATCACTTCAGTGATTCCTAAAGATGCTGTTTGCAAGGGTAGCCCTCTAAATCTACCCAGAAATTCCCTCAGCACCTGCAGGAAGTTGATTCCAGAGGTCCTGGTTCAAACCCACCCCTGTTTATTTGTATAACACTAAGAAAACACTCCAGGCCACAGCAAAATGGCTCCTTCCCCATGAGTGCTCACAGCATCTGGGGAGAAAAAATGATTCATTAGGGTGTCCAGGATTAGCAACAAGATTGGGGGTGTACAAAACACTTGGGGTGATTCAGCACTGGAGGCTGAGGGACAGAGATGTGAATGTGCTGTTGATCATGGCAGGTGAAGCAGGAAGGGGACAGAAAATCTCACCTGGGGACAGCACAGGAGGCTGCAGGTGGGGTGGCACTGACAGAAGCTCAGTGTCAGGAGCTCGGGCACAAGGGCACTGAAGAAGATGCCATAGAAAACCAGGGTTGATTTGATGGGAAACTGAGCTGGAGCCCTAAATCCTAGAGGGATGTACAGGATGTGCCTGCAAGAACAGCCCACAGGGCTGCAAAGCAGCTGGAGGAATGCTCTGCAGGGCAAAAGCAAAGTCCTGTGACCTCTGGTGACCTGACCCAGCACCACACAGGATGGGCACCACCAGCCACTGGGCTGGAGTCAAACCAGAGAAAACTCACCGGATCCAGGCACAATCCCTGCCTAACCCTGCCCTGCACAGGTTTCACCCGGCCAGACACGGCAGAGGGTAGAGCAAAGGCACAATAAAGACACAAATAGAGAGGTTGGTGTTTTCCACCCGTCTGTCCCAGCTGCCATGCAGGTTGCAGCTGTTTCTCGCCAGTCACGCTGGCCGCAATACTCGTTGGGTTGGTATTTAATTGCCTCTCCCTAACGACGCATTAGGCAGGCTGTAATTTGCTGGCGCTGGCCAAACAATACAGATAAACCCGGTTTGCACACAAAGGCAGCGGAGTGGGGAAGCTCCGCCGGCTCCTTCTGCTCCCCTTTGGAGCTGCTGGCTCCAGACATGGGCGGGATGTGGACAGACAGACGTCTCGGCCTTGGGAGGAGGAAGGGGAATGTCAAACAGCTGGAGACACCCGCCTGCAGTGCGGCCAGCCGGGGTGAAGTCATGAGCACCCACACCGCCAGCAGGGCTGGGCTGCCTGTGCCAGCACAGGGGCTGCCCACGTGCTGCTACAGCTCAGCACATCCCTTTTCCTGGCCTGTCTTTTTCTTCTTCCTGAATTTCAGGTGTCAAGATATTTTAAGACTTCTCTCTCTGCTCTTTTTTAACCTTAGCAGTTAAGACAGGGGAGATGGCAGCTTCACTTCTGCTTGGGAATGACCCTGCTGGATATTAAAACCCAACAGTTTTTTTTAACAAGGGCCATCATAACACCTCTGCTAGCCCTCAGTGTTTCTCAGCAGGTTGGTTTCAGCAGAAGTGGTCGAAAAGGAACAAAAAGGGAAAGCTTCATTCATTCCCATATCTCACCCTGCAGCACCATGATGCTCAGAGCATCCCTGCTCTCTCCAGCTCTGCTTCTACCCCAGGCTCCAGTCAGTGGACTGGTTTCACTCAGATGCTGTGAATATTAGGAGAGAGTTAAAAATTAGCCTGCCCTTGCAATGCAAGTGCTGAAAAAGCAAAACACGCCCTTCCTTGTTCTGGCCCAGGCCACAGACCTGCTTTTATGACCACATGTAATAGAGCACGTATTACATGAGCAATCCCCAATATTGATACAGAGAGAAGGGCAGTTATATAGACCATGGGTGGATTTTAGTGTTCCTTAAATATTTACCCAAAAGATGCTGGTAACCAGAATCGCTGTTATAGGGTTGCAAACTGCCAGCAAGAAGTGTGCTTTAAAATGCCTAGAAATTAAGTATCACCATTAAAATTAATTGGGGAATCACCTCAAATTAAACACTCCAGTATTTTTAGGCTAGTGGAGGTGTGATGCTCTCTGGGCAGCAGTGAATCCTTTGGCTCACCCACTTCATGCTTGGATTTGAAGGAGCCTGACTGCTCTGCCTCACCCTGTAGAGGGAAGACTTGTTTGGGACTGCACCAGGCTCCCATGTCCCATCCCCAGACTGCTCAGCATCCTCCTCCCACTGCTAACATGCTGCACATGCAATAAAACCAGCTGCTTTGCCACCAAGTTGCACATTAACACCCACACCTACAAGATGGGGCAATTTATGGGAAGCTGGCAGATAACCCTGTCCCAGCACTCGGCATCCTGGCACCAGGCACAGGCACTGGTGTCTGCTCCAGCACAGGCTGGGAGGAAGCAAACCAACAACAAAAAGAGGAGCTGTTTGTTTGAAGGCCTCTGGAACAGGAGGAAATCAAGGCTGCGTCAAAATGGGAAAGCACAAAGACAGCAGGGAAACGGGGTTTATTTATAAACTCTGAGAGGATGGCTGTGAACAATAGGGTGGGTGGTTTTTATCCCACCAAGAGAGGGAAGAGGAGTCTGTGTCTGTCAGCCCCCAGCTGAGCAGGATGGGCTGGCTGGAGAGCCTGGCCAAGGGCTCAGGGGGTGCCCAGAGTGTGGCCCCACTGCCATTCCAGAGCTGCACCCTTGGCAGGCAGGGCAGGCATGGGATGTTTCCTGGCTTCCTCCAAGGCTCCACCACACCAAATTCTCTATGTGGGCAATGGCAAAGGGCTGCACAGCACCCCAGTGCATGTTTCTCTGGGGGGTGGGTGGGAGCACCCATCAGTGGGGAGGTTTGGGGTAGGTCCTGTTCCTGTGCAGCAGTGCTCCTGAACATGTTTGGGAGCAGGTGATGTAACAGCAAACCTCACTCCTGCTCATCAGCTCTCCGGGAGCTGCTGGTGACTTACTGCACATCCTTGTTACCATCCTATTGCAAAGCTCCCATACCTTCTCAGTGATTTATCACATGCAGCTCCTCCCAGCACTGACTCCACCATCTTCACAGGACAGCCAACAAACTCCATCTCTCTCCTCACCCAGCTAAGCCACTCTTTTGTAGCACTCATCCTTATTGGACACAGCTGTGGCCCATTAAGGGCAGGCCTGTTCCTAATCTTTGGTGATCAGCCCAGCTGCAACTCCTCAGGTGTGAGATTACCTTCTGCACTATTTTCATACATCCTATCCCTCTACATATCCTCACTTCTGGTGACTTTTGTCTTGTCTGCCAGCACAGTAGAGGTGAGCCATGGCTGGTGGCAAATCCCACCCTGGTGCTGTTTCCCAGGTGTTGGACAGGAGGCAGGAATGGGCAGAGGTTTGGTGCTGTTGGAGCAGCTCCTGTTCACCTGTTACCACCCAAGGGGCCTTTCACCTCTCTGCCTAAGTGATGTTTAGAGAAGCTCAGTTACACTCCCTTGCCATGTTAAATGCACTCTGGCAGCCACAGCTGAGTGAACTGGGGTGGCACAGGCACCAATGAGACTGGCAAGGTAGCTCAGAGACAGGAAATGGACACTGAACCAACAGGGGAGGAAAGGGATGAAGGGAGCCATCAGTAACTTGGCGCTGTCCCTGCTGCCCAAAGTGCAGCACAGGGCATCCAACAGCCCCTGGCTGGCAGGGAGGAGCATCCTTCCCACCACTGGAGCTACCATGGAAATAGCCATCCCAGCCCCTGGCCACAGCACTTTGGTTAACACAGGAGCTAAGAGGTGCTGTCATTCCTTTATGACTGGAGGAATTGCATTGTCTAAATCCCAAAATCCTAAAATCAATTCATAACTGCATCTATCAAATTAAAGGCAGCTGCCAAAAGTGGCACTTGCACATGTGCTCTTGTTGCTCCAAGAGCCTGTCTGGCTTCATGCAGCACAAGCTATTTAATTCATGTCCTGGGCATGGGCTGACACTGGGGAATGCTTCCTGCTTGCCAGACCTCCTCTTCTTATGGGAATATGCCCATACTGGAACTGGAAAGGCAGAAACCAAGCCAACTGGAGCAAGACATTCCAAAATATCTGTTTATAAGAAAACTACTCCAATGCCCAAATATTCTCCCATTAGATTGACAGTGGCAGAGCAAATTCTGCCCAATGTGCTTCTTCCAGGTCATTTGTGAAGTTAGCTCCATTAAATAAATCCAGGAAGAACCAGCTGCTCCAGCTGAAGGTGAATGATCACATGTAAATGACATGCCAGCCAGGAGATCAGGACTTAAATGGATGTGGTTACTTATTAGTTGTAAACACTGTTGAATAAATCTAAATAAACTCTACTTACTTATACAGCATATTCCTAATGTTGGTTGGATGCTGCCAACTTTAAAATAAAACTGAAGTCAAGCGGGGTAAATGTTTTAATGCCTCTGTAGATATAATTAGCATGTGTAATATGTATATACAAATATACATAATATATGTAATTATAGGTATTGGTGTTTGAGAGAGCTGTCTAGCCAGATGGAAAGAGTAACTATTGAAAACACTGCACCTCTGCCTGCTAGAAAGGGGAGGATGCTTATACTCACTGGAATAAGAAATTGGTAGTTCCTGTTCAGGAAAGGGAGCTATTGTCCCACATTCCCATTCTGCTGAGTGGATTTAACAGCCAGCTTCTGTCTTGTCCATCCACTTAAAGAAGGATTGGGGCTGAAAGTGTCCAACATCCAAGGGCAAAGCACTGTGTATAAACTGCAGCTGCTGCAGTGTGTTCAGAGTTTTCTGTAGGTCCTTTTTGGCACCCAGCAAAGGTACAACTCAGGAGATGAGGTGGCTTTGGTCCCTTGGAGCACCTCTGAGGTGCTCAGCACCTGTCTGGGTACATGTCTGCCCCACATGGCCGTTGTGCAGGGACCTGAAGTGTCCCTGAGCTTTAGTGCCGCTGTGCCAAACACCAGCTCAAGAGACAAGCTCAGGCAGGTCCCCACACTGCCATTAACACTCAGAGACCCTGCCCATGGCATGTTTATTAGGGATCAGTTAGCTGCTCTCAACAGCCTGGACACAGAAATTCAGCCATCTGCAGCAACCTCTCCTTTTCCACCCCAGTGAGGGCATGGAGGAGAGGGAAGGGCCTGGGCTGACAGGATTCCAATGAGAAATTCAGCCCCTGCAAGGTCCTCAAGCACAGCTCAAAATGCTCATGTTGGGGGCTGCATTTCCCCCCTGTAGTTCAGGGATTACTTGGCTCTCACTGCATGAAGCTGAGGGCTCAACAACTTGCTCCTCTGCAGCTCTCTCTGGCATGGCTAAGTGCTCAGCCTTTCTGTAAAAGCCAGGCCATTAAGTTAAGCAGCTCACTTGAGCGGATGTTTGAACTTTCTGTACCTTTGGGAGGAGAGGGATGAGAGCTGTGCCTGGGAGGTCAGAGAGCAGCCAGCAGCTGACATGCCAAAGGTCACAGCCAGCACCAGCTGGCAATGTCAGCCAGGGCTGGGAGCGGTCAGGACCATGCCCAGGAACACGTCACCACCCCAGAGAATTTCACTTGCTCCTTATAGAGTTCAACCACTCACTATCCTGATAACCCAGGGCACAAGTTTTGTTTTTACAAATAACATTTGCAAATTAAAAATTTGCAAAAGCTCCAGCAGAGTCCAGAGACACGCAGTTGTATTGAGTTACCACTGCAAATGTGAAAGGAAACGCACCTGGAATTCAGGATGTGGGAGCAGGTGAGACAGAAGGGTGCGGGGACCTTTGGCACCAGGGCTCTTCCACTGGGTCTCCTGTGACTTCTGCCCCACCCTTCAGAACCACTGAGAACTCTCTGGCCTGTGGGTAAGGTTGATAGAGAGAAAATGCTGAACAAATGGATATTATTCTGCTTAGTGGAGTGAGTTAACAAGTTCAAAAAAACTTCAACATTCTTAGCTGGTTGCAAAAGGATGGAGGGGAGAGGAGGAGCCTTGCCTCCCTGACAAAGCCTGCTCCATTGCTGGATTTTGAAATGAATCAATATAGAAAATGAGTCCGGCAGCCAGATGTCTGCTTTCATCTCTCTGCACTGGAACTGGAATAAAGCCACAAAATCTCCACCAAAAATACCTTCTTTGAAAGCGCTTTGTCGGTGGCTTTGCGACTGCGGGGAGGGAACAAAGGCAGCAAACGCGAGGGTCTGATGCCACCTAAAGGCCGCTTGAATTCTCACCTCCCAGAGGCTCTGCTTGACTTTGGAACTCTCAGCCACAATTTCAGAGTGTGAACTCTTGTTCAACCTCCAGTTCCCGTCATCAGGCTTTGTTTAGTTTGCGTTTAAGTTGATCAAACTTGACTGAAGCTGTCCATGCTGTGTGCTGCTCCACGTGAAAACTGCATGTACTGCTGGCACATGTAAAAAGTACAGCTGTCACACCCCAACACTTCCAAAGGACAAGGCTGTACAAAAATACAAGTTTTTTTCATATTGTAATCTGTCAATCTTTTCTCTTGGAAACTTAAATTATTTCTAGCTTTGCAATTGAGATTAGAAACTGTGGCGAAGGGCTGAGCAATGTTTATATTGAGGATGGGCTTTCTACTGTTCCCCCAGGAGTCTGTGCAAGTTTGGCCCAGCTGCAAGTCTCTGGCAGAGCAGTTCCTGCAGGCTGTGGGACAGGCAGCAAGCCAGAAGTGCCCACCTTCACTGGATGCTGTCCTGGTGCTCCCAGTGTGCTGCTGCGCCCATGGCAATGCCCACGGCCAGGCTGGCCCCGCTCCAGCTGCCCACACACACACACACAGCTAGGCAGCTCCTGGCCACGGCCTTCCAGAGCCCTGCACCTCTGGGAACACCCTGGGTCTTTGAAAGGACAAACACCAACCCACACAGCAGCCCCATGGGTGAGGGATGTGCTTCCCTGCCAGCGCGCAGAAAGGAAGGGAGAGAACATCGGTGCTCACGTCAGAAGTTTCCATCAGACCCACGTGCACAGCATGGGACACTGGGCCCTTTCTCACTGCCCTTGGATACACCACAGCATATCCTGTTTTGAGAAGTTTCCATGGGCTCAAATAGTGAAAACTCAACAGTTTTGCAAACTAGATATGCAGAAAATAGAAAATCATCAACTACCTGCCCCAGAGATGACAGCAATTTCTGCCATGTGCTCAACAGTGTGTAATGGTCTCAACTGGCAAGGCAGGAAAATATGAGTCAAAATGGTCTATTAGAGCCCTAACCATGACATTATTCTGTCTCCTTGTGCCATCTAAAGCCTGACACAGCTCATTCTGCAGATTCTGCAAAATCTGCTTTGCCATGTAACACTTATCTCCAGAACAGCTGGAAGTCTGTGAAAGACAACAACAGGCCATCACCTGGATGTACAGCTTTATCAATCCTTTTTAATGTTCTTGCTTGGTAGCTTGCATGCAATTCCTCACAGTAAACACTGCTTCTCTCTATTGCTCTCTCTTGGGTTAAGCAGTCTAATGACAATAATTATTTCCTATCATATTAATGATCCATTTTGAAGCTTATCTGTCCAAGGGCTCCTACTTCCCAAAACTTAAGTTTTAATGTTTATTATGCCTTATTATAATGTTTATTATACAAACAGGCATCCTTTATTTCTACTTTATTTCCATGCTGTGGCTTGCAGAATCTCAGATCCTTCAAGTAACACTGTGAAGGAGTAAGATTTAAGTGAAAATGAAGGGTCTGATGTGGTTTGTAGACTCATGGGAATAAAAAGAACCTGAAGAAGTAAATTATGTATGCCCTTGGCCTTACAGTGGACACTCCTCTGGGTGGATACAGTGTTTACTTACACATTAGTGCAGCACTAAAAAGATTGTAGATGGTTCTGCAGACAAATTATAGTCAGAAAAATACTAAAATCTTGGTCAAGATTTATTTAAAATGCTAAACCAAAATTATTCTACGACATAGGGACCAAGTTCATCAAACTGTCACCAGACTCAGAGGACTGAATTTTGCCTTTCTTGTAAACAGAAACAAAAGGCTGATTTGTGGAAGAACAAGGAAAATAAACATTGTGCAGTCCTTAAAGACATTTCACAGAGTTGATACAGCTACAAAAACAAAACACCGCAACTCCTGCAGCTTCACAGGCTCCAACATACACCATATGTTGGCAGGGCGTGACACAGATACCTTCAAATAACTTTGCATTAAGCTTTTTCTATAAGGAAACCTTTGTTTTACTAATAATTAAAAAGGGCAATTTCTTTGAGCTATTTTCTTGCTCTGTACCTACTCAGCACTAAAACCACCCCAGCCCCTCATGTCACCTGTGATGCCATGGTACTGCAGAGCAGGAGGCAGCCCAGGATGGGCAAGAACTGACCCCCCTGGGCTCAGAACAACTGCCTGGCAGTGCCCTGCTTTTTACCAAGGGCCTGTCCTCTTTACAGCACCTGTGACAGAGACAAAAGCTGTTCAACACAAGATCAGGTCATTTTCTTGCAGAGTTCTCAGGATAAGCACAAGCAAGAAGCCCTCTCCAGAATACATTCTTGAGAAGCAGCGTGCAAAATCAAAGCATCTTCTCTAAAAGCAAGAGATGTAAGTGCATAAACAAAAGGCTGCTATATGAAATCCATCTATTTAAAATACTGTTTATTTGTGATTTAACATTAATTAGCATTACATCTATGAGCAATTTCAGATAACATTTATATATTTTCCACAGGACACAAGAGTTGGCTGGCTCATTCTTTATGCCAAAGCAAGTAAATAGAGGCATTAGCAAAAGGTGCAAATAGTTCACGGTTGCATTTTAAAAAATATTTATGCACATTGCATTCATTTAGATATATTTTTAAAAAAGTTATGAAAAGCGTAGTTCACAGGTTACTGTTTCTACATATGTTGTAATACAACACAAATAATGTAGAACATAAAAAAACAAAGTAAGCAACTGAAAGTTTCCACTATGATTAAAAACACTGATTCCAGTATTTAGTGACAGCTAGAAAATTGTTTCCAGGATCCATTCCAACATTGCATTATCACACTTACACGGTCAAAGCTAACCAGCCCCCAAACATGCTATAATCAACATTTTTGCATGCCAAACCACTCTCCAGCCATATTTAACAATTATATATTGTATAATATTTCAACCGGTAATTTGGGAATCACATGGATCTTAAAAGATGTACTTCCTATTGGATGACTGATTTACAGACATTTGACACAGCGAAGAAACCCCTATGTTAATCTCTATGTTTAGTTTGTATTTACAATACAGTAAAAGTACTAAAATGACAACACAAGTAAAAATGAGTAAGTGGCAGTACCACCCTTACCCATGGCACTAGGCGCTGATTTGCTCTGGGTTCATCCAAAGGACAACACAGATTCACGAGACCCTTTTACAACTTGAATGAAACTGAAGAAAAAAACCCAAAGTGTTGCACTCTGCATGAATCCATACAAATTATTTAAAACATCTAATATGGAAATGTCACTCTGCTGATTTAATAAAAATATCCCGCAATCCGTATCATATATTTAAAAAAAATAATCACCGAACTTTTACTTTCTTTGTCTCCTCCTATTTCCCTACTATTTCACTTTCCCTTTTAACATTTTTGTTTCCTTCATTTGGTTATGTTAAGAGATTATTTTTCTTCATTCATTAGCAATACCATGAGAGAGAAAAAGAACAACCCACAAATAATTTTTAAACATGAATCCAGTTCAATTTTATATGCTTTTATCCTTTGATTTTGAAGTCCCTGGATTCCTGAATTATATTTAAGTATACTCTAAACCAAGCATTCTTAAATACACTCTAACTATTAAATGCTTGGTTCACATGCTTATAATACCTTTATACTGAATGGTATACAAACATTTGAACATATAAAATCTTCTTTTTGTTTTGTCAGTTAAACTAAATTATCAATGTTAAGTGTATAAAATCCCCCTTCTTGAAAAATAAGGGTTTCCCCCGCCCCAACTGATAGAATAAAAAAGAAGTCTTCAAAAATTATATTTCACTAAAATGAAATATTTGGCAAAAAAGTTATTGAATAATGGAAATCTTTAGACATTTTGTATAATTCCAAATAAACTTTCTCTTACACAGTTTTTCCCCTGGTATTATGTGCCAGTGTATATTATTTCTATATGAGCTAATCTTAAAAAAGATGTAAAGGTGTGCTGTTAATACGTACCCACTCAAATAGGGGTACAGAAACATAAAATATATGGTCAAAAACCACAATACAAAAATGTATGATCTGGTTTCCAAATGAGACAGCAGTTTTAAAAAGTCATATGATCACTCAACAGCAACTTTAATAAAGACTTTAACTGTACTGAAAATTTTCAGGTCTGCAAAATACTCTGAGCAGAACTGGCTGCTGCATACTGTGATGGCATTTGACCTTGCTATGATGGTAATTGAGCACCTGCCAGTGTAGTTCTACATGAAACTAATCAATGTTTCCAACCCTCATAGCAATTTTGGACACAGCTAAGTGAGAGATGAATTAATTTGCAATTAACATGAAAGGTTTTCTTGTGTCTCTTTGTTTGGTTTCTTTAAAGCAAAACCTCTTCCAGTTTCTACTTGTTTAGGTTAAAAGTCCAGTTTACTGCACACCCCTAACACTACGCTGTTAATGGTCAACTTAAAGGTTTAAAATGTGCAATGTCTCCTCACCACAGAACTGCACTTATGCTTCCACCTTCTCCTTCTTTTTACTCTTTTTCAGGAAGGATGGGGTGCGGAATTTCTTCTTTTTCTTTGAAGGGGATTTGGAAGGTGACCCTTCAGGGGACAGAGCCTCTTCTATCTTTTCAGAGCCTTTAATGGTAATCTCCACACTCTCCACAGTACTCAACTGACTGACCCTCCTGGTGAGATCCTCTTCCATGTCATGTGCATCTTCCTTCCCGTTCACCACCACAACTGGCATCTCCACAGATATTAGGTTGGCATTCTGGGTGTAGAAATCCTCATGATTTTCTGAAAGAGCAAATGATTCTGCAATTATTTATGTACACTTTCATGCAAAAAAACCCAGTGTTGAGACACAGCCTGAGAGTCTGGACTGTGATCCAAAGAATGAAACCCAAAGTGCTTAGATGTGGTTTTTTCCCCTTTATCCACAATCTTAGTTGCTGTAAGCAGACAACACAGTCAAAATGTCATTAAGGGAAAATGGGCTGAAAAATTTAACCTTATCTCTGCCAGGTGCATACACAGCTCAAGCTGTATAGAGTATGTACAAATACAGTCTACACAGCATACACAGCCTCAAGCACAGTGAGAATTACATGTTCCTGCAAGAGACTGATTTATGAAAACACAGCCAATCCATATAGAAGGCATTGGAGAATGTGCCTTTTAAAACGCCTACTCAGACTTCTAGAAAAGTCTTAGGCAAAGTTTTTTTTACTAAAAAAAACATTTTTAGTAAAATCAAATATAATATCTGTTTGCTCCACCTGGTTAATATCTAAGTTTCAGCACGCCCTGAGTTGTTTTCTGTTTATGAGAATATTGTATTAGAAAAAATTGGGAAAAAATAGTTTTCTGGACAGAATACCACCCAAACTTTTCAAAAGAGGGCTTCTTTTGACTCAGTTGACTTCATGCAAGTGTAAAAGTGCAGCAGAAGAGTCGAGGACTTGGGTTATTGGAGCCCTTGGCATCAAACAGAAATTGCATGGAATACCTTCTAATCTTTCTGGGACATTTTGCGGGGATTGAGTTTGTGACTGAATTTGTGACACAGATGAACCGTCATCTGAGAATAATTCCTGTTCAGCATCTGCAGGACAAGATGTGAGTTAGTAGCCAAGCAAAAGTGAAAATCAAGCAAGAGTGTCAGTGTTAATGCTACAAGATTTACAGGTCTGCTACAGCTTTGTGTTGCTCATGCTGACAACAACACAAAATTACAATAAACAACTGAAACTCTAAAGAATTATTGATTTGTTTTATCTGATAAAAATTGGTATATATTAGTTCCTTATTAGAAAGCATTAAAAAAGGTGGCAGGACTGCATTCCAAGCCCCATGGTTTTATCTTGTCACAGTCTGCTGGTACAGTAAGCAATTACACTATGTCCTGAGTGTGACAAAGTTGTTTTATTACACAGTATTAGTGAAGAAGAATTCACAGTAAGTGCTATTGTTAAAAATTAAAATCAACTCTGAATTAGTAATTCTCTATGGAACAGTAGTATTGGAAGAAGATATGAAAAGTGAAAGTAGATGAGACTTGCACACTGAGAGAACAGAAGTAAAATTAGAGAAGCCAGGGCCAAACATCTCAGTAAACTTTTGCTCAGTTGGGCACAGACTTGGATACTTGATCTAACTTTGGTATCAGCTCTGAGGAGGAGCTGGATTAAGATGACCTTTGTGGACTCTTCCACCTTAAGTTATTCTATGATTCTGACACAAAAATTCATTATGGTTAATTGTGCTTTAGTCAACCCCATTTCTCTGCAAACCTTTAATGCTTTAATTTCAGCACTAACTAAAATAAAAGAACGAACCACATTCAACAAAAGAATTCTACCACCTCAAGGAATGATTAGCCCTAAGCTAGTTGCCAGCAGTATATGCTAATAATTACCATGTACACATTTTTTACAATAGATATTTTCAGGCTTATTATTAAAATGTAAACCCCAGCAACTCAAACCACACTGCTGACCTTCCAAGCCCTGCTGCTTGCGCTCAATGGTTTTCTTGTACTCTTCCAGTTCCTTTTCGGTGAGGTGGCTGAACGGGTTGGGCGGTGCTGGCGGCGCGTGCTCATCATCAAACTGCACTGGCTGGGAAGAGAAAGCCACAGAATTTAACAGTTAAAAAATATGAAGCAACAAGCAAAAGTTCAGGTATTTTTTTTTTTGGCCAAAGTTTGATGACAAAGTTTTGGCAGGGAATACAGAATTAAAACACAGATGTACTAACTGTTGGGTAGCTGGAAACTCTAGAATTCCGATTCACTACAGTATTTTGGATAATCTTACTAGGGATATCTATAGTGTTTGGAATATATTCTATTCAAGAAAAGATTAATATGGCCAGGTAAGAAAGTGGAAACCCTCTCTCCCAATAAGAAGCCTGTTTCTAATGAACGCTGCCTTTCACATTGTCACATCCCACCTTTTTAACTCAGCTACTTCTTGGACTCAATTGTTATCTTTAGCATCACTTCCACAGACTAATGAAGGCTATTTTTGGCCCTATGCATTCCAAAGTTCTTCCTCTCTCACTTAAATGAGCTTAGACAAGGATCCTACTTCATTAACATTAATGGTGGCAAACTTAACACGCACATCTTAATTTGAAAGTAACTTTTTAAACCTTTAAAATGAAACATGAATAAGATGTATCACACCTCAACAACTGGAATTAAAATAATCAGTTCTAACAAAACATTCAGAACAAAAATGGCCCAAGCTGACATTTGAAAGACAGGCAGCCAAATAACCTGAACAGCTGTAAATTAGTTAATTATGTTGTACTCACTGAACTTGGCTTTTTATCCACTACAATCCCTGCGAGCAGCTGAGACTGAGGTCCTGCTGTCTTTAGGTCATATCGGTTTTGCTCCCTTATCTATAGAGAGAAAACAAACCAGGTTAGAAGAAGATATTTCTCTTTCACAAACCCTATGCCAATCAGCTTTGCAAAGCCACTAACACAGGCAGCAGTGGATGGCTGGAGAGTCAAGCTGTGTGCTGCTGCACCTAAAAATGAAGAACTCTTCTTCCACCTCTGAATACACAGCATATGTTGTTTGGCTCTTTCAGTACTCACAAATATTTACCCCAGTCCCAGTTCTTGCACTTCATGCAAGCCAACATTTAGAAATAAGCTCCCAGGAACAGCCCCTGAGCTGTCCTCTCCCCCTCATAAAGGATGCATGTTCAGCTACTGGAGGAAACTCTGTGGTCACAAAGGTTGGTAAAGTTTTTCCTTCTGTGAATAGTTGATTGTTTTCCCTAAACTAACAGCCCTAGCTTCTAATTGTCAGAGCTTAAGAGATTGACAGATAGATATAAATACCAATATAGATCATATTAAGAAAATCCTACAGCAGAGAATTAGTAATAAACTCTCTGTGAGCCAGTGACATGCATGAATTTAAAAATCATTGCCTTGGACTTGTCTTATTAATCTCTGGATGATTAGAGGGTGCCTTTCCAGTTCTGAGGAAGGGAGTGGCTCCTTCTAACTCCACTTCAGTCCCCAAGGACACTGATACAGTGCTTTCCAAGAAAGAAAAAGATATGCAATCCAATGAAAAGTGTCCTGAATATCTGTTAATATAGTTATTCTGAGGGTGGAGTATTTGGCCAGTCTGATAATCAGTGTCTTTCATGCTGGAAGGGAAAGGCAGAGAGATATTTCTGTTTACAGAGAGATCCAACAATAATCTCTCATTTTCTTTTTTTTTTTTACTGCCATTAGAAATTCCAGCTTAACAAGCACTAGGCAAATTAAAACAGAACAGAACAAGATTAGAGTCTGAGATTGAATCATGCTGCAGATGATGCACAGCAATTCTGCTGGTGTTGACACCTAATTATCTACTAAATAAAATGCTAAATAACAGGGACTACCATTCCCAATCTATCATTTCCAGAGTTAACACTCATCTTTCATCAGACTATTACACTCAAGATTTAAATATATAAATATTGCATATGTATCTACAGATTTTATGTATATCACACATTTAAATACATGTTTTTGGTGCCAAAAATCACATATCGTGTAAGAACCTTCTTAATAAAATCAAAACATTTGAAAATGTTATTTTACAGCTCTGCTGAATCATTACTTGAACACATAATTTTATTTGGAAATGTTACAATTTTCAGTTCATTTTACCTTATTTCTCTTTTCCAACACTTCACTTGGGTTTGTGTTTAGAGGAACAAATTGGTTTGGATCTTCAATTTTGATTGGCGTTCCTCCACTAGTCTTAGAGGAGTCATCAGCTTTCATCCACTTAAAAAGGGAAAAAAAAAAGACAGAAGCTAAAATACCCAGTATGGTAGAAAGGAACAATTCTCTATGTTGTTTTTCTGTTAAAGAAGAGATATCAAGAAAGGACTTTCTGACTTTATTTTCAATTCCACATGACACCTAAAAAAATAACCCCAATTCCTTTACAGGTTTGTGTGTTTGCCCAAGAGGATTTAAGTTGCCTTGAACATGACTACTTTTTGTAAATACTGACATATATTCCTGAAAAATCCAGTGTTAGCTGTGTATTAATGATGCTGTATTTAGAAAGGATCACACTTTCTAGTAACTGACATGTAGATCCAGAGCAACCAGCAACCAGCTTCCATCTCTGCTGACCACACATTGACTACAGTTTTTTTCCCTTCTCAGGCAGGGTTCTGAGGGTTTTTTTCCCCAGCTCAAGTTTAGAAACCTGCCAGCCTGCCAGCAGGAGGAGATGATGCTTTTACAGTTGTACTGGGAGCAGCTGAGGAGCATTAACACGCTCTGCAGTCCCACGAGGGCCACCTCTCTGCAGGCAGGAAAAGAAGTGTAAGCATCTTGCTGAGCTGCAGGGGGGGGAAAATCTTCATCATCATTGAAAGCCTGTAGCACGAACAGACCTTTCAAAAGCTGTTTTCAGTAGGCTCACAAATAGAAAGAGGACAGCAAGAAATGAATTAGAGCTTGTGTCTCCCTCATAAGAAAGAAGAACAACCCACGGTTGACTTAAAGCCTATCTATATTTGGTGGATAACTAATAGCACAAGAAGAAGTGGTAGAAAAACTGTTTTCTACTTCAGGAATAAGAAGAGATGGTTAGAACTGTGAAAATAATCGTTAAATTTTATCATAAAGTGTTACTCTTGCAGTCAACCCCTCTCTCCTTAAAGAGAGGAGACCCTTAGCACCAATGTCATTAAGGCTCTGAAAAGCCTATTTTAATATGCTCAATAAACTTATTTGCTAATCCTAGTCAAGATTTCATCATATAAACCATGCATAACTTACTTTCAAGTAGGGTAAAACCAAAGAGACTGTCCAACACATCAACCTACCGTGATCTTAGTCCTGGGACTGGTTTCCCCATTCCAGGACTCCTCAGGCACATTCACTTTCAAGTATGTGTTTGGAGAGTTCAGCCATCTTGTCTTCTCTCTCTGTTGCCTCTGTGCAAGGAATTTCAGTGGGGAAAGTGGGACTGAATCATCTTCAAAGGAAAAGGCAGTCACAGTGGCTGGGATCTCAACATCACTCTTATGTCTGGGTTTTTCCCTGACTAATGGTTGCCTATAGGCATAGCCAGTTCTGTATCCCTGTGGAGGGGAAAAATAAGAAAAGAATGTTTAAAAAATTAAAGATTTTTATTATTAAGTAAAACGCACTACATATTTGTAAGATGGTGGGACAAAACTGAAGCTCAAAGCATTATAAATCTTATTAAGACAGGATACTGCTGTCAGAAACAGTATGACTAAAAAATTATTTGCTTTACAAAAGCTAATCCTACACTCAAAACCTTACAGGACTACAGCACCAGCAACGTGCTCTCACCAGGTTGTCCAGCATCCTCATGAGTGCTTCAAATTCTTGCTCCCCAACTTTCCATTTTTGTTGTGAAGCCATATTAACTCCACCTCCTCCCATTGCTGCCACGGCGTGTGTGGAAGGCTTGAACTTCTGCAGATCCAGTAGTAGGAGATTGTCTATCCCACCTGCTCCAGCCAATGCATGAACCTGGACACATCAACGAGTGTATTTGTGAAAAAACTTTTGTATTCTCTGCTTTTTTGAATTTGCAGCAAGAAGTTGCTTAAATACATGCTGTGGTTACTTCTCAGGCTGTTTTTCTACTGTCCAAAAATTGCATTAAAATACACAGCAAGTGACTGCTACAGAAAACATTATATCATCTGCTATTAATTGCACTTTAAAAGGGGTAGACTGAAACACTTGCTTTCAGAGTACCTTACAAACATCTTTCTGCATCACAAGATTAAAAATTTTTCATTTTTCTCACTGTTTCAAAATGAAAGAGTGTCTGAACTCAAAATGAATGGTAGGGCAAGGAAGGAGAGGAATGGGAATCTGCCATTTGCACATCCAAATGCCTTTTAGGGAGGACAGGATCACTGGGGAATAAGAACAAAGTGATGAAGTTTCTGGGGACGAGCCTAAAACTTATGAAAGGTGAGAACACTTTCAGTGGTCTCTCTTCACATATAATAGGTAATATCAGGATACCTAACCAGCTAAAGTTAGACAGAATGGAAACACTGAATTTGTGATTCAAGTTATTTTTAAATATGCCACCCACTAGCATTGCTCTAAAGACCTTCTTTTAATTTGGTTTCACAAGTCTGAGATCACAGAAGAAGCTTCTTTTCTTGTAACAACATTCAGCCTCAGTAAAGGAGCTGGATCTTAAGTCCCACTTCCCCATGCAGTGAGTACCAGCAAATCTATCATCTGACAGATTCCCTGCATGAGGCTCACTCTGCACAGCATGGAACAAAACCTTCTGTACCCTTTGGAGTGTAACACCACTGAGACTGTGTCAGTGTTCCTAGAGTGAGTATTTGTGCCATTCCCTCGGTGATTCCCTGATCACTCCAGTCTCTCTTTGACCAGGTATACAGGATTACTGTATATATTCCACAACTCCAAAACTGTGTGATGGAAGAGGAATTCCCATCTGGGGTACAATCTGTAACTCTGCAGCATAAGTGTTTGAAATGAAACACAGATAAATTCTCACTCACCTGTGTTTCACAGGCCAGTTGCACATTGAAAATATAGTGGAATGCTTCTTCCAGTGTCTCTCCTAGTGTTACCACACCATGGTTTCTCAAAACTAATACCTAGTAAATGAAGACACTAATGTTAAATGGTAGAAAGTGGAGCAGGACATGAAAATTGTTTAGGGAGAGCACAAATGAAGTTGAATACCTTGCAACTGGGTCCAAGAACTTTTTGAAGCTGAATTCTCTCTTCCTGTTCATCAAGAGATCCCTGGTAGTTGTAATAAGCAACATCACCCAGAATCAGAGCCTCTTGGGATATGGGAAGGATGCCACACTTCATAGAAGAAACCTGTTTCATGAAAATGAAATGCTGGTAACTAGGGAAAAATGGAACTCTTAAAACTCACATCTCAACCACCCAAGCCTTTGCAGGGTGTACTTTGTTAGAAAAGAGACAAACTCCATAGGGAGAGCTTAGAAACAATCCCTCCACCAGTCTAATTTGCAATAGGATGACAGAGATGCTGTCACCCAGTCTAGGCACATATTTATTGGAGGAAATTTTTGTGAATTTTATTCATGCTTAATTCTCATCTTACTTAATGGTTTATCCTTCTTTCTCACATTTATTACTTCAAAAAGCTAGTATAAAAGAAATTATTCATTCCTTTATAATTTGTCTGTAGCCAAGAAATGTGTATATATGTATATACATATATACATTTCAAGATAAAATAGTAAGAATTTAGTTATTTCAAACCAATTCTTTCAGGCCTGCTTATATTTTTAGCATTATTATCCAGACAATTTAAAGTTTATGTTAACTATAACATTTAAATACTGAGGTAAATCCAAACTGAGTGTAACAACTAATCAAACCACTTAAAAATGGAGCTGCATAATGCAAATGAAGATGATTTATACAGCACATTATATTATCTAGGATGCTATAAATGAAGCCTATGTAAACTATTTGCTTTACAACCTCCTCAACCTCAGTATAATAATCTCTGAGCATCAATTTATTCTGATGCCATTCCACTGTGGTGGCCTAGCCCTCTCTCATGCTTTTATGAGAGAGGGCTGGGCAGAGTTGATATTAAAACCAAAATGAAATTACTGTGAGGAGAAATATGCCCTAAGTTCACAAGGCAAAGGTGTTTTCTGTCATTCTGTGCCCAAGGAAGACTTACAGCAGCTGTGGCAGGGGTGTGGATGTGTATGACACATCTGACGTCGGGGCGGGTGGAGTAGATGGCCACGTGCGGACTGAAGCCCACACTGTCAATACTGAGAGCTGTGCTTCCCTGGTCCACGACATCTCCTAGGATGTTCACCTTGACCTGAAAAAGGTAAACAGACAAATGACACTCAGAAAGGTTGTGGCAACTTCAGTTATCTAGAAAATAGCCTTCCTTTCTTATTTAGCACCAAATTTCCCCCCACACACTCAAGGCTCAGAGCACAAAAAGTAGGAGAGCAGCCATGAATGTGTGTGTCAATAAACCACCCTGCTCTACTTGCCCTTGACAGCTGCTGGAAGCTCAGACATGGAAGAAGTAAGGATCAGACCCTGATACAACATATATTCTACTCCAGCCTAGCTGACCTTTCCTTGTTTCTGACTTTCAAAAATGCATTCCATTAACATTTCCTACATTTTAAATATGAAGATAACTCAGAGCCTGAGAAATTTCCAGTAAGAATATTCAGTGCACAAGGATTCATTGGAACATTAAAATAGTAATTCCTGGATCAACAAAAATCTACAGGGTCATGTGTCACGGTATTTTGGTTCTCTATTTGCTGTAATAGTATCAACCTCATTTTGGTATATCCCTTTCACCTTGAGTCAGTCTCTTTACAGATATGCACTGACATGAAGAGCATATGGCAGGTTCTACACCAAAAGATGTGTGATTTAGCAGCTACCACTGCCTAAATACCAGCCTGTAACTTCACCCAGCTCATTTACTGGGCCTGGGGAAGATTATTTGACTTTATCAGCTCACTTCCAAAGGTAAGAGGTGACTCTGATAACACTACTCCTACAGAGTCATTTCACATGTGTTGCCACACTCCCAGGTTATAAAAGGCTACACTGAGGTGTAGCTGAGTTTCATCAGACAGGAACACAAAACTTTGCTGCTCCACATGGAAGCTGGAGACAAAGAAACAGAAAGTAAAACTAAACCCAAGAAGAAATACTGGCAACAAAGGCTGCTATTATCTATGCAGTTAATCAGCTTTTCATCTGGTGGGTAAATATTAAAAAACCCCAAACAACAGCATAATTACAGAAGTCCATTTAAGCAGCCACAAAAGTATTTTAGAAAACAGGATGAGCCTTGTTGGTTATTACAGCAGGTGAATCACATACCAAATTAGAAGCTGAAGCTTCAGAAAAAGACAGCCCTCTTGGAATAATTAGAATGTGGTCATGTTCTTTGCTTACTCTTACCTGCAAAGGAGACAGGAAATGGATTACTGATCTAATTTACATTATTCAGAGGGAAAAATAATTTGAATGAATAGGTGAGATTCTAAGTAAGTTTTTTTTCTCTGAAATACTTACTGTGATATAGGTATTTGGCAAATGTGCCCACCCAAACAAGTCAGCCAATCTGTACAAACTGGCTAACTTGCAACGAGTGAGTTTTTCTCCCTTAACAAATGAGGAGGTGTCTACCCCAGGTAGGTCATTGATGGGTGTAATCATTCCATGGCCTGAAAAACAGACAAAAACAGATGATGGCCAGTTGGACAATTAAATGTATTTCCAGCTATGCCATGATCTTCCAGATGCAGTGTATTTAAATGGCTAGCAAAGCAGTACCAGCATTTATGAGACTGGATAAAGGTTTTCCTGAGCTGTCTCCTGAATCAATATCCTACACAGGACTGGTACTGGGCTCTAAGACATTTGTCACTAATGAAGTATTTTTATACTTCT
The DNA here is from genome assembly GCF_027887145.1 of Ammospiza caudacuta. NCBI lineage: Eukaryota > Metazoa > Chordata > Aves > Passeriformes > Passerellidae > Ammospiza > Ammospiza caudacuta. The sequence continues at coordinate 28,988,749 of NC_080601.1, read as the reverse complement.
TTACTATTTTAAACTTTGAGGTTTGTTTTTGTTACAGGAGCAGATTCCTTGTAGACTTCTAACACTAGCAAAACTAATTTGAAGAGATATCTCAAGTCTTAGCACTTCAATTCAGCCCTAATGAAGAAATTAGGATTAGTGCAAGAGTTCTCAAACCCTTAGACAGAAGGTATCACCTCTTAACAGAGAAATCATCAACATCAATTTCTGTCTTTGACTTGTGACTACACAAACATACCCCTCTCCCCTTCACAAATGCACAACAGCCTTCTGAAAGCTCACAACCTTTGTTCAGAGGGAAAGTTAAGATCAAAAGAGCTAAAAGTCATTTTGGTTTTCAGGAAAAGAAGTGTGCACTTTGAGATCTGTCCCCATTGTCCCTGGCAAACACAGCAGAGACAACAGTGGGACTCAGAGTCTCAGTAACCAACCAGAGACGTGAACACGAGGCTATTTGGGCTCTCTGTTCTCTTCCACTCGTTTTGTTAAATAAACCCTGAAGTACCATTTTGGGACCAAATCTCCAAAGATGATGAATGCTGACAGCTGCCACTGTGCTTCAGGCTTGTAAGCTCCCATATGATGTCCACCCACAGAACTTAAATTGACTTGAATGTCTCAGTGCTTCATGACTTGGAAAGAACTTGGGTGTTAACTGCGAGATCCCAGTGACATCTTTACAAGTAGAGCGCAGACTAGGAGCTGTTCTTAACTGTGGGAGCTGTTTATCTGATAATTCAGTTTGCCAGGGGATTCTCCCCACCTCAGAGTTCTTGGGATTTTTTTAGCAACAATCTATATGCAAGAGTAGAAAAATAAAGAAACTAAATGGTAATGTATTTCACATCTCAGTTTATATTCATGTTGAACTCCTAACAGAAACAGAGCACAACATTTTGTTCCCTATGTCAGTTCAACTTTTATTAACAAATTATAGAATAACTGAGTTTGAGGATTCCAAACATTTTGGATATCATTATACAAGTCAAAGAATTTGAGAGAATGAAGCCTAAAAAGGCAAGTTAAGGCCACCATCTGTACTACTTCACAGCTGAAGCAAGCTCTGACAGAATTTTTATTCAAGGAAAGAGGAGATTCCAGCACTCCTAAGCCCTGGTAACAATTAAAAAAAAAAAAAAAACAAAAAAAAAAAAAAAAAAAAAAAAAAGCAGTTTATGTATAATTCACTTACTGAGTGAAGATGAGGAAAAACCTGTAAAAGTGCTCCCTGTAATGTACTCAGCAATCTGCTGTAATGCAAGCAGTCCAGTGGGGTTATTGCCCTTCTTCATCTGTTCTTGAATAAGGCATTCCAGATCTTCTCTAAAAGCCTGTAGAAACATTTGAAAAACATCAAGGAAACCCAGCCTTGATAACCTTATTTCTATTATAGGTGGGGCTGCTAGTTTTGCCTCTTATTAATGTTACATGAAACTTCCCCACAGAATTTGTTTTTAGCTGTTTTAACTTTGCCAGACTTAATCATCTGACCTAAACTTTGCATGCTAGGTACTGGCAATTTGTGGGGCAGAAAGGAGGAGTTTGGTCACAGAGGATTTACTATTTCCCAGTACACAACAAGATAAAATGTATTTTTTTTTAATTATTGAACTCATTTTTATCAGTAATTATTGTCCATATTTTGGAAGAGATACTTGAAATTCGATCAGGATGTGTTGCTTTCTGTGCTGAATATTTTTTTATAATATAATCCCTCAGAAAACCCATTCAAATTTGATAAAGTTATAAACAACTGGAAAACTGGAGCTTATCCACGCTCAAGTAATATCACAGACATGCAAAAACTAGAAGGAATGCTATCTCCTCTCTATTTTTCCGTCCCCAAAGGGAAAAACCCTTCCTTCTTTTTCTGAATAAAGTGATTGCAAGCCCAAGAGATAAACTCTTGCAGAATATATAATGAAAAAGTTTTCATAGTATTATTAAATTTAATATACTATGCACTGTGGACAAAGCCTGTTCTTTTGAGATGATAAACAGATTATTCCCTATCTACAACAAACCCCTGTCCTAGGACCACTACAGTCCTGACGTTCCTAGACTCAATAAATTCTGTTCCTTCAAACTTACAGGTTACATTTTCTAGCCCTCTCATTACTTCTTGGCAGCATCATGCAGCTTTTCCCCAACCTTGCAGTACCCAAAGCTGCACATAACACGAGCTGAGGTGGATTGTGAACACTCCTGGTTCCTTCCAAAAAGACATTTGGTGTCTTTACCACGCAGCTGGCTCCCATTATAACTCCAGACTATTCCCTGTAAGTAATTGCTCCTTTCAGTTTGCCTTCCTTGGCAGAGCACTCGCTCTCAATTAAAGAAAGAAAACAGTTCTGTATGACAAATGTAATTTCTTCACTGAATTTTAATTCAGTCCTTCAAAACACCCACTCTGCTGGGCAAAATCCACCAATCCCTGGGGTCTGTTCACCAACAGGTTTTGATTTGTAGGAGAGAGTGCTACTGAACCCCACAAAGACATGCTCAAGACTCTGCTTGATACAGCCTCCTCAGCTGCACAGTTGAATCTCCAGGACTCCTAATTACCAACTTTTCAGATATCCATGCTCTCCTTAGAATAATTAGTCAGGATCATGTTTGTACCTGAGACTTGCTAGATTTTCCAAAGTAAAGCCTCTAAAAATTCCCCCTGACTGGCTCTGAATGGATCTGCTGCACAGATCTCTCAGTGCAGTCCAGAATATTCACGTGGCACCCCCCCAACAGCTGAAGAACCTCTCACCAGCCTGAAGATGAACAAGCAAAGTCAGATTTTTCTCTTTTGTGGCTGCTGTTGGTATGGTCTATGCAGCAGGAGAAAGGAGCAGATGAGGAAAAGTAAAGGAAAAACTACAGAACTGAGAGAGGAAAAAAACCTAACTGGGGGAGAGAAGTGGAGGACAGGGAGCAATGGCCATAAACTGAAATGTGCAAAACTCCAGCTCAACATGAGGAAGAACTTTAGATCAAGGGTAGCAGAGAACTGGACTAGGCTGCCCAGTTTTCTGCATTATATTAAATTATTCCTCCTTCACTCCAACAAGGACTAATAAAAAGATCTGCAAAAACATTAATAGTAAACTCTTATTAGTCATATTCAGATTTCTGGAGTTTTTTTTTAACCTGTACAATTAATGTTACTTCCATAGCAGAAAAAAAGGTAATGTAATATATTTTGGGAAATTTTTGAAAGAAAATTTTTTAAGTTATTGCATATTGTATTTTTAATTCTTCTGCTTTTTGGTCATGCTATTTTCCTTCTTCTGAGCTTAACACCTTAATGCTAGCAGTAGTATGCTACACATTTGCTGAGACTACTACAAATGAGGATTTAGTGTTGTATCAACAGCTCTGTTAAACCAAGCAAGCAGTTTCCCTTAAAAACAGTTTTAGAAATAAGAGAAGATAGGTAAGAGGCAGGAAAGTAGCAAATACGGAGATTTGGGATGAGTTGTAAAGCAGGTGAGAAAATGGATGAAGTGCACAAAGTCAGGTATGCAATTTATCCACAGGCCAGTGCATAATGATGTTTGCTAGCAGCCTTCAGCCTGCCACATGGGTATCTATGAATATTCCACTACATTTCATCCACTGCTACAGACTTCTGAAACTTGGAACTGTATATCCTTATGTAACACATGTGCTAACACAACCTTCCTCCATTTCTGATTATCCCAGTGGGCTCCTATGAAGGGCACCACCTTCTTGTGGTCAACAATTTACCTTTAATAAGAGCCATTAAATGAATGATATTTATTGGATATTTATTTCACTGTACAAGACTGATTTCTGTAAAACCACCAGCTTGCAGGGCTCTGATTCTGGGATCTGACCAGAGCAGCAGGAGCCTGCATCTAAAAACCTAACTAGAGCCTGGAGACCAAATTGTTTGGTTTTGCTTTAATTCATGAGATTGTAATATATTTATATATGTGTGGCATTACACTGCCCACAAGTGATCAAGCAAAAGTCATACAAGTCATACTGGAGAGAGATGTTTTCAAAAAGATGACAAACATGCTGCTCTGGCACAAAGCAGATATTTTTCAAGCAGAAAGGTAATTTCAGATGTAGTATTTGACAAGAGAAAGCTGACCAAGGAAAAACTGTAGTGTCAGATGAATGAAAAATTATGTTATTCAGCTGTATGCTCAGCATTGCTCAATCAAGAGAAAGTTTCAGGGATTTAGTAGGCTTTTTGGGTACGTGTGCATTGGTTTGTTTGTTTGTTTGAAACCATGACAACTTTAGACATGAGACACTAAGAGCAGTGACTTTCTGCAGTGGGGTACAAACCCCAAAGTGAGCAGCACAGCACTTCTTGGCTGCCCTTGGTCCTGCCAGCACAGCTGGACTCAACACCTGCCTGTGCCTGCACACAGCAAGGGTGCAGCCAGGCTAACCCACCCCTCACAGCTGGGAATCATTTCCTGTTTGCACAAACATCCTTCTGTCTTCAGGGACCTCACCTGCCCAGCCAAGCACCTGGGTCCCCCCTGTTTGTGCTGAAGCAGCACTTCAAGCATCAGCCTGAAGGTGGATAGGAAATATCCCATGGTGTGAGAACTGGGCCCCTGACAGCTGCTGGGAAGGAGGAACAGTGACATTTCAGACAAGGCGCACAACCAGGAGGATGCTGAGTGGGGCTTTTACTTTAGTCACCCAAGAGAGTAGCCTGACCTTGGCAGAGTGCAGGCTGCTGCTCTGCTTCCATCTCACCCACCTTCTGAGTGCCACTCCACCAGCTTGCTCTGAGACATGAATTTCCCCACCACTCACCAGTAAAAATGAACAGGGCAGCTCAGCCTGTTCCTAAAACTGCTTCCAGAATTCCACTCTTTCCAAAACTGTAATCAGCTTTTTTACACCAGCTTAGACAGCCTTACATGGTACTGTACAGCCTGCAGAACAGACACAGCTTTTCTTGATGGAGTCATTAGTAGGATGATTAGGTCAAGGTCTTTCTAATATCATAAAATTACTTCTCCAGAACTATTTGCAATCATCTTCCAAATACACATCATAGGTTCAGGCAGTTTAGATGGAAAAATCTCTCAACTTAGATCGGCTGAAAGTCAAGAGTGAAGTTAACAAGCTCAGTTCTGACTCATTTACTTCCATTTTCTTTCAGAAGTACAGTCTAACTGTGAGGTGACAGTGTAAATTTGGGCTTTTAAGAATCAAAGCAACATTTGCATGTACCAGTTGACAACTAGTATTTTTCAGGAAGAACTAGAATAATTAACTTGCTAGAATAACTTATTTTACATGGATTCACACATACATAGTGCAGAATAATGATGTTATGAAAAAACTTTGTATTAGTCTCTTCATCTTGCTAGGCAGCTCTCTAAGGATGTTAAGAAGTACAAAGGCTTGTAAGTATTTTGACTACCTATGCTGTTTCTTTTTTGTTGACCACTGATTTTGTTGACCACATGTATCCACCCAAAAGAAGTAGAAATAAAATAAACAAATAATAATGGTATACAAGTCATCTACAAATACTCCACACCACTGCAAACCTTTAAGAGGGGAAAGCACGTGCTCACATTAGGACTAATAACAGTAATGACTAATCAGTTTCACATCATTCTACAGGAAAGTAGCTAAAAAATACATGTGAGGTCTCTACCTTTAACAGCAGCACTGCCGTTAGACTTAAAACTGCCAAATGAACCAAAAACTCATTCAACTATTTTCGCTTTTGCCGATTTTGATCAGAGTTTCTAATATCTTAAATCCATTTTTAAAAAGGGCATAATTCAACTTATCTAAACATACCCACACAGAGTCTCTAAGCCAAATCTCCACCACTGAAGAAAAGTTTCAAAACTTAACTGGTATTTTGTCCTCGAGAGTGAAGAGATGTTAATTTTGGTTCCTGTGCTGTAAACACGGCTGCATGTGAGAGGAAGACCTTCAATGAAACAGCCAGCACAGCTCCTTAGAGGCTCTTTCAAGACTGAAGTTTAGATACAAACAGCCAGAGCCCTCAGTGGAAAAGGGTGGAGCTGGCCACAAAAAAACCGCCAGGGAGCGAAGGCTGGCGGGGAGAAGATAAGAGTCACAAAAAGTGTTTGTCAATGCTGTGAAGAGAACAAGGGGGATGGGGCTTCTGGGTTAAGACAAAAAGAAGCAGTCTCAGTCATAAATATGGGGAATTAGCTGAAGTTATAGTAATCTCTTTGCTTGCACTGAAGGGTGAGGGTACCTGGGCTGGATTTAGTGACTGGGCTGACAGCAAGGCGCTCCCCACACAGAGCTCAGCCTGTGCCAGTTTTTCCAGCTCCTCTAACCTGGTGCACACTGGCTTTCCTCCATGAGCTGCAGCAGAGTGTTCACTCCTATGATAAGCAGCCTAGAGATACCCCATGATTACAGCCAAACCTGAAGCACTCAACTCCTCTGCCAAGCCCATCCCCACCAACCCAGAGGCAGCCACTCACACAACTGCTGCTCTGCATGGGGGTCTGGTCCCTCCCTCGTGTTCTCTCGTGGAGCAAAGCCATACCATACATCCTGCCAAATGGAATGTAAATGAAATGTGATGAATGTAACTGGAATGTACAATGAAATGTAAAATGCTAGACAAAATCAAATTTCAGCTTGTTAGGGGTCTCACTCATTTCTGGGCATAATTAAGTGGGATTTTCAGTAAGTGCAGGACTTGGAAGGGTGGGAGCACACATGGTGAGGATGCACTAGGAGGGATGGCAGAGCTCTTGCAGGGTGTTCTGGATGCAGCCAAGGAGAAAAGTCACCAGTCATGGCTTTCCAAGGTTTTCCAGGTATTGTTCATCTGGTGGCATTTATATCTAATGACAAAAAAATACAGGTCAAACTAAGTGGAAAGGAGCAATATGGAAATAGAGTGGAGTGAAGGGAACCCAGTTTGATAGAAAGAAGGGAAATTCTCACAACCTGCAGTTGTGGTGGAGGACTTTGGTGTGAATTTACAGTGCTCACCACAGCTACAGAAATGAATGATAGAATGATAGCTGGGCATGGGGATTTCTTGGGTCCCCACAGAGATCCAGTGCATGGCCTTGATTTGAGACAATGTTACCCTGACCACAAACTCCCTCTCAGTTAAAATGTTGTCACAGTGCACAGGGGATCTTTAAGGGACATTTTGTAGTATGTCTTCAATGACATATCAACTGAGCTCTCGCCTCTGGGTGAACAAAATGCTGCACAGGTTGTATGATGAAAGCATGCAACTAAATAAGCTATTGGAATGGGAGGAGAGTCATGACTTCCCAGCAGGATATTGGGAAGATGTCAGAGAAGACAAAAGCCAGAGCAGGGAGCTGCAGGTGAGAGGACTGCCCAGTGAGGAGGTCCTCAGGTGATGCAAAAGGTTGTGTGTTTTTTGTGGCCAATGGGTGAGGCTTCTGAAGGATGTGAAAGGCTTTTGAACTTCTGAGAAAAGAGCAGTAAAAGCCAAAACATATGAGGAACTGAAAGGACTTTTATATTTTTAAGAAAATAAACTGCCCCAAAAGGGAGTGGTATTGCAAAAATACTGGATGTTCACTCGATACAAACTAAAGTAAGCTAAACAACAGCAATAGCTGGGGGAAAAAAATAAATTAAATCATCCTTCATCTCTGTCCTGATGGTTTGAAAATAACATATCCAGGAAAAAAATTCAAGTGTGGGTGAGATTGCTTGTTTTTGAGGAGAAAAATCTGCCTGCATACTGCATGCTAAGGCAGACCTCTGAATAGAAGAGTTGCTAAGCTGTATAGTTATCTCCCCATGTTTTTTTTGGGCAAGACCGGTAAGTGTGGGAGGCAGGGGGGTGTGCATGTGCAAGGCAGGAAGGGAGGCACAGCACAGAAGTACATTCTTAACCTCAGTACAACCCCCCCAAATTTTTCAGTCTGGATAGTTTCACCTGAGCCTTCCTGCAATGGCAGTACCAAGCCAGAGTGGCCCTGAATTCCCTGCAGAGTCACAGTGGGTTGGTAGACACTCTCTAAATCCAGCACTAAATTAAAGTAAAGCCTGATGGGATCCTGCCAACACAGAGCTCAACTTTAGAAAAAAAAATTCCCAAGCTCCAAATAGCTATGTTTTATATGTAAAAATAGCCAGTGCACATCCAATGGGTCTCAAGAAGCCACACAAAACTTCACCGGTAAATTAAAAACATAAACTGCACATTTAAATTTTAGTAACTGGGCATTTTTATGTTTACATAAAACAGCTGTTCCACTCATTGCTCCAGACACAACTTCTTCTTCCATTAGTAAAAATAATGAACAAATATATATATATATATATATATTAAAAAAAACATGTATCTCATATATAAGGACATCTTTTGTACAGGAATGCATCCTCTCCTATTTCCACCCTCACCTGTAGCTTTCCTTTCAATACATCAATATAAAGGGATGGAAGGTACTCCTCAGTGCAGCCTAAGCCCTGATCCTAATTTCCCATTGGGTTACACACATTGTCCTGCTAGCTGAAGCCTGTAGAAGCTTTTCTGCTGGGTGGACAGTTGTTTCACATGGTGTCACTGTGCTGGAAGCAGTGTGACACTGCTGCCTGCCTGCAGAAACATCCAACACCTTCCCTGCTTCACCATGGCTGTGGGGATCTTCTCCCCATTTTTATGTTCACTCAGCTCCTCAGTGCTGAACTGGCTGCTCAGTTTTCATAAACATCATATTTGCACAACCACTGCCCTTTTTTTTAAAAAGTGCTTTAAGAGTTTCTGGTTGCTATGGTGACAGCATCAGAGAAATGCTAGAAGGAAATGAAGGCCAGAAGGACTTGTGTACCATAAGTGAAGTAAGGAGTTTGATGGTACAGCAAATATATTTTTGTTCTGTGAAAAACACAGTAACTCTGTGTAACAAGCAACATATGACTGTTTAGCATACAGACAAAACTGTTTTTAATTGCAGAGTTAAGTTGGAAAATATAAAATAAATCCCAAAACAACCATCCTATCTTTTCAGATTTTGGGTATATTATAGGGCAATTATCTTGAACCCAATAAGCAATAAAACTAGCCCACTGTATAAATGCAGTACCTTTCTTTAAAAATAACAACATGCTACCTGAATCCTCTGAAACTGAAGATGTTACTAAATAAACCTAAATGGCTTTATGCTAAGATTGGCCAGCAGTACTTCTGGATGCTATCAGGCTGCTCAGGGCCAGCTGATTTTAATTTCTTTCCACCTTTCTAACAGCCACAGAAGAGCAAACATGTTCAGTTTATCAGATTCTACAGGGGCTACATGCAGCATTAGGCAAACACATCTGAGAACTCACTGATAATGTCAGGACATTCTCCATGGGCAATGGTCAGAAAACAGCTATGATTTGTTTAAGGTTTAATATGAACAGACTCCAAGACATTAGCAAACATCAGAGGTAATGGAAATAGCTTTTCAGTAGCTTTTAAATTATTTAATTTAGGAAAGGGAAATTGCACATCAGAGAGGAATAGTCAGATGGCACACTAGTATGGGCACCAAACAGTACATCAGAGAGATGCAGCAGCTTGATGTCTGAAGGTGTCTGGTCAGGCCTGTAGCCCTTACAACAACATGCACTGAGTAATATAGACTGTGGTTCCTGAAATATACTCTCTAATTTATTGTATTTCTAAAGGATTTAGATTTTCCCACTTGAAAGAAATAAAAAAAAACCCTTGTTAATAAAACTAGATTAAATTAGTACCGAAGCTTCCTACTATGTGACAGTGATTAATCCTTTAGTTTTGCACCTCTGCTCACAGAAAGTGCATCTTAAGAGCTCACCTCAATATATCACCACCACAACATGCTTGTGTACTTTTAAGACAGCTGCTGTCCTTGCTACATACACTTCACATTTACTAATACTTGCCAGAAGAGGAGTCATTGACTATTTCTTTGATCTGAATGCATTTATCAAGGCTTGGTGAAGACATGCATTTATAGATGTAAGGCTGGGTGAAGATTCACCAGCAAAGCAAGCTCTTCCTTAAACTGCGTCTCATAATTTCTTTTCTTCTCAACACCTGACAACTATATCTCATAATTTCTCCTCTTCTAAACACCTTACAATTATATTCTCTCTGTCAAGTGGAGTAATCCAGAAAAGCAACAAAGTTCCATGAAAATATCTAACACAATGTAATTCTGCAGCTATAGAACAAAAACACTATGGACAATGCTCATCAATTCAATCCTGAACCTGTGTTACACAGACTGGTAACAGGAACAATACTTTCTGGCCATTGTGTGATAAACTTTAAATTCAAGAAAACAAGGTAAATGTTTTCAGTCCTGAGTCCCAGGGACAGTATGGCACACAGCAGCTGGAGCCTGGAGCCTGGCACACTGCACCTTCCACCCCAAATAAATGCTGAAATTCCCTTGATGGACATTTACTCACAGATACTGTATAAAAATGCTTTCATTTCCTTGCGTGAGAAATCACTGCAGAGTTCCTCTAAATTTTCTGTATCAGGAAAAGGGAGGATAAAAGGAGATACTTGAGGGGAAGTGGGAGCTCAGACAACTCCTCTTCATGCCTGATCCCACACTCAGCTCCCACGTTCCCATTTCTCTCTAAGCCAAGCAGGCAGCAGGCCCCTGGTTTATTTGGACAACTGTTCCCTTACACAACAAAAACTTGCAACTTATTGGCAGCTCTGAACAGTCACTTTCCAAAAAGTGCTGGGCTCAACTTCTCTTGCAGCAGGACACTGACAGCAGCCCAGCAGCTCTCTGTCCCACAACCTTCTGTTAAAACAGCAGCCTAAACTCAGGGGTTCACACACCTCTTCACACCCCTTCCTAAAAATCTGGATGCTGACATTGCATCTACTATAAAAAAACACTACAGAGGCTGCAGCAAAGGGACTTCAATTACATCTGGCAGACTTGGCAAAAGATGCCACAAAACGTTAATGAAATAGTTACACTCATCAGATTCAATACTGTCATCAAAAGGACCAAAAAACCACCATCACATACAAAACTAAATGATCTCTCCAACTTATTTTTATCTGTTAGGCTAAAGATTTAGTCTTTCTGTGAGTCCTGGCTACTCATAATGTGAGTATTTTAACAGGAATGACTCTGATCACATTTTATAGTTGAGTATTTAACATAAAATGGTCATAATTAAAACATTATGCAGTACCTCCTTAGAGTATTTTCCTTATAAAAGAGCCTGGCTGCAAACCCAAGCTTGCACAAATTGACTTGAAAAATAATAAATTCCTTAGTCAACAGGTTCACGTTATACTCAAAGCAACACACAGATCCAAGAGACGCTCCAGGACAACACTTTAGCAAACAATCCTGTTATTCATGGATGACTATAATAGGGTGATTACTAACAGCTTTTTGCAATCTCTTTACATATGGAAAAGCTTCAAAAAAAATTACAGAAGCACCCCAATTTACAGAAGAACTTAAGACAGAAGGATCTGTAAAGCTGCTTAGCCCCTTTCCAGTCCCATTATCCTCAATACTCACATTACACATGGATACCCCTAAAGGATCATTCCACAGGCCTTACTCACTCCCTATGGCTTCAAAATACTCAAAGCAACAGCATTGCTTTCCAATGTATTCATCAGGTTAAACTCAAAGAATACAGGTATTAAAATATAAATTAAAAGTACTGCAAATGTGGTTCAATAGATTGAATACTTTTATATGTAGTCTACACAAGTACTGAACTTACACAACCAGTAGATGAGCACTAACGTGGCTAAGTAGGGGTATGATCACCCTCAAGGACATAAAAAGAACATAGTCTAGCTTTTAAATAAACTCAACCCAATTATAAATGTTAATTAAAGCATTCCTGATGCAAATGATAGGTTAATATTCAAACCCAGAACCAGAACACCACGTAATGCCCTAATTTGTTCCTATTTGACCAGTGACTCCTTCACTCTCTTCCCCGTCCCTAAGTTTTAATTAGGAACCCTGCAGCCAGCCACATCTTTCTGTAACAATGCAATGAACCAATTCTTGCAATGCAATGCAAGAATATAAAAGTATCAGGAGAAAAAAACAACACTATAAAGGCTGCTTGCCCACAGACAAAACACCACACCAACAAAATGCCGGATAATCTATTTAGCAACTTTTCTTAGAAGATGGTCCAGAGATACTCCATCTAGCTGTGACACAAACTTCTTTTTTTACAACACCCTTTCCATTTTACTCCCCATTAGTGGCACTCACAGGGCTCTGCAGTATCTGGGTGACCCTCTTCCTCTGCTCCATCATATTGAAGTCCTGTCTGAGGTCGGGGGACATGTTCCTCTCCCGGATGTACTCGGGGTCATTCTCATTGATGCGATCAAAGTACCGCTCCTTGTGAGGCATCGTGGCAGGGGGAGGAGTGGTGATCACCTGGCTGGCATCAGCACTCATGCTTCAACACTGTGCAGGGAGGGCTTCCCCTGAAACAAAAGGAAAGCAGGGAAAAATGTTAGTTCAAAGGAGGCCAGTGCATGGAACTTCCAAGTCTGGACACAACTAATGTCCCTTTGCGTCTCTGCAGATCATCTAAAATGAAAGGAGAACAAGTGAGTAACTATCACAATGAGAAAATTTAGGAAAGAGTCTAGAAAAATGATTAAAAACCATTAGTAAGTTCTCTGATAGTGCACAATCATCTTTATTTGAAGTAAAATAAAAACCAAAAAGCATACAGTTAGGAGTGACATTTGAAATGACCATTGTACATTTTATGACAAACTTCCCTCTGTAATTTCACACTACACTCACCACCTCCCAAGGTTTTTATACAGCTCTCCTTCCAGAGCTGTTCAAGTAAACACCCAGAAGAGAAGGCCTGTTTAATATCTGCCCAGAGCTCATCTCCCAGCTTGAATGAAGAAATTCCTCAATTACAGCACTTTCAAAGCATCTCATAACCACAGCTTAAAGATAATGCTTCAGGACTCAAGGACCACCAGGGAATTTCCACTGAGCTCCAGCTGGTGCCTGGTCTTTCACAAAGCACTTGGAGACATTGAGGGAACTGCAGAGGTTGTATGTTGGCTTACACAGCACTGAGGCCACATCCACAGCAAACAGCTGAGCTTTAGCTTATCTCCTTTTGTGTGCAATTGTATGCAAAGATTCTCACTGAAGCTCATTACATTAGGAAAAGAAAAAAAAAAACCAATAAAAACACTTTCATGTCTTGGTAGAAAGCTTAAAAATCTCATTAAGAAACCTGATAAGCATTTTTAAACACAAACAAAACTGGATCAAAAGGAAAGAAGTAGACACCTGAATTTTCATACAAAGAATCAGGCTCAAAAGCACACTCAGGAACACCATTCCTCAAAAGCTACTGAAGAGGGACACTTTCTCAGGTTTGAGGAACAAAGAGAAGCAGGATTTGAAGGACAAGATAAGTTTATTATGAAAATACATTTTAACATGCAAATATCTACAGTCAATAATACATTTAATATAAAAATATTTGCATGAAAAAAATATTTGGTATGCAAATTCACATCTTCAGAGGAAAAAAGCTCAAGTCAAGCAGTGTTCAACAGTGTGGTTTGACATTCTGGTATCAGTGGATCAAAGTGTCCTTGCTCTGTGGCACAGTTCACCCACCCTCGTTTGTGGCACTGCAATTACCATTTGGGACATTCTGTGAACAGTGAGCCAACGTGAAGCATCCAGATTGCCTCCACTGTAATCTCACATATTTCCCAGGTGGAAATCCCAGCTTCAGCAGCCCAAGCCCTCCTCCTGCCTGCAGCAAGTCCTTTCAGTCCTTGTAACACCCTCTGCTGCTCAGCCACACCATGATGACTGAGGATGTAAACTGGTTTTCAGCCAGTTTCCCACACTGATTCCCAAATAGCTTTGCTGACAGTGCAAAGGAGAGCACAAGGATGAAATCCTGGGGCACTGCAGCCCTGCCACCAAGTATGAAACCCCAGACAGAAACCAGTGACAGAGCTGGGAAAGCATTAGCAGGTAAGAGCCAAGAAAACTATGTCTGTGACTTTCTTTTATACTACAGATTATGATAAAATTTGGGATTGAGATAAAACACAACAGTTCCTATAGGTTTAATTGGTTTTGCTCTTCCTGCCATTTTTTTTTCCCACAGAGAGAGAGAAAAAGAAAACATCATCTGGGATGCAACATTATCCAGCTGCACACACAGAGCTCCCAGGAGGTACCTGGCATGCTGGATGAACATACCATGTTCTGGGATGTATAATTCACATCCTGGAGACAAGCTCCATGAACTCTGATGGCTTCATTCCAGAGGCTGAGGAAACATATTGGTGAGTTTTGCATGTGCTGCTCGGGTGCAGAAGGAGTTCATTCAGTATTTGCTGACTGACCTCTGGAAAGCCTGGGATGTGGGATCAGTTTGGGGATATTGGGAAGCAAACGGAGTTTGCTTCAAGGAAGTGAGAGTTTGGGAAAAATCTGCTAGAAGTATGAAAGGAGTTTAAGTTTTTCTAAAGACTTAACTTTTGGGATGGTGTCTGGGGATCTGACCACCACTTGGAAAAATACCCTTATAAATGTAACTGTGTATTATGTCTCTGCTCCACTGCCCTGTGTGTACCTTCCCTTTCCCCCTTGCCAAAAAATGGTGAGGTTTAAGAAGAAAAAGAAAAAAAGCATCAGGAGAAAACATAAGACCATGAAATCACTGCCTAAATGCCACAAGGTAAGAAAAACTCAAGACCAGACCTGTCGGCCTTCACTGCTCTCCATCTGTGTTGGGATAAGAACCCCCATTTGAGCCAGAACAGACACCTTCCATCACTTGCAGATAACTAAAACCAGTCTAGAAAGCCAGATAGCAAGAACCTTGCTTGAACTGGTGACCAGCTGTGCCTCCTGCTCTTTTCCTCCTTCCCTGGAGTTGTCTTATCTGACCATTTATTTGCCTAAAACCTGACCTGTTAACCCCAAGTAGGAGACTTGCTCAGCTGCTCATCGACTCAGTTGGCTGGATCAACTACACGCATGTCTGAACTTCAAAACACATTTATTGTTATTATTATAGGTTTATAGGACATAATTAGTTCAAGTCCATTACTTTACAATTCATTCTTACAGTCACAGAAAAGCCCATTCATCTGTAAAAATTGCACAAATGTGACTGGCAATACCCAAAATCCACGAAAGAGATTTTTCTAATTGCCTTGGACTTTAGTTTTTCCTCTTTGCTTTCAGCCTGGTTTGTTACCTCTAGCCATTAAGATTACAACACTGAAGTCCTTGTAGTACAAAACTCCTCCATTACTGAACATAATATGGGTGTTGGGTCCAGTTGTTCTTATTAGGTCTGGTTCAATGCCCGCTCTGTTGGGCCCAGGCTGACTCTCATATAACCCCTACTGTTTCCTGGAAAATTTTCAAACAAATCAACCATTCTTTTATTATTTATTTGCATCTTCTACTGATTTTTTTTAAAGGAGGAGGATATTTGTTAAAAATACCAGCAGCTTTAGGGGATCAAAAAATTAATGTCTCCTTCTCAGCATAGAACCAGCATTAAGACAAAAGTATTTACAGGAAATCCAGATCTCAATATCTATGAATTGTGATAGAGGATCCTCTCCTCCACTTTTGTTTTTTTTTTTTTTTTTTACATTGTATGCGTGTGATACTTGTGCCTAGAGAAGAAATCGGCTTTGCTGCAAGGCTACTTTTGGCTTCCACCCCCTCCAATGCTGTTTATGAATCAAAGAAAGTGAGCTACCACCTTCCTAAACAGTACTAGCTAACATTACTTATGCATGCTCCAGACTAATTGCAGAGACTGAGGCACAGGTAGAAATGAGAGACCCTACAGCAACAAGACACTGTATCTAGACTGGTCAGAACAGAGAAACATACACAAAAATCAAATATAAACTCAGATGTGATTGTATCCTGGTGAGAGCCATCACGCCTGGCCTGCTGAGGCACACATTTTAGCCCACATTTTGACCTAACATGCACATGCTGACACACTAAAAAGAGATTCAAAGTTAAAGAAGAGCCCACACTTCGGCTCACAGTTTTCTCACACTTGGTTCAACTGCTCCAATTTAGCCTAACTAAGAACTGAAATTCAAAATGGATAAATTTTTGTTGCACAGAACCCTCATCTCCACTGAAAATACTTGTAAGGACCTGTAAAACAAAAGGGCTCACAAGGTCTTGCTACAACGTAACTTGTTAATCTAACACCACTTCCCCCTCCGAGCTCTGCCCTCCTGGTTCATGCTGAACTCAATTCTGATACAAAAGAAAACAGGTCGTGTCCTCCAGTGCTTTGATGCCTTATATAGCTCATGGGTTTGGCTTCCATATCCTGCTCTGTATTTCAAACCCGTAACTGGGCTACAGAGAAAGTAGAACATGCCCCCTCTGCCAGGAAGCTGTTTATCTCTCTACTTAGGAGTTAGTCTCATTTAATGAAAGCTTCAATTTTTTTTTCCCAGGAACTTGGAACTGTTGATTTTAGGTTGCAACATTACATCCTGAGCATCCCCATCTGACACTCTGTAAAATCTAGTTAACCTGCTGTGTTGCTTTTGTTGCAATAACTATTTTCAATGTCAAATCACAAAAATAATAATGAGGTCAGAGAAACAAGAAGTACTAAAGTAAAAAAAAGTGCAGGAGACCAAATGAAAGGAAAATTTATATTGAGAAAGAACCCCCCAGAAAGCACTGACTTGATATATTTATATCTTTCACAATGCACTGAATGTATATAAAAATAAATACCACCAGACAGAATAACAGTGAAAGGACCAAATTATTAGATCACCTAGCAACAGAACATTAACCTACCTTTTATGCTGATCTTTTCTGGCTGGTTTCAGACATCTCCATTTTCTCTATGCAGTGCAATCCATCTTACTGAGAGTTCCCAGCACTGCAAGCCAGCAGTGTGTGCACAGCATCATTAACTGCTGTGGCTGATTTGGGGTCTGGGCTGCCCCTCATCGGAGCAGCTCCTCTCAGGAGCACGTTGAGCTGCTCTGCCCCTGCGATCTCTCGCCTGCTTGTTTTTAAGGAACAGTCTGCTCTCTCTCCCCAACACCCCCCCTCCAATATCTTGTCTGCCAGGAGACTTGTTGGAAGCAAACTGGGCGTCTCTTGATCTCAGTTCCAGCCTCCCCATGAAACAGGTTCCAGTCTGAATCAAAGACTTGGCTTTAGCAAACACCGTCAGCTGCCTACGTCAGCTGGCAGCAGCACACACGCTTCAGGAATATGGGGGAACGGTTCAGAGGGATGGGGAAATATGTAGGGGAATGTGGACTGACAAGAGGGTCACCAATGTTATTTTCTGGCACTAGAAAGTTAACTGTTCGTCCTCCCTCCTACATATTTTAGTAATGACACACAAATGAATAACTGCAACTCTTTTAAGGCAAAAAACATAATTTGGATAAGCACCTCAAAATTAAATTAATTCTGAAATTCACCTGATGGGGACATCAAATACCATAAATAGCCAAGTTGAAAAAGTTCATTTTTCTTTTTATCTTACAATGGATTTGGGATTTTCTTACTTTACACATTGTTCAGGTGAGTAAGATGTGTGTTCAGATGCTATTATTTCCTAAACTCAATTTGTAGAACTGGAAATAACTAGATAGGTAGTATTTGTTCAAAATTTTATTAACTGATTTTACTAATATACAGGAATTCCTTACACTAGTACTCAAGCCAAATGACACCATCAAATTGACACAAATTAATTTGCATTTTAAAATAGCCATATCTTCTCCCAGCCTGCCCAGCCATTCAATCTTTTCCCCTTTATCACATCTTCAGTTTCATACCAGCAAATGCCTGTAAGGGTTTTTTTAAGTTAGCTTGTTTTTTTTTTTTTAAATGGATTAATTTTCAGCTCTATCAGTTACCCTGCCAGTTAGCTGCATATCTACACAAATGCTTGTTTTGAAATAAAGATAATGATGATACAGGAGTGTCAAACACCATTGCTTCCAGTAGCAATGCAGCCATAAACAATTTGTCATACTGCAGCCCAAACTGGTTACTAATCAAATAGTCTAATCCAGCATTGCACATTTAAGTCCTTCTGCTTTTAAACAGAGCAAGGTAATAAAATGATCATCTCTTTTCAGACACCACATTAAAGAGACTGTATGGCATCAAGATATATTTTTTCCAAAGAAATAAGCATTTGAGCGCATTTGAACCTTGTTTTTGTGTTGCTGTGCTAAATCTAAAGCATTATTTTTTTCCCAGTTACGTCATGCAATGTTAAAGTCAACACAAATGGTCAAGCTGTGCAACTCACACTTTACTCAGTGTAAACTGGAACAGAGCCAGAGACACTTTATTGTCAAGAAGTGAGAACTAAGTGGGTCGCTGACAGCCACACAGAACATGTGAATTTGAGACCTGCAGCTTTACCTTTAACTGCAGGGGCGATGTTTTTTCTCTGTTAAGGAAGGTTCCTTATAATGCACTCAGCCTGTAGCAGGTGCAGCCTGCACCTCCACATTTGCAGCCTGGCCTGCCAACATTTTTCAGCACAAGTGGGGAAAAAACTTCTGGAGCCCAGAATGCTGGTTTGATGTATCCAATATGCTCTACCACATGGCCATAAATGCTATTTGCATGCGTGGAGTTTCATAAATGAACTTGCATGCTTAACCCGTAGACCCAAACTATTTCCTTCACTGCTGCATGAGTTTTTCATGTGAAAAAAGGGAGGGAACCCTTGATAAGCAAATTATGCTGTCATCCTTTTCTGAGAGTCAGTATGATAAAAGACAATGCCAGTCTCAGAAGCTCAACCCTGGGAGTTCAGATCCAACATCCACCCTGCCCATGTGGAACCTCTTGTGCCAAGGAGAGGCGGTACATAACCAGGATGTTGCCATCACTGCATTGCATGACACTTGAGCAATCAGCAGTGTAATGGTTTCTTTGCTCTGCTCCATGAAATGTTTTCTTGCTTTACACAAAAACTGTTAAGATTGTGCAGACATTATGAACATTTTGAGATTATCATGTTCTGTGCACAAAACATGCAAGTCAGAACAAACCCAGTCACACATGCAAACTAGTCACTGAAAAGTAGCAGAGGAGGAATACAGAGTTTGTTGGTGAAACAATTCACACAGGTGACAATGAAAAGCACTTTATTTTTAAAGACTTACCCCTGCTTATCTACATAATCACTTGTACTTGAGTCACCTAAAAATATTTCACGAGTTAGCAGACAACAGAGAGCTAAATTCAAAGATTACGTTCTGGTAGCACTTATCCGTATTAAGCTGTGAAAGTAGGCACACACACAGCCCACACACAGAGACAATGGCTGAACAATGTCCCTGTGTCACCTGGAAAACATGAAACATGGGCTCCTCCACAGTATAAAATAAGAACTTCTCTGTGAAAAGAAAACTTCACTGGAAAAGCTGATGGCAGTCCCAGCTTTCCATATTTCACAACACTCTTCCTCTCCCTCTCCCTCCCTTGCAAACTCTCCAGCTTCCTCTGGTGACTTTTTTATTGGGCTGTCCCTGACCTGCACAGATGCAGGGGAAAACAATTCTGCTTTATATAAAAATCTACATAAGGTTATGAAATAGAAGAAAGAAGTCTGTTATGTAAATACTTATTTTGAAATCCATTGATTCGCATCAACCTGGATAGAGCCATTTGGAGTAACAAGGACTACTCCCAGCAACCTGCAGGAGCCGTCCTGGATCACTGGTACAATGTGTGACATTGGAGAGCAGGGAAACCTCTTATCAATCCCAGGGCACATGAAAAGTCTTGGTGATTTATGGCAGTTTGATTATCCTGAGAAATGTCATGGCCAAAGCAGTTGCCTCCTGGGTTTCGCTGGAGGGTCAGAGGCTGTGACAGTGGGCAACCCAGATGATCGACATGAGGCAACTGCTGGATTTTACAAATATTTACACCAACAACCAATCTTGTGTATGGCAGCACACAGCTAAACCTTTTTATAGCCCAAACCCCTGGAGTTCCTCTCTCTTCACAGCAAATCTTGACCTTTAGCACCACTGACAGCTCAGTGTAGACCCTGTTTAAGACCACCACCATGCACTGACCATACAGAATTGCAGCACAACGCCCTCCATAACTCACAAGAGAGCACTGGGAAACCCGGCCAGCAGCTAATCTCAGTAGGACAACTGTAACTGGAAACTTGAAGAAAAGATGAAATTGTGCCAGGTCTTCGATCATACACTCTTCAGGACAAATTGTATCTTTATTAATATTATGCACCACACCCTGCACAACTCTCCCCAGTTCATCTTGGGATCTCTGAATCACTTTGCCATAAATTTTATATGAAGAGCAACAACATAATCGCATTAATACACCAATAGCAGCTTGACCATGTCAAAATAAACTGGCTAGCCTCTCAAAAAAGGAATTTGAACATTTTACTGACTTATATACCATTCTCACATTAAACAGAAAACAAGGGCATTTCAAAAAGCTGATTTATGATAGCTGTAGTTAAAAACTCAAAATATTTTAGATAAAACAACACAACTACGTATATTGATTTCACATATGAACAAGAGGCTTAGTGTAATGTTATGGTTGTCTTAAGGTTTTTAACTAGAATTTACAGATAATAATTTTAGGGATTGATGAAAGTGTGAGACAAATGATGCCAGCCAAGCCCAGGCCTGACTGTGCAGCAGGCACATTGCCACTGACTGGCCATGAGCAAGTGAAAAAACCTTAGGCATTGTGAGGAAAGAACTATATCCCCTTATTTTAATAAACGCTTTAAAAAGGCAAGTTCAAATTGAGCTGTAGAATGAAGGCTCTGTTAATAGGACTAACAGCTTATATCAGCCATGAGATGGCACAAGGGACAAAAAACTGTAAATCACTATTCACAGATTATGCTGAGAGTGTCTTTTCTCACCCCATTCAAGGCTCCAAGACTTTCTTTTTTCTCCATTACCAAAATTAGTCTTGCTTTAGCATATGGGACATTTTTTCCCCTCCTTGGTCCATTTATAAACAAATGTTTGTGACTGTCAAAACATAACAAGGGAAAAGTGAACAAACACACAGAATTTGATGGAGGCTATAGCTGCATCCCTAATACTTAAAAAAATTATCATCTTTAGAGGACTTAAGTTACACATACCTTATGCTACAATTTTTCATGTTTTCCTGGCTGTCTTGAGGCAATCCTGCCCCTCCCAGTGCACGTGTTTCAGTCCCCCACCTCTGAAAATACCATTCCCTAATTGTGCTAAACACATCTCTCCATGAAGCTTGAGTCTACAGTGGTTACACAAAGGAAAGAGGGTTAAAAAAAATCTGGGGAGGAGAGCAGGGGAAAGTGTGGAGCAGAGCAGGGCCACAAGGACCTGCCTGACCTACTCAAAAGTTCAAAAGGCAACTACTTTATTAGCTACGTTCACAGCATGTTGCTTTAATTATCCTTCCCAGGGAAATCCCTAGGATTTACAGTAGTGAGAAACCCTTCTTCTGTGTATAGTCACATGGTTAATATTGTCTTCAGCTTGCTTAAAAATAATTAAACCCCCTCACAAACTACCCAACTAGCACATGCAGAAAGTTTCGCATGCATTCAAAGTTTAACCTATACAAATATGCACATCAATCTCAATTGACTTGGCCTGAATTTGACCTCCTTCTTGTCTCTGCCACCTTTTGCTCATGGAATTAGAAAAGCAAATTGAATTTAGAGAGCCGAAGGTCTTCTACACCTTCAGGAATGGAAAACTATTCCCCTGAATTTCAAGCAAGCCCAGCTAATGGCAGAAGGTCACTTTGGACTTAACCACAGCACTGAACAGAGAAGCAGATGTGCCCAGAGCAGCAGCCAGCACATCTCTGAACAAGTGCTGAAGATTTACTAACAAAAGCTTTGGTAAGACAAACAGTGAGGGGTAGGGTGAGTCAGCATCAAGCCCAATAGTAAGAGCAGTATTTCAAAAGTCAAAAGCAGAATACATAAATATTTCATAATTAGGTTACTATTATTTTCCAGTACAAGCAAGCAATTATGCACTGTTATCCCATAATTCTCCTCCTCCATCATCACTTGTAAGCCCTGGAAACTTGGATAAAATAAAAGACACTCCACAGCTAACTACTCTGGTACTACAGAGTATGGATGCATCCTGGCATGCTACACAAAATCATGGGGACTTGCACACATCTGTGATTGTTCTTAGAATGGAACACCAGCTGACACTGAACACTTGTCCTAGAGACTCAAACCATCCTCTCCTTTGATCTCAGTTGCATGAAGCATGAATATTTCATGTCTAAAGAGGAGATGGTCCAATGTACTGAGAACTTCAGCCAAGGTGGTACAAGCAGCCATCCACCCCAGACTGCTTCAGTAGACACTCACTTTGTACTACAGCATTGTAATGCAAGTGAAGAATGAAGAAAAGCTTCCTACTTTCTCCTCTAACCAGGGACTTGAAGAAGCTGCAGCATCAGTAGCTCAGAATTCCAGTTGCAAAGACTCTGCTATAATTTTGCAGGCACGTGCAGTCTTTGATCAGTCACATGCAGCACTAAAGACTCTCCCTCAAATCCTTCCCCAAACAATTCGTCCAATTTTGCCTTCTACTGGCTTTTTTTGTTGTTTGTAATTTCAAGAATATTCTGAAGCCAACAAATATATTAGATGGATCTGTCTTCTAGTTAACTAAATACTTGAGTAATTTTATTTGAATTTCCAAAGCCCATAAGTAAACCTGGCCCGAAAATGCTATTGGCTTGTTTGCAAATAAACCTGTGTACTGCGTGGAAGTATCTGACACCTCATCCATGGGCTGAATTCAGAGCCTGAAATGTAGAGGCAAATTCTTTCCTCAACTCTAATATTAAGAATTAAAAGCAACAAATTTAAAAGTCAATTAGTGATTTTTAGAAAAATGACATTATGTTCTGAGCTTTGGTGATGCTTTTTTTCCCTCAATATTTGAATAACTAATGGCAATGATCCTAGGTAAACAGCATTTCACCTCACACCATAAGAAAATTATTGATGATACTAAAAAATGTCTGAGGCTATGGAGAGTCCATCTACTGGATGAATAAAAGTAAGTAACATCTTTTCTAGGTTTTTCAGGTTTTTTTTTCACTTTTGTTTTGGGTGCTTTGTGAGTTTTTTTATAAACATCTGTGAAGACCTAATACTGTTCAAAGAATTAAAGATCTCCATGCAAGAACATGCCCAAAAAATACCACAAAACTTGATTAATACAGTGCTGAATAGTAGGTGATTAGATACTTGCCAAGGGCTCCTTCATGACAGCTCCCACAGACGTGCTGGAATGCTGTGGAGGACAGCACCGACGCAGGGCAGCCAGAGCTCTGAGCTCTGCCTTAACCACAGTGGGGATGAGGAGCAACCACATCTTTTTTTTTGGAACTCATTTCTTAATCCAAAGAGGAAAAAGGGAATCTGCAGGACTGATCTGGTTTTGGAAGTTTGATCTCAAAGGTTTCTGGAAGAACAGGAGTAGGTGCTGCTTTTAGAGTTTGGCAGTACTTAAATTTATTTCTTTCCTATAAGATGTGTTCCTCTAACTTGCTAATTTATTGCAGCATTTTGGGCAGGGAGATAGCTGGATTTCTATTTTTATTTTAATTACTGAGTGATGCTTCCAGTGTGCATTGAAACAAGCATGTAAGATACCATTTGGGGGTTGCTGTGGGTTTATAATTTTGCTCTTTTTAATTCTCTGGCAAATTGCTAAGGAATTTTGATTTTGGCCTACCTCATCAGTACATGTTCTCTCTCTGTGATAAATTATCAAAACTAATCAAAGTTTGTACTGAAAAGCAGTCAGTATGATGTGATGAAAGCATGCAAAGTTTTGTGTTATATGAACAGACTTTTTCTTGAAACTTCTGGCTTCAAACTCAGGAAAGTGGAATTCATAATGAGAAACACTCCTACCTGGCACACAACCCCCGTCCCTCAGAGAGTGCAATTATACAATTATGCTGGATGAAACTTGAAGAAAGGTTTTCATTACATCTATCCTGTGTTCATTTTCATGTCATATTTAACATATGGTTTGTGTGATACTGGACCGGGAGATCAGTGGTTTCTGGAAGACTAAAATGGATGGTTTATTTTTTTGAAGTTATTTTTAAATGCCACATTCACGAGGCACTGGATATGAAGCCTTTAATAATTATACATCTGATATATAAATAGCAAAACATGAGAAATAAGTAAACAAACAAAGCTATCCTTTCCTGGCCACTCCTGGCATGGTGCAGCAGGTTGTGGGCATGCCTGGCTGTCCTAAAGTAAATCAGCAGCCATCCTGAGCTAACAGCACATTCCATTTTCATTCTCTGTTAGAAACTGTCTCCCACAACAGTAAGTTCTCCAAGCTGGCTGTTTCATTCTTGTATCCACAAAAAGTAAGTGCTGCCTTGTGTAATTATGACAGCACTTTCACAAGTTCAGAAACCCAATGCCTTAATGTTACTTTTCTATTTAAGATTGCAATATTTTATACACCTGAAAGGTTTTTGCCCCTTTTGCAGGAAATACGTTTTAGTCTTTAAAACCGAGAATTTTAATTATCTCTTGATTCTGCAAACTTGTGATTGAGTTCAGTTAATTCTCTACATTTAACCTGGACTTTCTTTTAGTCAGTGCCCTATAATCAGATGGACTGAGCAACTTGTGCTTCAGGTACTCAGCATCAAAATCGTACATCTTTAATCAGATATCAGCTTCTGTAAAGCACAAGCAAATGATGTTTTTACCTTAGTACAACATTTGGCTTAAAGTAAGCAATAGGTTCAAAAGTTAAGTGGCAGGAATGAATACATGCACAGCAAGATCAGGTAAGATCTCACTTTCATAGAGCAGCACGTGAACAAGCAGTACCTGGACCTCTCTCTGACCTGCAGCATGAGCCCAGACACAGATCCAGTCATTTAAAATAACCTCCCATGATAATTAAGCTGAAGTTGTGAACAAGCATAATTTTGCAAACATGGACTATGAAAGGGGAACCTGGATATAGAAGAGTCAATAATTTTCTTTCTTCTTAATAAGTACTGTTTGTGCCAAAGGTGGGAGTACTTCTGAAACATGAACAAAGGAATAGGTATGTTTGGAAATTTAAATCTGTAGGTTAAATTTAAAAACAGCATGTACCCTCATAGCATACTAAAGGCTAGCCAGTGTTAAAACTGCTATCTATAAATAGCTTAAGTTCATTGTTCTGAGAGGAGACCAGCATTAAAAATTTTCCAGGTGCCAGTGAGCAATGACCCAAGTTAGTTCTACCTGAGCAATAAAAGCACTTGACAAAAATGAGGAATGTACTGCTAGGGGTTGAATTTGTTTTTGTGCCCTCTCCTTCCATTTCCAATTGCATCATTACCACTAACAGAAAGATAAGTCAATTCAAATAATGACACTCAAGTGATCCCATGTAAAAAAAAAAAAAAAAAAACCACAAAAAAAAAAAACCAAAAAAACCCCCCCACATTTTTGTTGTTATTCTTACATCTCATCTGACCTCCTCAGTACAACCATGAAAAATACAAGGGGGAGAAGGAGGAAAAACAAAAGACCAAACCAAAAATCTGAACGAATTGCTGCACAGGCTCAGAATATCAGTTAAGAAATATAGCTGCTCTGAAACATTTAAAGGGAATACAAAAGGGCCTCTACAATAGTATAACCTTTGCCTCTGTCTGCCAGCATCACAGTTTACACGGTTTCCATGGAAACCCTCTGCAAACATATGAATGTGCTTGTTGCATTAGATGTCGAACAGAAAATCCTTTGTGGCAACTCTGGAGGGCCATGGCCAGTGCCAACCTCCCAGAGGAATAATGCCCTTCACTATGCCTTGCCCAGCAGGCTCATGACACACTTGCTCACATGGCACAGCTGCTGCCACCGCTTGTTTTTCCCCAACTGATAAAAAAAGAAAAGAAAAAAAAAAAAAAAAAAAAAGCGCACATCATAACTATTAAATATTTCCTCCTTCATGGAGAGCCCGTTTTGCCTTCACCATACTGACAGCAAAGTCTTTGGTTCTGGACTCTCAGATGCAGTGCAGGAACTGTTCTGTGAGGACTGACTGGGAAGCTTCCAGCAGGGCATTGGGAATACATTTGCATATTGAGTAGACAGCTACCCAGGAAGGGGATGCCACAATTCTTCATTATTATGTGCTTTGAGAAAAACACATTAAAAAATACACATAAAACCTCAGCATGCAATAGGTACACCAGTCCAGAATATAAAACTAGTTTCATCACCTTGTTATTTCTCATCATGGGAAAACCAGCTGACCTACAAATAACTCACTGGAGGGGCTCATCTTTCAGCCCTGGAGGCAGGAAAATTCTACTCAGGACAGTGAAGTGTCATCAGGAGAGGTGGTTTCTTTTTTTGTTGTTGTTAGGGGTATGTGTGTAAGTGAAAGCTGAGGAACTAAAAAACGGGTTTCTGCTTTACAAAAGAGGAGTATTGCTACTGGCAAACATCTGGCTGTTGTGTGCCTTCTGGATTTTCTAAAAATTCATGTCCACTCTGTAGCTCTACATGTTTTACCAGCATTGAAATATGAGCGCTTCTAATAAAAGTGCACCTTCAAGACCAGCAGCATGCATACCTGGAACACACCTTGGTCTGTAGGCTAAAACATTGCCTTACATCCTTACTCTGAAAAAACAAATGTTTGGTACAGCAAAATAGACATTAGAAAAAGCTTATTCAGCCAGAGGATGGTTGGGCACTGGAATAGCTCCCCAGGGCAGTGGTAAGAGCACCAAGTCTGACAGAGTTCAAGAAATGCTTGGACAATGATCTCGGGCACATTGTGTGATTCTGGGGGATGTTTCTTTGCAGGGCTAAGAATTGAACTTGATTTTTGTGTGTCCCTTCCAACTCAGTCTGTTCTGTGATCCTGGGATCTAACTTCTGAGATATCAATGACATAATCTACCTAATTGCTCATCGATGTGCACAACTTCAGGGGGATGACCCTCAGGGAGGATGACACCTCCAAAGGCCACATCTAAGATCAAAGTCTTTGGACCCTGCATGGGATGGGAAAGCCTGACTGTGCCATTCCATGTAGAACTGGGGAGGTCAGCACCTTTCTGCTTGTGACCGGACTCTTCACCTGCCATTCAGCCATTTCCAGCTACTTTTACTGCCAGCGGCAAAAACCAGCAATGTAACGGTTTTGTCTTAAAAGCTGAAGAATGAAGGAAAACAGATTTTATACTAGAAAGAGAAAACAAACTGAACACTTTCAACTTTGCCAGCTCTCTGTTTTTGTGTTTACTTCTTTCCCTTTCCCAGAGAGGGCCCTGAGGGGAAGTTCTCCCTGCTCCCTCATGGCCACCCTCACCTCACACCCACCGCCAGCCCAGGCCCCAAGGCAGCAGCTGCCAAATTAACTCTGAGGGCAGCCAATCTCTGCTTTTAGCCTCGCCTGCAGAACACAGGACCGCGGGGGTCACTCAAAGCCCGTGTTGTTCCAATGCTCTAATAACCCATTGTTCCCCTGCGGCCGCCTCAGCGAGATAAAACGAAAGGCCGCGTTTTCCGAGGGTAAGCGAATTCCCGCTGCCAGCCAAGGGCTCGGCCTCACATGGGGCCAGCCCATCCTGCAGCTCGGCGGGGACCTGGTGGGTTTGTTTTTGTTAGTGGGGGTTTGCAGGAACATCTGCTCAGTGAAGGGATGGTGTGGGTCTCGCCATTGCCTTCTCCACAGGGCTGGGCAAAGCCATGTTCGCTCTCCCTGCACTCAGGAAAGATACTGCAGTGACAGTCCCGCGGCTAAAATCTGGCTCCTAACTGCTGGATATTTATAATCTGCTTCCTACCTGAGGTTGCAAAAGGATTGACAATCTATGGGTCACTGCTGTAAGTTTCACAGGAGAGAGGAGCCACAGCGTGGGCTCAGGGCAGAGAGCCCCGGCACCAGGGCTGAAGCACCCCCAGCATCACATCCACCAGACTCCAGGTACACAACGTGTAAGTACTGGGACGGGAGAAAGGACACAACAGGCAGAAATTAATCCAACAATACAGGAAATTGTAAGATTGAAAAGTCACTCGTTTTATATTTTCACCACATCCTCTCGTCCAGTAATGAAGTTCGCTGAACCTCATTAACATTCCGCTAATGAGACATCCAACTGCCCAGAACAGCAATAACGAACGTGAGCTCTGTTTCCACCAAATCTACCAGAAAGATTTTTAAGGGTCTGCTTTCCCACTGACACAAACACATGACTCCCATTAGCCTTAATAAAGGAACAGTGCATTCAGTGGAAGAGAAACTTCCCAAGGTTGCATAACTGAACTGCAGCATTCTCAAGACACAGTATAGACTGCTAAAAGAAGTTAGCAGTCCCAAAACTACAGGGACAGGCCAAATCCTTCCATTACTTTCCCATTAACTTTTGTCATAATTCAGACTTCCTTGCTTTAGGCAGTGAGAGTACTCAAAGCTTTTTTTATGACAGAAAAAGGGAAACGTAGATTTTTTAATGGAAAAACAAATCAGACAGTGGCATGTTTAAATTCTATTTTTAGGCTGAAATAAATTAACTTCAGATATGGACTTTCTTAATGCATTGTCCCTACATACTATTCTTGACTCCACAGTATATAAATTCTTACTTTTCTAACAATGCAAATTTGTTGACAGGATGACAGGTTAAAGTTTATCTTTCAGGCTGCTTCCCTTGCCCCAGTCACAAAAATCTAGTTATGTCAATTTATGTCCCTTTCAGTGCTCAGTGAGGCGAGGAAATGGAGTGGAGTGCCAGAATGTGGAAACAATGCAAAAAAACTAATGCCAGAACTTAGTATCTGCCTCCTAGGCTAAGCTCTGCTCGCCCTCACAAAGCTTTGGGATTAATATTGTGTATCTCAAAACTATGCTTAAGAAAAACCTTCGTTCCAGATGTTGAAAGCATGATTAATCTACTGAAAGTTAGAAGCTTTTTGTTCATCCTTTCTCCCCAGTTTATATATTTTAAAATACTTGGGTACTTAGCTCTTGTTTTTTTTTCTTTGACCAGGGTGCATGTATGCTTTTGGATACTAGAAAACTGAATTTAATAGACTACTTAAAACTAGTTGGTCATGCCTTTACCATAAGAATCTCTCTGATTCTGGTGTAATGAAAGAATCTGATGTAATTTAAGAAATCCAATACAATTGCAGCATACAATAATGAAGGCTTCCTCATGCACTCTGCTATAGCTTTAAATGAGAACAGACTTCTCTATTATCTATCACACTGCAATGACTAATATGGGAGAATATCTAGTCTGCTACTACTCACACACATGATAAAAACTCATTAGCACACATACTCACAGAAGCTGAACTACTTTGATACAGTAAAGAGAGATGGGGAACTACATCTCTTTACAATTGCTGTAACCCTGTGACCAGTAATGAGCTGTTTTAGAGAGCCATGTGTTCAAACATATCCAGATTACCTACCTATAAAAAACCTCCAAACCAACAGCAATTAAAAAAACAACTCCAAACCAAACTCAACCACAAACCAAAATATAAGTGATTCATTTTATTTCACAGACTTAAAACCTCAAAGGTACAGGGACCCATGGTACTGCAGCACAGTGCAATCAGCCCTGTGCCCCATGTGGCTGTGTTCACTTTAGCTGCCTATAAACACTCAAAACTCTGAGGCCAGTCCTACTGAGTCTGGTGTTCTCCTTGGCTTAAGCAGAAGCAAAATCAGATCTCATTTCCTAAAAAAAAAAACCAAAACAAAAAACCAACAAACCCAATCCATCCCATAATATACAGAATGACCAATGCTAACAGACTGATTTATGGATACATGATACTAACTACAGTAGGAAACTCCATTCAAACAGAGAAACTGTAACTCACCAGTCATGTCACAACACTGAAGATAAAAATCATGCTGGTGTCAAATAGGAGACACTCAAATTACAAGACAACTATCTGCAGCATCCATCCCCATCCATTCTGTCAAACACACAACTGCAATAGCACAAAGCATCTTTATGACAGGAATAAAAGGCTCTTTAAATGCTCCTTTTATTTTTTATTGAATGAACCCACTCTTACACAAAGTTCACTCAACGATGTCTCGAGCTTTAGCACTGCCAAATCCTGTATTTCATTAGTCAACTATGGCTTGTCAGTCACACACAGAACCATCTGAAATATTTATTGACTGCATACAATTTCTTCATGTAGTAGGTCAGGTGGTTGTTTAAGACACTGCACTTATTACTATATTGATAAATGTAGTTGTCAGGACAAGAATCTTTTCAGTGTTACACCACAGCTGACCAAACATTTCCCTGCTCCAAGTTACTGGCAAAACTCAAAGGGAGTTAAAAACCAAAGCCACAGACTCCTCCCAGGCAGTGTTAGTTTCAGCATTTTCTGTAGCTGACTCTTCTCATAGATCAGTAATCTCTACTAACAGTGCCTCCCTCCAAGGAAGCACACTGCACCACACCTCCCAATTGTTTTAGAAGTACATATATACAAAGACCACAGTTGAAAAAGATACCATCAGACCTGACGAGTCCAGAGAAATCTTGTCCTAAATATTTTTCAAGTTTATTCATGAGAAAAGGGTGGAGAAAGAAACCACAGCTGAAAGATTCACAAACATGAACTCATTTACAGGTTTGCAAAGCAAATCACGCCACCAACCTGTCACGTAACCACAGGAAAACACAGTGCAGACAGTCTGGATCGAGATACTCACTGTCAGATGAATTAAATTGCCCAGCTCCTCTGTGAGTTCCTTAAAACTGGCTGGATTTTTTTTGCCACTCTTAATCTCACAGTCAGACAGGCACTAGATTAAAGTGAATGCAGAGCAGAGAACAACCAGTCTCTAAACTTTAACAACTTCTTACATGCCGGGGTAATTAAGAACACTGTTCTCATACACTGTTTATTGCTTTGAAAGGATCACCAGTTGGTTACTGGCCACAAAAACAACTGTAGCTCTATAATTCCTTAAATATTTACTAACAACATACACCAGAGTGCAAACCCCATAACTCTATTATTGATACTCAGACCTTTCTGTCCAAACACAAATTGACAAAAAGACCTTCTGGCAAAACCACTCCAGAATGCTTTTACTCTTTGGTTTTGAAGCAGAGATCTGCCTTTTTCCCCTCCCTACAACACCACCCACTCTTCCAAACAAATAAGTAATCCAGTGTTGCACAGGAATTTTAATTGTTTCCATAACATCTACTACCTGCCAAAAAAGTACTTAGCATGACAGATATGGAACAGGGTGCCTATGATACATGCGTATTTATAATAAGATATGAACATATATATGGATATGTACAACATACAACTTATGCAATAGTTAACTTTTGTATAGCTATAAAAACTAAAAGCCCTTCAAGGAGGCAACCTTCGTTCTTTGAAGTAACAGCCATGATTTGAGTTACTGACTCTCAGGCTCAGATTTACAATCAAATTACTACAGCTGAACTTCCTGCATACCATGTGAGCCAGACTTGGGTTGCTGTCCCCTTGTGTGCTCTTCGCCACAACAGAAAAGGTCACAGCGGAAATCCCTTGCATGGAAGGCTGAAAAACTAGGATGTAAGGATGCACTCCTCTGTATTTGCTGGAAGTACAATCCCACAGCTCTCTGCAGCAGTCTCTGCAAGAGTTTGGCTGATGTGGGTGCTGAGACTGAAAGTTTGGCTCCTTTCAAGAGTTGTGCAATTTCTATTTATTTATTTATTTAAGATCTTGGTCTGTCAACCCTTCCTCACTCTGCACAGTATTTACCACAAATAATGGCCCTGGTTTCAGTGGGACCTTTGAAATACTCATCTTAAGATACAAGGAGTTACACAACCCAAGCTGATGGGGACATTTTCAGCATATTTGTACAACTTCATTTATTTAGTTATTAAGACCAGGGTCTTAAAACAACAAAATCTTTTTCAAGCATTTGTTTAAACAATTCATTCCAGGTATGAGACTATCTATAAATATATGGTATGCAAATACTGTGTACTAGTAAAATACTTACAAGAGTTGTAATTATTTTGGCAAAAGAGCTTAGAGATCTTCCCCTGAGTAAACTGCATGGCAGCATAAGCCTACTAGCGGGGGAGGTGTAACAATTCCATAAAACAAAAGTGCATTTAAAACAGTTTAATAAACAAGGGGAAAAATAACTGTTATACTTTCATACTGGAAGCTCACAAAATATTATCTTCAACAACAGGTACCACACATTTTTCCACTGATTTTACAACTAAGCCCAGCATGCTGCAGCTTCTGACAGCATTAGGGCTTAGAACCTACTTTTGACAGCATTTTTTCATTTGTGATGGGTGGTTTGTTTTTGGATTGTTATGGGCTGGGTGAAGCCTCGAGGCAGACATGCAGCCCTGTTGATAACATATGTATTTTCCAACCCCGTGATAAATTTCCCATAACTGCTGGGCTGGAACATGGCTTTCAGCAACTTGACTCTTTCACATTTGGCTAAAGCAGCATCAGTACATTTTATAAATTAGCTCTAAGAGTATGCATGGAAGACAACAATTTTCATAAAAGATTGCTTTCAACGCTCAACTTCAGACTCCTATGCTCAGAAAGCAATGATTACTGCTTTCAGAATCCAAATCTCCTCAGCCAGATTTTTTCCTCAAGCTGGAAATCCAAAGTTAGAAATTAATTTCACAAGGTGCACCTGAAATTTGAATACTGATGTCAACAGTGCTGGTTGCTACACCTTAGGAGAGATTTTACTTCTTATGCAAATCCTAATCTACACATATATTTCAGTACTCTTACATTACTCCCACTGAAAAGGTCTGCTCTGTTTTCAAAGCCTTAAAACCTTGCCTTTCACAGCTGCAAAGGAAATGACAAGAGAAGAAAAACACAGCCCAGTGCATATCAGCAATTAATTCCATCCACAACTGCCCAGCTGTTTGTGCACGGAGGAACTGGGCTGTTTCCCCTCTGAGCT
This sequence comes from Ammospiza caudacuta, assembly GCF_027887145.1. NCBI lineage: Eukaryota > Metazoa > Chordata > Aves > Passeriformes > Passerellidae > Ammospiza > Ammospiza caudacuta. The sequence continues at coordinate 28,955,688 of NC_080601.1, read as the reverse complement.
TGGGCCACTGAAAGCTGATACGGCCCTTTCGGAGATGTGGGCTGCCGGTAACACGCCAGGAATGCGCACGGAGCTGCAGGGGAAGAAATGAAATCCAGACTGAGTATCTGTGCTATGGGGATAAAGTTATCTGGGGCAGAGGGAGGCCAGCAAAGCCAGGCTCAGCCTGCAGGGCACAACCATCACTGGCAGAGACAAGGTGGGATGAGCTCAGAAACCTGCACGTCTGTGTCAGCTCTGCCAAGGTGTTTTTATGCTGGCTGATGTCAGACAGGTACATCTGGGGGCACTTCACAAAAGCTGTTACTGTCACTTGGGATCATGCTTTCCCAGCAAAGTTGCAATAGAGACTTGGCTCCATCCATTCTAGAGTAAGACTGATTAGTAAGTAATCCCACCAATGCTTGCAGCCCTGAGGCCCCAGAACTTAAGGTAGAATTCAGTCCTTTAGAGTCTTTCCTGTGAATGAAATCTCCTCATGCCACCCTTGGGATTTCAGGAAAGGCACAGAGTATATAAAAAGGGGATGCTATTGGTACCATCAACAAACTTCACCCTGTTACAGCCCTGGAAATTTCTGCCCACTCAAACTCACTAGTTTACATGAACAGCTCATTTTTTCCTCTAATATTTTTAATAATTTAAAAACTCAAAACAACATGTATTTTTTTCCTCCATTAATCTAAGCCAGTCCTCATATAAAAATTACAAATTGATTCCTTTTTGCTGCATAAAGCCACAAACAGCAGAACACTTCTAATATGTATTACTGGCATTTTTTCTTCAGCTTCAACACCACCAGTAAAAAATGGCTCCTTTGATTTTTGGTAGCAGCAAGTCATAGGATGGAGCAATCTATTCTCTCAAAACTGTACAGGTATTCAAAAGAATGACACTAATAAGAAAGTATTTTCACTTGACCATTTTCAAGACCAGTGCCTATGGTAAGAAGTAACTATCACAGGGCTATTCCCTTCACAAAAAAGCAGTGAAATACCAGCTTGTGTGTTTTGCTGAATAAACTGAGTCTGCTAAAACTACACGCTTGTGCCCCAATGTGTGGAAAGAAAAACATTCAGCAGAAATAAAACTGTGAAATGTTCATACAGTGATAAAACAAATGGTAGAAAAATATCCTTCTAGCTAACAAGATTGATGAAATATTTAAACATTACCTTTTCAAGAAAGGATCTCTAAAGTTTAGAGCAATGCTTCTGGAAGCTTGGTATAATCTCCAAAACCATGATACAAGCATGCAGTGTTAAAATTTGGAAAATAGAAAAGCAGAGAACTTTCAGTAATTTACAGCTTCTCAAGGAAAGTAAATCCAAACTCTGTGGTTGACTGGAAGATATAAATTTGTACAAACAGCTTAAAATACCATCCCTTTTTTCTCTCTTGGAACCAATGACTCAATAAAGGCTAAACAGAAGCAGTACATTTTTAAATCAGAAGCATAGCACAATTTAGACTTCATGGAATCTCACTATATTGCTGCATGAACATTTCCACTGCTGCTGGAAAGCAAGAACAGCACTCATCATTCTTCCCATAATTTCATTTTTAGCTACTCAACATTGGGCAAATCCATGGGGGGATGATTTCCTATGTTGTTTATTGTCTGCCACAGCAAACCTGGCTTAGGTTTAGAAAGATGCACAGAAAGTTTCTGGAGGTGATCAGTCAATCACATCACACTAAGCAATGCCAAGACCTCCAAGGTACATAGGCCACCTTCCCAAGACCATTAGTTCTTTTCACATGAAGTTCAGCAATGCAAATAATTTTATTTCTTAAATTCCTACTTATTCTAAATATTGGACAATACAAGACAAAAGTATTTTTAAACAGCAGAATATGGGGAAGTCTTTAAAAATCCCAGAAGGATTAAAGGGTTTTTTAAACTTACCTCAAAACGGAAGATATCTCAGTAAAGAAAGGAATGGTGATAGAGCTGCAGATGCCTTAAAAAATTATGTAGCTTAAAAATTCCTCCTCCCCCAGCCACAGTAACTAGAATGGGTGTTAGTTATTGATTTCAAATTTGTTTCTCAGGCTCAGTTTTCAGCAATATTTTGATAGAAGGCTGTGAAAATACTGATAGATGCTGAAAGTGATAACAGTAAGTTTCACTGCATCAGTAGACCTCAGCTGAGCACTACAAATAGAAATCATTCAAGTGAATCTTGCAAGTGCACATATGCCAACTGGCTAACTAAACAAAACTCTTCACTGACTAGTCTCTTCTGTTTCCTACTTCTTCAGAGCAAAATTCTCTCTTGTGAAGCAAACCAATCCAAGATCTATGTACTCTTTAAAAGTATGAAATATCTATCCCAGAAATAAACCACAATTCTTTGGCTTGTAAGGATTTACCATTTAAATTTAGGCATGATGCTTCAAGCTGGAGATAAATTTTAGTCACCAAGGCTAAAATTCAGATGCAGAGAGGGTTCCAAGCCCACATACCACTTATGTCCCAAACCAGACTTACAGATGAGTAGTAGTGAGGTTTAGCTGTGCACACCTCTCAGAATTGATACACAGCAAAATATTTCACACCAAAAGAATGTAAAAGGGGTTTAGAAAGTCCCTAATTTTCATGTCCAGCTGTAATACATGCAAATTGTTTTACTGAGGCTGAATATGAACACATATCACATTTGCTGGTATAATTATTGAAATGTGGAAGTTGTTTGATTGTGCCTAGAAATGCTTACATCACATAATAGTCAAGGATAAATAGCACCATCTGAACTTGCAAGAGAAGTTCATACTTCACAGTTAAATAATTTGTGAGTCACTTGGGATGACTAAAGTTCTCTCTCCGAGATGTGAATCAGGAACAAAGTTGCTCAATGTCTAAAAGTTCCCAGTTCGAAAGAAAAATTCCTAAGGCCTAAAGTAACAGTTTTCATTATCATCTATATTATCTACTGAGTACTGAAATTTAACATCTTCATGTTCAGCATGTGTATTTGTAAAACCATTAGGTCCTAGAGTGCAATTCTTTCTGCCTAACTTCAGATAATTACATAGCACTTGAATTCACTGTCTAACTAAGCTCTCTCTGGCATGAAGTGAGTAATTATCTGGACTTCATTGGCTGCGCCATAGACTTAGAGCAGTTCCAACAGAGGCACACAATCCACAAGCAGGCACTGATATTGCAGAGATCTCAAGTTACGCAAGGCACGTGCTGCTCTGAAACACTGACAAGCTACAGGCAAGGCAGAATGAATGTGTGTTATCAGTAATGGAAGAGATCACCTAACTATTTTATTAGCCCAGGGGGAAGAAATCCAAGTGGCAGATATAGAACCAATTCATTAAATTCTTGCAATTAACGTGCACAACAGGTAATATGCTTTTCTATTCACCTCACGACCAGAGGTCTTTTTTTACATTGCCCAAGTCAATACCACATATTACAGACTAATTCTCAGCAGTGAGATACAACACAGCATAAAAGGAGAAACTCAGTGCCAATCACATCCCAAGATCTGGCACCAGTGTGAGTGTAGACTAAAATATGCTGTGAGAAACTGTGACCAGGAACAAACAAGGTTTCAGAATACCAAGTGCAAGAGCTGCCAATATAGCAATCATTAAGTAAAAATATATTACCAATTCCTCAAAAAAATAAGAAGGAATAAAATCTCAACATGTAGGGAATAGAACAGAAGGAAAAGTGAAGGAAAGAGGAACAGAGGAAAGCTAGCAGATACATTTTATTTGGTTTGCAATCAAAACAAAATTTTTGGAAAAATAATAAAAAAAAATTATGGATTACAAAAATGTTCACCTGTGAAGACTACTAAAAAGCAAAAAAGCTTAATAGGAAATAGTATTTAACAAGTTCCATAAATGATTTTTAAAGTAATAACAAAGCTTTATCTCTCATTCTCAGTAAGTGCTTGAAGCTAATGTGCATCTCAAAGAAAGAAAAATGAGCCAAAAAGTTAGCAATTGCACAGCACAACTCACACTTCTTGACATCAGTGTGATAATACAGTTGCTACATCTCAGTGTTAGCGTGACATGTAAATAAACAAAGCACTCCTATATAGTGGAAATCCTTTAATGGTTCATGTTGAAAGTGGAGCAAAGGCAACAACAAACCCCTCGCATCCATCAGCCCTCTACAAGCACCTTGCTGTATTCATGGCAATAAGGAGTTTATTGCAGTGAAATGTATTGAATGCACTGCACTGAAATGTATTTTGTAAAAGCTGATTTATGCTCTCCTCCTTACATGACAGTTAGATGAGCCAGGGCTGAATTGGCATGATGCATGACAAACATGCAACACTAAGTTATGGTGAAGATGAGAAGATTTTTGAATACTTTTCTAAGTCATAGAAGCTTATCAGTACCCACCTACAAACATATGCTTTCTTCCATATGACACAATGTGCAAAATAGCAATGATGCAAACTTCATGTTTTATGCTTCAAAGAGAATAGCATAATTTTATCTACAGTGTATACTCCCAAAGCCTAAAGGAGAGATTTGGTGAAAGAAAAAATTTCCATGGAAGTAACTTTATCTTTCTGGTAACCTTCGGTCATTTTGTAATTCTTTGGTACAAACCTGGTATGAAGCTGACAGATGCTGAAGAGGGCTGCTCTAGTAAATCTGTTTCACTTTAAAGCTATTTCACCATCTTTAAGTACCTTAAAGAGCTCTAGCCGTAAAAAAGCTTGAAGCTGCTTTTAGTCCAAAAAATATTTTTTTCCTAAAGCCTGGTATGATGCCAATATGACACTTTACCTTATTTATTTTTATCTTCTTACCAAGAAATGTGTGTTATCAGTATTGTAAGAAAGAGTCAGAAACATTCAGTGTGATGTGCATCAATCACATACAAAGACAGGAGAAAATTCAGACTTGGCAGATTTCATAGGAGTCTGCTTACAGACAATGCCACACATACCACAAAGTAAGCTTCACCTACATCTTGTGGTCAGAACCTGACCAATATTAAACAAACATTCACATCTAAATTAACGTACATCAGCAGTCAAAGATTTTTATTACATATGTGTCATTAAGTGTCCTTGAGGCAGCACAGTTAATTTCAGTCCACTGTTTCATATAATCCAGTTATTTATTGAGATCCATCTAATTTATCACAAAGTTGCATTATGGTATAGTATTCTGTTCCTGGCTGTTAAGCAAGTACATTTTTCAAAAAGTTATACAATTACAGAGCAAATGATTGGGGTTTTTTTGCATTTCACACCAACAGCAACTTCGACTCTGCAAGCTGAAGAGGAGGAAAACAAGACCTAAATAACTGCATGTCCCACCCTGAGGTTAAAGGCCATCTGTCTGAAATGCACATGAGCACTTCCCTCAAATCCTGAGATAAGTTCTTGCCCACGCATTTGCCCATGTGTTTACCAATTTTGTGGTCTTTGTTCCTAATGAAACACACCAACTTGCCTGTACAGACCTGCAGGTCTGTGGTACCCTGGCTATTCCTGGAATGCTTTTAATACATTGAAATTGTGTTTGTCTATCTTCCTGCTCTGATCTCACAGCCATTTTAAGCAACAGATCACAGTTGCCAGATCAGTGTTGTCACTGGTGGTTACTGTAAGCTCTCTTGGGTAAATGGTATCTACTCCTGGCAATTTGACACATTGTTTTTCTATGTTCTAAAAATCTTTTAAACAAACATTTCAATTTGAAACCAATTCTCAAAATATGACCTGCAAAGTGAAGTTTCTGCCCTAAAATCTGTCAGGAAAAAATCTTGGATAAAAACCATTTCGCTTTTTTACTGTGCCCTATGTTCACCATGTATTTCTTCTATACTTCAGTCATCTATCAGCTCTCCAGTCTGTCTGGCAGGATGTTCATTCCTGATGTACTTGAAGTGATTCAATTTAAAGGATTTATTGCTGGCTCTGGTATCTTTAGCAAATTGTTTCTCAGAATATCTTTTGGCCAGACTTATTATACTTTAAAATTTAATTTGTGAGAGAGTCTTTTTCCCCCTTCTATTTTCTTCAGCAAAAACTTCAACTTTAAAGATGGTTCCTTGTTGCTTAGAGATTCCTAAACCCTGCTATAAACCCCTCCTTGCCTCTTAAAAATAAAAAGTAGCAACAACAAAAAGTTTGAAGTCTTCAGTAGATGGGTATATATTTTATCCAACTTCTCATTCATTCTTTTAAAAGCCACTTTACTACCTGCAGACTTTAACCTCCTTATAACAAGCATGTTCATTTTTATGACTAGCAAAGGCAGGAGGCTGGCAGGGAAATTGCACTGCTCAGACCCCTGAACTTGAATCAGACACACACAATTCTGGGAGCCAGGGAAGAACAGCTCTGCTATCCCAGACACAAACGTACTGAGAGCAACACTGGTGCTTTCTGAAGTCATTGCCTTCAACAAGCTTCAGAATTGTACCCACATGCTTTGGAAACACAAAATTGCTTCCTTCCATACCTTCATGGTAGCAGGTTGCTGCCCCAAACATCAAGGCGATGTTCAATGTAGTGTAACCCTGTTTGTATTGTGTGTTACAATTTTTCAAAAAAATTTTTAAGAACACATACACAAACACTGCAAACAGAATGCAGATGAATTTGTTTTATCATTGTTTAATTGCAATATTTGAGGGATTGACTGCTTCAGTTTATTAGAAGAATTAACTCAATCTAAAGTAACAGCCTATGTAAAGTGTAAGTGCTCCATTTCCATGGAGAATAAACATATTTCACATTTCATTCAGCAACTCACTCACCAATTTGTGTAGCTGCACTACTGTTAGTCCAAAAAACAAGATAAAATTGAATTTAGAATTAAGATAATTATAGGTTACTCCAATTAATGGTGTAGATAAGCTTCAAACTGAACTTCTTGACATGAAACCCTCCTTATTTCTATGTTAAGGTGTAGACACTGGGCAATAACTGTTCCTGAATGTGGAGCATAAAAGAATCAGACTTTCATGCTTTGTTAGAGATTTTTTTTACCCCATTCCCCTTCAACCAAGACTCCCCTCAGCCTAAATGACACACCACAAATCACAGCTCCTAGCACTCCACCCTGATAACCAGCAGAGACTTGAGTGTTGGCAAGTCTCAGTTAGCAGCCTAAGCTCTGCAGGAGCAGCAGAATTAAAGGAGCATCAGCTGCAAAGAACTTGACTGAGTTTGTTTTAACCTGACATACAAAAAAACCAAGCCTTAAACTTGAACTTCCACTTTTAATAGACTCTTCTCCATGAAGAGTCATTGGTCATTAGCAGGCAGAGAAAAACTTCATGTTACTGCAACTGAACTGTCAGGAAGTTATACAAATCCAGATTAGCAGAGGGGAAGCAAAAAACTGACTTTCTAAATATCAACATTTGCTAAGGACATTATAATCTCTGAATACAGCTCATTAAGTGAAGGGGGAAAATCACAAACCCACAGGCTACTGCTGAAGTTAAATTGGTACTGAGTGGGAGAGTTTCAAGGTTTATAACTACTTTAGAAAAAAAAAATCCAGCTTTAAAGCACATATTCCTCATTCACTCTACACAGCTGATTAATAAAGCCAGACCTGATAAAATCCAACAATCTCCACAGTAAACACACAATGGTGAGCTAATACCCATCTAGCCATATTTGGGTTTTTTATGCTTTACAAAGATTCAGCAGTTTTAAGTCATCAGGAACAGATTTATTCTTACGCCAAGGAGCAATTAAAAAAAAATTACGTACAATGTGGTAGATGTAGAGAGACACAATTAAAGGCATTTCATTAATAGCTGTAATGCTAGCAAAATAGAATTAGTTTATCTTTTGGAAACAATATTTAATTTTAAGGTAGATCTGTTCTCCTGTAGTTATAAGCCTGATCACTTAAAATATACCAGTCTGCAACTTTGAATAGCATCTCCAGCTTTAATTCCATCATCATAGAGAAAGAGCTGAAAATCTGATCACCATGTCACAAGCAACTGAAGAGTTACATCAGCTCCTCTTTGCAGAGCTGTTCTTCATTAATTTATAATTAACAGGATGTGATAAAACAATCTGTATCACTAACTTTTAACAGCCTTCTTGTGTCAGCTGGAAATGTTTGTGTGTGGTGCTCACCAGAGCTCCAATGCTTCTCTCCCATGCCCAGCAACTCCCTACAATTCCTCTGGAGGTGCCCACCAAGCTCCTCTGCCCCTTCTGAAATCAGACTTCACATGAATGCTGTCCTCTTCCTCCTCCTGCCTCCCATGGAACTCTTTATCACATGGACTGAGGAATTTGACTGGGAATGAGATACAGACACTTATCTGCTGCCAGCAAACTGTTTCCATGAAAGGGACCTCGGAAAGGGAAAATGGCAAAGAGCAATCCAACACTCTTCAACATGTTCCAGGCACTCAAGGGGAACAAAAAGCAAAAGACAAAAGGGGAAAAAAAAGCAGCACCAACAATTCAGTATTTTAACAAAAGTGAAATAAAGCCTTCGAAAGCTGTGCTGTCTTGGAAAGCCTGAATGTCTTTTTCCTAAATCCTCAGCAGAATTAACAGCTACAGAAATTCTGCACAAACTCAGGGATTAGCAGCATGCCCGAGGAGGAAATGGGATCTTTGCTTCAAGCACCCAATTCGCATTTAAAAGGCTGCAGGAATTTGGATAAGCCTTCCTTACTGCTTTGGATCATCCAAGAGGAGCAATTGTGGAAGTATCCTAGGGTGATGTCTTCCTGTTTTATTTATTAATCTTCCTCATCCTCAACTTCTAAGCTACACCAGCTTTCCATTACAGTGAGAGAAGCAGTACAAGTGCTAAAATTTAGTCTGCTTATGCCAGAAGAAACTTTAGGTTTGGCTCTTTTGAGACAAGACAATCATCACTTGGTGCTGAGGTTACAGAAAATCAGGTTCTGTTTTGTAACAACAATCTATGCTGAAAATTATCATGCTTTTAAAATAATGATTAAAAACACAACCAACAACCCCATAGCTCTTTCACATATGTACTAAAAGCAACAGGAGTTACACACAAAGCAAGTGTTTTTTCAGGAGAAAGGCAACAACTACAGAAATGTTGAACATGATCTCCTTTATTTTTTTTTTTTTAATTCTCTTTGATTACTTTAACTTGCACAATATATATCCCATATTTTATTTCATTTGTTATGAGTATCTGGGCAGAGCTCCAGTGCTTTGGTGAACTGGTCACAGTGAACAGCTCAGTTCAGCATGAGCACTACCAGCAGCAGGGAAAGCTGGAGAAGTGGAGGAGATAAAACACCATTGTCACATCCATACAGGACAAGGTTGAGACAGCCAAGTAAACAGGAACTGAGTTCCAGAGAGTTTCTTCATCTCAACAGGAAAGAAAAGTCCAACCAATGCAGGACTTTAAATGCAAATCCTCTTCACAATTAATGTGGTTACCTTTCAATCTGAACAAGAAAAACACAGATTGCAGAAACAGCATGAACAAATATTACTGTCTGCAACTACAAATATTTAATGAGATAAAAGCAAAGACTCAGACTTCTATGCATTGAAACTTCTCACACTAGGAATAAAAAAAGCTTTAAATTGATTCTCTGGAGAAAAAAAGCATCAGATTACATAATTGTATGAAATGTGCATAAGCCCAAATTTGTGTTTAATTTTGTCTTTGTTATCAGACTGCAAGACAACTTCTTTTTACTGGAAACAGGCATTTAAGGCAGAAATATACTTGTGTCACATATTCTGTTTCATCATTCATGCAGACAGGATTATCTACAGTCACTGACATTTGAAGAGCCACATCTGGGCAACTTAAACAGCACCAATTAAAAAACTGACCAAAATCAGGAAGTTCACTGACAATGGGGCTCAGAGAGGCCAATAAATTTACATTTAACCAGAGGACCCCAGACTTTCGGGATGATTAAATACTGTTCCATCAGGGCTGGTAGCTGAGACAGAAGATGGAGAACACAATCTTTCCACATCTGCATGAATACATTCAGGAGTAAACACTTATTAAACACTTTCCCTTGCTTGACCCTAGGAAGCATCATGCCTGAAGGGATTTTGAGGCAATGTTCATCTCAATTCCTCCCTGATGGGCTGGAAGGGTGAGGGCTGTTTGGAGAATGGAGAGGGAATGTTGAAAGATGCTGGGCAGGGTGGGAGGAAAGCACTCAAGAGCATGCTTAAAATAGTCCCACAGACACATCTAACCTCTCTCAAGGATTAGAAAGCCCAGGGGCTCAAAACCATCAACACCACAGCAGCCTAGTTAGGAACATGACCTTCAGCAGAGCTGGAAAACAGGGTGTGTGCAGGTGGCAGGAATGGGACACTAAAGGCTGACACTTCAGCAGGGCACAGACAAAAGATTTAGTCAACTCCACGCTGGTAACATGCAAAAATACTTTGGCAACTGTCCTGCTCTGCCCTACCTTGACCTCTTCCTCAGTCCTATGTGCAAGGGGATTTTAACAGTCTAAATGAGTAATGCCACCTGCAGCTTGGAAATATGCTTCATATCCAAGAGAGAGAGAGAGACCTTAAAAAAGAAATATCAACTTTACCACTTGCTGAATCTTAAGAGTTCTGTGAGATGTTTTCAAAAACAGCCCCAACAAACCCTTTGAACGTTTCAATAGTTCAGGATCTGAGCTCTCCTCACACAAACCATGGAGAGAGTGCGGCTTTCCCAACAGGTAAGAGACAATGTTGAAGCTTATTTGACCAAGTGAAATGGTTATGGGTAATACAGCTACACTGTCTGTATTTCAGGAAGGGCTTGGGGTTTTATTATTATTTTTAAAAGAAAAATCAATTCAGGTGATAGACTGGAAGACAGATTCCCTTTAGTCTTGCATCTTACTGTATTTTTGTATAGTTTACATTTAGATTGTTCCTTAGAGCAGGAAATAAAAAGGCCATTGTTTTACCACATTCTCCCATCATTATAATGAGATGCATCAGATTGGAGTTATTGAATAAGCTCAAAACTCCCCAGGTTACATTCTTCTTCATCTTCAGCCTCGCCTTTCAAACGAGCTTAACTCTTATTAAAAGGATCAGGGCTGTCCTCAGGCATACCCTGTCTTTAAACATGAAGCCCCAACCACATTTTATGGAAAAGAACTGTCAGTTTCTACCTTTGGCAAACTCCATAGCAGCTTTAAACAATTATGCAAGACAGTAGATTTTTATTCCAGGCTCCTCTTACTCAATATCAAGTTCTAAAAATAATATTTTTCTTTCTGCTAGGGCACCTCGAAATAGTGATGATCCAAAGGCATTAAATAAAAGAAAGTTACAACTTAAAGAGCGTGACACAGATTATGAATAAAGAAACACATCCCATATGGAAAAGTTTTTAAAATTTGACATTTCTTTTCAATATGTGTTAATCAGAAAGACAGTAGTGAATTCTCACTGCTTCAGACAGAAAAGAATCAAACCTCTTGGGGCACATTACACAAAGGCAATTGCAAAGAAGGGAGAACAATCCTGTAGTTTGTTTTAAAACCATACTCTGTGTTTTTTTAAATGGCTGGGAAAGTCAGCAGTTTGGAGCCAGCCACATGTTACTTATCAATGCTTCAAATGCAGGGTGAGTTAGAAAGGCCATGCCTGGTTCCTTTTGCAATTGGGTAAAATCTCTTTTGAAGTCTTTTTGAGGGACTGATGGGGGAGAAAGTGTCAGGAAAAGGATTTGACAGGTTCTGCACAGTGTGGGGCAAAAAAACGTCAAGAGTAAAATCCCTTGTCTAAAATGAGCAAAGAGATAGAAACCTCTCCTTCAGCACTGGAGACGCCAGATAAAATGTCTAAGAGTCCCTTGTATCTTTTTTCCAGCTACACATTAATTCCTTTTTATGCCTTTTGCCAGCTTCTCATCTTACCAGGAGCCTGCAGAAGCCAGTCCAAGACTGCAGGGAATGCAGCCACACTGGGGCTCCATGTCTAGCACTCTCCCAAGATCCCAGGAAAACATTTTGTATTTTAAATACCCCAAGCATCACAGAAGGCCTCAGTTTCAAGGTGGAACCAATGATCTGAATCATCTTAAAGCAAAAGTGAAAGGACCAAGACATTATCCAGTTTCTTGAAATGAAGGGTATTATTGATGAACACATCTGTGACAACAACACTGTTGTTTTTGCTCTTGGACAGCAGACAGGTTTTGCTCTCCTGCATTTTCAATTCTGTCTAAATAACAGACATGAGTACTTTTGTAGCATGTGCAATGTAAGCATAACTACCACCAGCAGGTTAAGAACTGAATACATTTTGTTTTTACCAGGACCATAAGTTGCACTGCCCTTTCTTTTAAATTCTCACACTCTTCAAACAAAAAGAAAATGTCCATTATTTTTCCATCAATCACAAAGACTCAATGTAACTCATCTCTGAAAGCTGTATTTATAGTAGAAATTTGAGAAATTAATTCCATATAAACTCTATTCTCATCTGTAGCAAACTGCTTTTGCATGTGTGGCACAAGCAACCAACACAGCTACAAACAACACAAACTTAGCATCCACAGGACAGACAGGACCAGAGGTCACTACATCACTACTCACAAGTAACAAGTTGGTGCACTCTTAGTGGAAGAAGGCAGCTCAGCTCCTCTCAGTTTGAAGTGCACAGAAGTATAAAATCATCTTTTATTACCAAAAGCCATTGTCTTTCCATTTTTATGAAGTGATAATATTTTGACTTCTTTCTTGCTTCTGCCTCATAGCGTTCCATTTGCAAGGTACATGTAACATCTCACAGATAATACTTCACAGCAAAGAAAGGAGAAAAACTTTCTCCAACTAAGAAAAATCTTTCAAAAGAACCCTATCCAAGTGATAGCAACAGGATTATTTTAATATAGTCTTTTAGTTACATAACAGACATGAAAATGCAAGTTATAACCCTGTCTTATTTTAATAAAGACCTGGGGAGCTAGATAAAAGAGCGCTAGACAAAAAAATACTTCAGATAAGAGATTAGGCACTCAAATCCCTAAAATATTCCACTGCAAGAGTGCTTGCTGCCTATTATTATAAAGACTACAACACAATATATGTTATCTATACCACAGATACACTTGTAAGATATTAACATAAGTGTCTAAAAAATGTATAAAAGAATCCCAAGTTGAGCTTGTAGAATCCAGGCTGCTGTCAGGTTCTGCCATCTTCATACCACTCCTTTTGCATCTTTAGAGCTGTACATATTTAGCTGTACATCTTTAGGAGCAGTTAACTGCTGTTGGCTAAGTCTGCTAATTGCCCTGAAGAAAGTCAAAGCTGCAATCACCATACTCATTCATCTTTGATGATATTTATCATCAGCTGGTGCCTGTACCCCACTGTACAAAAAGGGAATATCCACCTCAGTGGGACTGGAACTTGCAGGACACCTCAATACCCTTATGACTGTGCAGTTCTATTATGTATTTACAGCAAGTATTATGCAGCTTTGTTCAGACTCCTGTACACACACCAAAGCTAAGGTAAAACTTCATCCCACAAAGTACTTTGCACAACATTAATGAGATTATTGTGATGGGGGTTTTTGTCTGTGGTTTTTAATGAAAACATTTTAAAAGTGGCAGTTCACTGATTCAGTTCCCTCTTCCCCCTTAATATTGTTACGCTAGAACACAGCAAGAATTCAGGCAGTAAAATGTTTTAGGTACCTTGAGTTTTTCCACAGCTCTCCTCCTCTCCAGTAATACAGTTGACCTGGAAAACAGAAAAAAGACATGACTGACTTGTGGTAGGCTTCTCAACATAACTGGAATATACTGTATACTGTATATTTAGCATCTTGAACCCCTTTTCAGAATTTTTCACTGAATTAAATTTTAGTTTGTTATCACATAATGCATTTTTCATACAACAAAATCTCAAAGGGAAGTCTCATTTAAGAGTGCCTAGCTGGAAATCTCAGGTTACAACTTACAAAATCCAGACTACCTGCTGCATTTTTAAAGCAGAGCATAACAGCCACAATCCACAACTGCTCTGGCAGCCCTGAGGAAGCTGAATCCCAGAGCAGGGCTGAGGTGGGGCAGGAGCAGAGCACAGGAACACAACACCTCCCTTTGAACTCTACCAGTGCCCAGAGCTCCTACAGGGACAACCGCCCTGCTCTGACCCTTTCCCACCCCCGAGCAGGAATGGGTTTTCCTCCTGCATTCACCTTCTAACATTAATGTAAAAGGAGTAAATAAAATAGCAATTGTTTACTTCTATCATCTTCTGTCATCACAGGCTTTGAGCACAAGTTATCTTAAGTCAAACCTGTCAAATTATTTCTAGCACCTTCCTTTTTCCCTCAGCCATTCCACCAAGAAAAAAAAAGTTATTTCCTGGGGACAGGGGCCAGACTCCTTCCTTTCATGCATGCATACAAAACATATGCTACATTTTCTAAGATCTGCACATTGCAAATTAGACATTTTATGCATTGTGAAAACACTGGGCTCAGCCTACCATGAGGCAAGGCTGGTACCTCTCACCAACTTGTTACCCTATTTGAATTCATCAGGTTGCAACAGACTCTTTCAACCATTCTCTCCTCAAGCACTACTGCTTAGGTTTTCTCAGCATATCACACTACAAATACTTCACCAGTTTCAACACTTCAGCAGCCTGGTTATCCCATTTCCCATCAGCACTAAAAGCTGGATTATTCAACGTGCTCTATGAATTTCAGGAGTAAAGAACTGACTTTCAAAAAAACGAATGTGCACAAAAATAATGCAAGTAGAATTATACAAAATTACTGGAAGACACTATAATTGCAAGATACTCTAAAGCAAAAAATAAAATTCCAAGAGAAGTAAAAATAAGATGTTATTGCATCTTGGTATTGTTCAAATTGTCTATTTTCTCTGAATTATTTACTTATATAAAGTCAATGCCTTGCTCAGAAAGTTTGGATTTAGCAATGAACAATGTACTTATACAGAGTATTACAGGTGTAATACAGGTAAACAGCCACAAGACTATTTCATCTACTTTTAGACCTGACAGGAATACAGATGTAGGGGAGATTTAGGGGACAGAATTCTCTACCTAGGTGCTCTCTGTGGGGCTTGGGCATATTTGCTCATTTTTCTGCCCTGTCAACTGCTCCCTGGCAGAGCACACAAAGCAATGCAGTGACTGGGAAAGTAGAAGAGATTCATTGGCACCAAAATGCCATGCTAGAGCGTGAGTACTCCACAGCATCAGGAATTTAAACACTCTAACGTGACTGTTTATTCTTGGCATGAGTGCAGTTTATTTTTCATCTACTTCACACTGTTAGAGATAAGGGAACTCTATTTTTACGCAAGCTCCTGATGTGTTATTTTAAGCGCAGCCGTCACAAGCAAGAAGAGACTCTCATCCAGGCTAGCAGCTACTGTTTCCAGAGGGCATTGACAGACCACTCTCAGACAGGAAAATTTCAGTCTTTCCAATTTTCCAGCTTCAGGTCTAGTAGCAGTGCTTTGCAGAACACAGAGGTGCCCATATCTGAGGCGCTGGACACCACTTCAGTCTCCCGAGTGTGTCACAGCCCTGCTCCTGCCCAGCACAGCCCCAGGACAGCAATGGGCAGCTTGCCCAGCTCTGTCCCCACCTCGGGCCACCGCACAGGCTGGAGATCCTACAGCTCTCAACAGAATGGGGTACTGTAGGACAAAGCCAGAAACTGTGACACTGCAAACGTAAAATGCTATTGAGCAAACTTCTTCCCGTCCTTTGTCACAAGCTCTTTGTAACAATCTTTTTCTTCTACTTCACATCCCTTCTCCCTATTACCACTCAATGCACTTTCACAAGCTATTCATCCCTACCCACTTCAAAATTCTCATTATTAAAACAACAACAAAAATATGTGACAATTATCAAACTACTCTGCCATTCAGTGCCATGACTTAATTCCCTCTGCTTAATCCATCAGAGTCCTTCATCCCCCATTCTACCCACTCCTGGAGTATGAGCAAGAAACTTTGACACAGGCACTGGTCAGGAAATGTCTTCACTGCACTTTGCATTGTTTAGGTCACATTCTCAGCTCTTGTTCATCAGTTAAATGACTCCATGCCCAAAATAAAATTATATAATCAGTAACAAAGGACGCAGATCATAGCAAGAATGGGAAAAAGAAAATCTGGGAAGGAGTAACAGTCACACATTAAAGAATATACTCAGAGTCACCTCTCAGATCAGGGAAAACAGCAATATACATTCTTGGATGAATAAACTGGGAGGAGAAATGGATTTTAACTAAGAGATGACAGCAGTGAGACAGATATTGAACATGAACAGCTTTGGAAAATTTTCAATACATTTGAATAGCTGCATATGTCAGAAATCAGACATACTACACAAATCCTAACAGGATATTGAAAATGCAAGTACAAATTAAATGCTAAATGTGGGCTTTAGCCTGTAGGACAAAAGAATTTTTGTGTCAGAAATGCCATTTATCTTGAGAATTAAAGTGCAAAAGCCACTTGGTTACTTGAGAGCTACCTCTGCCTCTCTTAAAGAAGTAATGTTTTAGAGCTGCATCCAGAAACTATGAGTAATCACAATGATGGATAGTCCAGGAACTGTTGGGATATCCCAAAGAAACATGCCCTGGAATGAAATGATAATCTTCCTCAGCTACTCATATTATAATGGCTGATCAGTGTGCATTAGGAAAATACGCTTCTGGTTTGAATCCAAACCTTGAGTATAAAAGCAAAACTCTAGTAAATATTTAAGAGAATTTTGAGTTCCAAACTGAAGAGCTGGCAACTAAGTTCTTTCTTTTTTTTTTTTTTCTAACAAACAAAACCATCAAAAGATTGTGCAACTCTAAGAGCCCTTAAGGAAACAATTGGGAATTTTTCATAACATGGTATTTCCTTATACTGCTGACCACAGGAATGCAAACAGTTCCACCAAACAGAGATTCTTCATTGGAAACAACTGACAATCTAACCATGTTTCCATCTTTTCCATTCTCAGCACTCAGCATACAAAACAGATGATATAATAGAATACAGAACTGTCATACCAGGGCCACAAGACATCTTTACCATAAATCAGAACCTGAGAAACTTAAAAAAACATATTTCCTAGGGGCTCCAGAGAGAATTTCTGCCTAATTATTTAGCACCTTTGATTAACAAAACTGTAATCTTCTACTTAATTGTCGAATTTCCCTCAAATACTGTTAGCATCCCTGTCAACCCAAAACAGACCCCTATCCCCAACCATAATTCAGCATATCAGTAACAAGACACATTCCCACAGCATTCCCTGACAGAAAGGCAGAAGAGGCACAAAAACGTGGACTGATACTCAACTGAGTTAGTGACAGGAAAAGCAATGCTACTCTTTGCACCTTAGAAGACATCCCATATAAATCTAATGGATAGATTTCCTCACTGCCTTCTTCATTTAGGATTATTTGAGCAACGTCAACTGACATAATGAATCCCTCCAAAGGAAGCTGGAAATGTTTGTGTACCTGTACAGAAATGGTGCTCAGAACTGACATTCTACCAGAAACTGCACAAGGAGAGCAGAGGGAGCAAGTGCCTCAAGGGAAAGGCAAGACAGGACTTACAAAGAGACCTAATTTTCCTGACAGATAATTAACAAGTCACTATCATGGAGAAAGCAATTTACACTCTGTGCTGAACTTCATGCTGCGAAGGGAGAAATATAGGATAAATGAACATAGGCAACTGGAAATACATTATTGTCAGAATTCAGGAAGGCACTAGGAATGGGAAAGGTGCTACATCAGCACCCTGACCAATATATGTCATTGCAAATTTGCAACTCAATTAAGGCAAGATTTTAATCAGAGCTACAACTGCACTTAATTCTCTCAATTCAGGCTGAAGGAAAGCAAGAGGAACAAGTCATGAAAGGAGAACAAAACTGGAATGTGCTACAAAGAGACCAAATTGTTTTCAAAAGGAAAAACCAAAACAAACAAAGCCAGTGAAAGACAAAGCTTTATGGAGTTAGTTTGCCAAACAAGTCAAGAATTTTGGATGGTAGAAAAGACAGACAAATGTCTTAACTTCAGATAGAGACATAAAAAGACTTTGCTAGTGTGGAAGTGTTTACAATCCATGGCAGAGAGATTATTATTCTTGTAGTCAAGGAAACCACTCTTACAGGATTTCAAATTTTGGAATTCTCCTTTCAAGAGGGAACACAGGAAAATCCTCCATGCTCTTCT
Organism: Ammospiza caudacuta; assembly: GCF_027887145.1. NCBI lineage: Eukaryota > Metazoa > Chordata > Aves > Passeriformes > Passerellidae > Ammospiza > Ammospiza caudacuta. The sequence continues at coordinate 28,937,476 of NC_080601.1, read as the reverse complement.
AAAAGGAGAATGAATATGGCTCTAGTGTCCCAAACAGGGCCACGAGGCTTTGACAACACACTGGTTCCAATGGCTCCACAGAGGAAGAGGTCACCATCATAAATGAAACATGTCAATACTGCACTTCCATAGATAATCAATGATAAAACAGCCACTACATCCCATAATATTTTCACATACAAAACCATTTACCAGGAGTTGCTAAACCAGTAGCTAAAATTTTCAAGTTAGGCTTTATTTAAATTACTGCATCTCTTGATGTTTTCTTTCAAAGGGATGCCCACTCAACTCTCAAAACCTGACCATTCATCACAGCACACTGCTGTCTTGGAGAATTAATCTTTTCTGATGCTACAAACATGTGAAACCTCCCCTCCTGTTTGGACCATTCTGAAGCTCTAAACATAAATTATACAAAGAAACAGCTTGGTTTAATTATAATAGTAGAGTAAAATTTATTTTTCCAGTTTTTATCTTAACTAGATAACAAAACCCCACTTCAGTTGATACAACAAAGTGTGCTGAGATTTAGAAGAGAACTCAAAACCTATCTTTTATTTTTATTGCTGTCAACATCCTAAGAAAAAAATATGCACCAAAACCTTTTCAATTTAATCTCCCTGGTGTTGCTAGAGTACTACCCAGACTCTGCAGACTGTAAAGCAAGGCAGCACTTACAGCACACCACAATCACCATAATTAGAACATAGTAATACCAAGTGATGCAAGAAATTATTTGCTGGTTTTCATTAAAATGCACAGTTCATTTCTAATTTTTCCTACAGTCACTGCACCAAGATGCATGTTCAGAATGGCAAGAAACTACTAGGCAAAATTTATGTAACATTCATACTCAAGTTGAATTAGCACTACAATCACTAGAAGCTTTGGTGCTGATAAGGAAGCAGAGACTGATTTTAGAAAAATATTACAAATTAAAGCTATTGAAGAGTAACTGAAAAGCTTTAATTATGACTTCTGGCTGAAATAAATACATTTGAAAACAAAGGTGTTAATTCTAACTTACCTTATGGGTTAATTCTAACTTACTCTAACTTACCTTATGGGTTACTGCTTATATTAATACTGACTATTTAATTTTACCTTTGTCATCTGATAAACCCCACTAACAAAGGTCCAGTGCTCAACAGTTTGGTGTTGTAAAGAATAGAGTTGCTGTCTGGTATCTGTCTTAATGACTGCTTCTCAGCAAGAATAAAATTAGTTTCAGGTGGGGTATTTTAAGTACGGCACTACTAAGTTTTCACATAAATACAGCCTAAGCAATGGGAAATGACACTGTCAGAAATCATCTGAATGGCCTTATCTGACTGCTGGGTACAGTTTTGCAATAGACCTTCTAACTGGCCTCAGGGACGTAGTTTCTGCATTATGTACTTCTGCTCCCCTTGCTCCCTTCAAATGAATGAGGTCCCTGCTGAGACTGGCATGAGAGAAGGTGTGTGTTAATATACTGGAATACACTGCATCTCCTCCAGTAATGGCTGTGTCAAACCAGACAAAACACAAGTGCTAACTGCAGCTCCAAAATGCCTGTCTAGAGGAGGCAGACAGTGCTCCTTTAGCCTGCCTTACAAAAAATGAAAATACACCAAATCCACTTAAGTAAAATAATTTTCAAGCCATGTCCAAGGTTTGGGCAATTGTGAAGAAAAAGACACTTGGCATTTTTCAGCTGCTATTTAATGCTCCTGAACCATTTTTCCCCCCCTCTTTGCTTCCTTTTTGTCTCACTCCACATATATTCTTGTATTCAGACTTCTCATATTTTAAGTCTCTCCTGAAAGAAAAACTATCTTACATTCATTTATAAAAAGAAAAGAAAATGTGAAGGCCTGGCATGACTCCTTTCTCACCTTTTGTTAACACAGGTTTCCTGCTTTCTTCTCCCTGAGACAAAATCTCTCATTTTCTACCAATCTCTCAGTGTTAACTTCAACCCATTAGCTTTTACTGCAGTCTCACTTCTGTCCTCTGCCCCCACCTACAAATGTATAATGGTCATTTCCAAAGCTGCTTTTGGTTTCTCACCAGAAACCATCTGCTCCAATCATTCCTTCCTTGTGGTCTGCAGGATCCCACTCCTACCAATACATACCCCTTCCAGAACACCAAGACTACCAATGGTTGTAAGAAATCCTACCCTGCACCCACTGCAAGTCCCATCTGTCATGCTACCTCTGACTCTGTTTTCAGCACCACCAGCCCATTCCCCCTCTTCCCCTGCCCTGTGAACTCCTGGCATGAGAGCTGCCCAGACACATTGTGCTGGCCACCACCTCAAATGCTCAACTGGAAGCAACTTCTTGGTGCTGTACGCAGACCATCTACCTCCTGCTCTGCCCAAGGGACCCAACACAGCCTCAAAGCTTCAAGAAAGGAATGGGCACTTCATGGAGCAAGACTTCTGCGCTCCCTTGGGTTCCATTCCCACACAAGGAAACAAAACCAACTTCCCAACTCGCTCAGGTATGTGCAGGTACTTTGAGACTCCCTTCTCACTTAAATATTCACACTTAAAACACTGGTTTAGCAGTAGTGGTCTGCCTAAGGGTACAAAGCAAGGCAAGATTCATATGGACTCTTTCCATGTGTTTTCTCCCATGAAGTAAAAGCAAGACCTAGCACATTCTTACCCTATGTTTAATTTCTCAGCAATTCTTTTTGCAAGATGCCTTTGTCATGTCAATGCTAAAAATGTCCATTAAGGATGTTTTTACTAAGAAGGGATTCTTGCTAAATTGATGCTTCAACCACCTGAGCAGACACTGATTCCTTTCTATTCTCACCTTTTCCTTTAATGCTATTTTGGTTTTATTTTGCCAGCCATCAAGCCCACAGCACCTCTTAACCTGCACTCACATAGAGTTTTGTCTTTCAGCTCTGCAGCTGAAGTGTACTTCTGAGCATTCCCAGCAGGGTTACTGGCACCGGGCAGCTCTGTCTGAGGCTGACAAACCTCCTCTCATACTGTGCCTGAAAACAGGAAGAGAATGGTGGAAATAAAAGTGAAGACCTGCAGCTGAAGTTTGAGGGGGCTGGAGAGGATTTTCCCCACACTCCCCATGGTGATTAGTGGGGCAATTAGCCCAGTTGCATCATGGCAGGACAAAACCACCACAAGTAATCTTGGCTTGACAACAGATGATCAGAAGATGTTTCACAACATAAACTTCAAATGTATGATATTATTTTCTTCCAGTATTAACTTATGGATAAAGCCATAGGTGGATCCATGACACCAAATTATTGCTGCAAAGCTAATAATGTACATGAAGGTCTTGAAACACTTTTCCTCTTCTCTGAAAGACCAAGCCCCTTATTTATTAGAACAAGCTGTATTTGGAAGTTGAGGTTATGATTTGTTTACAAACTGACCAACTCCACTGGTGAAAGAAAAATAGTTTTTCATCAGTATTCGCCCTACTTCATAATGACATTATGAACAGAAACATTGCCTCTTATATTCTTTTACTTAATTATGTTCATGAAACAGTCAATTCAGCCCCCAAACCTGAGAAAGGATCAAAACCAACTACAGTTTTATTTTTTTAAACTCTGTATCTCACTTGTTCACTTTTGACTTCTGCAAAGCTTAATTCAGCCAACCTCCACCCTAACCCCTGGGAGCATCCTGTACTTTCCAGCCATCTGGACTGTATTTACATTACTAAGAAGAAAGTCAAACTTGCTCATGAACGAAGAAAATCTCCTTACTAACTTTCTGTCTTGTCTCCACAGTTATCTTTTAAGTTCTTATTTTTTTCAAAAAAAATTACTGATCTCTCTGGGGATCTCACTCAATTTCCCTCATGAGCTCTACTGATGTCATACAACTTCTTTGCTTATAATTTCCTAGTGCTGCCTTTAAAAAAAAATTAAAAATAGAAATTACTATTTTTCCCCTCAGTTTTCACCCTGTCTTCACAAAAGCCCTTACAAACAGCATGAAAGTTCATGAATGATGGATTAGGATAGAAGCAATTGTACCAAAGTGTTTATTTAGACAGTAAAAGTGACAGCTTTGCAAATAAAATGAACTATTGCCAAGCTAAGATCAGAGACAAATTTTAAGAGGAACATGGACAAACATTTACTTTTGAACTTGTATCCATTTTAATGGTATTCCTCCCTCTGGCAGTGACTGCTGCATCTTGGCTCCTACAGGACAGAGGAGCATGCAATTTTTAAAATTGCATTTTCATCAAACTATCAGTGCTGTGACCCCTCTCCCAACACTGCTGATCCAGTGTACTGAGGAAACTTGAAGAAAAAGCACAAACTGCAGAAGACAAGAAACTGCTTCAAACTGGTTTTACTTTCAACCACATGTCCTAAACCCCACCTATTTTTTATTTTATCTGAGCTGCAGTATAAGTCTGCCTTTTAGTATTTTATAACCCTATTTTTCAGGGCACACTATCTCTTTTGATCAAAGGTAGTCTATAACTACAGCTTATCATTAAAAGCTATTTTGCAGGTTTACTCTGCTCCAGTTGACATGCACCAGAAATCTGCATCAAGTTTAAATGAAAGCCAGATTGGTGTCTTAGTTACACAGAAAATTAATGAAAGCAATGAGTGATGCTTGACATTCAGCTTTTTAACTAGGAAGTGAAGAGCTCCAATGCTTTTTGATGCCTGACCCAAACATCTGACTAATTTCAAATATTAATTCAGTTTAATGAACTAATTTAATACCTGTATAAGGGGAAAATGGCAATGTAACATAAATTAGAAAATACTTACTAGGAAGAAAAACACATTTCTAGAGGGGTGTTTGCTTAAAGAGAACTATCTACTGTTGTTTATTTTCAAGCTGAACCTCTGAATTTAGTGCAACAAAGTGACCCTTCAGTGGCATTATGACTTTTCATGATCATGTCGAGTATCTTGTCTCTTCAGCAGCTCTTCTGGAATACACCAAGGAGTAGAAGTTCAATTACAGATGTATGGTAGGCTGCACAGCACAGCCACAGTAAGTTCATTAGAGAAATACACAGCAGAGCGGTAACAATGCATTAAAAATGTAATGAATATGCCCACATGAAAAACTAACTACTGAAATAACTCACCCAAACATTACCACATTCTGCTTGCTTTCTTTTCAAGATGCCAGTTTCTAGAATGATTCAACATTGTCCCTTCCCAGTTTTTTCCCTCCTCAACTCCAAAACTCAAAAGACCAGCAGAGCAAATAAGGAGTTTGTGATTGAAAGTAGCTGAGGTGCTGTGAAGATGCAGCATATCTCTGCTTTAGGGAAGCACAGCCAAATTACTTATCAGAAACAAAACCCCAGGAAATCTGTTATCATTTGAGCAATACCTCTACTAAAAAGGACTTCTCCCCCTCCATTTCAAACTGTTCAAATTTTCCCCCAAATTTGCAATGTTTTTTCTTTTTGAAGACATGGACAGTCAACATTCAGGCAACCCTGAACGTCTTTTTCTTGAGACACAAGCTGAACGTTTTATGCAAACTACTAAAAATAAGGTTTACTTCCAGCAGTGACAACTCCTCACAGCTTTAATCAAAGGAATAGCAATCACAGCCTAATGGGCCCTGTTCTCTAGAGCATCCAAGTTGAAAAATTATTAGTAGGACAATATTTGCTGCAAAGAAGAGAAGAATCTGCCAAGAAGTGAGGAGTAATATATTTGCACTTAGTCTGCCTCAATTTGGTTTTACATCTTTCTAACAGAGAGAACAAAAAGTGACTTGATGCTCAGTCTGCAGCTATGGTATGAAATTAGTTTCTAAGGAAACAGGGCAGAATCCAAGGGACAAAATTTCTGTGTTTGTGCTGCTTCTGTAGCAAACACAGCATCAGCTGCAGAAGGCACATGAAGCAAAACTCCAAACTGATTAAGGGATTGGACCTTTGGCATCCTGAACCAGCAATTTAAGTGGCAGGCTCACTGGTGAGGCACTCATCCCTTTGAGGAGAGCACAGAGGTGTAAGCAGGATGCACAGCAGCTCACAGCCACTGCCAGCCTACTCCTCCCAACTGCAGTGCAGAAAGAGACACTAAAAATAATACAGCTGGCACTGAATATAGTCTGCTCCTTCAGGCATGCACAGGCTCTGCTGTGACTTTTAGAAAATCTGACTGCCCACATCTCGTGGTTCCTCTTTCAGAGGAAAAACAAATCTTTAACTAGTGAGGCAGAAAACTTTTCTGTCCAAGAACTCCAAGTGGGTCAGATAAAAGGTGCTGATTTTCAAGAGAGGTTTCCACACCACGAATGCCAGGCAGGTTTCCCTGCTGTGATGAGCACTGGGCTTTGGGGAGCATCCCTCCAACCTGATGGCACAGGGATGCTCTGGATGCTCTCCCAGCTGGGGCTGCACCCCGTGTGCAGGGATTGCACTCAGGATGCAGACAGGCAAGAAGGGCAGCTACACCAGAGAACTACAGATGATGAGATCCTCCAGGCCAAAATAATCAGAATTCCTTGGAGAATTTAAAAGTTCTGAGGTTTGTGGTGCACTCTGAAATGAAACATTCCTCCTATCAACCAGGCACATAACTCACTGCTTAGCAACAGAGGGTGCACACGTGTACCTGTTTGCAAGAAGGAAAACAACTCGTTATCCATCATTCTCACAACACAATTTCTCTCTGAGTATACACAGGGTTTGTTGTTTGTTTTTTTAAATGATCTTAAACTCACATTTCAATATAAATCCAGGTCCCCTCTACATTCAGTGAAAACTAGATGGTGAATTGAAAATAGAATGTTTCTAAAGCAGCTTCAACACAGGTGTTTGAGTGAGGCTAATTTCAACCTGAGAGGGAACTCTCCTTGGTTTGCTGGGTCAGTTTGGGCAGTGACAATTCTTTTTGCACAGCTTTCATTTTCAGAAGGAAAACATTAATGCGCCTCAAAACCTCAGTGTCAAGAGTCTACTTCTAAAACGGTTTGCCTGATGGCCAGAGGTGACACTCAGCCCTGAAATCCCAAATACATTGCCCCAGGCTGGGGTATTATTTCCACTATGCTATTCCACTGCAGAACACACATCAATACTCATCTCTGTCCATAAATCAATGGAACCTATTTTAGGCACAAAAGCTTCAAAATAAATCCTTCTGACCAGCCTCTCAAATTAATTATGCAAATGCTGTATCAAAGCACAGAGATAATTTTTACTTCAAATTTTTAAAATCTGCACAGATACTCTGAAATGAAATGAAATGCCTAATTACACACACTGAATGATCCAGATAATGGCCTGTCACATGCATCATTCTGAATGCAAATCAGAACAATGGTTTTAGCTGTAAACACAATGTGGAAACATCAAGAAACTTTGATCTTCTCTTTGGCAAGAACACACTTTCTTAAGATTACCCTTCTGTATTCAGTGGGATTTATATATATATATATATATATATATATATATATATATATATATATATAAAATGAAGTATTTTTTGCCTTTTGAATCTCAAAACCTTTCCTTACCAAACATACTCTGTGAGTTATTCCAAGAGAGATGAATTGTATTTCTCCAAACAGAAGGACGCTGCCTCTTACTGCCCTGCTAGAAATACTAAAAGCAAAAAACCCTTGTTTGATGCTTTACTTCCATTCAAGCAAAGTGTGATTGGTTTTGTTTCCAAAACATCCACAAAGCGTGGCTGTACTCAAAAGCTTCTGTGCTGAGGAGCACATACCAGCTTAGGAGAGAGGAAGAAAGCCACATCCAGAGCAAGCAGCCAACCTCCAAATCCCTGCTGTGGAAATGAGTCCTAGCACACACTCCAGGCATGTTTAGGAGGTAGGGTTTTCTGCATTTCAGCCTACTTCTCCCTAACACAGCAAGCCAACCATGCAGAAATCAAGTGACCTACCAAAGGAAGGGCTAAAACTGAATAGATGTGAATGCCCAGGTTGGACATGCCAGGGAGGCAGTGGAAACCACTGCTGTCCTCTTTGCCTGGTACTAAAAAATTCATTGTACCACTGCCCATGCTGTTAAGACAAATTTCAGCAAGCGTAAAACCTTATTTCATGACAATGTCAGTAAAGGGAGATTAGGCTTTTAATGCAACAGTTCCACAGCTTAAGGAATTGAGGCTGGAAATTAAAAATTAGGAATTTCAGTGGTGACTATGGCTAACAGTGACTGAAAGGTCCAAGTGCAACAAGAAAGTTTGTAGGGTGCAGCAGTCTTCACTTGCCACCCAGCTTTGCTTTCCAGCACCTTTTGCCACTTACAGATAAAACACAAGATACTAAATTTCATGTTGTGGTTTTATTAGTTTTAAGGTATGAAGAAGATCTATGAAAGTAACAATACAGGAAAATAAATGCAGAACTTCAAAGTCACCTCTCAGTAGCTGCATTTCTAACAAGAGCCTCAGCTTAGGCTAAAGCCTTTATTGCACACACCTGGATCCCTTCAACAAAAATTGCTTTAAAGGAGGGAAGGGAACATGTGCTGATCAACCAGAACACTCCATTAAATGGCAATGCAAGACTGCATGCGATACACATTGAAGGCCAGCAGAATTAATCCACACCCAGGTCTAAAATAAAACAATACTACAGAATTGTAAGATTCCCTGAGTATGTGCACCTCAGCCAACTTACACAAGCCTTTACCTATCTCTGCAACTCAATTTTTTCCACTTGCTGAAACTGCCAAACTCAGGAAAAAACCAGGCACTTTCAAGGCAGTCACATTGAGAACTTGTACATCAAATTCAGTTAGGAAAGTGAACAAAACTAGGACAGACACCTTCAGCTTGAATTTGTTGAATGTTTAAACGATTCAAGTCTAATTGTTAGGTTTTAGCTAAGCTTTTCTTTTTACTCTTTTATAGCAATATCTGCCTATCCAGAACAGGTTTCAAAATGTAAACAGGGACTTGTTACCTACTTAAACAGAACTCCTATCCAGTGTAACATTTATTAAGACACTACTTAAAGCACTGTCTGTATTCTCCCTTTCTGTCTTCCTGACATGAACTCATCCCTCACTTGCTGTTCCATTCAACAAACTCTTGTTACTTGGTCCATTTCTGTTGGCAAAATGCACAAGTTTGTGTGTTTGTATGAAAACAACCATAACTATTTGACAAATACCTTAGGAATTGCAAGTTGCAATTATCAAAACATCTCATGAGCTTTCTCCTAAGCTTGCATCAGCCTATAGGCTTGCTAGCAAACGACAGTCATGCATGCAAGTTTCCTGTTTTAATATTCCTCCTCCTCCTTTTTTAGGCAAGATTATTCTCATCCTTAGAAACAGGAAGTCATTAAGTTAAAAATGTTTATACTAAATGAAAACACACATATTGCCGTGACTTCTACTCTGTGACTATTGGGTGGTCTCAATCTGAATCCACTTTCTGACCAGCAAGTGCTTCCCTTGGAGAAATTATCAAAGCATGGCCTCAGAGACCAAGGATTGGAAAGGTATAAACTATCAGCTACTATAATTACAGTACAGGATTTAAATTTTTTTCAGAAGACTTTAATATACCCCAACAAAACTCCCAAACATCTGTTTTCAGTAAGTATTTAAACAAATGTTTTTCACGAGCTCTATCAGTAATTGGCTGGTGCTGTGTTTCTTGGGATGAAGTCAGCAGTGTGTGCTAGTGCAGAGCCTTTGCTGCAAGTAATCATAAAAACCATGTTTATTTGTGACAGAGTGTGGTTCAGGGGGGAAATCCACAGCCCGCTGGCATGCTCCACTGTGACCTCCAGAACCAGCCTGCAACCACCTGTGATCAGTGCCTCCAACGTGCAAACTCTGGTCACACTTCTTATTCAGAAACTCCTCAAATTTCCTCTTGAATTTGATAAATGTTTGAAAAAATCTTCATTTTACTACTGTGATAATAATACACTGATGGGTGACCCACAAAGACTTTCCATGCACAGAACATCTGACTACAACTCTCCCCACACTAAGAAAAATCTGTCACTTGCTATTTGAGTTTTTTTGTCAAACTTGCTATTGTTTGCTTTTTATGGATATAAAGTACATCTCAGGAAAAACCAAACTTCAGTCCACCAGCACACATTTTCAACTGCTTTTTCAACACCACCTGTCCTTATTACAGCAAAATGGACTTCCTCCCAACCTCAGTATTTTAATTATTAAATAATTGGAAGAAGTGAAGAATGCTTCTCAGAAGGGAGCTGCACAGCAGTCCCTCAGTGATCATGAGCACTTTCGGGAAACTTGAATGCTCTTCCAGCACGCCCACTTGCTTCCTGTGAACAACCAGCATGCAGAATTATTTGGAGAGGTCTTCCAAAGTGCTGAGAACATGATTTCTGTGCATTTTGATGCTCTATGAATCACCAAGAACAGAGTATGAAGCCAAGAAACAGTGAAACATGCACATGCACATACAATAAAAATAAGAGCTGCTAAGACTAAAAATACCGAAATATATCCTGAAAATAGCAGGAAAAGGCCAACAGGAAGCTACACACTATGCCACTTCCACCTGAGACTCTTTACTTTTGTTTGGACCCACAGATCAATATGAATGTCAGGAATTAATAAAGCTAAGCAGGAGAGATCAGCTCTCCAGAGAGCAGCCACATCTGCTCAGCAATGCCAAGCTGCCAGCTGGACAGAGGCCCAAAAGCCTTTAAAGGGTCATCATGCACAGCAAAAGCTTGTACTCGAGTAAAAACCTTTTAGCTTAGCAACTAAAAAGGTAATAGATATTCTGTTAATTACATTAAGTAATTAAGTCATGTTTAGCTCTGTTAATTAGGGTGCCTAATTTTAAAAGGTCTAATAGCCACAATATTTAAATTTCTGGTTTGTTTGGGTAATGCAAGAAAAATCCATTCAAAACCACTGTCATTTTTTTGACTGGCTCAAAAGAAGAAGTTATGCTGTTAAAAGAAAAGTTAATCAGTTGCAACAAAGAGTCAAATAAATTATTACTTGTTGAGTACTGCATATTCTAAGCAGCTTTAGTGTATGAATAATCAGTTAAGAAATGCAAAATGAAAGACACTCTGGATCTCAGTCGAGATCATCAAGCACACAAGGATACTTTATCTGGGTACAAATTGTCAAAATGCTCTTTCCTTGTGCACATTCGATAAAAATCTGTTCAGGGAAGAAATAAACCCTGCAGCAGATGACATTTGCCTCCCTCCCCAGTATGTCCCTCACTGACACACAAAGTCTGGCAGGGTAGAAAAGCTCCCATCGAGCTTTTGATACATGAAGCTATTTCTGAAATAATTGCTGGCCTACGTGGAAATTGCTCCTTCCAAATATCTCAGATTCAGGAGTACAGTACCATCCATGCTCAGTTAAACACAGCTTCTTCTACAGCTTCTTCTACAGCTGCAGGTGGCTCAACTTTCATGTGACAAAGACGCAGGTGACACCCTTCAATACCTGGGCAGGCAGGTGCTCAGGAGATGTGCTGTTTGGGATTTCAGCAGCTGAAACCCACTGGGAGCTTCCCCTGATCCCAGGGCATCACAGCCCAGCACTCTTTAATACAAGATATCACACCTCTGATGTCTGCAAGGTATTTCCAGTTCTTATCTTGTGGCTTGTTTCCAAGCAGAGCCCAAGAGATGAGTCCAGGCTGGACCACTACCAGTCCCACAGACAGCTCATTTTGTAAGCAAAGAAACCACTTCTAAGAGCCCAGTTAAGATCAGCCTGCTGAAATTAGTCTGAGCAATTCATGCTCAGCACAGCAACTGCAGGGCTGCCCATTTTAATAAAAATCACTGCTCTCAAATTTTACTCAGAGCAGCGGCCACTACCAGAGGGTTACTACCAGTCCTAAAGGCATTGTGTCTGTGAAGGTTTGTCACTGCACAGTAATGCTCCTTCTGACCCCATGCAATGCATCAGGAGCACTTCCAGCATCACAGCCCCTCTACAGGATGTGGGACATTCCCCATGAAGGCACCTGGAATTATTAGCCCCCATTCAATTACCAAATTCAGCCTCTAATTTTATATGCCTTTAAGCAGGGCTTAAAAACCACACAACACAGTGCCCCAAACCAGCCATCTGGAAATGCAGATGTCATCTGCTCACCTTGGTAATCTGCTGCAAGGTTTTTCAGATGAAGATGTATTTCATCTTGTGGTGCTATATAAATAAACAAAGTATTATAAACAATCATTTTATCTGGCTGGGGTTATGTCATATGGTTTGCTTTCTCTATGAAAGAAAACACGTACATAAACTGCAACCAGATGTTGTTGGCAGAGAATCCATTTAATATGGACTCATTTCTAAAAACATGATTACAGATGTGGCCTACATCCTGAACCCAGTGTTTAAGGAAAAATTCTCTCTACGTGAATTTCACTCATTTTCTATGTTTTCTCTAGGTCTCCTAACTCAAAAAGAAAATGTTTCCTAGAACTAAAAAAGTTGTATCCCCTCTCCTTTCACAAACCCACCAAAATATAATTCAAGCACACTGTTAAAAAAACCAAAAACCCTGATCATGTACTGAGGAAACTCTGCTCTGCAGCAGCTCACTGCATTACCAGCTGTGAGAAGGCAAGGATGCAGGTTACAACCAAGTCTAGACTGGGTTTCCTTGCTACAAATAATACTTAGTTAGCTCTGCACCTGACTTGTAATTTAATTTTCAAAGTGCAAAAATAGTTACTACAACTCTGCTTGCAGAGCTGTGGAAACCATGGACACTCTAAGCAATTATTTGTAGTGTTTACTTAAGTAAAGAAAATGAAAAGTCAGCTGAAACATACCAAAGTTTTTGATTAATATTATCATCCTTGAAATCTCTTACAAATTTAGAGAACTCTCACTAAGGCAATTAAAATATAAAATAAAGATTTAATTGGTGTACTATAGGATTGCTTAGGATATAGAAGGTTTTATAATTCTGATAAAACCCTGAGGAACCAAGCAAAAGAACAGAAACAACAGAAAAGTTTTAAATTCAAAATCAGTAAAGTCTGAATAAGAACTCCACTCTTTCATGCTTGCTGGTTTATAAAATCCTATCTAGAGCCTCAAACAAATTAGAATAAAGCTCAAACCCTTTTCAAAACAGAAGAGAAACAGTACAGAAAGACTGACTGAATCATTCCACACCTGAACCCAAGAGATTTTCACCATATTTGATATCCAAGTATTGAATTAATTAAGAACAGTCCTCTTAACAAACACACTCCTGAATTAGATCAGACAAGTTCTTATTCATACGAACAGAGAATCCAATGCTTAAGAAAAATTGTCTCTCTTTATAATCATTACTCTCACTCCACATCCATGAGCATATGAAGTTAAAGTAGAAAATCCTCCAAAATGTTCAGTGGCTACTGAGACTGTTCCCTTAACAATGAATTTATTGAAGGACAAAAATACTTGAAAAACTGGGTTAGTTCTCAGTGACATCACTGAGAACCAACAGTTGAAAAGAGAGCAACCCCTTTTATTTTTTAAAGTTCTAATCAAAAGATAAGTAACTCCTTCAGAGAACAGCACCACGCAGGAGCACCTACATTTATTGCTAAAGCTCATATATTTGATTAATCTAGATTATCTTTTCCAAGCAAGGTATTAAAAAGGTCCTATGAAATAATGAAAAAGTCAAAAAATAAAAATCAAAACAGGGGAAAGTCCTATTTTCATCTAAGAAATTCTGTGTCAGATGATGCGAATGAAGGTGAAATTTTAAAATCCTCTCATGACCAGCCAATTTCTAATCAACAGGTACATTGCTTCTGGAGGCAGGACAACAGGACAACTGGAATTTTACACAACTATTTAAAATGTCCCAAACGACCTTTAAGAAGAGCTTTAAACATCTGTTTTGAGAATCATTTTCAGCAGGATTAAATATATACGCATGGCTGTAGAAACGCTGTTTTTAGTGGGGGAATCAGGATGATTTAAAGTGTGGTTCCACCTTGCTCAGAGAGGAAGCTCTGGGGAGGGTGGATAAATAAACTCTGAGCCCAGAGGTGAGCAGAGCACTTGTTCCTGCTCCTCAAGGAAAGGTTCCTTCAGTGAGAGGCTGCTGAAGGGCCCAGGCCCTGAGCTCAGCTCTGCTCTGCCCCAAGGGTTTCCAGCTGCTTTGGTCTGTGGGTGTGATGGAGGTGAGAGGCTCTGCCCACCATGCAGTCGAACTGCAGAGCATTCAAAAATTACCCCCCAACTTCAGCTGCCACAGCCTCACTTAAAAAGAGAGCCCTGATGTGTAGGTGCACTCATCTGCTATTTGTAACAGGAGTCTTGCTAGCAAAGTCTTTTCTTTAAACATAAAAGAAACCCCAGTTTGAGAAGCCTACCTATGGATGGGGGTAGGAGAAACAAATGAGGATGTGTGCGTATTTGTTTATTTTCTTCAGAGACAGGACAAATAAATGGAATTGCTTGAGAACCCAAAACCTTACAGGTGGTTTCTGGACACATTAATGAATCAATGGCAAAACCTTCATTCATCTACTAGTTGCCAACTACTTCACATGAAGGGTTTAACTGTGGCCAAGATGGGTGAACATGAACAGCTGTCACATCAGTATGGGATAAAAGATCTTAAAAGGAGAAAAATAACATATTGCAGCACTTACACAGCTTGTGTTAAGAAGTTTTAAAGAAAAAAAACCTCACAGCCCAATTCCTCTCAGAGATTAAGCCAAAATGCAGACAGAATATTTAAATATAACAGCAATCTGAATAACGAGCTGAGAATTAACAGAGTTGTTATCTGGGTGTTATTTGCACAGAGCTGAGAGGAGCCACAGACCCAGGTCCCTGGTACCAAGAATCTGTATGCAGGAATAACAACCCCAGTGTGCTATTCACTGCTCTGCTGGGGCACCTCAATTAGCCAGCCAAGCCTGACTGGAGTCTGCCTTGTTTTAAGGCTTCCAGCATCCTCAGAGTGTTCTCCAAACAGCAGTTCAAAGCAGGAATGTGATTAAGGGGAAGGCCTTGGCTGGCCACAAACAGTGCTGTGAATACCTCCTGCCTTTCTGCTCCCTGAAGGACTGAGCCAAAGAAAGAGCTGAGGCTCAAGAGAACATCCTGGGTCTGAGTGTGGGTCTGAGTCCAGCGCAAATTCCTCCCCACAAGATGCTACAAGGAAGTCTCTGCATCTCACAGTGATGACAGCTCTCCTTTCTGCTTTTACAGCCACCACTCCTCAATGCTGATCTACCAAATACACCAAAGAGAGCCCTCTCATTAGAGAGCTGCACAATTGCACACTTTTGGTCATTTGTGCTAGCTCAGTTCACCACAAAGAACAAACAACTACAAGATCAGATTATCTTACTGTAAATAACATCACTCAGACCTCTCAGGAAACTTAATTTCACCCAACTGCAAGGTAAACAAATAATTTGAAGATATCAGCTGCAACCTTTTATGTCTTTCACACTGAGTTACACAACCTTGCAGCCTCAAAACCCACAGGTTCCTGTAGATGAGTGGGACTTTACAAAGCATCCACACTCGTGTCACCTCTGGTCAGAAGTAGACATGGGAATAAATTTCTGGACAGACAAATCCTATTTTTACAAATGCTTCAATAACTTAGGCACTTCAGGGCAGACATTTTTCTTATGTAATGCCCATTGCTGGAATCCAGAGAAATATTTCTAAAATTTTATCCTTGGGGCAATATGTAGTTTTACTCCTTCTGTCAGCTTGCCTTCTTTCTTTCATCAAGCAGAATCCTCCTTTACCACATATTGCATAAAAAGTCTAAAAACAGTGTGTCCAATGAATTTGACCATAATGCACAGGGCTGATGCACTGCAAGTGCTAATCTCAAATCACATACAGCTTTTTGAATTTAGTTTTCATCTTCCAAAGTGCTACATGTTAGGTCACTGCAAGGGCTTTCATTTTTACCATTTTTACTTCTAAGCCACTAAAGACAGAAAAGATGCAGGAACAGAACTTAAAGTTATGCCATTGAACCATTGTTCATTATTGATGCCATTATTATTTCTCTAATGAGAGAAAGAGCATTAGGAAAGCTTCTCCTAGATTTCTGTGAATAAAGAATTGGATAAGGCACATTGAAGAGCAGACGCAGAAAAAGATGGGAAGAGGAAAGAGTTTTGTGTACTGGGTATCAACCAATGCATCTGATTTCACCAATGAGCAAAGACACAGAAATAAATAGGAAAAACGCCCCAAAGCGTTCTAAAATAATTAAAAAGACATTTAAACAACAGCTACAGTTTCAACTTCAGCTTAATGTAGTACCTCTTAGCTTGTAAATATCAAACTAATACTACTTTTTTCTCCTCCTCTCTCTCCTTTAGAACTATCTGCAGAAAACTGCAGTAGTGCACACTCTCTACCCCGAAAATTCAATGTTCTGGCATAGCAGAGGCAGTGAAAAACAGATTCAGCATCATTCCCCTTCTGGCAGTGCTGAACATGAGAAAGAGAGAGAGCTACCAGCATACCCTGTGCTCTTGCTTCACACTGTATTTCTGGCTGGCAGTCATTTATTTATAAAATCTCACAGCAATTTTGCTTGCATCATGAAGCGCACTCTGATTATTTTATCCCTATTCTAGCACATTACAGTTAATAACATTTTATAAGTGTGGTAAAACACAAAATATACTACCAATAACAGCTAAGGGAGTTGCAGCAAGTGAGAGGCTACAGAAGTGAAGGTCAGGTACTCACTCTGCCAGAAAACAGCACTGCTTCTCACTGAGCACAAGCTCAATGCTTGGAATCAGTGCTTCAGAAAGCCCAGGCACAGTCAGGTCTGTTACACTGGCTTTAGTGATAGTCCTTTCAATGAATCTGGATGTCTCCTGTTGGATTTACTGCTCTAATGGCATTTGAATCAAGGCAACTTCCTGAGTAAGCCAGAATTCAAAATAAATGCACAATGATAGGATATAGCGATTAAAAAAGTATTGCCCAAATCATCTGCTATTGGTCCCTCAGTTCCTTCAGGCACTCAAACTGCCTCAATTTTAAACTCTGCTTAAAGTAAAATGAATGAACGCCAATAAAAAAGTTTGATGGAAAATCCAACATCAGCCAAATCTGGCATTGTTTGTTTCAGTTATATGGAATCATTGTGTCCGGTCCTTGAATCCTCTTTATTATACCCTCATTTCCCCTGACTGAAGAAACCTCTGTAACAGAAAACCCTCAGGAGCCATAATTTAACAAAGACAGCATCCAAACTTGATACAACTGCATGAATGAAGCCAGTAATCTGGGTATGGTTAGAGTTGGAAAAAAACATAATTTCCAATGGACAAAATGAAAAACTACATTTGATAATAAATCTTCTTTTTATGAGTAGGCTTAATACTCTTCCTCTTGATACAAGAATGTAATACTGTCTTCCTTGCCAAGAAAAAAAAAGGACAGAAAACCCACACATGACAAGAACTGTAAAACACAGAATAAACATCAGATACACAAAGCATTTTCAAAAAGTTCTCATTAAAAGTTCTCCCAGAGTTTTTAAGAACATCAGTGCTTTAAATGAGTCTTCAGAAAGGCAGCAGAAGTCAGAGACACACCAGGGCTGGGGCAAAATGAGACAATTGCACAGGAATTAGTAGAAAGCCCCTCCACACACCACACTATGACAAGAAAGCAACAGGCTACATGTGTGCAAGCATGGAGTCACACACAGATCTTGGGCTGGAAAATACACACACCACCTTTTTACTACAAACAGCTGAGAACCCAAAACTAACTGAGCTTAAATGAGGGTGGTGTTTGCACCCAAAACCCAGGCACTGCTATTTTCACAACGTGAACAAGAAAAATACTGCTGCAACTCCTGATTGTACATTCAAAAGGTGCCCACTACAACAAGCTCTCTCTGAAGCCATTTGGCTGCTCACTTGTAAAATTCAGGGGCTCTGTTTTGGTTTATCTAACACTGAAATGCTACCAACAGAAACCAAGTTCACACTGGGGCAATACTGCAACAGGCAAAGTAATTTTCAGAAGCTCTTTCTGTTGAAGTCAGTATCAGGTTGTCCAACACGCTGACACAGCTAGAGCAGTTATTTTTAAACACAGCCATAGTCTATTTAACTAAAGCATCTTTACTCTGACTGAGCCAGTATTACTTTGATAAGACTCCTTAAGTCTCTACACTGGAGCCTGCATATCATACGAAACAGAGCAAATGCAAATTTTGGAAGACAATCCTTCTCTGCAGCTAGAAGAAGAGAAAAAAGGAGAAGAGAGGTGCAGGAGAAAGCTGGGAGGACCTGGCAGTGGGAACAATAAACAGCTATCTGCAGGACAAATGCTCACACTGAGAGCTTCTATCACCACCACCTGCACAGAGATGCCCTGGAACGATTTCAGTCAGCTCCAGCAGCAAAGAGCTTTCTGCTGCTAGGGACTCAACATTACACTCCTAAAACAATTCTTCTGCCAGGTTTTCTTACACATTCTTTAACTGATGAGAACCTGGATGCAAAGAGAAGAGAGGCAATGCCATTGTGAAAGGCACCTAAGAGGCTGCAAGCTAGAATTAGCATTTTGGGCGGCTCACTGAGATATGCTAAGCAACTTATTTGTATACATTTTCTTCCATGGAACTCTGAATTCTTTATATTTAAAGTTATCTTGTAAACCTATGCAGAAGTTCATTACTAAAACCAAGAGCAGCCCCACCCTTCCCTCTCACCAAAGAATTTGTTCTATACATATAGACAGTGTGGCCTGCTTGATGTAATAAAGTCCTCCTATGGCAGTATTTAGCCTCTACTTCTTTTATATAACTTATGAAATAAAGAAAAAGTAAGAGCAGCAATGGTATGCACCACTCAGTACTGCAAACCTTTGAGTTTTACTATAGAAAATTTATTTGTGCATCTTGTGCTATGCATGGATACTGCAGGCTCTGGAGGCAAGGGAAGGCTGCTGTGGAAAGCAACACCAAGTGCTCAAAAGCAGCACACCACAGAGGATTGTCACCCACTGGCAGCCACACAGAGCTGGGATATGCCCAGCATGCAGAGATTATTTTAATTAAAATATTTTTGAAATTATGTAGTTTTGCCAAAACATTGCATTTATCCCAGAATCTCCCTTTAAACATGACTGTTCTCCCTCAGACTCTGAGAGCACTGCGAGGGTAATGGGGAACCTCTCAATCTGGGGCCTGCTGCATTTTATCTCAAAGCCCAGAGAAATCATTTGATCACTCTTGCTCTCCTGCCTTGCAGTGCTCACTGACACCTCCCAGTGCTGCAGAGCATCACCACACCAGGATCAAGGGGCTGCAATCTACCTGGAGCCCAGCACTCACAGTGCCCCATCTTCTCACTCCCCCTTTTCCCTGCTCCTCCCCATTGCCTTTGACACCTTGTACACACCCAGCGCTCACTCTACCCTCTCTTGAGTTAATTCAACTTATTAAAGAGAGTTGATGCAGTCAGAGGGGGGAGAGGAGCTCTTCTGCTGCAATCCACAGCAAATTGCACAAGTTCAGCAAGCAGCAGGGCTTACACAAGAGAGGATGAGGCAGGGCCACAGGGCCAGGAGGGAAGAGCAGGATATCCCCTTCAGCTTGGTTGTAATGTTCAACCCAAATATTTCAATCTGATGGAAATCTGTCCTACAGAGGAGTGACTGCACTAAAGAGGTGATTATATTTATTGGAACAGTGACATGCAGACTTCTTATTCAACAGAGCTCTTAAATAGGATTACAGGGCTTTAATTTGGCTCTTTAAATTGGTTTTGGAGAGAGAGAGAAACACAAAAAAAGTTTAGAGAGAGGGTGGAATAACCTTGGAGGGAGTACACTACATTATGCCATGTCAACCATAATAGCTTCTCTAGCACAAATATATGCTTGTGCACATTCTTCAAGTTAACTAATAAACAAAAGACCCATAAAAAAGATAATTACTTACACTATGCATTTGCACACTGCAGCCAGTAATTTTGTAGCTTTAGTTCCATCTTTCAAGTGTCACTTGTATTGACAAGGAACAGTGGCAGCAGTGTATATCACAAAATGAGTAAACAAATGACCTTTATCTGACTTTATTAAAGTAATAAAGGACAGATTTTTTTTTTTTTACTTACTTCAAAGAGAGTTTTATAGCTAGCTACCAGCAGGGTGTGGACTGAAGCAAAAAACTTTGAAATGGGTCTCTGTGAAATCTGAAACCAAAATACAGCAGAGGTCACCTCTCTGTGAAGAACCGCCTTGTCTGTATGTATGCTATAAGCAAAGCTCTGTTAGCTCAGCCTCGGTAATAATGTAATTCAACTTAGCCCCTGGGAATAGCAACAACATCAGGTTTCTACTACAAAGATAAATTTACTGCCCACAATATCTGTTGCTATATATTTGCAGCATGTTTGATAGTAGCCAGACACTAGTGTTACATGCTATACCTCAAGCTATTTTCTCTTGTTAAAGGCTAGCCCAGGCTATAAATAAACTTTTATTCTTACTCACACCATTAGCCAATTCTTTTTAATCAACATTGCACATACATTAGTTTTATGCAATATAGTAGCTAATATTAATAGGAAAGGAAGCGATACATGTGGGAGTTTTTTGTTTTAATTTTTAAATATTGTTCCCATAAAGGGGATAATTCCAACCCTTTTCAACAAGGAAACTGATAATTTTTCCAGTGGAGAGATAGAATCTCCTAAGACAAGTATTGGGACAATAAGACCAATATACTTTGGTCTGGGGTATGGGTTCCTGTGAAACAGGTCACTGACCCAAGCTCGGTGGCAAGCGCCACACAGCACTCGAGGTCCTTGGAAAGGCACCATGCACACATGGCTCTGCTGACACACATGGCCTAGGCTGTCTGCTCCTGCAGCTCTAGGAGAGGAGCAGGCAGAGGAGGCTGCTGGCACTGGGAGCACTGGAGGAGCCTGGGCTCCTGCTGGCCCTGTGTGCGAAGCTGAGCGCTCCAACCTCTCACCCCCATTGAGAGCTCTCCCTCCATCTCACCCTGAGGTCTGTCCTGTGGGTTTGCCAAACCTCTCCTCAGATGGAAATCTCCACATCCAGGCAAAGATTCCCCAAAGCACTGGGCTGAAGTGTTGACCACCCTTGCTGGATGACACCTCTCTGGTACAGAAGAAATAATAACCACACTTGACAGCCTCCATTGGCCACTTTGGGTCCATTGCTTGAGAGACAGTGCCTTGATCCAGACAACTGGGGACTTAAGATACTCTGAAGGACACAGGCAATACATTAAGTGCCACTTGATTTGATTAGAAGCATTGACATGCAATAAAACACTCATGTTAGGAATGGCAAGGAAAAAAGAACACTTCCTGCTGACAAGACAGCAAGTTTCTATTTTGAATGGTGCGGTGCTTGAGAAGAACTAAGCAGTCTTTGAAATCCAGCCCTTATCCAGGAGCTGTCTTAGGACATGTTAAAACTAGGGGCACAGATCTTTAAAAATATCTAAGTTTTAGCAAACACACACAAAGAGCAACAACCCTTTAAAGAGGAAGCAGTATTTCAGTTTCTCCCCAAGTTCTTGGTTCACAGGAAAACCTCTGATGTAAAAAGGGAACCAACCCAATCTGCTCCCCTGCCACCTCAGGGCAAATTATCCAGGCACCTATAAAAAAAACTCCTGATGCTTTACAGCTTGAATGTTTTATACAGTTAAACTGAGTTGTCTTGAGTTCACATACTTTATGTTATTTGATATGTTTTAACTAGGAAGCTACCTAGATTCATTTCAAGATTTTCTTTTTTTTTTAACTAACCTGTTTTTGAGCACAGACTCTCTCATGCTAGCACTACACAGATGTATTCAATCTCTCTGCATGCTGCAGAAGTATTTAAACAAAGTCTGAAACAGAGCAAAAAAACGGAGGGGGAAACCTGACTGCCAGACCACTTGGTTTGGGTTCTGCTTTTGTGTTGGCTTCATTTATTTATTTTGAAACACCATAAATTTCAATGTATTTGCAATTTCTTCTGCATTTTTTTCCTGCTCCATACAGACCCATAATTTTGATCAGGTTGATAAGGAACAAAACAAACACCTAAAGAGAGCTTTGCTGGTTACAGACATACTGGGCTCTACAAAACATTGTACTAGCCATTATTAAAACATGATCACAAGTCCTCTTTTCTTCTTAAGATGCTCAGAATTAAATCTCTGCAATAAAAATATTTATGAAATTTTGACTGTGAGGTCCACTTCGGACAGTTTGTCTTGGAAGATGGAGTTTTTTGTTCCAAATCATGCACACACAGAGGTATCTGCCAAGCTCTCCAACTGTGTCACTCCAGTCCTTAAGCCATTTAACACAGAACATGCACGTGTCCTTTGAATGCCAACTCAGCTACGTGTCAAACAGCTCTGCACAGCCAACCCATTCCAATCAGCACATCAGTAAGAAATCTCATTTGTATTCAGTATTATGCCCACTGGTGGGAAAGGGGGAAAAAATTTTAACACATACCCACAAGTGCTTTTACAACCTCAGTAACTTTAGGAATAAGAAAGTTACAAAGACTTTGGCCTGAAAAGACACAGTTTGCTCTAGGGGGGAAAAGCTTCTCTTTAGTGGGTGAATTAAAGACCATGAACATCTTTGCCTTCTACCCTGATGGCTGGGTCCAAAAACATTTGGGTTACCAGAAGCATTTTGCCTTTGCCTATATGTTTAGACATATTTAAGCATTTAAAGACAGTTGCAACTGAAAGCCAGAAATTGTACAGATTAACTGTGAACACTACGAGGACAATTATCCCCTAACCAGGTATTTAGTGCAAAGCTTCATCTGCAATCAAGATCTGAAACAGGATGATGAGCTTGTTGTGGGTACTATCACAATTTAAACACAGTAACAGAAATATATATTGAACTAGTATTAATTTATTGCAGCAATGCTGTATCAGGAGAGCTACACAAGCTAATGTAGCATAGGCATGCCAGGTATTGTATTCATACACAAGTTCTTACACCCTAAATCTCTGCATCTTCAAAGAACTGTAGTCAATACAGCTGAAAATAATAATTTGAGAAAACTTGATCTGACCTTCCACAGGACACACCTTCAAATACTGTATAAAGTCTGTATGTTCCAAGAAAAAAAAATTTAAGTTAGGTTTTGGTGGTTTAGGACACACAGCAAATATGGTATGCTGCCTGGTGTGTAGTTCAAATAATATTAAAAGGCAGCTTGCTTAAATTCTGTTTTACCCCTGTTTTAGCATTGACCAGGAGCCTAGAGAAATTGTTATGCAATTCATTAACACTCCTACAAATGGTTGCGTATCTGAGTCAGGAAAAAAACAGAGGTACTTGTGAGGTCAGTACTTTCAAGTTATTGTATTCAGTTCTAGACAGAGCTGGATGCACTGCCTAGTATTGTCCACTGTTTCCGTCCCAAAATTCTATTTTCAATTTCACCTAATTTTTCACGTTAGGCTGAAGGTTGCCTCTGCTAAGTGTCTGCTAGATCTGAAGCATCTGAGCCAAAACACTTCTCTCTTCCTGACATCAGGGCTCCTAAGTGTACTTTCCAATGCTGTAATTTAATTTTTAAATCGAGGATATTTTCTTTGGAGAGCACTATCCAGCTTTCAAATACTTGACTTTGTGGCCTTAGTGATGCTCTTTATAAATACAGAGGTTTTTTGTATATACATCCATAAAGACTAAAACATCATATGGGTTGTTAAGACAGTACTGGGATACTGGATTATATGAAATGACTTACATTAATACCAGCAATCCCTTTGAACCCAGCCAATTTATAATTTACATTGCTCTAGAAACTATTTATTTTAATCACACAGACAACCTCAGTACCAAACTGCTCCCACAGCATTC
Organism: Ammospiza caudacuta; assembly: GCF_027887145.1. Lineage (NCBI taxonomy): Eukaryota > Metazoa > Chordata > Aves > Passeriformes > Passerellidae > Ammospiza > Ammospiza caudacuta. The sequence continues at coordinate 28,913,652 of NC_080601.1, read as the reverse complement.
TGCCAAGGCTTCTAGAGCTGTCCAAAAAAAAAAAAACAAAAAAGCTGGTCTACATTTGTAGGGGGGGAATATAATATATATTTATAATTAGATTTTTCCTCCCTTGTTTTGACTGTATTGAATAGTTAAGTGAGCTTTACCCATCAATTCAGCTTTCCTATTTTGCACTGTATTTACTACAGGACACATGCAGGTATCCTTCCATTTACTGTGCATTTGCAAACAGAATATGCAGGTCCACCTGGCCTCTGACCTAGGCTGTGTTTAGTGTAATAGCGATGGATCATATGCACAGGGATACAAGGAAAAAAAAAAACTCAAACAAAAGCAAAACCACAAAACTCCCATATCATTTAACACTTGAATATATGCATTAAAAAAAAAAGTTTGAGATCAGTTATTACAGGTATAGATGAAGACAACAAGCAGAGATTTCCAAAGCAGTTCAATGAATCCTCTTTGGCCAGCAGAGCAGAGTTCAGCTCCTGGCTGAAGCGCTGCAGTAACGCCAGGTAACGTCCAGGGCAGCAATGGGAACAGCAGCGTGCTGCTGTCAGCTCCGTGCTGCTCAGGGCTGCCACGTACTTCAGCTGCAGAATAACTTCAGGAGATTCCAACTGCACAGGGGAGAAGGGATTTACCAGCTGTCAGCTGCTGTGGGTCAAGAAAACACAACGTGAAGGGCTACAAAGCAAGCCCCAGCTCTCACACCAGCCTGTGATTTACGGATTTCACCTCAGCCTGCTGACTCACACGAAGCTGCCTCCTGCTTTGATGTCACTTGGATTTTAATATGCCAGACAATACAAGGCAAGAAAAGAGTTTCTCCCTAGCCAAGACCACAACAGTTTAACAGACGAGAACAATGAATGAAGCTATGAGAATATTTCCCTAATTAGCACTTTGTAACAGCTGATTGCATCCTTGTCGAGCAGAATTGACATTACCACCACAAGACACAAACGACGTTTAATATGCTCCCAGAGTCCTAAATAAACAAATTCCTACATCACATTCACCAGACTGTAAAGATCCAGGGGGCAATAAAACACCGGGAGCCATCACCCTCCCACTGAGGTGTGATGCTCTCAAGCCTTCTCCCACCATCCAACTTCTCAATGAATCTGTAGAAAATGTCAAGTTTTTAGTAGCCAACATTTTCCAGTTTACTCTACAGTTTTGAACTGCCATCCCTCTGCCACCAGCCCAGATTAAGAGCATGCCATAACTGAACATACTTTCTTATCTAACCAATTAAAATTTGTTTCTCTTAATTAATAATCCGGATCACAAATTATCTGCAGAAAAGCCATGTACTTGCTAGGGTATCTTTAAATGAAATACCTCAAAATCCCATTTGTGATGATGTACAATGACATGCATTATCTTGAATACAGAAAAGAAACAAAAGTGTTTTCCCACATGTCAAGTGACTCAGAGTTAGTATAGAAGCAGAGTATTCTCTGTGGGCAAGCAGAACTAATATTAACACACAATGAGTAAGTTACTGCTTGTTCCCCAAGGGTCAAGTAGTTTTTATTCATCATCATCTGCCAAAAAACACTACACAAAAGACAACTAACCCCCAAGAATCCTACCAGAAGCCACACCACCATCTCTCATATGGCAAGAGGCATTTCAAAACATAGCTTGAAGAAAAGCCTGTGATGTAAGGGGAAGCAATGCCATGAAACAATATAGATTGCATTCTTCTAAGTCAATACCAAAACAATGACCAACTCGGTTTTTGAAGCAGCAGCACTATGAAAATGCAAAATTGATTTACAAGGGAAATAATAGCCAGAGGTTACTATGGCTGCTAAAGTTACAGGACATTTTTAAAAGAAACTAGAATTCATGTCCAGTTTAAAAAGCGCTAGCAAAAAGGCAATTTTATGCACCATCTCAAAGTGAAGCAAGTTATTCCCCTAAATTAAAATTGTTTTTGTTAGGCATTATCATTCCAGCACCATCCCCAGCACAGCAAGGACAGCACTGCAGTTTTAACTGGCAATGATGATTTCAACAAGGGAAAAACCAGCAGCCTTTTGCCTTCTTTCAGTTCAGTTCTTGATCCGTAAAACATTCCCTTACAAAGGGAAACAAACTAATGCCGGCCTTTCTTAAAACAAGTTTTCATTTCTCGCCTCTTACATGTTAATTTCTCACGATTTTCACTCTTACATGTTAATTTCTCATGATCTTCACAGCAAACAGAGTCTTATGCCAGGTCATTTGGCCTCTAGCAAGTGGAGCTGAACAAAAGCAGGCGGCCCCTGCGTGCAATGTCACCTCTAACATCACATGCAACAGGGACCGTTCCAGCACAGCTCCACCGAGCCCAGCTGGGCTCAGCCAGCCCTGTCCCAGCTCATTTCATAACCAGCACAGGGGCACTGCAAGGGCTGCAGTACACCTTGCTGGCCAAGGCAGTGAAACTGCCCCGTTCCCCCAGATCGCTCCAGTCCAACCTCCCTGCAAGCACTGCAAAGCCTGCGGGGTCAGAGGCATCCCCTGGACCTTCTCTTTGGTTAGATGATTGTGAGGTACATGGCAGCTTGAATGCACCACCCTAAAATCACCTTTCCCGTAAATAATGTCAGCTGCCACAATCCTCAGGCAAGAGTCAAGGATAATGACTGATTTAACCAAGAGACCATTAAATCCCCAGATATCCTAAAGCATAGCAGCACTCCATCTATTGGTCAGGATTTAAGGACGTGCTTAATCATCATCATCATCGTGCACTAACCTCTGTCATTAAACACTCAACCCCTAAGCAGCCCACCCCTTCCTGCCTGGGACTTCACATTCTTCCAGCAAAAATTAAACTCAAGTAATAATATATTCTGGGAAATAATGCAACTAACACTAAAAGCATTAACATGACAACATCTAAACTTAAAACTGGTATACTCTATTAGTTACACAATTACCATTTTGTTTCATTGAGAAATACACACACTTCTTACTCAAATCAGCATTGAGGAGCTTGTCTGATAACAGCCCAAGAGCTCAGGCTGTCCCCTGGGCTGACACTTTCTTTCCCTGCAAGGACTGGATGCCACCAAGGAGGTTTGTACAATTTGTTCACACAGTTTCCAGCCAGCAAGGCCACTGGAGTGACCGGGTGTGCAGCCCTGAGAACTCCCTGGTACACGGCAAACCCTGGCAGGGAGGCAAAAGGGAGTTTTTCACAGCAGAACTGCTGTCAAAGCAGACACAGGCAGAACCTGCCCCGTCTTGCACCACTCCCCCCAAAAGCCACCACCATCCCCTCCCAGCAGATCACAGCCGTGCCTCTGCCACACCTGTGCTTCACTCCAGTCATCAGCAACTGGACCAGAAGGTAAGCGAGACAGCTGCCCCAGGCACACCGAAGCGCTCTTTGAAAGGCTGAGGTTAGATTTGTCAGCTTCATTCCTCTGGTACCAAAGCTCATTTAAGCAGCAACTTCTCCCACACAATTCAGCAATTCCATACATTCATGCTTTTATAACCCTTGGCCATTCATTTTTTGGCCCAGATATTCATTGCCATTGATTTTATCGGTTTGTTTTTTTTTAAACTAAACTCCTCCACATAGTGGAACTACACAGATGAGGCACATGCCTACACATTTTCCCTCCACTTGGTATCACATCACTACCCTCCAGACACGAGTCCAGGACATGTGAATGAAAACCAGCAGATTCAGGCTCAACCTGCCTGTAACATAACGATGCTGAGACAGAAACAGAGGCAACCCACCTCCACGACTGTGCTGCTGCTTTTGAGTCATGCTCTACCCTCCTTACAGAGCCACTCCAAGGCTTCCCTGCCAAAATCCCATCGTTCAGCCATGCAGACACTGTCTGCCCTGAAGTCTGCAGTGAACACCGACTGAAAACTCCGCTCTGAATTCCTAAATAAGCTTTTCAATGCGAGATGAAAACTGACCAACACCGAGGAACAAACTCCCAAAAGGCCCATCGTAAATCCTCCTTTCTGGAGCCTAAAGTTCAAGGCAGCAATCTTGAATTTCCTGCACCCTAAGAGAGGCACAGAATGGAGATAATTCCAAGCTGGGAGCAGGGCAGGGGTCTGGGTGGCCAGGGCGAGCCCGCAGCAGCGAGCGGCGCGGGCTGATGCCGGTCACGCCGGTGGCTCCGCGCTGCCGTGACCGGAATGCCGGAGCCCGCACCGGGCAGCGCAGCCCCGGGCTCCCCGCACCGCGACCCGCGGCCAAGGTGGAGCTGCGCGCCAATATAAAAACCCCAAATCATGTGGATTTGAAGAAGTTTTCCGGGAGGCGTAGGGAGCGCGGAGCCTTGCGGTGGAGCAAGGACGGCCCGCGGTTACAACGCTCACTCCCAAGGTTTTATTTGATTAGCGGAGTTTCGGAGCGGAGGCGCATTATTTAAAGCCCCGTCCTCCTCCTCAGCCCAGCGCCGAGGCAGAGCGGCAGCGCTGCAGCATCTCCCTGGGCGGAGAGCTGGCGCAGCCCCGCGGGCGAGCCCCCCTCGGCCCCGCCGTGCCCCCGCACCGCCCCATCCCGCCGCCGGCCGCGGCCCCGCGCTCCCCCCGCAGCCCCGGGGCGGCCGCGGCAGCGCGGGGAGCGCTCGGGGCCTCCGGCCGCCGCCGCCCCCCTTCCCCGAGCGCGGCTCCGGGCCGGCCCCGGCCCCGCGCTGGGCGGGAAGGGAGATCCGCGCCGCCCCGCCGCCCCCGCGCCGGTGCCCGCAGCCCGGGCAGCGTTACCTCAGCGGGCCCGCGCCTTTGTGCTGCAGTCCATCCCCGCGCCCGGCGGCGGGAGCGCCAGCACCACCGGCGGCGGGCGGGGAAAGGGGCGGCGCACTATGTGGCAGGAAGGGACACCTGGGCTCCTCCTCCCGCGCCCGCCCGCCCGACGAGGATCACTATCTGGCAGCGCGCGGGGGCTCGCCCGCCGCCCTTCCCCGGCCGCCCCTCGGCCAAGTTGGAATCTCGGCCGCCTTCCCTCGCCCTTCCACGGCTTCCAGCTTGGCCGAGGGGCGGCGGCACCGCCAGCGTCCTCCGCCCGGGCTGCCCTCCATTGTTGCGGCCCGCCCCGCGCCCCCGCCGTACCTGCAGTGCGGGGCTGAGCATCGCTCCCGAGGGGCCGGAGAGCGGCTCCGGGGGCTGGGGCACACGGGGAGGTGTGTGCGGGAAACATGAATGAAGAGCCCACGCCCCCTGAACGAACAACAACAACTAAACCCTGGGCTGGAAGTGAAATTGTGAGAAATTCAAACAGTTGTTGGGGCTGAAAGGCGGCAGACGGCTTCTCCAGATGGCTCGTGCTGCTCAGGAGAAAGCTCTTTTGCCGAGAGCAACCCTGGCTAAAAAAAGCTGCACAAAATCTAAAGTCATATTGGCAAACACTGTCCTTTCTTTCGCATTTTTTTTTTTTTTTTACTCCCTGTTTTTTGTTTTCTTGGCTTTCTGTAGTTGTTCCGCTTTGCGGCTGAAATCATCCCTGTTCTTGGTTCCCCACCCAAAGTTACTTGGTTTCTCGGTTTCAGGGCTGGTTTTGTTGCATTTGAGCGGCTTTGATCAGACGTTTGAAGCCACGGAAGCACTGGGTGATAGTTCTCCTTTTTATGCAAAAAACAAAACAAAAAATAAAACAGAACAAACAAAAAAATCCCTCTGTATTTTAATTATGTTTTAATTTATTTCTAAGACACAGAAGTCCTCAAGTTCAACAAGTCCCCATGATCCAGGCTAGGAGTGAGTTACAAGCACGATAAAGAAGAAACTTTGTAAATTATGCTTAAAAGTCTTGGAAGGTCTCTTTGAAATCAGCACTGCTGTTTTCAGGTGCAAAATTACACATTAACTAACTCCATGTAGGTTCGGAGGACAAAACCTTTTAATTCTGGGTACTGCTCGTTTTTAAAGAGCCCCTGGAGGACTGTGGTGATGGGGAAAGCAGCAGGGCTGGAGCAGGGCTGCATGAAGACCCTGTGTGCCAGGACCTCTTCTGATGGAGTCCCAGAGAAGCTCCAGCCCAGCCGTCTGCTGCCACCACATCAGTGTAGGAGCTTCAGGACCATCACTGCAAAGTCAGCGAGGGCCCTTGGGAGCTAGAGAGGTCCTTGGAGAAAAAAATGCCTGAGGCACCAAACTGTCCAGCCATGGGGTGTCTGATTTGAATATGGAAAAGGTGCAGAACACGTTTTAACTTTGCAAATGTGTGCCCAGCACTGAGATGGCTCCACCTGACTGCTCCAGCACCACGGGAACCTGCAGGTACCAGCCACTAATAAGGGGATGAGGTAGCACAGCATCTGTTATTTAATACAGGACTTTTAATACTGGTGGCTGTTGGAAATTAAAACTTATCTTGGGCACAGGAAGAATATGTAACTACATGTGGAGTGTGCTGTGAAGGCTGGAGCAATTGGCTTTCTCCAATTTGCCTAATTCAGTTTAACACTCATGGAATTAGTAGGGCTGTTCCATCCATGTTCATCCCCTCATTTTTATTTCCTTTTGGAAAAAAATTTACAGCTGTATTGTGTTTTAATAAACCTTGAATCTGAAGAGGCCAATAAATTAGAAACTTTAGGTGTGGTTTTGAAATCAGTGGATTGGGATTTGCCTTGAATTCTGAGCTCTGGCCCAGACAACTGCTTAGCTAGAGAAGATGCAGGCACATGAGTGATTGAATAGGAGCTGGCCACACACAAATTTCAGCTGGAAACCAGAAGAGAGTTGTTAACCATTAGAGCAATCAAATACTGCCTTTTCCAAGGGGGGTATTTGGAATGGAAATCTCACTGCTTTTAAGCTGTAGTTTATTAAAGTCATTATACAATGCATTGTCTGCAGCAGCAGGGGACAGACTTGATGTCTCAGGCGTGCTAAGGTGCTGTGTGACATTGATCACACACCCTGATATTTGAATTTCAGAGGCAGCAGTTGCTTATCCCAGCAGGTTTATTGTAGGGTGAGTTTTCTTCTCCTGGGCATGTAGATGAGTTCTACTTTAGTCTCGGAAGGATTATGAAGCTGACATGTACTGATGATTCAGGCTATAAATGGATTACAAGCATGATCAAGGAGAAACTCTCCTGCATGGAAGAGACTTCTCCCATTAGTTCTGGAGCTTCTGCTCCCTCCTTCAAAAGAGCTGCCAGGTGCTTCTAGAGACTCAGTGGTGTGGGCCACTCTAGTTAGGCACATCTCTGTGCTGCATCTCCTGCAGGTGATGCAGCAAATGGACACCTCTGCCTGTGCATCCATCCTGCTGTGGGGTGGGACAGGTCACATCCAGAGCAGGGAGGACAGATGACTGAACAGGCAGGACTGTTCTTTTGGGGTTGGACTGTATCTTAACATTAAATCCCCCCCTTAACAAGTGAAACCAAACACACAGCAAGCTGCAACAGCAACTTTTGGAGAGTGACCCCTCAGACATCCACCTGCCTTTGTTACCATCTCTGGACCTCACACTGTTTCTCTCTGTTTGCCATGTCAAGGAAACCCTCTCTGTTTCTGTACATTTCTTGCTAAATACATTGAAAAAAATCCACACAAGAAGTCAAGTATTTCCTTTTGGGGAACCCAGTGTGGCAGAAATGCTTTGCCACTCTTTGCCACTTTACATGCTAGGGCAGCCTTTTCACCTTCCCTAAAGCCACGTGTCTCATCAGTGGACCTAGCTGAGCTACTCATTAGAAACTTGGCCAAACCACAAACATTTGTTTCCTTGCTCTATGCCAAACTCAGAGAAAGGACGAGGGAGTGGCATGGAGCTCATGTTAATGAGTCCTTCATCCCCACAGAGAGATAATCAGAGCACTGCTCAGAGATTCATCAACATTTTTGTATTAGCCCTTTAATGACCTACATGTTTGGGGTTTTTTGAGAAGTTACTTCAGCTAAGAGCTGGATAATTCCTCATGCAGCTGTGGTTTAGGAAGCAGCTCAGGGGACACACATGCCAAATTACTTTAGCTCTAGTTAAAAAATAAATAAATATACCACAAGGTTTCCTGGGTGCCTCCCTTTTCAATCAAGGGCATTATGTCCTCAATCCATCTCTTCTGGGTCACGTGTGGGGGTTGGTTTCTTTTTCAGCCTTTGCAGCTCCGTGAGCTGTACACAGAATGCCAAACACTGGTGGTACTGCATGTTCCCCGCAGACAAAGGGCTGTACAGCTCCCTGACCCTGCTCACAGGGGAGGGAGGCTCCCTTGGGAGCAGATAAAGCATTTCCTGGGAGCAGCACAGATCCCACAGAGCCCAGCAGGCTGCCTGAGGAACAGAGCTGCAGAATGCTGGGAGCTGGAGCCTCTTCCATGTTGCTGCAGGGTGAACCTCCAACCAAGGGATTCTGCAGTGCCTGCTGAGGAGTCTCTGGCTCTGCACATGTGGTGGGAACTCACTGCAACCATCAACACATTACAGCAAAGGCCAATGGCAACACACAGCTCTCATGGGTTTGGCAGAGGCTGCTCAGAAATTATCCAAAGTTTGGTATTTGCAGCTTTCCTCATGTAAGGAACTGCTTATGGTGGCAGCTGCTCAGGAGTCCCTTTGGTTTAAAAGCGAAGAGCTGCTGGCCTTTTGCTGTCACTCAGGAAGGCCATCGGATGGAAAATGTTGTAAAATCTCTTCCCATGCCTCCCCTGATCCCCAGTGACCAGATTTCCTTCTGGTCTTCTGGAGAGAGCTGTGAGAATATATACATTAAAGACAGGGATGTAGTCAGATACTGCAGGATAACCAGGGTTATGAGAGTGTTATAAAGGGATAGGATTTACTTTTTCCTGAATCAAGCCCCAAGTGTTTCCTGTCAGACCTCGGTACAATGGGATACAAATGCACAGTCCATTACGTTCACATTTCCTCCAAACTGCTGTCTCTTTCCTTGAACACAGAGTACAGGAAAGGATGCTTTCTGCCCCCACTCATGTCTCTCAACTGATTTTATCTAATTCGAAAAGGGAATGGGGACATTTAGCATGCACTGTCTTCAGTAGGTTGCCTCCCTTCTAATGTCTTTTGCCTTAGGATGAGAGAGGTTGTAAACATGGAGGAATGCCTTTGATATCAGAGAGCTTCACTGGAGTAACATCAGCATGAATGAATGCAAAATTAGGTCCATGGGGAATAAAATGCTAAGGCTGGGGAGAAAAAAAATCAAGAGTCACAGCACTAGTCCAGAAGAATAGTAGCTCATACCATATAAGAACCCCATAGTTCTCATTTCCTCCTTATCCCTTCAGGACAGGAAAGAACATCCTGCTCTTCTAATATGAACAAAATAAAAGTTATTTTTGGAAGGAGAAACTCATGTTCGGAGCACATTTTTAAAAAGACATTGCTAATCTGTGATTCTGATGATGCATTTGGAGCACAGCACATTTCTTTGCATCACTAAACCCACATTTATTGGCTCAGCACCATCTACACCCAGGCAAAAGGTTTGTGTTGGTTGAACAACAAGGTGGGGATTCTTTGTCAGCTCATGAATGGTGCCTGGAACCTCAAGTGCCATCTCTGACATGGGTGTGCTGTCACCAGACACACACCAGCTGGGAGAGAGGAGTGTGCAAGTGTGAGAGCCCAAGGTCATGGCACACTGATAGATGTGCATGTTGACTCAGTAAGTCTGAAAAAGGTTCTCTGTAACTACCCTGGAGCTCCACTTTCTTCTTCATTACCCCAAGACAAATTGAATATAGGACAAAGATAGAGTCCCCCATCCTCAGTGTTGAGGTATCTTGGCATGCTGTGCTTTTTGTGTTATCTCAGAGCCCACAAAGGAGCGTGTGGTGTAATTTCCTGGACAAATGTTTAGAAGTTTAGAGCATCAAGTCAAATTCAGAGCTGTTTGGGGCAACTGTTGCTTTTCATATTTGATGGATCACTTGAAAGGACAGCAAGGCAATGAAGTCAGCCTCAGATTTGTTAATATGCTTAAACAATATTAATCCATGAATAATGTTTTATTTTGGATTTTGATAAGTAACTGTCACTCCCAAAGCTCCTTAGGAGGCCAGTAAGATAAAAGAATGTGTATTAGTGCAGTATCTAACAACGAGGATAAACAAATTGTGGAGGAGTTAATAATTTACCCATTCAAGATTAGCAAACAGCTAATGTACTATAAAAAGAGTTCCACTTTCCCTTTAAAAACCATTCATAGAGCATAAGATTTTAGCTCCTCTCAGTGTCAAGGGCCCCAAATACCTAAGCAGACTCTTGGGAATGACCTCATCTGTAGTTTCTGAGTGTATTCCCAGGGATGTGTAATGCTAGGAATGGCTGGATCGAAAGCTGGGGGCAGGAGCTCGCTGCCCCAGCACAGCAGGGCTCCCCAAATTGCAGCACAGGCCAGCAGTGCCCACAGAGAGCTCCTGGCACCAGCCTGCAGCTGCCAGAGTGAGCTCAGGGCAGTGTCCTTCTGTCACTGCAGCCATGGAGCAGGCTGAAAAAACCATCCTGAGATATTCCTATGAAGTCAGTGGATTACTCACATTCTTAAAGCACTGATTTCCCTGGTGGGACAAGCTGTGTTTGGTGGTTTTCATAGAAAGGATGTGAGATTGCTGCTGCTGACTGTCTCCATTTGTTCTCAGACAGGAAGTGGAGAAGGGCAGTGGGACCAGCGATCAGGTCTGTGCAAACAGACACTGGAAACCCAAAACAAATCAGTCACACAAGTATGTGGATAGAGAGAAAAGACAAAAACCTTTGCTTCTCTTTGCCCAGCAAATCCTGGTAATTCTTTAAAATGTGTACTAACCAGTTCCAAGTCTGTCTCTTACCCTGTGATGATTTACCCTAAATTGCAAAGTCTGTGGTTTTAACAGGGATATCTGAACTCTCTAGTACTCCACAGGGGAAAGATAAATTAATTTACAGAGTAGACTTCAGTGTCACAGCTGAGGGAGATAAGGAAACTGTGGAGAAGTAAAAGCACAAATTCCCTTTAAGAAGAATGTGTAATTCTACATAGCATCACTTACATACCAGAAAATAATACACAGATCCACTATCTAATTAGAGTTCTGAATGTGTGTGTTATACAGCAGATGAAGCAGCTCAAACTCCTGTGCAAGAAAACAGACCTTGGATTGTCTAAAGATAGATGGTGAAAAACTATCAAACATCCAGAGTTTCCTAGACCTCACCAGAGTGAGAGGTACATCAGTACAAATTGTCTCTGGCCTCCTGGAGCTCTGCAAATCATCAAAAAGGACATTAATGTCATTAGCAAAACCAACAAACGTGCCTGTACTTATTACTTGTTTGTAATAAGATTTGGGTAGTGTATAATTAGCAGGCTGCAGAAGTCTTTTACGACCTCTGAGAACAGTCTCTGCCATGCTGAGGCTCACCAGAAAATTCCCATTCCTTCCATGCAGTTACAACTTCCCCATTGGTTTCTACCCCATCAGATGGACTGACATAAGTATATCCAACATGTCATATGAATCCATGTGAAATATATGTATACATATGCATATACTTATATATATATATTTCACATGGATTCATATGACAAGTTGCACATATATATATATGTATATATATATATATATATACACACACATGCATCATTAGTTTGGTTTGATTATTTATTCCACAAGGATAATCTTTGACCAGGAAGAAGGCTTGTTCCCCAAGAGGCAATAACACTCTCTTGCCAAGCAGGACAGTGAGTTGTCTTGTGTGTTTGTTGTAGGGAGACACAGGATTACTCATTAGTTGGATTGAACACATCTCACTGTGTGTGGTTGATCAAGCTGGTTCTCTGCTCTTCTGCTGGGATGTTTTATTCTCAGGGCATAAGCATGGCCGTACGAGTTCTTTAAACATGTGTCTAACTAGGGCAAGGGAAGCTGGAATGGGACAGTCACTGAATAGCTGCTAAATTGGGGCCCTGATTTGGATCCCAGTGCCAGATGGGTGCCAGAAAATGTCACTGAACAAGACAGCAATTCATGCCACCACTCTACAGAAAGCTGGGGGAACGTTTTTCTTTGGTTTAGGCTTGTCTGATGCTGGATTGGAAAATGGCACACAAGTGTTCATCTGACACTGAAGCAGATGAGAACAGCGGTGTTGGAGTTGGCCCTCTGTCAAGCTGAACTGCAGCTACAGATCAGGCATCCTGCCTGGCTTTCAGATAGGAAACCAGCTCCAGACCTCGCAGCTCTGCTGCGCTTTTCTACAACGGGGGGCTTTTCAAAGCTGCTGAACCTATACATGAGAACCGGCTGTTCCACTTCCTTTTCCAACACCAGAGGTGTAAAGAGGCCAGCACAGAGCCGAGAAATGGGGCCCTGAGTCAGCTGGGATTTTCTGAGCATCTGACTGATAGCTACCCTTCCTCAGATGGAGCACTCCAGCTGCTGGAGCTGGCTGCTGCTGCTAGGGGCCAGCTCTCAGGCTCCTTTAATGTTCTCTGACTGTGAAGCTCAGCTCAATGATACAAGTGCTTTTGGAAGCTGGCATGGAGGGACCTTTTGTCATACACCTTCTGTCCCTTGCACCAGTGTTGTGCCCCCCACGCTTTAGGAAAACTGCTCTTGGATTGCAAAATGTGTAACTCAGATGTTGCCTCTCTGCCTTGCAAGTGGCTGCTTGGGACAGAAATGTGCTGGGACTGTGGGAGTGATCCCTTACAATCTCATGGATGAACAATACATTCCCTTCACTTGTGATATTGTTATCAATGATTCAAAATGAGATAGCAAAAATTCTTTCCATGCTGTGTAACGAACTTCCTAGCAGAGAGATCCAGCTGCAGATATGATACTTATGCTCTGGTGCTTTCAAGGATTATCAGTGTAATGTTGGATGCTAATGGAAAGATACACTGAGTGTTTAAAAAAAACTCAAAACAACTGCTGTAATAAAACAAGACTATAATTCTGCTGTTGCTACAAACTTGGTGTATGAACATGGGCAGATCTTCAGGAGAAAACATCAAATTTGAATGCCCATGTCAAAATTTTCCATGTGCTGATAGCTGGTCTTTCAAATCCCATTACAGCAGGTATGGCCATAATTCATAACCTTTCTTCTACCTGGGTGATCATTTTCCCAACCCTTGACTAAAGTGTCCTGAGCCACTGATTTTTCTGACTGGATCCAATACTATGCTTCTGTTTTGAAGCCTGCTGGCAACACCAGCTAGCTTTACTTACAGAGCCCCTCTGGTTTCTGAGGAACTTTCATTTCTCTCAAAGTCAATCTGGTGATTCAAGACTAACGAGCTGCTGTGAATACTCTGCTTTATCAGAGGAAATAGTTGGAGGCTGAAGTCTTGGTCCCTAACAAGTCTTTGCAAAGATATTAATGTGTCTTGCCAAGACCTAGCAATTCCCTCGCAGCCAATGCAGCATTCCTCAGAGGCCATAAGGCAAGGCTGGAAAGGGGGATCATGTGGCTGGGCCCAAGCTGAATTAGCTACTCCAGAGAAACGCCCTGAGCATGTGACTTCTTTGCAGACATGGATCTAAAGTAAGAAACTCACCTGATTTTGGTGAATTCATTCAAGACATCTATTCTCAAGATGTCTTATGTCAGAAAAATAAGAATAAATTTTCCAAGTGAAACTAAGAACTGTACATACAATGTTATAACCATAAGAAAAGAAGTAGACTTGATGATTGGGGTGAATAAAAGGAAGTGGGGAAGAGGACATTGCACAGCTATGCCTATATTTTATATGCTTGCTCTTCTGTGAGGAAAGTGTCAGGAGAAGAAAAACAGAAAGATGCTACATGTATACCCTGTAACTGATTATGCAAAATACTGTCCTTCTGGGAGCTGCTTACAATAAGTTAAACCTGACTTTCAGGGGATGAACAGCAGGTTTTCAATTATGGCATTTGAGACCTCTGGAATAGGGATTATGAGAAGACAGCATAAGTCAGATGGCCCTTTTGAGACGTGCTTTTTATTCAGTGACAGATGAGCCCTCACACTGGTACTCCTGCAAGCACTCAAGGTATGTACAGTAAAGGGCAGCACAAAGATCTTCAAACAGGCTCCAGGGGCAGTGGAGCATGCTCTGGGCTGGGGGAGGATCGGTGCCTTGGATCCCAGGGTGTCACCATGGCCGTGCCTCTGCTCAAATGCCATGCAGCTAATGAGTTGTGGGAGCAGCCTTGGTGCCTGCTGGCTGGGTTACCTCTGTGCCACATGCTATTGCTGAGCTGTTTCTCCAGCCTGAAGGGCAGGGGGAATTTTACCAGCAGGTTCAGTGAAAACAGGCCAGCAGGCAGTGCTTTGCATCTCCTACACTAAGAATCTTTACTTGGTTCACCACTCATTGTTCTGACAGTTGTCTCATTTATTCACTTTTTACATCAAAATCCATTCCTCTGAAGCTTATGTTTAGCCTAAAGCTTCAGCATGTGCTAATAGTATTAATCATTCTGGAAATAGCTCTGTCTGCTCTGCTATCAGTAGCTATCTCGATGACACACTGTCCCAGCTCCACACTGCCTCCCTGCTCTCTGGGGGTGGCTCTCCAGCAAGAGCACAGCAGGGAAGGGGCACAGGAGGCAGAAGGAAGCAGAGGGGGATGACCTTGGGTTGTACATCCATGTTTTAGAGCTGTGCCAAGGTGCATTTAGCTGTAGTGCTTTTCAGCCCTGGCTCTTTCTGGAGGGGTCTGAGCTTCCCCTGTGTGTCCCATCTGTCCTGGAGGAGGCATCACAGAACACATTCAGGCTGGTAAACATGGTCCAGAAAGCTTCCAAGAAGGATCCCATTGTCACAGGCTCTAGGGGCAGATGGGACTTGCAGATAGGAGAGCCAGGTCTTGGAAGTGCTCCGGGGTCCTGCAGTTCAGCTAAATGTTGGTGCTGCTGTGTGACCGGCCCATATGGTTTTGCCTTTTTGCTAGCCTGACTTCTGTGTAGGCTTCCCTTCAGAAAAAGGAAGGATATTCTGGAGGGCTTCAAAACCTTCTCCTGAATATATTAAGAAATAACACCACATGTGGAATTATCAGCAGAGAAATTAAACTGAGACTAAAAAAAGAGTTTCTTTTTGCTTTCTTATTAAAATTTAAAAAAAAATGCAAATGCCCAGATCATGGACTCTCATGTTTTGTTATCTAATGGACAGTCTCCAAACAAAAACATCCTCTGGGGCAATGCCATGTTCCTTTCACAATTGCCTGAACCAGTTTTTCCCTTCTTTCTGATTGTATAATATCTCACAGCTAGCTACAGCAATTGTGGAACAATGCCAGTAACAGTAGTAGGGGTGCAAGTAACACATTGCCAGATTTTTTGAATATAATTTAGCTGCTGAAAACCAAATGATGGCTACAAGCATATGACCAGTCACCTGCCTGCTTCCTGGCCCACAGCTTAAGAACTTCAAAATAGTACAAAAATATTTGCCAGTTAATTAAAACCCCTGACTTTTATGAAGGTCAATAGAGATGGCTCTGCCAAGGAATGCACACACAAAAATTTCCAGCACAATTGGCAAACCACTTCCCATGTCTTAGTTTCCCATTTTAATATAATAGAAAGTACTTGCAGACCTGACTTTTCCATGATCCACAGCAGGTGCCAGAAGAACAAATTCCCACACAGGGCATTTGCTCAGGTGAAGTACTACTGTACTGAAAGTTGCACATGATGGAGCAGTCATTGAATAGGAAAACATGAGGTCATTTTTAGCTATTGATAATTCATGGAAATGTAAAATATGGGGGGCATAAGTGGGAGTGGAACAGAATATTGCTATGGTATTTGTCCAAGAAATGTTTTGCTTTTATTCACAAATCAATTGACAAGTCAACAGGTTCATCTGAGATCATTGTGTATCTGAGGTACTTCTGCAGTACTTGAATTTTAGAGCCCTAGTATCCCATAGCAATGTAAAAATATTGTATGTGTAGTTGAAATTAACGTAATTACCTAACTTCTTCAGCACTGATCATTTATTTTGACTCTGTGGTCCTTGGGGTAATATTCTTCCTTCAATTCAGGGTATACTGTCAGCATTAACAGTGAATCATAGACAGGAGAGAATAATCAGCTTGCAGCTTCATCTCTTTTCCAGCTAACCTTTTGCCATGAAGCATTTTAAAAGGCTGGAAATGAACATAAAATTCAAAGTTGACTGAGCTACTTCATGGTTTTTACTACAGCAGCAACAACATTCATGCCACTAAACAAATTTACTGAGAAAATTATTTTTGCTGTCAACACTGTTGGGAAAAAGACAAAGTTCCCATTCAAATTACAGCAGCACTGCCCAGGCTAAACAAATATAAAAAGTGAGGATTTAGTGAATTTGTTTTTACTCTCTCCAAAAATGCAGCACATTTCTTGCATCACAAGCTAAGACATCCTGTTCAGCCACATTGTTTTTTAATCAAATGCTTTCCTTTACCTATTGCTTGATATTAACCCATTGCTCCTCCTCTGGATGCTCTCCTCCATATCTGTGCTCCCGTTTCCTTTCTGCTGCTGTGCTTTTTAACTTAACATCAATTTTAAAAGTTCCCTTTTAATCAGCCCGGGCCTGCTGGCATGAGCTGTCAGCAGTATTAATTTCTCTAGGCTCTTGCCTTGTGTTGCATTGCCTTGGCAACAAGATTTAGCAGCAAGGCAACAGTCTTGAACTTGTCAGAGTCTGTTGCAACGCGCCGAGCATGTATTACTCTCCAGCACCTCCGGTTGCTATAACAACTCCTAACAATAAAACTCATCTCCTGGCTTTTAAATACAGGAACTTCTACAGTCTGTTTCCTGGCAGGGCTGCAGCAATATTATGCGATT
Source organism: Ammospiza caudacuta (assembly GCF_027887145.1). NCBI lineage: Eukaryota > Metazoa > Chordata > Aves > Passeriformes > Passerellidae > Ammospiza > Ammospiza caudacuta. The sequence continues at coordinate 28,896,880 of NC_080601.1, read as the reverse complement.
CCTGGCTGTGCTTGTTTTGCCTTCTCCTTCCTTTGTGCTCATGATAGCAGCCTGCAGGAGCTCGGCATGGGCAGCACAGCCCGTGTTGGTGACCATGCCAGGGCTGGGAGAGGGGAGAAAAATGCCAATAGATCCCAGGGACAGTGCTTCAGACTGGTGATGCTCAGCACCTGCCTGAATCAGGCCTTTGGCTGTGGTGTTTTGGATTTTTTCCCCTGTTCCAGCAAAATACACCTTGTGGTAATAGCATCCTGGGGAGGAGACTGCAGCCAGCAGAGAGGCACTTTTGGTCTCTACCAGCACAAAGTGTTTTCTCCCATCCTTGCAAATGTTCAGCTGGCAGTGCTGATGACAATATAGGAGCAGTGTAGTGTGGAAAGTTGGGCAAGGGACCAATGACTGTCATAAGATCATATAATATCTCAAGCTGGAAGAGACCCATGAGGATCACTGAGTCTGATTCCCTGCTCCTCACAGTATTACCTACAGATAAGCCCTATGACTGAGAGCATCCTCTAGATGCTTGAACTCTGGCAGAGCTGGTTTCAGAGATCAACACCCTCTCAGTAAAGAACCTTTTCCTAATGTCCAGTCTGAACTTCCCCTGGCACAGCTTCATTCCTGTCCTATTGCTGGTCACCCAAGAGAGATCAGCACCTGCCCATCTCCTGCCTGCTGTGAGGAAGCTGTAGCCTGCTATGAAGACACCCTTCAGTCTCCTCTACTCCAAGTCTTCTGCAAATTAAGTCTGAATGACTGGTGCTAGGTATTTAAAAAACCTTTTAGCAGAGACAAGACTGTTTGTGCCACAGGAGCCCTTTATGAGGAACGCTTTCAGTCAATGAAAATGCAGGATGAGGATGCAAATTGAGCCAGTGCAGAGTCACAAACCATGGAAATTTCTCAGCAGCTCGCCCAGTGCCCTGTCACATCTCCTTCCTGTGGCTTCATTCATGAGGACAGAGCAAAGCACTCATCGTTTTCCTGTATGTCACATCCATGAGTATCTCGTGCAGACTCAACACCATTCTCACTTTTCCATAACATGGCTCATATTTCTTCCAAGGGACAGAATCCATAACCCGTGACGTGAACAATGGGAAGGCTTGTACAAGAATAACTCAGGATACAGCTCATTTCAAGTGTGGTGAGGGATGCAAACAGGAACAGAAAAGAAGCAGCAGGTCTTTCCTCCTTTATGAGTGAAGCTTAGGTTCTGCAGCCAGGAACCACTGCCTGTGATACAGCAATTGGTGGGATGTGGGAGGAGGCAAAGCTCTCTCTGAGCAAAGGTCTGTTTGTTTAAACAGATTTTATAATATAGAAATGGTGCTTTTCATTTTCTGCAGTTGCTGCCAGCTGAAGGACAGTGGTTGCTGGTGGCAGGAGCTGCTGGAGACCTGGTCACACTGCTTTGCACTGGCTGCCTTGCTGTGGGGCCAAAGGCTGAGATCCCTCAGGGTCCCCAAGCACAGAGCACAGCCTGGACCCTCAGGTCTTTAGAAATGACCCCAAACAGGACTCATGTGGGTAATGCTGATGATAAAAGAATCAGTGCAGGGCACAAAAGTTTCAGGCAAGGAGCATCCCTGGATATGCATGATCTTTCTACAGAGAGAAAAGTTACCTCATTTGCTTTCTTGGGTTCCTTCTTTCTCCTGTTCAGAGTTTTGAGCAAACATTCCCTGTATGAAGTTGCTAAGAGTCAAGGGGCCAGTCTGACAGAGATACCCTGGCCCCCAGATTTCTCTGGAGTGCCTCATATTTCATGCTTCATTTGGGGAAAAAAAAATCAGCCCAGGTTTTATCACTCCTAATCTAGAGTTTTGGTTTAACAGACAAAACCAACTAATCAAATATAATGAGCCTTTATTTTAAGGAAAACAGCTAATTTGAAAAGCCCAGTTCTGCAGTTAGATCTCAGGACAGCAGTGTCTAAAGAGTTGAAATGTCCTAGGTGGGGTCTCAGATGTCCCAAATCTCTCACAGATACCAGCTATGGATCACTGTGCCTTGGGCATGAGAGTTAAGGAACAGGGCCAGACCCCACAGTAAAGCAGCTAAGCCTCAGTTTGGTGTAATGTGCAGGGCATGTGCCAGCAGCCAGGTTTGTGCCCAGGTGCTGACCACAGCCTGGGAATGAGGAATGCCTCATGGCAACTGCAGGTTTGGTCCCATAAGGCCAGGCACAGAACCTGGGCTACATTTTTAAGCTTTAAAGTTTCTCCACTGAACACATGTAGGATATTTAATCCCAACTTTTGTACTGTTATCTGAGACAGACAGTAACCCAATACTTTTTGTCTGGACTCCTGCACTCACTGGAATAAACATCTGTTTCTTGTGCTGTGATTCATTTAATATATTATACAGCTTGGGACACCAAATTATTTCAACACATTCAGGCTCAAGGGATTTTTCAGCAGGTGAGTGGGCCTTGCTCACAAAAGCAGTGACTTTGGGTGGGAACTGGGCTTGTAAAATGTGGCCCTTTTATATATTTATTTACACAAATAAATGTCTATTACCCTGCACATATTAATTAGAAACAAAATCCCCTGGCAATCTCAGATGCTAAACTGGTGTTAACACTGGGAGGAGTGCTGCTATCCCAATCCATGGCAGGAGCTCACAGGAGGGCTTTCATTTGCCTCCCAAGCAGACAGGATCTAGCAGACACCTGGCTCCATTAGTTTTATAGCTGGAGCAGATAAGGAAACCTTGTGTAATAAAAATATTTCCCAGGTGTCAGGCCAAAATACAGGCAGGTCACTGGGGCCTGTTAATGTTTGTGCTAGTGAAGACTTTGAGGAAGAATGGCATCACAGGAACTGGATAAAGTCTCTGTTGTGCAATGAGCATGATTTTAAAATTTAGACATGGTATATATCCATAAATATATGCAATTCATCAGGACATAATTCCTTGGCAGAATGGAGTTTCATGCAGGCTGAACAAAGGGTCTCCTAAAGCATTTATCACCAGTGCTGCACCAGTGACCACTGTGGTCTCTTTTGCATACATTAGATCTAGCTTTTCCCATCTCTTTTCCTGCTAGAATGGACAAGGGAAAACTAAGGAGTCCTGGAAATAGCCACAAGGCTCAAATCTGGGCCATTTGCAAAGAGGCAAGTGCAGGTGACAGGGGATGTGTGTGCACTGTGGTGTTGAAGTGGAGCCAGGCAGAGAATGCAGCAAACATTTCGTTTTCATCTGAGTCATTAAAGGTTTGCAGGCAGAGCCTGAACATCTGGGATTTCACTTAAAGAGCAGACGTGGAAGTACTCAGATATCTACCTGGCCTACTGCTGCCTCCCTTTCCTTTCCAAATGTGGCTGCTGGGAACCACCCAACCATGATCAACTTCCAGTGCTGGCCAGATAAATTGTCCTCCCAAGGAAAACGAAGATAGGATCTCCAGATAGGCTTGTTTCTTCTCTCCCTGCTATCTTTTCCCCCAAACACAACATTTGTTGTTGCAGTTTCTTGTTTCACTGTTTCCAAACATACAAAATTTATTTTAAACATGATCCAAGAGGACTCATGCCACATGTTTGAAACCTTCATTTAACTCAGAGCTGAGAGCTAAAAATACAAACAATTTTTTGCTGTTCTCAGGCCCTTCCTTGTCTTGGCACATTACAGCACTGCTGTTATATACAACCAAAACACTGGCACTAATTGTTGTTAGGTAATTTTCTAGGGTAGAAATAGGAACAAAACTGGACTTGCTGTCCCTCACATGGACATAGGTGTGCCCCTGGGCTGGGAGAATGTGACCCTGCCCAGCCAGCACTGAGATGCTCACTTGGGTTGTTGTGAGTAAAACTTTCACATGACAGTTTGCAGGACAGTCCCTGGAAACACAAACACAAGAGGCTGGGTTATTGTCCAGGCAATCCCAGCACTCACACACTGATGGGAGGGACTGCTCAGTCATGTGTGCAACCTTGTAAAAATGTGTTTTGGACCTGTGTTGGCAGGGAGGAAATGATCCCACACTTCACCTCCAACCCCCTGTGTGTCTCCTGCTGCGTTTCCCAGCGTGGAAACAGTGCTGAGGCTGTGGCACTGTGGGGCCATGGCAAAGAGCCCAGTGGTGCTGGTGGCACCAGCCTCTGTGTCAGGGGAGCAGGGCTGAGAGCACCCTTTCATCTGTCCTGTGGCCAGGAGATGTCCCAAGCCACTGGCAGACACCACTGGCATCCCCTGCCCTTGGTGAGAGCTGTGTAGATGCTCAGCCCCCTCCTACAAATCCCCAGTTTCCATTGCTGTCTCCCACAAAAATCTGCATTACTTTGAAGGGAAAAAAAAAAAATCCTGGTCACAGACTGGTTGCTGGGTCACTTCTGTCACCAAAATCTCACCAAGGTGTCAAACAGCATCTGCCATCAAAAGGCTGCGGGATGCTCGAGATGGGCAGGGGGCATTTTTGGTGATTACATTGCAAAGCAGGAGTCTAAATATCACAGGTGCCCCAAAAGAAGAAGGTGAAGGAAATGGAAGTTACAACCACAATAAAGGTATAATGGGTATAGGAGGGTTGATAAGATAAAGCAAGTTCTTTTATGGCTTATTTCCTGGCCTTGATCACTTGATACAGATCAAGATTACAACAGTTAATGGCTGTTATTTGGTGATGTTGGTCTCTGGGAATTTTGGTTGCTTCTCTTCAGGTCTTTCTCCCTTACCCCTCTCTTTTGTTATCTGATGCAAAAGCAGCAATTTAAGGACATAAAAGATAGCCTAATTAGGAGAATTTAATCCAAAGCAAGGTAGATTGAAGTGCTCCCATAAAATTCTTTGCATCACAATTTCCATCATTTTATTTGAGGTCAAACAACCACTTAGAAAGGACATTTTCATCTCTTTGAACATTTAATAACATATATCATAGCTCTGCCTGATAAATGAATTATTAAAGATTTTACATTATCTACACTGGCAAGTTCATTAGGACCACTTCAAAGCTTCCCAGAGACTCCAAATGCCCAGGAAACAAGCATCAAACCTTTTGGCTTAACCGGAAAGCTCACTCTGCCTTCTCTTATTTAACTTATTAGCCATGTATTATTCAAATGAAATAAATAGTGCTGCCTCCTCTGCTCACCCAGGCAAAGCCTGTAGCAGCAATCCACTGGCTCATTCAGCCTGGCCATGCACCAACCCCCCATGCATTCCTGAGCCCTCAGGGCTCATCCATGGGCTAAACATGCTCCTGTTGGCTCAGGTGGCACTGAGGTGCAGTGCTCAGACCCAGGTCCCTGCAGACAGGCAGGACAGCAGCTCACATGGCACACTCACACCTCCACCTGTGACATGGCTGTTCACTGCAGAGGACTTGTCACCAGCACAGGCAGGAGACTGCTGCACAATGCTTTGTGATGTGAAAATATCTTTTCTTACAAGATCATCACTCTTCTGGAATGAGGTTCCTATGCAGAATACCCATCAGTTTGTCATTATTAATTCTATCAGAAAGGAAAGCAAATTAGTCTAAATTTCAGTGCTCAATGAGTCAGAACCAGTTAGAAGTCACCTCTGGGTACAGAAACCTTAACAATGTGGCTCTGTAATACCAGGCACTCAGTAACAACCTAGAAGCTTTTCCAGACATCAATATTTTCCCTTCTGTTTTCCGCTTCCTTTAGCACATTTTTAGGAGATGGGAATGAAGTCTTTTTTTACCTTTATTAAATAAAGAACTTGATGAGGAAGACAGAATGGGAACACATTTTGGCCACCAGACAATGCAGTAAGGTATTTTTGAGTGGTGGCTTAATTCATTTTAAATTACATAGAGACATCAATATCACATTGATAGTCTGTCCACAGTGATGCTTGTTATTTCTGCCCTGAGCTGGGTCCAAGGTAGAGAAAGTTAATAAAATTCAATCCTCCTGGTTTGTTCTCCTCTCTTGCTGAGGCTGTAGGAGGAGGGAGGACAGACCTGCCTTCACACTGTAGTTGTTTTCCTTGGACTGGCTGTGGACAGGCAGAATGGCATCTCTAGACCTGGAGCAACTGGGGCAAGTTCTGTGAAAATGCTGAGCTTTCCCCTTCCCTGTCCTCCCCCTGGTACACTGGGATCTGCCAGCAGCTTGAGTATTTCATACTGTGCACGCTCCCCAAGTCACACTCCCACATACAAGAAGTATTTTCTTTCCTCCCTGTATTTGATTGCCACTGCTCCCACGGACCATGAGCTAGCCCAAAGTGATATAATAATGATTTGCTGGTAAAAAATAATCAAACAAACAATTTCACTGGCACAGGCTGATTACCTTGTGTTTAGCCTCTGTCCTAAATTCAAACAAACTGAAAATGCTGCAGAACAGGAGAGGAGAAGGCATCCCCACTTGGAGAGCTGCAAAGGCATATGACAAATATTTGAAATGTTTTGGACTGATCCTTTTCCCTTCCCTGGGCTGGTGCACAGCTCTGGCAGGTGCAGATTTCCACAACCCTCTATTAAGAGCCACAGCCAAATTCAAAATCTAACCCCAAATTATTATTATTACTGTTATTGTGAGTCAGAGGAGGCTGAAAGGAGTATTTCACAACCCTGATTGGATTCAGCTGCAGAGTTCACCATCAGCACATGATGGTGATCATCGTGCCAATGTTGCACTGCTTTTAAAATGTCCTGACACGTGCTTGAGTATGAACATCACTGGATTCTGGCTGGTTTCCAAGAAATTAATCTCAGCAAATATTCTGCAGGGTGAGCATAATGTGGTCTGTAACACAAATGCAAAACACGGCTGTAGTTTACCCCGAGGGGGACACTGATGTGTGATGAACTAAATGGGCCTTTTTGGCCCAGACTGCCAGGATTGTAGGAGTCCCCTGTGGGCAAGGCTGAAAGATAAGGTGAGAATAATCGAGAAACAGCAATTAGCTTCACCCAAGGAGGTTAATGAGGACAGAAATTTTCCTGTTATAACAGTCCTGGTCACCAGCCTCTCCCTCCCCTCTCTCTTGTCCCTCCTCAGGGACAGTTTGCAATCCCAGCCCCTGCCAATGACCCTTCCCAATGCTGGGATGCTGGTTGCAAACAGACCTTTTATTCTCTTCTGTCGGATTACAAGTTTTGCTGTGCTGTGTTGTACCCTACATTGTATTCCAGGGATCTGCAGTGTGGAGCACACCACAGTTGCTGGCCAGGCCTGACTGCAGGGGAGCTGGAAATGCTGAGTCTGGAGAACAGTCTGAGAGAAAAAGAAGCCAGACCCTTTCCAGATGTGCACAGCAAAAGGTCAAGGGGCAAGCTGCAATGCAGGATATCTGCTTGGGTATCTGAAATAAACCTTTTTGCTCTAAGGTGGTCAGCGCTAGCACCAGCTGCCCAGGGTGGCTGTGCTCCTTTCTTGCAGATACTCAAAACCCAGAAGGACAGTCCCTACACAACCTTGGAGATACTCAAAAGCCCAAAGGACAGTCCCTACGCAACCTGCTCTAGCTTTGAAGCTGGCCTGGTTTTAGTAGAGGGCTGGACTGGAGACTTCCAAAAGCCCACTGCTGCAGGCAAACCCCTCTTGTCTAGGCACAGTCACAAAGCAGAGCTTTTTCTTTTGCTGTAGCTTTCTTGGTGGTGATCTTCTCACATCTGCATTTCTGTAACAGCCTCCTGTTTCTGTCAGTGGGGTTCAGTTACAGCTTATGATACTCTGCCAGGACAGAGCAGGGCCGTGGAAGGTATTTTCATTAGGAAGCATGCACGGCAAATGACCAGATTTTCACAGAATCATTGAATAGTTTGGTTGGAAGGGACCTTAAAGACCATCTAGTGTCAACCACAGGCACTGGACCACGTTGCTCAAAGTCCCATCCAGCCTGGCCTTGAGCATTTCCAGGGCTGGAGCATCCGCAACTTCTCTGTGCAACCTGTTACAGTGCTTCATCACCCGCACAGCACAGAATTCCTTCACAGTATGGAATTTCAACCTGGTGCTGGGGGAGCCGGTGTGCGCCCGCAGCCCCTGCTGTCCTGCCCCGGCTCCTTCTCCGCCCGCCTTGGGCCCGGGCCCGGGGCCGGGCGCGCTCGCTGCTCTGCCTCCATCGCTGCTCCACGCTGGGTTTTGGAAGTTCAAGGGCGAAGCGGATCGCGGAGGCGAGCGCAGACCGGGGTGTGGGACAGGCGCTTCGCTCCACTCCGGTCCGGTCCTTCCTTGACGGCTGCAGCGCACTCCGGTGCCCCGGACTCCACAGCGCCTTCCCCTCAGCGGGACACGGAGCCCCGCGCCCCGTCCGGACAGCGCCGGATGGGACGGGGGGTCACGCCGGGCAGCGCGGCGGTGGCGGTGCCAGGACTGATTCTGATTCTGATCCTGATCCCGGGGCCGGGGCCGGTCTCGGTGCCGGTCTCGGTCTCGGTCTCGGTCGCGATCCCGCCCGCGCTCCGTGACATCGGCGGTGACGCGCTGGGGGCGGCCCTGGCGGCCCACGTGGGCGCTGACGCGGCGGCGGCGGGCGGGCCGGCGGCAGGTGAGGCGCGGCGAGCGGGGCAGCCCAGGGTGGGTGCCCCGGGCTGATGGCAGAGAGCGGGACCTGTGCCCGGGGCCCGGCCATGGCTTTCCCCTCCAGCCGGTCCCCGGCGGGTCTCCAGGCCCAGTCCGGGCGCTCAGGCCCCGCAGGGGATCCGGCACTGACAGCCGGGCCCGGCCGGGGTGGCCAGGCCCACGCGGCTCCGCCAGTCCTCTAGAGGGCTGGGGGAGGCTTTTAGCCCAGGTGGGCACGAACATCTCCCTTACGAGGAGATCCGGTGGGAGCTGGGCCTGTTCAGTCTGCAGAAGAAAAGACTGAGAGGGGATCTCATCAATGCATGTAAATGGTTTGAAGGTGGGTGCAGGAGGATGGTCCAGGCCCAGCGATAGGATGAGGAACAATGGCCATAAACTAAAACACAAGAAGCTCCACCTCAACATGAGGAAGAACTTCTTTACATTGAGGGTAGCAGAGCACTGAACAGGCTGCCCAAAGACGCTTTGGTGTCTCCTTCCCTGGAGACATCCAGAACCCACCTGGGTGTGCTCCTGTGTTACCTGCTTCAGGTGACCCTGCCTTGGCAGGACTGGACCAGAGGTCCTTTTCTACCCCAACAATTCTGCCATTCTCTTTGGTGAGTTACAGGTGCAGCATGGTTCTGTGGAGAGGGGACAAGCAATGGGCTTGTCCCTCAGTGCATGGCTGCCCTGTGTGCAGAGCAGCCTGGCTTTGAGGTGGTGCTGCTGGCTCCCAACTATCCAAGCCAATGTGCTTATTTTGAACGAGATTGTTCATAAAAGAGAAAGCGGAGAGGAAGTTATCACAAGGACGAGCGTATCTGAAGAAAACATGACATAAACAGAGTCGTTTACACAGCAGCCACAGGCAGACCCAGCTGCAGCCAGAGCTGCTGACCTCGCCTCCCTTCCCCAGTGTGGCACTGGCACACACCGTGACACAGGATGCCTGGTGGCCCTGGCCATTGCTGCTGTCCATTTCTGTGCATGCATGTGGGAGGCAGGAGGACGTGTCTGCTTCCTCCAGCAGCATTTTCCTGGTTGCTCTTTGCCCCGTGTGTCTGATGGAGAGGCTGTCCAGGCAGGATCTGGTCTGGGCTCTTGGAGAGCTGCCTCCTGCAGTCTGAGTGAGGTGTAGATAATATATGTCTAGACAGTGGCAGATTTTGGGATCCAGCTCTGTCTCTTGTCATGCTGCAGTGGTACTTTGCATGTTAGTCCTGCTCTGCCTTAATTTCCCCATCTGCAGTATGGGGAGTGGCCCCTGATAGAGTGACTGAGAAGAAAAATTGGCATAAAGCAGCACACGCTTGCAAGATTTAATCATAAATCTTGACAAGCAAATGCCTGACCCTTGACGTTCCCTGTTCCCTCATGGTTCACCCTCAGTGCATCTCTAATCTTACCACCAAGAACTCGGTGTTCATGCATGTTCAGCTCCTGGCTGGGGCATGAGAATGTTTTATGGGCGGGCAAAGTTTGTTAGCCACTTCAGTTTTGCCCTTTGCTTTCTCAGGCACAGTGGAGCTTATGAAGGCCCAGCAAAGAGCTGGATGGTATTTTGTGTGAGCACAGACAAGTGACATCCAGACAAGGGGAACTGCAGAGACAGGTAACAAGGGAGCCTGGTACCTTGGAAAAAATTAGGGCAGGAAATGGGGGTGGTTCTTGCACTGCTACAGCCACTAACTTAATTAAGCTGTGTGTCATTTTTATATCTGTATTGATTAAATAATGATAGAAATAGTGATAGAGAAGCTGTTTTAACTTTGTAGAGGCTTGTAATGGTGGCCAAGGGAGGAAAAGTCACCTGTTAAGACTTATAGGGCTGACCACAGTAAATGGCTACCAACTATCTCTGAGAAAATGGCTTCTGTTTCTCTGGAAACTGAAGACAATTTTTATTGTGAAGTTTGTGATGAATCTTTTGAAGACCATTTCTTATATTGTGGGCGTTATCCAAGGTAGAAGTACTCCTTAAGTTGGGTTTTGTTGCTAATCTACCTTAGTTGTGTTTTTAATATCGAAAGCAAATCTTTCAACAGTGAGAATACTTTTAAAATTATTTTTTTTTTTGTCCTTTGTTATCTTGCTAACAAAACCATGGCTTGTCAGCAAGGAGCTTCATTAAAAAGCAAAGCCTTGTCATGCCTTGCCTATTTATATGAGACTTCTGGACTCCTGGAGACAAAGCACAGGCCAAGAAAGGAAGCTGTGTCCTTATGAGTTTGTAGAAGGAGATTCTTTTCTGCTGGCTTGTCACTATGTTGTTGTTCTCTCTCCTGTGTGTTTCACCCTATCTGAACATAAATCAGCAGCAATGTTATAGAGTATTACAGCAGCTCACTGTGGAGGACAAACAGAAACAATCACAGTATTATAAAGTTCAGTGTAGCTTGCAAACACTGTATAAAGCAATGACATTTGTGCTGGAAATAAATCTGAGGTGTAATCCCCTGCAAAGGGATGAGATACCAGTTTGAGGATACACTAGTATAGTGCCTTTTGAGATTGATTTCCTTTTTGTGTTCTGGGTTTTAAAAGACAGTTTACCTGTGTACCTGACTCTGTGGGCAGAGTCAGTCTCACACAAGTCTGGTGTGCTCTAAACTTCCTGTGATGAGACATGTGAATGATTGTCTTGGGTTTTCTTTACACCTGAACGCACCAGATCTTGGTTCAGGTTGTGATTTGGTCACAGGGCTACTGTGTGACCTCGGTCAAATCAAACCTTGTGAAAGGGAGGCAGCTTTTCTGCCTTCCTGTTCAGATGGCAAACATCTCAGGGCAGGGACTGTGCCTTACTGTGCTTTGCCATAAGAGTGTAATGTCATCTGGGACTCCTGGTAGCTACTGAGGTGTAAATAGAATAAGTGCCTGGATAAGCAAAAAATGTTTGAGACTTGCATGCTGTTTGCATCTCCCCTCTATGACCTGTTTGTATATATGGCTGTGAAACGAGCTGTGAAATTAACTGGTCAGAATAAAATACTTCATGGCATGGCCTTCAAGCAGCACATAACCCACCTTGCTCTGGAAAGTGACAGCATTAAAGTTATGAGTTCTTAAAAATGTGAGAGGACTGGGGAGAAAACCAGGAAGGGGGTTATCCCACTTTGGGCATGCTTTGGAGATATGAGCAAAGAAAAAGGTGGAGAACCTCTGAGGTTTAGGCTGTTTGATTTTCCTAGTTTTTCTGGCCAGTCATCCTCTGCGGCCAGCATGTGCCTCCCACTGCAGCCATCTCCTGTGCCAGCACAGCAGCAGGGCTGGCACGTTGCTGTGCCGGGCGCTCACAGCGGGCACTGCCTGGTCAGGGTTTGGGGGAGCTCCTGGAGAGGCTGCTGTTCACTGCACTGCCAAAGGTACATCCATTGCAAAAACACACCCAGGGAGTCTGGCCTGTGCCCTTGGTTTTCCATCTTATCTGCTGTGTGCCATCCAGGCTGTGCCCCACCCCTGCCTGACACCAGCTGAGATCTGCAGAGCATTTGCCAAAGGTCTTTAGAGAACATTCCCATGAGCATCCTTAGTTGTCCTCTGGAAGTCACTTGTGAGAGCTCAATGGACTGTTCCTCCTGTTACAGTTGGGTTCTTGCTAGGTGAACTAGTCTGCAGCCCTGAGCTCAATGTAGCCAGTGAATACATCCCTCTGAATGTCCTTGGGAGCAGATTTCTTTTGTCTGAGTTAATTCAGTCAGTAGTTCAGGATGAAACTCTGGGCTACAGTAAAACCTCTAAAAGTTACATGTATAACTGGTCCATATCTGAGTTCCAGATGTGCATGTCTTCCTCTCCACAGCATCCCTGGCCCTAAAGTGAAAAGACTGAGAGTTTCTCTCAGTGCACTTGGTAGGTGGGGCAGTTCTGATCTGTGGGTACTTGGCTGTCATGCCAGGACCTTTCCTGGCTGTCACAGGTGCTTTGTTCCTGGTGCTTCCACATGCAAGAAGGGGTTGACCAGTGCATTATCACCACAGGGCATGCCATCCTTCACCAGGTGGGAAAGATCCTTTCCAGGACAGGCCAGCTTCAACTCTCTGGCCTTAACCTGCTTTCTTGTTCTCAAGAAATGTAGGGACAAGACATGTGAAATTCTGGTCTGAGAGGGATGATGTTGGCACAGTTGTCCTCAAGGGGAGTTTCTAGTGGAAACAGCTTCCTCCAGCCTGTGCACATGGGTGACCTGAGATGGCTGGGGAGACACTGAAGTTTTGTGCTTTGTTTTAGTTGCAGGTAGGAAGATGAGTCCGAAAATTACAACAGAGCTGCTGAAGCACCTGCGGCAGGTGATGAAGAACCCCAGATATGTACAGGAGCCTGTCCAAGCCTACATAGTGCCCTCTGGAGATGCCCACCAGGTATGGATGGATACATTATGGGAATGGTCATACTTTCATTCCCTGCAAAAAATAAAAGCCAGGTATAACTAAAATTGTCCTTTGTTTAACCACTTTAATGGTTCTAGCATAAAAGTCTGGGAAACCTGAGAAATATCATATTGGAAAACATTTCTGGGGTCTGTTCAGGAGATGGAGGTCTTTGTGTTCTTGTAACAAAACAGGGTGGATGTTCCACCAACAGCTTTTCATCACGTTGTCTTCAGGGAGCTCACACTGCAGAAAAGGGAGCTTGCCAGGGCACTTGCTGTGCCCATCCTGGCTGTTGGGAAGAATGGGTTTACTAGGGGAGAAACAGGCCTTATCTGGGCTTTACTTTCCCCAGTAGCATCTCCTGATCAATACATACTCTTAAGGAAGGTAGCAAAGGTTTAGATGCAGAGTTTTCTCTTTGCTGGATCCAGTTCTTGATGGAATTTGTTGCCTTATGCTAGAGCCCTTCAGATCCCAGATGAAGGGGCCTTAGGAGGGGCAGGGAAGGAACAGGCCACAGTGACACTTGCCTTTCCATGCTGCTCTGCATCACATTCTGTGCATTAAAGACAGGAGGCAAGTTGGGCCCAGGGTGGTAACCCATGGCAGTAACTGTTGTGTGCTGCTTCCACTCTTAGGAATTTTGTAGTCCGTGACATAAATTTTAAATTGCTGAACTGCCTTTTACCTCCCCTGCTTGCTCATGTGTAAGGTTCACTCTGTTAGGAGACCCAAGAACTGCTGAGGGTTTTCCCCTCCTCAGCTGTTTTCAGGAAACAAAAGACCTGAAGCTTTACTGGCACACACCCAGAGCTCCCTTTTACCCCGGGGTGCACAAGAGCAAAATGCAACTGAATCAGAACCTTTGCCCTTGACTTGGCACTGGGGTGAGCTGGGTCCAGACTTGCCTGTGCCCTGGGACCATATGTGCAGCATCGTGTTTCCTCATAGGGAGATCCAAACTTGGGCAGGTAGGGGGAAGGCGTTTTCTGCAGCTGCTATTGTCTGCTGCATTCCTGCCTCAAGCTGCCTCTGTCCATATATAACTCTGGTTTCATTTCACTAGACATTAAATGCTGTCATGTGAGTTGAAGAATGTGACCCTCAGGACTTCTGGGTTTTTCTGTTGCTTTCTTTTCCTTGACAAAGTGCAGTTAAGCAGAGAACCCCATGTTGCTATTTCCTGCCAGGCGAGTTGGTCAGGTTTCTCTGCAGAGGGAATCTATCTGAATAGGAACGATTACTAAAAACTGCTGATTCTGGTGCCTCCTGAATAGCTGGTGCAGGGTTTTTTTCTGTCAGGGTTGGAAATTGATGCAGTTTTTGCCAATGACAGAAACCTGTTGATCCCAGAACAGCCTTATTGATTCCAGGTAAGTTGTGATGACCTGTGATTTGAAACTTCTCCATGTTCCAAGCAAGGGTTTGTTTCCTGTGTGCAAACAAGAACTTTACAGCCTTGCAGTCAGATTTTGCTCTTAGGCACCTCCCTCCATGAGTCAGAATACTGTAGTTAATTGATACCCAAGTGTTTGGTGGCCTAAGCCATTTCCTCCCTGCAGTCCAAACAAGATATGTATTACTGTCCTTGCCTCTCTCAGCTATTCCTGAGGCTGTCCTGGCATCTGCATCACAGAACTTGTCAACAAATAGGGCTTTCCTTCCTGTGGTGTTGCCACAGGGTTTAGGTTGTGGGATTCTTTATTCCCTTCTGGGTTGCAAAGGAACCCCTGGATTGGACTGATGGTGCTACACCCAGATGCTGCAACTTGCTGACTAATTTCACTTTGTAACACTGGGAATGTTGATGAGCTCTGAGTTCTGTGATGCTTTTAATATTGGTTTTCCTGCAAGGCTAGGTGGCTTAGATTATCATGCTGCCAGGAGTCTTGCTACCAGTTGTATCCTTTGCTTTCCATGTTTAGTTGTGTAAGAACTGAAAGACTTGCAGAGCTTCTCAAACACACCTGCCTCTGACTCAGACTTTACCAAGGCTGCCTTGGATTTGTGGCTCTTGCACTCAGTCCTGGATGTTGGCTGGCTGCTTTAATTTTTGAAAACTTGGATGCTGGTGATAAGAAGTCAGAGAAACAGACTCTTTCCTTGGGGGCCAGGGTGGTCCAGAGGCTGATGAGAAAGGAGGACAGTCCCAGCCAAAAGTGGAATGAAACCCAAAGAGTCCCACTTCCTTCCGTGAGTGCTGGGTGGCTACAGGTGCCCAAGGATCATGAAGGGATGAAAAGCCATGCTTTTAGGAATGAGGTGCCTAAACCCTTTGTGGTTTGGCTTAAAATGTCAGAGCTTTTGGGATGTTGCAGTGGTAAAAGCAGGATCCATTTTTATGTAGAGTCAATGTGTGTTTACATTGAATCTGGAGTTTGCCCATATGGGACTATTCAGAGACTGGAAGAGCTGCTTCTTAATGGGAGGGAATGAGGTTTGGATTAGAGCTTGGGTTTGGAGCCAGTCACAGCTTAACTGCAGCTGGCTTCACCCTCCAGGCCTTGACTCAAAACAAATTTGGTCAGATTTGGCTGGTTGTCCACATGAAGGAAGCACCTGCCCAGCTTAGGGCCCCATGTTTGGCTTGGCAGAGGTGCTGTCTTCTCCTCAGGGCTGGCTCCTCTGACACACACTTGTGCTAAGCTGAGGAATCAGCCAGGTTATAAAGCAGGAGGTGGCTTGTGCACAGGTTGCTCTGGCGTGCTCCAGCTCTTACCAATGCAGTTTGGTTTTTGGCAGTGAATCCCTCCCTCCCTCCAGGTTCACTGCAGTGTTTGTTCTTTAATGACACCAGTGTCGTGCCTCTAAGGGTAGCCAGATGCACTTTGCATTGCTGATCTTGGTTGACAATAGACTAAAATGAGCTTCAACATGTTTACAGCACAACCATGCAGGCTCTGGGGATAAGCAGCACTGATTTTTGGGGGGTTCTTCCTGGCTTAGATGAGGGTTTTTTGTGATGTAGCCCCCAGTTTTGTCTGTGTGACTGACAGGTGCAGTGAGAAGCAGATGGGCAAGGACTGAGGAGGGCCAGGCTGAAGGCCATCAAAGCTGCAAGACAAGACCCAGGGAAATACCTTGTTCTCACTGTGCTGTGGTCTGTGCTTTGTGTGGCACACACAGGTGTTCCCCATGTAATTTTAGCTTGTGCAAAACATGGGATCATCTTTACACAGTGGGGGTTGCTGCATGGAACAGAACAGGTGGGTGTGCAAGAATTCAGACTGACAGATGAATGAACTGTCTTTCCCTCCAGATCCCTGATACTCATTTTTAAAGCCCTTCTGCCTCATTGTAAACACTCAGAACACTCCCTGGTCTGTGAATGGGAGGTTTTCACAAGCAAACTAGCCTGTAGTCTCTGCTGTGTTGGTCAAGAGAAATGGAAAATAAATCACTGCTCTCATTTATACTTAAGTACATCATTTGGGATGTATTTAAGTGATGTGATCCATGATGGAGAATTTCCAGGATCTCCTGTTGGCAGTGGACCCTGGGAGAGGATGTCCTACCTTTGAGCTGGGAAGTGTAGGAGATGGGAGTCATAGCAGTCAGCAGGCTGAATAGTCTCTAGGGAGTGTTGAAATGAGGAATCCTCAGGTCTGGCATCACTCTGCCTTCATGTTCTGTCCTGCTGCTCTGAGGCAGGCAGTGGGGAAACAGACACTTGATTCTGTTCCCTCAACAGCTCTGTCCACTCTGTCTGCTGATGCCTTTGCCATTATTTTAAAGAGGCTCACGGGGGGAAATGTCTCTGCTTGCTTGGGACGGGTCCATAGGTTCTTCCTCTTCTCCTTTTTTCCTGGTGGCCACTTTGGGAATGAAGTTGTTAGCCAGAAAAAAGAAAGTTCCTGTTGATCATGTGCTGTGTGGGGCTGAGGGATCCACCCCATCAGCTGGAGCTGTGCTGAGGCCACGCATCCTTTCCCAAGGTGGCTGTCCTGACCTCCCCTCTCCCCACAGGGGACATGTGACATGCTGAACATGTTACAGCCCTATGGGGCTGGACAAGAAAAGGCACAGGAAACTAACTGGGCCCTCATGGTCTCCATACCCCCCTCCTTTCTGCCAACTTTCACTAGAGTTTGGATAAAATGGAAGATTTCTTTGGGGTATATACCAGGAATCTTCCCTGGCAATTTGGAGCAAAAGCCACTCGACAAGATCCTCTTTTGGGCCATAAGATTTGCTGTCCCAAGGTTCAGTTTCAAAATGTTAGTGGTGGATGGTTGCTTGGCTTCTCCCAGGAGGGGACAGACATGGCTGTTGTGGAAGGGGTTTGATGATGGAGTGATTTGGAGCAGAAATAAAGGTCCCAGGTGCTGTAATTTGTGCTGCTTGCTCACTCCTGTGCTTTGAGCCCTCTGTCTTCCTTAGAACCGTGAAGAGTAACAGATTTGAAGGGAGTATATTTTAACAATCAGGTGATTCTTTCACAGTAGGGACTAAAAGCACCTGAGAATTGGGCTGTGATTTCTTAGCTCAGTTCCTAAGATGTTTCTGTTGCCCCAGCACAGCTGGAGGCAGAGAAACAGACTTGAATTTCAGGCCATTTGTAAGGTACAAATCCAGGGGTTTTGCAGCTCAAACGTCAGTGCTGTCAGCCTGGATTAAGCTGATTTGCTGATTTGCACTAGTTCATTAACAGGCCTACTCAGCAGTTCTGACCTACAAACTTGTCAGAATGGAATCCCATAAAAAAGTCATGTGGGTCATGTGAAGGTTCAGTTGTTCTTTTAATTTTGGCAGTTCCTGTTAATATCAGGTGTCTGTGCATTCTCAGGTTCTTCAACATTTTGAAACGATGTATCCAGAAACACAGGTTGTAACAGGTTTAGGATGAAGATGGGCTCTTATTCCCTCTCATCTATCAAACCATGCTTTTGTGGTTTTGGCTGTAGTCTGATTTTGACTGGGCAAGGAAGAAGTGAAAGCATCAGTATCTATTTGTCCCAAGTGTTAAATTTTTTACAGTCTTACCACCTTGATGATTTTCTTTCAGTGTCACTATTGCAGGAAAAAAAAAAAGTCTTAAAGGAATTCTTATAAATGCGTATAAAACGAGGGGACTTCAGTGGACATAGTGAATTTTACAGATTTTATGTGCTGATTACCTTAAGAACAAGGGGTGCTTCTGGTTTCCCTTCCCTTCACGTTGCAGCTTCAAAGGCATGATTTGTTTGTTGCTCAAAGGGGAGGCTGAGTGTGAAATAAACGTCTGCAAACTCTGAAGCACTTCAGTGTTTACAGATGTTTGTGGGAGAAAAGTGCTGCAGCTTAAAAAAACCCACCAGTTAAACAAAAATACAGTATAATCACAGTGGGATAGAGCCCAGGAATTTTTAACTAATTTTCTTCTCTCTGTGGTGTCCTTTAGGAGAAAAAGCTTATCAAAGTATTTGTCATCAGCTGATTGTTTTTTTCCCCTGCTGCTATAAATAATTGCTGCCTCTTTTGTTTTCTAGAGCGAGTACATTGCACCCTGTGATTGCAGAAGGGCGTTCATCTCTGGATTTGATGGCTCTGCAGGTACCTTTCCAGAACTTGGGTTCTTGCACAATTTTCCTCTAAAGAAATAGTTCCTTTCATGGCATAGAGGCAGGATGGAAAAGAAAATCTATCCAGCTTGTTTGGACTGTTTTATTCCCATTTCAGCATCTGCAGAATTATGTCTTGGCTACCCACTGGAATTATGTAATATCAGCAGAATAACAAGTTTTCACAAAATGTTTGACCCCTAAACGAACCTCTCATAAAGTAAAATCCTGTTAACTGTTTAATGTGGTGCCTGTAACCTGTGGTCATTTCTTTTGATGTGCAGCCAGTATGAACAGATTTTTACGTTGCCCGTTTGGGCTGGGTGAATAGTGGATGGGCTTTAGCTGGCCTTTCTGTTTGAACAGAACCAGGGCCAGAAACTCTGCATTTGGAAACTGAGCACTGTGGAAAAGTTTGCTTATCTTGCCGAGACAGGATGTTTTCTTGGCTGTAGGATAGGTCTGTGTTTCAAGAGACCTCATTTTTACCCTAGCTCTACCCTGAGCTGTGCAAATTACTCTGTTCTGTGGTTGTTGGAAAGTCACTTTAGTCTGCTGAAGTTATTTTCCTCTCTAATTGTATATAATTATAATAAATACTGGTACCTATGTGTGGAGGGTCAATTTATCAGTTCCTATGAGCTCTGGGGCCTCATTTGGAAGGTGATTAATCCAGGGCTGTGGCCTGCTGTTAATGGCTAACATGAATCTTGTATTAATTCTGCTCCTTCTGCGCAACGTCTTCATAACCTTCCTCTCTAATTGTGCCCTTGTTATGTACTTGGAAGGTCTGTTCCCAGCCTGATGCACAGTGAGGTTTCACACAGGGGCTCACCTTGTGTTTCTTGCTTCATCTTTTCAGGCTGAAGCAACTTAAAATGGGGTTTGTGTTGGGGGAATTTGGTAGAAGACAATGAGTTAATAATTGGAAACTCTGCTCTGCTAATCTGAGTATCAGTTTTTTGTGACAGAAAGTATTGTCAAGATGCAGACTCCAATGACTTGGATTCAGTTTCAGTTTGTGCTATGGTTTGTTTTGTTTTGTATTGTCAAGGGCAAAGCAGCTTGGGTTCCTTGTTGGGATGTCACTGCCCCTCAGCTGTCTGTTTGCATCCCTCCATCTGGAGTCAGTGGATTGGGACAGACAATGAAAGCAGCAGAAGTTTATATTCATGTTTCCTGTTCAGCCATCTCTGCTAGAGCTGTAACATTTGGGAAAGGGGTGCAGCTGACAGCTGGGGGTGATACCCGTGTCTGCAGCCCTGCTATCAGCTGTGTTTTGTGGGTGGCCAGAGCCCAGGCTTCCTCTCCAAAAGAGGCTAGGATGGAATTCAGAGATGTACAGTATATGTTACTGTGACAGCAGCCAAGTTACACCACAGTCTCTGTTACAGAAGGTTTGGAAAGCCCCACTTACCCAGTTCCACTGGCTGGCTGAGATTTGCTTAAGTTGAGTTCATCTGAGGCAATTCATGAAGGTGCATCCTTGTGCATACTGTCTCCAGTAGGATTTGGAAGGTCACAGGGCAGGGGAAACAGTGAATATCTCCACTGGAACAGGAATAACTTTTGAACAGCGATCAGAGGTGCCTTTTAGGGAATTAGGGTGAATTTCAAACCCTGTCCCTGCTGTGTGTGTCTCTGCATGGTGGCTGCCCACCCTGAATCCCTTTCTGCCTCCCTGCCTAGGTACTGCCATAGTGACCGAGCAGCACGCTGCCATGTGGACTGACGGACGCTACTTCCTGCAGGCTGCACATCAAATGGATAGCAACTGGACACTCATGAAAATGGGTATGCAGGAGCCTGGGGTACTGCTCCACTGATCAACAGAGAACAGTCACTTCCCACTAGTACAGCTTGAGCTGTAGGGATATCCCATCATGCAGGGACTTTGGGACATGTTGCATACACAGCTTCTGCTTTAGTGTCCTGTGAGAACTCTTGCCTGTGGGTCTAGACATTCATTAGCAGACATATCTAATGCATTAGCTTGGACTTTTTGCATAGTGTGGGAATGTTTCAATGTGACTGCTTCTTTGAACCTTTTTTTTTTTTTTAATCCTTGAAGGTCTGAAAGATACACCAACTCAGGAGGATTGGCTAGTGAGTGTCCTCCCAGAAGGCTCCAAGGTGGGAGTGGACCCTTTCATTATTCCAGCAGGTCGGTTTTACTTTATACTTATAACTCTGGGTAGTGCAACTGGATTTTTCTTCCTTTCTTCTCTGCCTGAGCTGTTGTGTGATGGTGTGCAGCTAACCATGTTTCAGATGTAGTGCTGGTTAAACTGTTATGCAAAACAGGCTGGATTTTTGTTTAGCCATATATCACAAGAGTTACGTTGCAGTGCATTGACTCCAAAGCACAAGGGATGAGAACTGCTTTCTAGGCTTGCAGTGACTTCACCTGAAAAGCAGAATTCTGATCACCTCTTTTTGTCTGTGCTTTGGCTTGTCATGGGCACTTCAGTACAAAGGTTCTGAATGCCTTGGTCAGCATGTGAGCCAGAACACCCAGGCACAATTCAAGCTGTTACTCCTGCTTGGTGGCCTTGGGATCTCTGCAGCTTTCCCTGTAGGAAGCACAGGGAGAAGTGTCATTTATATCAAAGTATCCATCTATTCATGCTTCAAAACATGAGGCACAATGCAAAGGTCACTGGAGGCAAGGGGAGATACTTGCTTGTTCAGATGGATTAAGGACCTGTCTTGTGGCTGTGTGGAAGTAACTCTTATCTTGTCTAGCTTAGATCTAGCATGGTTCTGCACTGGGGAGAGGACACCCTTAGGGCAGCTTCTGCTGTGGCTTCTTCCAGAGACTTCTGTCTCCCAGCTGGAGCAGTTCTTCAGCTCAAGCGTGAAGCTTCAGGACTGTGAGGTTCTGTACCTGCCACTGGCTACTGTGGCATGTTTGTGGAACTGTAACTTCAGTAGATTTTGCTGTCTTTCTTAAGGGAATGGGAAAAGGAGAGGCTGGAAGAAAAGGAGAAGAATGATTTTTGAGTTTGACCTTTGTGAAGAGAGCTGTTGTTGAACATATGTGCACTCCTTAAAGCCCCCACTCTTGACTTTCTTCCCTTTGACAGACCAGTGGAAGAGAATGTCCAAAGTCTTGAGAAGTGCTGGCCATGACCTTGTGCCTGTCAAAGAAAACCTGATTGATACAATCTGGACAGATTGTCCTCAACGCCCCTGCAAGCCTCTCATCACACTTGACCTGAGTTATACAGGTGAGGAGCTGAACTCCCAATAGACATGGGTTGTTCCTATTGCCCTAAATCCCCCTTTTGCTCTTCTCTTACAGAGGAGAGTTAAACAGTACCACAGCACAATGTGGTCACTGTGAATAATGACCCCTCTGTCCTCAAAACTTCAAATAACCATTTTCTAGAAGTTGAATGACTTCAATACAAATCCATGGGCATCTAGAAGGCAGCTCATTTGAGATAGTTCATATCAGTTATTAGAAAGGAGTGAGGAGCACAAGCATGATATGTTGGTCTGTGTTTACATCATCATCCCCAGCAAAGTTAGGGAATTATGTGGCTTTTCCTGTTGTGTTTTACAGGAGTCAGCTGGAGAGACAAAATTGTAGCCCTTCGTTCAAAAATGGCTGAGAGGAAAGTCATGTGGTTTGTGGTAACAGCCTTGGATGAAGTAGCATGTAAGTCTTTGCATCTCCTTTCTCTGTTCTTTCTACAAAATAAATGTTCTTCCTGCCCTGCAAAGGAAGAATCATGCCAGGGTGAGAGGCCCTTATGAAAGCATGTTCGTTAGACATCAATTAACTTCTTATCAAGTGCAGTGGTGGTAGCAGGTCACAAACAGCCAGCCTGTATTTCTGCACAATGCCTCATTACACCAGTGCAGCTCCTGAGTACAGTTTTGGCCCAGGAAATGCAGCAAATCACCACCTTTGAAAAACAGCCCAGGCAAAGGGAGAAGGTCACAAAGCCCGAGGCAGTGTGATGGAAAGAAAAAGACCTGTGAGATTTTCTGGCTGTTAAATATCCTGATGCTGCCTCACCCATTGGAAAAATGGAGACTGTTTTCTGCTGTGGAGTCTGGGCTATAAACAAAGCAGTGCAACATGTGGCTTTGTATACATAAAGCAAGGGTGGGGTACACCACATTCACAGTAATCTTCCTAATTGTCACAACTTCTTAAGTCAGTCTCTACCTCTCCAGTGTTCAGCCAATGCTTTGGTTAAAACAAGTGTGTCAGGGCTCAACTTGTTTTTCCAGATCATTTCAACCCAGGGTCTTGCTAGAGTCCCCTCTGTGTTTGGCTGGGTCTCTACACCCTGGCTCCCAGCCCAGTGTGTAGGAAGGGAGAATGGCCAGAAACAGCAGTGATTTCCCCAGAACTGCTGTTCCTAGGACTGTGTGTCCTTTTTGCAGAAATCACCAGTGCACACACTGCTGTAGGGGAATGTAACCCGGGCAGGGTGTGAGTGCTGCTCAGCCTGTGCCCCATCTTTGATCTGGAAAGATAGAAATGGGAGTGCTGTTTTCCTCACTCCAGCACTGCCAGCACAATGTCCCTGGCACTGGGTGAAGCCAACTTGATGAGGTCCCTGGGCTGTTCTGGATCTGGGGCACTGAGCAAAGAGCTTTTTTTGTGAAAGAACTACTTCTGAGAGTGGTGAATATGACTCCTCCCTGGGGAGGCCTGCATGAGCAGAGATTGTATGTCTCACCTTTTCAGGCGCATCTCCAATTAAATTAATGATAAATTGGTGCCCTGAGGTGGTTTCAGATTAAATGTCTCCAGCAAAGTGAAGCTTGGTTATGAATCAAGAGTGTTAAGATGAACCAGAGAAGGTCACTAGAGCAGCTCATTTTCGGGTGCCTGGTTGATTTCTTATCCTACAGGGGGAAGGGGAGAAGTTGTTTTAATTTTATCTAATTCAGTTCACTGTGTTAAACTCCAGACAAGTTTCTAGGGACAGAAAAAGAGCCACAAAGGAGATTGTTGCCTTCTTACTGCATTGGGAGTTGGCTGAGCGAGGAAGTTTGTGCCCATGAAGTAAAAAGTTCTTTGTGGCTCTTTCCTGCATTCAAGTGACCTGCTGCTTCCCTGGAGAGAATTAAGCTCTATTTTTACTTTCATGGCAGAATTTGCACAGTTCAATGAATAAAGTGCTGGGTTGTAATTTAGGACATGTTGGTTCTTTTCCCAGCTGTCCTGCTGGCTGGCCTTATTGGCTTGAGTAACTTATTTCAGCTAATTGGATACCCTGGAGTTTTTATTTGACCCTAAAATCTAAAATCAGGATTTTAGAGATGCTGGACATCTACTTCTCCTCTTGACTTTGTCTGGAGTTGTGTGGGACAAAATCTTTCTGAAAAATAGCTAAGACTGTACAGTCTGAATCTGAGATATTGGAGGGGCCCAAATAAGAGGCCTTTTTGAGGTATTGTAGTCTTGCCTATTGTGTTTTCCTCTTACCTCAAATGTCAAAAGGATTGGAATGAAATGACAATTTGTAACCTTGAAGTTTTCTGGTTGTTAAAAAGTGAGCTTTTATTGCATTGCACGGACCAGAAAGGACAGACCCTACCTTTGGTACGTGTCCTTGTCTTTCCTTTTCTGCGCCTGCTTTTTTCCAAGGCAGCCCTCCTTTAGAAGTTAAACACCAGTTTAAACACCCGGGAGTGTTCATGCTGTGGTTCTGGTGCCATCTCCTGGCATAAATTTAGGATTGCCAGAAATGAAGCAGGCTGTGGGATAGCTGCACATCACAGCCTGTACCTGCGATGTCTCATTGCCTGCCTGTGTTTTTGTGAGATTGTTTTTGGCTTTCTCTAATGTTGCAGAAGATGACCCAGGACTGTGATTCTTGGTGTTTTTATTTTTCAGGGCTTTTCAACCTCCGAGGCTCTGATGTCGAGTACAATCCTGTGTTTTTTGCATACACCGTCATAGGAATGAACACAATCAGGTGCTTGTATTCCCTTCCCCAAGACGTGTTTTCTGGGGGAGAGCTGTTCTAGCAAAGTCTTTTCAAAACCACCTATGCTTGGTACTTTAGTGTCCTTTCTGAGCTCTTTTGTCCAACACTCGTTACCCTCCTCCCCTGATCAGAGCTAGAGAGGCAGCCAAGAGCTCTGCTGCACTCCTCAGCACCTTGGCTGGCATGCTGGGTGACCTTGGGCACGATGGCAGAGTCCTCTGTCTGCCACCCTGAGATAATGTGTAGGGCCTTTGGAGCTCTGGGTGAAATGTGCCTGGCCTGGACATTACAAACTTTAGGGAAAAGTCTAATTGCTGAGTCACTTCAAAACTGCAGGGACAGTGCAGGAAAGTTTCAGGGCTTATAATAGAAGGCTTCTTTCCTGTGACTGCCCCATATATTGAGCCTCAGCAAGCACAGTTCCTTTGCAGGGATCTGTAAGCTGCTGCCTAGATCCATCTAAGGTAAAACCTGGCTGGGTGGGTGAGTACAGGCTGTGTGAAGGTTGAGCTGAACTTTTCAACTCAGTGGAAGTGAGAGCAATGTGATACTTAGAACTACAGTAGCTTTTCTCTTTCCAGATGGTGCCCTTAAAAGTTAGAGTGGCTGTTGCTTGCCTCTGTTACTTTCCTGTTTCAAGCACAGTGATGGGATGTAGCCATTTTGACTGTCATACAAATAGAAATTCTGTCAGCTCTTTCCTCTCATTGGGGTGGTACATCCTAATTTCAAGCTGGGATTTAAACTGTGTGAAAGCTGGTAGTTAAAATGACATAGGACAAAGTAGAGTGCATAATTCATGATTTCCTTTCTCCCTAAAATGTTGCCAGAATGGTTTTTCCTTCCCTCCTTTATTCCAGCCACTGTTAGATGTGATCTCACCTATTTGATCTCTCCAATTTGTTTCTCAGGCTCTTCATTGATGGTGACAGGATGATGGACCCAGCTGTGAGAGAGCACTTACAGCTTGACTCCACCCTGGAACCCGAGTTCAAAATCCAGGTGATGCCCTATGGATCCATCCTGTCGGAGCTGCAGGCTGTTGGTGCAGGCCTGTCACCCAAGGAGAAAGTGTGGCTCAGTGACAAAGCCAGCTATGCTCTGACTGAGGCCATTCCCAAGGTCAGTGGCCCTAGCAGGGGAAAATGCTTTTCTCTTCTCTGCTCTTTGTGGTTAGCAAGGGTGTTAATGAGGGCAGCTGGCCTCAGTTTCCCCTCTGCAAAGCCCAGTGCAGGCTGGAGCTCGTGCAGAAGGGTTCCAGCCATGCTGAGGTATCGAGGGGTTGTTAATCCAGGGGTTGCTCCTGCTGGAGCTGCCCTTCCAACTCGCTAAGCCGATTTATCCAAAGAATTGTCAGCTTAAGATAAAACAAGTTCAGTGAGAGAGGGGAGGGAAGAGGCAGCAGGGTGAACTCAGGTCATTCTGCCCATGGGTGGAGCATCAGCCTCATGTGGACGAGCAGCAAGAACTGGTAACTTGCAGAAATTGAAGCAGGAAAGTTGAGCAGGACTTCTGGGAGAGTGCATTTGGCTTTATTGAGTGTCTGAGGGTGGTTGCCCTTATTTAGTTCAGTGCCTTGAGGATATCAGGCAATATGTGATGTCCTTTACTGAAGGCAGGAGGGAGAAGATGACAGTTGTTGTAGCAGGGAATCTTGTGAGGACACAGATAAAACCTGCAGGCACTGGTTGTCCATGCACTTAGTGCATCTGCTGAGGGGCAGTTGTAGCATCAGAATAATTTCTGCACAGCCATACATGCTGTATCTTGCTATCCTTTTGAACTTGCTGCCTGGGACTCCCTCTGTCCACCTAATATTCTAATAGGCATGAAAAATACCTGGGGAAGGAAGGACACAGCAACTGTGGACAAATGAGCTGGTTTCCATGCATCTTGTGTACATCTCTTGTTTGCTAGAGATCACATTCTCTGGAATACCATCCAGTTTACAGTGATGTCTAGTAACTAACAGATACTGTGAGTAAATATACAGGTTTTTGTCCCTGCCCAGGGTTAAATATTCAGACACCATCAGTCTATTTCTAGGCCTCCTAATACAAAATACTGACAACATAGTGTCTATGGAGCATTCAGGATAAATTGTTGTTCTTTTGACTTCAGAGTGGAAAGCTCCTTGCTGTAGTTGCAGTCAGTGGTCTATCCCCAGTTTGGGTAAGCTGCTGTAGTTGATTTATGTAGAGTATCCATATGGAGAAGTACAGAAGGGCTGACCTAGAGAAAGGAATATAATGAGTTGGAGTGACATTATTTACCCTGTGAGTGCTGGAAGTTTTGGCTGGTTCTGAGTCATTACAGTGCTGCATGCCCTGTGTGCAATGGGGAGAGTCCCTGCCACAAGGAGCTCTGTGCAATAGAAAGCAGGCAAGCAGGACTGAAATGTCTTGATTAAAAGCCACTTAGAGAGTCACTGAAAGAGCCAGAGTTTTTCTAGTTCCTCCCTGGCTCTCCACCACTTCAAAGCACTCCAGGCCAGCTGCTCAGCTGGTGTGAAGAACACCAGTGCTGGAAGTCCATCTACTGTCTGTCTCCATCAGAGCCAAATATTGACACTGGCAAAAATCCATTCCATTATTAAACACAGATCTGCAAACCCTTTACAGATTTGTTTACAGCTGCATGTAAATATACTTTTCACAAAAGATTATTAGTACTTACGAGTATCTATAAAGGGCAAGCCAAAATAAGAATCTGACTATTTATTCTGACTGATAAAAGGACTTTTCTGACTTTCTTGTGACTTCTGTAATTTAGTTTCTGCATTATGTAGTGTAGTTGTTTTGCTGTTTTTAAGAATTTGGAAATTGTAAGCCTGTAGGATTTATGTGAATTTAGTCTTTGCAGAGGATCTACTGGGCCTTTCCTTGAATTTGAGGGATATATATTTGTATGCTGATGCATTTAAAGTGGGAAACAACATGTTGCTTGGGCTGTGCTTCAGTAGGTGCTCATCCCATCTCCTGATATGTAATGGGTAGAGCAGAGAACTGGGCAAAAGACTTGGTTCTTCTTCTGATGCCAAGTGTGATGAGTTTTGGGCAAGTCACCTCAGCTGGTGAATTTCTGAAGATGTGCTGAGACCAGCCAAGCATTCCTGCTAATCTAAGGACAGCTGGTGTTTGAGGAAGTGTGCAGTAGTAAGGGATCAGTTACTAGTTGTTAATGCAGGGTCACCCCATCCAAGCACAGGAGAGCTTTGTCTCAAACCACTGATGTAAGCTCCTTTCAGAACTGACAGCGTGTAAAGCTGAGCTTTGCAAAGGCCTTTCATGTTTCCTCAGTTCTTGATGTGTTTGTCAGTGCTGCTGATCACTAACAGTGGTGATGCTCAGTGCTTGGTACCTGGGCTGGGTACCTTTGCTCCCTGCTACTTGAGGGTGGCTGTCAGGTAATTTTAGGTCATTTCCACAGCCTAAGTTCTATCATAGCATCAGGGATTAGTGTTTCTCATTGGCCTCTGGGCCTTTAGTGTCCATCAGCAACAGGAATCTATGGCTCAGGCATTGATATAGATATATGATATTTAGGATATCCAGGACTTCACCCTGCTTCATGACAAGCTGTTGTTTAGTTCTTTGGATTTCCCTGTGGCTGTTCTTCCTTCAGTCAGGGACTGTTTCTCCTCTCTGTTCCCCAGTGCACTAGGCTGACTGTTGGCAACCAGCATCTCACAGTGCTGAAGGTTGAGAGAGGCTGCCAAAGTACAAATTGTGGCCAGGCTGAGTTATAAATCTGTAGGATTATGTAGTCTGACTAATCCACAAGTAATCCCTGTCCTTCTGCTGCAGGCTTACCGATACCTCACCCCATATACCCCCATCTGCATTGCAAAAGCTGTGAAGAATGCAGCAGAAACAGAAGGCATGAGAAGAGCACATGTAAGTGAAGCCTTGAGTGTCTCCTTGCACATGGCAACAGGTTTGCTTTACTTTGAGGGAAAGAAACAACATTTTCCTTTCAGTTTTAATGTTTTGGATAAAAAGCAAATAAGAATTTGGATGGGAGGATAAAAAAGGTCTTCTGTCAGACATCTACTGCTGTTGAAGCAGGTTTTTTGCTTGTTTTGCCTTCCCTTGAAGAACAACATTTGCAATAGTGTGAGGAAACAGCCTTGCTCTGTGGGAAGACTGTGCAGACTTGAGAAATGTTGTTTGCAGTGTGGGCCCTTAAAGGGATGCTGTTTCCCCTTTGCTAGTTCTGTTGTCTTTGTCAGTGGAGTCTTTAAATTGTTATCACTTGAATAAACACAGCCTAAATAACACACAGAAATTCTTCAACACATGGTGCAAAGCTCAGGCCAAGATGCTCAGAAGCAGCCAGTGTCCTCAAAGCACTCTCTTAGTCTTGTCATTATGACACTGGAAATGAGGCTGATTTCCCAGGAAGCTTCATATTTTCAGGCAAGGAATCTGTCTGTGAAACAGGTTCATGGTGGGGCTGAGCTTTTCTCTTGTTTATCTCCTGTTAGTTGTCAAGCAGCACTTTTCACAATAAGAGAAATGTGCCAGTTGAAGCAGGGCTGGCAATTTTGGGCTTGTCCCATATTTTCTGCAGCTTCTTGGGAACCAGTACTTTGTATTTCAATGCTTTTCTCTCCCTGTTAGTTAAAGGAAAGTAAAAATAGTTGTACTGAGAAGAGGCACTTTGTCACCTGCCACCTGGGGACAAAACTGTGCCTCATTCTTGTACACATCTCCTGCTTCTTGCCCCAACATGCTGCAAGCATGCAGAAAAAAAATGGAACAAAAATGGGGGTCATAAGGTAAGAGAGCCAGAAGCTGTGTGACAGAGACTGTGTGGTGGCTGTGTGCCCAAAGGACACATTCCCCTGTCACATCACCAGATGTGTTGTGTGTTTGCCTTCTGTGGTCTGAGATGCAAGATCTTGGCTGCTAAGGGAAAATAGTCTTGAAAGTGATGTGTGGGGTAAAGCCAGACTTCACACAGTAATATATGTCCTAACAATAATTATTAACATTCTTTTAACTCTCCAGGTAAATTTCCAGTGTTCATATTAATTACAAGGTGCAAAACCTGAAAATACCTCTTGGATTATCTCTTAGTTTGTGATTCTGAAACTTACAGGTTGAATGCTTTTGCATCAAAACCTGTTTATACTGAGGCTTGATAAATCTTTCTCCTTCTCAATTGCCTTTTTTTGTGCCTATTTTAACACAGATTAAAGATGCTGTTGCCCTGTGTGAGCTCTTTAACTGGCTGGAAAAAGAGGTATTGTATATCTTTTTTTAACTTGAAGGTTCTGTTGCTGTTTAAAATTATTCATTGGCATAAACTTTTTGTTAGTCTTTATAGTACCTTTACTAAAAGTGGGGAAGCAGTTGGGGGTTTATCTGGTGGTTTGTGTTTTTTTGTGAGGATTTCAAACATGCTTTTGTCCAAGGCTGAATTAATTTTTTTGAAAACATTCTCCCATTCATTTTATGCAGACAAGTGAGAAATTACCTGAGCAGGCTTAGTGTAGTGTTAATGCTGTCTTGTGCTGGTTTGGTAGTGTAAATCATGAAATAATATTCAGCTTCATACAATACTTGGGAGTTATTCTCATGATAATCAGTGTTGTCTGCCAGTATGAACAAATTTGGCATTTATGAATGGGAGATGCAGTGAAAATGGGATAAAAACAAATTATTTTTGTATTCACTGGATTAGAAGTACTCAGTGGATGTGCAGAGTGCCAGGTGTTACACAGCAACTTACTAAGCCATGCCACTGCATGTCTGAGTCTATTGACTTTATTTATGGAGAAGGCTTGATGGCTTCCAGAAGGTGCCTTTTTACATGTCTGAGTACCTCAAGAAGTCATCCTCAGGGGTTCTGAAACCTAGCTCTTGCCTTGCTTTGCTTGTTTTCTAGTCCAGGGGAAGTTGGGTCACAGGTTTGAATTTATGCCTAAATGTAAATTTATGCCTAAAGTAAAATTTAACACACTTTGTTTTTTCTGCCACTGCTTCCATTCCTGATTTAAAAGCATAAAATTTCTTACAGCCTGGGCTGCTAAAGAGAACTATTTAAGCTTAGTGTCACCTGACTGTGAAGGGATGCTGCCTGTGCACATGTCAGTGAAGTTAGTACTGCACTAACTGCCCCCTAGTCAGGGTGCAGCAGTCCTGCTGTGACCATCTCCACCTCCTCCGTCTCAAATGCCCTGCACAGTGTTGCTGGGTTTGTGTTTGTCATTACTGAGGAATGAGGACAGAAAAGCTGGAAAGAAGCCACTTCCAGGGTTTCATAAGGCACAGACAAGACCCACTTTAAGCATACAGGGTTTTCTTTCCTTGTTTGCACTAATCCAGCCCATGTCCTTGTCCACCAGGTCCCAAAGGGAACAGTAACAGAAATAGTTGCTGCAGACAAAGCAGAGGAGTTCCGCAGGTAAGAAATAAATCTTCTCTGAGGAGGTTCTCTGGGTGGCTTTTTTATCCATTGTTTTTATTTTATTCTTTAGAAATTCATCTCACTTGCAGATATATATTACCTGAGGAACTTTACTAATGGATTTATTTGAAAACTTGAAAGAGTTGGGAAGAATTTGGTCTCTTGGGAAATAGAAGTCCCAGCCCTCTGCATCCTGTCCACTCTTTCCTTTTGAGATAGCAGTGAGGAGTACTGCAGGTTAGGACACTTAAATCCAAGGCAGTTGTTTCCTTACCACAGAGAAATGCATATTTCAAAGTCAGATTTCTTCCTCTTCTCATAGAGAAGGAGCACTATTTATTTTGAGAGGTACTCCCATCAGCAGGACCTCTAAAATACCTTGGAGTAAATAAGTAACAAAGTAGAAATTGTTCAGCACATCTTCCTGGGTGATTTGGGTAGAGAATTTTCTTCTTCTAAGGAAAGAGTAGATCTGGAAAACAGATGGCTGGGAGATGAGGGCTTCAAATTGTACATTTCTTCTACCCAAATTTGCTTGTCTAGGTGGCTTTCAAGGCCGAGGGGAAGGCTGAGGTGATGTGAAATTGAGGATGGGGCACTCCTGGTGCCCTAGGTGCTTGGTGTGCTCCTCTCACAATCTTTTCTTTCAGTCAGCAGAAAGACTTTGTTGAATTGAGTTTTGCTACCATATCAAGCACAGGTCCAAATGGAGCCATCATTCACTACAAGTAAGAGAAACACAGCTTCTCCTTTCAATCTTCAGCAAACACAGTTGGAATGAGCTGTCTCACTTCCCCATGGAGTCACAACAGAGTACTCCAGGGAGATGTTGCTTGCTATCTTTCTTTACTCCTTACTAAGTAAAGTTCTTCCCCTGCTGGCAGCATGCATGTATTATGATGCTGATCTCCTCAGGGCCATAGAAAAGGGCTATTTAGGGGCTGGAAATCTGGGAAGGATGAGTATGAAGTGCCACAACTGTTCTGAAATACATCCAGAAACAGATGTTGAGGGTTTTGCTGGAAGCAGCAAAGCTCTGTACTGTAGTGCCATTTGCTGTATACAAATCCTCTCCTCAGTATGATCCCTGGCTCAGCATGTGTGGGATTTCCATCACTGCCACAAGAAATCAGAGCCAACACATCCAAGCTTGTAGTTAATATGGTTTCTGGGCTGCAGACGTGGGCTGGAGACCTTAAAACTGTGGAACAAAACCCTTTGTGTTTAACTGAGCAGGCCAGTTCCTGAGACCAACAGAACGCTGTCGGTGAACGAGATCTACCTCCTGGACTCAGGAGCACAGTACAAGTGAGTGCATGAATGGTGCTCAGCTGCCAGGTGTTCTTTCCCCATGGCCTCTCCAGGGTCAGCTCACATTTGCCTTGGCAAGCAAGGCAGTGTGGAGCTTTGAGTAGACAGATCAGGGCTGCTGACAGGCCTTGCTGGAGTCAGGGACAAGATGTCAAAGCACAGGTCCCATCTGAGTCCCATCCATCCCCTGTGATGGGAGCTGTGCTTTGGCTGGTGGTTTTGGTATTAAGTTGCAGGAACAGGGAGCAGCCCTGAGTGCCCAGGCTTAGCCTTGGGCTGCCTGCTCAGCAGCCTGCACAGCTGGTGAGGCATCTACCCTGCCAGGATCTGCCTGTGGGCAGATTTGACTGATGTTGAGCTCAGGACAAGGTGGGGTGAAGAATCAGGACAGCACTGCCCTGTGGTGCTCTCTGCCTTTTCAGAGAGACTCAGAGTCAGGGTTCCTCATCCCAGTGGCCTCTTGGGTATGTTTTTGGGAGGGCATCATGTCTGAAAACTCGCTCAATGCTGTTTTGACAGTGCCATTCAGTGGCCTCAGTTCCTTTACTGTGGAACTCTTGACTCCATGGAAAATAAAAGAAGTGATGTTTTTAACCAGTGTAAATAGATGAGAAGTGGCTTGTTCTGGAAGATGCAGGACAAGCCTGGCTGCTCCTTTGAGATGGGCTTTGTCTTTAGAGCTGTGCTTTTTTTGTTATGTCACTCAGGAAGAGCTTTGAAAAAGAACCATACAGACATCCTTTGATAAGATTTTTACAAGGAGATCTTTTTTCCTCCCCTCTGATGGCCTAATTAAGGATTTCCTTAGTGCCACTATGAAAAGGAGCCCTTTGGATACAATGTAAGCTGGACATCAATGGCACTTAGCGCAGCATTGTGACAGGGATGCTTTGCTTGTCCCTGCTGAGAAGTTAAACCGTGAGCTCTTTGTGCCCAGGGCCTGTGTGTGCTGGGGAAGAGCACAGGGACAGGAGCAAGTTTCAAAGGGAACTCGTTATTTCAAGAACCACTGTGTTTTTGACAGCAGGCTCAAAATGCTATTTGCAGAAGGAACTTAGAGCCAGTTTCTGATGTGTTAGATTAACCCCTGTCCAAATGCAGGATGATTTGCAGAAATCTTAGCACAAGACATCCTGAAGATGAAAGGGATACTATCCCCCCTTACACTTCCCTTTTCTGAGCTGGTGGCTGTCATTTTTGCACAACTATGTGTTTTAAAGCTGTTGGTGAACTGTCTTCCATACAAATAGGCTGAATTTGGCCTGTTCTCAGTGGACAGGTACCTGTTGCTAAACCTCAAATTAGCATCGTTTTTATGAGCAGTTTAGATTCTAATTTGGGAAGAGCTTTGGGATACTTGTGATTGAAAGATAACAGTGGGAATTGTAAATCATCATTGCTACATCTGGGGCATTGTGTTCAGGAATTTTGGAGATTAGGAGCAGTTACATCATCAGCCTTGTGTAGCACAGAGCAGATGAGTTTATCCATTTATGAGCTTGGTTGGTTTGCTGCAGTGTGACTGGTTTTCCTGTGCATTCTCACTTTGATCTTTCTTTTCCCCCCATCCCTTTGGTTCCTGCATCTTTGTTTGCTTCTGAAGAGATGGTACAACAGATGTGACCAGGACAATGCATTTTGGCACACCATCAGCCTATGAAAAGGTAAGTTGGGATCACAGTGTGGTTTGTGATCAGACCCTTATTATTAGAGATGCTTAAATTAATAATGTGCTCTATTGCTATGCTAAGTTGTCTATGGAGTTACCATTTATTTACCAGTGTGTGGCAGCATTTGGATAAGGACTGAAAAGGAGACTGTCATACTTCAGACTTCCAAAACAGAAACTCTTTTACAGAATTGACACCTTTCTATCTTAAAATGCAGAGCTCTCATCTGCAAAATAACTTGTTTCCTCTAATAAATAAGACAATCAGCAGATTGGTTTGTCCAATAAGGGAGCCAGAGGAGTCTGATTTAGTGCAAAGCTCAGTGTCTGATGCAAGGCTCCAGTCAGATTGTGCCTAGTGTATCATATAAAAAATCAGTCTCAGACTTACCTGAAAAGGTCTGTGTTGGAAAGTGAGCAGTGTAATTTTGTTTATTTTAAATTGCTTCTTTAACTTTTTATTAACTAAAACTAATTTCATTATTATAGTTCACTTGGTGACAAAAATAAGCTGTAGGATATGCCCAGGAATTAAAAGTACAGCCACAAAGAGAATCAGTCATGTAGATCAGGGGAATGTTGCTGCTAAACCTGCACTCTGAGTTTGTGATAGTCTCTCTGTAATTACTGGAGAGGGATCTTCAGAGTGATGTAAACTCCTTCTGCTCATGGTTTGCTTTGGCATTACCAGCCACACAAGGGCATGAGCAAGTTTTTCCATATCCTTTGCAGCTGGCTACAAGATGCATCTTCTCTTTCCTTTCTTGGGGAATACAAAGCTTTTCCTTTCCCTCTTTACTTACGGCACACATTTCTTTGACAGGAATGCTTCACATATGTCCTGAAGGGACATATAGCTGTGAGTGCTGCCATCTTCCCAAATGGAACCAAAGGTGGGTTGGTGAGTCGGAGTGTTTTGACCTCTGAAGAACCATTAAGTGGTCTGAGAACAGCATTATGATTGACAGGTCTAGGCAGATCAGGCAGTTGATATAACTGTTTCCATCACAAGACTGTGGATTCTGGATTACTGATGCCTTCTGTCTCAGCATCAACCAGTGCTGAAAATTCTGAGGCAGGCAGTCTGAAGGATTTTGTGAGTGCTCTGTTTCTAGGGTGATAGTGACTTTCATCACTCAGTGGTGCTCTAACACATCTGCTTGGAGGTTGTCTTTATTCTTTACTAATGGCTCTATCAAAGTGAGAGGTCACTCTTCAGCTTCACAAGGACTGGCTAATTCTCTTCCAATTACTGTGGAATCTCTTGTATCAGTGGGAAAACACATGGGAATATGACACACAAAGGAGTTGTTATTTTGTGCAGGAAAAGTAGTGACATATCATCCACCCCTGGATGATATTTTCTCCCTGGTCACACCTTATACAAAACCAGCTCTTTTTAGAGATTTCTTCAAGTTTGCATTCTTGGGTAGGCAAGGTAAAAGCAGCTGCACAGTTCTAT
Organism: Ammospiza caudacuta; assembly: GCF_027887145.1. Taxonomy (NCBI): domain Eukaryota; kingdom Metazoa; phylum Chordata; class Aves; order Passeriformes; family Passerellidae; genus Ammospiza; species Ammospiza caudacuta. The sequence continues at coordinate 28,861,650 of NC_080601.1, read as the reverse complement.
GAAAAACCCAAACTGAAATTGAAAAGGGTATCTGAACTTGCATGCATGGGCTTGGTGTTCACATGCAGGCAACAGAAATTCTGTGCCCTGTGGTTGAAACTGTGTGAAATGAGTGGCCTTCCAGGAAAAAAGCCTGGCTGATTAGTCTGCCAAACACAATTGGCAGGTCTCCTATTTTCAGTTCAATAAGTGCAGCTCCTTTTAGGACAGGTACTGAATTCTCTGTGGGACTTTTAACCATTAGATTCTTTCCTGAAAATGTCAGTAGAACAAGCAGCAGTGCAATGTTTCTGTTACAAGCATCTCTTGAAGACCTGTGTAATGGAAGAGAGAAGGGCTTTTCAGCTGAGAAAGGGATTGAGTGTCAGAATTGCCAAATCTGCCCTGTAACTTCTAGCCATCCAATGACTTGCTTTCTTTGTGGGTGATGTGGCTTTTTGAGGGGATGTTGGTAGGGTTTTTTTGTTTGGGGCTTTTTTTTTTTTTTTTGCATGTTTTCCAGGTTTGAACCTTCAGAATGATTCTCAGTGTCTCTGAGGGAGCCTGACTTGATTGAATTCTTTCTCCTTGTCTGTCTGCAGGTCACCTTCTAGACTCCTTTGCCCGCTCTGCCTTGTGGGACTGTGGCCTGGATTACCTGCACGGGACAGGACATGGAGTTGGCTCTTTCCTAAACGTGCACGAGGGTCCTTGTGGCATTAGCTACAAAACCTTTGCAGATGAGCCCCTGGAGGCTGGCATGATTGTCTCTGATGGTATTTAGCACTGGTGATTCTCTCTGGTCACTGGGGAGGGACCAAGCTCTTCAAGATGCAGAGGGAATAAATGTGACTGATGTGAAGGAAAGGCTGGATCAAAAGCTCTGGGCCTGCCTCCTCAGCTTGCTGGTTTAGTTGTCATTTAAGCTCTCTAGGTAAAGACCCTCACATCAGCTTTTCACCTTCCATGAAGCACCTTTGCCATGGCGTGCTGCAGGACTGCTTCCTGCCCTCTGCAGCACAGCCTCAGAAGAGCTGTGCTGACCAGCTGGCTCTGGCATACTCTGGAAGAACTGGCTGCAGTACAAGGTGGACACCAAGCTTTCAGGAGCTAATGCTGTCTTTGCTATGGGCTATTTGAGGCAGCTGTTAAATCTTTGCATGCCTTATTCTTCCAGTAGTAAATTAACAGCCTGATGGGGTTTGCTGAGAGACTTACATCCCTTCAGGGCTGCAAAGTCCTCTCAGCAAGTCAGGGAAACAGTCTCTAAAAGAGTGTTTTGAGGAAGGGGTTACCTGCTCACGAAGATATTAATATTTTCAGAGTTTCTGGTATTTGAACACAAGTATTCTGTGCTCTCTTGAATTCCAAGGAGATTCTGAAGCTTGAGGACTGTCTGTCTTGTTTCTTCTCTCTTTGAGAACTTCTGCTGTCACCTTGCTCGGGGCTTCTGTGCAGATTTAGCAGCATCAGAAATTTGCCTCTGTGGTTGCCTGATGTCAAGATTGCTTAGTGACTTCAGTGGACTAGAGACATAGAGGGGAAGTTTGGCCATAGGGAATGAGTACTTGCAGAGTGCAGCAATGTGGCTTAGTTAATTACTGTCTGTTTCTGCAGAGCCTGGCTATTATGAAGATGGGTCCTTTGGGATCCGAATAGAAAACGTTGTCCTCGTCATCCCTGCTGAAACCAAGGTGAATGACCTGCTCACAATGCACCTTTCTCCATGACTTGCTGCTTATAAAACTTAAAGTACTGGAACTTGATGTGGGGCTATGCTGCAGACAGTTAAATCCTACTCAAGATTCCTGGTCTCCAAACCCCTTATTGATGAACACTGGTTCTAAGTCTCCCCTCATAATGGGAGCACAAAAGGCAGTTTTGCTTCTGCATAGTTTCCATGGGTTGAAATGTGTGTGTGAGAGTTGTTTTAAATTGTCTTCTGTCAGCGTGTTGAAGCAACTTTATTAATTGGAGTTATTGCTGTAGAACTGGTTGATCTCATGTTGGGATTTTCCTCTGTGGTAGGGAGCTGACAGTGGCAGCAGAAACAAAACTACAGGCAGATTTTGACATTATAGTTGCCAGTCTGGCTGGGTTATGCTTTTAGAAATACCAGACTGAAAATGATCATGTAGTCATCAAGCTGAAGTCCTGTACAATTTTCACCTTTAGAAAGGAACCATTAAAAGAAGTAACTAAGGTTTATATCAAGATTCTTTGCTTGAGCTGTAAGAAAAATGCTGTAAGTTGCTACCCTCTCATCTGAATGTTACCTTGGTTATTCTGTAGTGATGACATAACCAAGGAGTAAGTGTGATCAGGGTGGAGCTGTTTCTAAAATTGTACAATCTCTGTCTCTCTGCTGCAGTACAATTTCAAAAACAGAGGCAGCCTGACCTTTGAACCCTTAACCCTGGTTCCAATCCAGACAAAAATGATTGATGTTAATTTGCTGACAGAAAAGGAGGTAAGTAAAACAGGTTTGCATTGCCTTCTTTGCCCTAGAACCAGCTTATTTTGTTCTGTTTGCTAGAACCACTGGCCATTGTTCCATTTCATAGATCCAGAGACAAATCCTGAGCACTCTGACTTATTTTTAAGCTTGTCCCACTTTGAAGTGAGGGAGTAAACTAAACCAGCTTTTCAGACATCCTTCCAATCTACATTATATGGTGAAGACATTGAGGATTCCACCGATTATGTTGTTTTGGTAGTTCCCTTAATATGATACTTGCTGCTATCATCTCTTTTCCTACTCCTGCCTTGATTTGCTTCTGGCAAATGTCTGTCTTACCATGCTGTCTCCCCAAGGACAACATGATGACTGTCCTGTCTCATTGTGTGCATCTGCTTGTGACCAGTCCCATTCAGGCACACCCCACTGCTGAGTACACATGAACTCTGAGCAGCCTTCTCTGATACCTGCTCAGCAGCATTTATTTCCTGAACAGCTTCATGCTCTTTCTTTTAAGTCTCCCACTACCCTCTCCATGGCATATTTCATCCTGTTTTTCTACTGTACTCCTTATTTTACCTCAGCACATCCTCCTTTTTGGAATGATAACCCTGTTTTGCATTTCCATTTGCTGAATAGGGCTGTGAAGGGTACCAAGATCTGCCCTAGGGTTACCTGTTCAGATCAATAGGGCAGCTTGTGCCTCAGGAGTGCATTGTCCAGTCACAATTTTGCAAAGCTTTTTATTAAGCTGTGCCAAGGTAGCTATTCAGACTTGCTGGAGGCAGTGATTTGCAGAGACTTTACTTGTCAGCTGAACTGACCCTTGGCTCCTCTGAAAACCCAGGACGAATTCCTTCAGTTCCTACCCACATCAAATGTACAAGTCCCTTCCACATAACAAGAGACCTGTCTCTTCAGGACAGGATTCCAGCTCAGACCTAAGGAGCACAAGGGCCTACAAATGTTTTTGGCTGTACATATCGTGTAAGGTCATGAACTCTCCTGTGTGTTCATGCTGAGTGTGCTGCCCCTCCCTTTCTGCAGCGTCACTGGGTGAACGAGTACCACCAGCAGTGCAGGGACGTGGTGGGAGCAGAGCTGGAGAGGCAAGGCCGGCACGAGGCTCTGCGCTGGCTGCTCCGCGAGACGGAGCCTCTGGCCGCGCTGCAGTAGCACCAGCGCTGCTGTGCACGGCACCGGGACAGCTCCACGGTCACCTGCGTCTTCCTGGAGCTCGGCACCGCTGGGAGGACGTTCTTCAGTGAGCATTTGGAAATCAGGAAGGGATTTTGTGTAGTGTTCCTTGCCCCACAGCACGTGTGGGCAATGTGGGGCTGAGGAGGGTAACTGTCTGAATAAGTGTTTTGGGGGGAGGGGTTGAGCATAGAAAACAAACAATAAATAAGCACGTTGCCTTTGAAACAGAGGTCTTATTTCAATAATGGTTCTAAGAGGCAATACTGGAATATTTTATACTGTCTGGTTTTTCACTGTGAAAACTCAGTATTTTTGCATACTTGGATTCCAGTTGCTATGATGTTACCCACACAGCAGGACTGATTACTGAATAAAAGATTCCAATCCACTGTTTGCTCCATCTGTCTTCTCTTGCCGTCAGTGATGTGTTGGGTTTGGCAGCTTGAAGAAGGACAGGAACCTCATCTTTCCACCCTTATGTGTGCATCTAACTCAGACAGGGAACAAATATGTTTAGGACTGCCTGGTGCCTGGTGCTGGGCAGAGGTTATGGAGAGAGTTGGCAGGAGCAGTCAGTTCTGATTTGTGGCATGTCCTGGAAGGATATGGAGACACTCAGAGGTTTGTGTGTGCAGAGTGCCTGGGCCAGTACTTGTGTCTATTGTTATGTCTTACTGAGTGCTTGTATAGCCCGTGGCGGTGCAGGATGCGTGGGCAGTATCATGGAATTGCAGCTCTTCCTGGACACAAAGCAATTAGTAAGTTAAAATAAATAAATGTGCCCACAATGGACAAAGGACGAGCTCCGCGGTCGGGCCTGCGCTGCCGGCCGGGCGCAGCGACACCTGGTGGCCGAGCGGGGCAGTGCGGGCTGAGCGGTTTTACAGGGATTGCCGCGTTCGCTGCAAGTGTTCGATCAAAACTCCAGTTTTGATCAGTATCAGATAGAAAAGGCTCCTTTTCGGGAACAGCAAAACGAATTCCTGATCTTTCAAAGGAATTTTCTGAGCAAATGTAAATGTTTGTGTACATAGTTTTCTTTCCCTCTTCCTCCTGCCCCCAGCTGTTTTTTTTCCAAAGAGGTGATAAAGCAGAAGTGCAACAAGTGCTTTAAAAGGTCAATATCACCTCCCAGCCACTGCAGACAGGTACATGTATTTAAATAATGAAGTGGTTTCTCTCCACCCGGTGGAAGCAGCAGTTTCAGCTCAGCTGTGTCTGCGGAAGCCCAGCTCACACCTCAACCCCTCCCAGGTGTCTCACGAGGATGTGCTGCCACTTAGAACGGGAAGTGGCAGCACATCCTCATGAGACACCTATTAAGCCCCACCTTAATACCTCTCTGCCGAAGGAGCCGGTTGTCCCTGGGTACAGGGTCAAAGGACAGGGGAGGGATCTCTGCACACGCTGTGCTGTGACACGGCGGCTCTTTCCCAGGAAAATCCCTGTGTTCGGTGGGGCTGAGCTCTCTCCGCCGGCAGCCCGGCGCTGCAGGCTCTCCCGGATCCCTGGAGCTGCTCGGCAGGGCAGGGCTGGGGCTCCGGCAGGCTCTGCTGCTCGCTGCAGGCCTGCGGGGAACGCACTGCTCACCCGGGGGCTCCCGAGGTGATTCAGCATCCTGGATCTCCCGGCATGGAGAGGAGGACCTCCTGGAAAGGTCTCTATTCAAATGTAAGGGCAGGTGTTTCCTTCCACAGGAATGTGGAAGAGGAGGATTTCTACCAAACAGAGAAACACAGAAGCCAGGAACGCTTTTGTCCCTGCAGCCTAAAGCCAGTGTGGGTGGCTTGGACATTGGTGTGAATGGGGAGCACAACACCAAAAGGAGTTTTCTAGGTTTGAATAGCCTTATTAGACCTTTTCCCCGCCTCAATACCCTCCTTGCAGCCAGATGCCACCCTGGGACCATTCCCACACAGATCACAGAAATCCATGGCTCGTTCCCATCCCAAAGCCTGCACAGGGTCAGAGGTAGGAAACCCATACTTGTGTTCTCCTCTAGGCCTCAGTCCTGGAGCCTCAGCACATCCCTCCCACCCTTCAGTCCCCAGCTCATCCTCCCTCACCACACAGCCCTGTGGGCTTGCAGGGAATCTGACACCAGCTCTTGGTCACAGCTTGGAGATCTGTGCCCCTTTCTGGGGTTTGGCACCTCAGCAGGGACACACGGTGTTTATAGGGCAGGGCACACATTCCAAACTAAGGCGTTTATCTCTCTCCCTATTCACTCCTTGAAAACACAACTGCCTTTTGTATCCTGCCCTGTCTGAGCTTTAGGTTGCCAATGGAAATTAAACTTGGATTCTCTTCTTTTCCTTTTATCAGGTTTTCATTTATTCCATTAGTGCCTACTTTCCCTGAGTGGTTTCTCCCTTCCCCTCTCCTGGTGGAAAGAAAAAGTTAAGGAAGAGAGAAGCAAGGAAAAATTGAATGGAAACCAATGCCAAGTTTAGGGATTTTATTTTTTGTGTGAATCATCCACAGAAATAGCAACAAAATTACGTTATTCAAATGAAAAAAAATTATTTAATTCTGGAAAAAAAATAAAGCCCGTAAAGGCTTTTGTTGTTGTTGTGGGAAAGCAAGAAGGAAGGAAGGAAGGAAGGGGCATTTTCAATAACAACATACTCAGTGTTCTATTTTCAAACCATTTTGTTTTGCAGTACTTTTAACCTAGTGGGCATCTTGTACCTTTAGATCATGCTGCAAAGCACATTTCTGAGCTGTGAGAGAGCATCTCCTGCAGGGCTGTTTGTGGGTTCAGCCCATCCAGTCCTATCCCTGAACCAGCCCAGGAGCTTGGTGGCTGCACCTCACCACCAGCACATGATCCTGTTTGTACCCTTGGGACAGGACCTCAGCAAATGCAAACCATACTCAAGGCCCATGTGGCCCCCCTGCTTGATGTCACCAGAGCACTGCCCTCTCTGTCCCCTTCCCAGCTGTTTGTTAATGTTTGTGCTAGAAATTTCCAACTGTGCTATTGTTGCGTTCAGGGGCTCTGAAATTCTTTGTTCCCTTGGACTAAAAATGTTACAGCAGGAGACAGACCTTATTTGCCAATGAAGGAAAACCCACCTCAGCTCCACAGTTCCATCATGAATCATGATGCACACATTGTTGGTGTACAAGGCTTTTGAGGCAAATAAACCATTTCTCCTTGAGCAGAGGGATTAATATTTATTCATCACCAGGAACAAGTGTTCCTTGCCTCCATAGGCCAGGTGACAGCTTGGCTTCTCCAGTCATCCCTTCTTCCTCAATCTGTGTGTGTTACCTTAAGTGTGCTTGGTAGCAGTAAAAATCAGTTGTTTTTAACTTAAATGGCTCTTAACTCACCTATAATCTAAACCCCACTATTGTTTGCATGACTATTAAACTGGTCACTTCCCACAACAGCTGTTGGAGCAAGTTTTGATTTACAGTGGTAGAAAGAAGAAAACTTTTGAGAACACGGTCACTGAGGGCCTCCTGAGCAAATCCACCAAACCAGCCTGATGTGCAGGCTGCACACAGGAAAATGATTGCCCAGAAGCACTGAAGGGCTGGGGGTGTTGTGAGGCATTGGTATTTGTTCCTGTGCTTCCTTCAGCAGGGGACAGTGGGAGCCAGGTGGTGGGAGCAGATGAATATCAAAGCTCTCCTGGGGATCTAAAGATGCTGTCTCTTTCCTTTGCCACTTCTGTTCCTCAGGAGTCTCCTTTGGGTGGCATGAGGCACAGGACAGCACGGAGCATTTTGGAAGATGTTCATGGCATGCTGAATAAGGCTCCATGGTCATTCAGGCAATGGATAAAACCCCACCTGCTTGTTGATGCCTGCAGAAGCCCTGTCTTTGCCCAGCACCATTTCCTTTTGGCACTCAGCGGGGTCATTTGGCTGCTGGTGCTAAGGATTGCTGACATTAATTTTTGTTGACTTGTAGCAATTCACACCTTGTTCCTGGAGTCCTCTGGCTTGTTTTTGGAGAAGAAACTGTAGGCCTGGACATCTGGCAATGGTGTCTGGAGATCAGGAGTTAAATAACTTGCATGGTGTCACTGCCCTCAGCTTGTTTTACATGATTAGGACAAAACTCCCCATGGCTTTGGATGTAATAAGAAAAAAAAATGAAACAAGAACCTCTGGAGGGTAGAAATATGAACTGTGTTAGTGCTTAATTAAGTTGCCTATTAACAGTTGTGTAGTGGCCTGGAAGAATTTTAATGTACCAATTAAAGCAAGGAGCTATCTCCTCGGCTTTCCACCACCTCTGGGGACACTGTCAAGAGCAGGGAGCTTGCAGATCAAGTGTTGTTTATTTTGTTGCTTCCAGCTTGTTAAAAATCGTTCTAAATTTGGGAAGTGGCTGATGCCCGTGGATGTGTTTGCTTCCACGAGGCAGCAGTGATGTCTGTCTGATGGGGATCCACATGGTAAAGAAGCAGAAAAATGCTGTCTGATCCCATAAATCCCCTCCTGTTTCTTAGGGTTCCTCTGAGTTGCTGCAGGAGGAGGGGGCTGGCAGGCTTGGGCAGCTCTATGCTAACAGTGGGGTGTGCTGGTTTGGCGCATCCAACCTGGACATCTGGCTGTCCCAAGCTATCCTGCCTGTTCCCTGGGTGTGCCAAACTATCCTGCCTGTTCCCTGTCTGTCCTATCCTGCCTGTTCCCTGGCTGTCCCAAGTTATCCTGCCTGTTCCCTGGCTGTCCCAAGTTATCCTGCCTGTTCCCTGTCTGTCCTATCCTGCCTGTTTGCTGGCTGTCCTATCCTGCCTGTTCCCTGGGTGTCCCAAGCTATCCTGCCTGTTCCCTGTCCCATCACTGTGTCAAACCTTTCAGGAGTTTCCCCCTGATTTAAGCCACAGGGATGGGAGTTCCCCCTCCAGTCTTGTGTGAGGTGGTCAGAGAGTGTGGCTGCTCCGATGCCTCAAATGGCTCTGATTTACAGCCAGAAGGTACTTGAGGCTATTTTAGTGCCAGCAGACATCAACCTAAGACATATCAGCAGACAGAGAGAAATGCATTTTTTAAAAAATTAATTTAAATTGCTTGTATTTTACTGGCTTGAGGGCTTGTGAAGGTTGCAGGGGAATTGGTTCATCAGGGCTGCCCACTGCCATGGGCTGCTGAAGAAGTGTTGCCTTGCTCCCACGAGACACCATGTGCAACCTCCATTCTCACGTGGCATTTGAATTTTAAAAAATCCATTTCTGTCCATTTTGTGTGTCCCTGTGGATGGATGGCTCGCTCTGGTTCCTGATGTCAGGGCAGGGTTTTCCCTACAGAGCCTGAAGGTGGATGGCCTCCCATGTGTGTGCTTGGCTGTGAGCCTTTCTTGCAGCTCTCAGAGCCTGTGACTGCCATGCACCAATCTGCATTGGGCTGATCCTGTTTAGGAACAAGGCTGGGGCCAGCAGGTTGTAAACATCTCCCAAAGCAGCACATGACCCAGCAGAAGGGTGCCTGTTGTGTCCCATCTCCCAGAGCAGAACATGGCCCAGCTGAAGGGTGCCTGCTGTGTCCCTTTGGTATCCCTCTGTCACCCCTGTCAGGCTCCCCTGGCTGGGCATCTCTGGAGCTGGAGGAAGTCCCCACTCACAGCAAGCTGTCCCTCTGTGCATCCCCTCTCCTGCACAAATGCTGCTCTCCCCTTGTGGGAGCAGACAGTGTCCTTTGCTGCCATCTGCCTCTGGAACACATCTTCCAATAAACACATCTTCCAACAAACCACATTCCTCTTGAGGCCTGAATGCAAAATGAGATGGAGAGTTTCAGACAAATGTAGCAAAAGCTTGGAGCACCGTGGTCTTCCAGGAGGGGATTTAAGGAGCTTAGAGTGGTTGTGAGAATATCTGTGCTTCAAATCCAAACAGGCAGCTTGGTAAGTGCAAAGTTGAGGAATGTGTCCTCTTCTCCTTGTATTCTATTAATATTTAGGCCTGGGCTTCAATTATTCATTCCTTCAGGGTGTGCTTTTATCATCTCAGTGCTATAGCTTTAGCTTGTGCACTGTCTCTGGGCATTCAGAAAAGACCTTTTCATAGTATTTGTGAAATTTCATATCTGAGAGGCCTTTTGCAAGCAAAATGTATGCCATGCCATTAGTCAGAAAAAGCAAATCTTCCTCATCCCCACCCAAGGCTTTTCTAAGCCCACACAGGGCTCAGCCTCAGTAGACATATAGGAGATGGCCTTGGCTGGGGATGTGCTAATCCAGCACTTGTTGGTTAGAGGTTATTTCCCATTTTTTTGGGTACAAACCCAAGGATGTATATAATGACATTAGACCCAGACCAGTTCCATACACACCCATGACCCTTGTCACAGGCAGCTTGTGTGTCTGAGCTGAGGACAAATTGAAATGTGCTGTGATTAAACACTCCAAATTGTTGACATCTGTGCTGTAAATACCTGACTTGTTAACAGCCCACCTTCCTGCTGGGGCACAAAGCCTGACACTCAGTTTGCTCAAATGAGGATAATCAGATCACATGTTTCTGAGTGCAGCTTGATCAGGGAAGGGTCTGGGAAGAATGCTTCCTTATTTGCTCAATATTTGGGCAAGAATATTTTTATTTCATTAAGTAAAGCCAACCATGAAATTAGCATTCACTTTCTCCCTTCAAGAGGCTGAATGCCTATGGGAACTCAACAGTGCAGCAATTTGAGACAAGGGACAAACAGAAAATATTTCTTTTTTTTCTGCCTTTTGAAAATATTTTGTAGGTCTATCTTGTTCTGGGATGAGATTATAAAATCATGAAAGATTTTTTTACAATAAACCATGGAAAAATTGATGAGCTGAAAGAGTCACATCCATAGAATATTTTAATTTTTATTATTATAGAGGTGTTTTGTAAATACTGGCCATTCTAACTAAACTGAAAAGATTGGATTAGTTTTCAGAGAAGTAGAAGAAATATTAGTTAGAGGTTTTTTGTTGGAACAAGGTAGTCTGACATTTTTTGAAACAGTGCGAAAATATTTTTTGACATAAACCTGATGAAGCCTGGCCCTAAACTCCTGTGTGGGCTGAATTTTGAAGAACTTGAACTTTTCAGACAAGAAACACAAAAGCATAAAAAAATCCCCTGAAGTAAAACATTTTGCTGAAAATCTGCTAGAATGATTGCAGTGCTTCTGAGACAGAGGAGTATGAGCTGAGACAGCCAAGTGTGGGTTCATCCTGCCAGGGCTGTGACCTTGTGTTTGCACAAGGAGCAGCTCACCAGGTGAGCAGCTCACCAGGCTGCACCTTGCTTGTCTGGGCATCCCTGCTGATGCTGAGAGTGCTGTGGGGTCTGTGGGCAGCCAGCACAGAGCTGTGTGCCTCCCCCTCTGCTGCCACAGCTGAGCTGTGTCCTGTCCAACCCCTTGCCCGGGTTATGCAAGGCAGTCTGAAAGGGCTCCCACCTGGGGCCGAGGCAGCAGGTGCTGATACTGTCTTGGGTTAGGGCCAAATGTTTCTGCTTGGGAGCACAAATAACCCTGGGCATTGGTGCTGCTGCATTTCCCCTGCTGAAGGCTGTGGGTACCTGCACAGCTGGCAGTGCAGGGGATGGGATGGGATGGGATGGGATGGGATGGGATGGGATGGGATGGGATGGGATGGGTTGGGTTGGGATGGAGATGTCTCCTGCAGTTTGCCTTGCTTCTGCTGCAGAGTGGAGGGGATGGGAGGCACATGTCTGGGCCATTGTTTACAAAATAATCCCTCTACACAAGTGCACTCTTTAAAGAAAAGTGTAGTGGTTTTATCATTGCCACAAGAGTAAAGTTCTGTGTTTCCATGCCACCATGACAGGTGAACTTGTGTTTGCCCCACAATAAGCAGAGAGTCAGCAACACAAACCTCTTCCTGGGCAGCAAGCAACAGGTGAGACTGTGGCTGTTTTGGGGTAATTAGTCCCTTATGTAGCCAGGCTGAAACACAACCTCACCTGCAAAAACTCCTGTGAAAGCATTGTGGTAACGTGAGCAGCCTGATGGAGAGATACCCAGCTCCCTCACCTTTGTTCATAGAGTCTTTCCACCAAAAACTGCAAACCCATTTTATATCAAAGGTTCTGCATGGCTACAAGGAGGCTTAGTGTGACTCAATTTTTCTTTGTGAAATGTCAGCAGAGACAGCTTTTTTGCGTGCTCTCTCCTGCTCCTGCAGCAATGGCTATAATTTCTTACCAGCTCTGGATTCTTCAAGCAGCTCAGCTGAGCACCAGGGAGGTGCCAGTATTAAAGAGGGAGCAGTGCGGGCCCTGACACCAGGGTGGAGAGCAGGAATGGTAGCTGGCAGTAAAAGCTGACAACCATAAATTATTGCTGCTTTTAAGTATCAGCTCTCAGCAGAAATAAACCTTGAATCCTACCGGGCAGAGCTGTAAAATTGCATGGATCTCACTTTAATCACCAGCTGAGCACCCTCCACTCTCTGCTGCTGTCTTGGGGAGGGTGGCACAGGGCCTGTCTGTCCCATTTAACAAAAAGTGGAGATAATGTGAATTGAACACTCTAGGAAAGGGTGTTGGCACTGTCCAAATGTGGTCTGTCCCCAGGGAACAGCCTGGTCCAGGAGCATTCCCAGTTGTACCACTGTGGCCTGCTATGTCCTGCCACTCCTGTTCTTGACTGGAAGATGAGCTCCAGGGCAGGGCTCACCCATCCTCTCCTGCCTGTGCTCTTCCTCCTGAGCAGTGCAAAGCTATCTTAACAACAGTTGGGACACCCATCTTTTCCTTGAGCCTGAAGATATGAAATCAATCATGCAACGTGTGTGATCACAGGCTGCTGTGCAAGATCTGGATAAATGCAAAAGCTTCTGAAGAAGTAGGAGGCTTTCTGCAAGAGAAAAGTACAAATGCTGGGACAGAGGAGGCTGTCTAGAAGGTGTTCCATCTCCACTTATCTAGTTCTCTTTGTGCAGAAGGACATCACTCAATCACAGGTCAAATATTCTTTGTAGGGTGAAACATTGGGGACAGTTGGACCTGCAGCAGGAGAGGGGAGTTCCCAATGTGGGGTGGAAAAACTGTAAAAATTCAGAAAAATTCCAGCTGCTGAATCAAAAGGAGACATGCAATGGCACCAGATAAGCAGCAGAGTCCCAACCTACCTGGTAATGACACTGAGTAGAGCAGGTTCCCTTTACCTTTAAAGAACAAAGCAAGGGAGTGTTCTGCTGCTACAGCCAAGCACTTAAAAGTGCATTTCATAAACATAGAATTTTTAATACACGCCATCCCACCATTAATAACAGTCTGTCAGCATTACAAATTGTACAGCAGATACATGGTTTTGCCAGTTTTGAAACATCAGCTAATTTAGTTTTAATCTGCTGTAGAGCAAGAAATAGTCCCTGTAAGGATGACACTGTTTTGCATTCAGTGCATTTCTTGAGATGAGAAAACCAGCAAGCATTAATTTAAAGTGATTAATTCAGTAACATGCAAATGTGAAGGCTGTGTGGAAGCAACAGATCACATGCTGCAAGCCAGAGTTCAGTTCCTTGGCTCCCCTGGGTTCACCACCCCAGAGCAAACCTCCTGCACACAGGGAGAGAGAACACAGTCTGAAGGAAAAGTGCTGGTACCGAGGGGGAGTCCAGGATGGGGTTTGGGTTGGCAAAAACCCATCCAGGAGGGTGGTGGGCAGTGATGTGGACATAAGCCTGGCCAGGTGGGACACTGTGGTCCAGAGGCTTCATGCACAAGGGGCCTGAAAGGAATCCTGCCCAAAGAGAGTGCAGGGGATCTCCCTGGGGGAGGAAGGCAGAGTGACCTAGCCCTGCTGTGTATATTGCATATTGAGCATGACTCTCAGCTATCTGTGACATTTTCACAGGACTCAACAGTGCCAAGAGTGCTCTGAAAAGAGAGGAAACAGCCCAAGAAGAGGAGTCTTTCCATAGCCCTCATAATTTGGTGGAGAGTGGTCAAAGGACCTGTGAAACCTCTGCCCTGGTGAATGGGGCAGCAGTGGATTCAAGCCCAGCACAAACTGGTCTCGTCTCAGTTACTGCTCGTTCCTCAGGCTCAGGAAGACTTTTGGATAGGTGGCAGCCATAAGTCTCCTCCATCCATTGGGGATCCCCTGCACCCTGGCTGCAGTAAAGGATCCACTGCAGTGATTTGCCTTCCACTTCTGAGCACCAAACTTGGCTTGGTCTGTAACACACACGTTCCAGCTGGCAGAGACAAACTGGGTCATTAAGAAAATAAAAACAGCAAACGTATAGAGAAACATGAAAAAATGACCCTGGGATGCATTCACATTTTATGCAATTACTGGGATAAAACCTTGAGTCTATAATATTAAATCAGAATGTCAAAGAGATAGCTTATGCTAATTTAATTAAAGGCAGCATCCTGGTGCATATGGGTAAGGAGCTGAATTAATATTGTGCACCACCCACTAATTTTGCCTGCCATGGGTGTGCTAAGGCTGGGTTGTCCTGATGTGCTCTTGGCTTTGTTATTTCTGGACAGGATGAGTATATCCCTGCACACACATGGTCTACCAAACTGGTGCAGAATCAAATTTAACACTTTAAAGTCCCAAAGCTCACTAAATCAGTGATAATTGCACTTTTAGACACCTGGGCACTAATTTATCCACCTGTGCTAGAAAAGTGAGAGATCTTGCCCGCCCTTGCTTTCTGTCAGGGGAACAAGAGAGGGGTTTCTCAAGGAAGCCTGAAGTTAGGTACTGTGAACTCCCACCCTTTCCCTAAGTATGGAACAGGATTGAACTCTTCTGGAAAAGAAATCAACTTAATCAATTAATGGAGTTTGAGACATCATAAAGGTACCATAAGCCTTCAGCTTCACACTTGACATGCCTATATCCTAATTTTGCTTTGGGCATATTCTCTTCCTTCATATGTTTGGGAAAATCATCTTTCAAGAGCCACAGCAGGGCGTGATTTCGGAAAGTTTGACCTTTACCTAGGTGCCAAGATAGAGCTTCATTAGCTCTATTTAGCTTTATTAGCAGGGACAGGGGCTGGTGAGCTCTGTCTACCCTTTGGGTGGAGAGATGCACCCAGCCCCTGCTCTCCCCCCTTCCAGCCCTGGCCTCCCACTCCTGGCAGTTTGAAATTACAGGCGTGGGTGTCCCTGTTATTTATACAACAGACACATCTTAAATCCACAAAGCAGGAACAAATACCTTACATCCTCATATGCTGGACCTTATCAAAAGCTAGGTGACCATTTAGGAGATAGTCTCTGGGTGCAACTCAAACCTCATCCAAGCTAATGGGAAAGTTTTGGTGGGCCTCAAAGGGATATGGATCAAATGGATCCTTGTCCAGAGCTGGATGCAGAAAAGAGCTTATGGCTTCTTTGTGCAGCACACTGCAATGTGCTGAACTTGCAGAACGTGTTGAACTCCCTCAAAGTTTCTTGGTAGCACCAGAGCTGCCAGACAGCTTCTGAACTGCCAAGTCCTCCCTCCTTCTTCTTTGGCATGGTACTGCTTGTGAAACAAACCTATTTTTCTTTCCCAGCCTGGGTTGTGAAAAGGGACAACAGGCAATTAAAACATTGCTGTATGAAACCTGGTTATCAATCCATAATACTGATTTCCCATTTGGATCTTCACATCTTCTTTCAAGGAGGTTATTGAATGCTTTTGCCCTCTGCAAATCAGGCAAAGAGCTTGAGTCCATTGCAGATGGAGCTAACTGGGGCTGAACCTGCAGACTGATTTGAGCCCATCAGAATCAGAGGCAGTGTGTTTGTCAGTTCCCTTCACTGGGGCACAGGCACTCCTCCAAAGTGCTTGCTGGTTAAGAGTGCCAAGAAAGTCGAGTTTCATTAGTAAGTGTGAGAACTGTGGAGGGAAGTGCATCTCTGAGTGTGTGAGGATTGCCTTGCTGGGGAATATGACTGTCATTATAAGCTGGGCTAGGAGCAGTTTTGATGAGAAGAAAGTAAAATAGGAATAAATTGCAGTGTAAAGTTTCCTGTTAGTGCTCTTTTCCCAGGCAGAGGAAGCACTAAGCATGAGTGCACTGTAAGGCTGCAGTAATACCTTCTGCTGATAAGTAATAAGAAGAGCAGAGCATTCTCAGGATGGCACCTGTACCTCCTCTCTCTAGGCTAGAAATGGCTTAGGGCTGTGTAAGTGCCTTTGCAAAGGAAGCTGCTGGTGTGCAGAGATGTCTGTGCTCTGCAGCACACTCGGTCACAGGGCCAGTCCTGCCCATTAGCTGTGAGCATCCTGAAAAGAGTTATCATGGAGCAAAGTGTCCAGCCCCACCTGAGGGGCTGGGACAGCTCTCAGACAGTCCAGGTGTCAGTGAGAATGAGGGACATTAGGGACATTAAGATCAGGGACATTAAGATGGGACCTTTCTGGAGTGTGTCACTGCTGGAGCAGCAGTTTCTGTGGTCTGTATAGGAGATGTTTCAGAGCCTTCTGAGCTGCCATCCTCCCTGGTTTATAGAAAACCTTACTGCTGCCTTAGAGCACTGGCAGAAAGCTGGCACACTGCCCCTAGAAAAGGTGCAGCTGCAAACATCTGCATTCAGCAAACATGAGGGCTTTTTTTTCTTCCATTAAAACTGAGCTTCTCAGGTGATAAACCCCTGTTATGGGTAATATGGCAAACCAGAAATGAAATCTGAAATACTTGGGACTTGGATTGGCACTTTAGTTCTGCTTCCCACTAAAGGGTGTGAATGAAGCAACTTAATACCTTACTTGTCTGAGGAGTATGTAATGTCAGACCCCCAGAGGAGTTGGAAGGACTCCTCTCACCCCTCAAAATTTCCTGCTGGCTACCAGGAATTCTTTTATCACTACACTTTAAAGTGAAAGCACTCTACGTTATTCTCTATGAACTGTATTGCTGAACATGACTTGGGAATGACCTGAATAGGAAGGTCTGACAGATTGGTTTTTCTAAAGGCTCTTTGGGGAAAAAAGCAGACATGACCCTCTGCTAAATTATACCTGTGTTAAAGTAGTGTATTGCCATTGCTATTGACAGCTTTGCACCTGGCTAAATGACTGTGAAAGAAGGATTGGGACCAGTATCAAATTATTTTCCACTTAGTAGAATTGCAATGGTCTCCACTAAGCCCAGGGGAGTTTAGAAAAACCTCCTTGGTTCTGACCTCCTTGCCCCAGGTTTGACAGGGCATTAGAGCTGGTGAATCATCCATATCTTCAATACAGTGATTTGAGACACTTAAAATGTAAATAGTGTTCTAAATAAGATTTCATTATTTTGGACTACATCAGTGGGAATGTGGTGTAGATGATTTGTGAGAAAAGTATTTGAAGACAATTTGTTGGGTACAAGCTGCTGAACTCATGAAAATTGCTGTTGGTCCATCCTCTGCCTGCTGCACTAAGATCATTCATCCTTTCCCCATTCTGCCTTCTCTTCCTGTGTGGGAATTTGGAATTTGTACCTGTGTCCCTGTTGAGGGGAGGACTTCGAGATTCATTTCCCTAAGGCTGGGGATGAATAGTGTTTTCCAGTCATGAAAGTTCAGACTATTTGGCAGCCTGAAAACCTGAGTGCAGGCAGTGCCTTGTTTTGTGTTTGGGTTGTGACCTGCTGATCCCCTCCCTGCTCTGAGGTGGAGGACAGGATGCTGTGGGGCCACACTGCCACCTGCACTACTGTAATCCTATGGCCCTGGGAGTATCTGCACTGTCCTGGTACTTTGCTGCCTGCCCCAGCAGGCTGAGCACCACCATGGGATCAGATATCACATAGCCAGGAATGAAAATCCCACCTTAAAATCATAGAATCATGAAACTGTTTAGGTTGGAGAAAACCTCTAAGATCGTTGCGTCCATTTACCCATTACCCATCCCTGCCAAGACCACCACTAAACCATGTCCCTAATTACCACATCTGCACTTCTTTCCAACACCTCCAGGGATGCTAACTCCACCACTTCCCTGGGCTCCTATTCCAATGCCTGGCCATCCTTTGTGCAGAGAAAATTTTCCTAATATCCAGTCTAAATGTTTCCTTGTGCAACCTGAGGCTGTTTCCTCTCACCTGTCACTTGTTACCTGGGAGAAGAGGCTGACCTTCCTCTGGCTGTGCCCTCCTTCAGGGAGTTGTAGAGATGGACAAGGTCTCTCCTGAGCTTCCTTTTCTCCAGGCTAAGCACTGCAGCTCCCTCAGCTGCTCTTTGTATGATGAGTGCTCTAGACCCTTCTCTGCACACCTTGCTGCTCTTCCAGTAATGAAAACAAGCACAAAACCAAAAGTAGAAAACTGAGTCCAGTGTTGCTGGGCTGGACCAGGGGAGCAGGCACATCCCGGGCAGAGTAAGTGATGTCTGGGGCTGTCAGGGAGCCAGCACATCCTGGGCAGGGTGAGTGGTACCTGGGGCTGTTCAGAGTCAGCACATCCTGGGCAGGGTGAGTGGTACCCGAGCTGTCCTGGAGCCAGCACATCCTGGGCAGGGTGAGTGGTACCCGGGGCTGTTCAGAGCCAGCACATCCTGGGCAGGGTGAGTGGTACCCGGGCTGTCTGGGAGCCAGCACATCCTGGGCAGGGTGAGTGGTACCTGGGCTGTTCGGAGCCAGCACATCCCCGGCAGGGTGAGTGGTACCCGGGGCTGTTCGGAGCCAGCACATCCCGGGCAGGGTGAGTGGTACCCGGGCTGTTCAGAGCCAGCACATCCTGGGCAGGGTGAGTGGTACCTGGGCTGTTCGGAGCCAGCACATCCCCGGCAGGGTGAGTGGTACCCGGGGCTGTTCGGAGCCAGCACATCCCGGGCAGGGTGAGTGGTACCCGAGCTCTCTGGGATCCAGCGCATCCTGGGCAGGGTGAGTGGTACCCGAGCTGTCTGGGAGCCAGCGCATCCTGGGCAGGGTGAGTGGTACCCGAGCTCTCTGGGATCCAGCGCATCCCGCGCATCTCCGGGCAGGGAAGGCGCAGGGGCATCCCCCGCTCCGCTCCGCTCCGCTCCGCTCCGCTCCGCTCCGCTCCGCTCCGGCCGCCGCCGCCGCTTCCATCGGCAGAGGGACCCCTCGGACCGGCCATGGGGAGCTGCCGGCCGGGGACACATCCCCCGAGCCCTGCGGGAGCGAGCCGACGTGGGAAAGACCTGCGGACGAAGGAAAAACAGATGAGGCGGAAAGGAAACAGCGAATAATCAAGTTTTCCCCGTTACCTGCTGTTTTTTCAGCAGTTTTTGTTGACAAAGTGTTTGAAATTATGAAGGTAAAATAGTCTTGATAAAAGTAAGGCCTTCTGCTACCAAGCTTGTTCTGTAAGTCTTAATCATGATTTTGTGGGCCTTAAGACAAGTAGGGAGTGATTATGGGTTTAGGTGGATGCAGGGTGCAGGTGTCTTTGCTTGGAGAACAACATTTGCCTCTGCTATGCTGCTGCCTCAGCCAGTGTCAATCCTGTCTCCATCCTCTACCTCCAAAAAAAAAAAAGGAAGAAATGTCCCATCGATGTCCTGGAAGTAATTAATAGAGTCATAGAATCATTAAGGCTGGAAAAGATCTCTAAGATCATCAAGTCCAACCATTATCCTAAATTAGCAATAAGAAAAAAAGCAGAGCAATCAAAGGGCATCTGCTGCATCCTAAGAAACTGCTGGGCTTCACTGTGCTAAAAGCTGTAATTATTAATGTAACAGATAATGGGGTTGATTTGAAACCTTTAGTGAAGTCAGCTGTAGCATTTCTTTTCACCCTATCAAGGCTAAAATATGAATTATGCACTTGTAAAGAACAGTTTATCTTAGAGGGAGTGCAGCTCCTGGTTTTGAAGGAGAACAGAAACTCCCCAGCCTCAGCTCTGTCTGAGAATGGCCCTTTGGAGAGGAGTTTGCTGTGCAGCCCGAGGCCCGTGTGCTCAGGCTGCTCCAAGAGCTCCCTGGGCACCCCTATGAATTTTGCCACTGAAAATGCCTCAGAACCTTCTTGTCTTTCCACTGTCCTTCAGAAACTGCCAGCTGGAGGGGGAAGAATTTTAAGTGCGTTGATCAAGATCTTTTCAGGAAGCCAAACACTTTTTTCAGTGTCACTCTTGCTTTCTACGGAGGATTCCCTTTCTTTCATAATTCCCAGCTGCAGTGCTGTAGGTGTGCCTAGGAGGTGCCAAATACAGGTTGGACAGACCTGAAGCTTTGTACCCAGCTGAAGTAGAAGTTGGGTCCCTGTCCTGGCTGCTTGAGTCATCTGTATTCATGTGTGCTCCAATAATCCTTCCTGCAAAGCCAGCCATGTGCCTTCCTACAGCTGCGTGACTAATCCTTAAGTAATCGTTTATTTGGGGAATGTCACCTCTGGGTGTGCAATTTATTGGTCCATAACAGCACATTTTGAAGGGAGCAGGTTGGAATAATCTAATTAGCATTTCCTGAAGGGGGATAGGACCCCTTCCTCTTTTCTCCTTGTCCCCAGCAGAGTACAAGGAGTACATGGTGTGCATGTGAAGAGATGGGAATCTGAGTTTCAAGGAGATAAGGGGTGTCTGAAGGCTGATTGCAGTGTGAAGGACAGACTGGGGAGGAACAGGCAAACACAATGTGAGAAAAGCTGCTTGGCCTGGCTGCTGGAGCAGTAGGGTCCCAGAGTGCTTTTTGAAGATGTGATGGGAACCACAACACCATGCCTTGTTGTGGGATGCTCTGTGGCTGGAGAACACCGGGGCTTTTCTGGCTGAGGCCTCATCATGGCCTCAGTTGTATTGTAGCCATGTGTTGTATCAGTTGTATGCAGCACAGACATTTCTAGTTCTCCTGAAATGCCCAGGTCATGCCCCTCCAGGTGGAGAGTTCTCTGGTGCTGGTCCCCTAGGAGCTTTGTTTGGGCTGCAGGAGTGTAGCTGGCACACTCTAGGTGTGTCTCTCCTGCTACAAGCTGCTACGTTGGGAAGGTCACAGCACTGGCAGTGAGTCTTTAAGGGTGCCAGGAAGTCTGATGGCCAGGATGGATGTTGTACCTGGAGCCAAATCCCATCCCAGCAGCCCCTTGGAGTGGAGAACTTGCCCTCTCAAAGGCTGGATTCTGAACATAATGCTCCAACTTTCATGTACTGCTTAACACCAGTGGAAAGAAAATTTGCAGTCCAAATTCCTCCTATTTTTTACTTTTTTTTTTCTTCTCTTATAAGGCAACTTAGGAACTTACCAGCTTGAAAAGGAGGGTGCTGGCAGTCCTTGGGGCTGGCTCCTTGCTCTGGCCTGAGTACCAAGATGTGATTTGAGTTGTTGATAGGACTCAGGGAAAATCCAGCTCATTGCAGGACTGGTTGCTATGACATTTTTTAGATCACCATATCAGGAGCTATTGGTGTAAGGGTAACCTACATTCTGCTTTGTGTCTGATTAAAGCCTTTTTGACAGGAACTCTATGTGTTTGACATGAATATGGATGGTTTGGGCTTCATAAACCAAAAAAATCTCTATTTACCCAGTGGTGGTAAAGCATAACTCCTGTGGGACAGCTTTGGGGTCCTTATGCCTTTTAAGGGATAAGTTAAAAATAAAGCTATTATTATTCATCTGTTGCTTCCTTTGGCAATAATATTCATTGCTTATATTTTGGCATGGTGGAGAAGAATTTCTAGGTGAGAATTTGATCTGAAAAGTCAGAGGAAATGTTTCTACAAAAACTGATTCCCATAAAATAGAGAGTGGGCTGGTTTTTTCCTCTTCTATAAGAGAGATCAAAACTGGGCACTTCCAGACAAGGCTGAAGGTGTATTTCTGTCCTTCTGACTAAAACCTGAAGATTGTCAATGGGTCCTTGGTATCTTGTCCCAGGGGCATTATATGTAGAGACAACTTTGCTGACTTTCAGTCAATGTCCTTAACACTGCTGCAGTGGAGGAAAAAATAGCTGGTTCAAATGAGGACCAAAATCAGGATGTCTGGTTCCAAGAAGACTTTTAAGGCAATGCAAATGTTTCTTAAGGCTATTTTTTTTGCATTCTAGTTCAAACTGCTCTCTAATCCTGTGTAGCATCTGGTACTTCAGAGGAAGGAAGGGAAGAATGAAATGAAACCTTCCTGTATCCAGAGTATGCAAGAAAACTGCAGTTTTTCTTGTCTTTAAACAAGATTAACAATCATTAAAAGGACAATTGACAGAAGAAGAGTGCGGGGCTGTGGTCATTTCTGTGAAGTTATCAATACATCCCTGGGCATGAAATCTTCATTTTCAGTGCCTCCCATTAAAAACCCAGCTCAGTGGGGTCACCATGAGGTCACTGCCATGACGTGCAGTGGTTGCTTTCCCCAGCTGATACCATTACCTATTTTGACTTTGCCCTTTGGCTTGCCTATGGCACTTGAGCTGTATGAACCACTGGCGATATGAATCAGCGCCCAGGACTAACAGACTCAGCCACTCAGGCAAGCTGGAGATGTGCCAAATAAATAATCAAAGCTCCTAATGAGGCTGCATAATGCTGGGGGCTTGCAGGGAGCTTTCTTGCGTTGTGGTTGTGTCACAGTCATTTGAGAAGAAGAGGAAAAAACATAATGTTTGTTACAGCAGAGAGAAAATCCAGCTAGAATATTTTAAGTCAAGTGATGAGCAGCTATGGTGCTGTTTAGATTTTTCTTGCCACATGGCTTATGATGTTTATTATTTATGATAGTACTGTTGGAGCTGCAGTGATATGAACAGCAGAGCAGAAAGATTTTTAGAAGTAAAAGATCTTAGTTGTAAAGAAGCCATTGCTTCTATCTAAACCCACTTTTTTCATTGTTTTCACATACGTGTCCACATCTGCAGAGTGATTGTGCAAATTGCAAGCAGATCATCTGCTCTTTTTTTTTTTTTTTTGCTAGAATGATTCCTCAATATTGCATTTGAAAGCTATAGGCTTATCTCCTTCAGGAATTTCCATGTGTTAAAACATCAATTATCACCCGGGACTTGTGGTAGCCTATTGACTGCTGTGGTCACCGAGGAGAATGCTGCTTCTGCACTTCAGATTTACCAGGAGAGTGGAAAGAGGAGATGCAGAGTTCGCATGCAGCCCTGGGAACAAATTGTAGCCATCCTCAGTAACCTTCACCACTGGAACCTGCTGTTCATTTTGTGGAGGGCCAACATGGTCAGGTCTTGCTGTAACAAACTACCCTGAGCACATCTTTCCTCATCTGGCCAGCTGATCCCTGCCTGTCCTCAGTTTTGTGCAGTCTTGCTGTAAGTCATGGCCAGGGAAGGAGGAGAGAGTGGGAAGCTTGTCCTTTTCTGCCCTGTGCTCTAACATGTATTTTCAGCCTCTTGGTCTTTCTCCCCACCAGAAATAAAGTGGAGGGGGAAAACCTGATTTGATAAAGGTAACTAGAAGAGTTTGCTAGATAAAAGCCTGTGGAATTGCAGGCACACTTCACCAGTTCTCTGCAGGAACTTCTCATCACACTTTGAATATTTCTGAGAGTCCTTTCCTCTTTTCCCATCTTTCTAAATGCTGAGTTTGGAATTTTCCAGCCCTCCTTAAAAACCCCCCAAACAACCAGATGTGCTATATGGTCCCTTCCCTCAGCCTCTTTAAATTTGCACAATTTTGATTCAGTCACAAGGACCATGGTCCCTCCTCACTCTCCTGCTGGGAGCCTGCCAGGGCTGTGACTTCTGAATCCACCTTGGTGCCTCCATGCACATGGGACAGCCCTGGTCTCAAAGGACCTGATACCATTTTGCCTGGCTGATCCAGGGCATGTTGCCTTTGGGAACAGCTGGAAGAGCCCAGACAAGTGAGGCAGAGCTACCAACCACGCTAAAATCCTCAGGCACCGTATCCAGAAGTCAATTAATTATGCCCCAGCCTCAAAATCATTAGTCAGCAGTGACCATTTTTCCTTTCAATTACGAGGTTTAAGGGATTACTGTGAGTCATTACCCTGAGGCATTAATAGCTGCATTGCTTCTGACACGGTTCAGGTGAGGAGGTGGTGCAGCAGCTGCACCCAGGGCAGCAGGGAGCTGGGAGCACGACCCTTCCTTTTAGTGTCTAGGGCAGATCTGGAAGGAAAACATGCCCTTGTGTTAAAAATTCAACTCATTCCACAAGCTTTTCACTTTGTCTCTCGAGGGGTCAATTAAAGCTTCACGTTCTTTCCTGCCACACTGGCAAAAAAAGATCTTCATCTCCCCTTCCTTTGATTAACTGTGTTGTTATAAACAGACGATGCAGCACAAGCAAGGCAAACTAATATGCCTTCCCCCTAGCCAAGGTCCTTGTAAATGAATCCATTAATTTGAACCAGGGCACCCCTGTGCTCGAAAAGGTGCAAAGCTGGCACACAGCTACAATCCTGCTGAATTCTAGGTGCTGTGGGGACAAGTGGCCTCAGATATGAGAAGCTCCCCCTGCACACACAGACCTCACACAGGCGCCTGGGCAGGAACTTGCTGGAGTGGTTTGTTGCAGATCCTTCCCCCACTTTGGCCTCTTGGTTCCACAAAAATGATGCTCAGAGCAGGCATTTAAATTTTTATGAAGTGCTTGCTTTATTATCTTAATAAATCCTTGTTTGGTTTGCAGAATGCATCCCCATTGAAGTTAAGAGTTTATATGAAAATTAAAACAGCACTGTATCTTCTTAATTAGACAAATGTACAGATAAAAAGAAACAAATGTCAGCTGGCACTGGAATTTAGCTTTGCTGGGAGGGCTATTTAATATTTCTCTCTCAAGATGCTTGCAGAGGTTAATGCTGTTCCTGCAGGCATTCAAAGGGACAGGAAAACTGCCCCTTATCAGTAGGCAAAACACAGGTACAGTCTGCTCTTCTGTGTTGTGACTCTCATCAGTGCTGAATTATTTACTTCCAAAAATAAGTTACATAATTGTTATCACATAAAAATTAAGCATATTTAATTTTCACAGGTGAACAGCCAAGGCTGAGCCCATGAAACCTTTGCTCTGGCACATTATTTAAAGTGCACTAACTTACAGGCTTAATTGGCGAAAAATGGTGGGAGAATATTGATCAATTAATTTTTTATTCAGATTGTTTTTAGCTTTCAGAAGCAGGACACTTAAGAAGGAGGTCACAATTACTTCTTACATCTCCTAAAGGCTCCAGCTGTTAATCAAGGCAAGTCATCCAATGTTTTCTACATTTTTTTTTTTTTGAAACAGACAGGAAGCAAAATTAAGCTGAATTGTGGGAACAGTTTTCTTCTAGCTCAGAGCTGGCTGCAGGGTGGATATCAGGCTTCATTTGCTCTCTTAGCTACACATGCCAGAAGAATATCTGGTTCTCAGAATGGAATATAGTGGGAGAAGCTACTGGGTTATAATGTAAATTCTTGTAGTTACTGGCTCTGATGTCCAGGGTTTCAGTAATGAGTTTTGTTCCATGTGATAGGTTGGGATAAGTGATATTTTGCAGCAGATCTCGTGCAGCAGAGATGGGCCAGGCTACAGAGCTCCTTATCTTCTCTCTTGGGATGAGGTGGATGGAGACTTGGCAGGAGGCATCAGTCTGGAGATGTCCCACCAAATGGTTCTGAGACACTTGGTTGCACAAGGAGCTTCATAACCCTGCCCTGAAGCAGGAAGAGACATGGCAAAGCTGTCATTGCAGTGACTGAAGTAGGGGTAGAAAGCAGGGAACAAAAATGTAATACAGAATTTAAAGGCATTTTCTTAAAGCAGATCAGATACTTTCTGTTTACTGCACAGTTTAAAACACTATTGTCAATCAGCTCTGCTTAAAAGGTTTTTTGTTTTGACTTCTCTCTGTAAAACTTTCTAAAATTGGGAAATTGTCCTGCTTCTAAAGGGAACATAACAGACTTGAGGAGACTTTCACACTTATAGAATGAAACCAAGACCATGAAAACAAAATCCTTGAGTGGGGCAGTGTTTTTGTCTAGCAGAAGTCGCAGGAAATTTATTACAGTCTGGCAGGCTGAGATGAGACCTGCAAATGTCACTGTGCCATGGGGGGCACTGGTAAATCATCAGCCTCATGGGAGCTGGGGCCAGTTCCACAAGCACTGAGTGTGTGGGCAGGAGTCATTGATCTGCCAGCCCTGGGTGCCCCTTGCCTTGGTGACGAGTTCGGTCACTGCTGAGGGGTGAGCAGGGGCTGGGACTGCTGAGCAGGGCACGGTGCTGGACCTGAATGAGCTCTGGGGAGCTTTGTGCTGAGCAGGGCACGGTGCTGGACCTGAATGAGCTCTGGGGAGCTTTGTGCTGAGCAGGGCACGGTGCTGGACCTGGATGAGCTCTGGGGAGCTTTGTGCTGTGCAGGGCATGGTGCTGGGCCTGGATGAGCTCTGGGGAGTTGTGTGCTGCTGGACCTGGATGTGCACTGGAGCTTTGTGGTCGAGGAGCTTTTTGCAGGAGAACAGCTCACCTCAAATTTCTCAGATTTTGAAGTGTTGAGCTGTGACTCCTCTTGCTGGGGCTGGGCAGGAACTGAGTGTATTTGCTGCCTGGATTATCTGCCCTTCTACTCCCCTGGAAAATGCAGGATAGAAGCAGCAGGATTCACAGGGAGAGAAACCTTTTGGGGGAGATATCCTCTCCTAGGCACACAGCAGCAGCCATCATTAGTTTTGTTGCAAGTGTATCTTCCAAATGGGGAGATCAATTCTGAATATTTTATGGCTTTAATTACACCACCCTGCATGTGATGCAGAGAATGGGTTATTAGGCTGCAGGATGCTAATTTCCTTCCAGGATGAGGTTTTTTTTTTTTTTTTTTCCTCATGCTTTTCCTGCTTTAGATGGCAAAATATTGTATGCAAGGAGGCAAAAATTGATGGCTGCATTGAACTAGCGGTTAGGCTTAAAACAAGAGCTGGCAGAGCAAAAGGTCTCCACTCCTTTCCAATATGACTCAATAGCTGAGTTATCAGCAGCATATGGATTTCAAAGGGCAGGGAAGGAATTATTTATCACCAAGTCATTCATATCTGCTGCCAGAGATTCTCTGCAGTTCAATCAGAGCCCCTGTGTTTGGATCCAACACCCAGGAGACAGGGATGGTGCTCAGGTGGGGGAAACCCAGGCCAGTGGTGCTGCCTGGCCCTTCCAT
Organism: Ammospiza caudacuta; assembly: GCF_027887145.1. Taxonomy (NCBI): domain Eukaryota; kingdom Metazoa; phylum Chordata; class Aves; order Passeriformes; family Passerellidae; genus Ammospiza; species Ammospiza caudacuta. Next base: position 28,835,028 of record NC_080601.1, on the reverse strand, counting down.
GCCTGGTTCAAAGAAAGGCACCGAGCTTGCTGCTGCAAGGTGCCACCAGTGTCACTCTTAGCAAGCACAGCCAGAGCCTGGTGATGGAGATACACGTAGGGCTGGGTGGAACAGCAGCAGTGAGATAGCAGCTTACACAGGGTCTGGACTCTCTCTCTGAGCTATCTCAGCTCACCCACAGGCAGGTCAGTCTGTCCATGCAGGGTCCGCAAGCCCTGGAAAGGCCAGGTCCAAGGAAACCATCAAGACACTGTGAGCTCAAATCAGAGCTCCAATGAAGTTTGTCTTTTCCCATCTGAGCCATCTGTCTGCCTCTCCCCTGGTATCTTCTACCAGATCTTTCAAAGCCATTTATTTTGACAGTCTGCACGATGACATGATGTAGCAGAGGCTATCTGCTCCAGCAAGTAATGACTTCAGATATTTTGCTTTGCATATGGGTGCAAAAGGTCATTGCCCTCTGGTTGGATAGGTTGGCCTATCATCACCTCAAATCTCATAAATTAAACAGGATTGAAACACAGAATCATCAATTGTTTACACTGAAGAAGACCTCTAAGATTGTCATGTCCAACCATTAACCCAGCACTGCCAGGTCCACAATTATCTTGTCCCTAAGTGCCACATCTACACATCTTTTAAATACCTCCAGGGCTGCTGACTCCACCATTTCCGTTGGCAGCCTGTTCCAGTGCTTGGAAACCCTTTTGGTGAATATTTTTTCCCCTAATATCCAATCTAAATCTACCCTGATAATCTTAAGACCTTGTCCTAGTGTTTGTTACTTGGGAGAAGGGACTGAGCTAGACCTCACTACACCCTCCTTTTTTCTGAGTGTTATAAGGTCTCCTCTGAGTCTTTTTTGCTGCAGGCTAAACACCCCCAGCTCCCTCAGCTGCTCCTCATAGGATTTGTGCTCCAGACCCTTCACAGCTCTGTTGCCCTTCTCTGGACATGCTCCAGCCCCTCAATGTATTTTGGTTGTGAGGGGCCCAAAACTGAGCCCAGTGTTCCAGATGTGACCTCACCAGTGCTGAGCACAGGGGGCCAGCCACTGCCCTGCTCCTGCTGGACACACCATTGCTGACGCAGAGTAGGTGCCACTGGTCTCCTTGGCCATCTGGGCATACCTGGCTTATTTTCAGCTGCTTTGACCAGCACCTCCAGGTCCTTTTCCCCTGGGCAGATTTCCAGACACTCTGCCCCAGTCTATAGAGCTGTGTGGGGCTGTGTGACCCAGGCACAGGACCTTTCACTCCCCTTTGTTGAACCTCATACAGCTGTCCTTGTCCCATCAATCCTGCCTGTCCAGATCCCTCTAGGCTGACTGCATCTTAGCATCTTCCACGGGAATGGATCTGGTGATTGCAGGAACCATAGAATCTCTCCTGAGACTGAATTCCTGGTCCTGAAAAGCCTGAGAGGGTCTGCACAAGCACATTTGTTCTGATACTTCCAGCTGTTTGAACATACCCACACACTTCTGGGCAACCATGGGTGTTGAGTTTGCGGGGGTCCCCAGGATGAGGTGAGAGATGAGCAAATCTGACTCCATGTTCCTAGAAGGCTGATTTATTATTTTATGTACTTATATTATATTAAAGAATGCTATAATAAAACTATACTAAAGTAAGAGAAAGGATACAGACAGAAGGCTTAACAAGAATGATAACGAAAAACTCGTGGCTGACTCCTCAGAGTCTGACACAGCTGATGGTGATTGGTCATTAAGTAAAAATAATTCACATGAAACCAGTCAAACAACGAGCAGTTGGTAAACAATCTCCTGACACATTCCAAAGCAGCAAACACAGGAGAAGCCAATGAGATAATATTGTTTTAATTAATATGGCTTTTAATCTTCCCAGGAGTGGAAATCCTGGTGAAGGGATTTTTCAGAAAATATTACAGGGACCCATGGGTTCCTGGGGCATGGTACCAGCTCCTGCCCATGTGTGAGTGCTTGACCTGCTTTCCCCTCCACAGCAGGCTATGCTGCAGCCCTGCTCTGTTTGAAAGGCCCAGTGCTGCCCTGGCAGAGGCTGTGCTTCAGAGGACAATGCTCTCAGGATTGGAGGAACTGGTTATGGCTGGAAAATAGCTCTCCTCAGTTCCATCATTTGTCAATGACACATTGCACTTATCTTCCCTGGGACTGGATTTATAGTCTGATAAAGTAAATGGCAGTCTCTTTGTTGACTTAAGAGGATTTTTGGGTTCACAGTTAAGACTTGATAAAGTAAAAGTATACTGCCTTTACAAGTCAAGGAAAAATAACCCATATTAGACTAAATTTTACTTTCCTAAATAGTCTGCATTCTTGTTTTTTTGGCACTGTTTCACATAACTGCTATATGAGGATATCTATTTTGTAATTGTGCAGAACAGATAGTTCTTTTCTTCTCCAAATAACTTTCAAATACATCTTTTAGTTGTGTTTTTTGCTCTTCATCCAGCACAGGCTGGATTCACCTCGACCTTTAGCAGATCTACCTTTTTAAGACCTGCTTGACTTCTTTTGTAACTATTCTTTGTGGGGCAAGAAAATGACACTTTTCTTATATCACCTCCCATAGTTGGGATTTCTGTGAAGTATGGGGTTTCTTTCCTTTTCCATTAAACCTGTGTGCCCCCAAACCCCTGTGAACACTGAGGGGTCTGTGTGTAAATCAGGTGTTTCTTATGCACGTCTTTAAAACCCTCAGTCTTTTTCTTTTTCCACATGGTGTTTTTTCAGGTTTTTTTAACAATCTTGGGTGAATTAGCTGTGCATTTGGAAGCTGAGTTAAAAAACTTATAGAGAGTAAATCTTTAACAATTTGCAGTCTGAGTTCTAATCTTGGTTACAGGGTTGAGGGAGGGGGAATTCCGGAGTGTTAGCAGAAACCTGGGAAGTTTTCTGAGAAGGAACCTGGACCAGTCTCTTCCTCCCATCCTTCATCTTACCTCCAAAGGGCTTCCTACTTTGGTGCCTATGAGAAAACCATGATTATTATTTCTTACAAACAGAGAATCAAGATAACAGGGGGGTTTGGCAGCATTCCTCATTCCCAGAATAATGTAATTTCTCTTTTTTGTTAGAAAGAAGATTGTCTCTCTCTGTGAGTCCCCCCCTCTCTTCATTGATCCCCTGTTGTGGTGCGGCCAGGGGAGAGGAACAGCTGCATTTGCATCAACACAGATCATCTTCTCACATCTTGAAAGTTTTCCCTTCCCAGCAGAAGAGATGATCTCCACCTATGCTTATCTTTCGTCTCATTCCATTGTCTATGATTCCTTTTGTGATTTCATTAAGTGTCCCTTATGCTTTTCTTGGAGAAGTTTAGAAGAGCACAGAAAGATCCATGTGATGAGGAGGTGATGAGAAAGTGTGCTCTCAGGGGTACAGAGGAGGTAGGGAAGAAATAATGATTGCAAGATATGTGAATACTATTGCTATGGGGGTCAGAGTTAAGGTTAATTAAATGTCTTCATTGTGCATTGTCTTCCCCTTAAGGTGTTTGAGAGCCTTCTAAGAGAACCATTAACTCTGAGCAGCCAAGGCTTTTAATGAATATTTTTATTGATTTTGCTTGCAACAGGTTTGCTCTTAACTTACCTCTATGTGTTCCTCATGTATTTTGCCTTGAAACTATATTTAAATTTTCCCAATTCAATATTACTAACTGGTACATTTTAAATCAGATATGGCATGTAAATATTTCTACTTTTTTAGGAGAAAGACATCAAAGTGTATATAGTCCTTTTTTTCAGTCTTTTTACAAACATGATACGAATAAAATATTCTGGAAATTACATACAGATAACTAATGTGGCTCCTACTGAAATAGGCAATTAAAACATCTCCATATGAATTGCTTGGTGATATGCAGAAGTATATGTTTTAGCATTTCCTGCATTATACAGGATTTAAGATTAAAAAGAACATTGCATCTAGATAAAGATCTGAAAATTGTTACGTCTCTTGTTTATAACCTACATGTTGCTGTGAGAGATTTAGGTGGATATTAAGTATGAGCATTTGTGATTCATTTCTTCTGTATGTATGAGCATTTCCTTTCAAAATGCCTGCTTCTCATTTTGCATGAAAACTACTCTTTCGCTGCCATGGAAATGAGAAATTGTGAGAATTAATGGAATGATGAATCTCCATTGCTTGAAGACTTTCAATCAAGGCTGGCTGTCTCGAAGAGTTATTGTTCTCAGTGCAGGAGAAACTAGAAGAGGTACTGACCTATGTCTTTCTTTAAGGCTCTTTTCTGGCCCTAAAATGATGTTTCTGATGCAAATTTCTTTTTTTATACTCAGTCTAGCCAGATCCTCTGGAGGTCTCAGCTCCTGCTGACAGTGTTGTGTGTGTCCTTAGGAATGCACTTGACCTGACACTGGTTTGGTTACAGCTCACTTAGGACAATGCTATGGGTCTCCTCCATGATATTTTGGTTTCTCACTTTCAGCAAATCTTCAAGTGGCTGCATTCTGTATTTAGACTGTGGGGCACATGACATACACAGAGATGTCTAGAGTCCCCATCACTGATTCTCCAACCTGAGGATCCAATTGGAGCTTCCAGGCTGTTCTGTGTCCCTACTCAAAAGAAAAGTGGACTGGGGACAGGGAGAGGGAAGTGGAATTTTAAACTTGCTACAGGTCTTGTGTGTCTTACCACAAGTAACCACTGTGTGCTACTCATCTGAAAAAACTCTCAGGTCTCTTCTGTGTTTACAAAAGGAAATGTTCAGTTCTGCTCCTGCTCAAACAATCTATCAGCTCTGTGTTATAAAATACAACAGTACAGATCTGAGACCATTAGTTAAAGACATAAAGAATCACGCCCAAAGTTGTAAACATAAATTTCTGTGAATTATTTTTTTATTGAAGTATGTTCAAGAGATTTGCATATAGATTAAACCCTAAATATACCAAATGTCAGTCTGTTTACATCCTGATGCCTTTGTGTTGCTGCTGTGAATGGATTGCATTCAGAGCTGGAGCATTCTCCTCATTGCCTCTCTAACTAAAATCCTGCAGCAGTGAGGGTTACAAGGGATCCTTACAGGTCACAGACATGCTTGGGAGAGCTTTGACTTGCTGGGACTTTGGCATGAACGTGTCACAATTTTAATGTATGTTGCCTGGAAAGCTAATGAGGCTCCATCTGGAGACTTATAACTGATTACAGGCTCAATTATTTCTCCTACCTGAACAGGTCAGTCCTTTGTTCATACTCCTATAAAAACAACAGCAGCAGCAACACAGCGACATCTCCTCATCAGAAGGAGATATCTTTTGCTGGAAGCACTTATTCCATGGACTTCTACTCCATGCACGCAAGTGTCTTTTTTTTTTTCCTCCTTTTTCTTTGTCTTTTCCCCCTCTAAATTTAATTTCTTGGGCATTTTAAATGCCTCTTCCCTCAAGGTGATCTTGTAGTGGTTAGCAGTTCATCAGGATGGATGTACAGATGATATCGATATCCTTGCCTTCACAGATGGGGCAGGCTAATCTAATAGCTGAGGCACCTGAGGGGTCAGAGCTGTTGGGTAATTTAGAGTGATCACTTCTAACTAAAATGTGATAGCACTGAAGGAGAAAAGAAAACCTTATGGTGCAAAAGGTAAAAAGTGCATTTGAGTTGTATGTACGATGCTATAACAGCAGGAATATGTCCACCAAACCTTGGTGACAGAGCCTGGCTGTCAAGGAAAAGGCTTTGAAATCTGCCTTGTGGACTCACTATTTTCTGCTGCAATCCTCTTCTTTCATATTTCTGTCTGCATCTGGAAAGGAGGAAATGAGGCTATAATCTGACAAACAGAGGCTGTGCACAGCACCTGGTCTGTACAAGGTCAGTGCTGTGTGGATCCCTGGGTCACAGAGTGAGGCTGAGCAGAGATGATCATGGCACCCTGGCTATGTGGAGCAGCTCAATGCAGGATTTGTAAACCAGAGGGAATAGAGGAAGTTCCTAAAAAGGTTTAATAACTCAATGTGAATTTCTGTTGTTGTGTTTAATCGTCCATCAGTTTGAGGGCTTCTGAGCACTTCTTATGGGCACTTTTATTTTGCAGTGTACCACTTGTAACATTTTCTTTCCTGTCCCTGTTGCTTTATTCCCATGAGCAGTAGCCACCCCGTTCTGGTGGCCAGGCTCCTCTCCAGTTCAGTAGGGATGGAATATCATCACTTCTGCAGTGAATTGGGCTGGGCCTGTGTCAGCCTCTCTGCTGGTTATTCCAAGATCACCGAACCATGGCAGGCTGATGGGGGGACAGGCTGCAGTTAGCAGCTTCAGCCATGCAGAAAAATCCAGAAGATCTGTGTCAGTGAGGGAGCAGGGTCTGCGCCATGATGAGACAACAGATAGAGCCAGATGGTGATGGTGGTGATGATGAGGATATTAGGATCTGTGTCCTGTTTCACGGGAATGTAAGAGGGGTTTTTGACTTGCTGGGGACTGGAGGAAACGATTCTGTGCCAAGAGCAAGTGCTTTGAAACAGATGAAAAAGTTTTCCTTGCTTGGCTAAAACATCCATCTGAGATGGTAACTACCTATGCCTGGCTCCTGCAGACAGCCAGAGAAATGTCCCCAGGTCTTCAAGGCAGATGTGAAATGAAAACTTTCTCCTAACAGATGATACATTCCCCTTATTAGTTACAGCCCGGTGGCCACTGTCAAACACATACTAATTATTTCTCTATTTCTTTTCTTTTTAGCACCTGCAAGAAGCTTTTCCCTTCCATAAGCAGCTCTTTATTGACCAGAAGTTTGTTATTGATTTCTGTATTCAATAAAACCCGTGGTAAATGAGGACATTAAATTACTCTAGAGCTATCACTTTTAAAAATGCAAGAGAAAATAGGACACCATGATGTGTTATGTTAAGAAATGCAAGATAGAAGGAGAAACTTCGCTGGACTGGACTGCCTGAAATTTGTCTGGTCTGGTTACAAATAGACAAAATTTGTTCATTGCATGTGTGAGTACATGTGAATACATGTGCAGAGAGAATCATATGCACATGATTTTCTTCCTGAGAGAACTGTAAGTTGTCTCTCATTTGAAGCCCAAGCCCATTCATTCTCATTTGGATGAAAAATAATTTGTGAGGCCAAATTATGACATTCATTAGGCAGGACTTTGAGAACACTATCTCAGTCTATCAGACCAGTCATGAGGTGTGATGTGGGGCAGGAGTGGGGAGCAAATCTAGTTTAGGTTATGACACTGGTGCCTTTTGTTCCCTGGGTAAAACGAGGCCTCTCTTTTCCTCAAGTTTCCTTTCTAAGTGATTCACAGTTCAAAGTCCCTCTCTAGAGCATCTGGACTGTGCTTCATTTTCTGGATTATTTTGTTTTTTCTACAAACAGGGAGATGAAAAGTGGGTCAGGTAGTGTAAATGCAACTAAGCAATCTGCACAATGGGCAAAGTCAACTGCAGGACAGGGGCGTCTCTGGGGGCCACCCTCAAGTCATGCCCCTTAATCCAGTAAATTTAGGACTGGAAAAAGGAAAAAAAAAACCCCAATAGTGCTCTACCCTCTGCTTTATTTTTTTCCTTTTAGCACTCTGACAAAAAAATATGCAACTCCCGATTCTCCTTCCATGCTTGTGTAGTCAGGACAAATTGATTTCGAGTACTGTGGAATTACATGGGAATAGGGGTAGGGAAAAATGATGTTTCTTATTTTCCTGCTCTGGTATTCTGTAATTCTTCCCAGCCACTGGATTCTTGGATTTGAGTTAAGGAACCAGCTGTAGTGACCTGGCTTTGCTGCTACACAGAAGTGGGGATGAAGGGTGGGGTTTGTGCCCTGGTAGCTCCACAAGCTCTGCAGCCCCAGCACATTTTAACCCCTCTCCTGGGGCTTGCACTGCTTCTCCATCTTTCCTTGAACTGGAACCTTGAGCCTTTTGGGCCATTTGTCATTTTTTATGAGCACACCAACTCACTTGCAATGCTCCCACACTTCTTCCTCCCGGCTCTCTCTCGGTCCGTTTGGTTGATTGCCGCACGCTCCTGTTAGTGCCGTGTTGGGCTGCTGATGGATGTTTAGTAACTCTCTTTAGTAGACTTGTTCTAAAAAAAATAAAATACAGTGCTAAGAATTTCTGACACAGTGAGCTGAAGATATGTATTTCAGGGTGCAGCCCTGCTCTTGGCCTCCTGCTCCCTCATTGACACTGCACGATGGGATTGACAATAGAAATTTTTGTTCTGTGTCCCTGCATTAAGGTGAGTTAAACAGGGTTGGGTGTTTGGCAGTTAATTATAGTTTAGCAATCGTGCTTTGTGATGATTGGAGCAGCTCTGCATATAATAGATGTACTCAGGTAATTACCTTGTCTGTTTAAAAAGGCCTCATGGACAAATAAATTTCTCATTCTCTTTTTTTTCCCTCTTTCTGAGAAGAGGGCAGGAGAGGAATGCTGAGCAAACAGGGGGTGTATTCTGATGGAGCCCTGACCTACATCACACCCAGCTGGCACACGGGCACGCAGAGGAGCAGCTCTGGCTCTCTCCTGTGCTGGGGTTGTGTGGTCAGACCCAGGATTCCCACCCTGCAGTATCTTCACGCTGCAACTGCACTAAGTAATAGCAAAGCCTTTTAATGGGTTACGCTCGCTGCTTTCATGATATGAACCCGTCAGGCTCCATTTCCTTCCCACACATATTGTGCTGTTTTACAGCTTTCTCATGCCTTGGATGAGAATAAGCTTCCTCTTGCTCTCAGCTTCAGCTGGAGAGCTATTTTATCTCTCTCTTGCAGCACTCCTGGGCAGAGAGGCTTGGCCGGCAGCTCCCTGCTGCACTGGGGCAGCCCCACCGTGCAGGGAACGAGAATGGCACCAGCAAGGAGGGCACTGTGGGCAGGGACAACACCACACAGGGCTGGGTCTGCGGGCACTAAATGGGGTCACACTGCTCCTGCTGAATGATGGCTCTGCTGGTGGTGCGGGGAAATTGCTCCAGGCTGGGTTTGAAAGGGAGGGAGCTCCTCTGTGCCGTGGGAGGGAGCGAGTGCCTCGCTGTCCGAGGTTACCTTTGAAAGGGCTGACCTGTGCCGGCAGGGGCTCGGATCCAGGCACATTCCCATCCTCTGGGTCACTGGCACTGCTGAGCAGCAGCAGAAGTCATGCACAGAGGATGCTTTGTTACACACCTCGTGCCTTACACCTGTGGCACCGTCCATGTCATGGGCTGCCAAGGGAGAGGATTGGCCAAAAAGCTTCTGCTAATTAATGCAATAAGTCATTTTCTACATTCAGTATAGCCACAGATACAATATTTTACATCTGGGACTAAAAGAAATCATTTGCTGGAATTTGTTTCCTTATGATGAAACTTCTAGTCTTGAGGTCTCCTTAGGAAAAGGAGTAATTATGAGAGGTCATTTGTCAAAAAGGGTTCATGCATGTGATTAGTTTACTTCACTTCAGCAATTTACCATGTATCAGCTGGAAGATGAAGACTATTTGTGTGTGCCTCGCCCTAAGCAATACATGGGGCTAGGCTAACATGAATTTACATAATAATACATTTCTATGCATGAATTTTCAAAACTGTAATGAAAGGCTGGAGATTTTTCTGGAATCACTTTTATTTTTTTGTCAATTACTGTTCTATTACTGTACTGATACTCTATTACAGAGCTCAAACTGTAACCTGGCAATATTTCCTAAAGGTGGTAGTGCTGTTTAAGTTAATCTTCCCTGTAAGATGCTTTTCAAGCCATATCTTATTAACAGATGAGGTTTTGCCTCCAGCTGTCAAACATTTCATCCATGATTTCATGAATTCTCTCTGTCCAGAGAAATTCTCAGTCATAGATAGAGTAAAATTTTTACTACAATTAATTTTGGTCCTCAGCTAGTAATGAACAACACTCTTCTCAATGTTTAATACCGAAGAAGTTTTTCTCATTTCACTAAATTTATTTTGATGATTCTTATGCAATATATGTAATGAAACGCCTTGTGCAGGGTCATTCTGGGACAGTTGTGCAGTGAATGAGTGAAGGCACCATCAATACAGTTCTGCTGAGTTCACAGAGCTTTTGGATCCGTTCCTAACTTTGTGTCCAACTCAATTGACTTCAAGAAATTCCTGTTGTTCTTTGATGTTAGGAGTTCATACAGCTTTTTTCCAAGACTTTCCTTTATGTGTGGTTTATTTGCAGAAGGGGGGAATGCTGGAGCCTGATAAGCCAGCAGTGTTGTCCTCTTATTTCAGGTGACCCATTTGAGTCCTCAGGTCAGAGCAGCCCTTGGAGCTGCCAGGAAGGCCAGGAGCCACCATCAAATGGTTCATTTTCAGTGGACTTAGAGCCATACTGATAATGGGGGACATTATGCATTTCTAGCATGTACTTTTTTGTCTTTCAGAGTGTTGTTTTATTGCTTTTATGTATTTTTATTGCAGCAATGACTAAATACCCTCCAGTACTGGGAGATGACCCAAACAATGTGCATTCTAATAGGTAAAACAGAGGAAAAGGAAATATGGTTGTGCATATTTTAAGATGGTGAACTTACTCACAGCAAGGTTAAGTGGCCTTTCCAGTATCAGGTAAAAAGTGAATAACGAACAAGGAATAAACTGAGATATCCAGAGTCTCAGGCTGGAATTTTAATCACAAGACCATCTTTCCTGGTCTAGTTGCTCCCCAGAAGTAAGAAAATTTGCCTGAACATTTAGAAAGCTCAGGGAAATTTTGTCCTTGTCACTCCATACAGGAAAGTATTTGCACTCAAGTGCTTCTCTTGTGTGGTGGTTTGGATGGGAAGAGTAATCTCAGCCTAGGACTTTTTTGTATCATTCTCCATAAATTTTCCATACAGGAAATGGAAAGTTCTCCCAACCCTGTGGGACTTGCCTCTCTGTTACAAGGATTAAAAGCCCAGCAGTGTTGAGTCCTTGTAAATTGATGAGGTTTTACCTGCTGGAACTGCACCTTCCCTGTGCACAAGTACCTGTACTTCTCAGTAAAACAGCACTTACTCCTGCTTTAGACCAAAGATTGTGCTTGTACTGAAATGCCATCAATGAAACCTGCCCAGAAGAGACTTAGGTTATCCTGTAATTGCCCACTCCACCTTCTGCAATGACCACTACTGGATGCAGCAAAAGGCTCCTCTGTCACCTTTGCTCCTCTTACCATGTCCCCTGAAACAAACACAGGAGATGAGCAAGAGGATGGGGAAGCCTCAGGCAGAACATCTTTGGGACTCAGAGCAGCTGCAGCTTTTCAAGCAGGGTTGTGAGATGTGGCTAATCTTCCTTTGAGCTTCTCCAAGCTCGACCCAAATGGGAATTAATTGGAAATGTTGATGATGTAAGGTCTATTTTACTCATCATTTGACAGCGATGCTACCAGGTTTTATTATTAAATAATTTTGCACCACTTCCGAGTTGATTGGCTTTAAGACAGGACACCTGGTGGGAAGGGCTTAGGATTTGATTTCTCTTGGTGAAATAAACTTCCACATCCTGCAGGGTCAGATATCACATGCATAAAACGTGCTGCCTAGGGCTTTCAGCTCCTCTCTTTGAGCTGAAAGGCCAAGAAAAAACATGCACACGTGTGGGAGGCTGAGAGGGTTTAGCAGAGACAGGTTTGAGCTGTGTAAAGGTGAGGACTTCCAGGGACTTCCTTCCAAGGCAGTTACCAGCTCCTGCTCATCAAGTCAGAAAGAATTGCTAGATGAGAGTGGCCTTTTCTGGTGCAGGAAAAGAATGTTTCCCTGTTTATTGCTCTCCCTTTTTCATGAAGCAGAAGCCAGCTCAATTAGTTGGAGGAGGCTGGAAGCCTGCTGGGAAATGTGCAAAGCTAAAACCAGTGTTAAGAGAGTACTTAGATAAACTGCTGAATGTGCGCTCATTAACATGGAACAAAAATGCTTAAGCATGAGTTTAGGCATGATAAGCTTAAGGGACTTGTTAAATTACATAAAACCTAGGGCTGCACAGGCACTCTATCTCTCTTTGGAACAAAGATGACTGTGAAGATACCAAGCAGACAATGTTATTAAAGTTCATTTGTTGCTTAGTTGTATCAATCATACTATTTCTTGACATGAAAAAGAGCAAGACATTTCAGGACTTTTTGGTTTATATTTCTCACACCTCAGAGGCTCAACAGAGAAGTAAAACTTTGCCTTTTGAAGCAAAATATATGAACAAAAAGACAAAAATCCACAGTCAGGATTTTCAAAAAGTCTTTTGAGGACATCATAGAGCTAATGACAGGCTCAAAGGTTTTCAATTTTCACTATAATTTTGCAGATGGAGGAAATATTATTAGTTCAGAGATGACTGAAGTCCCAACATTATTGCATTATTATTTCACCTAATACAAATCCAAGATCCCTGTAATCCTCTTCTATCCCTTTCCTCAACAAACAGGAAGAGCAGGCAAGGGTGGTGGAGATCTGCAGTTATGAGCAGACACAGAGCAGCAGGGTTGGGAATTCAGTAATTTGGTGTCTGTGCCAGATGTTAGCAGGAGGTTGTAGGCAGTGCAGGAATCCCATGCTTTCCCCCCTTTTCTGGGAAGGTAAATCCTCATCTGACTGTGAGTGACTAGATCAGTGCTTTGCTGCCCAGGACACTTCACAGGTGAATTGTTCTGCCTGCTGCTGTGGCTCTGGGGGATGAGTCAAGCACCACAGCCCTGCCTGGCTGGGCCAGTCCCAGAGGGGGCTGTAAAAAACCAGCTTCTTGTTTTCAGGCCAGCAGATGTAGCAAATGAGGCATTCACTGGATGGTGATAAAGCTGGAAAGCATCACTGTGGACAGACCATTGGGAAAGTCAACAGGTTCAGCTGGACCCTTAACACGAGAATCCTGACAACACTGGATTGAACCTAATTCCTGGGACTGTTCAAACCAAACCAACACAGCCAAACAAACAGAAAGTATGCAAAAAGAATGGTTACTAAAGTGAGGAACAGAGACAACAGAAGTTGTTTACCAAAACAGAGCAAAACAGTCTCAAAACAAAATGAAACAGCAAATATGTTTGTGCGTATATTGCAGGATGTTCCCTTGTGTGCTCATTTCTCCTGCAGCCTCACCTCTGCCACTTAGATGATGGCACATGATCTTATCAGCAAAGAGGATCACACACCTGTTGGAAGTCACCATCAAATATCTTCACTGTGATATATTACTGTTCTGAAGGCAAAGATATACTATGGCAGCAGTGCCTTCATTTTTATCTTTAAAATAAATGAAACATTTATGGAGTAATATTTATAGGCTTGCAATTTTTTCTTATTTCAGTTAGCTGCAGTACAGAAAAAAAACTGTACCCTCCATGTTATGCGCCAGGAGGACTTACCTGCTCATGATCAGAAGAGACATTTGTCTCTTTTATTTCTCAGTAAGCTCATAAAATTGCAAATATTTTGGTCTGCCTGCTAAGTCCCTATGTAAAGACATGTGTGCATATTTGTATTTAGAGTTGACTGAGTAATTGGAAACAAATCATTTATTTAACACATTTTCCTTCAGCTGAATCTACAAAGAAATGCAGCATAATTGGGAAAGCAGCTTTGTGCCTCCCAACACAGAGAGCCTTTGAGTAGGATTGATGGAAAAGTTGTCAGAAAGCAATTTCAGAAGAAAGTGTCCTTATCAAAAATCAGGGAAATGAAACATGTTTTCTGTTTTACTTTCATTCAAGCAAAAGACTTTAATGAATTGTCATTTTATTCATTTTTTTGAAAAAGCATCAGGAACAGGGGAGTGAGAAGCAAAACTAAACAATTCATTTTCAAAGGCTGGGACAGGGAGCTGTTGCAGCAAGGTAGAGGGGACCCAGCTCTGTAGTGAAACTCCAGACAAGCTGTAATGTCCTGGGGCTTGGGACAGGATTTGGGTCCCTCCTGTACAGCCACTCAAAAGAGATCCTCACACATCTCTGATAGGGATGTGACACTTGGCTTGGAACACTGCTTCTCTCTGGTAAAACACAGCCCTGAGAAACACCTCCCACAATACTCCATTAATTATAGAACTGAGGAAGAATATATTTGAGGAGTCACCTTACATCATCGGTGTCTAATGACAGAAAAACCAGCTGTTGGTTTAAAGCACTTCTCAGCTCCAGTGGATCATTTTTTTACTGGGAATTAAAACTCTCCATCCCACACCAACAAATATCTGCTGCTCTTTGATAACAGGGTCACTCTTCTGTTTCACTGCCAAAAACTGCTGCAGGAGCTGTTGACTGGATGGTCTTATCAAGTTGCTAAATGTGGAGCTCCACAGAGAGTGCACAGGATAAATGTGACTGCTAATTCAGTATCTCTGCTGGTTTTGAGCTTCCTTCATGTTGCTTTTACCTGGTCACGGTCCTTCTCATCAGAACAATATCACTTCATTACAACAGGACAAAATTAAATATTTATGTGTTTAGAAAACATAGCATTGAGTGTTTTATGCATCTCACTGAAAGTTATTTGCCATGCACTCAATTGTCTAAAAAATTTATTTGGAATGATGATTATGATAATATCTCTAGGGGTGCATTCATCATTCATGCTTCTGAAGCAAATCCTGTGGAAAACAAAAGTTGACATATCTGTTTCCCTATTCAATTAGCAACATTAGCTGCTCTTAAAATATTAATCTTATGAGATAAATTGCAAAAGAATTTGTGGAAAGAAGACTATCCAGAGTTACAGGGATGCAGGAATGCAAAATCTCTTTGCAATGGTGCTGTAATTCAGAGAGGAAATATTTTCAACACTAAGCATGCTGCAGTTATTTGATACCTTTTTTCTTGGGGTTACAAAGCATCTCACAAGCCTCAAATCAGTGCTCATGTTCTCCTTAATGTTACAAGGCCACATGGAGACAAATGATTGATTCCAGATGGCTGGGAGGATCAGAGGAGTTAGAGAAAGTCAAATCTGTACTCCTTGTCCATCCAACTCACTTTTCTTGCATTCCCTGTTCTATTTATTACTTGAAAATATGCCTGCTCCCTTATTTCACCCCAACCTGCTCTTCATCCCTTCCACTTTGGGACTTTCTGGGAACCTATTCAGACTTCTCAGAGGGTATTCAGGGACACAGCCCCTGCATGGGACACAACTGGGACACACTGCCCACAGCTGGGACATCAAATATAAAGTTTGCTGCTCAGGATGTGAGGACTTCAGGATGTGGGGATTTCAGGATGTGGCATTTTGAAAACCAGATTGCTTATTTATAAGACCAAAAGTAGAAGCACGTTGCTTATATTAACCCTGCTGTAAATAAGTTTCATTGTCTTGAATGTATCCTGTGAGTGCCAGATATGCAGGAGCCACTTTACTTGACACACACACACAACTAGTGTTTGGCAGCAGTGCTATTTGATTTATGTGTTCTGAATTCCCATGCCTGTGTCTGCTAGAAAGGAGTGACCAGCTCCCTCAGCATTTGAAGACACAGACAATGACAAAATTGGGGTGGAATTACTGGACTTTGGCTGCTGTTCTCAGCTGCATTTGGTGGAAGCATGGCAATAGTCGGGCTCCAGATGTGCAGAAAGCAATGTCTCAGTGCTGACCCAGATGGTCACTTTGCCTCTTTATATTCCTTCTTCCTTTATCTGTTGTCTTACCAAAGAAAGCGCTGAGGGCAAGGAACATATTTTTAATCTGCATTTGCAAATGATCCAATAAGGGCATGGCTTATGAATGAGCCCTTGAGGCACTGCTGCAGTAACATAAGTGGTAAATAACAATAATTATGATAATAAAGGAGATTGCATCTATTAGCAGAGACACTAATAGAGTTCTAATAAGAATCACAACTGGGTGATGCTTTTTAATCAGAATTAATGATATGTGTTGAAATATGTTGTAGCAGGCTGCCATCCATTGATTCAGCAGCTGTGTATCTAAAAGAATCTCAGGTTTTTCTCTAAGTACATTCAGGCCAAAGGTAATTAGTTAGAATACTCACAAGGAAATTATAAAAAGTTACACTTTCCTTTGGGAGAAAAATCTATCTATCTATCTATCTATCTATCTATCTATCTATCTATCTATTTTTTAATCTATTATCTATTTATTACTTAGTGTTAGAATGGACATGTGAATGCATTATTTGCCACTAGAACCATCATAAAATGCTGATGCATGTGTCGCTCTTCCAGGTGTGTACACACGAATCAAGCACAAAATATTAAGGTATTTTACCACAATGTCATCATCCTCCTAAAACACTGAAACATGGGTTACCTTGAAAATGCTGCTAACAGAAGCCATGCATTTAAGCAAATAACTGTCAAGATCTTATATGTCAAAGTAATTGCCTATGATCAGTAAAAGATAGTTGTTATAAATACAAACCCCCATTTTACCACAAGCTGACCTACATCTCATCACTTAGTACAAAGCTAAAGAGAGGGATATCTCACAGTACAAAGCTAAAGAGAGGGATATCTCACAGTATGGGAGTCAAGAATTCCAGTGTTTCCTGCTGAATCTCACTCTCACTCACTCAATAGCCTGTGAGCACCTCATGGCACTGTTAAACACCAGCATCAGTGGAAGGTGACTGTCCTTGACTCATTTACCCTTCCTTCCTCAGGGTGTGTCACCTGGTTTTGACAGGAGAACACAAGAAGACAACAACAACAGCTCCTCCATGTGTGAGTCCCCAGTCTCTGGCAGGATTTCCCTCTCTGTGCGCACTCTGTCATCGATGGATCACAATGCCTCTCTGCTAATGAGCAATCATGAGTTTCTTGATGTAAATCTCCTTGCATCCCTCCTTAATGATACTGAGTTTGTTATGATCATTGTTCTTCTGACATCCCATCTATTATGGCACCATTTATTTAGCGAGGTTTTTTTTTTTTAAAAAAGAAAATAATTATTCCACTCTGTTCTTGTTCCAGATGGCTTCTATAATTAGTTTAATACTTTTGCAGATGTTATATGAAAACTTCAGGATGTGAGCCAACAATGGGGAGATGAAGCTAATGAAAGTGAGTTTTCAGCTGATTATTCACAATGCAGAAATAAATACATTCTGTATGTCAACTAAGTGCAATGCAGAATGCAAAGCATGTATCTGGAACATCTGAACACACCAAATGGTGTGTGCTGTGTCAAAATCTGTGGCTCCAGGTCATGTTCATGTCCCATGTTTCAATGGACAGGAGGCAGGGAAAGGCCATCATCCTTTCGGCTCAAAATACCAGGGTGCCACTATCGAGAACAAGACTGAAGACTCTCATTTCCAGTCCTTAACTGCTAACTATTTTTCAGCCTTACCTGGGTCATTTATCTCCCTGCCCCAGTCCCCAGGAAGGAGGGTGTCCCTGCTTGGTTTTCACGTCTGCTTTCTTATACTTCACTACTTTTACAACAGCTGCACCACAGAAGCAGACATCCTGCCCTCCGTTCATATGGTAATGAGATGATCACATATTTGCTAATTTTTTGGGATGGCAGTTATTTCATTAAGGGCAATTATTCATTCCCCTTTTGAATTTAGATTGCAATAAAAAAGAAAAAGAAAAAAAACAGGAAAAAAAGAGACTTGAGAGAACCTCTCTTGCATTGGAAAACAGTGCTTCCCTCTGCAGAGCACCAGTATCCATTTATAAGCCCTCCTGGATAGGTTTCAATGTTAATATCCTTGGCTGAAAATGCTTGGTGATTAATAGCATTGACTGGCTAGTTAAATACACGATCAACCTGGGAGCAGTCATGCTTCTCAAGTAACAACAGTAATTGACAGAATGTTCAGCAAATAAAACTAGTTTAATGCTATACTAATATATAATTAAAATACCTGTAACCCTTTCCCCCAGTGGGGATACAATGCTGCCACAAAAATGCCAAGCGTTTCAGTTTAAAAAAAGGTACCAGGTTTAAAAAGCCTGATTTTTCTTTCTGAAGCCTCCCTCCCCCTCCACACCATAAATAGCCAGGGTGGTAATTTTACATTCAGAGGTGCCAGCAAACACAAGACCATTTCAGTTTACAGTTGCTCCCACACATTGTGCCTGCAAACAGGAGGCAATGTATATTTAAAGAGCTGCTTATCGGCATCCTCCCTCTCTGCCTGAAATGCATCCCACCTCCAGCTCAGGAACATGAATTATTTACCGCTGAGCAAAACGTGGGGGCGTTTAGCCACGACACCCTGATGGTGAGAGTGGAGAACTCAGCCTCTCTGTGCATTGCTGCCCCTCCTGCTGGGCTGGCTGGTGCTGGCTGAGCCCTGTGGAGGGCTCTGGGCAGGCTGTCCGTGCCCCACAGAGCAGGGATCCTCCTGCTCCTATGGAGACATTGGGTTATTGCCCTTCAGACTCCTTGTCCTGCCTGCAATCTGCCCCCAGCCCTCTCCAGGCAGGTCCTAGCAGGGATTTTCTGGCAATGCCCATTCAAATGGAGCACACGTTGAGAGCTCTGCAGCGTTGTGTCCAGTTCTTTCCCCATCCCTGAGAACAGGAGCAGAGAGGAGACATTAACCCTGGATCTGTGCGCTACACTGAGCTGCCTGACCCAGCAGTGTGATAATCTCCTTTCTCTTTCTGCAGGCAGCACATCTCCAGTTACAGCAGAATTACGACGTGTGGCTCCCCCAGCATTGCTGGCACTGCAGCAGATATTAATCAATGTGTGCTATCCATTGAACTATTTGTTTTTCCCAGATATGTTATTAACCTTCTTTCTATCAATCCAGCAAGGGCCAGGAGTGTTTGGAAGTATGTGTGTGTTCACTGCTTTCACAAAGGGTATAGTAAAAAAATTAAAACTCTATAAAACATCTGGTCAGACTCACACCAGTGTAATTCTTCTGCAGCTTGTGAAAAGACCAAAGGAGGGCTGGACTCCAGCACTACCTATAGAAAAGCAATAAATATGTGCTGAATTTTGAACCTCTGTTAGAACAGGAGAAAAAAAGAAGAAATTAAAATAATTACCTTTATTAATTAAATAAGCTTATAGAGCAAAAACATAGCCAGAAATAAAACAATAGCACAGGACTACTAATAGCAATATTTTGTAGTATGGAAGTAGAGGAATCAGGAGCAAGAAATGGGAGTATCTGAAATCTAAATGCTGTGCAAAAATGGGATGAAGCATGAGTCCTGTCCTAAAGACTTCATAGTCTTTGAGCAGAAGAAGAGGGATTTTTCTCACATTTTTTCAAACTAGGAAACATGATTAGGATGAAGTGACTTATTAGAACGTAGACAGAGAGTCTGTGGGATGTCCATGAATTATCTCCAAGTGTTGGGAATTGTCTGCTCTTTTAAAAGATAGGCCCCTCTTTCTCTGGAGAAAAAACTGACTTCAACAGAAATAACTCTCAGTAAGTGGAGAGGACATGGAGGAATGTAATGAAGATAAATTTCCATTATTGTTGCAATAATGGAAATTAAGAAATTTGATTGATTTTATACAGTGATAATCTCATTAAGGCTTTCTCTTTCTGTTAAATTTTATATTGCCCAAAAAGAGAAAAAAAAGAGAAATATATATATATCTGCTCACAAATATGTGAAAATAAGTCAGAATTGCAAAGTATTCTCCACTTTATAGCAATTTCTATCTCAAAACAACTCCTTTCCTCTCTTTTTATCATCATCATTCCCTGGCTGCTGCTTGGGTGCTGTGTGCAGCACCGTTACAGAGCTGACACCTGTTGTGATGCATCTATTCTTATAAACAGACCTATCTTTAGTACCAGGCAGTGCCTTTTTTCCTTATGTGGTTGTTCATGTTGTTGTTTTCCACTGGTTTTACTTTTTAAGGTAGAAAAAGGCAAAAAAAAAAAAAGTAATCAAAGAACTTTGCAGCCATTTTGCAGAGTTACTTGATTATGGATGTGCTGGATCTGGTGGTGAGAGGGGCAAAGCTATAGACAGACCCAAGTGTGAAAGAGATGTTGGAACACTTTTCTTCCCGGAAAATTTTTCTTCATGATCCAAATTAATATAATGAGGACAAAAAAGCTTTAGGGGAATATTTTACCAAGGCACTGTTGTAGCAACGCCTTTCATGAGCTCAGAGTGTGGTTTAAGCAAACTGTTTTATCTTTGGCTGTAGATCTAATGCTTCCTAACTCCCCAGTCCAGATCCATTGCTTTTAAACAGCCCTCTGGAGATTTTACACTGACAACCTTCCTGGGCTGACAAATCCTTTGTGCACTTGAGCACACTGATCTGCTCATTTGTATCTACTTTCCTAGAATCCCAGAATGGTTTTGGTTGGATGGCACCTTAAAGATCATCTTTTCCCCACTCCACACCGCCACAGGCAGGGACAC
The DNA here is from genome assembly GCF_027887145.1 of Ammospiza caudacuta. NCBI lineage: Eukaryota > Metazoa > Chordata > Aves > Passeriformes > Passerellidae > Ammospiza > Ammospiza caudacuta. The sequence goes on along the minus strand of NC_080601.1, from coordinate 28,814,735 downwards.
CTTTTCCACTAACTGAGGTTGCTCTAGTTAAGATCCCAGTGAAAATTGGTTATTTATCATTTTCATGGGCTGGCAGTGGGGACCTTTCACTTGCCACCATCATCAAGATGAGGAGTCATCCCAGAGTGATTTGCTGCAGGTATTTGTGGAATTGCTGCAAGCTTGAGAACAAAATAAAAAACATGATGGCAGGTGAAAATAGCGAGGCTGATCAGTGTCACTCACCTTCAAGTCTGACTAGCTGTGGAAGTTTTGTCTGAAAATCCTCCTGTTGGCTCAGTATCACCTTCCTGATGAAATCTGGTGTGTAATACTGAACTGCTGGTGACAAGCCATCCTCTTTAACACAATTTTAGGCTTGGGGTACAGCCTTGCAAAGCCTCTGATTGCCTGGCACTAACTTCACAGTTCCCTACCTCTTTAGACAGGCATTTTGGGCACTAAAACCCTTAATGCTCCTTACCTGTACAAAGCATTCATCAACCACCAGATAAGAATTGATTGTAAGGCAGATCCACAACATGCCATTAGTGATTTGAGTCCTGAATTATCTGAATGGCTCAATCACTTTTAGTGATGCAAGGGGACTTGGCTAACAGGTTAGGTCAAGGCTGATCCTAAACTTTGAGGTAAGCAGCACTCATGTCTGAATTTCATGGCCTCAATATTGACTTTATGGGCCATATGATGGCTCCTAGGATGCATTATTCTCTCTTTCACTTTGGACTTGTTCTACAGTTAATGGCTTAAGGCTTTTGAGTTGGCACTTTAGCAGAGGTGACTGCATTTCTTTTCACATGGCTCATGAACAGATAATCAGAGCACTGAATAATAGAGCTCATGTTCTGTAGCCATGACCTTTCTAAGGGAAAAAGGCTTGTCATGTTGAACGGCTTTTAGGGATAGTTTCTTTTAATGTGCTATGAAGTCTTTCTAAGAGTCATCTACACAATCACAGGACTGGTTTTTTGGTTGAAGAATTCACCTGAATAAAAAGCCTTTAAAACTGAGGAGCAAGTGTGTATGGACCTACATGTGGCAAATGGCCCCTAGAATCAAGTTAAAATCTGAGGTTCAGTACATCCAGATCAAAAATGGATGTTCTGCTACTGCCTTGGCTCAAGCTACATCAATTCCCTGTCTCATCTAAGATGAAAATATCAGAATTAGGACATGATTTAACATCTGTGACTACTACAAAATTGTGCATTGTGGTGCTTTTAATGTCATGAGCATGAGATCTCCAAAAGATCTTCTGCTCAGATAGCAGAGTCAAACTTTTCTACCAGGAGAAAGTCAGCAGACCAAAATGACACAACCCATAAAGAGAAACCAAGGATAGAAAAAGCAACATGGTTTTCTACTCATCTGAATTCAGCAGAGGAGATGAATGAACAAATGGAGGGACCTTAAAAAAAAAGAGCAAGGTTCTGGTATTTGAGAATTTTACATTATGGGAAGGTGTTTCATAACCTAGGAGAGAGATTTGGTCATGGACCAATTAAAAGCTGAAGCTTGAAAATTGTTTAGTGTTATGTATAATTACTTTCCCAACTATATCAGGAAATTATTTAAATGCAAATTAAACTATGCTGCCAGAAGGTAGATGTATAGCACCGAATAGAGCTGTTTTAGAAAACAATGTAATTTTAGGAAAATTACCTCCCTTGTCCTGAAGAAAAAGCAACTGCTGTGGAATCAGTGGTACAAATAATGTATTGGTAAGATCAGTTAAACATTGTTATTCTCCAGGACCTGAGCTGCTATAAAACTCCAGAAATGAGTAACAGAGGTTACCTAAGTAAGTCTGAAAGGACACTTTTGAAGTGAAACAATTTCCCCGGATTTTTTGTAAAACAAGGCATACACCACTTAACTCCTGCTGGTTGGGAGGGTGGGTGGAAAATTGGGAAGGTTTTAAAGCTTAAAACTGTTTTCTTTTGGTTCCCAAAACTAGAGGCTTTGTACATGGCAGCCAGTTTGGTGTAACTGCAGCAATCCTCTGGAGCTGTTTGCATTTTAATTATTGGGGGATTCCAGTAGAACCCACCAAGGTCCCATGGTGCCTCTCTGAGCCACGGCCTGAAAGCCACAGGAGGTCCTTCTAGGACCTACAAATGGAGGAGAAGGATAAAAAACCCACATGAAAATAAGAAATTAACTCAGATTGATGTAGAGAGAACACCACAGCACACTGGAAGTGGGAAGTAATTTGTTTGGCTTTCATGAGAGGACTGAACTCTATTGACATTCCCTTTCCATCCATCAAGGTTTACTGCAGGATCATTGCAGGCTGTACCACTGGTCCAGAAAGAGTCAGGCTTGAGTGAGGAGTCCAGGGATTTAACAGCTCTTGTGGTACTTTCCCTGGGGATGTTAAACAAAGAATAATGTTTTATTGTAAATTGACACATTTAGGGGATCCAGAGAAAGCAATTCTGGTTGGTTTGCTCAGCCCCATTTTTTACCATCTAATAGTGCTCATGATCAGGTAACTCTTAGTGTTGCAAAGTGGGGTTTACTCCTTCCAACAGGCTTGTGAAAGAAAAAGCCAAATGATTAAGCAGAAACAGTGCCAGCATGTGTGGACAGGGTATGGTGTTAGCTCCTGTCCTGTTGGTCCTTCTGCCAGCCCTGCTTGGTCACAGCTCAAACCAGGTTTCCATGGGTCCAGAATCTATCATCAAGAGCAAAATCTGAAAAATATTTTGAATCTCTGGTAGAAACAGGTCCTACTCAATTAAAAAAAAAAAAAAAAACAAAAAAAAACAAACCACAAAAAAACCAAAAAACCAAAAGAAAACCCAAAAAACCAAACCAATGAAACAAAAAAAAAAGAAGGCAAAAAACCAACTCAAACCAAACTTACACTTTTCAAAAGGAATACTGGAAGCTGCCATCCCCGCAGCCTTTCTGCTGATGCTCAGAAAAGGGGGACACAGTGACAAAACAAATGAAGTCTCCCCTGTGGACTGTCCCATGGACTCCAGAGCAGAGTGAGTTTCCAGGACAGCAAGTGATTTAACTCTGCATCTGACACACTTGCCTTTAATGTCTAGGATCAGCTGCAGGTACAGGATGTGGGCAGGGAGCCCTGTTCCTATCTGCTCAGAATTTCTGAGAGCAGGTGAGATACAGCCCCCAGGACTCAACTGGCTGAAGGAATAACACAGGTCAGGAAACAGCAAGGCAAAATCAGACAGAGATCTTGCTGAGGATTGGCATTTCCACCAGTGTAAGGGAGCCATCAGATACCCCAGAGACAGGCAAAAGGGAGAGCAATTTTGTTATGCAGATAGCACCGAGCATGGGCCCTCTTGGGCAGGAATATGTGCACCCATGTGCAAATAGATGTGGCCAAATGTTTCCCTGGGGTGCACCACAAAGCACAACATTGCAAGGCATTTCCCTCACCTCCCCAGGAACCTGCTGTGGCAGCTGCTGAAGGACAAATGCCAGCAGCAGTCAGCATCTGGCTAGAAATGCTTCAAGCAGTTGTTTGCCCAAGGAAAAGTTCCCCTCTTGCCTGTGGTGCCAAAAGTGAGAGAGTGTCTGGGATGAGCTCTGCACCCTGAGACCTGAGGTGTCAGTGTGCCTTGCACAATGGAGGGAATTGGGGGTGAATATCCCATCTGTTCCCTTCTCATTTCCCATTTCCAGCAGCCTGCCCCTCTCTCCCTGGGTGTTAAGAAGGTTTGGGGCAGTGCTGAGCTTTGGGTATGCTTGGAAAACTCCGTCCCTCATTCCCATGGCTTGGAGAGCCTCTTGCAGGCTCACTGCACTGCAAATGTCTTCACTGAGGGCGCTCAAACCCATTGTAAAGGCACAAAGCCATAAATGCTGATCAGGTTACAGTGGCCAGGTATGCACCACATGCAAAGGGCCCTGCTGGAGATAAAGATTTAAATTATCAGGCTGCAGATACAGCAGTCCTGTGCCGTGCTGAGGCCTCTTTATGTCACCCTGGCAGCAGAAAGAAGTTTTCAACCATTATTTTGCCTAAAGAGCCTCCTTGAATAGGCCACAAGTACATGACTGCTTGTTCACAGTTGAAATTAAACTGCCTAACAGCAAAGATTTTGCTTTGCAGAGCCTGTGGGAAGGGCAGGGTGAGACAGAGCTTCTCCACAGGGATTGAATGTGCTGCTGGGGACAGGGGGGCTCTGCTGCACCGTGGGGCAGACTTATGTTTTCACATAAGCATTGCCCTTCCCTCTTTCTTCCAAAAGATTGTTCTAAAAATGAGACCTTCCTATCCTCTGAGAACAGTTATGTGGGAAATAAAAGATAATGTGAAGGCACAGGATCATTCAGGAAAAGTCTGTCAGCAATTTGGTCAGGGGAACACTGAAGCAGGAATCCAGCTGCCTGTGAAATGGTGACTTCTGTTGACAAATCAGCTCCCTGATAAAGGTTTTTGACAGTTTGGCCCTGGATGCTGGTTCTCACAAGATTTTTGTTCTTTTGGCATCTCTCTCTGGCCTGAAAGAATTGGCAGAGGAAGGTCATGTTTACCTAGCAATATATAATTTATATAACTTGAATTTGAGGGGGACTCTTTTGATATGAAATATGCATTGTACTGCAAACTCTGACAAGCTGTCACAATGCAGAAAGGGACCCTGTCCTTAGTTTAGCTCAGAGAAAAATGCAGCAGGATGGTGACAAACACAAGATGTGTGCTGCCTTGGGAAGAAGCGAGACAGAGCATTTCAAAGGTGCGCCCAAGGCTGTGACAGATGAGCTGAAATCTTTCTGCCTGCACAACTGGGACACCTTGGGGCCTCCAAGGTCCTCTTCAGCCCCCACCTGGTAATTTCCTGGCTTTGTTTGTACACTGCTCAGGTTTTAGGCTGCTCACTTAGGAGGGAGTAGAAAAGCTGCCAGAGCATCCTCACCATGGAGGAATATGTATCTGGGGAGAAGCTGTGATTCAGCTTTCTTGGCATCTTCTTTCTTGGCAAGTAGCAAAAAATAGAGGATTTGGAAGTTCAGGCAGCCCTTTGCACTTAGCCAGGCACAGTAAACCTGTGGTGTTCATTTACTGACCACTGACAGTGTGTACAGGTCAGCTCTGGGGCAGTGTCTGCACTGTACACACTACCTTGGTGAAGTTATTCTTACTATTGCTTAATCAGGAAAGATATGTTTTAATGACCTTCACATCTGAGAGGAAAAATTTTAGAAAAAAATCAGAGCAATGAAATAAGTTCTCTTAAAAGCTTAATTAAAATATGAAACCTTTGATTTCTGGCAATTAAATGGGACATTTTGTGCCTTTAAATTAAGTGTTCCAATACTCTCTAAGCAGAATATGGCTGGAACTGTCTTCAAGATTATAATAGGCTGGATTAGAAGTGTTTCAGATGTGCACCTCAAAGCAAAGCTGAGATTTTGCTTCCCAAAGGCTAATGAGAGCTGAGGATGCTCTGCTGCTGGCTGTCAGCACTGGCAGCTGCTGAGGGAGCTGAAGGACATGGGTGAAAAAGCTATGGAAAATTTGGAGAAGAAGCTGTAAATGACAGTGCTTCTCTGGAGTTAGATGGCCGAGTACAAATGCCCATAAACACCTGACTGAATGTTCAGGAGCAGCCTGAGACAGTCACTGTCCATTTGGGAGCAATCCCAAAAAAAAGCCTTTTTTCCAGCTGAGCCATTCATCTGTTCAGCCTAAGGCATCCCTCAGCATTTGGGTGAGGGCAAAGGGAGAAGATGAGCTTGGTTTTCAGCCAAATCTCAGCTTTGGAAAGTGGCTTTTACCTGCCTCAATGAAATCTAATTGCACATGGTTGTAGCTTTTGCTTTTATACTCTGCCCTAAAATATTGAATAGCAGCATGCTAGGTAATTAAATATCTGTCATGCCTTTTCCCAGGTCTAACAACACTTTGGGGATATATATGATGCATGATTTGTACAACCAGTTAGTATAAACTTTGTAAAGCACTTTGGGATTCATCTGAATGAAAGGCATGACCATAAATGTAAGATCATTTTCATTATCATTAATATTCTTTTATGAGGGACCTTATCAAAAGCATTTTGAAAAGCCAAGTAAATTGTATCTATCAGGTCACCTTTATGTAGTATTTTATTAACTTTTCAGGTGAGGAATTGCTTTGAGGGAACAATATTTCCTTACGGTGACTGAAGTGGGTTTTCTCCCAGTTGTCATTTATTTGCCTTCATTATGGTGACATTATGGGGTACGGCTGAGGTCAAGGGCCTGTTGCGCTTAAGGTTGCACAAACATGAATGGAAAGAATGGTGGCAATAAAAGAATCTTGAAAAAAAATTAATGAAAAATGTAAATAAAGTTTCTGGTTTTGTCCTTGCTGAGTTGCCTGTGTCCTGTGTGGCAGCAGGGTGGTGGCTGCAAGGTGAGGGGCATCATCTCAGGTGTGTGTGCCCCTCTGGGCTGAGGGCCAGCACGGGGACAGGCGCTGGCTGTGCTGGGAGCAGCCTGGATGGCAGCATTCCCACAGGCACTGCAGGGTTCTGCTCCTGCTGCAGCTCCCAGGGAGGTTTCCCTCCCTGCTGCTGCACAATAGGAGCCATCCCTGAATCCTTCCATTTGTTTTCAAGGGGGATTCCACCCTGCAAGGCGAGCAGGGCAGCTTATTTCACAGCTTCACTATTGTGTGGTATGTTTTCTCTGCAGCCTGGACTGGGAACCAGCTGCTCTGGGTGATTTACTGCTCCAGTGAGCTCCCCACCACAAAACTCCTTCCTCAGGTCCTGCTCACCTTCCACAGTGCTAAAGTAAATCACTGCTGAAGTCACTCTCTAATTTCCCACAGAAAGTGGCAGAGACAAGGAATCCCTTTAGTTACATCCATACAAATAACTCAGGCCAAGGTTTTATTCCTGCTTCAGCATCCTCTGATTTCCAGCCTCCCTCTCTCCCCACAAAGATAGAGGGCTGTGCAGAAGAAATGCCTGCTTTAGCACATCTGACAGCAAGTAACCATGGAGAGTGGTGTCTTCCAGCAGATACATATATTTGAGTTAATTAGGTACAATAAACCTGTCACATAACAACAGCGCTTTCTAAGTTTCACTCATTATATGCCTGGTTGGGGGTTTAATTTTTTTCTTCTCTACTGCATCAGAAATACCTTGATTTTTTTTTATAGACCTATATCTCTACATCCCTTTCCTTTGTAGCTTGTCTGCATTTGCTCTATTCTCTCTTCTTCTCTTTAGTCAGAAGTCTTTTTAATTTTTAAAAGGATGTTTATTTTCAATAAACCCTGCTCAGCTGTGCAAATTTCATTCTCTCTGTTCTTATTTTCAGATCAAAGGTCCAACCACCATCTGCCTCTCTAGAACAGATTCTTAAATAGCCTCTAGACTGATTACATTAGCCAAACTCACCCTTGGTACAACTCCTGGGGCTGCTAGAGGAGTTACTCTAGGAACAAATTTGTTCTAAGTTGTTAAAGAGTTTCACTATGCCCTTGAGCCTTCTGTTAATAATTTTTTTTCAGTTTTAAAATCTGGCCTTTTAAAGTTCACCCTCTCTGCATTACCCCTAGGAGAGTAACCTTCTATTATGATATCAAACCTAATTGCACAGTGATTATGATTACCCAGTGGATTTCTTACTCTCACCTCCCTTAACTCCTGTGCATAATTTAGCACTGAGTTGAGATTCAGTCCCTCCAACAAAGGGCTCCTCTGAAAAGCAGTCTTTAAATAATATCAATTAATTGGCTTTCCATACCATGGACTTTTCAACTGATAGGCAGCAGAGGCGTGGAAGTCAGAGCTCTTCCACTGCTGCCTCAGTGCCCTCCAAAGGGTCAGGCTGCAATGTCCCAGGGCTGGTCCTCAGAGCCAAAATCATGGAATGGCCTGGCCTTGTGCTGTCCCCAGGGGTCCCTGCAGCTTATCCAGGTGAGAAATTGAAAAGAGAAATCCAGCTGGGCGCCATCAGATCAAGTCTTTGTCTCACCATGCTCCAAGCATGAATGATGGCAGGGAGACAGAGGAACTCCTCTAAAACCCAGAAATTGGAAAAGTGTAAGGTTTGGAAATTAAAAACTCTCTACATGACAATGGGCAGAGGGTAAGGGAAAGGGGGGAGGTTGTGGGGTTCAGTGTGCACTTTTGGGATGGGTGTTTGGTGACTGCAGTTCTTGCAGCACATTGACAATGTGTGCTAATACAGCTGCACACCCCACTGAAGCCTCCTGGACCCTGTCCTCCCTCTCCTGCTCTTCCCACAACTCTTTATAATGAGCTTGATGGCAGACCAGATCAATCTGTTTTGTAGTTTCCATGAACTGAGACCAAATTGAATAACCCGTGGGGAGCATGTTGCTAATTTCAGAATTCAACAGCTCCTGGTGACTGCACTGGGTCATTATAAAAATGTTTCCCCTTCAAGGGCTCCTGGAAATTCAGTGGAAATATTTAGGGCTGAAGACAGAAGTAAATATTCTGGTCTTTTTAGGTTTTTGAGTGGTAGTACTTTAGCTGAATTTCAGTCATTCTTTTTATAAATAGTGGTTAGCAGAAAATACAATTCACAGAACAAAAAAAATTAACACTCCTTTTCTTTTTTTTTTTTTAAAGGCTGCAAAGAAATGAAGGAAATAAGAACTAGCTCATAAAGATTAATTCATCACAGAAGAAATTCCTTCTATGAGAGGTAAAGTGTAGTAGGGCTCTAACTGCTTGTGATAAATGCAAATGAATATTTTCTGTTTGCCCTAGCGACTGCTAATATACATATTTATCTTAATGCATTTGGAAAAAAAATTTAACTAAAATAAAATAAAGCTCAATGGCTTGTTCTAAATGGATTCCCAATGCTGGCAGGAAAAAGATGTACAAGGCACTTTGCTAAACACTGTTTGAGTGTAGAGCAGTGCTGCTGAAAACAGCATAATGGGCTATTGCCTTTCAGCTTTGCCATTGTGGCCGCGTGGTGCTGCTGGCAATCTCCTCCTTTATGTGTGCCACGTGCTGAGCAGAGGCTGGTGCTGATGCTGGGCCAAGCAGTAGCTGTGCTTGGACTGATACCAATCCCGTTCTTTCCTGCTTTTCACCTGTCCCTGACACAAGGTCCTCCCTGCTGATGGTTCCTGATTTCCTTAGAGATGGGAGGTGGCATGACAAGCTAAAGCACTCACAGGAACATTTGGGAGCTGCAGGCTTTTATTTTTACATGGATCTGACATGCCACTTGAGTGTCCTCTCTGTTGTCTCTGGCTGACAGCTCCATATCGCCCTGGTCATTTTCTGTGGCTGCTGTTTGTAGCACTCTGCTTTCAGGAGGTGGTCATGCAAGAATTCAGATTTGTTCAGACAATCCCATCAGCTTCTCAGTGGCTGCTCAAGCTTTCCCAGTGCTCCTTTTCCTTCTGAATCATCTGTTCACCAAGATGCATCCTGTGCATTTGCACAAGGACCTTAGGCACAAATCAGCTGGGATTTCATCTCTGATATATCAAGAAAACACATTCTAGTCTTTAAGGACATGTGTTGTAGAATGCTATGCAATAAACATAGGAATAAAAATCACAGAGTCATTTAAGTCCAGAGTGAAAAAAAAATAAATCCCACTGATTTACTGTGCCTAAAGGCTTCCTCTCCCTGCAGTGGATGTTTTTATTTACTGGATGCATAAAGAAATTGAAAAGAGAATCCAGCCTGGCACCATCAGATTAAGTCTTCGTCTTGTCATGCTCAAAGCAGCCTTACCACCAGCACCTCCAAGTGCAGGATGATATGAAAAGAAATAAATAGTAGATAGGCATCCACAAAAAGCCACATCCCACCCTGCCCATCCTGCCAGGCTGCTCCAGGCTCTGTAGGAGATGGGTGCCAGCCCAGGGTAGGGGAATAAATGAGTCTGTGACCAGATTCTACTAAAGAGTGAGCTATGTTACCATTAGGTAGCTCATGCATTTCTTGAAATCTTCCTCTCCTGAAGTTAGTCTAGCTCAACCAAATTAATTGAAGAGCTTTCAAGGACTGAAGAGTGTACCCAGTCTATGCAGTGGGGGATAATTTGTACAATCAGTGGAACAGGGGCAGAACTGTGTCTGAACCAGGAAGCCAAAGGCAATAGTAACTAACGTGTATCCATAAAAAATTCATGGGAAATTTTATCTTGGGTAAAAGAGAATGAATAACTATGTTGATTAAGTATTAAAAGTTCATTTTATTTTTAGAAGTACTCAGAAAATTGAAAACATCTGGGAACATTATGCAATTCTTTTTACGTAATAGCTTCCATTTACATTTCATTAGTGCCATCAGTTTAACCCTGACCTGTGTGGAGCAACCCACAAGATCCAGACTTCTTTCTTGCTGGGCTGCAAGAAGTGGCTGAATTCAGGCTCCTCTCTCTCTGCTGGAAAAAGCCTCATGTGTATAAATGATCTCTATGCCAGAGCATAGTGCCCAAACTTTTCTACACATCTGACTTTCACCATCCTTAAGCAAAGTTGTACATCCCACTGTACCAAGTTTGAGATGTGAATGGCAGGAAAATGTCTTAATCTATTCAACCCGTTAAAATGTTGAATTGCTGTGAATTTGCCCTGGGACACCCCACAGGATTAGATGTGTCTTCTGTTAAATCACTAGCAAGAAGCTCCCACAGAAACTTAGCTCTCCAAAGATATTTTGATAGGTCATGACAGAGGCTGGCACTTGTGGGTAGAAACTGAAGTGCCTTTAAGTGTCTACTGTCACCTCTGCAGTGACAAGCTTGGGTCTGTTGATCCTTAATTGCAAGATATTTTATTCAGGATGAGCTGTGATATTATTATTTTAATTTTTCTTTGAGGAGGTGAAACACAGAGCCACAGGTGTATTAACAGTGTCACACTGGGCATGTGGGGTTGTGTTTTCCCTGGGAGAAAACACCACAGAGCAACTGAGAGCATCCAGAGGGGGTAATGTGAGCTCCAACCCCTCCAAAGGTCTCTGGCAGGGGGCAGAGCAAAAGGACAGCAACTTTTTGGATCACCTTCCACCTCCAGCAATTGTCCTTGCTTTGGCCCAGATTTCTGCAATTTCCATCGGGTACAAATACTCCAGAGCAGATTTATTTTGTCCATCATTACAAGGCTCATTCACAGTTATTGCCTCAGCTCTCAACATGGGAGAAAGACCCCGTCCTACAGGGAGCTCCATTCCACACCCCGTGGAGCAATCACCTCTCAAGGACAAGGCTCGGCATCTCCTCCCATGCGGAGAAGCTGCCAGCAGGAGGAACCTGCTCTCATTTGTGCGCATTTTCGAGGCTGTGGCAGGAGATTAACTCATGTAGGATTTACCAGATGTCTCTCTGTGGAGTGGGCTGCTTTGAAGAGCAAAAGAGTTCTTCAGTCTATGCCTAACCAAAGGAATGAATCATACACCTGCACACTCGCATTTCTTTCAAGGACACGGTGCCCTGTGGAGGTGGGGGGTTCTTTTCTTGCCTGGAGAATCTCACATCATCACAGGCAGAACACAGAGGAATGGAGAAGAGACAATACATTGACTTTGCTTTATAGCCTGCCTCCTTCTTAGTCTCTCTGGCAGGTCAGATAAGCCCTGTCTAATCTTGCATTTAAAAGTTTTACCAGTGTCTGCTTTCTTTCTTTTTCCCCTCTGTTTTAATGTCCCGTAACACTCAGCCAACATAAGGTCTTTCACCCTTTAAGTGCTAGCAGAAATATGCTTGTCAGGCTGATTTTCAGTGAAAAGGAAAGTAGATGACACACACTGAGAGCTATCTGAATCAAAGCAGAGGTTTCCTGGAAAGTCTAATTGCAGTGGGGGCAATTCAGCTGGGATATTCCCAGTGAGCCATGCAAAGAAAGTACCTGGCACAGGAAATCGTGCAGGGTCAGGGGCATTTGCAGGGTGTCTCAGGAACTGAGGGCAGCAATGAGGTGTGGAGCCCATCCCCAGCCAGTGCTGAGCAGTGTCTGGAGCTCGTGGTGACAGATGGGTTGGATGGGTAATGGGGTCTGGTCTTTCTCACTGCCTTCGAGGACTCTGATTGACTGGTCCAGCTTGCCATGATGAAGTGATCAATCTTGATGACACTTGCTGCAGCTCAGCCTCTGGCATGCCAGAGTAATTCTTTTTGCACCTGCCAACAGACAGGTCAGATAGCTGCATATGCACTGTCTGGAAAGTTGTGAACCTGATTTCTAAGAAAGTTGTGATAGGAAGCCACTACAAGGAACAGGTTAGGAGATGATCTGCCTTTGGTACAGACTGGAGGCAAGCAGCTTTTTCCTGCAGTCAAAGAAAGGAAAGCATGGACCATGTTTTCAAGAGTTTGTAACACTCCCATGGCAAATCCAAGACAAATCCCATTAATCTTAAGCCTGGGTGTAATGGTTAAATGTTTAAATTACTGCCCACTGAAAATCTATCTTTTTTTTTTTTATTTTATCATAGCTCTAACTCTGGAGGAATGAGAGTTCAAATGATTGACCATAAATCATAGTAAAGTCCACTGCTAGCAAGGTTAGAGTTAATAGATTATTGATCAGTGTAATGTTAAGTGGTAAATTAATTTTCCTCCATCAGCTCTCTTAATGAGTACTTGCTTTGTAAGATGTAGCAGGGCTTTGCATTGAATTAGCTGGGAGAGTTAAATAGCATGAACAGCTGGTGGATTCAGGCCAGCTCACTACCAGAGCCCCCTCCATGCTGCTGTTCAGACATGTTCAAAGCTATTTTTTCCTTTACCATAGAGACTGGTAAATCCTTTGTTGAGGGCCAGGACAGGTTTGCAAACAGTGAGATAAGAGCACTGTATCTCCCTGTACCATCACCCACCGACACCTGTTTGTGCTTGACTCATTTTCCAATTATACAGAATCTTTTCAGTGCTGTGATGGGGCACCCCTGGAAGAGAGGTTGCTGCAATGGAGAAGATATCTGAATATGTGATGGCAAGCAGCTTTTGAACTTCCACAAACTTGTGGAAATTTTGTGCTTATAAAGGGGATAATAATAGTGCTGGAAAAATTATCTGTTCTGTGCACTTTGAGGAACTGATTGACTGAAGACATCCCTACTCCATTTCTAAAAACACCCTTAGACATTAAAACCATCCTTGACTTACTCTGCTCTGCTTGTATAACAAAATTTACAGCTTCCAGTTTTTTGGATGAGATTCCTTAAGTTTTTAAAGACTTCCAGGCTCAGAAGGGGAGTGAGGGTGACCTGGTTCCACCCAGTCCTGTGACAGAGAATTTGGCTCTTCTCTGGGGCCTCAGGTCTTTGGTGGATGCTTGACACACTCTGTGTTACACAGATTTGGTCTGGCTACCAAAGGTGGAGTTTGTGTCCAGCTTTGATCATCCACTAAAAGTGAGATCAAAGCTTGTAGGTCTGGTCTAGAATGAAGTAATTAATTCCTTATACTAAGGTGTCAATATCTTGTCCCAGTTTGCAAAGCCTTACTCTGTGCTGACTGATGCATTATCGCTGTGCATACACAGAGAGCTCTAAGGCACCCTGTACTCTCAAGGACTTGCTATGCATAGCAGAGGATAGATGTGAGATATATTAATGTGAAGAATCCATGGAAACTAACTTGGGAAATCAGCAATGACCCTTGCTCAGCCAGACTTTAGAAAAAAAATGTTATTTCACCCTTGGAGAATTTGTGAGATGAGAAATTTTCCCTTCTTATAAGATGGAATGAAAAAATCAAACTCTTGAAGTGTTTTTTTTTTTTTCCATTGAACCAATAAGCCGTAAATAAATACATAAAAATATAATTTCAAACACTTCATTTTGAGCTCTTGACATTTTCCAATGTTTAATTCCTCTAAAATAAAATTTTCAGAGCAATAAAACTGCATCCCTTCTCCCTTTACTTCAAGTCTTCAAATTACATTTTGCTGGGACCTCTTGCCTGGCTCTTTTAATAAGGAGATGTTAATTAGCAACCTCAGACTTTACCATCAGGCAGAGAGCAGCACTGTGCTGTGGCTTGCATGGGGTGGGTTTAATTTCATTTTTCTGCCTGTGGGTGCCAGGACCCCTTGGCCAAGCTGGCACAAAGATGTGAGCTGCAGATCCAAACACTTCTCTGATTGCCCTGGCTGGGACACGGGCACGAAAAGCTGCTCTGGCTGTGGCTGCTGCTTTGTCACCACAGTTCCTCCTCCACAGGGATTTTCCTGGGAGGTGGCAGCCCCCCTGGCTTATGTCCCTTTGCCACAAAGGGCCTGGGATGACCCCTCTCCTCACCATCTCTCTGGAGAGGGCAGTGAAGTGTTGTTGAGCAAAGCCACTTGTGAAATTCCTCTGCCCACGAGGTTCCCCCTTCCACCCCTGTCTCGGGGCACCACCACGGTCTGTACCACAGATAAAAGTGGTACCACTCAAGAGTTGTTCAGTTCTGTGATTTCCCAAAGGGTCAGGCACCTTCTTTTGGTGACATGGAATCTCACTAATGCAAACATTACACACACAGACACGGGCATACACATACACACCCATTGCAGGCAATATACATGTATGTAGCTAAAATTGGTGTTTATGCTTTTATTTGTGTTCACTCACACACAGAAGAGAAAGGTTAATGTGTGTTTTGCAAAGACAGAGGACATTTGTTTGCTCACCAGGGAAGAAGAAGGAATCAATATGTTTGGGTAGGGGAAATGGATTATCCTTAAACATCCAGCACAAGACAAAAAAAGTTTCTATTTGATGTTGATGCTGATGTGAGTCTGCTCAAAAGGTCAGTCCAATCATGTTGTTTTGGCTGTAGCCAACACAATGAAACACTGCATTCGATCTTTCAGAAATTTACATGTACTTTTCTGCACGTTACTGCCTTAAAAGCAAGTTTACTGTGTGCAAGTGGAAACAGGCAGGCTCTGAATAATGATGAATATTTTTGTTTCAGCTTCCACTTATATATTTCCTTTAAAGAGATTTTTTTCTTTTTTTTTCCCCCTGGTTATTCCATTTGCAATATTGCAGGTTCTCAGACAATAAAAATCCACTCAACCCTAATTCAGGAGTAATGTAAAAATTTTAGGTCTGATATTTTTCATTTTTTAGACCTTACTATATACATTAGGACATGGAAAAATTTAGCATGTGTGCACATGTGTGTTCTGTCAGTCCCAATGTAAACCTCATCCTATGGTACTCCAGATGTCCATGCAAATAAACTGTGCTTACATGCTAATGGAGCTGTCTGCTCCTTTAGCAGACAGCAAGGGTTGGCTCAAATAACAGTTCAAATAACAGTTAAGGGGAGCACAAGATGTGCTTGAGATTGCAGAATACCTGGCTTTCCCATCCCAGGCTAATTTTGGAAATGATTTCCCAGAGTAATTTCAGATAAAGAAGGGTAAAGCCTTAAGCATTTTAGTGAAGTGAAAAAATCAATTATTGCTCAAGGGAATAAGAAAATTTCATTTTTCAAGATTTTTTTAGACTTCTGCTCTCCACAAGCAATAAAGTTTATAAAGAAACAGTTGTTTAACACCTCCCAAGTGAAAAAAAAACCAACCAAAAATCTACACCTCAAAGCAAAATTGTGGCTGTGAAACTATCACAAATATCACTGAACCAGAGATGGGCTGCAAAGGGCCTTTTCCTGGCATCTTTTGCAATTTTGACAAATTCACCAGGTGTACTGAGCTGCAAGTGCAGGGTGAGCACACATTTAGAAATGACAGTGTTGTACATAAAATCAGCACTGTGTAAAAATCCTTCTGTTCCTTATTTGTACTTTTGAAATGCATGTAAAGGTGCTGCAGACCTTTAGGGCCCTATGCTGTTCAGCTCCGTGATGGGGCCACAGAAGCTCAACAATTTGTTTCCATAAAATATATCCAGATGTTTGCCTTTTGGCAAGGATGGGAGCAAGCTGAAACAGCACTGAAATAAATTTTGTAAGTAATAAAAAGCCCAATACTTTGTTCCTTTCTTCAGTCCTGATAATTTCATTATTTGTTTTACTTGATTTGAGGCTGCAAGAAGGAAACACAAAAGGAATTTTTTTTGAAGCATCCAAAATTATTACCATTGCCCTGACACAGCAGCAGCAGTGACATAAAAAACAGGTAATGCTTAGCTACAGAGTTTTGTTTTCAGACAGGTAATCAACAGGGAACTTGGAGAGAAAGTCAATTGCAAAGAGAGCTGGTGGTTTGAACAGTGTCCCAGTACAGCGTGCCTCTGCTGCAGCTGGGTTGGAAAGTGCTGGTGGGGAGGAGGGAAACTTCCTGGGGATCCTGGTTGTGGTGGCATCTGTCAACACCTCTGCTCCCATCCAGCCACAGGCCACAGCATCTGCTGGCAGGGCTGGGTGGAGTGAGGAGGACAGGAGGGGATGTGCAGGGGATCCACCAGCCAGGGGTGCTTGTCCTCCTCCACATTCCTCTCCCTGTGCTGAGGGACCCTGGTGCTGCTGCAGCGTTATCTGAGTGTGTCACAGAAACCCTTAAAGCTGCATGAAGGGACAGAGATGTGTCCAGCCTGGTACATGGGTATCAGATGGAAGTGCCCGGGGGTACAATTAGATGCCAGCAGTGGCAGGGTGCTGCACAGCAGCTGATATACACATCTCACCTTGAAATCTATTGCTGCTGAGGCTCAGCGTGTTATTTTTACAGAGAGGTGGCATTTACTCAAAGGAAATGGAGAACAAAAGCAGGAATCTCAAGGTTTTTCATCTGCTGATGTTCATGCACCTGAAGGAAGGAGGCTGTGGCAACTGTAACCTGATTTCCTGCCCAGCTTGGGAAGCCTAGTCGAGGTGATAACCAAAGCAGTGGTTCTCCTCAAGTCTCTTATGGACTCCTGCAAACAGTAGGGGAAAAGTGTTTCCCAGGCCAAACTCAGGGATAAACTCACTCTTGGGGACACCTCACTACTGGCTTCAGCTGCCTGGCAGGAGTAGGGGAGGCAGAGACACACTCTTCTCAGCAGTGAGAGAAGAGACTGGGAATAAAAGTTGCAGAAAGAGAGATACTCAGATCTTTTTCCCCCAGTGATAGTGGTCAAACATGGGAACAAAGGTCCAAGGAAGCTGTGAATTCTCCATGCTCAAAGATACCAAAACCCTGACTAGACACAGCCCTGAGCAACCAGGGCTGAGTTGGCCCCATCCTCTGCAGTGCTTTGGACTGGAGACCTTCACTTTCTCTGAAAAGGCCAGGCTCCACCTTTTGGTTTTCGTTCTGCAGAAGTCATAATCCTCCTTCATTGCCTGTATACCATTGGTTTAATCTGTAGCTCCCTGATGACCCTAATCCAAGTATCACCAGGTCAATCCTTGCTAAATTAGCCAAAACAGATTCCATGACAAAAAACATCACCAGAGTCTCCCTCCACCAGGAGTTTTTCTGGTTGTTACCAGAGGGCTGATGTTCACCCACAGTCTGCAGAATCACCACGTTACTTAGTTACATTAAAGTAATCTTCTTAGAAAGGACTTACTGATGACTTATATTCAAATGTGCAAATAATATGCTTGTAGAACATTAAAATGGCTGTAATAGGGTGGTAATAAATTTCTTTTTTCAATATAGATGATTAGAAATTTCAGTAGTTAGGAGCTATTAATGGACTCACCATAAAGCATGAAAGTCCATCCTCATGAAACCCTAAATGACAGTACTGCCTATAAATTTTACTGGAGGTGGAAAGAGCAGTAATTATATGGCTGGCATTAGATGTATCTCTTTCTGCAGAGTGGCAGATCTTTTCCTCCTGTTGTTAAGCAATAATTTTGACCATAGCCAGTAGCCAGGGTATACTGTAAATAATACTCTTTTCTGTGATGTATTTCTGTACAAACAGAAAGAAAGACACATTTTATTAAAAGAAAAATTGGCAAACAGTCAAGCATAGATGGCTTTGAGAGTGGCAATGCAATAAAGAGCACTGAGCATCTGGTTCAATGTTGTTTGACTGACCTATGTGAATGGTGATGACTGAAAAACCCATTAGCTGCTGGCAGAGAAATGTGTCTGGTATTATTATACAGGCACTAACATGGGTGTGTTGCAAAATCACCAACTCCATTGGCATTCTCACTGGCAGGAGTAGTGGGGCTGTCAGGGATGGGTAGTTTTGTATGGAGACTAGTTTGTGCCCAAATAATTGTTTGAAACACCAGAAAAATGGAAAAATATTTATTATTTTTCCCCTGCTTCTCCAGCTTGGGCAGTGAAATGAGATGTAGGTGAAGTCAGGGTTCCTCCCTGCCTCCCATACAGCAATTATTTTGAGGTACCAATAGCACACACTTTTGTGTGTGCTATTGGTACCTCAAAATAATTGCTACAGCCTCATTTTGAGCCTCTCATCCAAACCAAATATTCAGTATCCAACCTTGTACTCAGTAAAACACTTCACAGAAGTATTTGTGTCCTTCTCCAGTTTTATGACTGCAGTGCACTTCTTTGACAAAACACCTTTTTACATTCAGTTCTCGAAAGAAGTTCATTGTGGCAGGACAAACTATTGTACTTAGTAGGATTCTTCAAGTAGCAGCATCTAATTCTCAGGCTGGCAAACTCAAGTGCTTGCAGCACAGATCATAATGGAAAGCATCTGGCTGGTAGTGCCTTCTGATTTCTCATTAAGTAAATGAAAAATATTCAACACAATGTCATATATTTCTGCTGGAGCTAAAAATACTTATGAAGATATGCCTCTTCTACCCCCAAGTTATCTCTCTGATAGCCTTTGATCATGTACATGGAGAAAAACAGAAACCAATCATTATCAGAAATATAAATAGTTTACCAATATGATATACAAAATAATTTGGTTTTGCTTATCAATCTTATAAACAGCTAGAGTACAAATCAGTCAGTTGGAAATTAGCTTTTAGGATAAATTTAACATGTGAAGATCATGGCAGGCTGGATAGAACTGTCTCTGCATATAATATTGCTTAGTCTATATTATTTTTTTTTCATTAAATGTTGATCTCTAATTCAGCACAGAAGTCGGAAGAGCTGTCCTTGGGCACAGATATTTTTGAGGGAAAATGGAACAACATCTGCTAATGTTCAGAGCTTCCTGAAGTCTTGCACTCCAAAACTTTCCCTGTGACATCATTATAGCATCCAACCCCAGTGGTGAAACTTTTGGAAGGATTGAGGTCTTCTGACAAATAGAATGACACAAAGGAAACCTCAATAATTTACAATTGAAAGGGTTTTTTTTTGCAGAAAGCATAGATGTGGGCATGGTTCATTAACCCAGTATATCTTTTCCTCTGTCTTCTGCATCATCACTTCAATGGTCAAGTTATATGGTGCAGACCTCAGCAATAAAATTATTCAAGCATATAACAGAGGGCACGTGCAAAAAGTCAGCTCAGAGAAATTTGATTTAAGGTCATGATTTCCTGACTCTAGAAGTAAGCTTCCTAGTAAGAACTAGCAGATTTAGACAACAGATGAGCTGACAGAAGTTTGGGGGATCGAGCCTAAAGTCTTGAGATTTGGTCAGAATTTAGAAACATGTGAGGACCTGCTCAGTGTGAAGGAGAGGATGGTGATGCCTAAAGAACCACAGGATAGACACCTATTTGTGATTTGTGATTTACATCCTCCTGGAAATGTGGCTTGTGTGTTGCCCGACCCCTCAATAGCAAAAAGGCTCCCTGTGAGGCTGCACATTTCTGTAAACTGGGGTGATGAGTGGTGGCACTGCATGACCCTTTTCTTCTGATAACCACTTTCCCTTATGATGAAAGGCCCTTCTCTCAGGCTGCTTCTGATGTGAAAAATACCACTCACATCGATTTCCAAGCTGAAAGTATCTTTTCTCTTCTTCTGGACCACTTTGTCCCTGCATGTCAGACACAGCCCAGAGCAGATGCCTTTAAGAACATCACAGAATATTTATTTGGTGGACAAATGAGTAGCTGCTGCCAGTGACGTGAAGCTGCACAATCTCTGTGAACTCCGAGCTCTTTTCTCACCATATGTCACAAGAGTGCAACATTATTAAACACATTAGGCAACACACAGTGGTCTTAATTAAGGTAAAAAGAAAGCATCCACTCTTTTCAGAAAATTGATGCCTCTGAAAATGTTGCTTAGGGTCATGTTCAAAAGACCTGGTGCTTCATCAGCCTTTGCAAGTACATTGATTTCATCCTGGCCAGAATTTAATAACATGGAAAGTGTCCTCTTACCACTTCACTGGGGATATCACAAGCTGTAATTAGTTAATGAACCTCATGTTTTGAGTCTCTTTGGATGAATAATTTTCTTGTTGAAAACTGAAACTTCATGTAAACCAAATTATTTCTATTTGGTTGAGGATTGTTTTGGGGAAAAGAGGAACAAAAAAGTTTGTTTTGTTATGCACAGAAGGCGTCAAATTTTCAAATTGATGGAAACAACCCTGACTGTGTTTAACTTAAAACCTAATAAAAATAAAACAAATAACATGAAACAAATTATTCATTATCTTGGTAAACAAAATATTGTGCTTCACTAGACAGCTTGTGAAGAAAAACAATGTCTGGGATCAACCAAAGGAATATTCTGATTCAATTTTTCATCTTTAATGAAAAAAATTGCTCAGAAAGCTGTGGGTGCTGGGTCTTTAGAGAGTGCTTCTGACAGAGGAGAGAAGAACAGAACGTATTCCTTGTCTCCTTAGCTGGAATGCTGTGCAGGCTCCCTGACTGAGCTCACTATGAATGTTGAATGAAACACTGTCTCATAATGGAGCTGAACATTTGCAGCTTTGCAGGTCTTTAGCAAATGTGAGGAACAGTGATGGGATTGATGTCAATTTAGTCTTATATCCTTAACTATTAAAAAAGATTTCCTTTACAGTCAATAGAGGCAGGGAGCAATATTTCCAGTGAAGATTTATCTCATCCCAGGACAGACAGCTAAAGGGGATTGGATTCCTCATGTACATCTGTCGTGGTTTGACCGGAAATGGGACATCTGGGATATGTTGTTTTTGCTGTGGTCACCAACAGGTGTTCGGATTTTAAGATGAGCACCTGGTTTGACCAGTGGGGCATTGGATCCGCCTCAGGAGACCACAAACCTAAGGAGTTAAAAGCAGGGCTCTTTTCCTTCAGAGCTCTCTTTGGATTTCCAGTGGGAAGGAGTTGGGCCTGTCCCCCGGCCCAGTTGCTGCTGGGCTGGGGGAGGGGAAAAGCCATGCGGCCCGGCCTGGGAGCGGTAGGCCTGGCCCCACCAAGGGTGGACGGAAGAAGTAAAGAAATGCCGGGAAGCCCCCCCACTTGGAGACAGACAGAGAGAGAGTGCAGCCTGTGTTTGTGGCCGTTACCTTGAAATTCAGTAAACATGTGCTGGCAGCAGGCAGCCCGGCTGAGGAGATGGGGGGGGGGGTGTGCAGCCAGGAGTCCAGCCGCTCGGAGGAGTTTTTAACCCTTCTGGGACAATGAAAACTTCACAGAACATTAACCCTTCCTAGACGAGTGATGAAGGTCTCGACCAGAGAGAGAGAGAGTGAGAGATGTTGGAAAAATGGAGAAGATGGAGTGGCATTTTATGCTGGGCTCTTTTGTGTAGCCATGGACAGAGCCATGTTTCCGTGTGATACAGAGACTGAGTCCAGGGGGAGAAATGTCCCAGTGCCAAAGAAGATTCAGTGTGGGTACCCCCCGGCCCCAGGGGGTATATAAAATATGGGGGGGACAGATGTCCCAAAGGTGAAAGACTGTGCTTTTCTGTAACTGGACAAAGCATCCTTAAAAAGACAACCCTGGAAGCAGCCCTGATTCTTGTTCGGTGGTGAGAGCACCGGAACAAGGACGGAAAAGGCCACCACGACACACGGAAGGACTCCCTCTCCTCTTGAGGAACTGGAAGTTGAGCATTCTAAAGGGTGGTGCTGGACCCAGAATTGGTGATTTTGGAAGATGTATTGTATTGGGAATTTAGGGGGGAGGAGGAGGAGAGTGTTTTTGGGAGGTTTTCATTTTCCTTGTCTTTTCTTTGTTTTCTTTTGTGTGTAGTTTAGTTTTTTGTAGTTTAGTTAATAAAGAGTTTTTTTCCTTTTTCCTTAAGCAGGAGCCTGCTTTGCTTATTTCCGGGTAGCACGTCACAGCAGATGCCAGGGAGAGGGAATTTTCATGGGGGCACTGGCATTGTGCCAGTGTCAAACCATGACAACATCCCTTTCTGTATCTGCTGTGTAAGGTGATGGAATACATCCTCTGGATGGGTCGAAATGCTCGTCGAGATGAATCTCACTGTTATGCACTGTTCCTTATGCCAGGGAATTTCTGTGCCAGGTATTTCTCCTCATTATTTCTAAGTAAAAATGAACACCATTAGCAACCTGACATTTTCACTGAGAGGATCTGGTTCTCTTTTTACTTACACTGGTCTAAAAAAAAGGAGCATCTTCATTAAAGCAAACGGATTTTATCTAGTGTGAAGCTGGTGGAAGATAGTGAAGGTCTTTTATGTTCACTGTACATATGGTATGAAGAATGTCTCAGCACAGCCCTGGAAGGTGTTAAACATAAAAAGCAGTTCATCC
Source organism: Ammospiza caudacuta (assembly GCF_027887145.1). Taxonomy (NCBI): domain Eukaryota; kingdom Metazoa; phylum Chordata; class Aves; order Passeriformes; family Passerellidae; genus Ammospiza; species Ammospiza caudacuta. The sequence goes on along the minus strand of NC_080601.1, from coordinate 28,792,239 downwards.
AGATCCCTTTGTAGGCTAGAGCAAGTAATTGTTTCTAGTCAATGCTTGAATTAATTCTGTAAGTAGAAAGATTTAGTAAGTTGTGGGTTTGTTCTCATCTTACCATACATTGTGTGGTACATTCAGGGCAACTACATCATTTTCTGACAGCACAAGAATTTGAATTTTTTCCCAATGAGAAACTCAAGTTCTTGCTTTAAATGGTTGAGGATAAAACAAAATGACACTGCACACTCCCTAAACTTTTGAACATCTTAACATGAGCTGGAGAAAAATTCCAAGACGTCTTCTACAGCACCTTGCCCTTAGTAAGTCATGATGGTGAATATGCAGCCACAAAAGTCATGGCACTTCAAGCACTGTGTTCCCTAACCATGAAGATCAGAGAGCAATGATTCAGCTCTGTCTTTGTGAGGGAATAGTCTATCTGCAGAGCCAAGAAAACACCAGTGTCAAGGTGAAGGGATCCACCAAGTCAGTCCCCCAAGTCAGGATGGGTAAGACACATCTTCTCTCCTTGCTTTTCTCTCCCCCCTCATCTGTTTGCTCCTGCTCCTTGGGAACAGGGGCTGTTCCAGGCTGTTTGCTTGTTACAACAAACAAACATCAATTAACAACAACAACAACAACAATAATAATAATGCTGCAGGGCAGAAATGAAAAATGAAAGCAATTGAGGACTGCATCACTGAAGGTTCAATTCTTGAGGACCAGTCTTGCAGCCCTGCCCCTCAGATGGCTGGTCCCACCTGTGTGCCACAGGGTCTTTGTGCAGTGATAAAAAGCTGAGGTGCACACTGAGATAATTATACTGTTGGTTGTGGTCCAGTGGTGGCTTAAATTTGCAACTTGTTAGAGAGTTTATTGGATTGCCAACCCAAGCATTACTTAGAATAAACAGTTTTCCCTTAGTTTTGCTGAAACTTCACATGCTTATAATATGCTGGTTAAAGGCAATAAAATTTCAGCATGTTAAATATCATAAATTTTGGATGCTCAGTAAAGCAGAACTAATCTGGTTTTAAAGTAGAAGGCTTTCCTGTGACACACGGAGTTTGCTGAGGAAACCAGCCCTTAGTGCAGCTGGAGGCAGGAGGAGCAGGATGGGTTTGGGTGTAGTGCAATACCCAGATTGTGCTGGGGACCTTGGCACCTGGGCACTGCCTGAGGACAAAAACTCCTCTTCCTGCAGCAGCTCCTCTGCAGTGACATTTGCAAGAGGAAAAAAAGCCAAGAAATATGGAAACTTCTGCTCCTCCTGCATCTGAGACCTAGTTTTAAACTGGATTGGGTTCAAGCTTTGTTGGAAAGGAGGAGCCTGGAAATTGCCTGGGAATCTGTGAAGTTTTCTGCGTTCGCAGTGAGATTTCTAGCTGAGCAACAAGAATGAATTCTGATCCCATCTACATATCTACAGCTTTCTGTGGATGAGCAAGAAAAGTTTGGTCTGATTATTGAAGGAGATTGAAAAATGGATTTTCCTTTGAGGAATTCTGATATTTAGACACTTGTTTTAATCACAAATTGAGATGAAAAATTAGAAGACCAAAACTTTTGGAAAACAAACATCTATTGATCTATAAATGTCAAGTTGCATTGTTTCCATACATTTTATTCTATGATGTTTTGACTGTCACTGACAGAATTTGTTTGAGTGCATTGCCACATTGGGATTTAGTTATTGGTAGTCTCTGTGCCTGTGCTGGCACCATATTTTGTGCTGTAAGCCCAGGCTTAAGTTGTGCAAATCTTCATCTCAGTGTCTCATGGAGCTGCAGTCCAATAAGGGCAAATAACCAGAAATGAATGATGAAAAAGTGATGGGGCTCACTCTGATCACTCATACAGATACAGAGTGTGAGTGACTTGGTGCAACCAAAAATTTTCCTTCTCTTCAAATACAATTATAAAAAAATTATTTTTCTCCCAAAAATTTAGACTATTATGGGACTGGTGTTCAAAGTTCAACAGGTTTTGTGTTTAATATTGAAGATTCTTATAGCTTTGTTCTGCAGTTTTCAATGCAGCTTCACCTATCTATTTATTTTGTGTTTGTAGAAGTGAAATAATGCAGTCACTGTGCTGCTGAGATTTTTTTCTAGCTGGGATACAGTGAACTCATCTTTCATATTTTGTAACAGATGTGAATATAGCTTTTGCTTTAAACCCACTTTATTCCTGTGACTTGCCTCCCTTTTAATCTATGTCAAGTTTACTGGGTATATCAATATGCTGATATTGATATTTGTAACAGACTTGTAGAAGTGCTGTTACCATGACAAGGATTGAGAGGGCAGGCCTTAACTTTTGGTAACCTAGCTGATATGACTGAAGGAGCAGAGAAGGTTTTGACCTTCTCCCCCACAAGGCATGTTTGGTGTTTTTCAGCTCAATAAGTGGCTCTAATAAAAGCCAATTTCTCTCCCTGTTCTACCTATACAAGAAATATGTATAAGGAAAGCAAGGCTTGTTTGTAGCCCATAATTGTAATGGCAGATGCCATCCTGACTCATTGCAGGCTCTACAACAAACATCATTATGGAAGTGTGAGATTTAGGTTATCCCCTTCTGTTGTCCCAGAATAAAAATGTCGTCAACAAAATAAAATCCTTCCCTAAAGGAGACTGTGTTCTCATTTAGTTCCTGCACCATTTTTGTCTTGTTTCCAAAAGCAGGTCTTCCCTGATTGCTTAAGTTTGTCTCAGCCAGCTTTCAGAGAGGATGAGGATATCAGGCTTTCAGGTTCTCAGGGAGGCACGTAGCTGAGCAGAGGGTCTGAAGAGCTCCCCCACGGTAAATGCTGAAGGATCTATGCAGGAGAAAGGCATCTCAAGTGCTGTGAGGTCCCTGCCCCCTGGCAGGCATCCCCAGTGCTCTCTGGGGCTGGCTGGAAGCAGGGGGCTCTCAGCCTGGGGATGATCACCTTTGACTGTTCTGCAGCTCGCACGAACTGGCCTCTGGTGCTGGCGGTGCCCCTGGGGTCAGCTGGGCTGAGATATGGAAATATCAGACAGATAACACACAGAGAGAAAGCTTGCCCTTGTCAACAAAAATCAAGTCAGGCCTGAGCCTTCTGAAGAAGGAAACACTGCTCTCTTGTGTCTTTCACAGAACAGGGGATTTGCCTTGACCCTGGTGGTACTTGTGACCCCTCTCCAGGCCATCAGAATTTGGGCACTGTGCTGTGGCCAAGGCTGAATCATCACTCCTGGCTCTGCTCCTGCATCTTGATGCTCTGCACTTACTGTCACATTCTAGGGTACGTTTCTTGTTCAGAGTTAAAACTCTTGAGTGTAAGTGATCAGTTCTTATTGATTTGAAAAGGCTGAACTTTAAATAGCTGTTGTTTAATATCCTGGAACATTAATATTAGATTAGAAAGATGTCCCTGACTCTGTGCCCTGAACATTAGGAAATGTATACATCGAACAACTCTGCTCTTCCAGGATCATTTGTGACAGTTTGTCCTGTAATAATGAGTTAACACTTGGGTCAGGGCTCCTTTTGCTGGGCTAGACAGAACTAGGGAGAACAATCTCACCATTCATCCCAGTTCCTCTCAATCTCAGGAAAATGTAGCAAAGCCTGAAGCACCCACAAGAGCAAACATCCTGATTCTCCAGCCTAACACACTCAGAAAATGTTTGTCAGCATCCCATGACAAGCCTAAGACCTTTCAGAAATATTAGACCAAAACCCTTAAAAACTCTTTGCATCACAGAAGAGGGTAGTAAACATCATAAACTGTTGCTACAATTTGTTATTTTCCTTCTCTCAGTTTTCTTAAATAAACCTGAACTACATGTTTATTATTATTACTGTTTTTCTGTCCAGTAAGTGCATATGTGTGTACAATATATCTCTAATCCATGCGTGCACACTGCCTCTGAGTGGCTCTGTATATGTGATTTATGTGGATGCATACTCCTGTACCTTTTAGGTGCTCTCACTTTTCTGTTAAGACAAGTAATTTTTTTTGACAGTAAACTTTCAGATAGAAGGAGTGTGGCTTTTAGGTTTTATTGTCAAATGTTTTTAAATGGTTCCAAATCTCCATTTTCCAGTGTTCAGATATTCCCTTCTGGCTTGTTTGGCATGTCACCATTTTCAGAGCAATTTATTGTACTACCTTTAAAGCAGCAGGTACTTGGAATCCTGGTTTGAGTTGTGTGTTGTCTTTGCATATGGCAAATTTGATGAAATTAGTGTTACTTCATTGTGTCTGTAGTTAGCTTCCAGGTGCTTGAGGGCTTTAACTGTTCCAAATAAAGGTTATATTCATGTCTCATAGATGCAACCCCTTTTGAATTTTTCTTTTTCCATGGCATATTATTCCACTCACTAGATAGTAACTCTTCCTGTAGTCACCATATCTTACACAAATTATTTATTTCTAAATGTCATAGGTGGCTGTAATGATCGAGTGAAAGAAAATTGTGCTACCGAAGGACTTGGTAATTAAAAAAGCATGACAACAAACACCTTCCAGCCAAGCAGAACAGCAAACAACTCATTATAATTATCAGCCTGTTTGAACCTGCCTTCCACTCATGCACCCAGGCAGAGCTGCGAGGCACTTCTTCTCCATCAGGTTTGAATCAGTCTTTTGCTCACTTCTCATAGCACAGGGTAGATAAGAGCTCTTCAGTGGTAATTTGCTGGAGTTCCTAATAAGGAGAGATTTCAGAAAGCAGAGACCAGTTCAGGCAAAGCTGAATGTATCCATATCTGTAAGTAAGCAGATCAGTGCTGCTTCTCTCTCCCCTTTTCTTCCTTGTGCATTAGGAACTGAAGAAATTAAAGGGCTTGGGTGTGTTTTGTTTTGCTCTTGGCTGTTTAAGCTATATGTTCCTACAGTTAGCAAGATGCTGTTCTCACAGCTGTTCTCCTGGGCTGGTGGCTGTGAACCAGGCGGCACTGCAGGAGCCTGAGGCTGCATGGGGTGTGACACTGTGAGCTGTGCTGCTCTGAGGGACCTCAGGGCCTGACCCCCACAAGGGCTTGGGCACTGCCCAGGCAGAGCCCCCAAGAGCTTTGTGGTTATCAGAGGATGCTTGGCATGCAGTCTGTGTTTGGCGGGTACAGATAGATTGTTTCATTGTACTGGAGTGCTATCCTCAACCTGAGCACGAGCTTTCCAGGGTGACCAACAGGAGCTGCTCCAGTTGCAGAATGAGCACAAGACTGGGTTAGAGAAAGAGATACTTTGAGGTGAAGATGATGAGTAAAGTGATAGCATGGTCAGCACCACCTTGCATGGGTTAGGAAGGAGTTTATGTATCAGGGAACTCACAAACAAATGAAAGGGGCAGTTTGAGGACAACATCTTGGCTGCATTGCTGTATTCACAAAAAATCAGAAATCTGTGGTGTTACATCATGATAACAAAATGGGAAGGTGCTCCCAGTGTTCCTGAGGTGTGGTGGGGACAGGTCTGCAGGATGGTTTGGGAACAGCACAAGAGGCAGTTTAACTCTGACCTTTTTGGCAAGTCATAGCCAGGAATGAAAATATTTGGGGCAGACCTTCTGAAATGGAGGTCACCAAAGTGTGGCAGCAAGGACACACTGAGCAGCAGCCCAGCTGTTCTTGAAGTGGTGCCCATCTCAGCAGGGAAGAATGGTCTGGCTTGGGCACATTCATGGCTGGGCTGAGAGGAACCAGGGAGGGAGATGGGTTAGTTTTGCAATGAGCTGTGCAATGGGGAATGTGCATCCCTTTATTTGGAGACTCAGGAGAAATTAATCAAAAGGCCAGATAGGATCTATGCACCAATTGCATTCCACTCAAACCTTTGTGAACAGGAATGAATTTCACCTTGCCTGACCCACAAAGATGGGTGAATACTTATCTTCCTTTCTTTAAGCACTTATTTTTATAGTTTCAATTAGCTAAATTTTTCTTTTTCAATAGTACCTTTCCTTGATGTACATCTGTCTCCAGTTTAATACTTACCAGTAACCTGACATGAATGGCAGAGATGTCTTTTGTTTGCAGTTTAATATGGAATCAACTGAAACATTTTCATTTATAAAGTGGAATCCATTTCTCCTCAAGTCTTCTGCAACAGAGGTAATGTTTGCAAAATGCTTTGAAGATGAAAAGCACTACAGTATAAAAATATTAGGTATTATTTTTATATCTTCATCATCTGTGCTTTTAAAATTAATACCAAAAAAATCCTATTAATACCCAAATGCCCAGTAAAGTGCATATCCTTCTTCTAATCTTAATGCTTTATTTTCATCTATGAATCCTCTTAATCTTTGAAATTAATTACCATGATTAAAAATGGGAGATGTTTTCCCAGAACAATCAAATTTTTCTGTAGCGAATTTTCAATTAGTTTTGCATCATTATTTTAATTTTTTTTGCTATTGAAACGCAGACACACACACTCACATTCCTGGATACAGCATCTGCATATAGAGCAAGAGGAAGTCTTATTTTACTTGTTGCTGACCACAGCCAAAGGTGACCCTGAGCAGTGGTGACTTGAGAAGGAGAAGGGGCTCTGCCCTTGCCATCCACCATCCAAGAGAATCGACTTCCAAAACTGAGACCTTCAGCAGGCAGGGCATATTCACACTGCTGATGAGAACCTTCCACTGCCAGTGGAGGGCAATCTGTGCAGTTGCAGTTACCTATAAAAATGGCAATTTGAGTTGAGCCCCAAGCCGTGTTTCTTTTAGTCCTCGTGAGCCATCTGATTTCTACACCAGTAACAGAGAACCAAATGCAAGAGTAATTTTATTGTGTTGGGGAAGCAAAATGGAACAAAGATGGATACTTCAGTGCCTGAAGAGATGAACAGGGCAAAAACTCATGTGTTTCCAGGCAATCAGAGCAAGAGAAAATTCTCATTGCAGTTGGGTTCTGTTCCAGTCCTCTCCAGATATTGGTGATATTTGAATTCAGGCTTGTGTCTTGTTTTTGTTCAATACTTACTGCAGGTTTGCACGCCTGAGCCCTGTTCCCTATTAATTGTTTATAAGGAGAAGAGAGAAAATATCAAAGACCTTACATTGTCCAGATTCCCTGATCAGAACCCGTGGGAGAGAAGGGGAGAGGAAAATCTTTTAAAATATTAGTGTCGGTATATTTCAAAGGGCCTCTACATGCAGCACTCACAACCTGAGTCTTTAAGTAAGTCAATTGAATGGTTCCCTAGGAAGATCTTTCTTTGATATAACACAGAGTTCCTTTTGTTGCAAAAATGACAAAAAGAAAGGGGACAAAATCTGCGAGCTGAACAGGAAGAGGAACTGAAATAGAGTCACATCACAAGTGCTGAAAATGGATTTTTTTGTAGATCACAACAATACAGAATTTCTAATGTGGAAAGCACTCGAGAATAGAAAAGAATGCATCCAGTGTGCAAGAAAGGCACAAGAAGATATGTCTTTTATTGCCTTTTTATTTTTTTCTGCCCCTCTCATCAGAACAATGAGAAAGGTCAGGTATGAGCTGTGGAGATTATGGTGGGAATACAGACACTGTTGTGGTGATATGTGACAGACAAAGCAGGGAGATCATCCACATGGAGACCTCACTGAAGTAATTGTTGGTCCAGAAAATGGCCAGCTGGATGTGAAAGAGCTGCATGTGTGGGGGGCAGAGAAAGGGAGACAGGCAGTAATCTGATCTTTCCACATTTTCCAAAGCAGGAAGTTCCAGGTTATCACTCAAATTGAAATGACAGAGCAAGTGACTCCAAAACTGCATCTCCCTCCCCTCCTCTCAGTGCAGAGAGGATTAGCTATGAGCTCCATTCCATGGTCAGTGCCTGCACTCCCTGTATTGCTACCTCTCTTTCTTTCTGCGGCTATGAAAAGTACAGAAAAGCTTTTATGTAATGAAAGCTAGACCAGGAAAAGGATCTGCTCTGATGAGATTCCCCAGAAGACAATACTGACTGTAATTCCTCCAGTTTAAATTTCTACTTCCGGAGGATTTGCTAAGGAAGGAATTTAATTTTTCCCCTAGACAAATGTATTAATACTTAATAAAAGGCAAAGCCAGATGACACTCCTAGAGAAAATAATGAATTTATGTAAATCTTTTGCTGTATTTGAACAGAACAAGATAAATTGAAGGGGCTTAACTCAGATATTTTTTCTTTTCTAAAAAAATAATAACTGCAAAAATACCCAAAAGGCTTCAACTTTAGAAAGTGGGTTTCTGTGTTACTCCATATCAACACACACTTGGTCTTAAAGAATGTATTACATCCTCTTTCCCAATGATGTCTCCTGAATCTGACTTGCCTTCTTAGCCTGTTCTTGCACCCAGCACCAGCACTGGCAGATAACTTACCAAGAAGAAAGTACTGAGCCAAAGGAGGATTTTCCACCTCAGGCCGTCTCCTCATGCTCTGCCTAAGTTACTTAGCCATTTCTCAGCAATTTCACTCAGGAATATTTATTGTTTATTGCTTGAGCCCTTTTACAAGAAGCTCTCTACAGCTGTAGGCACACAGTGTGTGGTGATTGGGAGCCGGGCTGACCCAGCCCCATCCCCAATGGGCACAGCTGTGAGCAGCAGGTGAGCAGCATCAAAGATAACGAGCCAGGGAGTGCCCAGGGGCACTGAGCAACCACCACAGGGAGCAGAGGGCACGCAGGCATAGTGCATCAACATGAGCGGATAAAAGGTTGGGCTGAACAAGAAGGGTAGATGCTTGCAGCCTTCTGAAGTGGTCTGGTGTTGCTCTGTGTGGGCTGAAGCCTTCTGAACTTGCAGGATGACACTCTGTGTATTGTGGCCGTATCAGCTACAACACACATCCTGTGTTATTGTTTGAAGTTGTCTGGAGTCTGAAAGCTTAGTTGGACTACTTTAAAGAAAACCAAAAGTTCACCCCAAGAGAAACAAAAATGAACTGTAACTCTTTCTGCTGGTGGGTAGTTCTGCCTAATACCAAGCTCGTTACCCTGTCCTTTAATTTTCCTTCAATAGCCAGTCCAATATGGACTCCCTCTGGATGCTGGGGAGACACAGATGTCACCTCAACAATTGACAGGGATTGAAAAAGTCAAGGACGCCATCCATGATTGCAGCACCTCCTGCTTGGCACACTGAAGAAAGATTCAACTTTGGAGGGCTCTCACACCAACTTGTTTCCCTGGTTTTCCCTTCCCTCTGCTTGCATGTACCCTATAGTGGTGACAGCACCAGTAAAAGACTGTTCAGAAAAAGAACATTTCCCTCCTTGCTCTCCATTTTGTTTGAAAGACTGCACAGGGACGTTTACTAACTCTATTTTAGAAGGATATGTCAAGTCTCCTACCAGGACCCTGCACAGACTTTTTCAGTATCAATTCACTCTCCATTGCCAAGCTTTTAAACAAAAATAAACCAAGATAATGTCAATAAATCATCTTCCCTCCTTTCCAGAACAGCACCAGTGGAAGACTGTGGTAAGTTATCATATTTTTAACTATGAACCTGTCTGGCTCTTTGTCATTTATCTTGTGTCTCCCACTCTGGCCTGGCTCAAGGCTGAACATTAGCAAATGATGAATGCAGGGCTGTCTCTCCTGGTTTGTACTGGCATTATTAACCCATATTCTCCTGAATATTTCATACCACATACATTAATCATGAGTTGCTGGAGTCATGGCAATTGACTCTCAGGTTAGTTACTCTGTCTGTGAGGGCAGGACAGAAATGTTTGCTACTGGGTAATCCCTGTTTGGCATTCTCAAAGATTTTCTTTTACCCAATGATGCTCATCATTGCAAAGCAAATTACCTGGTGTGAACTGGCCATACCACATGTATTTATACCAGTATCTGTCCTAATGATGTTTTTTTCAGGTGGCTATAGCCTCATGTTTTGATTTATTGTGTATTTAAGAATGCCAAGGATCAATTGTGTAATGTAACAACTCTGTGGCTGTAACATATAGTAATTTTCTGTTGCTTCAATAATGATCCATTGACTATTGTCATTGTTTTCCTTTCTTCCTTATATATCTATTATTTTATCTTTTTTCAGTTTGTGTTCTTTCTTTTCACATTGATTCATTGTCTCAGAAAACAGTTGCTATACAGAGACAGGAGCAATAGAATAAGACAGATCTTGTATTCCCCTCTGGACATGGCTAAGTTTGTAACCTCTGGAGCCCAGAGTTGAGTAATTTGGTGGGGAGAATTGGACTGGGAAGGTGTGCTGGTTTCTTGTTGTGTGTGCAGGAGGCAAAGTCCTCAAATTCAATCTAGAAGTAAAGAACCATCTTTGTGTCATACCCTGTTTTACTGTCTGTATAGGTGTACATGACACAGAGAAATGGCTTTATGCCTGACTTTTCTCCAGGGAACCCCTCCCTGAAAACAGCTCATAGTGAGTGTCAATGCTAAATATATATATATATATCTGCCTGGGTTTTCCTGGGAAACTGAGGTGTTTCCCTGCTGATCTGACTATGAAGCAGTCTTCACTTTCAGATTGCCATACATGTGAGGTGGTAAATAAACAAATCCCCAAGCAAACAGCTGGCACAGATTTCAAGATGTTTAGTTTGAGAAATACAATCTGATTTTGTTTTTGTTTTTTTTTTTTTTAATTTAATGGTGAACACTTTTGACTCACTTTAGCCAAAGAAATTCTCCACAGCTTGTCCTATTTCCTCCCCAGGCTTCTGTTCCAAGGTCCATATCAACCCTCTCTTCAATCTGCCAAGCTGCTCAATTCTGTGCTCCTGAAAGACAGTTTTTAGATGCTCTAGTAGTAACTAAGGGAAGAACCATGAACCTGATATAAATAGATGAGGTCAAATTGGGAAATATGATTTCTGAGAAATTAAAAGATGCTCCAGCAACCCCAGCCATAGATTCCTTCCTCTTGCAGCAGAGGTAGCTGCACTTCTGTTATCAAATAAATGGATTATGTTGCCTGTGGCTGTTCGAAAATGTACAAAATTATAACAAAGAGATAATCTCCAGGAGAGCTCAGGGTGATGGCTGGAGGATCTGGGTTTTTCTGCACAACATCTGCAGATCCCCCTGCAGTGATGATTACCAAGCTATGTGTCATGTAATGAGGGGCTAAATATGGCTGAGATACAGGCACTGTGGGGAGATGGTTAATGAGGTGCTGATTGGGTAAGGAAAAAACAACCAGAGGAAATGAGTAGGGGGTTAGTGCATCTGATACAGAAGAGCTCTGGAATGGACTGTTAGGCAGGATATTTTTGGTTCCAGCTCATATTCCTTCATTCTCACCTGTGTAGCAGATGAATTTTTCCCCGGCTCAGCTGGCCCCCATTGTTCAGATGACCACTCTGCTGGAGCCCAGACAGGGAGCTCATGTGCCATTTCCTCTGGTGGCAGCTCAGCTCTGCCAGCCCTGCCCACACCGAGGGAGGCAAGGAGGGAGCAGGTGCTGGGGTGAAGGTCTGGCAGGAGCTCCCGAGAGCTCCTTGCTGATTCTGGGCTTGGAGTTCACTGCTGTCACTGGCACTCTTACAGCTCTCCAGAGGTCTTGGTGTGCTCCTGACTCTGGGCTTCTGTGCAGTCTGACATGATGTGAGGGTGGGGCAGGAGTGATGCAGGGCCAAGGCTGTCAGAGCAGGAGCACTTGGAGCTGCAATCATGTGCATAAAAGGCTTCACAGGTGAGCTAAAATGCTTTATTCCATCTTCCCATTTATCCAACAGTCAACTGAGCATGGATTCTTGTCCATCACCATTTTGGGGACTGCTGCAGACAAGTCTCAGGCTCCCAGGGGAGGCACTGTAGGTGGTTTGAGCTGACCTGCAGCTCTGTTTGCTGCCACCTTTTCTCTGCTGCCCAAGGCTCATGCTGGTTATTACCTATGCCCACTGTAGGAAAAGCCTCAGACACTGTTTCTTCTGAGCAAACATGGTCTCCCAAACTCTAAATTTCCCAGTGATTCAGTCATTGAGGGTCCCCCTGACCATCCCATTGCTTGGTGACAAGCATCTTCCCTTTTCCAGCTCTTGATGTGAAACATTTTTCTTGCTTCTCTGTCTTCAGTACACCAGGGAATTGCACACATTTGGAAATACCCACTCATTTCCTCCTTTCTTCTCTGCCATGTTGTCATTTGATACTGATTTTTCTGAAAACATTTTTCTTGAACATCATACATTTTTATATTAAGACTTTAGAAACTGTATACTAGCAGCCTCAGTTTCTCACTATCATTTAATTAACTTTGAAATGTAAAATTTTTAAAAATATAACTGAGGTAAAACCCCTAAAAATTTAGATTTCATTCACAGTGCTGATTGAGACTTTTTATGTGCAATAAAACAGTTCCTGTGGTTTAGCTCTTTGAAGCAGAGTGTGTTATACCCTTGGTTGTTGCAGGGTAGGCAGTAAGATTATGGTAATCAATGATCATTCTTTGATTGAAGGAGCATGCCAGTTCACATGCAAAATGCTAGTGTTCCATATATTCCTGGTGCCTATAATTTTTACCTGCCTTTCAGGCTGAATTGCACTGCATTGCTCAAAGCACATTTTGATCCTCAGGGTACTGCAGGATTTTCAAGGTCTACATCCATGTGCAGTGAAAGATGTGATAAATGCTGAAGTGGTTTCCTAAGTGAAATGAAGAAAACGAAAATGATCCCGGTGCTGATGAAGGTGAGCAGCAAGCCTGAGATTTAAAGAGGGAAAATGACAGTATTATCAGTCAGGTATCATGGCAACCAAGGAGCCTAGACTTTGGTGTCAACTTTCTATTCATATTGTCTCTTTACTTGGCATGGCAAGGTACATTTTCTTTCAGAAAGTTTAATCACCTCCACTGGAGGTCATTCAAATGTTTAAGGACCTGGCCTTACTCTGGAATTTGAGGAGTTTCAAGGGCTCATGGATACCTGCATCCACACATTTGTGTAGGGAAAAATGGTCAGACGACCCTCCAGACAAATCTGTGAAATCCAGGCAGAAAAACCACGGTTGTATAAGACACCCTGTTTATTATTGCAACATCTTAGTTTATAGGAATTTTTCACTCAGTGTAGTTCAGTGGCTGGCATTAAAACTCTGTAAATCCAGGCCTTTTCTAGAGACAGTACAGTCCACTTTTTGCACTGAACCAAGCACTATAGCAAGGCCAGAGGTCTACCATGAAAACTTATCTTTGAGTGATGCACTTGTTGCAGACACATACACATATATATATTTATACATATGCTTATGTCTACGTTGCAGTCTGGAATGAGAAAAAAGCAGAAGGCTTTAGAAGATCGGATTTAGTCAGGAAAATCTTGTCTTTGAGGCACAGAAATGAGATTGTGATGTAAAATAAATCAATGGCAGAATTAGAATGCAGAAAGTCTGAGATCTGGAATGCTTAATCCTTGACCTGTTGCTCAAATGATGCCAAGAGCAATCAGGTTACTCAGGAATCCTTTTACGGGGGGTAATGTATTACTAAGTTATGAACACATAATGTATTCCTAAGTTATGAACTGCAGGGAATTTATTCAGACCTGATTTTCTTTGCTGTCTGAGGTAGGACCTGAGACCAACACCTGCAAGATATAAATGTAAGAAAATGGTTGATACAGGTGAGGGTAGGACCCCTTCCTAGCACTGTTTCCTTCAAATCATGAAGGCATGCAGGTTTTTTTATCAAATAAATATCAGTAACAGACCACACTATGACAAAAATGTTCCTTGGCAATCTAGTGCTGTATAAACCAGGGATGTGATACTGTGCTCCTGCTTTTATGCAAAGCTTTTAAGCTTAACTGTATGGGCTAAACACAACCTTCACTCTTTCATTTCTGAATTGAAATTTAATCAGATGGGAAGGCCTCAGCATTTTATTCAGTTACTTGCTTGCTTTTAAAACCACATAGAGGTTGGGTTAAGTACTATTTAAAAACAAAACAAAACAAACCCCAAACAAAACTAAACACATTTGATGTATTGTTATTCAGAAAGTCACATCAATGTTTAAAACCATATTGATAGTGGACACATTACTAGTCCGGTGGGAATCAACCAAATTTCTCACCCTGACACTAGAATTCACTGAATATGAGAGCCAGCAAGTATCATTCAACCAGTACCATGCTGGGCTCCTTGTTTTTCCAGCAAGGTGGAGACCTGGGACAGGGCTTTAGAGCAAATTGCATGTCACCATGAGCGGTGTCTTATGGAAGCTCCCCAGAATCCAAGCTCTGATGAGCAAGTGGCTCAGTTAAGATTGCTGCAGCATGGTTATCTGTGTCTGGGACTTGGAAATGCCCATCACAGCATCATCTTCTCTTTCCAAAGCCCCTCAGGGTTATGGGACACAGGATTCAAGCTGCAGTTCAGGCAGAGTGGTTTTACTGCTGTTGAATTTCAGTGTCAGGGACCTGTGTGTAACCTGTGCTCAGCTTGGTTTGGAAGTCACCCAACATCACTGCATCTCTCCAGCACAGTGCTTCAGGTGCCTCTGGTTCTGGATATGCCTAGATGTCCTTTGTTGTGGAAAACTATGCTTAGTATTTAATCCTCCTAAATATGTCTCTGCACAGTATGATCCGAGACGTTAAAGATGGTTTGTGGTCCAAGGACAGGAAGGCAAAAGCTGGAGGAGCTTGTTTATGCTGTGTAAGTGACAGAAAGGGCTGTGCTGGGAGTGGAGCTGTTTGGGAAGGAGAGAAGCATTATTGGCATGAGTGGCTGCAGACATAATGGTGCCTCAGGGCTATTTTAATTAGTGCAGAGGGTCTCAGAACCTTGCATCTGTTGAAGTGCCACTTCTTCCTCCACAGCTGCACTTTGGAGAGAGGTGCGTTTAGGGAAGAGGAAATTGGAAGCTTTGGTTGGTTGGTTTTCTTCCCATGAGGGAAATGCAAGCCTACTATTTATCAGCATTTAGAAGTCTCCTTAGGGCTGCTACAGTGACACAAACAGGATTTATGGAGACGAGCATACTTTGGTCCCACAGAGATTGTGTAAGTCTGGTGTTATATCCTTCCAGAAAAAAGTTGTCCCTTAGTCTGCATTTGACTTTTTGTACTCATCTTTATCCCAGGTTCTTTTGTTATAAGTTTATTGCTAGAAGTTATATGAAGGTCGATAAACACCTTTAGACATTAAACATAATTACCTCACAGTCAAAAGTAAGAAAAAACACTCTGTCTCGTATAAATGTGTCGTAAATTGTGCTAAAATTTGGAATTAAATAGGGAGTATTGCACAACAGAGTGTCATGTAAATTTGCAGTTTCACATGCACATTTTCTCTCCAAAATCTGAAGGCAAAGTACCTCTCCTCCCTGCCATCTCCTCGCTTCAAAACCCTCCCCAGCCTGCAGTCTGTTCAATGCCACAACACTTGCTAGAAGGATTAGTCAGGTCCATGCCTCAGTGAAACAAATTAAGAGCAGAGGAGATTTCTTGCAGGTATGAGAAATGTTGGGCTGAAATAATGTAACAGCAGACATTGTGGAAGTAATTCTGCATCTCCCATTTTTTTGCCTGGCAGAAAGCTGGCAGCTGCCAGACATAGAAAATGATTTTCTAATGTGATTGCTCTGAACCATCCTGCAGTTAAGAGGGCTTCTTTATTTTATTTTATTATTTATTTTTCCAAACAGAGGCACTTTGCTACACTGGAAAATTGGAAGTATAGGAAAGTCTTTGCCCCAGGTTTGTCTGGAGTGGCTGCTTTCTGTTGTGACTGATATTGACTGCATTAGTGAGGGATCATGTTTATGCAGTTCAGGAAATTAGGCTGTATCTGTTGGTGAGGGAGATGGGGGATGGATACTCCTCAGTTAAATATTTGACTGTGCTGTAGCCTTCACAGACTGGTGAACAGGGAATGAAGGAAAGTGTCAGAAAGCCTCTGCATTTCTTGCAGAGAGATTAGCAGAAGATATTTTAGTAGAAATTTATGCCATCAGCTGCATTTTTCCTTTGAATTCTTCAGAACCTCATACCAGAATTTTTGTACTGTGCTGTTACTACTGCTGCTGGCACATGGTAATATCTACTCATGGATGACATCCTTAACATGCCAGGTGCTGTACCAACACCAGCCATCAGTAGATAGGGTTGTAATTAAATATATTCCCACAGATCAGAAAATATAACCTGCAGGGTTTTAAACCAGGCCCTTCCACCCTGAAATATGAGTCTGACTCAGCACAAGAACTAACAGGTCAGAAAGGAGCTGAAAGCACGTGATGCACTGAGTTGTGCAGCTGAAGGGATGGCAGCTAAGCTGCAGCTGCATCCATTCCCCACAGAGATTTGTCCAACTCCATCACACTGGGGGAAATGGAATCACATCAGCTTGAAGATAGGGAGGCTGGTGTGCCCGTTGCAGCCTCTAACCAGCTTCAGTTTCCATTTTTACTTCAGTCTTGCTGTCTGCATTAAGTAGAAGGCTGTGAATTATCTCCCTTGTGACTAGAAATTCACCTGCAGAATTGTTCTCACCCTTGTTCTCCGTCTCCTTTTCATTTTCCTTCTATTACAGCAGTCCTCCTTCCTTCATCCCACCCTGATGCATCCTATGATTGTTGCTGAAGGAAGAAAAATTGATGTGATATTGCATTGATGTCCTCTGAGAACTGCTACCAACACAGTGCGTGTTTCCCCTGCTTGGGACAGTCCTCTCCCTCTCCTCCTCCTGCCCTGGGGAGGTTGTAGCAAACAGAAAATGTTTTGGGCTGTAGTGGTTTGAAAACACTTGGCATGTCCAGCCAGCAGTTGCTGCAGGAGTGTGCTGTGGTGTGCCAGGTGACAGCCTGTGAAATCCTGCTGAAGTCCCGGAGGTTTCTGTCCTGAAGATCACCACAAATAGTGATAGCCCAGCTCCTGGGGCTGGGTAGCCCTGGAGCTCTCCCCTCATCTAACAGCAGGTTTGCTGTGCTGGGGTCCCAGCAGGAAAGGTGTGGGGATTTTGCTGCTGTCATTATAATCAGGGATTGATGGGCACTGACTGTCACTAATGCTCAAAGGCTGGTGTTTGAGCTCTGAGCCTGTCTGTAATCAGGTTGGATAGGAGCAGTTTCTGCTGCCTCTGCAGTCTGACATCCTCTTTCAGGATGGGATGAGGATGAGTCAGCCTCTTTCTCTGCTGAATTTCTAAGAAGTCTGTAAACTAGCTTGAAAAGGGTTCCCAAATTCAGAGTTCATATAAGCTGAACAGCATCCCCCTTTGGGAAGAACATCACTGAAGTACAGGCTGCTAATTTCCATGGAAGTGTCTGTGAACAAAATCTCCCCCAAGGTCCCTGCTTCTTTGTCAGCAAGCATCAGAAGCCTGTAGTCAAGCCTTGTATTACTGAGATTTCATTACTTTTACTAAATACACTCCAGAGCATTTATTAATGTACTGTAAAGCAAAAGGAAAAATTAAAAATAAACTATGCTTGTCAAAGAAATAAAGTGCCTCTTACACTGCATGATCCCAACTTTTTTTCTTGATAATTGCCCAGGTTCATTTGCCATTAATTCAGTGCATGAAAGAATTGCAGTAAGGTCTTCAAGATGTTAGAACAGTTTAATGATGCTTTTCTTTAAAGAAAAAAGAACAGCACCTCCATTTACTGTAAATGGAGAGCCAAGGACAGAAGCCCTCAAGCCTTTTACATCAGGATTTCAATAGCATAGGTGATTTCAAGAAAAGATTGTAAATGCTCTGTCCGCTGCACACTCATCCACCTATTTGAATTAGAAGCAGGCTTCAAAAAGTTTAGTGACCCCTCTCCAGGTCAACAGATGTTTTCTCTGATTGGTTAATCTTTTTTTGGTTCTGAAATGGAAGCTTCCAAAATGGTAATTTATAGCCCAATTTTCAGGTTCCTTCTTGGTAAAAAAAAATCTCTCATTCTGTCAAGAAAGAAACCAGAAGAAAATAAGGATAAGTTCAAACCTAACAGCTGGAGACTGTATTCAGAGATGGCTGTCTGCTTCCCTAACATAATGTCTTTAGATTTGAGCCTGTACAGAAACAAGAAATGCATTTTAAATTTAATCAAGCTATTATTGTCTCAAACTGTGGAACAGAGTTGCACTTGCTTATCTTTCCCTCAGTATCTCCATCTGATAGGAATGTAGGAAGAATTGCCTCCAATCTCATTAATGCACTAAGGCCCATTCAGGTGTATTGTTTTCCCAAAGGAAAATTAAAAAAAAAAAAGTTATTGGGAATGCTGCCAATACATGCAGATAGAATTCAAAGAAAAAGCATCATCCTTACATAGTAGCTGTTGGGGTATTTTTGCTTTTGTTCAAAACAGACTTGCTTCTCTGTTCTGTACTCCAGGGAAAGAGGCATTTGCAACTAACGATGTTTGCAAGTAGAAGAATAATTAGGAAGAACAACAGCATATATGTCAGAACTAGTATTACATTTTAAGCTTTTTCTCTGTGGTTTTTGGTTCTTTTGTCCTGACCTAATGGGATGTGTTTCTCAGATGTAAATGATATGAAACAGAGGTTGTTTGTGGAGCAATTGCTTTCCAGAAGATGTTTGCATGCTGAAATGCTGCTCCACTGGCTGACTTTAAACCATTAAGGAAAATAATAACTTATACTATTCATAAAGATAAGCCTGAATGGAAATCTGTGAATCAAATACACTGTCAACTCGATTATTTTCTTCTGCCAGCTGAACTTGTGTTGAAGTGAAAATGGTGTTTAATCCTGATTTTAAATGGGTATCACTGGATGAACTAGGGGAAATCCTCACCCCTAATTTCTCCACCTGCACGATCATCCTCAATTTTTGAACTCTTTTCAGTACTTTAAAATCGTGTTTTGAAGAACAATGTTACCTGTACTTCTTATAGAAAAATTTTCATCAGTGGTTATGAAAGTACTTAAATAGCAATGGAAAAATTATGTGGGAAAACTGATGTGGAGAAGGCATCCCCAGGTGATGCCAAGGCCAGAGACAGAAAATGAGCACATGGCCACTGACTGGAGACAGACTTGGTCCAGTAAACTGCCCTATTGAGGAACAGCTTGATGTCTTTCTGACCAAGGAGAAAGTTTCCCTGTGGAGGCCCTTCAGCCTCCCCCCAAGGAGCAGGGCTGTTATTCCCAGTGGTCTGATATCCCTGAACTGACAGAGAAAACAATGGACAAACAGATCTTGTGGACAAGGAAAATCTGTCACAGGGCTTCTCAGCCTTGCCTTGTCTGACTGACGGAGGAAGAATGCTCTCATGGTTTGGTCCTCAGGGGTCTTGGAGTCAGGGCTGAAGAGTCCTGTTTGCTGAAGATTCCTGTTTTGACATCTAACCACCCTTCCTCACGCCTCAGCTTCCCTCTTATTTATTTTCCTCCTTCGACACTTTGCCTTTTGGAGACTGCTTTAACATAATTTGTTCTAGCAGAAACCTGCTCCATGTTTTTTACACAGTACTCACATGGGGAGATCCTGAGGCAACTGCAGCTGATAAAAATAATAAAAGGCTTTGAGAAAGTGTAGAAAATTTGTTTCCATGCTACCAAGATGATTCTTGTTAAACCCTGAAATCTTTTTACCTATGGATATGAATGAGATTTGGGATTTCTAGTCACGGCTTTCTTGGGAGGAATATGGGCAATGGCTATTGTAAAATACTGGCACCTCAACAACAGAGTAAGCTCAGTCCCTTTCCAGCCTTCTGTATTTAAAAAAAATAGAGTTCTGAGAGGTTAAAAGAGACTTATTTTCCTTCATAGAATTTCTTATGCATTCATTCTGTGATCTGACACTCCAGATGGGAACAGAAAGAGTAGAAGGTCGGACAATTGTGCTTGTATAGTTAAGACAAAGTAATAGAATTTTAAAATGTTTTCTTTTCTGGTAAATCAAATACATTAATTTTATTTTGTTTTTCTAATTATGTCTGCTAGTTCAGCTGGAGAAAGTGGTCGGCACTGGGTTACAATACAGGCAAAACAAATAGCTTTCCTACAGTGTATATCCAAATATGATACTCCTGCTCCAGTGAGGGAAATTACTCTAAACCAAGGGAAGAAATATGAATAATTAGACCTGATTAAGAAGCAGAATTTTCCTTGTCTTGATTTGAATCTGGGACCTGATTAAAACCAGATTAATTTTGGGAAGAGTTAAAAAGTTCCCACATGTCCAGGTGCCACTGAAATGAGGTAATTTGGTTTCCAAGGAATTGGCTTTTTTCTCTGTGTTATGGATGCAAAACTGACCCCAGTCCACACAGGGGGTATTGGGAAGAAACAAAGCATGCACATGCTGTGGTTCAACTCTTCACCTCAAGTGATTGATGGTCCCAGCTTGCTCACCTGTCTCCACTTCAGAAAGGAAAGGTTCTTTTTTTGCCGCATTTGCAAAATTTTCCACTATTGTTTTTTATTCAGGAAACAATCCTAGACTCACCCCTCAGTTTCTGGGGTAGGTGCAAGACAGGACACAGCAAGAAAGGAGCAGTGCAGTCTGTAGGCTGGTCCTGGTGGTTTGTGTCCCACTTCAGAAGTAAGCTGTTACTGATACAGTTTTCATACAACACTCACAGCTGGGCTGTGCACCTTTTCTACCTCATTTAGCATGGACGTGATCCCATAGATGGAAACACCTGAACAGTTGCCACTCCCATTCCCCGATGTCTCAAGGGGCAGAGTGTTTCCAATCCACGGGGTTGCGCACAGGGAGCTGGATTTCCACAGGACCAGTGTCCCTCTCACTGGGACGTGTCTGGGTGTGGTGGTTTTATCTGGGGCTGGTGGTGCTGGGGCAGCTGTGAGGAGCAGCAGGGAAGCTCTGGCACTGGTTGCACATGGAGCACTGTGAGGAGCACACAGTGACTGTTTTCTATCCGAGACCTGGGTCAGAACAGCTCTGAAGCTGCTTGGCTGATGTCCCACAGCCCTCCGGCAGCACTGAAAGATGTGTCCCATGCTCTATGCAAGGAAAGGCTTTGCTTGTCAAATTTACCCTAATCCCATGTTACCACAGCCTGCACAAAATCTTGCTTCACATGAGTCTTTCTGGAAGACCTTTATGATTTGCAAAGTTAATTTGTGGTTGGTAATTTAATAGTCTCACATGGCTGCAAGCATATTCTTGATTTTCCTGCCTTAGAGTCAGCTTATGAATTTCACTACCTAAAGCAGAGCCAAAATTGTATGTCTTATGCTTTTTTGGGGTTTAATGTTGCCGAGATACGTATTTCCAAACTGATCTAGATCACATTTTTTCTTTTCAGACCAAACAATTTCTCCCCACGTCCTTGCAAGGAGCCAGCAATATAAAACCCAACACAAAAAAAAGTCTGAAACAAACAACACTCATTTGCATTATGCCAATAAATCAGGCAGGCTGAAGCCATTTGTCAAAAAGATATTTGCTTGAATCCAATTCACTTTGTGTGCAGGGGATGGCTGGGAGTTTAGTACTTGCTAAATGATTAATCAGCCCATGATTAATGTAAAATACAATGTAAAAATACAATGCAAAAACAACAAGCACAAAATGAGGGTTTTAGCTAATGTGGCTTGAGCATTTGAAGAACATTTAATTATGTTATCCTTTGATCAACACATGCAGCCTTTAAATATAGACAGAGGAAAAGAGTTTCAGTAGGGTGGTTAATAACCTCCTTATCTACTGATACACATTATTAAAAGAGGAAAACCCATACCATTTTCTGGCTTATTCTTCTCAGAATGGAAAGCATTGTCATTTCTTTGTCTCTTAAATCCCTTGATGGTTCCAAGTAATTCTTGTGGGCTTGGAAAGCCGTGAGAAAACCAAAAGTGAGTGCAGTTTTGGCCTCTACAGGGCCACTAACACCTGCCATCCTGTTGAGTGGCAGAAGCAGCCTCTGGGAGATCTGGTAGAGAGCATTTGGCATAACCACATCTTCCTTCTGGGAAGCCTAGGGTGTTTCATGGCCCTCTGGCTTATCTAGTTTGTCCAATGGTACAGTTTACAGAGAGCAAACTGGATCACTGGGAAGCTTAATGTTATTCCTAGTTTCAAATTACTGCTCCCAAGACAGACCCTCCTCTCAAAACAACAGTTATTCTTTAAGGAAATAGCAGGGAATCCATCTTTATAGCACCCGTGGAGAGCCCACCTGCACCCATCTTTCTAGGTAAACAGCAACATCTCCTGGCTAGTACCAATTTGAGACACAATTATGAGTCAGGTGATACTTGTACTTATCCTTTTAATCAGATTTGAAGCAGATCTGTGCATTCTGCCAGGCTTGTGGAGCTAGGGATTGACTCTCTGTAGGAATGCCATTTGTTACCCCCATGAATAACTCATTAGGTGAGGTGCTTGTTAAACATATGGGCCTTGTCAGTACCCCAATAATTCTGCATCCCAGTAGTCTTGCTCCTTACAGGATCTCTGCTTACCCTGTGTGTCACATTCAGTACTCTGACAGAATTGACAACGAGAAGATTGCAACACTTTAAATTCAGTCCATAAGTATTTGTAGACTGGAGGCTGACAATGTTACAGGAAAGATTCATGGTTTTCTAGAAAGTACTCACCTGAGAAATGAAAGTGGTTGTATCTCACCTTGTCATCAGCAGGAACAGAATGCCTCTGCTGTTATGCTCAAGATGTCATGTCTAAGACTTACAACATGTGGTCTGATTGCATTTTCAGCTTTTTTGGTTTGTTTGTTTGTTTGTTTTTTATTTTATTTCAAGAGACTTCAATCTGAACCTATTTTGTAGGGTTACCATCATAATTTAGATTATTACTCTTTATGGACAGTTCCCAGGTGGTGTTGAATATGGCACAAGACCTCTCACTATTTGAAAACACAGAACAGGGAGGTCCCCATGGGAACCTGGGTGGCATCTGAAACAGCCTCATATTTCAATATTTGCCATTTTTATGGTACTAAGTTCACAGAGAACATTATAAACACTTGCTACAGCCAGAGTCAATTCAGCACTTAGATGAAAAAATTCCTATGTCCATTTTATAGGAAGATAAAGTGAGTTTGAAAAAGGTTAAATAATCTGCCCAGAGCCTGAGAATAAATCAAGGGCAGAACCTGAGAGGAGGCCCTGGGGTGCTGACACCTATTCTCAAAAGACAAACATGCATTAAAAATAAGGAGCAGTAAATCAGGCAGTGCTTCCTAGTTCCCTTGATTAAGGAAACGATTTGTACAAGCCATCTTCTAGGAATTTATGGCTGATTCCTGCTTCCCCTAATGTGCATGGAAAAGTGAGTTCCACACTTAGTAGCAATTAAATGGCATGAAACATCAAAGTGTAAAAAGTCAGAGAGAATGCTTGATTTGATAGAAACCCCATGACTTCTTGCTATAATTAAGAATGTCATGAGGACTATTCACTTGTGTATTGATTTTATTTTTTTAATTTTCAGAAGTATATTTTCATAAGCTCTTTGAGCTGTTCAGCATGCTGCGATTTTTGTTAATTTCCTCTTTACCAGGTTTATCAGCCTTAATTATAGCTGAAAGGGATCTTTGTCTCAAGCAGATGAAAACCCTTTGTGAAAATGCACTGATGCAGTTTGTTTCCAAACCCAGATATATTTCCTAATTAGTTCCTTGTTGTAATAGGTTGCATAATTAATGAAAACACAGGGAAATATTCAAAGTAGTAATTTTCTTTGAACAAATGTATATGAAAAGGAGAAAACTAAACTATTATTTTAATTAACCTGCTTTGAAAGGCACTGTCAATATCAAGCTGAGTGTTAGCCCTCTTGGGCTGTGTGGTATTTTATATCTTACCTGGCTGTTAATCTGTTTAGCCTAAAGACCTGACACCTCCCTCTTCTTTCATGAAGTTAAGCAGGGTCAGGCTTAATTAACACTGTACTTGGGTGGGAAATCTTCATGGGAAATCCCACATTTCTGCTTGCTCTGATACCTCTGTGATGCCTGTTTCATGACGGGCTGTGATGACATGGACCTGTGCCAGCAGTGATCCACAGGCTCCAGTGATACCTTTCCACTCTTCCCTTGTGGCTGTCCTGGGTGCCACCAGCTCAGCAATGTGGCAGGAGAAAAAAAGGAGAAATAAATGCATCACCTGTGTGTGTCTGTGCCCTCATGGGGTGACTTTGCAGTGACAGGGCTGGTCTCTTGCCATGTCACCCATGGGAGCACATCTGCTGATCCTGGGCCACCCTCCAGGTGGGAGATGGCATCCACTGTTTGTCCCCTGAGACTCACTGATGTTCTGTGGGACAGAAGAGGGATGTGTGCTGGTGGGATTACTGATCTTTTCTTGGTCAAGCTTCAACTCAGTTCCAAGCTCTCCCCTTGTTTGGAGTTTTTCCTGGATGACATTGTTCCATTTCTCTCCATTTTTTCAGATCTGCTGAGACAGATTCCTGTATTTCAGGATTTGCTGCTGTCCATGGAGCACATGTTGTTTCAGGAGACAGATTGAGAGGGTGGTTAAAGCAAGCTCAGGGCTTTCAACCCTTCAGTCTGCCTGGGATATGCTTGGACTGAAGACCCCCCACCCCATTTCCAAGTTAGTCCCTTTTCCAGCATGTGCTCTAAAAACATCAGCCTGCTTCTCAGGGTTCCTTCAAGACACTCTGTTTCTTATTGCAAAATGTCACAAGGCTGATAAAAACAATGTCCAGCAAAAGCAGCTGAGCGACTTTAAGAGCTAAAACACAGCAGCTGGAGACTCCTTCCTCCCTTTTGCAGCAAGGACAAACTTCTCACTACTCAAGGGGATAGCCTGGCAGTCCTTGGGAGAGGGGTGCTCTTGCCCCAGGCTGAGGGAGATCCTGAAGCTTCCTTGAGATCCAGCAAGGTTAAGCCCTTCTCACCCCATGGTGTGCAAACATACTGAAAGTATCATGAGCTTTTCTTGAACGTGGTATAGGAAATCCTGGGGGAAAAAACCCATCTGTGACTCCCTGCTCTTGATTCTTCGACCTCCAAAGGCCAGAGTTGACATTTGATTTAATGCCATGCCTTTGTACTGCCTCTATTACATTTATATCTCTGAGGCACCATTCATGGGACAGCAGCTGCACACATTAGCCAGGGTCTGGGAGTGACTGATAAATCTGTTCTGCTCTCAGGTAATGTAGCACCCCCCTGGTTTTGCACAAATGAGAAAAGGGAAAGGAATAGCGCTGCATATTTTGTCCTGGCCTGTGGTAAAAAGCAGGCCTGCTCTCTGCCATACAAACATAAAGGACATTTGAAACAAAATAGAAGGGAAAATCTAGCCAGCAGCCTCCTTCCTTCCTCCACTACAAGACTTTTCCCCAAAAACCAGGACACAGTTCTTGACTGATGACTAAATAAAGGAAGACTTGATAAGAAGTGACTTAAAGGTAGTCAACTTACTTGGAAGGTTTTGTATTGTAAGGATTTATGAAGACTGGAAGGGAAATGAATGCATGGCTGCATTTAGATTCTGAATTCCCCATTGCTATGCTGACATTAAATTTTCAGGATGCTGTTGCGTACATAAAACACAACAGCTGTCCTATGGGAGGTATAATTACAATTAAAAAAAGGAAAGAAAATAAGCTGTGAGCATACAATCAACTCTTGAGGGAGGGAGCCAATATCTCAGGCAAATTACAGAATCAAAGCTGCCTGAAATCTTTTAAGGCACAGCTCAGCAAGCTGTGTTAGGGAGCAAAGGCCAGAGCAGAAGTTTCCAAAACTAAAATGCTAGGAAGAAAAAGTAGTAGCAGAAGTGGGTATAAATATCCAGAAAGGGCAGAGAAGGATCTGGTGTTCACATTCTACTTTGAAAGAGGCCAAAGACTGGAAGCCCCATCTACCCACAGCAGGTGCAGCCAGATTTAAAATGAGCAGGAGGAGATGGTTCTTCACAGAATTTGTAGTAGACCTGTTAAATTCATGTCCTGGGGATAGTATGGATGCAGACATACACAGATTCAAAGGGAGACTAGAGAAATACTTGGAAAAGGGAAATCTTTGGACTTTTTAAACAGACAGGCCACAGGAGGCTTAGAGAAAGCATCATAGATAATTGTGCAGTTTTACTTTTCCCTAAGGCCTTGTGTGTTCAGTAGTGTCAGATAGTGTGGCCATTCCTGTGGTTTTTTTGCTAAAGTTGATTGACCTTTAGCAGGATAAGAATCTGGAATTTGTGTTCATTGCCATTGTAGAGAAAAGAGCAAACACCTTTTCAAGTATCAGCCCTTCCCATCATCCCAATGTTCCCAGTGCTAATAACATGGCACATACTATCTCCATTTGTGAAACTTCTGAAATTGATAGAATCAGTTAAAAAAAAAAATTATCTTCCCCCCTTTTTTCCCCCTCTTTTGGTAAAACTGTTACCTCCTCTGAAAGGTCACTGCTTAGATGTGATAGCACAGCACACAATAGATAAAGTGGTTTTCCTAGGTGGTAGGACTGAAACAAAGCAGGAGAAGGGCTGCAGGACAGGTGACAGGTATAATTGCTCTCAGTTCTCTGTCCCCACATGGGATTAGGGACATATACCCTGAATGAGCATCTGAAATCCCCAAATTAGGAGTCTGGCAGTATTTGGATCTCATTTTTGTGTCCTTCACAATCCTAAAGAGACTTAAACACAGACGTGGAGAAAATGACTGAACCCACTTGGCAGCACCCCAAATTCACCAGGAAGAGCTAGACAGCACACATTAAAGCCCCAGTACAGGCTACTCTGCTGTCTGAGCAGCATTCACTTGCTTTGAGAGTGTCTGATTTATGTCTCTGCTCCTGAGCAGGGACCATTCCCTCTGTGCTGTGCTCCGTGCTCTCTAGCCAGCCCTACAAGACAGCAGGGTGGCTGCATCCTGACCTCTGGAAATCCAAAGAAAAGGATGGGTGGCCTTTGGCCAGTAGGTCCCTGAGCAGCAGAGACTCCTGGGCGGCTCTGCAGAGCCCAACTTGTGTCCATCCAACTTTGTTTTGGTTCCCTTCCTCACAAAGTCCACGTGTAGCCCCTTGGGGCCCTGGACAGCCATCCCGTGTCTGTTGAAAAGTGAAATGTCTGGTGAATAGCTGCATCATCATGGAAAGGGTTTTTATGGAGCCAGGATCCAGGCATGTCACACTGACTGGCACCAGAGAGGATGTCCCCTGGACCTGTCCCTCCCTTCTGGCCTGCCTCTCTCACCTTAAGCTGCAAACACTTCTCAGCAGAGAGCCTGGATGGGCTGTGTGTTTGTAGATTGTCTGACTCAACAGGGCCCTCCCCTTGATGCATTCTTGCAAAGCAAGAAACAATAGTGGTGGCTTTGTTCTGGTATTTAATTAGATGGTGTCTTCAAATCCTTATTGCAACCTCCAGCTGTGTAGTGTGTAGGGCCAGGAGAGTTGATTAGATTATCTGGTTTAACCACCCATAAAACACAGGATGCAGAATTTCATTCTCCATCACAGCACAAATAATAAATAGAATAGTCTAAGACAAATTCTAATATCCAATTTTTAATATCAACTATAATATGCATGTAGAGGGAGACATTAAACAAACCCCTGTGTCTACCAATCTACAACCCCCTGGCAGTACTTACATATTTCTTATTGCTCACTGGCTTATTTACTGCCAAGGAACAAAGTTAATGCTGAGCTCTGAAGCATTTCTAATGTGAACCAATTTTGCCCTGCAGTTTCATAATGAGCTCCACCCTTCATCCACCTCTGCTCCCCCTTCTTTCTACTTTCCCTTATTTAATTTAAAAAAAAATGAAAATATGCCCCTTCTAGGAAGCAAAATTCAGATTAATTTCCTTTAAGTGCTGTTTCATGCCCAGGGTAGTAGCTTGACGCCAGCCCTGTGAATCACAGGTTTGATTATTCTGATAGGGCAGGAAAGTGTCTTACTTAAGAGATAGCAATGAAAAAATACGTTAGCAGGATTGGGTTATTTTTATTTTCCAGGAGGAAGGAGAAAGACAGAGCTTTATGGGGAAACTCTATTAAAGTCATCAACTTTCCTTTGCTTAAGGTCAAAAATTGTACAATACCACTGGAATAATATAATTTTAGAAAATTTCTCTGTGGCCTTTTTGTTTTTCTTTTTTTTTTCCTTCTCTTTTTTCCCTTTTCTTGTTTATGCCTGGGGGCTTTTTATTTGATCACTGTTCTAATAATGCTTTGAATCAATGAATGAGCAACTATCTACAAAGTAAAACAACAAGTAAAGAGGCAGGGAGCAGGAGAAAATAGATGATGTGGACAAACCACATGCTGTGGAGAGCCACACTGACTCATCTGTGAGCCCTGGAGAGAGCTTGGCCAGGGACATGTGGTGAAATTGCTGGGAATGGAGTAAGGCATGTGGGGAGATGGCATGTGGAGTTGTCAAATCAAAATCAAATCTGTCCTTCCCTTTTCTCAACATATTTTATTGCTTCTGTGTGTCATTTGCTGCCTGCAGATAATACATGCAAAGTGCTTTACCCTAAGGTTGGGATTTGCTGACAAGTGTCATGTTTTGCCAATCTGAAGAAACCTGGGTGTGATCAGGGCCTGAAAGAGCCCACCATGGGCACTGTGAGGTATCTGAGCTCGTTAGCTGTAGGACTAATGAGCCAGAGAGAATAAATTCAAATGCAAAGGAATTAAGTTAGTCATTACACTTACTACAGTGAGTTTAAAAATTTGTCCCTGGTCTGTCATTCACAGCAGCCCCCTAATTCTTGCATTCACATTGCTTTTCAGCAATGTCTCCTTCTGGGTCTCAGGGAAACTCATTTCACATCCATTTCTCAGCTTTTCAATTTGTAAAATGGGAGGCAATCCTTATCTTGTTGCAGCTAAAATTTATAATTAGCACCTTAAAAGCCCTGCGGAGGGTCTATGTATGATTTATTTTCAATAAAGGGTAATATAAAATGAGTTAGGGCTTGGTCTGAAATAGCCTTTCATTTTAAGCAATTTCATATAGAATTGTAGCATCCCACACCAGCAGAACTGGATACTTCACATTCTACATGGGTAGATTTATATTTGCTTAAAAAATGATTTTTTTTTTTGAAAAACAGCAAATCTTTGGGGATTAAGCAGGATTAGGCTTCCCTTTTGCTAGGCATTATCCAAGCAAATGACAGAGACCTTTTTTTGCTGGAGTTTACAATTTTGAACTTTGATCCCAGCAATTTTAGAAGTGCAGAGATAAGCATTAGCTTGAATACTTTCAATGCCATCATATTCAGGGGAACAACCATGGAACTTAGCTTCCCAGTAGTTATATAATCACAGGCTAATTTTGCTGTTGCAAAAAACAGTTTCAGAGTCTCCTTCAGAGTATAAGGGTAGAAAGACTTCAAAACCTTGCTCATAATGTGAAAATTGGAGTGAAAAACAAACTTCCAGCTGACCTGTGCTGATGGAGCTGATGAGAGGTAACCTTTTGACTTCTGTGTTTGGATGGTCAAGTCCCTACCTGCATGACCTTGAGGCCAGTTTGCATGTACTAAGTCACTCAATCTGTTTCAGGATGCTTCACCTCTTGCTTCATTATAGAGAGAGCTTACAAGTCACAGTTTCTCCCTTTGCTGTGAGGGGGAACAGGAGGAAAAGAATTTCCCCAAACTGAGAGCTGAATTTGCTGCAAGTGAATTTAATGCTTTGAGTAGTTCAGTGGTAGGTGGCAAGGAACGGAGGAGAAGAAAGGGAAAAAATTGGTTAATATAATTTTTAAGCTCTTTGGCTTTTAAGCTCTTTGGCTGTAAAAAAAACACTTGCAGAGCCTGAGTGAGGGAAAAAAAACCCCACATAACTTGTTAATACAGTAAAAAACCCCAACATTTCTTTCAAATCACGTGCATATGATGTAGTACTTTCCACTACAGCTCCAGGATTAGCATCGATTACAAAGTAGCCAAGGCAGGACAATCAAATAATTTAGGACTGTGTCCTCAGAGGTACTCTGTGCGATTCAACTTCTGACCTTTGCCTTTTCCCCCAGTATTCTCTTTAGTTTTAAAGCTGTTTTCTTTTTTTGATATTGAATTCAACAACATGAAGGTGTAACACAGAGGAACCACTGGCTCTGCACCCTTGGGGGCTGTGGGCTGCTGGGTGTTCATGCCTGGCCTCTGGGATGCTGGATGCTGACACTAGCTTGTTTAACTGAAAAGAGGAACTTTTCTAGGCTGGAGTGCACTAAGTCCTGCTCATCCACGGGGACAGATTATCCACTTTTTTCCTGGGAATCAAAGGAATGCAAGATGCTGCTTTTATGGGTACAATGCTCTCACTTTTCATGGGGAGAAAAGGACAGAAGTGATTAAGAAAGGACAAAAATTATAAAAGTTTAATTTGGGGTAGAAAAGAGAAAGAAACACTTTTAGCTACATTGCAGTGGGTTGGAGACTACCTCCATCAACTGTGAGGAAGAGTTTTGGGTTTGAATATTAGTGGAAAGGAAGGTAATATGTGAAAATTCCTAACACACTCCCTTGCCTGTCCCTTTTGCTCTTTCCCCAGCAGCACAGTGCAAGATGCTCCTCTCCCACCTCTCTCACAGTGCTAATCCCTGCCTGCCTTCAACACCCTGAACTCAATGCAATCCCAACCTTTGGAACCGGCATTCTTAGAAAGAACAGACGGGAAACTCGGGGACGACAGTCTCCCAGAGTCCCCTGTCAAGGTCTGTGCAAAGTCCTTGTAGCTCCTTCTTTAAATAGATGCTGGCAAATTACAGCAGTGTCATTTGGTCTCCTGCTTAACAAGCTGCATTCACCGTTTCCTACTGTCAGGTCTATTTTCCCAGGGTTTGTCACTTGTCAGATATCTGCCAAAAGGAGCAGATGAAATCTCAGCCCTCAGGGGAGACGTTGCTCCCTCACTTCCCTTGAAATCCTTTCCCCCACTCAATTCTCTTTTTGGCCACTCTTTATTTATAAATCAAATTCAGCTGAAATTGGGTTTGAGGAATTGGCCTTTTTCTTTGCTCTGGTTATGAATAAAGCAGAGTGCGGCCCTTTCGGGTTTGGATGCCTGTCACTTTTTTCTGCCACATAAAAAATGGCTTCAAATTTGATTTAAAAGAAAAGGATCACTGATAAATCAGTGCTGGATAAGCAGCAGTATTTATGGCTCTATTGATAAATGGTAATGCCCCAGCAGGCTGGCAAACACATGGTTAAAACACATCAGCTTGCTTGAGCATCATTATTATTTCATAAGAAGCTCTGGTTATTGAGACTGAGGTAATTAATAGGCCGAGCAGAGCCTGCAGAGTCAAACCTGATGGATGGAAAATGTAGGATACATCTGAAAGCTTCTTCAGCCCCTAAATCCCTCTCAGGATTAGGGCAATTCCAAGCAGTAACTTTTCAATCTAGAATTTCTATAAATACTGGTTAATAAGATCTGTGCCCCTGGAGGAGAGATTTTGAATCTTTAAATAAATTAAAAGAAGGATATTTAATATCTCAAACTATTCTTAAGCATCAAAATTTGTAAGTGCCAGAAAATTAAGTATTATTAATTTAGATGAATTTGGACTGGTTTAGCTCATATTCATAATTAGATTTAAAACTGTAGAATCCACATTATTTTCTTTGGAATCTGATCCTGTTTTCTGAGATTAGAGCAAAATATATTCTTGTAAATAAAGAGACAGCGAGGATTGAGGACATAGGCTATGACACTGGTGAGAGGGATGGAGTTAACTGGGATAAGGCCTGAAGTGTAGTCACTGTTTTGACATAAGTCTTTGAAAGATGGAAAATATGGAGGCAAGGTTAGCATTCCTGTGGAGAATGAGCATATAGGAAATGGAAATCATTACATCTGTAGTGGTAGCAAGAATTCAGAACTCAATATGATTGAGGTTTGGGACATCTGGCACCCTCTCTCTTGGAGAAAAGAGGTTTTGGCGCAGGAAATGCACTCATGGACTTGCAAAGGAAGAGAGGGTTCCAGTGCCAAGCAGGCAGCTACTGACACATGTGGTGCCCAAAAGAGGGTGGGCAGGGAGAGGGAAGGGAGCAGGCAGCAGGGAGTAACTCTGACCTTGAAGATATGGAAAGCATTAGGGCAAATTCAAAGGAAAGAATAATTAAAAGATGTGGCCATAAATGTGAAAATATTACAAAAAGGTAACAGGTTTGCTGGAGGTGAATGTTGCAGAGTAGTGGGATCTTTCTGTCCATCTTGCTTTGGTTCCATACCAGAGCAATTCAATGGAACTAATTTACCTAAATTGCAGGAAAATTATGGGTTCAGGGCTGTGTGGGACATGAGAAGGTAA
This sequence comes from Ammospiza caudacuta, assembly GCF_027887145.1. Taxonomy (NCBI): domain Eukaryota; kingdom Metazoa; phylum Chordata; class Aves; order Passeriformes; family Passerellidae; genus Ammospiza; species Ammospiza caudacuta. The sequence continues at coordinate 28,760,093 of NC_080601.1, read as the reverse complement.
GCCAAAGAGGATGAATAGGTGAATTACAGGTGGATAAAGTAACTGATGAGGCACATCATGCTGGAAGAGGAGTTAATTGAGTTGGAATGAAGTTTTTTAAAAGATCATTCTGGGGACTGAATACATTTGATATTTTCCATAATGACCTTGGCATGAAGAGTGGGTCTTTGCTGGTGAAACAAAGCTGAAAAGCTTTGCCAGTGTGGAGGAAGCCTGAATTGGTGCTTTGGAACAATCAGACTAGAATAATGTAATGGGATGAAATGTAATTGCCCAGATTGCCAGGTCATGTGTACAGGGACTAACGAAAGGTATTTCTTTAATGGACCCGTTGGGGAGGACACCAGCTGGAAATGAGAGGGAAAGAGAAAGGCCTGGCTCTCTTAATTGCAGGACCTCTACAAGGCAGCAATGAGATGTGCCTATAAAAATGCAAATACAACACTATCAGGCAAGATTTTCCCAAAACCTTTTCCAAATTATTTTTTGAGACAATTAGCAAACAACCCAATGAGGATCCTTATCTAGAGCATCCCAGGTGCTAAGGAGGAGAGAACTCAAGTAGATGAATCTGCCCAGGTGACCACAGGAACACAATACATTTCACAAGAGGAAATGGAAGATTGTTGTGGTCTTAGCCTCAGAAAGTGAAAGATGTAAGATGAGACTCACTGCAGTTGTGATTTAAAAATATCCCACTCACATGAGCACTCCAAGCAATGTTCTATAAAATAAAATCATTGCAGTGAAAAGAATTGTCATATAACAGACGTTGTCTAAATCAAGTGAACTATGAGGTCTGTTTGTTTTAGACTAACACATAGCAGTGCCCAGAACTGAACTGTGAGGAAAATGCTAATGATCATGGGAGGTACCTGCTGGCTTTCCTTCAGGTAACTCAATCACAGTGATGAGAACAACCCCCTTGGTTGTTTCTGTTAAAAATGCAGCAGAATAAAGTAGCTGTGTATATAGTTTGAGATCTGCAGGGGAGATGCTTGCTGGGATTCTGGATCTATCTCTTCTCCCAGGAGTCTGACTCTTGGAAAAATTTCAAAACAAAGCAGTGAAAGGCTCCAGAATCAATACATTCTTGGCCTCAGAGGACTGTGTTCAATCTCTGGTTAAATATTATTAAAAAAAATACATGTACTCCTTTTTTAATGCACAAATCTCAACCTAACCATGATTCTGGAACTGCAGCTGATGCCACCACTTATTGGGGAAGGCCCATACAATTTTCATGTCAGATCTAGCAAATCATAACTCCAAACCAGACCTAACTCCTTGCTTGTTGCCAGACCTGTTTGTGAGGGCAACCAGGTGTCCAGGGTCTCATTGGCCACTGCCAATGTGCCAGCAAACTCTGCTGGGAAGGTGAATTGGAGTGGGAGACAGATTTATCCTTCTCAAGGGCACCTCCTCTGCTATTTTGCGGGCCTCCCCACAAAAAATTTTGTCCCACAATAATTCCCAAACCAGTACAAAGCAAAAAGAAAATAATGGATCACTTGGGCCCAAAGAGTACCATGAGCAGAACCTTCCTGTATATATGCATATGAAAAAATATATTATGACTGCACTATTATTAATGTGAATAATTTGGTAGAGGTAGGAAGAGCTAATTGAAATGAATGTTCTGTTTCAACCAGAGGACACTTCTTGCCACTGTCTCGTTTCACATCTAATGATGTATTTTCTTTTGAATGTGCAAACCAAGTAGATTTTTAGGGAGTTCAGAATCTTTTTCCATGAAAGAAACACTTATTCCTGTACCCAAACATTGCCATCACTGTAGAAATACTAATGTGTCTCTGTGTATCCCCAGGGACAAATCCTTATCTAGTTCCCCCAAGGACACTCAGCTATGGACATTAAAAGTGTTTTTGTTAACCTTTCAAAGTGTATGAGAGAAAATTAATGAAAAAACCATCTGAAGTTGTTTCCACTCAGAGCACATCTTCCATCTCCCCTCCCTTCTTACTCACAGGATTTTACGCCTCCTGCAGAAATTGGTTTCAGGTCTGTCTTGAACCTTGTATCTCATGCTGGGGTCCTGGTAAAGAGCAGAGAATTGGAACCCAAGATTGCCTTTCATGTAATTTAATCAGTCCAAATCATGTGTGGGAACAAGGACCCAAAGAGGGATCCATCAACCCCTTATTCTCAGCCTCTGCTATTATAAATCTGTCCTCCTATTTTGCTTTCCCATCATTCTTATGGATTAGTGCACTAGACACAAAGATTTTTTTTCCCTAATAACACATTTATTACTTTAAGTTAATTCATATTCTCCCCGTCTTTACTGTTTGGCATTACTTTTTAAACTAAGCACCTACCTTACTCATTTACAGCAGCAGAGGCACAGCCAGCATTATTTTAGGTGCAATATTTTCAGTGCATCCCAGTGCAAGGGTGTTTATGAAGTCCCCATTTAATACTTCAGCTCTCCTACTGTCCTTCCTCATCATTTCCATTTTTATTCCACCCAGTCTTTCTCCTTGAAACACTTCTAGGTTTTGCAGTGTTGGATGCATGTACTCATACATACATATATATACATATATAAACCCAGCCCAGTTACAAAAGTGAAATATACCATTTAATGTCTTCCTTCAGCTTATTTCACATCATCTTTTCCAGCTGCCGGAGAACTAGCACTGAAGATATATTCTTGACATTTCTGGGTTTTGAACTTTTATCAGAGTTGTGTTTTGTATCTGTTACTATTTACTCCTGAAAGCCTTTTTAATCTTTGTTGGGTATGCACAGGATAAAGGTGTTTTCCAACAGAATTTAGGAAGTACAGTACATGATAAATTACCTGTTGGATTGGTAATTTATCTGTAATTTACCTAAACTGGATGTTTAGGTAAAGAGCTACAGAATATAAGATCTTGGTGCTCCTGAGAGCAGAGATCTTCTGCACACTGCTGGATTGCATCACGCTCATCCAAAATGCTTTCATCTACTAACCAGTGTTTCAATTCTCTTTTTAATTAGCTTATCATGCAGTCTGCCTCTCTATTCTTGGGTGTGGTTCTCAGGTATTTCCAGTCCTTGGATTGATGTTTGCATGTTGGAATAATTTTATTGGTGTGGGAGATATCCCTGAAGAATCTTGGGAAGACAGATATAAAGGATATGGTGGAAATCAAAGTGGCACAATCCACCGACATGGTTGCTTCCACCGGCTGCAGTGATGGAGGCTCCCCCCAGTTCAGTCAGGATATCCCCACAAAACACATTTGCTGGGATTTTCTCCAGTATCATTTTAAAAAGTCCCAAACAGTGTGTCAGCCTCTAATTGAAATTCTACAGTAATTTCCTTTGCAAAGTTGATGGACAGGGTGAAAAACGGATCAGTCCTCTTTTTAAGTCCCAGAACTAAAGAATAATGGTTCATTTGATTAAATTAATGACTTGCAGGTTTCAAAGAATTAAAAAGTACTCAAGCTGAGAAATTCACTTTCCTAAGAGAGTCACTGAGTCAAATGCTGTTAGTAGGTTTTAGAAGGGAAGAGATAGTGCTGCTCGCATTAGAAACACACTGCTAAGGTTTACTTGGTGAAAATGATCAAATCTATTTTTTTTAAATGATGAAGTTCAGCTGGAAGGGTTATTTTCCCCTCACCTCTCACCTTTGGTGTCATTTACTGTGGGATTTGCTGGTCAAAATCTTACACTTTTTACAAAGTGGACTTTGCACAGGTCTCACTAATGTGGCTCTCACTTGTGCCCTGCCCCAGCCACTTCAAGCAGAGCAGACCTGTGGCCCTGGTACCATGGTAGTGACCCTTGGGTTGTTTAAACATCTGGTAAGGGCTGGGCTACTCTCCTAGATAAATCCAACAAATACATCAGTGTCCTGTTGGCACAGGCAATAATGGCAGCTCTTGTCACCTTCTTTTGTTCACCCTCCAGATAATGAAAGCTGTCGTGATGAGGCAAGGTGGGCACCCTACATCTTTTTATGTCCCAAATGCTCCTTATGGACAGGCTGTTCTATTTTCTTTTTCCCATGACTACTTAGGGACATTATGACTGTTGTCCCTGATTTCAGCATCAGCTGTGCTCCTGAGAATCAGGGCAAGAGCCAGTCCTGGTCAAGAATCTGTTCTGACACCTTGCACATTCTTACCTTTGTGCCAGCTCCCAACTCCACTGAACATTTTGTGTGCACTCAGCCCCACTGCAGAGGATATGTCCTTGGCAGGATCTCCCCAGCCCCTTTGGAACACACTTGCACAAGGTGGAAAGGCATCCACTACCCATGGAGCTCTGGCCCCATTTTGTCCTGACCATATTCCAGCCAGCAAATAACCTCATGTCCCATAGAAATGTCTTGCAGCTTGGATGAAAAGCTATGAAATGATGTCACCTTAAACCATTTCAATACTAAATCTGTGTCATCCTCCTCTGTTTATCCTTTGAGATTTGACTTTTTCTTATATAACAGATAGGGTTTTTTGATATATGGCCTTCAGATTAACTCAAAGGCAAAATAAATAATCTTTAGGCCAGAGAGAAAATAAGCATCTGCTTCATTGCAGCAAATGCATTCAGCGAGCTCAATAGAAATATCCCATGGAGATGTTTGAAATGACAGGGAAATCAGCTCTGTGAATCAATATGTTTGGTGAAAAAAAAAGGCTCAGTCACATCTTGTTGGGCATAATGGAAATTGATTGTCAGTTATCTATTAGCAATAATTTCTGTTTGATGACTTGCCATATGTTATCAAGCTCGAAATCAGAAGGGACTGGATTAAATGAATAGATTCTGTCACAAAAAAGCACAAGGAACCAGCAGCACAGCAGAAGATGTGCAGCATGCACAGCATCTTTCTAAGAGAAATAAATTCTTTAATCCACCCTAATTTTAAATATTCAGGGTCTGTGTAGACTGGCAGATTTACAGATTAGGGACTCGAAGGGACCCTTTCACTCAAATATTTTACTTGCTGCCTTTCAGTGACAGGCAATCAGTGAAATGTCTGCAGACCTTTCAAATCATCTTTCCTTTAAGATTCAATAGGATTTTACATCTACTGAGGTGAACCCATTAAAGGAGACTTTGTGATACAGTCCAGAGCTCTGCCTAGGTGCTGCAAACTACACTGAGCTCAGTTCTATTTGTGGGAATGTCACTTGGGGAGGAGGGTCATCTGTAAAGCAGTTCCCACTGCCAATTATAATTACAGGGAGTTGAAGAACAGACCCTGAAACTCGGCATAAGAAATTATGAACCTCCAGTCAAGTAAAATACTGACATTCTGTTGAAGCCCCATTAATCCAATGTACCAATCTGGGCATGGAGCATGAATTCAGTAGCGTGAAAGCTGCCTTATTTCATCTTCAGGAACTACCTCTGACAGTGTTAAAATTTTGCTTCATTCTTCAGAGAAAAATACTGTCATGATTGCACAAAAGATGCTGTGCAATGCTTGTGAGCAAACACATCTTAAGGGAGCTCATTTCAGTGAGTGCTGACAGAGGTTTTAATGCTACTTGGGAAAATCTAAGTACCTGAATTATCCAGCTACCTGAATTACTCAGGCACCTGATTCCTTCTTATGGTAGGAGAAAGAGGAGATTGAAGATGCTGAGAGAGATATATCTCTTAACTGAGTCTCCCCCTCTGATAATTCTGACTGTGGCTTTATAACAATGCTGTGTGTGACACCAGAGCTTTGTCATGTAGAGGACCTTGTGAACACAAAGAGTAAAACACTAGTTCCTTGCCATGTAGGATTATGTGGAGATCTCTTCATTTATCACACAGTGCCTCACCTTTCTAGACTCATAAATTTTCCTCTTTCATTTTCTGTGAATTATTCTTGTAGAATCACCAATTTACTGCAAATTAATGAAACTTAGCCCTGAATGGTTTCAGATTCAAATTTAAACCTCAGAGCCATAGGATTTCAGAGAAAGCTCTCCCTTAGTCTCCAGCCCCTCTCTGGTGTGTCTGGGAGAGCTCTCTTCACCACTTCTCTGCTGACTCACCCAGCCTGACAGAAGCAGAAGCTCTAATGTGAAGGCTTGTGTTTTACCTCTGAGACAAAATAAAAAACAAAAAGCACTTTCCATTTTTATTTGAAAACACAAGCCAAAAAAGAAAATGCTTCTGTAATTTATTAAAAAAAAAAAAAGCACAGCACCAGTCCAATGCTATATGCTATATTCCCAAATTTAATAAAAGAGGTTGTTAACTAAAACTACAATGTCTGGAATGACTATTGATTTACAAGTGATTTCTCCCTGGTGGGAGGAGGAGAGAAAGGGCTTGACAGTTTCCACTGAACAGCGAGCTATGTAGCAAAAATTCAGATGAGGGTGCTTTCCTTTTGCATTATTTGGGGCCTGATGCCGCAGTACCGTTTAGATATCCAAGGTTGTTCTGCCTGTCTGTGGCTGAAAGGCAATGATTAGCACAGTGTAGAAGAAAAATAGCCTCACTTAATCAGCATTACACCTTTTTGGAGATAACGATTTGCTAATTTTTTCAAAAAGTTGAGCTATATCTTGGCAAGGGGAGAGGAGTTTTTTAATCACTTAACACCAAATAGCTAATGACCAATAAATGGATGCCTAATGCTGCCTTCTGCCTTGAGGAATCTCTGCAAAACTTCTCCTTACTCACTGCCAAAAGAAAGGTGTTATTTTAGCTCAAGGAAAATGTCACATTTTCAGTATGCATAAATGTGTGCATAAATGTGGGGCCAGAATTAGAGTTAAGCCACTATCCAGCAGAGCAATTTGCTTCTGGAAAAGCTTTCTGAACAACCCAAAGCATCCTTCCCAGTAGCCTGTTTCAAGAAACCTGTTATGCACCAGTAGGAATGCAGACACACCTGTGTGGAGGTGGGCAGCAAACCAGCTGTAATTGCATTTGTGAAACACAAAACACTTCATCTCTGTGCATGAAGTGCTTTGTGGTTACAGCAGGAGTTCTCAGACAGCCAGGCTGGTAGAGACTGAAGCTTTTAGGATTTAAATAGTTTTGGGTTAACTGCTTCCCACTCCTATTCATTTTCAGGCTGGAGTTGCCAACAGGAGGATTAGAAAATCCCATGTGAGATAACTCTCCAGAGACTGGCAATCCAATTTTGCATACTAGAGAAACCTAGATAAGACTCCAGGCTTCTGGATGCTTTTGCTGCACAAACCCTTTGACATTTATCAGGCTCACACCTTTGCAAGGTACTAAACACAGGAGAGAAAACCAATAGAATAACTCTTTGTGGTGTTTGATACTCTCCTGATTTACTCCCAGTTGTTTAAAGACTTAGAAACTGAGGGGAGAGAAAAGATGGCCGTGAAATAAAGAAAAGCTTGTTTAAGGCTAGTTACTGGGCAGTTCAGGCTAAACACATCAGTTGACCTCCAGAACCAAAGAGCTGTAATATCTTCACTGTGGGTTTTAAGGACTGCATCTCATTGCTGTACTGGTGAGTCTGCTGTCAGCTAAGCTGCCCTGAAGGTGAGTGCAGTGGATGTAAATTCAGGATGGGAGTGAACTCAGCACATTGCACCACTGTGGGTGGCAAGGGGGGCTGCCACTGAGAGAACTGCAGTCCTGAAAGTAACTCAGATCTCAAAAAACCCAGGAACAACTGATTTATTGCCCTAAATTCAGAAGGGACTTTCAGAAAAAATAATGAAGTTTGCACTTTGAGGCAACTGTGCTAATAGGAAGAAAAATAGTCTGATGGCAGCTTTTTGTGCAGCTGGATTGTTTGCTCCTCTGGGCTCAAATCTGCACCTGTAAACCATCAGCAATCTGCTAGCCTTTGCTTTGCCTCTCTGCAGGCCCCCAGATGAAGCCATGGTCCCATCCAGGCCCCTGGGGAGTGAAGGATGCCCTCCTCATGAAGTCTTCCCTTTGCACAGGATCCTGGCTCAAAAAGCCAAGTGCTTCCTTTACCGCTTAATGCTGCATTTAGAAGTTAAAGATTTTCAATTACTCTGATGTTTTCTCTTGGCTTTTTACTTTTTCCTTTACACAACAGAGGGGGCTGTGTGGAACATACTGCTGTGTGCACAGCTCCAGCAGAGGCTCTGGAAAGGCAGGTCTGGAGAAACCCCTGGAGCACAAGGGCTGTCAGGCCTGCCCTGGTGAGAGCAGCACTCTGAGCCCCTGATGGGGCTATCTGGGGATAATCCAGTGATACATGGAGTAAGATTTTGTTGTGCCTCAAGTTTTGCTAGTGTTTCATTTAATAAAGCCCAAATCCTTTCCTAAATTCTGTATGGATAGACAGCAGCAGAACACAGGCTGAGCTGCGGGCCCTGCTTTGCACAGAGGCCCTGTTTGTGTGGCCTGTACAGAATAGACCAGCAGGCAGACCTCACCTCAGTAACCAAATTGACTCAGTCTCTAATAATAGACACCAATGCTGGATGTGAGCTCTCCTGAATTCTGTGGAAAACCAGAGCCAGCCAGGATTTAGGGTGTCAAGGAAGAGTGGACGAGGGCATGAGAGCCCCAGCACCTGCACTGCACCTGCCCACTGCATCCCTGACTCTCCCACACCATCAGCAGTGCTGAGCTAGTGCTACACAAGAAATAGGACCAAATTCCATATTTTAGATTCCACACAGGATGTTTGACAGAGGGATGTCATAATAGAAATCTTAACATTGTATGAAAAGCAGGGTAATTCATCTCCCTATGAAGACTTAAAAGGTTAGCATTCAATCTCTTCCTTTAATCCTCTAGATATTTTCAATGTAAGGTACTGGATTTGGAGGGAATTTGTTTTGGGGATCAAAACAGTTAGGCGGAAACTATGTCAGTAATGTTTTGTCAGTACCATAATCAGAGAAAATATTTTTCCACAGCATAAAAGGTCTTGGTACTGTGCCACTAGGAAGTTTAATTACTAGATGACTTTAAAACATGGTAATTTAGTCCCAATTAGTGTTATAATAATTTATTTATAAAATTCCACTATGAGTAGTTATGTTCCACAATCCATTTATTCTTGTAAGATGTGTGCCCCATTAGACAGTGAAGTAGAAGGTCATTAACCTGCATTTCTAGTTCAGATTATGTTATTAGATTGAATTTAGTTTCTTCGCTGATGGGTGCTGACATTTTAGAGTGCTTTCAGGATAATTTATCTATTGTCATTCTGTTCTTTACAGCCATTCAGAAACATTGTGGATCTAAAATAATGCAGGCCCGATGAAGATAGATTTCTTGATAAAATTTCAGCTGTGGCTTTCTTTGTGCTTCTGATATTTTTCATGTTTGTTCTATGAAAGTGAGTTTATGGCACCACTGATGCAAAATATTAAAAAAATTATGAGTCATGTCCCATCAAAATCAGCAGCTATAACTTAAACTGATGAGTTTTAAATATAATCAATTCCAGCTCTTTTGTTCTGATGTTTTCTGTATTTAGAGATTTAAGGATTCCCTTCAAGACAACTGCTTTTACACAGCATTTTTGTGGGTTTCTTCTCTCCACATCCACCTCTCATCCATCCTTTGAATAAGCAGATGGAGAGGGCTGTCCTGTGACGCCAAGAATGAAGTGTGACCCAAAGCACAAGCTTGGGCAAGTGATTCCTGGAAATGAAAAGCTCCAGATTTACAAGTGTCACTACAAACAAACAATTGATACCAAGTGAGGTTGTGCCTCCCTTGGTGCTGGCAAGCCCGTGGACCTTGCACAGGCCAGGAGCTGCCTAAGACTTTCCCATCTGTACAGAGGCACTACAAGGACAGGATGGTCGAAAGTTGTGTCCCCTCTCTTCCCTTCACTGTTGGCTTGGCCACATTATGAACCCAGAATATGTTGCAGCGTTCCTGGTCCACAGCAGAGCTGCCATGTCTCCTCTGGGGTCCACAGTCCCTCTGGGCCTTGCTTTTGGTGGCCATTCTTCAAGGAACAGGTGCTGTGAAAATGGGAAGTCCACTTGGGTTAAAAGCAAACTAAAGAAAAGGACAGTGAAGGGGAAGGGTTTAAATATGTGGTGCTCCTTTTGGGCTTGTTGAGTAAACATGCATTATTCAGTTCCCAAACAAAACACAGGAAAAGCATCCAAAGGAGAACACCCTACTGTTGAGAGCTTGCAAAATCTCATTTTTTCCCATTGCTTTGCTCTGGCAGAACTTGCAGAGGCCTGTGTGCTCACAGTGAGGATTTTTTCCCCAGCTACAAATCCTACTTAAGCTTTCAAGCTCTTCCTTTCCCAAGAAAACCTTTTGGGCAGCCATTTCAATTTCTTTTTAATAAATGGTCTTCTCTCAAATTGTCTCTGCTACAAGAGCAGTTCTGGGAAAACAGATGACTCTGCACACTCTTAAAAATCCCAGCCTCTCAAATGGCATGTGCAGATACCATACAATGATGCTAAAAGGGGTTTTGCAAATTGCTGAAAGGCAGAACCAGCAGCCACCTGGTTTGCAGGGAAAGCCTTGTCTTTGAGAAGATTAAAAAGAAGATATTCCTGTCGTGGTCAGAATTTTTTTTGTTTGTTTGGGTTTTTTTTGTTTTTTTTATAAACAGCTTTCAGTCTTACACCTCATGCCCTTCCTCCCCCCCCCCCAAAAAAAAAAACAAAACCAAAAAACCCCAAAAAAACCAAACCAAACCAATCCAAAACTAAACAAAACCAACAAAACAAAACCAAAACCAACCAAACAAACAAAAAACAAACAGAAATTCCACCAAACTCAAAACAAACCATGATATGGCTGTGAGGGGGAAAATAGTCTCACCACCCATACCTGCTTTTAATGATCCTTCTACTGAAAAGACAACACCATTTCTTGTTTTATTTCTTTTGCAGCTCATAGATTTACCTCCAGTATCCTGAGCACCAGGAAAGAGGTAGGGACCAAATAGGAACTTTTTAAAGGGTGTAAGGGCTCCTCTCTTGCTCAGAGAAATGCAGTGTGAGTCCCAGTATTCATGGAATTGTGTGGTATGGTACAGTACTTTCCATTCCACCACACTCTCCTGTTTGGCTGGGGTCTGATATCATCTCTTTCAGGCTCAAAGCTCCCTGAAACAGTGTTCTCCTGCCTGACTGATGTTGAATTCTTCAAAATCCCTTGTATCAGGAGCTCAGCCTAGGAAAAAGCTGTTCATCTCAGGAGAGGAATCTTGCAATCCCTTAAGCTGCTTTTAGGAAGATGCTGGGAAACCTATTTCTCACTTTGCTTGCTTTTGATACCTGCCCAAAGGCTGAGAGGGGGGTGAAAGTGTCCCTGAGCCCCATAAACCCATTTTACTGTTTGTATACTTAAACTGCTCAGTTTAAGGTGAGTTCAGCACTTCAGGACTTGGAAATGCAACTTCTCAACTCAGTTTTGTGAGAAGAGCTGCTGGCAGGGATATTGTAGTGACTTGACCAGCAGATCTGATTGCAAGAATATTGTGGAGATTTGACCCTGGCTGGATGTATTCCAGTACTCCTTTTGTGTAATTAACAATTCCAGCTTTGATTGTGAACTAAAAATAACAATAAAACACATGGGTGAAGTGAATAAGTCTCAGCTGATCAACTGGACAGCACTTCACACAGAGGTGGGAAAGAGAAGATTACTAAGCAGTTTTACAGCTTCTATATAATTAGAAGCATAAATAAACCATGACATTTTATACTCATGCATTCATGTCCATTACAGGAAATAATGCAATTTTCACTGTTAACTACAGCTTTCCTGTCTGTTTGGGACAATACAAATTATTTTTTAACTGTTGACAGCAGAAACACTATCTAACTTGTCAAAATCTTGTTCTGTGTTTCCTGCTATGTGTTTGATCGATAACTGCTCTGATGGAAGTGGATTACACAGGCCCAGCCACACTGTAGGTGTTACAGCCATCACTTTGTTCCACTGCCTTGCTGTTTGGATGCATTTATGGCTCAACAGGATGGCTGTGGATCATTTTATCTCTTGATCCCTTACCACATTATAAACAGCTTCTTCTCTGTGCTAAGATGATAAGAAAAAATAATTGCTCAGGGGGTTTGCAAAAGAATCCATGCAGCTGTTGTGCTGTAGATGCTCATTAGCACTGCCTGATGTGGCCTGTGCACTCAGACATGGGGAATCAGGCTGTCTTTTCTTCATAACCTAGCCTAGACCCAGCCTCAAACTGTACACCTAAAACACATGGGGTAATCCAAATGCCACTAAATACCTCTGCGGCATTCCAATAGCTTGTCTTTTCTTCAGACACATCTGATAGTGAGTGAAAAATGTGGTTTATCATTGAATGGAAAAGAGTGGTACAGTCTTAAGCCATCAGTTTAAGCCATGGGGGTAACTCTGAAAACTCCTCTGGAGAAGTTCAGAAAAACTTCTCATATTGGAAACTCCTCATATTGGCCTGTGGTGAACGCCAGGTGAAGGCAGTGCTGACATGATGGTGGAAAATGTGCTAAAGATGGAGAAGAATGTGAGATTTGTTTTACCAGTGGGGAAATCCACAGAAGGAATGTTCCCAGGGTGTGATAAATGGTCCTGGAGTTCAGTTCATCATGAATTCATCATAGTCTTGAAGCAAATTCCAGCTCAGAAAGTCTTGAAACTGAGGATTGCCAGAAGCTGGAAAAGGTTCTCAGGAAACAAAACCTTTTAATTAGTTTGATGCACGAGTTGCTGGATGTCTGCTGCTGGCCAGCACCCAGGGCAGGTCACTGGGCTGGGACACAGCCCTGGGGTCTCTGTTAGGGGCCAGCCCCTCTGGACACACAAATCCCACAATCCCACACCCCACAAATGAGGCAGGGACTGGAATGCAATTGGGTTCCCTGGATCCTGACACTGCAATTAGCACTTCTGGCTGACTGAGGCAGGTGAAAAGGAGATTCACACAGTCACCCACAGCTTCCCTGACAAAAACCAGGCCAGCAGCTCCAGGCTCTGCCGAGTGTTCTGCTGGTGCCATAGATGCCTTCCCAGCAGGAGAAGCTCTCCAGCTGGCAGCATTCTGCAAGAGACACACAGAGCTTCAATGTGGCCAGGTGTAAGTATAGAAATAAAATTATTCAATTCCTCTTCTTCCCTTTACACTTTTCTGTTTCAACTCAGCATTGTCTCTGCTCAACAGCAAGAAAGTTTTTTTGCAGATTTTAAAGCACTAATCATAGGCAATTATTTCTAAAAAGATTTGCTTGCAGCAGGCAGAATTTTCTCTTAACTTGAAAGCCTTGCTTTTCTATTCTTCCTTCTGTTAAAAATTATAATCATTTTCTGCCTTGTGTTCTCTACCAGCTGAAATACCTCATCTTCTGATATAGTTTGAATCTAAGTAATCTTCAATTGGAAATTTTTTATTAGAAAAAGAATCTACAGCAATAAAAGCTTTGCCAGCAAACACAGCAAAGCAAGCAGCTGAAGCTGTTTATGTGTATATCTTAAAATATAATTTTGGCCTTTACAAGTCAGCAGTCTTTATTTTCTAAGGTGGTCTTATAAAATGAAATTAATTTTCCACTCTTAGAATTTCAGAACAAACCAGAGAATGCAGATTTCATGGCACAGACACAAAGGACAAATTTATGTTGCTTTTCCACAGCTGTTTATGATTAGATAAAAACCCCAAGAATCCTAAAACCCATTTCAATCAATAGTTTATTTCCAACACTTTTACATTAAATATTTCAAAATTTTGGTTCAGGACTTATTTATTTTTCTATTTTCCTTTAAATTATCAACACTGAAATTCAATATTTATTGGCTCAGGATGAACAGTTTAATTATGCCTTCAATAAAATGATTCTACAGCTTTCAAAATTGTGCATTGATTTAAAATTCAATTCTTGGCCCATTTCTAAACAGAATGTCAAAGTCCATTTCCCACCCTACCACTGTTTTTCTATGAGCCCTGATCCTAGGGCTCTGTGTTTCACCTACTGTCTGTTCCTCACTTTCTTAAAGTTGTTACCTGCTTTCCATTCTAGGTATTTTTCATAATATATGATGATTTTTTAGATCATCACATTTTGGAGGCTGACACTGATTCTTTTCATGAGCATGGATAACATCTCTTTTTAGAGGATCACAGCTATGACATACATGAAGTGATGGGATCAGGATGCATTCTTTTCTGCAGCTTGGTGACCATGGATGCATTTATTTTTGTGGTAATTAAATGAAGGCTTCTCTTTACAGAGAAGTTCAATAGAGATGAGGTGCATATGTAAAAAGGGTCCCTTTTTTACCCCTTTTTAGCTCTTTTTATATTCTTTCAGCATCAGCACACTGCCTTTCCTGAGCATGGAATTAACTCCCAACTTCTGCATGTATTAAATTGCAGCTTCTACTTTTAACATGATTACTCTCAATGCAAACCAGATTCATAATGAGGCCTGTGGTTTTTTCTTTTTTTTTCTTTTTTTTTTTTTTTTTTTTGTTTTCCCCCCAATAAACTTCAAGTGAAACAATTACTGCTGTCATGAACTAAAAATTCATCTGCAGAATCTGCTTCTGGGCATGCTTTTGGGGAACTCTTTCCTTCAATGTTCTCAGCTTTCCAATGAAGATAAATACCCACATCTTGCAGCTGCAGTTTTTGACTGAGTGACAGGTTAAAAGAAGTTCCCTGTCAGCATTCATAACAGAAGAAGAAAGTGTCCCAACAATTCTTAGCAAAACGGACAAGCCCTTTTTATATAAAACTATTTTGCTGTCCTACTGCTAAATTGCAGCTCACTGAGGCCCTGCAGGTTGGTGTCTTACCACAAAAGAAAAGGAGTGACTTGAAGCCAGGACTTCACACATGAAGTGTCAGCTTCCCCTGTTTTATCTGGATTAATTTTTAAGTCACAAATGCAAGTTGAATCAAAAAAGCTGGCAGGTGTAATCTCTCTTCTGGAGATCTCAGTTCCTCAGTTTCTGTATCTGAGGAAAAACATTTACACCATGCACAAAGCTGCACTTAGAGAAAGGAAGTTAAAGAGCAAATGGTTGCTGATCTCAACAGCCACTATCCAAAATCTGTGCACCAAAGAAGGCACTGAAACTGCAAACTCTTCTGTGGAGACTACTGAGGTGAAAAGCAAAGGTTACCTGCTGAGTATTCAGCTGTCTCTGGGGTGAGCTGTGTCTCTGCTGTTACCTGAGAAGGACTCAAAATCCTCCAGAATCAGGTGAGAAGCTCTGTCCCCATTTCAGAGGCATGCAGGCAAGATGGGAATGGAGAGCTTCTCATTCTCTTCCATCAGTTGTTAGTAGAAGGTTTGTGCAGATTGGATCCCTCTGATGGTAATCATGGCACAACATTCAGAGGGTGGCACAGGCACCATGGTGAGAACTGACCCCAGAGAACACAGAGGTTTTGGGAGGGAGGGGCTGACCCAAACCAGCCTCACTTTACCTCAGCCTTTGCCACGTTTGGCTGGTGGTGAATTGTACCCCCAAACTGCCCTGAACTGCTCACAAGTGCCCGAGTAACGCTCCTGTGTTACTGATCACTGCAGGAAATAGAGGAGCATATTATATTGTTTTGGGACTGATTATAGAGAATGGTGAAGTTCTGCATGAATAAGAACAAGCAGAGCTGGGGCTTGAGTGAGGGTTTTAGGGTTTATTTCTCTAAACAATTCTGATTAATATTGCTTCTTTAAGTATCAGTGGTTTACATCAAAAGGAAACTGCTCAACAAAATGTTTGTTCTGGAACTTCAACTGTTCAGGCTTTATTTTCTTCCTTGAAGACATGAGATTGCAAGGGGAGAAAAATGACAACAGAAACTGTGCTTTGTGTGTGATACAAGCATGATTAGCAAAACATGCTGAGACATTTCTTTTTTTGCTGGTTCTAATAACACTGATAAAATTTCTGCTGGTGGCTGTTCATGCTCAAGAAAACCCAGGATGTGGCCAGAATAAGAGATGGCATTGGTGATTACAGCAGAAAGAGACTTGACAGTTTTTGTACCTGGTTTAGCTGCAAAACCTTTTTTCAAGTGTTGTCTGCTGCTTCAAGGGTGATGGGGATGAAATACTCTGCTCTGCCAGTACTGCCCTGCTTTGCAAGGGAAGTTCAGCGCCTGAAAGGAAGGCAGCTTGGAAATGCAGCAGCACCTAGAAAAGAGGTCATGGAGGTATTTTCTTTGGGGATCCAGAAAACTTTTAGACACAGAACTGTTTTCTGGACCATCACCTGTAATAGATTCTGGGGAGGGAAATTAAATTGGTGAGCAGCTGTGTAGATGAGAGAGCAGGATAAAGTGATGGGGAGAGGCAGTGGCTGCTACGGTCCAGTTACAGAGATAAGGGACTTGGAAATTGGATGCCAGGTCCTTGTAAAGGTGTTCAGAAAGTGGAGATGGAACAAAGTGGGGTCTGAATGCTTCCAGGGATCCAAGTTTCTTAACTGTGGTGCTTTACTCCCAGAGAAGTGCAACTGAAAACCAAAGAAATCCCAGAGAAGCCAGCTGCAGAGCTAGGCTTGACCAGCAGCCAGCCAGAGAGGGGAATCAAGGCAGGTCCACAGAGGCAGAAGATCATCACTACTGCCTTTCTTTGGAGCTCTGAGAGTCTCCCAGGCTAATTATTTTCCCACTGTGGTAATGTCCCATGGGTATTCTCAATTCTGGGAGGACTGATGCCATCCTTCAGAGTGAAGATGCCAGTCAATGCTGAGAGATGATAATTATAGTTATGATTAGCTTTGAATTTCTCATTGAACCTGGAGACAGGATGCTAATGAAAAGCTAAAGCAGTGCTTTTCTTCCCTAAGGTAGTAGATCTTTTTCTTCCTGAAATTTGTAGGCATTTACGTGCGTGGGAGATACTACTTACAAATGAATCACTGACACCCTTTTTGCCTCCATAGATTCAGGCATGTCCATCCTTACATCCATTCATAGTCTCCAAAAAATACTCAGAGATGTATTCAATTAAAGAACACAGTTAAAAAAAAAAAACAAAACAAAACAAAAAAACCCACAAAAAAACAACAACAGCAACAAAAACAAAACAAAACAAAACAAAACCCCCAAAGAAATGGAAAAGAAAAAAAGAGACAGAGAAATGGAGACACTAAACACTGCTACTCTTGCAGAATGATAGAATGATTGCATCATGGATTTTCCAAAGGAGTTACTTGCCCTCTCTGTCCTGCTGAGCACCAGCCATGGTGCTAAGAAAAGTATATATATTTTTATATTCATTCCTGCCAGTATGAAGATAACAGGTTGGAATTGGCAACAAAGCCTATTTTGGCAGTACTCTGAGTTCTATTGTCCATCCCAAAATGAGGCTGCTCAGGTTTTACCAGACAAAAAGAAAGTGAAAACAAAAGCACCAGAAACTGAAGTGGCATGGATCCAGACTGAGTCCTGTTCCTTGTTTCTTGCTTCTGCTCACAATCCCAATTCTGTGCCTTAGTCAGGGGAGGGAGGGCAATGTCCAGGCACTTTCACGCTGCTTCAGGAACATCTTTATGCTGAGAAGACATTTGGTGGGTTAAACTGGAGAAGACTCTGTTTGGCAGGAGTAATAGGCTAAGGCACCTGGTTCTCAAAGAATGTGGGTCACCAGATTTTAGAAATCACCTGGTCCAGATCTGTATTACTTGTAGCATTAAGTACTACAAATATTACTTGAGCTCAGACCCAAGACCTTATGAGACAAAACAGGAAGAAATGGAATGGGAGATTTTTCTACTTAGGGTTTGTTTTACTATGAAGATGTTACCCAACCTGGATATCCAAGACCTCCTCTTTGAAGAACAAAAGTTCTGCTTTATTTTTACCAGACAGGGAAACTTGCAGAAGTCAATGCTCATCCACGCAACTGAGGCTGACAGCTGAGGCCAATCAATCCATTATGATGGGATTCAAGAAAGCACACAATCCCTATTTCATCTGAGGTTGCAACAGTTCCTGACATCTTAGAAACAAAATTTAGACATAATATAAAAGGTAAAAAGTCACAGACTGATGTTCAGGCTTCTCCAGCATTTTTCCTTTGTGATGCCAGTGTTAAGTTTCTTTCATAAAAGCTTGTCTCTGATGTGAGGAAGTTTTATCAAAGGTTGTAAAGGTGGATGTTGTCCAAACTTTGCATTGGTAGCTGGATGTTCCTCTTGTCTGTTAGCAAGAGAAGTTGTAGAAAGTTATTTGCAATGCAGAAAATAAGGGAATTTACAGACTGAAAGAGATTGAGATATCCCTAAATCCACTTTGTATAAAGAGTATTTTTGATTTTGAGATCCATAACTGAAGAATAGCTGCTGCTATAAATGTCAATGTCTCAAAATACAACCTGCCAACCAACCAAATTCCAAATTTCTCAAGCCCTTGGATGTTCATTCAATTGCTTAAGGTATCTATAGAAATTAAAATAATACAGACTTTATCTTTATTCTTCAGGTAGCTCTTGGAGCAGTTTTAGGGTGGAGCAAACTAATGTAACTCATAATGTTTGCTTTTTCTGAAAGGTTATGTAAACAGATTTTTTTTTAAATCACCAAAGTCACCTGGAAATATTTAGGCTCCAGGCTTATTTCTGAACACAACTTTATTGGTTTTTGCTGTAGTGTGAAACAGTAGAGCAAAATTCTCATGTTATCTGTCTCCAACAGATTTACAATATTGCAAGATTAATTATATTAGCTGCATTTCACGACTCAGTGCATTTGTATTACCATTTCAAAAGCACAATCATTTATCAACAGCAAACTCGGGGCATTTACTTTCCATGCCCTGGCATTGCAAACTTCAAAGTATGTGAGCTTACCTATGAGATGCATGTGAATGTGTGCTCCCTTTCCCAAAGCAGTTCCAATGGCTTCAGCCTCCTTCGTGGGTTGGACACAATTTCCCTAATTTGGGTATGATTGGTTGGGTCAGATTCTGATGCCCCTTTTCCACTCAGCTTTTGATACTGTAAATTTTAAGTGATTATAATGAATAAATATAAAATAAAAAATAAAGAATGACTGGATAGATGTGATCTCTGGCTTCTTGTGGAGGCTGTCCTGAGTTGCTTCATCAACCCCCTCCCACTGCAAGATTGCTTTCTGCAATCTGATCTCTACATCTTAGCTCTAATAAGTTCCCAAGCAATCCTTGCTGAAAAGAGCATCACCTAAACTTCAGCCTGTTTGAAATAAATTACCTGCACTTCAACATGTTGTATATTCCTCTTTCAAATTCAGATATTTTCTTCTTTCAGACTTGATCTCTTTCTGCACTCTGGACATACCAGCATTAGTTTTCACGGTGCCAGAAGAATCCACACAGACACTGCTCTGATCTTACAGTAAGCTGCTGCTGAGCTCTGGACCGTCACTGTTACAGATGGCTGGTAATTTAAAGCTACCTCAGATATGTCCATATTACAAGGATTCTTACCATGGCTGCAGCTAGCCATGCCCTGAATTTTATCCAGTTTTCTCCTTAGCTGCTCCCACTTAAAAGCCTTTAAACATTTCCAGTCCTTTCTTCGGGGCAGGGGGATGAGGGCGCTGTGTGTGCAATGCCACAGTGCTGGCTGACTGCTGGAATGAGAGCTGGTGGGAGGCTGACAAATTGCGCGTTGTGTTTCTGTGTGACTGGGTCTGGCAGGGTTTGCTGTGTCAATGGCAGTGCTGTGTAAATAACAACCTGGCTCTTCAACACCTGTGTGGGAATAAGAACCCTCAAAATGGAGATCTGCTGTGGGAAGTGCCAGAAACCCCAATTCACTTCCCCAGTTCCTCTGATCTCTTTGAGTCCTGTGGGAGTTAAAGTTGCCCTGTGGATCCTTTTAGAAAGTTATGATTTCTTTTCAGTTGTCACCTCCTTTTCTGGAGAAGGATTTATTCAAAGAGCAGACAGACATACACTGCCTTCGGATACAAACACATGGATTGCCCATCTGCCCACCAAGCAGTCACATGCTCAGCAATTCAAATAAAGGCCACCTGGTACTGGATGAATAAAGTGACAATCCTATTCAACTGATAGTAGGCAGAAAATGTACTGCCTTCCCTTCTATTTTCTACTACATTATGGTTTGCAAATTCCCATCATTCTGAACAATTCAACATCAACAAAAAGAAAGATCTGAAGCTGAAGTGGGCTGAATGCTTCAAAAACCACATAAATTAGTTCATGTTCATTTTGACAAAGAAGGTGGTTTGGGACTGCAGCGACTCATTTCTGTTGATGAAATTGGCTCGCGAGAACCTCAGGCGTGTCATTTTACCTTGTAGTGCATCAGATTTCAATGTAAATAATCACAGTTTCATAGCACTTAACTCCTGAGGATAATGATACTAATTTAATGGTAAATCATTTTGAAACCCTGGGGAGGGACATGTACTCTATAAATAAATACATATTGAAGGAAGAGGAAAGCTCAGGCCTAATCTCCTTTAATAGGTGTGACACCACAAATTCGATTTTTCCTCAATTTACATGGATGTTGACTATGTTATAAATAGTTGCTCATATGTAATTTCCCACACAAAGATTAAGAAACATGTATTTTGCCTATGAATATCATCTTGGTGTCCCTGGGACAAAAGACATGACACCTTCACAACTGTGAGTGGTGCTACATCTCTCAAGACCAGGCTCATCTCAGAACACAGATATTTACCTGTAACAACTCATTAGGTTGTGGTGGTCAAGAGAGGTCCTGACCTGCCCATTGTTGCGCTGTTTCTTATACAAAAATTCAGTTCAGATTCTGGGAAAAGCAGCAAGATGCTGGTAAATGTTATCATCATGCAGAGTCCAAGGAACTAGAGATATCAGATTCCAGCTGTTCACCACCCTTGTTATTACTGCAGGAAAAACAGCTTGGACAACACTCTTGAAGAGTACAGAATAAAAAAAAAGAAGTGTACATAAGGTTAACAACTTGTTCTGTTCAGTAAGTCACTCATTGCAACTTTATATAAAGAAGACATTTGAAAGTCTATTGAAATGTTTTCTAGTTTAGTCTTCTCTTCCTATTAATCTCTCTTTTCTTTTCTTCTTTTTTTTTTTTTTGCCTATGATGTGTGAGTGTCAACATAAGGGAGCCCTATAAATCACAGTAAGAAATAAATAGTCCCATTTAATCTTGCAGGGGGATATTAAACTTTCACTACCCCTAACTTCATATTATTCCTTCACAGACCCATTCAATACTTCAGTAGCTTAATGTGGTGCAGGACTAAAACTGGGACTTAACTCACAGCAGATGAGGCTTAGAAAAGCGGACCCAGATGTCTATTTTGTGCGCCCACTTTCAGTCACTCTCCCATCTGACTTTTACTAAGTCTTTCTAACACTAGTTACAGTTCAAGTGTGATGTGTTTTATTTCTGAGATCACCTCATAAAAGAATGTATGTGCCATTCAGCTGAGCTTGGAGGAGCACACAGGAGCCTGTGCCTCATGTTGGGCAAGGGCAACCACAGAGGGCTTCAAATGCACCTGCCACTCTTCCCTCTTACAGACCTTTCCAACTCTCCTGTTTTCATACTACATTTCCTGTTGGGCAGAGGTTAAAAACAAATTCTGCCTCTGTGCTTTCAAGAAGCTCAAAACATGAATTTTTTGGACAGTGTAATAGCAGGAGAGAGCACCCCAAACTTCCTGCAGTCCCCAAGGTCAGTTGGAAGAGCAGGCTACCTTCTTCAGTCTGGGGATGTCAGGAAAACAATGAATGAAATTCTTTTTATCTTCCTTTTCTCCTTTTGTTCCCCCTCCCCCAAAATAGTGATCAGCTGAACACTAAAAGTGCAAGCATTATTACTGCTGGGTTTTGCAAAAGCAGAATATCTTCATAAACTGTACCTGAATTTGGACACATGACCATACCTTGCTCCCATGAAGCTGTGCTGAATCAAGTCAGGTTTTAGGAAAAAAAACCAGATTATTTTCCACTGTCTTTATTCTCTTGTAGGACCCATCACTGTGAGTGATTAATAAATTGTTGTTTATTAACAACAGTTAATAAAGGGGTTCTCTGGTGTCCTTGCTGTTCTCTTTAGATAACATCTAGGAGAACGAATCAAGCAATTAGCCAGTTAATGTGCTGTGTGTCAGTACTTCAGATGGATGTTGATTGTGCTCTTCCTTGCCCTGAATCACACTGGAGCCATTTCACTTATCAAGGGAGCAGAATTGCTCCCAGGAACAGCATCCTCATTCATTATTTATATACAGAGCATGCTCTTATATTACAGCAGGATTTGTCTGGATCCACTGTGTGTTGTGGATCTCCTCCTTGCTGGGAGGACAGAACAGTTTGATAGACAGGGCAGTGGTTCTGGCAGCCCCAGGAGCAGTGAGAACTTCAGACACTGGGAGGAGAGAGGCTTTGGTCCCCTCATCAATGCAGAAGCTCCCACTGAGTGGGAAAAATTTAATAGACCACCCAGTTTGCATAGAAATCACAGTTTGTCTGTAGTTTGGGCATACAAAGTTCACATCCATGGAAGCTCAGAGGCATGCAGGAGGTGAATTAGGTTCAGGATTAAAACTCCATATTGTAACTGGAGGTTGGAAGAAGAGGGTAGGGCTTTGGAGGGGAAGGGAGATGAGAGGAGGTAACCAGTGAAGCTCTGAAAGGACTGGCACCTTCTTGGAGCCCCTGGCCTTCTCCAGAATGCCTGCAAATTCAGCTAACACAGTCCCTTCATTGCATGCTCCGGGCCTGTCCCCATTAGAGCATTCCAGGAAAGGGCACAAAGGGCAGCATTATTTCTGGGAAGTAACTGCTGTGTCACTGAAAGAGGAGGACAAAGGAAAGCACTTCCCAGGGACAATGAGAGGCTTTGTGTCTCAGGAGGCTTCCCAGTCCATTAGCATCGGGGGAGGACAATGGCCTTGTTTGGAGGAGAAGGTGGCCTTGCTGGTGGCCCTGTCCATCACTGGCTGGGGCACTGCTCTGTAAGGACGGACCCTGAACAGGCTGATTCATGGACAGACAGCCCCAGGACAAACAGCCCCAGGGCCCTGCTGGCAAGGACAGACCATGGCAGGGCTGGCAGCGCTGGGCTGATCCGGGATACCGAGCACCTTCCTGAGCCCAGCCTAAAGCCTGTCCTGTCTGCTGGCAGGCAAACCAGGAAAGGCTTGTCAAAGGGAAGCACGAGAGTGGTGGGAGTTCCCTCTGCAGCCTCACTCCTGGATAATTTCATGCTCAGTAGGACAGGCACAACTGAGGTATCATCTTCATGGGCAGCTCCTGGGGAGGGTCAGCAGGCACCTTTCTCCTGCACAACTTTATAAATAGCCTCCAACAGAGCTGAATGAAAATAGAGGGTTTTTTGGAAAAGAAAGTGCCAGCATTTGCTGAACAAGAGTGTTACACACTTTAAAAGCATTGATTGTTTTCCTCCATTTGTGACAGTTTCAGCTAATTTGCTCATTCTGAAAGTCTTGGTTATGCTTTTAACAAAAATATATGTTTGGTCCATTTTAAGACACACTGGAGTTTTCCTTTTTGAAGCAAATTTAATACACTTTACTCTAAAATAGTTCATAGATTCCTCAAAATTCCACATTGCAGTACAATGTACAGTTTGTTTTTTCATCCATGAACCAGTTCCTCTGATCAAAAAGTTTGTTTCTCATTTTCAAACGGTCAATTTATTTTGTGAAATTGTCACCACCACTGCAGAAGACCAAAAGCTTTCAGCTTCTCTCTGGAGAGAGCTTTCTTTTGTGGAGCTCATGTTCTGTGGCCTTTTCTAAGCAGAACCCATGAAATAGTCTTTGATGTTGAAGAGGTTTTGTGGAGCAATACAAAATCCTTGTCAGAAATATGGAATAGATTTACCCAAGATCTGAAACAGAAAGTTTATCTTTAGTTCTCCTTTGCAAGCACTTGAAAATGGGATGGACTTTAGTTTTATCAGGAAAATCTCCCTTTGAGAGATAAATGGATTTGTGAACCCAAATGGCCTTTACCATTTACAGGAGGTGAAAAGAAGTGTACTTTGTTAAGAAAACATGAAGTCATGTTTAAATTGCATCAGTAGGGGATCCACTGAGTGTTTGACATTAAGGAGCTGAAATACACACGAGGCCTGCCTCAGGTTCTGTGCAGGGAGAGCCCATTTGGGATTGGGGTGCACATTTGGGTAGGTGCACCTTCCAGTTTTCCTTCAGTAGAAGAAGCCCAGAGAAGCACAACAAATAGGTTCAGTTTACCTTCATACATCAGTTCTGATCCGACCAAATGCTCAAGTTTAGCTGTGCATGATCATAAAACACATCCATGTCCATATGCACACTGTCTTGGATTCTAAGGTGTTTTGTTGGGAAGTAGAAATATTTTGTTCTTGGAGCCAGAGGGAGCAAAACTGTCTAGTCTCACCATCAACATGTTTTCTTAACTTTAAATAAGGTTAAGAAAGGGAGTAATTCAACCGTGGCAACTCTAATTGGCTACAAGTATAATCCAATAACCTAATTTCACCCATATTGTTAGTTGAGTTAATTGGACCTGCACAGCCACCAGCTAAATATATTGGTGTATGCAAATGGTGAAACTAATTTCCTTCATAAACCTTTCTACTGCCAAAGTAGGAATTAGGTAGAAGGGGTGGGGGGAAGAAAGGCTGTGCTGACGCTGTTGCTTCAAAAGATCAATTCTTTTCCAATTATTTGCTCTCTTTAGATAGTCAGGACAGAAAACATCATTAATTCCCTTAAATAGAGAGGGGGAAGGGAAGTAATTTCATTTCCACTTGAAGAGACTGCAGAGCAGAAGTGATTGAGCCTTTAGCTTCTCAAAATGAGTTCCTGGGTACTGCAAGGACTGGCATTTCCTGCAGGGAGAAGGGCAAGCTGATCTTCACTCTAACATTGCTTTCAGTAGGGTCTTTTGCAGTAGAGGCTTTGTAGTTTGTGCCATGCTGTGTATCAGCCAAATCCATTTCCACTGCTAGCTTAAGAGGCATCCAAAACATCTCCTGGCGATGAGGAGGAGGACTGACAGTCAGGCTGTGTGTCCACGTGTCCACACACAGGATAATGAGCAACCTGATCTGGCTGAAGATGTCCCTGCTTGTTGCCGGGGATTGAACTAGATGACCTCAAAAGGTCTCTCCCAGCCCAAACCATTCTGGGATTCTATTATAATTTCTTTTTTGCCATCAAAATAGGGGACAGTGTTAGAAAGTGAAGCACTGATGTGAAGCCCAGTTACTCCAGCAAGCAAGGACATGATGGCAGCAAGGCTCGGTAACCCCAGTGCAAAGCTGACAGTGTGGAGGTGAGGACCAACATCCACATCTGTAAATTTCGGCATAAAAATGTTGGCTTAAATCTTCAGGATTCCCTGTTATTATTCAGCTGATGCTTTGCATTTTCTTCCCGCTGATTTTCAGGATTCATGACTATGTCTTTGCAGAACATCAAGTCCATGTACCCTCTCAATTACACTTGGCTATTAAATTTTCCCTCTTGCAGATTGGAAGAGTTGTGGGTAGATCACTCTGATGCTTCTGTACTTGCCTCATGCATGCCCCCACAAAGCTGGCTGCAGCCATGAGCATGATAGCAGCAGCAGCAAGTATTAATCTCAGCTTCCATCTCTCATAGGCAGTCCCAAATGAGACGATGTGCACATCCTTGGGTGTCTTTCAACTGACTTTGGAGCAGGCCTGCTGTGAATTGGGACTTGCCCTGTGTGAGGGAAGGAAGAGATGCTGCTTGTGATTACTATTTGAACTTGATAAGGGGATGAGAAGGAAAAGGAAAAAAAGAGTTTTGAGGCAGTTAATGCTTTCCACAGTTACACTTGAATTTCAGCCCCTGCTAATATTCCCAGGGAAATCACAACTCACATGCATACACACACACAGAGGTTTAATTTCAGCAGTAAATGAAGTCATAATGCAAACAGAAAGCTAACAGCGGGGAAGGCTATGCTTGGCCAGGTCTGCTCGTACTACAAGTAATACATATGCACCAGTGCAAAAAACTGGCCCCAGAGAGCAGTTAAGTCTTTCTAGCAGAAACACACACTGAGAAGGCAAGCGTTACTTTTAACTACAGCTTCCTACAACAGAAAGTGCTGTGGTCTTCTCTGGGATCAGAAAGGGAAGGGATGAGGGAGGGCAAGACCTACAGAAATCAGGTTGCAAACGACTCTGCTTTTAGGAAGCAGAGACACTGGGGCAAAACGACATTTGCAACAAAAATGTTGGATTTAACTAGTCTGAATTATGCACATGTTTGTTGCCTGAATGTTGAAAATGGGGAAATCACTGCAGAGTGTTCAGCAGAGGGCTGGGTGGGGAGAGTGAGAGGTGAGGAGGTCATAGCATCACCTCTGCCTATGAAAGCTGATGTTGAGCCGACACCTGGGAGCTTCCAGCTGAAGGAAAGTGTTTATGGATTGGCATGGTCCAGCATGGGCTGGGCCAGATCTTGCTCTGGAGAAGACAACAGTGTCCCTGTGCTGCACACAACAAGGTTAGGCTTGTTTTTGTTTTGTGAGCTTGAGAACTGCGTGATTCAGGCATGACCTACATGGGAACAATGTGTAACTGGAAACATGAGGACTGGGCAGAGTGGGAGTGGGGCACAACCTGTTCCCTGTGGAGCAGCAGAGCTGCCCTGAGGTGTCCTCAGCTGTGCCCTTGTGCTGCAGGGCTGCCACTGTGTCCCAGCCAGGGAGGAGCAGATGGCACAGCCACCCCTTCCTGTAGCACATGGCCCCGTGTCTTGCAGAAACTGATGCTGGATTGGGCTATGGATCTGAAATCTGAGCTGTTTTTTTCTGAGCAATCCAGGCTGTGCCACACTGTCAGATGTGGTGGGGCTGGTGACAGGATCTGAGAACACCTGGGCACATGTCCTGTGAGCTAAATAAGGTGTTGTGCTGGGTTTGGCTGGAGCAGAGTTAATTTTCTTCCCAGTAGCTGGTATGGGGATGTGTTTTGGATTTGTGCTGAACACAGGGTTGATAATATAGAGATGTTTTTGTTATTGTTGAATGGTGCTTACACAGATCCAAAGCCTTTTTTGCTTTTTGTATTGGCATGCAACTGACACTTCTTTAAAAATAAGGCTGAATTAAGAAAATAAAGATGATATAAAGTCAGGGTGTATGAAAGATTCTGAATTTTATGAAAGAGTTTACTTTTTCCCCCACAAAAACCTAATACTTGACATGCATCATACCAGGATTGGAAACATACAGAAAATGTTTCAGCAGCAAATAATTCTCCATTAACAACAATGACATGCCAGGACAGCTTTAAAGGTTTTTTTTCTTTTTTTCAACTTTTCTTACTCCAGAAGGAGAGCAAGCTTTCTTGTTGCAGTCTTAAGCAAATATTTGGAGACCCAAATGAGTACATTAGCAGTGATGCCATCATTAACAGCAGTGACAAGAAAGTGTCAGGGTTGCAATTTTTATGTTTTTTAATTGGCCCTACATTTCTATTGTCAAAACATTTACCCAAGGGTGTGATTAATAATAATAGGTGACAGCTCCAATTATCCTCCAACTTATTAGAAAATATCAGCAATCAGATATAATCTATAAAAGCACAGCTTAAGCTGCTTTTACAAGTTTACTGTGACAAGAATAAATACAGAGATAAAAATCTGAATTAAAACTCCTGCTTATTTTAATCAGGGTTTGTTTGTTTTTTACTTTAAGCATCATGGAATGTTTATGTATACACCAATACTTATCTGAGGATCACCAAACATTTTGCCTGCAGTTTTACTGAGCTCTTTAAATCAGTCCCTGACATGACCATGACATTGAGAAGCAAAGTCATCTGCTGCTGTGTTAGTCATATGCAGCCCATCAGAGTTTTTGAAGGATAAAAATAAAACTGCACAACCCCTAAATAAAATTGAGTGAAAACAGGAGCTATCTTACACATCTGAGTCAGAGATTTTCCTTTGCAACCAAATAAAAGCAAGCTTTGTGTCTCCATATGTTTCATTTCCTTCCATCTTTTCTCACGTGGTGCATGGTAATACATTTATCTTTTTCCTATTTGTTGTTTGCAGTGGGTTCATGGACCACCTTCTCTTCTCCAAAGGAAAAGTAGCTGTTCTTGGCCCCAGGAAGAGGTGAGTTTAGTGGCTGTGGGATTGGCTTAGGAAAGGATTTAGGGGAATTTTTGTCTCATCATTGACAAACCTTGTAGCACTGTGCCATGCAGGACATGTAGTGCAGGTACCAGTGGCCACAAGACACCTTCCAGAGCCAATTGCTGATCTTTGTCCATGACATCTTCCCAGTTCTTTACAGATGAAGAATCCATATCTCCACCCATCTTCCCTTGAAAAATTTTGAAGACTTTAATTACATTATGTAAACAACCTTAGTGTTGTTAAACTTTTAAAACTTTTTAAAAATCTTGGTCTCAATCCTATCATTTAAACTAGAGAGTGACATGCATTTTGAATGGATAATGACTAAATCAGGGGAAAAAGCCCTTCATAGTTTCTGGGCCTTAAAATGTTTAAAAAACCATTCTCAGACACCTAGAGTATTGCTGTGACAGGTGTGCTGTTGGCAAAGACAGGGGCTTTGTTTGATCCATAAATTATTGAAAGGATCCCGGATCCAAGCGCTCCATCTGTGTTATTTTTAATTGGGATGTCTCACAGGAATGGTGACCATGCAAAAGTCATGAGCTTCCTTGAAAAAAGGCAGCTGAAATCTCCTTACCTTAAGGGCCTTTGGGCAGCACTTTGCTTAAACATGTATTTATCATTCACTGAGTGACAAGTTGTGCTGACACACAGGAGATTCCTAAGATACTGAGGGCTGGGCCAGTGTGCAAGTCCTTTTGGCAGTTTAAGAGTTGGGTCATTAAAAATACCTCATCAATGAGCTGTGATTCAAGTTGGTTCTGTTGGGCTTTTATTTTGTGTGTGTGTTGGATATTTTGTGTGCATGTGTATGTGTTGTTTTTTTTTTTTTTTTTTTTTTTTTTTTAATTAGGGACCAGGTAAAGCTTCTCTAGAGGGAGGGAGGGAGAGAGGGAGAGGGAGGTGTATACAGTGATGAGGTGTGTGAAAGGATTCTGAGCCCTAAAGTACTGCATCTAACATCCTTCTGCTGCTTATTCTGCACTTTGATTATGTGAACATCCTGTTCCCCTTTCTAATCCCACTAAACTGTGCGTCTCATTGATTTCCCATGCAGTAAAGTCAATATATGCTGCTTAAAGACTTACTACCTTTTATATATTGTTTTAATTTTGCTGCCAGTCATTTTCATTGACCATTGCTTTTGTACATGAGGCTGAAAGATGCAAAGCGTGCAGTCTTCTAGGTTGTAAATCACTTATATATTTACTAATCCCTCTCTTTTCTACTGCTTCTAAATTTTATTTTTATTTTGTTTTTTTCCTTGTTCGTTTGTTTATTTTTGGTTTTGCTTTTGGTGTTTGTTTTTTTTTTTTAATGTGCTCACAAGTGAAAGCTAATGGGACTTGGGCCATCCCCCTCTGTTGGGACAACACAGCTGACAAAGTGCAGTGGCACTGCAGCCCACAGAGCTCCTCAGGGTGAGTTCCTCCACCTGCTCCACCAACTTCCCTGTGACCTGGCTGCAGCAGAACAGGCAGCATATCACACCCCAGCCATATAAATCCATTGGGTAAGTGCTGTTACCTTGAAGACACTGTTTTGGGAGAGGAATAGCTGGAAGATGAAAATAAGCATCAAGATGCAAAAGGTGAAAATGAACTTTTGGATATTACAGAAATTAGGGAGAAAGAATAAGAATCTCTCTAGCTGAGATGCCTGGATGAGAATCTATCAGGCAGCTGCATTATCAATCTTATTATATTAAGCATAAGTGTAAACACTGAAAAATTCATGAAGCAGAATGAAACAGTAAAGCCTAGTTAAAACCCAGAGCTCTAGTTTGATATATGCAGTGCTGACAGGATAAAGTGGAAGGAAAGAAGGAGAAAGAGCAAGGGCAGTTTTACATGCTCTTTCCTTCACAGATTCCTTGAGATGATTTGCATTCATGGAGTTCAATGCTGTAAAGTCAATCTGTGCATGCTGCACAGGGCACATCTCACTGGTTCACCCTGGAAATTCCTCTCCTCCCCTCTTGGCTGCAGGGAGTGTTTGCTTTGGTCAGACTGCTCAAAGTACAGTCTTGGATAGTGTAGACGAAGGCTAGGCTTACCAAAAGCTGGGAGTATGAGGAGAGAATTTAGACATTAGATGAGGGAGTCAGACTTGTCTGGGAACTCTTGGGAAAGAGGCCAGGAAAGCGTCAGAGAGGTGCCAGTGCTGGGAATTGAACTCCTCTGTTGCAATGGGCGCTCTGGACAGTGAAGGCATTTCCAACTCAGTATCTGCAGCATTTCCATGCTTTATATCTTAATGTACCTACCTGTGATGGGCATCCTATGGATATTGCAGTGTCAGGGGTATTCCAGTGAATGGGATCTTGGATGTCCCACCCATGGGCCATGGAGGACCACACCTCTGCAGGTCTAGGCTTTGTGTTGGTGTGTGTGGGCACATCCACATGCAAGAAGACTCATCTCCAGTTTCACTGAGTGCATTTACTACTGGGATTCAATAAAAACAGCTCATAAAAACTTCCCCCTCTCTGTGGCTGTGCAGAAAATACCAATAACAAGGAGAAGTATCTGAGCTTTGACTCCATATGCACAAAGAAAGCATAGAGCTTTTTAATACTGAGGCTTTAAAGAAAGACCCTGCATATGAAAAGGAGGGGGAAGTAAAAAGAGAACCAGCAAGAGGTTGTATGGAATGAGACAACACACTGATGAAAATTTATGGAAACCCCAGTGAATAAACCAGCTGGATATTATATATACAGGGAAAGAGAACAAATGCAAGTTACTGGTGCCAAAGAAGGGCTGAGTGTTTTGCTTATGAAGATACGTGTGAGGTAAAAGGAATACCTACTTGTAGTACAGGGGCAATTTCCTTGAGTTTGGGGTGTCCAAAGAACCAGATCTTTTTTTATGCCTCATTTTTCTTCATCTAATTTTGGCTGTTCTCTGCTATTGCCTTTGAGGCCCCAATGGACACAGCCCAGCAATCAGTTCTCTTTACTTTAGGTGGACAGAAGGAAACCTCTGGAGGACTTTTGCCTGCCCTCCTCTCCTACCCCATCAGACAGGGCTCAATCTGGGCTGCATGAATATGGGCAGAGAAATGTCTTCATGCCAGGGCTTTCTTTAGGCCACTAAATGTTGGAATGAAGAGATTTGGGGAAATCTAGTCCCCAGGAAATTACTGAGGCATTGCCCTCCCGTTGTCCAAATCTTCCATAAATGCATAGTACTGGGAGCAGTTTTCCTCCTCAAGCACTATGATGCTCTTCCTTCATCCCCAGCTCTGCTGGCCAAAACAAACCTCCTGCACTCAAATCAATATGCCTTCCTTCTCTTAACTGCAGGACTAGGAAATGAGGTACAGAACATTGTCCTGCATGTGGGGAAACATAACAGGATCTTTTGCCTGGAGAAAAAGAATTTTTTTTTTCTTTCTTCTCAGTAAATATAGAGTGCAAGGGTTTGGAGTCTGTATTTAAGTTATTTAGTGGTGTAGGTGTTGACAGGGGATTTGTGGCATTTAGTTTCTAATTGCTGGGTCTTGCCTATATAAGACACTGAGGCCTGAAAAGTAGTCTTTCTCATCTATCCTAAACCAAAATTTTTGGGTTGCAAAGTGGAGGAGACTTTTTGAGGCAGGCAGTCAATCAGCCAATCAATCAATCAATCAATCAATCAATTAATCAAAGTACCTGTTGTGTAAGTATGTTTATTTTGATCTACACAGAACTGAAGTTGATCCAAACCCAGGGGCAACCACATATCAAGGCTCAAGAACAAAGTGAAAACCAGCAAAGGTTCTAAAACCTGAGTAAAGAATCAAACCAGTAGCTATCTTGTGATGACAGAATTTTAATGGGTATGATAAACACTGACATACATAGACACAGGCACACAGTTATGCACAATTTGTTTGAATAGACTCATTTATTCCCCTTATCTCAAAGACAACGTTAAAGCAAAAGCTGACTAAGTCCCTGGCAGATACCCCCCAGTTTAAGACTGATATTGATGCATTTTGATAATTTGTCTTTATAAGTGGCATGATAAAGTAATGGAACTATTCAGAGGGTTCATCTGTTTTCCACCAGATGGACTTTTGCTGCATGGCTAAGCCCTAAATTCATCTGCATAGTGAGAAGTAGCTATAACCTGTAGAGACTAAATAAGCAGGAGTCAAGCTTCATTACCTGAACTTAATCTGGAATAAAAAAGTTAGCAAAACTGGTACCATTTTATTATGAACAAGAGGACTTATATTGTATGTGTACCTCTGAAAATTCTGTGCAAGTTTTTCAAGTAAAACATGAAATCTATTTGCATGCTATGACATCTTTATTTGCAATTCATCAAGAAATCCACTGATTTCAAGGCTGCAAATGTGAAATAATTGTCTCCTTAGCACCACTGACATTTGTAGACCTGTTTCAGCTTTCATTTGGATGAGGCATAAGGCCATTTTGTAGGGTTAAAAACCTAATTTGATCCCTTTTGAACTTCTTTCAAGTAGTAGGACCTGCTTTGATGAAATCGTTTAGTTATTACATTGACCACATTATGAACATACAGTCTCCAGTGACACTGTAGGCAGGAGCATCTCTGCTTTTCTTTTTTTTTTTTTGTCCTTTGTCTAGAATTTTACACCTCATGTCAATTGTTTGAGTTGTTCAAAGGGACAGCCACTGACTTTATATCAAGGCATTTTGATAGCTTCACCATGGGAGCTTTCATCTTTACTCACATTCTTTAAAAATAACTCAATGTGGAGGAAGCCCCATGGTGAGAAAAGTGTGCTGTTTAATGCTGAATAATTGCCACACAGTTTTCTGTCCACATCTTTACACACTGACCTAGTCCTTGCACACACACATGCATTCTTAGATAAGGACATTTACTAAGTATTTTCAGACATTTGTACAAATGAATCTGAGACAAAATTTCAGCCTCCTTGATATTCATGAGAGGCAGTGGAAATGTGTTCAGCCATCTCTCAGGCTGCAAAGATGAGGGAATCAAGGCTCTGATCTGAGCTCCATCAGGCTATGGGGAGAGGCAGCACATCCCTGACCTGCTGCAAGGAAGAAGGATATATGCCAATGAACTATGCTCTTTATGAGAGACATTCAACATTCTTGTACTGTCTTCAAATGAGATTCAGAAATGGGAGAACCCATAATTTTAGTAATCTCCAGGGTTTTTTTTTCATTTATTAGTCCTCTGGATGCTTTCATTTTGGCTAGCATGAATAATTTTTAACTAACTTTTCCCTAAGAAATTGCCTTACAGTTCCAAATCTTGAGAAGATGTATGTTCTGGAAATAGTGCCATGCTCTGTCTCGAGGCTCAGGAGGGTTGCAGCATGCACATCAATATGTGGGGTAATTGATACTTTTCCCAAGTGATGTGATGAGTCATGGCCCTCACAGGGATTTCTGCATCCAGGCTTGGCACAGCAAGCAACTTAAATTGAAGTAACCAATGAAAAAACACGCTGCACAATTTTGGTGTGTCCTTTACTTCTATACAATCTTGGGAAAAAAACCCCAGCATTTTATTTGCCCTGTTGTGACTTATTAAACCTTTGAAAGTTACAAACTCTCCTTCTCCCAAAAATAGATGTAAAAGATGACTTATAAAATGTTTGGGATAAGGAATATTGATGCCATTATAAACAGTAACAAAGCAAATCCTTCAGTCCTGCCAAATTCCAAGTCATTGTATCAGTTCTGGTTTTACTCAGGCTAGTCCACCAATTATGGGGAGATAATGTGAAAGAAATTACATTTCTACTAGCCCTGGTTTTCCATTAGTCTGAAAATTGCAAACATTCTGATTTAGTAGCAGTTTGTATTCACTTTGTGGGAGTGTAACATTGCAGTCTCACTAGCTGGAAAGGAGATGAATTCATACTAGCCAAGAATCTGGCCCTTAATGTACTTAGATGTACTTTTGGTAATGAGCAAATTGATTCTGATAATAGCAGAATCAACCCAAATAGCACAGGAAGCTCTTAAGGCCAAGTCCTTGGTAAGATTCAGAAAGAAAGATTGGACATTTATGTGGATAATAAGTTTATATGGAGTCAGTCTGTCTGTTAATCTCCACCATGTCAAACTGACCCTTCTGTAGATTTTTGAGAGCTTTTCCCAACTCTGTTTTCCATTGAAAGTACCTGCTGGTATGAGATATTAAGAAATATGTTTTGGAGTCCTTACAATTTGAGCAGCATTCCAAGTGGGTAAGGTTCACTGTGATGTCTTTGAACATGAAAAAATCACCAAGCACAGCCCATGTATCAGAGACCAGCAGCTCAGGTGGTGAATGGCCACCTCTGTGTCCCAGGCCTCTCTCAGCTTGGATAAGTAAATTTTACCCACTATATCTGAGAGGTATTTCCCACTCTGGTTAGGACTTTGCTCCAAGGTGTTGCTGTTTCAAGAAGAGCTCAGTGCTTTCCTCAGCACTGGGAGCCAGTACTCTTCCTGGGGACACTCTAGCCACCATGGGACTGGGTTCAAAGTCGCTCAGGTGTGACTGCACTGAGTCAAAGCTCCATGAGAGAAAGCCAGAAAAAGACAATTCTTGTATGTAGTATGGAGACAGTACAAAATGTGGTGCAGTAGATGTTAACACATAATCTGTGAGGTGCCCATGAAATCTGATTTTATACTGGACTACATTCCAGCCTGTTACTACCTTGTTTGAGCAGGCATAAATTCCTTGTAAAGCCATTTTGATTTTTGCATCTGACAAGTTACTCTTGTATATCTGCTAATCTTCTGTTTCCATCCATATTTTTCTTGCAACGATATCTATCATTTTATGATCATGCTGACAACTGCCAGTGCTTAAGCTGAGACAGAAATTACAACTGAACATGGCAATCCACCCTTCCATTTCAACCACAACCTGGGAGTATGAGATTGCAGCAGGACCTTCATTTCCCTTGTTAGAGCTGCAGCATTTGGGGCTGATGAAGTTGGCAGTAAATCCATCACAAAAGAACCTTCTCCAATATATTATCTATCAAGGCACCATAATGAACATCTGCTGGGGATTGTGATCTGTGTGCAGTGAGGCAGCAGCTGTTACACTGCTGGGCTGATGTGCATTGGTGTTCACTGTGCTTGGTGAGGGCAGCCATGAGAAAGCAGAATCGGGGTTTTGCTGAGCTTTTCCTCACACACATCCAGGACAGAGACCCAGGCTGCTTGTGGGCCCAAAGGGCTCTGCAGGGTGCACTGAGAAAACAACACCTCAGCCTGCCAAGCTGCCCAGCAGCTGTACACCCTTGGCTGAATCCTTGGAAAATAAAGGTCTATGATGAAAGAAGATCACAAACAGGATTCATTTTACTCTGCCATGACAACTGATGCCAGCTGACTAGAGAAAAGCTGTTTCCCTCTGACTCCAAAACATGTAGCACAATTGACAGGTGAGCCTGCACTCAGAGATGTGTGGTGTTTTGTCACCCATTGCTACACTGACCATGACAGAGGATCTGCAGGGCACATAATGCCATAAGTTGGAGATGCACAGCTGCTCTGGCTTCCTGACAGCTTGAAAACACATTGATAATTTATGAACAACTTCAGAATGTAGAAATGTCTGCAGTGGGTAAAAAGAAAGCATGTGCTTTCAGGGTAAAATGTAAGAATACTGAAATCTTTGTGTGAGGGATTGGTCACTGTCACCTCCTTCTGAAGGACCTTCAAGAAAGGACCAGAGTGAACATCTTTCAAAACAGTCATGGGTTAATTAGTCTCTCTCTTAAGTGACTGAAGGAATGGAAAGCAATCTGTGATCAGCAGCCCATAGCTGTGGTCTGTACAGATTAAGGCAGTGAAAAGAAATGCTTCCTACTACATTGAATAAGGAATACAAACAGACAGGGCAGCTACTCTGAATTCAAATAGACAACCAGACTCAAACTGTGTGTGTGGGTTGTTTGTTTGTCTTTGTTTTCAATTCATGATAGGAATGGCCCAGACCTCAGCATTACCCAGACATCATGCAATACAAGCAATGTTGTAATATGAATAGACAGGGTCTCTTGGCTTTTTATTTCCTTGACTGTAAAGCATCTGAATAGCAGCATAAGCAGCTTGGCTGATATGCTCATAGGGAAGGAAAAGTTCATGCACTTGATGAACAAGTTCATGAGGTATCAATCCCTCTGTCCCCTTGCCAAGGATCATGTTTCTCTTTAGTATTCAGTCTAATCTTACAGAGATTCCTGCATTTCCTT
Source organism: Ammospiza caudacuta (assembly GCF_027887145.1). Lineage (NCBI taxonomy): Eukaryota > Metazoa > Chordata > Aves > Passeriformes > Passerellidae > Ammospiza > Ammospiza caudacuta. The sequence goes on along the minus strand of NC_080601.1, from coordinate 28,723,850 downwards.
TCCAAGACACATCCACACACCCTTCTGTCAAAGATCAGACATGTGGAGCTTTAAAACCTGGATTTTAAGGACTTTGTTTTCTTGAACTGTATAGGTTTAGGGATTTTCATAAGAACTGGAGAACTGAAACTGCCTCTGTAATGGATCATGGAGTCCAAGGAATTGTCAGTGCCAGACATGGAAATATGATCTGTTCTTGATTAACAGTGGGGTGGAGAGAGCTGATTTTCAGTTTTTCTCCTTTGTAATGCATCTTACTGCTGTCATTCTAGGGTGTGAGGCACCTTGCAAAATCTATGGGGTTCGAAAGGAAGGAGTCTGAGGTTTCTTTTTATTTGCTAAAGTCTGTCTACTCCTAATCTAATAGAACACAGATATGTGATGGGATTTATACAGCTCCAATTTGTCTGATTTGCAGACAAAGCAGGAAACAGCTGGGATGAAAATGAGCTACAGGGAATTGTGAATTCCTCAGGGAAGATGCCTGGAGAAGAGTTTTTCTTCAGGTGGAGGTAGACTATCAGAAAGAGACTTTTTCCTCAAAGATAAGGCAGGAAAGAGTTCCCCTTTTACCCCAGGGCTTGGGGTTAGCTTCTAGATCAGAAACAATTCACTGGGTTAAGGAAGGCTGGCAGTGCTTGTTGGACCATTTCACAAACCCTTAGAAAATGGGAACATTACCTTCAGTGCCACCCATAGGCAATACTGCTCAGACGACCTTTCCCACACAGTTTTCCCTGCTGAAAGGCCACTTCCCAGCAATTGCTGAATCATCAGCTCCAGTTTACTAGAAAAGCTGTTTGCTTAGCAGAAAATTCCCCGTGGCAATTTAAGTTCATGTCCTGAAAGGAGGTTTTTATTCCCCCTTTTTCTCAGTTTTTTAAATAGACAGTGTTATGTCTCACATTTAAATTCTGGTAAACTGAGAGGTGGAATGGGTTTAAATGCGGGTTTATGCACAAATCTGGATGAGGCAGAACAATCCTCTCCATTATGCCAAGCATATGTGTGACCAAACTCTATCTCATCCAAAGACATTTCCTAGATGGTGAAATTCCAGAGGCTGACTCACAACAGCCCTTCAGAAGAAAGATTTCTCCCTGAACCATGCCTCCATTCAACCCATAAATGCACACCCTATTCTGAGTGCAGCCTCTATTTCCTTATGTCGCAAAGGAATTTATCCTCTTTATAGTCAGGCAAATAAAGGGGAAAATAAAACTTAATTGTTCCTGAGTGAATATCTGCCTCTGGAATTCAGTTGCAAGATCAGAGATAATATAATTAATGTAGGTAATGGATGGATCTGGAAAACAGACTCATTGTGTTGGTGGTCACTAATCAGTACTGTAGATTATTTGTCTCCAAAGTGTCTCTCTCTTAATGAATGGCTCACTGAGGAGCACTCTTCACTACAAAGTCAGGTTAGTTATTTAAAAGGCAAAGTTCTGGTAGTGGAGATAGAAATTGTGCAGCCAAAATTATTCTTTTCCTGGTAGTAAAACTGCTTCCCTAATTGACGTAAGATCTACTGACAAAAGGGCTCTTTTGTGATAATGAGTTGCATCTGCACAGGGAGTTCTGACATTCAGACTGTACAAAGTTGAGTCATCCTGTTTTGACTATGAATGAACAGGGCATCTCTCAATGTCAGTGCAGGGGAATCCCAGTGGTACTTGTAATGCAGGAAATTTCAACTGTGAAGTTAAAGTGTCATTTTAAAACTCTCCTTTATCTGAGTGGAAATGTAATGATTCCTCCCTTCATGGTTTTCCCTTCCCCTTAAGGTATATTTAGGGACCAGTGTGAAATGAGTTTCACTATCTCAACCCTTTGCTCCTTTTTGTCTGAACCAATGCACCACTACAGTGGTAGCAGTGTCCTTTGGCCCAGGGCTGACATCATCTGCTGATTGTCTTTGGTCTGCTCTGTGCTGCCCGTGCAGGTTCCCTCATGAGTGTGAAAAGGAAATTCTGCTCCTGAATTTGAGGGATTAAGGAACGATACATTTTGGTGGATCTCACTGATATGCTTCACTATTTCCATTGAGATGCTCAATTCCATTTTCATAGAATCATAAAAAATTCTGAGAATTCAGGTACTGGAATTTTTATGGCCATACAGAAGTTGGAAGAAATTATCCAAATTCTCTGTCTTTGAATCCTACCAGTGTAGAGTTCGCAGGTGCATGGTGTCAAAACGGCTGAAGTAGATCTTAAACAGAGTTCATGCCTTAAACTAAACTTGAACCAAGCCCTACTCTAATTGCCAAGTTCTAAGTAGAGCATGATCTTTTGGCTGGTGGGACCAAAGGTGGCCAGCTGGGATGCTCCTGTCACTGATTCAAGATGTGGCTGTTTCTTATCACCATGGAAGAACAAAAGTCATGTAAACTTGGCTCTGAGGCAGCCACAGAGACAGCACTTACTGACCTGGTAGGACTGCCAAGATGCTGGAGTGGCTGGGAACAGATCCAAGCTCTGCTGAGCCAAAGCCCAAAACATGCTCCTTTCCGCCAGCCTTAGCACTTGTAAATATCACAACAGCTACTGGATGAGGCACCTTGTACAGAAAACAAGTTAATTGTATGTAACCAATGAAGAGGTATTACTGGCAAAATTGGTCCTCCATGTTTTATAATATTCACACCACGGTTAATTTGGGTTATTATTTCTGTGTCAAAACCTTTCTTAGTTTTGTAGCTGTGTTCCACCAGCACTGTGCTTTCTGCAGGTGTAGCACAAGGACTGCAGGATATTTATACCCACAGTACTTGGAGGCAGTGGAGTATATTAAATTCCAACTCAGTGGAGATTTATTGTGTTCGAATGAACATTGCCTACAGTACAATAACTCCCAGAGATATGAGGAAACATGCTACAGGTACAAGAATTTGCATTTCATAGTTTAGGATTGTAACCGATATGGAAGGTGGTAGAAACCAGAGGCTCAGCTGTGGGACTCTGCTGAAGGTCATTTCTGCTTAGGATAGATACTGCCTGGATTGTGGAATAGCAGAGCCAAGCTGGTGAGGTCTGACTCAAAAGAAATGCAAACAGTTCAACTGTTTTCACAGTAAATATTTGCTAGAATACAAAACCTGAAATTTTGTCTTGTTCATGCTTATTTTTATTTGCTTTCTAGTAAATGACTGAGATGAGAACATGTATTAAATTAATGAATTTTAAACAGAGACCAAATAATACATGTCTTTCATGTAGTATAATACATTACTTTAATACAAATAAACACATTACTTTAAAATATGAGGAATGGAAGCCTAGGAGGGATATTTGTAGACCCACAGAATAGTGACAACGCCATGCAATTTGTCACAAAGAATACAAAGCAAGTCTCTGTGTGTCAAATGATGCATCCTATTAAGATAGCAAAGCAAATATCTCTTCCTCAAGTCAAAGGTTACATAAACACAATCTCCCTCTCTGTGTCAAGGCATTACTCTTTTCTTGAGCCTTTAAATTTGTAAAACACAAAATAAGGAAAGATAGACCTCTGAGAGCCAAGAAAGTCTACGACTTCTAGATAAAGATTAAGTGAGTTTTCTGTTGAGAAAAAAGATTCACCGACCATTTCTGTGCCTTGGTCATCTCTCTGTAGATCCCCAACATCAGGCAAAAGCTGTCCTTCAATTTTCGTGCTAATGTCAGTGGAGAAGCTCTCATGGACTTGAAGCAGGATTTGGGCCTTTGCAAATGATCAATATATAGGTTTAGAGGGAACTGTGCTGTTCTAACTTGCTAGACTCATTTTTATTTATAAATATTTGTTATACGGGAAGATCTCGTTCAAAGCAGGTCATTGGAAGTGGCAGGTGCTCATCTCCCTGCAAACCCTCCTATGACTCTTACCCATACAGAAGCAAAAAGCACCAATTTACTGGGAAAATCTCACCCCCCACCTCCTTGTCAGCCTCTGCTGTTAAAAGAGTAAAATAAAGAGTAGGAGACTTTGAGTAAGATTGAAAAAGAGGAAAAAATATGTTCCCAGTGGGCAAAATACTGCTGACATTCTTAATAATAATGAAACATAAGATCACAGTGGGGCAAAACTGAAATTCATTTTGCATGTCAAAGAATTGGTTGTGTTTAATTTGTTTGGGATATTTTACTAGGCTTTGATTTCTTACAGAATAAGTTCAAGGTTATAAGAAGTTTTGCTAGGACTAAACACTCATAAGGCTTTGAGACAAAAGAGAATAAAACAGAGGAAGGTCTTCCAATTCAGTTTTGATTGATGAAGTCTTTTGTGAAAAATCCTCTTTCTCCTCCTCAGTTTTGCTTTGAATTCATCTTTCAGAAACTAAGAAGGGGCAGTATGAAAAATGATACTGTGGCAGCTATATTTTCTTTTTAGAGTCCTCACTCATCTTTATTCCAAACATCTTGAATTTGTCTAAATGGTTCCCAAATGCTACGGCAGGACTTAAATATCTGCAGTCTTGAGCTGAATTTGACTTTGCTTCTTGCTTAATTATTGCCTTGTAAGCTTTAAACAACCTGATTTTGGTCAAATCATTAAAAAAGCAGTTTTGTTTAGACTCCTGATATGAAAAATCAGTAACAGGGGAACTTCAAAAGCTTCTGAAAGGTCATGATAAACCTCTGGATGATGGGAGGGATTTCATGCAGGTTCTCACATTATGTCCACAGTTTGGAAAGAGAGGAATAAAGGAGCCCTGGGAAATGGGGCACAGAGCTGTCTCCAGGCATGGGAGTGACTTTCCCTGTGCAGTCAGATGTCTCAATGTGCCTTGGGCTGGCTCTCAGCCCCACGGCAGTGAGGGTGTGGGGTGGCTGCGGGGAACCAAGCTGCACAAAGGGAAATATGTTGGATATCAGGAAAAAGTTTTTTACAGAAAGAGTGATAAAGTTCTGGGATGGCCTGCACCGGGAGGTGGTGGAGTCACCATCCCTGCATGTGTGACTGGATATGGCCCTCAGTGCCATGGTTCAGTTAAGGTGTTGGGGCATGGGTTGGACTCAATGATTTTTGAGGTCTCTTCCAACCCAGTGATTCTGTGTATTCTGTGAATTCTGTGAACCACCATGGGTCCACGTATGACGTGTCTCAGTTTTGGCCCTCCTGGATCTCCTGCAGTTTCTCCACTAGATGCCTGTGTGTCCTCTCCAGAGCCTCCAGCTGCAGCTGAGAAAGTCTTGCCAAGCAACCCTTTCCCCTCAGTTTTGAAGGAAAACAAGTTCAAAACACTGCTCCCTTTCTTGGTGCAATTCTGGACTGACCTGAAAGACTGGTGTGGTTGAAATCAGCTCCCCATTTTCCAGAATTTCAAATAAAAGAAACAAAAGATATTCTCCCCTGCCCCAAACCTTTAGGATGACTGACTGACAACTGCCTTAGCTTTTGCTCAGAAAAAAAACCAAAACCAAATAATTTCCGTTTCCCAAAGTGTGAAGAGAGTGTTTCATGATGGGAACTTTCAAACTAAATGGTTTATATGACCCAGTTATTCTTTACCTTTTGGAATTCAAAATAAAACAAAACAATCAACCAACTGCTTTTCTGAAGATAAGCAAGCAGCACAATAAACAAGAACCAAAACCATACGAGTTTGTGAGGAAACAGCCATGTTGAAATGCATGTTTCCCCTCAGACATGCATTTATACAGCCAGATATGCATAAATACAGCCAGATATGCATAAATACATCCTGGCTGGGCAGGACAGGATGGTGTGCAGTTTGCCATGAGGACAGTTTGCTTCCCTTTGCCTCTTTCCCATGGTCCCATGGAAAACCAGGGGTTAATCACAGCCCATGGAAGTGGGATCGTCCTCAGGCTGCCCCAGAGCTGTGTGGCTGTGTAAAGCACCCTCACACACTAAAGAAATTCCAATGACAAGTTTAGAGTATTTTAGATTTTTAAACTCATGCTTAGTCAGTGTACATTCAGCAGAAATTTATGAAGTTTTGCTCTCAAATGAGATGGGAGTGCAAAATTTACACTGGTGTAACTCCAGGAGCATTAATCAAGGAAGAAATTATTTTTCTGATTCTTTTTTGTGTTTCTAATCTAGAAAGAAAATGAATGCAGGTAGACTTGATGATTTGCAAACGTCTGTCTCTTGATTTAAATTGCATTCACACAACAGATACTAAAATGTTTAGTTGTTTGTTTGGTTTTTTTGCTTTATTTAAAAAGCCTTACTGCATTGTGGTGATTTTTTAAAAAGCAGAAATAACCAATTTCATGAAAACTGTAAGTGTGAAAAACCAATGAATTGCAAAGTGCAATAAATCATTTCTCCAAGGAAGTTCACCTATTTCAATTTTGCTCTCTCTTATGCTGGCTGCAATGCTGAGTGTAACTACTGAGGAACAAAGTTTTTTTCATAGGTTCTTTTATTAATAAGAACAGAATATGACCCACTAGCTAAACAGAAAAATATTGACATTTCTTTTATGATCTAAAGGAAATAATTTGGAAAATATAGTACATGACAGAGGTAATGTTTATATAAAGGTCAGAAATGCAGTTAATGAAATTCTCAGCTACTAAAACTTCTGAAGTAATACAACTATAATATTGTCTTTTTGAAAATAGAAACTGTGATTAAAAAGGAAATTTTTGGAAAATTAATTCATAACCTGTGAGGGATGGTGGAAGAGATTTCCTGGTTTTACCAAAGAGCTCAGTGAATAATGAAACAAAATTAATCACTTGTTAATCAGTGTAAGAACTAAAAAGGGATTGCCCAGATTAACTCACAACTAATTTTAAGTGTTGAAGACCTGAAGAGATGCTAGTCTGAGAGCTGGTATTTAGAGAAGAGAATTAATCTCCGCTCAAATCAATGAAAGTTTTCTCTTATCAAAGGCAGGAAGGACATTTTAATGTTAAGTGAGTAAAGAAGACACACACGCCCCACAAGTTCCAGAGGTGGAATTACATGCAGAAAATAACTAGCAAGTGGTTTTGAATAATGAATGCATTCAAGAAACTAATGATCCTTACTGGAACTAAGATTTCAACCATGGCATTCATGGGCATATTGGTGACATCAACATGTGGAGATCAATTGATGTCATTTGAATTTATTAGCCACTGTGTTCATCACATCTTTTCTTTTATGAAAGATGCTAAAAAAACCAATGATTGAAGATTTTAGTAAAAGAGGGGAAAAAAAACCCAAATATAAAAGCATTTGCAATTCTCACTTAAGCATTTTTTTTTTTTTGGAATTTGATCAAAGGCCATCAAAATTAGAGTCGTCAAAGGAAATTATTCAAATTAAGAAAACTGAGCAGATAATAAGGTGCAGCTTCGTTTTAAGTTGTCTATTAGAAATGGCAGTGAAATATTAATATCAAACAGTGCTGTATGCCACTAAGCAGAGTAGGACCAGCATGTATCTTCTGATGTTCACACTTTTTTTGTTTGACACATAATTCTCTTTACTGAATCTTTAGTAATCATCTCTTGCTACAGCCTGAAGACTCAAACACTTCCCAGATGATTTCTGCCCCCAAATCCAAAATCTGATGTGAGGAGAACACAGGTTAGTGCCAGAGTAAGTAAAATCCATGGGATCCACTGAGCAGGCAGACACAGTTCTGTGCTTGGGTGGAGAGAAGCTCTGTGACTTCAGCTGGAGATGCACAGGGCAGCCCTCACACCATGCCAGGACATCATTTCGCAGAAAAGTCAGAACCATTTTCTAATATCACAACTTTTGCAAGGATCCAGATGATTTCACTCTGGGTTTAGCAGCACTGGATGGAGGTGACCCATTGGGCTGGAAGCTGGGTTGGTCACAGAGCAGAACTCTTGGCCTCTCACACCCACAGGAACAAGCAGGAGGTAGAAGCAGCAATTGCGCTTGCAAAGAGAAACACAGACAGAAGGCTGCAAAGAAAGCCCAGCTTCACCAGGTAAAAGGAAAATCATTAGCTGAACCATTTGAAGAGGAAGGAATAGAAAGAAAAATGAGAAGGAAAATGGAAAGCTTTTTTAATTTTAGGAACCAACAAATCCGGAAAAACAATGACTTTGGCTAAAACCTCATTCTAGTTTAATGGGCAAGGAAGGCAGTTAATTTTTTCTTTTTTTTAAAGCAATTTATAGTTAACATTGAAAAAGGGAAACAGATGGCAATCAATAACCCTGGGAAATTGTGATGTGAAAAAAAAAGTAACAGGAGGCTACACATATTAGAGAAAAATCTATGCTTGTAAGTCATACAGAATATTTCCTTGTCAATTATATTAGGTATGAAAATCTCTGCAAAAGATATTACTCTTGTTGGTAGAGAGAGATAATGAAATGTTTTTCGGTGCAGAGAAAGCCAAATTTTCTCAAAGATAACTTTTGTCTGGTAGCTGGGAAAATGCAAGCGATGAGTTTATCACACAAAGATGAAGAACTTTCTAATCCATGAATAAAATGAGAATGTTAGGCAATTTCTTTTAGAGAATATTTTCTATCTGATAACAGAGTCTAGGAGCTGAAAAAAAAAATTATAACAGAGGAGCATCTGTCTACCTGATCTCAGGGTGTAATTAACTTCAGCTGGCTAGGGAAACTGCAGAAGGAAAAGACAGTGCTAGTGTTGGACTGATATTAAAAACAAAACAAAACAACCCAAATATGATGAGCTGGTGGCTGAAATGAAAGAGCAGCTCAAGTTATTGGTCTGCTTAGCTAACCCCATATGGCTCACAGGTGCACTGGTGAAAGAAGGGCTATACTACATTTTCAGGCAATAAATACTGAAAAACCAGGAATATAATTGCCCACAATTAAAGCAGATTTTTGCTAAACCTTAGGGAGTTCATGATGGCATGACAAGAAATCATTTTGAAGTGAAAGAATCAGGGAATAAAATCTAACATTCTCTTTTTGAGTGTCATGAATAGAAATGCTTGCAAGTGGATGAGAAGTCTGGCAACAAAGATGCCCCTTCATCACCCCAGACAGAGGTTAAGCAAGAACCAACATTGGGAAGTTTGAAGAAAACTTTAGAGAATGCAAAGCATATTTTATTTAGACAAGAATATTGATGGTTTCAAATACTGAAAGTTGTGATGGGTATATCAGCAACTCTACTTGGAAAAGTGGAGTGAATTGTTTTGTAAAAAAGAACAGAAAAGTTTGTGTGCTGCATGAATTTCAGCAAGATGGATACAAGCTCCTGCTTATTAAAAGCTTTATCTGCTCCTGAGTAGGTGGAAATTTGTTTGTGCTTTTTATAAACTGCATTCACATAGAGAAAAAAGTAGGAGATATTAAGAACCTCTTTTTTAAGAACCTGAAGGAGAGATGCACCACAAGAAGCAAAGGCTGAAGTTGAATTAAGACTCAAAAGAAGCTTTTCAGAATACATGGTAATGGTGATTAACTACTGGAACAAAGTACAAGGAAAGGGATAGAGACAAAGTCTCTTCAGATTTTACAGCAAAGTCTGAGAGCTTTTATAGCAGACAAGATTTAATCTGAGACAAAGAATGCTTTAGTTAAATACAAGTTATTGGACTCAGGGCTGGATAATTGGGTGGCCTGAGATATTTCAATAAGAAAACAGAGATGCCTTTTGATCTTTTTCTTGTGAATCTGTAAGTTGGATTCTATGTGATTCCTATTGCAGAATGTCACCAATTTGTTGCTATACTGAGACCAGTAAGACATTTTTTTAAAAAATTAATTTTCAGTCAAGGGCTGTCTTTATTCAGAAAAACTTCATAAAATACAACCTAGTTAGGAACTTGCTTTTTCTAGAATTCATCAGCTTATTGTAAACTTCTTGTCATCAGTCCTTGTTAGACTGTCCTCTGGCTGGTAAAAAATGTCTTTATTATCCAGAAATACTCTTTGTGCTTTTCTGGAAGTATTTTGTTACTTTTACACTTCCCTTTTTCACAATTTTTGTGCATATTAATGGACATTAAAGTTACAAAATAAAACTTCTCGATGGGAGCAGGCATTTTGTCAGAGTATAGGTGACAAAAATAATTTCAGGGGGTGCAGACTGGGACTGCAGACCAGGTGAAGGATATAGGCTTATTCCTGTATTGAAAACTTTGCATCATGGGAAACTTTCCTATTGTTTAGCAAAAAAGCAAGAGGAAAGCTTTGAAATGTGTTAATTCCATCCCCACTGAGAGATGCAGCAGGGCTCCCATGGAAATGAAAGGAAGTGCTGGAGCAGGACACATCACAGCTTTATATTCCAAACTAAAACATTATCCTCCTTTTTTCACTTGCTTGGTGTCTTGTGTTCTCATTTGCATCTGTGCAGAGTGTAGTGTAGGTACAAAACAACATTAGGTCAGATTTTTCCACTCTTTTATATCAGCTTTAGCATCTGGCAACCTATTTATATTAGCTTTACATAGCACAAATGAGGGTGTTTATGCAACAGAAACTGCAGAGGGGCTCCCAATAAGCTTTTATTTCTTAAAAAACATTCATAGAGTTCTCCTTAATATTAACTAGGTATGTTGAATTACACCCTTAATGTGTTTTGCTGTAGAAAATATACAATGTAGTGGTTTCTACTATCTGTTATGTAAAACAAAGTGATTGACTTTGTATCCTACACTTAATACTGTGAATATTCAGGTAGAGCTCATCTCTTGTGACTTCATACCACGTCTGTGGACTTTAGTGGATCCAGCAGCAGCATGATCTAGTCCTCTCCTTGGAACTAGGTTCCTTATGGCCTCAGATATATGGTGTATTTACAACTGTAAATATACTGTTTCTACACTACATGTTAACAGTGCAATACAACTGTTTCTATGTTCCAGACATTTAGTGTATATTTAAAAGATAATGAGGCAAAACAATTGTGCAATGTGCTATCATGAAGCACCCCCCTCACTCTCATAGCCCACCCATCAGCTTGCTGTAAGCTTGATCAGTTCCTTAAAAATGATGAATTGTGATAAAATGTGCCATATTCCTTTCTGCCAGATGCTCTGAAAAGCCTGTTAAAAGTCTATAAAACAAGCAAAATAAGTTCAGTTACGCTCTGCACTTTTCAAGCACTGCTGCTAGCACAAAAATTGATTGATTGTGCTTTGTGCTGGTCTAAATCTAGCCTGTTCACCTGCAAAACACTGCTCTCTTGTACTTTTTTTTTTGTTACCATCAGCAACATTCACACAAAAAGCAGGGAAAGCTTTTCCGGGTACAGGGATTTCTCTGTAAGTCTGGTACTTTCCTGCCTATTTTCTCCTCTTGTGCTAATCCCATTAAAAGATTCCCTCCTTGTCCCCCAGCTGCCAGCCATGTCCTGCTGCTCCTCTGCCGCTTTCCTGCACAAAGCTGGAGCTTGTCACATCCCTCCTGGCCCAGGGGGTGCATGCACAGGGACAGGGCTCTGATGGCTCCCTCGGAATTTAACAGGAGCTCTCGCTGGCTGCATCAATGCGCGGCGCTCTGGGCAGCGATGCCGGGAAATACAAGGGAAAAGCTTGGAGCAGAGGAGCAGCCTAATCTGGGGAAATCAAAGTCTTGCCCTGGTGGCTGGTGGAAAAATGAAGCAGCTGTGATTTTTTTTAATTTTTTTTTTTTTTTTTTTTTTTGGCAGGAAGGAATGTAAAGAATGCATTTGTCTCAGCTATAATTGCTACAAGGAGTAAGGCGTGTAAGCGTGTTGGAAATTTTGAGGACAAACAATTTTCAGGAGACACGTAATATAGAACCATTAAACCCAAGAGTGGTTTGGGCTAATGTGAAACTAATGGGAAACCAAAAGTGTATCCTGCCATGGATGTGTAGACATTATGGAGACAATATTTTTGCATTACTGCTGAAAAATGAGTGAATACTCAAGATATCTGGAGGAAAACTGAGAGAGAGATGATGGTACAGTTGGAGTTCTGGCCACCAGCCACAATGAGAAACCAAGGTGAAGGACAACAGTCTAACTTCTGGTGAATTAGAGGAATGGAAGCTGGGGGATAAGGACAGGTGGAATCCGGTAGTCTAATAATTGGCAATTGAACAAAGTAGGGAGAGGAGAGGACTGAATTAAGGTAAGGAATGTAAGACATTAGAAGAACACAAAAATAAATTTAAATTCGTCTCTGCGAGAGAGCTGGTGGGGAGTGTTCAAGTTTAAAGTGTTGATATTGAAAAAGTGCAGGCAAACAGCTGAGTCCCAGTAAGCAAAGCTGCAGGTTTGATGACAGAAATGTGGTCCTGAAGAGCTCGTGGGGGCCTGAGTGGTCCTGGGGAAGCAGAGGAGAGAAGTGCACCAGGTGCAAGAGAATAAACTTTAAAATTTAAAAGGTAATAAACAGCCTTTGGAAAAGAGGAAGGGTAATAGAGATTACAAAGAGCCATGGAGATTTTGCAAGCAGACTGTGAGCATATGGTAAAGGCATAAACAAGGTGCTGAGCAAGATTAACCAACGTGAGCAAGGATTGCTTCCAAGAGACATGTCACATTCCTTGGAGCAGAAAACCCTGGAGGTGTTTTGCGTGTCTGGGAAAATGTCTCGTGTGTGCCTGGCTGTGCAAACAGTAATTCAGCACAATCACAGAATACTGTGGGTTAGGAGGGACCTTTAAAGACCATCTGGTCCAACCCCCTTGCAATGAGCAGGGACATTTTCAGTTACATCAGGCTGCTCAGAGCCCTGTCCAGCCTGACCTTGACTATTTCCTGCTGTTTTCCCAGAGAATTGTTCCCAGTGTGGGCTGAAGGGCAGTTTTGCGCTGCCCTGCTCTCTGTTGGCCTGTGTACTGCAGCATGCAGCTTCTAGAGGATGGTTTGGTGTCTCCACCTCAGTTACCACAGCCAAACCCATTTCTCTCTGCACTCCTGCCCCTGCGGGCTGCTGGTTACAGCTGTTTTTAATAGCCTGATTCCAAGAGTTTTTGGTGGTGTCTGAGGAGGCTGAGGGTTAGCCTCAGGCAGAGAGCTGGAGTAGGTTCTCTTAAATGCTGTGAATAAAAGTAACACAGATGCCACTCAAACAAGTGAGAGGCAGTTGCCAACAATCAAAATGCCAGACGGGCACTGCTGACAACAATTCAGTCACTCCCAGACCTCACAAAATACCTGTGCACACCTGTAACAGTGCCAGGGTTGCCCCCACTATCAAACAGTCCATGGAGAATTACTCTTTCCAGCAAGGGAGTGCTACAGCTCAGTTTAATTTCCCTTCTCTAGCCTGAATGAGGCTGAAGGGTGGTAAAATGCTTCCCAAGGGGGTCAGCAGCTTTCTGAAGACAGGAGGTAAAATGCTGCCTCTTCAGCACGTGTTTTAATAAACAATGGAAGGCCATTTTGTCAGTAAGGTATGAGAACCTTATTGGCTGCTGGAATATCTTTGGTTATCGGCAGAATTCAGTCAACCTTCCCTTTTTCTTCATCTGTCTCTGTCACTTGCACAAAAATGCAAAACCCACAAGATTGAAAATTATTTTGGCTGTGAAAATGTGTTTACATTTCTGTACCCTCACTTTCATTAGTTTCCCCAAGAATTCAAAAATTTTCGAGTTACATGCAGCAGTCACTGGGGACATTTCAAGCTGTTAGTTAAGCAGAGGCTTGAGTTCTGTCAAGAGCAATTTATACATTAAGCCTCTGGCATCATTTCTGCTCCAAATGAGAAATGCCCTTGAAGACCAAGGTTTGAGGTCAAAACTGCTGCTGCCTGTACCTGATCTCACTCCTCCAGTGGTTTTGTCCTGTTGAGAAGCAGGGTATGAGAGAAGCCTTGTGAGTTCCTCAGTGCTCCCTTGTCTCTCAGTGTCACCCCTTGGTGGTGGTGCCTCTGGAGGCTTTGCCAGGTGGTTGCTCCCACCAGTCCCAGCTCACTCTGCCAAGAACAGTTTTATGTGATAGCCTTGTCCCAAATACCAAGTGAGACTCAGTCATTTTTTACCTAAGCAGTCCTTTTGTCAGGAAGTTTCTGTCTGCATCTGAAGTTGAGCTTAAAATGTACTTAATAAAGAAATTATAGCAAACATACTGATAATGGAACGATAATAATAAAAACATAATTATAGCATATTATATGTATACTATAGAGATATAATTAAAAATTACAATAATAAATAGTGGTATCATTCCCTGTTACCCCTCAGACATTCCATTTACCACAGAGCTGCATTCTGCTCCCAAAAAATAGAGCTAGCTCTTCATCTCTCAACAATGGATACATGCAGACAGGTAAAAGAGGATTTTGGTTTTATCTAGATAGTGTGAGGTATACAGCACAGAAAAGGAATCAGAGATTGATATCTGTACAAAGGCATTTTAAAAGGAAGAAAAGCAGGGCAATTATCCAGGATAAATATGTCACACACCCATGCCAAAGAAAGGGAATGTAAGCACACCATGAAAGACCCATCTAATCAGAACTTCAAACTCTCAGTTCTGGTGCAAAAATTACCTTGAATAAGAATCAAATGGATAAAGGAGTGGATCATTGATGCTTGTGATGAGAGACTGTTGTTGCAGAAAGCCTCCATCTAGATCAAAATGACATTATGGTTTGTGCTGTCTTTCTGATGGTGTTCTCAGTAAATTTAAACTAAATACAGGAAAACAAACCCTTTCATCTGTCCCAGGCCATGAACTTGTCCCCATGGCTGTGAGGCTGGCAGAATTATTTTCAGTGCAAATTTTTGGGGCATGGGTTGGGCAGTTTATTTATATATTTTTGTGGTTAAGGAATTCTAAACAGGGAAAGATTGCTTTGCTTTTATCAGGGAATTGGATATGGAGTTAATGCCTAATCACACTTAGCAATTTGATACTCCTCAGTAATCAGTCTCCTGCTAATTTATGGAGACCTAATCCATCAGTCATTTTAAATCACTTTACCTTCACATTAAAAGATAATATTAAAAAAATTAAAATTGCTTTTACCTAATAGAAGACATTTCTCAGTGCCACAAGCAGATACTTATCAAATAAAATGCTAGACAATTATCACTTCTAGATTGTTTTTTTCTATATGTAGCCAACAACAAATTCTGGGCATGCTCTTATCTTATATGTCTGGGTTTTTTCTAAGGCTGGATGATCAGACAGACCATGCTGCAAAGCTGGAGGTTGGATCTGAAACCTTTGGAGGGATGTTAGAACTGATATTCTGCTTCCAGCCTTAATCAACATCCTCAAAGATGCAGCAGATAGCACAAAGCCAGGGTTTGTATCTGCATCTTTCAGGAGCCTGTCCCAGTTCTGGCCTCTATGCTGTGAGCATCCTTAAAAGATACATCAAACAGCACAACATGAGTTCAAAGAACTTTGCTTGTAACTGCAATGAATCTGAAATGTACTGATGAAAGATTTATTAATGTCATGCAAGGTAGAGTGTCCTCCTGTTAGCAGAGACCTGCTGAATGGCTGAGTGAACAGGTCATCAGAGAGAAATCAGCAGGGTAATTGGAGCAGCATTCTTGAGCCTAATTGCAGCAGAGGTTAAGTCTGTGTGTGAGCAGAGTGCTGAATAGTGACAAGGACACAAAAATAAAGCAGAGGCAATGGAGGCCACACCTCCCCTCTGCTGTTGCAGGGAACGGGGATGTGTGGCTCAGGGACGTGTGGCTCAGGCTGAGGCGTTGGCACCTCCCTGGAATTTCCATCTGCAGTGACTCCACTGGACTCCAGCCAAAATGTGGGAACAAAACAATTTTCTCTGGGGAGATACAAACCTTGTATTTTTGTGCTTTTGGAGGTGCTGGGACAGAAACAGTGAAAATTATGACTCAGAAAATGTATTGGGATGCTTTTCTAGTGTGCAGAAACACCCAGCTGAACCTACAGGGTTCTGTAGGCCTTGATGATGCCACACCTTGTGACATTAGAAGATATTTGGTGGTTGAGAGGGTGGGGATACTCACTAAAAGTAATGAAAGCCACATACAGAACAGTCCATTGCTTCTGGGGCACTCAGAAATATTATCCTGGGCTTTGGCCCACCACTACAGAATTTCTACAGCCTCAACTACTCAAAAGGTGATTTTTGCATTGCTATAGTACATGGACATAATTTCATTTAGCAGTCTGAAATGAATTTCTACTCCTATTTCTAAGTCTGAAAAGCAAGCTAATTGTATTGCCTAGCATTCAGCAGGGTGAAATACTTTGAAGTTTCTAACAATACTTTCTTCTGGCTGAAAGTGTTCTGACCTTGCATCTCAGATTTTGAAGCCTTTTTTTCTAAGGCTTTTGAAAGATGCAATTTTATTCCACACATTTTGTTTAGAGTGGCTAAGTCGTATTGTAACTGTACCGTCTTTCCTAGGCATCACTTGTTTTCTGCCTTTTATCCCAAAGGTATGAGTCACGTCCATGGCCCAGCATCTGACCCTTGTCCATCTGATCCTGCCTCCACTCTGATCCATTGTGCGGGGTTTAGGTATATATGGGAAAATATATGTCTAATTGTGTCAGGAACTCACGCATGACTGAGGAAACCATGGGCCGCTGTAACTATGTCTAGATATGGACAACACTGGACAAACTAGACCAGTGAAGAGCTTTTTTTATTTTCAGCACATCAGTCTCAGGACATTGTTAGACAATGGAGACAGGATGTTAACAGCTCTCTGATCCACAGGGAATGTCAGAGAAGGTGGGGTAATACAGAATGACATAAAACCATCTCAGTCTAGATTTCAGCTAATCATACATAGAACAACACATATTGACAAGCATTCTATCTAATCTTATAAAACACACGTAATGGTAGTTAAAACAAAGACTGGTTCATAAGAGACAAAGAACAGAGTTCTATTCATGCTAACTTTCTAAAGATATACATTAAATAACTTTGTTGCCATCCTTAAGCCAATTCTACAGAGGCCTATTTTATTTGTCACTTATGCGCTACTGCTTGGGAAACTTTTCTGCTGTATTTGCAATGCTAACAAAACTTCAGTCTGAGGCCTATACTTTTTTAACCATTTCCTAAAAACCCTCTAACTTTATGGATTACAACACATTGTTACCTTTTCAAGAGCTTATCTTCTCACTGTCTCCCAAGTTCTCACTTTCTCCTGAGTTCTTCTGGATTTCTCCTCCCATTTTGGAGGATCATTGTGGTCACCCATGGGGCTTATTGAGGAGCTGGTGGAAAAGTTATTTTGTTGGACTTCAAATTTTTTATCCAATCTCATCTGTCACAATGGCCAAAGCAGCTAATATTAGGCCATTGATGGATTGATTTTACCATCTTTGGTAAAAGAGCAAGCTGACCTTGCAGGTATTTTCTTTGTCTTTACTACAGCCAACACTGACAGGCCAATATTGAGGCACTTCTGCCTGCTACTATCAGCCACTGAAAATGCTTCATTGATTTGTAGAGCACGGGTTCTTGGTTCTGAATGTAAGCTTCAGCTGATAAAGGCTCTGGAAGCAGAGTGCTATTAGGCTATAAATGAAAGCTCATCACGTGCTGACATTCATCCCTCTCTCTAAGTCAGATTGGCATGGTAACACAGCAGGTGTTCTTGTTTTGGATTCAAAGAAATCTAAAAACACAAAAGTAAAAATTAAAAACTCATGTATAAGAAATTAACAACAAAACCAAAAAGAAGTAGCAGGCAGACATGAATTTTTCAGAGCACTGTTGGGTTAACCCCAGCTTTAAAAAAAAATCAGTTCTTTTTACATGATAGAAAAATTCTCTGTGATGAATATTTTTACCAAAGGAAGTTGTTGACACTCACTATCCAAAATCTCCCACCCTGTTGCTCAAGTAAATTCTGTTAAGGGTAAAAGAAATACAAAATTAATAGATATTTTCTTACACTGGAAGGAATAAGTAAATTCAACCTTCCTCCCTGATGGCATGGAGAGTTAAATGGCTCAAAGATCCTTACCCAGGCACAATGGCTTGGGAGGGTCCCCACAAGTGTGCAGCAACCTTACTCCACAATTATATGTATTATAATTATTGTTGCCACCAAATCTCCTGGTATAAAGAATTTGCAAGGTCCTTGTTTAATTCCTGTTTAACACTTTGTCCTTGTGTTTTTCCAGTTTTGCCCCTGGTACCTTGTAGCTCACCCAGCTCACCATGCAGACACTGGCATGTGCAGGGGTGCCAGGCCATGGATACAACAGGGAAGGGATGAGCTGGCTGGAGAGGGGCTGTGCAGAAAGATGGAATGTGATGGGCTGTGAGTGCACCTGTACCTGTAAATCCAGTGGGGGAGAATGGGCCTGACAGCCACGTCCATCATCTGGAAAAAACACTAACTGAGTTCAGCAATGCTGTCTGTGCATGGTGGGATAGAATGTAAGAAAATAAAATAGTGCAGAAGGCAGTCTCACACCTGAGGAGTTGCAGCTGTACTAATCACCAAGGATTATGAACAGGCCTGCCCTTAACAGGCCACAGCTGTGTCCAATAAGGATGAGTGCTACAAAAGAGTGGTTAGCTGGGTGAGGAGGGAGATGGGTTTTTTTTGTTGTGCTGTGAAGAAGAAGGTGTTAGTGCTATGAGGAACTGCACATGCGAAATCACCAAGAAGGTATGGAACTTTTGAAGTAAGTTGACAACATCTGTGATCTTGGTTTACTGCTTAGACTGCCCCCAAATTGCAACTACCAGCAGCTCTCTTGAATCCATGTGAGTTTAGATACAGCCACAGCCTCTGTCCATGCCACACCATGCTTCTTGCTCTCAGGTGCTGCTTTGTTCTCCTTTTCACTTCATTTGAATAAGCTAGTTTGTTTGCCTGCTGCAACATGGCTGAATCTTGGTTGCTGGATTTCTCTGGCATGGCTGCATTACTTGCTTCTTTAGGAAAGTTTTCCAACAGCCTTAGGAATTCTGGCTTAACAGGGCTGCCTCTCAAGTTAGTTAAACATTTTTCTATCTATTGGCTGATGTCTTTTTTTCATCAGTAACAGTGATATATCTAGAAAATCCTGCATTGCGCAGCCTCTAAACAAAATCATATCTAGACATGATACTACTGAAACCAAAAGGAAGCTGGTGAAAAAAATCTAGAATGTCATAACTGATACAATAGACAGGGAGACTCTGTTTAGAGAATCTGAACAGTGCTCATAATACAACACAACAATAATGTTGTTAAAATATAAAGATTCCATTCAATACAGAAAGAAAAACTCCTGTAAATCATCAGCGGTGGTTTTGTCTAATTTTTACTTTTAGAAGAAAATAACCCTGTTCATTTTCACATTGAAGAAATATCCTCACTCCATGTAGTGCCTGACATTTCTTCCTCTTTTTTGTCCTTTTGTGTGTGTGAAAGATTTGTCAATAGCAATTTAATTATGCAGAGAAGTTGTTTCTCCCTTTCCATGTGGATGTTCTCTTGATGGTCTCCTGCACACTTTTCCTCAGACTCTTTTCATTGTGAGGCTATGTGAGATCAGCCACAAACAAGGAGAACGTTTAGCCCATTCTGCCACACCTCATGGAGCAGGGCTTCACTAGTAGAGTAGACTTTTCCCAGTGGTATCCAAAATATGGTGATTTATACAGCTGGTGAAACTCCCTGTGTTTCAGTCAATGTCTCAGAGTGAGAATTCATCATTCAGAGCATGCATGAAATATTAAGTTATGAATTCTTGCAGATGTTAAAGACTTCAAAATATCTGCACACAGAAGTTAATGCTGTAGATTAAGTTTTGCTCTATGAGCAGGATTCAGGATATGATGGGGTGTTTTCTCAGCTTCTTCCCTCACAGCTAAATATATGCTGCAAAATTCTTCTTCCTAAAATGTTGCTGCATCTGCTCAGAACAATTAAAGTAGCTATAATGTCCCTGCCCTCAATATAGATGCATTTTGTGAATGGAAGGCTAATGCTGCATATGCCCATTATTTTATATTTTTGATACAAGATTGATCAGTATTGATTATACAAGCAGCAACATGGAGATTTGTTATGCTGCAGAAGTGTTGTGGAAAAACCCAAGTTTTCCTTTAAGTGAGAAACAAGGAGGTGGTGGATGCCTCAGCATGACCACACTTAGAGGAAATCATGGTGACAGTGTTTCAAAGATTTCAAAAGCAGATCTGTCAGTCAGCATTCAATATTCTTCCTGACCTATGTGAGAATGAAAAAAACAACTCCAAATTACAATATGATCTTTACTGAGCCTATGGAAAGATATCAGTGAGGAATAAAACTGGAAACCATGAGAACCAAGATACATCTGCAGCCAAAACCAGGTATTGGAGGATGAGAAAAATCTTCCTGGGGTGGTGTTAGCTGATTACTGTCAGATTGTTCAGAGAACTGTGCTAAGCTGGCAGAGCTTTTCTGAAGCAAGACACCTTGACTTGAGGAAGATGAACTTACTGGCCTAACACAGTTAAAGGACTAATTGCACTGGGTTGCCCCTTATAAATGCAATTTTCACCTTGCAGCAGACTGGAAAACAGTCTTGAATGGCCATAATAGGTCAAAAACAAGTAAAGTGCAGGGAGGAGATGGCTTTTCTTTCTCTAACTTGTGACATGTTTTGTCTTGCTGGGATCTGATGTGCTATTAATAAAAGGTGCTTTTCTGTGCTAGTTTCTAGCTGAGAAACCCTCTGAGAAAAACAGCTGGAAGGAAATATCTACAAATGAAGGATTCCCCCCTGGGACAGTTCTGTAGCTGCCCATGCAATTCCACCAGAGGTGAATTTGTTTAGAAGAGTCTGCATCTTGCTAACCCCAAAGTAAAACTCTTCAAGAATTATGGGTTCTTAGTGCAGCTGGTGAAATGATGGATGCAGAACAAAAACAGAGATATCCCCTCCATTATTTTTGATAAAAATGTCACACCTAGTTGCTACCAGGACCCATATTCCTTTTTCTTTTTCAGAAAATAGTATAATATCTATTATTCAGATTTTCTGTCTCATCCTGAGTGCTGTTTTATTATTGCACTCTTTGGAATAATAATAGGAAATGGGCTAAATGGAAAATAGAGAAAGTGAAATCCCATAATAGCACTAACTAGCAATAATCTCTATAACCAGCCACCACAGGCACTGAAACCTTTTTAATTTCTAACTAGAAAAAGTAGCTTTGCCCTTGTGAATCAATGACATACTCATGCAGGGTGCCTGCAGTAGGGTACTTCATGTACTCTGGGAGAGGAGAATGAAAATTGAAAGTAGATGGAAAATCTGTTGACTGGTTTTGAAATATAGCTGCTCGACCATCTTCTTTTATTTAGACAAAGCAACTTGTAAGTAGAATTCCCCTCACTGAGGTGTTATTGCTGCCAGCTAAAGCACTGCTCGCTGCAGATGCACCTTCTGTGTTGCACTTCAAACCCTTTCAGCAGGGGCTGAACATTCTGTTGTCTTCTTTTTCTGAAAGATTTTCTGCCAAAAAAGCATCCAAACAGCCCACCAAGGAGAAAAGCCCCGACTTCAAAATATTCCATGCTTTCCACTATTTAACTTTCTGCTGTATAGAAGGATATAGACTGTCAGAAGGCACAAAGATGTTACAGAAAACAGGGGAAACACATTTTAAAAGAGTCCATTCAATACAACAGCAAACATTAATTTTTTTGCCTGCAGAAAGTGTGAGGTGAAGGTGTTTGAAAGCTGGAGGCAGAAATGTGCATGGTTCAAAAAAGCTCATTTATGTTGGCAGATATCTCTGCAATTTTAATGGATATCCTTACTAACTGTGCACAATTTTAAACTCTGAACTTTAGAACTAATGTTAAGAAGGGTGGAATTGACCATATGCCAAATAAATGATACACAATCTGTCTAACAAGTGATTGGAGTAAATTTTACCTGCAAATATATTCATGTATTCATTCTTTTAATTATGTGATTTAAATGATTTCTACATTATTATATTGTGCTATTATGCTCACAGTAAATGTTTACATAATTTGGATGTTTTCAATAATGGCAGGAGGACTAAAGTATTAATGACGTTTTCAATGTTGCTAGGTTGAAATACCAAAAAAAAGCTGGATATAGAAGAAAGTTTGGACCCAATTTGGTGTTCAGACATCCTAGGATTCAGTTTATGGTTAAGCTAGTGGAAAGACCCACTGTGCTGTTAAATATTTTTTGCTATTTATTCTTTTGTAATCAACAGCTACCACAGAAACATTCAAGGCTGGATTTTCTAAGACATAGAATCCCAAAGTTTCAAGACTGTTTAATCTTCTGCACCAGATATGACTTCTTTACACTGAGGTTAAAAATAGAAAGGAATTTCCAAAACAGCTTTTTTACATCATTGTACCTATTTTTCTTAGTCAGCTCCTAAACTAATATTGCAGTAATTCCAGATTTAATGTGCAGTCTAAAGAATGAAGAGACTTGATGGCAATTACTTGTCACTGATCAATTAAGGTTCCCCAAAGCAATGGCACTGTTCCCTAATGAGTCTAACATTGGGCAAGGACATGACAGAAATTTGTGTTCTCTTTGCATCAAGTCTGGATCTGGCTGTGCATCAGTTTCCGTCTCCTATTTTGTTTATATAAGTGCAAGTGTTTGCCTCTATAAATTTATAAACATTTGAGAAAGGAAATATTTCTTGTTTAAGGTCTGTTATCCCAAAAAATTCACCTTTGTTGGAATTTTCAGCTGATGTTATCCCAACTTTTTGGACAATGTCAGAGTTGTGTATTCTGGAGCTGCTGCTCCTGGAAAGGAGATGAAGCCTTCTTTCCCAGCCTAATGGATTGAACTGTCTCTCAGCCTCTTATATGATGTATCATTGCTAGCACTGTCTCCAAGCACTAATAAAGAGAAGACTCAATAGTATTGGCATGATAAAGTGAAAACTATTAATAAGGAAAAGCAAGTCCATCATACTCATTAAATTTAAGTGTAAGGGAAAGACTACAGTGCATGTGTGAGTGTGATGTGGCTGGGGAATTATATTACAAGGACAATCAATTTCCTTGCAAAGTTTTTGTTGTTGCTGTTGTTAGTGAGTAATTAATATAAATAATGCTGACTGGTTTTAAATATTGAGGATACCAGGGAAAAAAGTGTAGAAGGTGGCAAGCAGATGGATCATTTAATTTATTCCCCAATTACAGCTGACATGTTGGGTATAGAAATCTGTGAGTCATCTATTATTTTTTATGGTCCATTTTACAGCTGTGTTTATTGTTATAATAAATAAACACATTATCTCATTAGACTGGTATTGTAGAAAGCTTGAAATATAACAAACATCCTCCTCTTTTCAGCTTTTCCCCGCTGTATCAGGGTCTTACAGTCAAAGAGGAAGGATGTATTTATACCTTATTAAGAACTAGGTAGATCTCACACAGCTTGTAAAAGTACAGAGACATCCTGTGAAAACAACTCTCTCAAGTCAAGGTAAATAAATCTGATTCTTTTTAGTGGAGGTAATGGGGAGAGTCCTGCTGTATCTTTTCCTTGTTTGACAGAGCAGAAAACACACCACTCACCCTCGCTCTCCAGGCAGTAAATATACATTGCAGATAAATGTCAGATTGGCAATAAAGTTCATTGTATTTAAGTTTCAGACTATCCCATAAAATGGCAATTTGATGGGGAAAACCGACTGAATCTTGCAGTACTTAAAATTCAGGAGCTGTGTGTCTGTGGCTGGCAATGGGAAGGACCTGTGGCATTTAGCTGGATCTAGCAGGGGGTGGGCGCAGCCCCAGTGCGGGGCAGCTCTTGGGCTGGCAGAGCAGCAGGACCTGCTCTCTTGTTCCCCCTCTGACAGACACTTGTGCATTTGGTAATTGCTTTGGGGGAAGGCAAGGAAAGTAGAAGCAAATGGTTGCTGCCGCTGTGCCCCAGCCTAATACAGAAACACAAGTCTGACTCCCCAGCCTCCCCAGGGCCAGTGACAAGTGCCTGCCTCGATGCAAACCGTCCCCAAATCTGCCATCCTGTGGCAGGAGAAGTTATTCCTTGTTCAGCACTTGTGTTTTCAGGGGGCAGGATTCAGTTTTGTGCATCCTGCTGAGAGGATTTTGTGCACAGTTCAGGATTTGGAGTGACCTGGGGCTCACATGTGTCTTCTCCCTGTGCATGGCAGGAATCACAGTATCTGAGCTGGGAAATCATCAGAACAGCTGTCAGGGCTCAAGGAAGCCACTGCTGCTGCTGTGTGGCTGTCCTCTTAAAATCTATGGACAAGTTGTCCCCAGGCAGGCTGGCATCTTCTACAGATGAGATGCTCAGTGTTTAGCCAGGGAGGTGGCACAGCAAACCTTCCAGCTGCTGCCAAAAACCCAGGATCAATAGTTCTAAGGGAGATGCCAACTGTCCTCGATCCAGTGCAACAGATCTAGCAACTTTATTAACTGTTTCACTGACTTCAAGCTCTGAAAATGAGGAAACAGGTTAGCTCAAGCAACATTGGCATCTCAAGTGTGGCTAATCTTGCTTTCTATGTGGAGTAAGATTAAATTTACTAGTGGTAAAAATTATCCATTAACATAATTTCTCACTGTTTGTGCCAATGTATTTGCATTATGCATTATCTACTGCCTTCCTTAGAACAATTGCCAAAAGAAAGTAATTCCTAACTTTCACTGTTTTAAAAGAGGATGACTAGATCCTTGCTCTTCCCTCCAGAATAAAGTATTCAGATATCCAGTCAATGGTAATTTTCATTCTTTTGAGCCAGGTTAGGAAGTGTCTCTCTTAACTAATTCTCAAAGTTCCTTCTTCTGTAGAACCATAACTATACCAAATGCTCTATGCAGCACATTTGAAAGAGTGGGGATCTTTTCTTCTGCATGAGGAGTAGTTGAGTTGTTCCAGAACACAAAGTTTTTGTTTTACAAGCTCATGAAAGTTCAGTGCTACAAGTTTTAAAAGCAACTGTGCTCAGTGGTTACACAGCAGAGCAGATAAGGCTGAGCTCTGTCTCTTGTGGTTGTGGTGAAAATCCAGCCTTCAATTGAATGATTTTATGTGGGTGACCAAATCAAAAGCTGTATTATCAGCTATTATCCTGGGAATGTTCATCTGAGGACAGCAGTTTAGTCATCTGAAGAAAATGAGTGAGAGCACTGTTCTCCAGGAGCTGCATTTGCTCAATTGAGGGCTGGGGGAAGATGGCTCTGGGCAGCCCTGACACAGGAGAAATGACCCACCCAAGGCCACCAAGGAACAGGAGCTCTGCATCTGAGACCCACACCAGTGCCCCTGCCTCTGCTGAGGCGGGATGCCAGTCTGCAAGGATAATGAAAAACAGGCAGTGAGAGATCTGTCAGCAGCTGTATTTCAGCCTGGAAACAAGGAGCTTCCCCCTCATCACTTCTCCCATTCCCTACAGACACAGCTCTCCACGATGAAGCTGATACATGTGCTATTTGTGTTTTCACATTCCATTTAGAGAGACAACAAGAGCTTGAACTTTGGATGAGAGGTCACCAGTCTGGGGAGAAAAAAAAAAAAAACACAAGGAAAAAAAGTTTCAGAAAGGCTCTTTTAAGCAGCATTAGTTCCTGGTTGCATAGCACACTCATCAGCTTAATCCCCTGAAGTGTCACAAGAACAGAGCTTTTCCAGCAAGCAGAAGAACAGCATGTACAAGCAATTTCACATTATGTTCCTTCCTGATGGCTCCACAGTCTCAGCCTCTTAGGTCTGCTGCTGATATACATCAAGCTTCCCATCTGATGTATTACATCTACCACTGAACTCCTGTCCAAAGGAGATTTCTTGTGGAAGAAGGACTGTATCTGTAGGAAATAAAAAGGAGGGTTATAATTTAAAATATACTTTCTAGAGTTCAGTCAGTGGAATACTGTGGGAGAGAACACAGAACAAATTTTCAGCCCCTGATCTTTGACATGAGCATGTTTGTAATGCATATACAACCTCATCAGTTGAGGTGAGACCATGCTCTAAAGAAGAGTAGGAAGAATGTATATCCACCAAAAATATGTTCTGCTAGTTTTGTTCACACCATGATATTCAAAGGAAGGATGCAGGAATACTGAATTATACCCACCTAGTGTGACCTGGGTAAAGAAAACAGACCTGTGGGCCACAAAGTAAATCAAATCTGTATTTCTGTTACTGTAGGAGCAAATATCTCAACTTTACTGTGTTCCCCACAGTCTGCTGAAGGGCTATTACCCATTCAGTTATCTATGGCTTCCTCCTGCTTGCTCCTATTGCTACTCACAGCTTAATAATTCTCCACATAGCCACTTGCCCTTAGTTGTTTCCAACTATAATTAGACTAAAGATTTAGCAATGCTTTTCCCCCTATTTACTTGTAAGATATGGATGAGGACTTGGTGTCTCTCTTAATCAATACCTCTACTCACAGCTTTTAAAGAACTGCCTGCTCAGGACGATGCTGATGTCTCCAGTGATGTGCAAACTGGGTGAGGAGTAAACAGAGAGCTGCTGCAGCAATGCAGGTGCTTCAGGTGCTTCTGCAGCGAGAACCTGGAGTAAACAGCCTTGCTTTCAGTGGACACCAGCAGAGTAAGGCAGCCTTTTAGCCTGTGCAAGGATTTTTGAGGCAGCAGGAACATGCACTCAGGTGCCTCCCTGTTCATGCTGTACTGAGCATCAGCATGCCTGGACCAACATGCCACATTTCTCCTGGAAAAGGCCATCAATATTTGTTTTTGTTTTGAATAGTGTTAAATGCTGTGGGTCAGAGTAGCAAAATAAAATCTGTTTTCCTGTGCAGTCAAATGTCATCAACAAGCTTTGGAGAAGTATGTATGTAATATATTTATAGAGATGTAGTTTTAGTGTGGACTTATGTATTGCTCATTATTCTGTCTTCTTTGTAGGAGCATTTGCCTTTTTACTTAAGTCTAGTAAAGTAAAAGTAAAGCAAAGCTTTATTGAATTAACATATTTTTGGGTGTGGAAAACGAGATTAAAGAACATACAAAAGTTAAATGTTGTCATACTATTAACAAAGATTCAAGAGGTTGTTCTAACAGAGACTCCTTTACGTTTGTTCAGTTCCTCAGTGAGGCTCTCAGACCCAGGACAAAGCTTGTGAACAAGAAGGAGTTGAGTTTGCAGGACTGGAACCAAACTTTGGTTTATTATTGATAGCAATTCATTCTCACAACTCCATTTCAGTTGGAGAGTGGCAGGTCTGGACCCTGCTTTGTCTCAGAATGCTGAGGACCTGGGGAAGAACTGGGTTTGCATTTCATCATGGCTCCTGCAGCAGAACTACATGGATAAAAGGGGGAAAAAGCATCAGTCCCTGCCTTACTCCTCTCTCCCCTGAGATGGATTAGATTCAGAAGCTCAGCTTTCCTACTGCTAGTCCTTCATTTAAAAGGAGTAGACCTTTGTCCCTTCCACCCTGGGAGCTGCCACGTGGTGTGTCAGATTTGGTACCTGCCTTTACACAAGGCATCTCTGCATTCAGCCAAGTTGTTCTCCTGCTCCTCCTCCAGCCTCCAGAGGCAGAGGCCGTGTGGGGCAGGGGGTGCTTCTCTCTGTTACTGGAGTCAGGAGGGAGCAGATCTGCTTTGCTCAGCCATGTTCTGCAATGTTTTGTTGCCAGGCTCAAACTCCGTGAACCTTTCAGGGATTAAAATTGATGAGATTCTCTGCTGCCACCAGGCTCTTCAGAATACATGATTTTCCTGAACTGCAGTCACTCAGAGTGGGAATTGCAGTCAGAAGGTCAGAAAGCTGTTAAGAAAAGAAAGTCTATATTGCTGTTTTCTATTATTTGAGGCATAGAACTGATACTAAACATTTATTGGTTTGATAAAGACTTCCTGTACCCCATCAGCTATACAGATCATAGAATTAATCCAACAAAATTTTCTTATTGGTATGTAAGAGAAGAAAAGGCTCTTCCAGAGATTTTTGACTTTTAAAAAAATATTTATTGTAGAGAACTATACATTTAAGAAGCTTATGTTAAGATCCAGAGTGTGATGTTACTCACAGGCTTAAGCTGCATTGTGCTGATCAGTCAAGATGGAAAAGCAGGATGAAACTCTGGTCTCAATAAACTTGTCTGATTAATTTCCCCTACTGGCATTAGTATATCAGCTGCCCTATCTCTGTTTGAGAGGCATTTGCATCACAAAGAAATTATTTTATCTCAGCCTGTAAAATTTGAAG
Source organism: Ammospiza caudacuta (assembly GCF_027887145.1). Taxonomy (NCBI): domain Eukaryota; kingdom Metazoa; phylum Chordata; class Aves; order Passeriformes; family Passerellidae; genus Ammospiza; species Ammospiza caudacuta. The sequence goes on along the minus strand of NC_080601.1, from coordinate 28,695,827 downwards.
TGCTGGTGGCTCACAGATATTTCCTGTCAAAGTTGTTGTCCTGGACTGAAACTTCACAGAGGAGCAAGCTCTTGTCTCATTGTATCACTGTTATCAACCTTAGTATTTCTATTTTCCTTTATTTTTGTTCATGCAGTCTAGATTTGTTTCAAACCTGTGGTGAATATGATACTGATCTTTATCCTGCTGAGTTTACAGCCAAGAAGTGAAGTGAATTCCCCTGATATAATTTAGGAAGGGGAGGGAAAACAGAGCTTGACTGCAGAGCCTTCTTAACCCCTGTTTGTGATGAGATTCCACTTGTTTCCAATAAATGTCTAAAAACCCAACCACGAGGCAACAGAGAATTATGCAGAAAAATCAACACCATATAAGAACTTTAACCAGTGAATTTATCAGCAACTGCTTCTATTCACCTGGAAGCCCCAAACATTCAAATCTTTTCTTGTGTTTCCTACATACAATATGTATGTTTTGTCCTTTTGTGATCTAGGGCCTCAGGGGTGTTTTGTACAAGTGATTTGTGCTGTAAGTGAAGGAATAGGTGTTTCCTTTTAGTTTACTGTGAAAGAAGAAAGGGAAAGACATGGAAAGAAGATGCTCAGATATTGACTGCTCTGGGGAAAGTGTGAGAAAGGAGGAGAGAGGCAGCTCAGATGGGAAGAAAATTTAGAGTTGAAAAGCAGGTGGGGAAAAGGAAAAGGACAGCTTAGTCTGTATTATCTGAGTGTTCCCCTCTCCTGACTTTTTATACACTTTGAAAATCGAGCAAATTGGAGCATTTTCCCAGCCTGAACTCAGTCTGGCTGCCCTCCCTTTGGTGCTTTCTGTGTCTCTTCTCCCTAGATGTGAGGTTACCCAAAGTAGACTGTGGATTTCCAAAAAGGCATTTACAACCCTTTCTCTCTTCATGCATAAAACATTCATTGCATATTTAATTTCCACTGAAATAAGGGTCACATGAGCAAGAGTTCCTATAATGCCTTGCTTCCCCCTCTCCTAATTTATTTCAGAGACCAAATACAGCTGCATTCTTTCATCTTGCCCTCTTTCTGGCCTCCAGGCCTATTGAGGCAGCAACTGTTTTCTTTGTCAGCTCTCACCAGACCCTGACTCTAGGCAATTTTTGTAAATATTTTTCCAATACAACTGCACTAATTTTACATGCTTCACAGCTCATTTGTAAGTAATGTAGCCACATACCTATTTTTTCTAACCAGGGATTTTCATGTTCTCTCTTTGGTTAAACGATACACAGAATGTTGCACAACGTGGCTGAGCAGAACATTTTGATATGTTTGTTTCTTCTAGTTAGTAATTTCTGAGACATATTTGTTTTTACTAGTTAGTAATTTCTGTCTTTCTGAGAGCAAATCTTTCATTTAAGAACATCAGCAGAGGGAGACAGAATATGAAGGAGAAAACATTTTTCCCATAGCATGGGGCAGTAAGCTCTTTGGAAAGAGTGAGGTATCGTTCTCTATTCAGCCACTGAATAGAGTTGTGCTGAGATGCCCAAGTGTCAGCTGAGCTGAGGTGGATGAGACCAAACTAATTTCACACAGGTAGAGCATGAAAATAACCATTACACAATAGCCAGGTCAATGGGAACTAATGACCAATGTCCCTGAGGAGAATTTCTTTGGGCAGAGGAACCTTAGCCATGGTGGGGAGAGGGTTTGTCTGAGCTTTTACAGAAATGCATTTCCTATTTCTGCTTGCAATTTCTCAGCCATCTCTGCTCTAAATAAACACTGTTGCTTTTAGTGTTCTTCTACAAGTCACACTAAACAGAAGTACTCTTTGGTTCATTGTTATGAGTGTTTTAGAAGTGTTACAATGTTATTTTTATTCATTAATTGGGGGATTAAATGTCAGAATTTTTCACCAGTATTCAGTCTTTCATTCTGACAACAGCACAACATTTATTCCCTCCCCTCTCCCTGTATAAAACACAAAACCTGCCATTTTTTATTGTTCACAGGAGAAAACCCAGGGAAGGGGCAATGTTTGTGGGGCTGCTTTGTTTTGCTTCTTTTACTGCTAAATAGCTTTCTGTCTACACAAGTCCATTTTCTGTGTGTTAACAGAAAGGGTTTTCTTTCTCTGATATCTAAATACCACATAACTTGGCACTTGAAGATCAGCATTGCATAGCCCTCATTGTCAGAAAAGTTATTAAAATGAGAGGTGCAGTACAATGGTCATGGGGACATCAGGGCATAACTACCAGCATTGCAGCAAGCATTCTGATTAACTTCAGACATTTGGGCAAATTTAATACTTGCATACAGCAAGCTACTGAGATTCCAGTGAAATTTTTGATACATGTTTTCTTCCCTTCTGCTTTTAAAGCCTGTAGTGAGAAGCTGCTTTGTATTACTTGCATTTTCATCTAGACTGGAAGAGTGCCTGTTGGATAGCATAGAAACTGCAGTGATTAAAAAGACCCAGCAACTGAACCCAAATCTAAGCTCTGACAGGCACAAGTCTCCCTTCAAAGACTGCCAACAACCCAGAACTAAAGTATTGTCTGAATAACTCGTGCTCAGAGCATTTGAGAACCTAATCTCAGCATACATTTTGTGGAAAGAACCAAGCACAAAAGAAAGAAAAAGACTTTTACATTTGAAGCTCACACAAATAGAGTAACAAAGAGAGTTTCTGTAAATAAAATTTTCATTGTGAAATCACAGGAATTTCTCACAGTCTAGACAGCCCCTAACAGAAATCTCCTGAGCTTCCCAGCCAGTCTTTCTGGGTGCTCTGAAATGTGCCTTCATGCTTAGCTCAACCTGCACAAGAAAACAAGCTGATTCCTCTTTTCTCCTAGTTATAGGCTTTCTGGCTATATTAACACTCTCCACTGAGTAATGTATTTCTCTTTCTCCTCTGGCTGCTGTATTAAAAAGAATAGCTGCTTGGTTTCACGAGCCTTGTAACAATGTTCTTACCACACTGTTGCATGCACAGCACCTCAGAAACAACTTGTATGACTTGATGTGGCTTCCTGTGTTTGTGTTATTGCTATTCCTCAGTTTTTGGCACAGGAATCTCGGGCAAGTTGCAAAAAGAGCTCCCCAGTGGCTGTTTCTGTGCAAGGAGCTCACTGCAGAATTGGGAGCAAGTGATGCTGTTGGGGTTGTGAAGGAGATGGGGCAGTGCTGGGAGGGCACTCCTGGGTTTTGGTTATATCTGAGTGCTGTGAGGAGAGAGTCAGAAAACACCGTATAGGTGAGTATGGCAGTAGGAGCAAGAACTTAGAGTGGAATTAATCATCTGATCACAACATTCATTCCTCCACAGGCAAAGCAAACCTCGTCCTGCTGCTGGGGAGAATTATTGAGTGCCTTGGCAACCCCTTGGTCTCATTTTCACTGTGGTTCCTGCCCCAGCAGCCACCTTTGCTATGCTAATAGCAGCAGGGACCCGTGGCACACATGATTAGAAGGAGCATTTTGGTGTGTGCAGCTCTGTCACAGCCCGAGCTCGGAGCATCACACGCCACGCTGGGGCTGCTGCTCACTGAATATGGAAAAGTTTAGCTGCAAGCCACTGGGAGGTTTATAATTGCTTATTGCATTAAGTCAGATGCTACCACAGAGCACGCTGTGTGTTACTCTGATTTTATTAAAATAGAAAAGATGAAATGGCAAATTAAAGAAAAATGAAGGGGATTATCATGACTCCAGGTTAAACATAAACAGCAGGATTCAAAAAGCTTCTGGAGAACAGAGCTCCTCTTTCAATAAAATCTCTCAATTTATAAAACATTTAAAAAGAAAAGGGGGAAATATCTATATGCCATATCAGGAAAATTGCCTTTAAATGGTATGTTTCTCAAGAGTTTCTAGAAGGCATTAGTAGCTTCTTGAGAAACAGCCATTATTTTCATGCTAATGGTAACTGAAATAAAAAGGGATGGAGGGAAAATGTAAAATTTGGCTCTGCCATACAATCTGGGTTGGTTTGGAATAAGCATCTATTCTTTATTGAAAATTTTCCATTGGTTAGTGCCAACTCTTAAAAGGAAATATTTGTTTTTCTTTGTTACTTGATGATAATTATTGCCAAATGCAGGAGCATTGTGAAAGGTGAAAGATTTGGTTTATTTCATTTTCCTCCTTTGATTTTTGTTGCTTTAGTCTCTCTCTAGGAACTTAAATAATTATAATAAACACAGGAAAAACCCCTCAGGTAACCCAAATGAAATGTAAGAGATGTGTTTTTATAGATGTGAGTGCAAATGTCACACTGTTAAAACTAGGAAGATATGTCCTTAGCTCCCCTGAGCTGGAGGGGGAGGCTCAGGGGATTTGATTTCTGAGTACTGCCCAGAAAAAGACCTACAATGGAAACCTCTTTTTTCTTTAAGAACACAAGCCAAACCCCCACCCCCACTGAAACATTTCTCAAAAGCTGGTTAGAAGGCCTTAACTTTGACCCCTATTTCAGTTTTAATGCTCCTAGGAAAAGAATAAATAAAATGTATTTCAGCTGAAAATCTCTGCCATGGCCATGGCAGGCTACACTCTGCAAGCAAATGTCAGGTGAAATTGTTTGGTGGGAGCCAGCACACCAGAACAAGGCAGCAAGAGAAATGGAGAGAAGGAAATAAAATTATTCCTACAGATGCATAACAGTCTGGGAAAATGCCCAATGTTTAAATTTGTTCCCACTGAAGCACTTTCACCAAAGGCAGCCAAACTAGAAGGCTGATGTGATCCTCTCTCCTGTTATAATAATCCCATGTTGCATGCAAGTTCATTTGGGGTCTGAGTCCATATCTAAGATGTTTTATTACAGGAATTCCCCCTTTTATATTGTAAAGGAAGATCCCAGCGCTCACTGGCATGCATTTGGAAGTCTGTTCCAATAGCTCATGTGTTCTCTGTGCTGTATCAGCTCTGGCTAGGGGTTAATAGACAGCTGCCTGGTGCAGAAGACTGCAGCAGATGACTCTGGCTCATATGCTGGGAAAGAGTATAAAATAAGAGCACTGGTCAAATATGTTTGTGCTTGAGGGGAAAAAAAAAACGTGTATTTTGTTTGGGCCTATGCTCAAAACCTTGGGGATCTTGGCCAGGAGCATCCTTGGCAAAGTGTGATGCTGGTAGACTGAGGTATAGGGTGAGAGCTGTGTTCACTGGTGTTTTTAACCACTACATTGCCCAAAATTTCACTTTGGTATCTTTCACTATAAGTTAATGAAGCATTTCTATGAGTTCTCTAAGATTTGTCACAGGATCATTTCCAGGAGTGGTTACAGCTGCAAATTTAATAGTCTGCTCCTGTATCCTAATGCAAATGCTGAAAGCCTGTGGAGAAGGTGAGCTCATCATTTATCTGCAGAAAAGTTCACTTGCAGTCATTGTGCTTATAAATCTTTACCTCCTGAGCAGCTTTACAAGTGTTTCTGAAATATTCAAAACATTTTTTATCCAATACACTTTTCTGCTGTGTTATTTAGATACCAGACTCATACCAGTGGACCTGTCTCAGGTGACTATTTGTATTTTGCTTTCTATGCCTGGTATAAAACATTCACAGAGTTCATTAGAAGAAAATGCCAGATAATTTTCTTAAGATGGATATGCCAGCATCTGGTAATAATTTCTCTGGCTATGATCTCAGTATTTGGAATCTGGGATTGACTTGGATAGGTAAACAGAATTTTGAACACCTTTCTGAGCCATCTGAATTTTTAAGGCCCATTTTTAAACTGCAATGAGTTTCTTAAAATCCCTCATGAAACATCAGAGCAACCATTGGATTTGAGAAACAACAGCATCACAAGGGAATGCCTCCCAATCCTAGTGAGCAGCTTGGCTCCCTCCCCACTTCTGTCAGAAAAGCTCTAAATAAGAGTGTTTGTCCAAAAAGCATTGAAAAATGTGCAGAGAAAGGAAGGCTCTTTTCTGAAGCCTGCTGTAACTAGGAAGGACTCTTGGGTGAGTCCTTGGAGAGGAAGGGGTTATGTTGAATTACTCAGAGCCAAGAGCTGTTGCTCACTTTGCAGTTCCCTCACCTAGCTCTGAAGATGTAAATTCTTTGTGTCTGTCGTCAGCAGCTTTTGTTTGAACCCAGATGAAATATTGTAAAGTTTTCAAAACAAGTTTTGTATTTTATCTTGATAAAAGACATTCTCCCATCTTCACAAGTTCAGAAATAACCTCCCTTTTCCTGCTCAAAGCCATATGTTGCTGACAGCCCTACCTGATTACGTGATTCTCTTTCTAAATTTTCTTCTTTTTTAGAAATAAAAAGAAATTTCCTTGACTGAAGTAAAAAATAGGTTATTTCCCCATTAACAAAGAGAATACTTTGTCTGTAATACCAAAATAAACAGAAACCAATGTCAGATCTACACTCAGCATGAATTTCTACTCTCAACACTCTTAAGATGGCTTTGCATTGAATCCTGATGAAGTTGACAGTAGAATAATTTCAACATTTGTAATTTTTCCAGGGCTTTTCAATGTGTTAGCAGCAACACTTCTTAGACTTCCTGGGAGTAATGATTTCTTATAAATGACCTCATTGAAGTATCTGTCCTGTCGTATCCTGATGTCTGGATATGAATCAAAGCCCTTATGTAGACAGTGCAGGCTGCATACACATTTTTGGAGAGGTTTACTCCCCCTCTGTCTTTCTATCACCTGAAGATGTGAGCTGTGCATGTCTGTTCAAAGCTGCAGTAAATCTCTTCTGTCATTTTTCTCTACTTCTCTGCACTTCTGTGGACTTAAAAGATAAAACACCCCAAAACAATGGAGAAATCTTTTGACAGTATTTCTGATTTGGGTGGAATCAAAACTACCTGCAGTTGTTGCAGTAAAACCTGGACTCCTTCATTTTCCAGATCCAGGACTTTGCCTTGTCCGACCTCCAGATTAATTTCTCTTACATTACAGCCAAACAAATGAGGAGAATCCACTTAGTAGGGCAGCCAGAGCGTTAAAAGTGTGGTTCCTTTCTGCACTGAAGAGAAGCACAAACTAGGGTTTTTTTTTTTTGTGAAATGGAAGCATTATTCCAAGTGTTGGGGTTTTTTTATTTGATGGAAATGTAATTTGCCTTTATTATATTGCATTCGAAAAAAGCAATTTGTCTTACTGATACAAAATATTTTGACTGCCTCAGAATTAAATGCTTGAATAGCCTTTTGATTTTTTTTGTTTTCACCAAAAGTTTCAATGAAATGAACTTGTTCCTGACAGCCCCTCATGCTGAGTAGGCATTTTGTCCAGGGGAGCTCTTCTGTCAGGGTGATTCTGCTCAGCACTGAATTCCTAGTCAGATTTACTCCTGGTTGCTCCCAAAACAACTATACCCAGTCCAGGTCAGAGACTGCTTCCTCTTGGTGCTTAAAATGCCTTTGGATACAGGATAACTCCTGACCTGCAGCTCCACGGTGGGAATAAGAAATGACAGTGAAAGAATAAGAAATTATTTTGTCAATACTTCATCTGGAATTTTGGACTATGAGTAATCTCACTGGAAAATCAGTGACCTGTGGGTCAATATCCACGATTTTGGAGGTGTTCCCATGAAGTCATTAACTACCTTGACTGCAATGTCTTAATCATTGTGGCCATAGCCCTTTCCTCTAAAGTTTTTTGCCCATGGTTGTAACACAGTCTTGTTTTGTACCAGAGGGACAATGATTTGTCTTCAGATAAACCCAGTACCAGCTGTATTTTTGCTGAAAATGTTCAAACCAGTTCTGCCTTCTCCGTTTAAATGTTTTGGAGCTACTCTTACATTGCCATAGCTTAGGTATGGTTTTCAAATGATGGCTATTTAAATGAAAAGTATTTTTCTGACATATAAACATGCTCCAGACAGAGCTAAGTTCAGTGGAGCAGCAATAAATTGGGGAATAAGAACAGGAAAATAAAATAATAGTGAAACTGAAATTGCAAATATGAAAATCCATACAACTTTAAAATTCAGAAGGTCACCAATAAGTGAAAGATATTATCCTAGTTTTGTAGTCAGCCATGAGTGAAGTGAGAAAATATGGTGAACATCAAAAAAGTTTAAAAAATCCTCAAACCAAACAAAATCCCAGCCTTCTCTGCCTGTTCAGTTTAATGATGGGTGCTATCACAGGTAAATAAAAATTCCCATTTTCTATGTCAATAACATTTTTCCACCTCTGCAGGATGCCTTTAACATAAAACAGGAAATCTTTAACATTCTCCAAGAGAAAAAAAAAAACTCAGAAAGAAGTACAGAAATTGCTCATGATGTCATGTTCATTGTGAATTAAGTCCATGAATGAATAAAACAGAAGGGAATTTGCTCAAGAATATCCATTAGTATCTATTTTGCTGAGATGATTTATGCCAGAAACATAATGCTTTTCTTTCCTTAGGTCCTTCCAGTATGTTTGCTTTACAAAACAGTTGCATAAAAGATCTACTTTCTAACTGTTTGGAGTAAGAAATGACTCTATTGTGAAAAGAGGTGGGGAAAAGTGTCTAAACCTTTCTAGGTGGAAATAATTCTAAATTGAATTTTACTAGTCACTGCAGTTTTATTAACACAGATAAAATAAAATAAAATAAAATAAAATAAAATAAAATAAAATAAAATAAAATAAAATAAAATGTGAGGGAGAGAAAGAGGGAGAGAGAAAAAAAAATTCAAAATCCTATTTTTGTGAAGACTGGTGACTTGCATAAAAGAAGATTAATCTTGTTTGGGAATAACAGGAAGTACATAATAGAAAATAAGGGTAAGATTGATCCTGAAGTTATCTTTGTTGCCAAGCTGCTTATGCACAAAGGAGGGGAAAATTATTCAGCTCATCTCTGATAAATTATTAATCTTTCCTTATTTCCTTTTTTCTCTTTTTTTACAATATTGTTAATATTTGTGGCACAAAATAAAAAGATCAAAGCAAGTATGTGTTCAGCAGCACATGGTTGATAAAAAGTCATCTGCCACTGGAATAAACATGCTTTTTTTCTTTGTATTAGTAGTATATAATAGTATTCTATTATAAATGTTGTAAAAAGTTAGATTTATCCCTGATTTCCAGCTGAAGGTTTCTGCACAAAATGTGTCAAAATATATTCTTAGCACAATCAAAAAGTCATCAGTTTGTTTTCAAGCTGATTGGAAAGAAGCTCTGTGTAATCAAGAGGAATTACAGCCTGGAACACAAAAATAATCGTTCTGGCACCAAGTGCAGATCCGAGTGTGGAGTCAGACGTGCAGCCTGAGGATCCCTGGTGTCCCTCAGAAGAGCAGCTATATAATTACTCACTCCAATGCAAGCACTAATGGTATTTTTCATGTTCGATGCAGCTGAATCCCGTGTCAGCTGCAGGGCCCAGTTTCCTCTTTGGCATGGGCACTTGTTCCATTAAGCTGTTTGGCTCCCCAGGAGCTTTGTTGACAGCTACTCCTCTCCTCCCATACTGATTCTGACGAAGAGTTCGTCTTTCTCCTTCTCTCCTGCTCAATATGTCCCCTGCCTGATGGACAGCTTGGCTCTGGAGGTCTGTAAGGAGCAGTGGCACCCTTCAGCTGCAGGGGACTGCTATTGACCCTGCCCTGGGCTGGGATATCTGAGAGGCTCCCTGCAGTCCTTACCCTCTGAGAGCTCCTGGGTGACATCTCAGGTGTGACTCCTATGCTTAATCACCACATCTTGGAGCCTGACCTTGCAGCTGATAGCAATCTCTATCGAAATGCTCAGCCAGAGGCTGGGAATTGGATGTGGAGACTGAATTACCCTTTGCCTTGGGAGGAGGTGGCTCAAAGCCTGCAGAGCTGCAGGGACACGGGGAGTGCAATGAGGGAATTTGCAGCCTGCCTGGTCTTGCCTGGTGTGCTGGGAGCAGCTACGGTCAGTGTGTAAAAATGAAATGTTAAAGAAATGTTAAATTTTTATTCCTTGCAGCTTACTTCATTCAAAAAGTGCAGTTATTCTCTGCTTTTGGCTGGGGTAAATTCAGTTTTCTGCAGGGTAGCTTGCATGGAGCAATGGATTGTGACCAAAAGAGTGTTGATAACAAAGGGATGGTTTTGTTATGCTGAGCAGGGCTTGCACAGCCACCCCAGCCTTCTCTGCTTCTCACAGCCCCCACGGGCAAGAGGCTGGGGATGCACACAGAGCTGGGAGGGATAGCTGGGACAACAGGCTGCCAGGCACCAAAGGGATGTCCCACAACATGTGACATCATGCTCAGACTATAAAGAGAGGGGGAAAAGGAGAAAGGTGGGGGAAAGTAAGTTTAGAATTATGGCATTTGTCTTCCTAAGTACCCACCATGTGCCATGGAGCCCTGCTGTCCTATGGCTGAACACTGGCCTGCTGGTGGGAAGTAGGGATTGAATTCCTTATTTTGCTTTGCTCTTCCTCTTAAACCATCTCTATCTCAACCTGTGACTTCTCTCACTTTTGCCCTTCAGATTCCCTCCCCAGTCCATTCTGGGGATGTTGTATTTGACAAACTTGGTGGCTTGCCTTTGAAATATCGTGTACCAGAAGTGACACAGAGACACACAGACTCATAAGGCATGAACCATAGCAGGTCATCTATGCCTCTTCAGGTTTTTAGGAATGTAAGAATGGAGGAAACTTGGATAATTCCAGAAAGGTAATGAGTGGAATTTACAGAAAAAAGCCTTACAGACCATCAGAATCTCAGATATCCTTCTTCCAAACTGCTCTACACAATTTTTGTGCCTTAAATTCTGGCTTTAGGAACAATCAATCTTTCAGATGTACATGACTTTTGAGTGTTCTTTTGTTTAACTGTCATAAAGGGACTGCGTAGCTCTTTGAAATGATGTTAGAAATCATTCTGCCTAAGTGACAATGACATCACTTTCTGTCTCTTTTATCTTGCAGTTCTCTGAAAGGTCACAGTATAATTTATGAAAATCATGATTTTGTCCTTTTTTCTGATTGATTTTCCTACTGTAGATTTTTTCTCTATTAAATTATGTCACTTCTTTTATCTTTTGATTAATTTTACTCCTTTTCACACCAAGTCTATTGTGGGAATTTAATTACAGCAGACTTGTAATTGCTGATTTGGTTTTAACTGGAAGTGTGTAATTGCTGTATTATCAAGTAATTCAGTCACACTATGTAAAACTCAACATATCAGATGCTAATCTGGCTTTATTGGAGATACCATTTTCTTTGTTTTGAAAGTGATTATTCCCTACCTCTTGAATGGTTTCCTTCTAATTCTTTCTTAATACAAGGTGTTGTTTTATCTATTTCTTTCTTTAGACTCAGATGATATAAAGCTCTTTCTCTTTCCATGACCAGACCATTTGGGAATCATCTTTTTGTTCCATTGCTTGCATCAAACAAAGTTCTTGCCCACCAGATTGTGCTGATATGCATTGTTAACATTTCAGAGGATGCCAAAAATTCTTTAAAGTCTTAAGTAAGATTTCCAAAGCAGCAATGATAGTTCAGCTTATTTTGTTATAAAAATCAAGCAAGTTAAACCAATGTCATGTGTTTAACTTCTTGAAATCAGTTTTATACAGTTTTTCTCATTTATCATGTGAAAACCTTGTCCTTACAACCACCAGATACTTTAGAGTCTTCAGGAATGTTTTTTAGCTCTCCTGTGATGCTCTAACTGTCCTTCCAGTCTACCACTCTTATTAACACTATTCAATATTTTCTGTGCCTATGGACAGACCATAAATAGAACTGTGGCTAATCTCCAAACCAGAATTATATATTTTGTGCAGTCTTTCAGCAATTGCAATATAAGTTGTACACACCTGTCACTTAAGAGAAGATACATTGGAGCAGAAGTGATGCATGAGCAAAAGCTACTTGAAAAGACAGCACAGAAGCAAATGCCATGTGGTGAGGTTGTGGTTCAATGAAAAACCCTTTTAAATCAATCTCTGCTTCACTTTTGCCAGTTTCTAATCTCAACACTACTGCTGGATTGCAACTTTATCATGTTGAATGGACATACCTTGATGCTATAAACTATGTCTAAATGTGCATTAAGTAGTTGCACATTTCCAAGTGCCAGAACCAAATGAGAGTTATTATAGATTTTTGTTTTCCATTCTAAATAGATTTGAACCTTCATTAGTTTCAAATGTAAGATTGGGGTAAAACCTATGACAATTACTAAGTGAAAGCAGTTGTCAAGGCTTGCTTTTGTGTGGAGATGAACACAGCTGGCAGAGCAGAAAGAGGAGAATGTGGGAATAAAGGGAGTGTGGGCGACCCTGAGAATGGCCCTGCGGTGGCTGCTGGAAGGGCTGGCAGGGTGATCCCTCCCAGCTTGAGGGGACAAACCAAAGGAGGGTGGCACAGGGCAGTAGGTGAGGCACTGAGACAGGGGAGGGCTGGATGCTGGTGCCTGCTGAGCCTCAGCTCTTCCTCCGTGACAAATTGTTTACTCTCTCTGGGTGGAATTCATCTCATCTAACTTTAGCGATCAAAAGCAATGCTTAACTACTCATGGATTTTCTGTTATGCATGTGCTGAAGGGAAATGTGCACCAAAAGAGGACAAGGGTGGCTAGGAGAAAGTTGTTCTGTCAGGCTGCACTGCTGGAGATAGAAGCAATAGCTGAATTGAAGATCTCTGGCACCAGCAGGGGTGCCTTTCATTTATTTTCATGTATTTGCTAGGTTAAGACTGGAGGTCTTCAGCCCTGGGCACTTTCCTCTTCTTGGGAAATAGATTTTTATCTATGGGGCAAATTTGTCCCAGCAGTTCTTTCTTTTAGTTACCTAAAATAGATTATTAGGGCTAATTCCTGGAATGGCTTGTCTACCCTCTGCACTGCCTTGGAGGCTCAAAAAGAAGAGCTCTACCTGGAGGTTTCTTTTTCTCAGGAAGAGACTGCTCAGGCAGTCAGCAAAGAATTTTCCCAGCCATCCTTTTGGGAAATTAGTTTGCTTTCATTCCTGCCCAGCCCAGCAGGAGAGGTAGGGTGAAGCACTGTCCAAAAGCATGATAGATGTGGGTCGAGCCAGACCTGAGAACTGGCCTGAAGCATCTCTCTAGACAAAGAGGTCCCTGGCTTGGTGACAGGTAGGGAAGAAAGCTGCTGAATTCAGCCACGCTTTGGAGGGTGATAATTAGTGCTGTGATACATTTGTCAAATGCTATAGGAACCAATATTGATGTCAGAAATTAATCACACCTGAAAGCCAGTGGCCAGGTTTTACTCTGTGTTACTGAAGATGTAGGTGAGTGTTCATATGTGCCTCTGTGGTTATTTTATATATATATTTATAGACACACATCTGGGAAGTGACCTTTTACTCATGCAGTTTTGGCCCTGAGGACGAGGAAAAAATTTCCAAATAAGAGTATGAATTGCTAAGCCTTTTTTTTCCATTAAATAATTTGTTGTATTTCTAAAGGCATGTGAAACATTCTGTTCAATTTTATGGGAAAAAGGACCCACTGTGTTTGTCAAGGCTGAAAAATTGCTTGGAAACCTTTTATCCAGGAGGGGATCTGCGTGTTGAGGGAAGTGTGGAAGCAGTAAGAGAGAGCAAAATAAAACAGATGGAATTGCAATCTGAAGAGAAATGTTTTGACAAAGACCTTTGAAAGGTTTTACCTCCACTTTGGTGCAGGATTAGAAAAGCTCTTAAACATGAAAAAGAATTACTTCAAAATGGACTAGTTATCCTGTGAGGATGATAAAAATTTTGGTGGATTTTCAGGTAAAGCATTTTATTGCAAAATGCTCGGATAATCTTAATTGCTAGTCAGCGGTTCAAGTTGGTGGCAGATGAAATTTGCATGACACGAGATGGTGCTGGAAGATATGCATGTTTTGCACCAAGTGGAAAGATCATTGCCATGCCCAGCAATACTGTAGAAGCAGTTTGCGTTTACATGATTAATCTGGTCTTGGTGTTGGTTCTCACTTTTACAGCTACCTCGGGTTTCAGTTCACTAAATGGCATTTTGAGATCCTGACATACCTTCAAACCTGGAACAAGCATATTATTAATTGCTGTGTGGTTTGTGGCTTTTGTTTGGTTTTTTTTTTTTCTTTTTTGATGTTGTTGTTGTTTTGATGTGGGGTTTTTTTGGTGGGTTTTTTTTTTGGGTGAGCTTTTTTTGTTGCTGTTGTTGTGGCTGTTGATTTTGTGAACAAATATAAATCAGAGTGTGTGGACTGCTGCAGTACCAGGAGCTCCTGTTGTTCTGAATCCACGAGAACACAAAGAGGCTGCCCCACATGGAGGGGTCTGAGGGTTAACAACCCCTCAGTGGTTACGGGGTCATGTGGGGTGGGACATCTGGGAGACCTGGGACAGCCTTGGGAGTGTGGTGAACCATTTGAAAAGCCAACAGTAGGCAATGCTAAACTGGCAGCTTGCCTCACAGAATGGATGTGGCCTTATCTTTCTCCTCCCTGCAGCGTTCCAGCAAAAGCTAAATTGAAAAAATTTACCTTCCGTGTTTATGACTTTCACCAAGGTTTCCTAAATATTAGCGTGGGAGGTAGAAAAGCTAATTTTTTACCAACATTTTGTAATGATAGTTATTCCCTCCAGTACTTCTAAGGAAAGAAACAATTTTTCATCTCTATGCTCTTCTCCAAATTATCATACCAGGGATGAGTATTAAAAAACCACCTCTCTTATTCATGAAAAACAAATAAGACCTTTTTCTAGTTCAATATTTAAAAAAGAAAAAGGAAGTGTTGTAGTGAACTGAAATAACAAATGAGAAATTTATCAGAAGGGGAATAATGTTGGGCAAAAATATTGTATTTATGACCTATGTGGATGGATTTGTCTTACTAATAATGCAGCTGACATACTGAGTAGACCTTTTGGAAAAGGAATAATATTGGTTGCCACTGACAAATGCTTTGAACTTACTTGGAAGGGAAATGGAGAAGTATTCCAATTGCACATTGAAAGTATGTGGCCTTCTTTTACCTTGCTTGCAATTCCATCAAAGCTCTGGAAGTGAGGCAGAATGGAGCTGGTTCTCCACTTGGCTGGAGATCCTCTCTAGCATCAGATACTCACAAACTAATATAATAGAGGACTCAAATTAGTGAACTTTTAAATGTGACACAAATGGGGCCTGGACCCCTTCACAAGGTTCTTTGGGTTGGTTGGTTGTTTCAAAAGATGCTTGGTCTTTAACATAAATGACTCATGAGCATTTATCACAGATTGCATGTGCCCCCAGTTAGACTCTGGTTTGGTTTTGGATTTTTTTTCTTGATGTTTTTGGGAACAGGCTGTTGTATCTACATCTTAATTCTTTGGAAATGGTGGGGGGTACAAGATGGCAATACCCACCTAAACTACTAAATGCATTTAAATAGAGTTTCTTTTACCTTGTGACATGGGCAATTTGTTGTACTCAGAAGGTGCCAAAGCCAGAGTGCCTTTGTGAAGAAATGTGCAGCCCCTGGGAACTTTAGGCTGAGTAGGAAGGTCAGATCTTGGGCACTCAAGCTCAGAGAACAGGTCTAGAAGGCCTGACCTCCAATTCAGTGTGTGTGTGATGTCATGGCCTGGGTTTGTCAGAGGCCTTAAGGGAAATAGCCTTGTCCCTCATCCCACTTTTCTCATCCGCTTTCCTTGTTCCCACTGAGACACTGCCAAAACACAGCAAGACAGTGAACACGCCTGCAGGTGAAGAATGCAGGGAGCTGCCTGTGCCACTTCCCCAATCCTTACATGCTAAAATTAATAGTATTGACTCTGTCATACCTCATTTTTGGAAAAACATCCCACAATTAAGGGCTTAATTTTGACTTGATACCAATCACAATAAGGGCAGCCAAGATCAGGTCTTAATTTAGGCCAAGCCTGGATATTCATCTGCAAAGTGTGGCTAAAGAAAGTCTGCTTGTCCTGAGGCAGAGGCTGATGTGTGGGGTAAGATCTGCTCTTGGGGAGAGAGCCATTTTCTGCAGGTTTTGTGGTCTCTTTTATCCTGTGGTGCCAACAGGTGCATGCAAGCCCAACTCTGAATTTCTCCTTTACACTTTTCATGGGAGCTGTGCCCTTCTCATGGCAGCTACAGCTCATCCATGGAGTGGTAAATTGAATTTTCATATGTTTCTGAGAAGTGTTGAGCCAGCTCTTGGGTGCATTAAGAGAGCTGGCCAAAATCCTATTGACATTACTGGGAATGCTTGATAACTTGTGCTGTGGTAAGTGCTTAAGCCCTGATGCTCTATAGATCTGGGCTTAAACTGATACCATTGCAAGACGTTAATAACAAGGTTCTGTCTATTAAATCATTGATCAGCTCTTGGGCTGTCAAAGCCCACCGTATGGGAAAATTGCTGTCTGAAAAATGAAAAAAAGTAGAGAAAGTAGAAGTTGAGCAACTCAACAGCTCTTGAAATCATGAGATTCATGGCTCAGTTGATACCTGGTGAAGATATAGCTTTTTTTTTTTTTAAGGACAAGAAAAGGCTCTGTTAAAAACCTGTCTTTCAGGTAGAGTTTTATGGAATGACTGGATGGAAAATAAAACCCTCATTCTAATAAAAGGAAGTGTTAGTTGGCATCATGATTATTATCTACACCACAGATTACAGCTGGGGCTGAATTGCTGGAAGCCCACACCAGCTGTGTTTTCAGGCAGCTCTATCTCAATTGTTTGTCCCACCTCTCAGTTCTGTCAATGGGTTTTTAAATTTTTTTCCATGTTTTGCAGTGAGGACACTGCATCCACAGGTGTGGGTGAGAGGGTTCCTGTGGCTAACAAGGCCACTGTTACTCCAACCAGTGTCTGGTGTGGCTTCCATCAAAGGTGACAGGACAATTCTTCCTTGCTGTCAGGCCAGCAGCCCTGGTAGCTGTCAAAGGCCAGCAATCTGACTGTGAAAGACAGAGCAGGGGTGGCATCTGTTCTGTCTGCCTTTGAATTGCTGCCTTCACAACTAGCCTGGACTATGGAGGTACTGGCCTTGAGTTTAACTTCAAAATCAGCAGAAACCAGCCCTTTTCTGTTTGCTGGGAGGCACAATGAGGGATTGGAATATGTACAGAAATCACTCGCTGCTTTATGATGTGTGGATTAATGAACGTATTAAACCATTCTAAATGATAGATAAGGAAATTATTTCCACTGTAGCTTGAAAGAAATAAAACTGCCCTGTCTAAAATTTAGGAGGTTTAAAACTTTGCAAGCTCATCAAAAGTACATGGGCAACAAAGAGGGACAAGTTTACAACCATCTATGGATCACCCTAAAGTTTTAACATTCATCATTTTTCTGCTTCATTACTGTTAGTGTTTCCCATAAGCTTTGAGAAACAAGCTAGTTCTTCCAGAAAAGAAGAGTAAATACAGGTCAGGCTAATATGCTTTTATGGGCAGTGCTGGGATTTTCCCATTTTATTGCCATTTTGCACTATTAATTTTATATCATTGACATTGTTGTCTTCATTGCTCATGTCTCACAGCCTTGAAAAGGATTTACTGTGCTGAGAAATTCAAGCGTGAACTGAAATGGGATGAAATTCAAGTGTGGTTCAGTTGGACAGTACAAGTCCTATGATGTGACTATTTCTGGCTTTGTAAAAGGAGCAGAGTGTAGCTTTTTTTTGGTGTTTTCATCTGCAGCTGTGACTACTTTTGACCATGGCTTGTGTGTGAAAATGTTTGTATCAGAATATGTGCAGCCAGGTGTGTACCTGCAGGTGAGTGTGACTCTCCTGTGCAGATTTCTGTAGTCACAGGCAAATATTGTCTTGTGAATGTATGATCCTGACTCTTTCTGTATGCTTGCACCAGTGCTTTCATGGAGGTATGGTTTTATGTATTTTGACATAAAGAAGTGTGGATTCCAAAGAGGGAATGGTGCTCTGTGCAGAGTGCCTGCAGAACTATTCATGCACACCCCGTGCAATAAAGGGTTTGCTTGAGCATGGCAATTGCCAATAGAGGTTCACACAATATTAAGTAGCACCAGATCATTAATCATTTGATTCAGTCTTGAACACCTGGAAAATGAAAGACACGGGTCTGCTTATTGGTGCCTGGAGTTTTTCTTGTGGTCTTGAAAATCAGTCATAAATAGGTAATAGGCTGCCCTTAACCTGATGCGCTGGATAATGGGCAGTAGAATATGCCCATTTGTGGCATTTATGTAGAAAATAGCAGCTGGTTTAAAAAGAGGCTGTCAGGTCACATATGAGGGAAGAAGTCATGGCTTCAGTGGGCAAGTAGAAGAATAGAACTGCAGGGCAAGGGAAGATGAGCAAGAAGTCAAGGTTCTTTGTGTGAAAGTGATGAATACCTACCTCTGGTTTCCCAAGAAACAGTTTGTTCCCTCCTCGGCTACTTCCTGCCTTTCACAAAACCCTTGTGTAGTTTTCTGATGCTCTAATGAATCACTCTATCCTGTTCAAGCACCAGAAGCCTCTTGACCTCATAAATCCAAACTCAGAATTATAACTTTCTACTGTTCAAAGTGCTAGTTATGTAAAACTGAAGAGTCCTCTTCTGGACTGTGCAACGTCCTCGTGTTGCCTGCTCTTGTGAATTTTTGTAATTCAAGACACGACTAAAATCAAAGCAGGAAAAAAAAATAACTTCAGTTTTCAATTCTCATGCCCTTCAGAACACACACCACAGAATTCCACTCAGCAAACCTGCAGTCATGTCAGCATAATTGGCAGTTATGAATGGAACTGCAGTGGTGTCTTTCATACAGCTAGAGCGACAAAAGGATTTCAAGTTGTGGCAAATCAAAGAATGGTCTGGGCTGGGAAGGACCTTACAGATCTTGTTCCAATCCCCCTGCCGAGGGCAGGGACACCTTCCACTAGACCAGGTTTCCCAGAGCCCTGTTCACCCTGGCCTTGGACACTTCTACATCATCTCTGAGCAACCAGCTCCAGTTGCTCACCACCCTCACAGTAAAGAATTTCTTCCTAATATCCAGTCTAAACGCACCCTCTTTCACCTTAAAGCCATCCCCCTGTGTCCTATCCCTACATGCTCCTGCAAAAAGGCTCTCCCCAGCCTTCCTTTAGCCCCTTTTAGGTACTGGAAAGTGCCATAAAGTCATTGCAAAGCCTTCTCTTCTCCAGGCTGAGCAGCCCCAACTCTCTGCTGTGTCTCTGGGTATCATGGATAGAGAAGGTAATTCTTTAAAAAAAAGAGGTATTAGACCTTTATAAACTGTGGTCAGGAAGAAAACTCTTCAGCTGTCTTCTCCTTCCTGTAATATAAGGATTTATTGCTGTCACAATGGTAGTTTCACTACCCAGAAGCAGTAGCATGGCCAGGCCTTGACATTCAGGTGCATCAGAACTACATCAGTTATATTTAAATTAATACACTCAGATGATTTTTAGCTGATTGATAATATTCTATTTCTGATCAATAGTTCAGTTACCTTAATAGAATTTAATGTTCCTTGTTCTTTGCTGCATCTGTCTTAACCCTACCTAGCACTGGGTAAAACCATTAGAATACTACATAATATTGATATCTGAAAAATGCAGCAGTTATCACAATGGTAGAGTCCCAAATCATGACATGCATGCTTTCCTGCCCCTCATTAACCACAACTCACCAGCTGATCTGACCTCTCCATATGCTGGGCCCTGTCCTTCACCTTCTGCTTCTCATTGTGGAGATTTCAGTTGATTTTCTTTTTAATTAATTTTATCTAAGACTTTTCAGAGTCTTATCAGTAATTAATTAATAGGGGTGCCCTGCTCAGCTTGTCTGTCACAAGGCAAGCAGATTCTTAGTCTGGCCTGCTCACCCAGTTATATCAGCCTTCATTATTTTAGCAATCAGAGATTTCTTCAAGAAACCACATAGATTCATTAAACAGATTGTAGCATCCAGTCTGCAGTGCCTGTTGAATGCCAGGGAAATAACTGATGGTGGTGTTGTCTTGATTAAGTGATTATACATGAGATACTAGAATGTTTTGAAAAAAAAATTATTTTCTTTTTAATAATTTAGATTCTCAAATTACTTATGGCTCTATCCTTGAAACCTGGTATGTTTAAAACTTTTCACAGGCAAATGTGGTGTTAATTTAGAGGATCTACTACTTATATGAAACATGAACTGAAGTGGAAAATGGGTGTGGTGTGAATTTCTGCAGGGCAATCTGTGTGGGTCATGGCATCTCTGAGATGCAGTGAGACAGCAGCAAGGCAGAGGTAGAAGCAACAACTGTCATATTAAACTGTGCAGAATAGTCATTGAGGAGCCACGATGAGGCTGCAGTTGCTTTTGGACTAAGAAAAAATACCTGCACTAAACCTCCTGCAAGAAAAGAAATATCAGTGACTTTATGGTAAAGCACCTGTTGCAAAAAGATCTGAATAAAAAACACCTTCTGTTCCATGCCAAATTCAAAATTAGTTAAAGTTATCATGTGGTTTTTTTTTTTGTTTTGTTTTTGTTTGGTTGTTTTGGGTTTGTTTTGTTTTGTTTGTTTTTTTTTTTTTTGATAAAACAAATTTCAATGGATGTGGTAAAGTGTTGAATATAAATGTCACTCATAACAAAAAAAAAACTTCAGTTCTAAAAAACTGAAATAATCCAGCTATCTGTTCAGCTTTTAGAAATAAAATTAAAAGATATTTTAAAAAATGTCACTCTGAAAAAGAGAAAAAAATGGTGTCTGAAAAAATCAAACCACAGAAAATACCATTCAGAGTAATTCAGCAGGTACTTAGGGTGTTAACTAGATCATCACACACACAGTTTGGTTTTATCAAGCCTGGCATTGTGACCAAAAATAGTTTCAGTGTGATAATAACTTTGTCATCTCCAGGTTTCAGCAAAGCAAATATTTTTAGAAGCATAAGTTCAGCTGGCTTTGAGGCAGAAGACAGCCTGTGTTCCTTCACCTCATCCTAATTTGTAACTAAGGCTGAGGGAGCTGCAGCCATGGACATAAAGTAAATTCTTTTACCATCAAGCTGGGCTCACATGGGCAGCAGTTTGTTTCCTGCTCACATCACACCAGAGCGTGGTGAGGAACTTCTTAAGTGCTGCAACAATCCCTGGTCTCTCTACTTAATGCAGAAAGCAATTTTATGTCCCTATACATGATATCATGTGCTCAGAACCAGCCCAACCTAGCTATATTTTATGAAGATGCTCTTTCCTGCACACTGGTCAGTAATTTTTTCTCCTTGGCTTGCCATTTCTGACTGGTCATTTGTTATTGGTCTTGAGCAAAATTCCTTCTCTGCCTGGAACAGGGGGTGAGGTATATATCTGCAATCTGGCTGGGAAATGATGTAGTGTGAAAATGAACCTATTATAAGGGGTATGCTGAGCCCAAGCTAAAATTATTTATGTGGCTGTGCTTGGTTCTTCCAAGTGCATTTGTTCTCTGACAGGAATGTTCCTACTTTCCCAGCTGTGGGTACACAGTGAGAGTTTTCCAGGCATCTACAGGTTACATGGCTTATTGAGAAATAAGATCTGGAAGCAAGTTGCCCACAGGCAATGTCAGTTCTTGGTCTGTTTGGGAGTCCAGGGGAGGGCATGGGAGAACCTCCAGGTCATAGAAAATACACTCACACTGCCTCAATGGGCCTGATTTCCAAAATAAATGTCTTTGATGGATTTCTGGATACCAGTGGCGCACCATGGAGATCAAGGGAAACTAGAAAGCAGCTAATGACAAGTGTCTCAAGTTAACCATGCTCCAAGTCCCCAGGAGTGGTGCTTCCTCAGAGTATAAGGCACCCCTAAGACTTGTAGTTTGGATCAGGACTAAGGTCTGAAAAACACCAAATCATCTGTCTCAAATCGAACCTCTAACCTTATCCTCTATAATGTGGTGCTGTCTGCTCCTCACATTCTTTCTCCTCCATTGTCCATTCAGTGGCAGAACTCACATTTGACAAAGGGAAAGAATTCCATTTGGCATTCACTGGTCACTGCTACAGATCAGTGGCATTTACCCAGGGAGATGTCAGGTGGTGTCATGGAGGTGGAAGAAGTGATTCTTAATTCATTGAGGTTAACTTGGGAAATTAGCTTAATTTGCAATTTATGGCCCTTGACCATCATGTATTGCCTGTGTAAAAAAATTCTTGCTGCCAGAACGATAATTATAACTCTTCAATAATGTAAAAAGATTTTTTTCTGCTTATTCCAGCATGCTAGAACATGGCTTTCTTCCCATGCCAAGTGAAATTTAACCCTTTTTAGAGCATTCTTTATTAAGAATGTCTTTCCTCAAATCCTCCAAGGATATTAACTCAGATTTAATATTGTCATGCTAGGACTTGATCTTACATGCTTAGGATAGACACCTTTGCAACTCTGTACTGCAGATGTGGCTCAACAGCAAGCCTAGACAATTTCTGTAAGCTAAAATGAAACTAGGAGAAGTGCAGGTGCTAACATGGGCTGTTGTTATGAGGGGGGAATTTAATTTCCAAACTAGATTCTTTGACACTTTGACAGGTCACTTAGTCACAGATGCAGATGAATGTAATTATACCCAGGAAGTGATTGCTGAAGTTCTTTTATTGATATGCATGCAGGAGAGCCAATAGGATGGGTTCCTTTTTTCTTTTCCCTTAAAAAAAATATTCCCTTAGGGATTTATATGCCTTGAGTCAACTTGTCAACCCTTATAACAGGGATGCCATGGCATAACTAATGTGGAGGAGGTTTAGTTGAATGCAGGAAGATGTGCAGAATAATTTTGCTTATGAAAATAAGTCAGTGTTTCTTCTCTCTCCTTCATTCATACCCCGAAAGCCACCTTCATGCAGAGTGGAGGTCACACGTGCTGTCCCATTGCTACAAGCAGCAGGCCAAGGTCAGCTGAGGTGCTGATGGGATCTGGCAGTAAATATGTGACAGCTCTCATCCTCAGCTCCTCCTACACCAGACCCACAGGCAGTGTGACTCAGAGCAGGCACAGCTAGAGATCTGTGTGTGGCTAAGTATAGCAGCTCGTCCCTTTGGCTCTGGGGCACTTTGCTGTCGTGTCGTGGCCAAAATGATTAAAGGCCACACAAGCCCTACTGGAATGGGGCATGGCTGCCCATTTTAGAAGCATCACCAGATGTGTAGAAAGAAGAATGTCTTAGAAGCATGAGACTGATGACCTGTAGGTCCAGAATGGGTGGGTGGCAGCTCAGAGGAGCCATAAGGAGGCTGGGAAAAGCACAGCTGAAATGGCAGACAGTAAGCTGGGTCTGGAAAAACACATAGGTGTGAAAATGGTGTCCCACAGCTGAATTCAGCCTCCCTTCATTAACCCTAAAGGAGGTTCTGTGGAGCAGCACCATCTGCCCATTCCTTATCCTTCAAAATCACTGCTGAGCTTAAAACACACGGTATTATCAAGGAAGCAAATTATAATAGTGCAGTTTGTTTATGGAAGTCTGTAATTGAATTCAGCATTACCAAAGATAATACACTGGAGTAAATGGCCCATCAGCCAAGGACAATGGAATAAAAATCATTCTAATCCAAACTGAAATAGCCTTCATATCTTCATTGGCTGATGTGAAGATGACTGGTACATCTGCAATACTATAAGATGTTAATAATATCTATTTTGTTATCAATGGAAAATAAGTTCACATAATTTGGTCTTGAGTCTTATGATGAGGTGATTCCAGGTAAAAATAATAAATAAAAAGAAAATGTCTTCCCTTGTTCTAAGTCAAGGCTCTTTTAGAGTACTGTAAAAGCAAATCAAGCAGAGTACTTGGTAGCTCTCATTAATGGTGCTAACCACTTCTTACTAAATCAGAAATTCAATTGGGCTTTTCCAGCAGTTGAGGTTGTTCTCTGCTTCTCTGCTTGTAATTGCTTTTATAAAGAAGAATCAGCATATTGAAATGTGTTCAAGACCACTTGTCAGCCTGTGAAGCAAAATGCCAAGGCAGTAAATCTTGATTGAAACTCTGACTTGATGCTCAGCCCTGACCTCCTTAATGCTGATGAAAAGATTGATTGGTGTGGCAGGACATGGTGCTCACTCTGCAGTGTGAGCACTGCAGGGTGACCCAGGTACACTCAGCCCAAGCCCCACTCTGGTGGGACATGGTCAGATAACCTCAGCTGTGGACAGGTTTAATTATTTGCAAGTTTAGAATTAAAAAGAACCCAAACAAACAAACAAACAAAAAAACCCTCCAAAAATAATCCCAACAAATAAAAATACTTTGCATGAGGATGAGACCATGGTCAGTAATAGCTCACAGAGGATGCTGACAACAAGAGAAGCTTGGTTGCATGGTCTGAAGGAAGATGTGGAAGTTAAATGTGCAGTTTTTCAGAGAAATTATTTTGGAGCCTTTCCTCATCCTCTGTGCACTGAAGCTAAATGTGACTTTCCCTGCTCTCTATGCTTGAAGGGTGTCCACTGGCACTTTTTTACTCACCTCTGTAGCTTCAATTCATTTATTTCCATTACCCTCTGGCTTCATTCTTTTCCCTTCTGGAACCCAGGGACTAGAAGGGAGGCAGTCACATGCATCCTTCATCCTAAAGCTCAGTCCAAGTAAAGATGTCAGAGGGGAATCAGGGGTAAGCCAAGGCCATGATATAAAATGTGTTGGCCTCTGGCAGTGCTGTCATTTAATTGGGACTGGAAAAACCCAATATAACTCCTCAGGTGAATGGCACCACTTTTTCATGTGCCTTCCCTTTGTGTCTACAGCTTATGTACTTGGCCTATAAAAATTATAAGCTTTGTGGAGATTTTTATGTGAATATTCATGGGTGAACACAACTGTTCTGTACAGTCCTTGCCTGATGTATGATGTTATTTGAAATGAGATACAGCAAATTATTAATAGAAATGAAAGACAGTATGTCAAAGACTGTTGTGATTCATAATAATGGTGTGATTAATAGCAAAAGTGATAGCAATATCAATGACAGTAGTAGTGGAAAAAGATGAGGAATAAAGAGAAACCTCTCCCAGGATTCAGGTCCTCTCTGCTGTAATGCATAAATAATAGGAAGAGTCACACTGAGTGAAGCCAGTGCCTACTTAGACCTTTTTGTTGCTTTTGGCATATATATCTCCACATATATATATAATAAGACCTTAAGAGAAGAAAAAAATTATGCTGTGCTTTTCTGATAGATGTTCCCAGACCCAGAGACTTGTGTTTTGGGAATTTCCTGCGATAGAGATGACATCTGTGTTTAATAATTCTTTAAAGATTTTTTTTCCCTCCAAATGTGAAACAGTATAACATTTTGGTGTGATCCATAGCCTGCAGAAAGGAGTTCCAAAGTTTAACTCAGAGTTATGTGATGAAGTTCTGGCTGCTCTGAAGTCATTGCCTGAAATTTCATTATTCCCTCTAATTCTTGCATTAGGAGAGGCAGAAACCAAACATTCCTTATTTTGCTCTCTGGGTTTTTTGAAAGAATTTCCTTCACTCTGGCAATTCCAGAGCATCCATTTTTGAGCACTAACTGATGTTGACAAGTAATCACTAGGGGAATTATACTTAGAATAATATATATTTGCCATATCAACCAAGTATGGCTCCTTCCTTCAAATGTTCAGTCTCAGAATCAGTGAATTATAACTAGGTCATGGTAACAAAAGTAAAAACAAATAAATAGATAAATAGATCAATAGCAATAAATCCTCCTACACCATCACTTTCCCCTCCTGTGCAGCACATCTAATGTTCCACAGCTGCTGTTTTCTTTTGCTCTCCGAAATGAAATTGATGCATTCTGCTGTAATGTTGTACATTTGTTGCTCTGGGTATTTTTTGTCTATTAGGTTATTGGTGATTTGGTAAAATTAAAAAATTAAAAAATGAAAAAAGTGCTTTTAAGACCAGCTTCTATTAAAGGATAGGTCCATTAAGTAAATCAGCACTGCAGTCTTGGTGATGCATAAGGTACTGATCATTCCTTTATGGAAAGGATGTGGATGACTTAAGAGGGGATTCAGAAAAGTGAAAGATTAAGCATGGGAAAGGACTCCTCCATGAAGAACTGTGAGAAGAATGTGATAGTTTAGAAAGGAAATGGTAAAAGCAGCCAATATAAAAGATCAAATAGTGAAACATTGTGGTGTATTGACCCTGGCTGGGCAGCAGTGCTACCAAAGCTGGTGTATGACTCAGCTGATGGAGAACTAAGGATATAATGAAAGGCTCATGGGCTGGGGGCAAAGATGGGAGGGATCACACACCAGTGACTCTCATGGGCAAAACAGATGCAATTCAAGGCCGTCACATGGGAGACAGGGAGCAGGAGATCTGATCTGGCCATCCAATCTACCATTTCAGGCTTGTTTCTATTGCAGTGCCTGGGTTTCCAGTACAGAAAAGCTCTCAAATATGCTTAATAATGAGCCTGTGAGAAGTCTATGCAAATGAATAAAATATTAAAGGATTAGCTTCATTTTTAGTGTATCTAAATCTAGTCCACTTCAGAATTGACAAATTTGTATTAAGCAAGCACTGATATAGGTCTCCAACTTTAAGTACATGTTTATAATCCATTGAAGTGGATTGAGATCAATAGGTTTGAGGAATGTGCTTAAAATGAAGAGTATACTTGAGAGCTTGTAGAGTCAAGGCCCTGGTAAAGAGCTCATCAAAGGTTTTCCTAGATGCAAAGATGCACTGATATAAATTTGAAAGTGATTTGCAATTGATTGGATTAAACTCGTCTGAAAGTTTGTTGAATGCATTTGAGAAGAGGGAAAGTATGAAGGTTGAGAGTCAAATATTATTAAATCTAGTCAATTAAAGGCACTGCCACTCTCCCACCTCTCTTTGCTCCTATCCTGAAGACCACTGCCCCCAGGACAGTACAGCAAACAGCCAGGGAGTCAGAGCATCTTCCTCTGCTTCCACTGTTTGTGTCAGTGTGTTAAGGATGGTAAATAAATGGATATGAATCACTCAGTCTTGAATGTCTTAACGCAAAAGTGTTGACACTTTTGTATCCAATCAATTTAACAGGATTAGAAGTCTGCAATGACCCAAACCTCCCAAAGTTTCACCTGCAAGGCTGTTCTGGGGATGGGAAGTCACTCCTTTAATATTCTTTATTGAATTAATATTTGTCAGCCAAACTGCAAAAATTGTGTGTATGCTCACAGCTCATGGCAAGCACAGTGTAAATCATGTTAAATTCACAGTTCATTGGAGAGCCATGTCTTTGAAGCATGCTCCCAGAGTTTAATAAAAAACTCATAAAGCCTTTAACTCCCGGCCTTGCCTGCACACAGAGTATTAGCATACTTTATCATAGTTCTGAATAGGCACTGTGCTTGTCAGACATGGTGGATGTCAAAAGAGACCTCAGAAATTAGGATATGGTTTCAGAAATCCATGGCTGGGATGTTTGTGACTTCAGTGGCTTTCTATTCTTTTTCATGTGTTAGTATCTATCACTCACTGAATTTCAGTCCTTATTCCCATTCTCATGCATTTTGTTCTCTTGAAACTTTTCTGTAAATGAAAATAGTACCTTAGAAATCTCTCTGTGTTCATTTCCCCCCCTCTGTAGCTCCTGGCAACACAGTCTAGTTCAAATTGAGTTATTTTTATTAAGCCTTTGATTCTGGGGGAAAATAAGAACTTTTTTTTCCCCAATATTACCGGTATGAGATCCTCACATGTTTGAGTTCAATTCATTTCCCTGGAAATTCTTACACAGATGGTCAATAGTTCATGCAAGGAGGCAGCAGACCATGTAAACGAGCCTCTGGATTCAGGCATTATTATTACCAGAGTGGCTTAGTATAAGGCCAAACCCTCTGAAAAATTGCTCATTGCTATTGCTGGCATTCAAGCCCAGTCTAATTTAGGATTTTCACAAAATCTAGAATAAACTGGATTGCTGGAAACATTATTTCTGCTGAAGTTTATATATGTGTATGTGTGTTTGTGTGTATATATATATATATATATATATATATAGTTGTAAAAGACAATCAGAATTAGTCTCGTCTGAGTATATTTTAGTAATTTTCTAAATATTTTTTATGTCTCAGCTATTTTCCATAAGTTTTGAAGTAGATGGGTTTTATTACTCCTAAAATATATGCATGCTATAAAGTGCAAGCAATAGGAGATAAATATGTAGTATGTAGACTCTAAGAGGAAAGACCAGACACAAGTAATAGACCCCCAGTTAATCATAAGGCAACTGCCCTTTCAGAAGAGGGATTATTTTATTTTTATTTTTGGCTCTGCCCACTTTTGATCCAGGGTTTGAGCACAAGTTTCACTACTGGATTTTAAATCTCTCGGAGTGTTGTGCACCGCTCTTTAATCCAGCACTGACAGCTTCACAGCTCTGCAGTCTCATTTCTCTAAAAACTTTCCTCTAGTGAGATCTCCCTGGAGTCCTAAGGAACAACAGCACTGCTCTTACCTTACACCAGCATCTGGCAGTCAAAGCTTCTTATTCATCATGACTTAGTTTGTTGCCTCTACAGAGAAATGCAGCCACACTGCCTGCAAAAGCCATTGAGGTTCAGAGTGGGAAGAAGAACATCAAACTTTGTCAAAAGAAAGGCAGAAAAAATGCAACGGTGCTGGAAACCAACTTCATTCACTCTAAGTGGGTTTTGGTAATGATCTTTGACAAGATAAGGAGTCAGCTGGGTGAGTGAGTGGAAACCACCTCAAGGCACATGTTGCTGCTCAGGCCTCTCAGAGAAGGTGCAGGGGTGAAGGGCTAATCCTGGTTCTTGGGGCAGAGTAATTCTGTGAGGCAGAAAGTGGGGAGAAAATGTGGCTCCAGTGCAGAGCACTTCTGCTCCCTTTTCCACTCTCCAGCTTAAGTTATCAAGGGAACAAAATAAGCCAAACTAATATCACTCTCAGAGAGAAATGGGGTTTTCTGCTCTGCTGTCTACTTAAAATTCTCTGTGTCACTGATAAACTTGAGATGCCCTGCTGTGTACCTCTTTCTTTTATTGAGCTGTGATGTGAAGTAATGGGAAAAATGCACAACTGCAGACACTCTTGGGCTCTCTAATGGTTTAGGAGACGTACTAGAAACTGTGGAGTTCCCCAAAAATCATGTTGCACACTGTCTGAGGAGAGACCAACCACAAGACTGCACAAATGCATCTCTTAACAGACCTCAGCTTATTCATGGCCTGCTGCAAGAGCATTGGAGGCAAGCTGTGAGCAGGTGAAGTTGGCTGACACATTCCCAGCAAACCAGAAATGGTCATTCTATGTATTCTGTGATATCAAACACATTTCAGGTGTTTACAAATATAATCTCTCTTCCAAGAGATTCAGAAGTGCAAGGGGCTATTTATAAAACAAGAATCCATTATAGGAGATTAACCCCAAAGACCTCAATTCTTGCTCTGGGAACCTCTGATCCACAGATTTCTGGATCTGGAGGGCTATTTCTTGGGGATATAAATTCTGCTTGCCCTCTCACTTATGCATCTGCTGTGGGATGGAGCTAGGCACAGAACACCAAACTAAAAAGTCTTTTTCTTTTGATCCATCATGATTTTCTTAGAAACTAGCACTGATTAAAGCAGGAGGGCTGTCTCTGTTCCTGGTGATTCACAGCTAGCATTGAGTAAATACTAAGCAGCCCCAGGTGAGAGCAAGTGTTGGTATGGATTAAATGTCCTACAGCTAAGGAATAGGTTGGAAGGTTTGTATTTCTTGTGCAAACAAAGGACAACCTCTGTCCTAAACCACTCTTTGTGCCTGCTGTGACATTTTGGCTCTGTGTTATTTGTGTGTGTCATGGTTCTGTAAGGTGATGGTCAATAGGGATTGGGTAGGAAGGGGAGAAGTTGCATCTTTACCTTATCAATGATGATAAAATCAATAGTTATTTCGGTGCCTGAAATCACAGTTGTCTCATTAAAATTTCAGTTATGGCTTGCGTGTTCTGCTTCTTCCGTTCCTTCCCTGGTTTTAGGGCAATGTTCCCAAACTGTGTGCAGGAGGTTACTCCTTTCATTCAGGCAAAATATGCAATTTCACCCCCCCACACACGCACATTTTCCCCCTGCAATGTCTCTTTAAACACATAAGGATTTATATCTGTTAAAAATCTGTGTTTGGCAAGAAAAGAGAGAGCACTAACATTTAGAAAAGTGGGAGGATGAATCTTCACTGGAGATACACAGTCGATAAAGAGACTTGCAGTGACCTGAATGTAGGTCAGGTTAACCTCTGTGAGAACAGAGACAAGAATGAAAGTAAAGTAAGTTAGAGGAAAAGGCAGCAATAAAAATATGTGCTGCAACCATTAGTTGTGGTGCTCTCAGTTCCTAAAGATCCTGGGCAATCCTTTCTTTGTGTCCTGTGCCAGGATGTGAAGACACAGGACAGATTCATCCTGTGCACTTGTCTTGCAGCAAACAGAATAGGTCTGTTTTCCTGAGCAGGGAAACTGAGTTGTGAATCAGGAAAATGGGCTCTATTGGGACATGAGCTAGAACATGTCTGGGGGTAGAAGAAAGATCTCAGGAGCCTGGGGCTCTGTTCAGTTGCTGACCATTATGATGCCATTTCTCTCTCTGACCATAACACTTTGGATGGAGACCCTGATTCATTGTTTTATGTCATTACAGAAGCTCTGCATACAGATTGGTAAGGTAAGAGGCAGGGTTATAAAATAATCCAACTATTTATGTCCTTCATTACCCATCAGCCTTTGTAATTCTTGGCTTTATGTATTCCAGGCTGGCACACTTCTTACTGGGAACCATAAAAGAGAATTTGGATGAACTGCAAAGTAGATGCAAGAATATTTTACTTCCTTAATTTTTACATTTGTCATGTCCAAGATGTCAGGAGGTGATGGAAGAAATTTCTTTACATGTGATATGGGGATGCTCATGGGGATTTTTCTTGCTCTGCAGAGGTGGAAAGGTATCAACGGTTAGGGGTACATAGGAATGTCATACTCAATTAATTTTGTGAAATTACACTTTGAGGTTGTGTTTAGAAAATGAATTAATATTGGTGAAAAGCACTGATATCCTTGGATAAAGGGCAACAGAGAAGAACACATTGTTATTATTAAATTGTTGTAGAAATCCTCTCTTTTGCTTTGACTGAATTATTGCAGTGAGTTTCCTTGGTGATATGACGTAGAATTTACTGGAGTGTTTGTGTTGTATAATTGAAAATGACACTACCTTTATTAAACTGTCTGTGGGACCCTTAACTCTTCTCTGTGCTGCAAACCAGCTTTGCCAGTGATTTTTATCAAGGGTCTTGAGCCAGTAAAGGGGAGGCTGTTCAGACAACCACAACAGAACACCTGAATTATGAGAAGGCTGAGCGAAAAAACACATGCCTTATTTAAGGCAAGTGAAATAATAGTAGATGGATAATGAATGAGGTGGAAGGCTCAATTAATCACTCTTTAAATTGTTGCCCACTGATAAAGAAAAGACTGCAATTATTAGTCATCTCATCCTTTTCTCCCTCAAACTAAGAACGTTATGTTCAGGATGTTGAGACATCCTCCTCAGTCACTGGTTTGGAGCCAGGTTTGTTGGCATTACCAACACTGGGTGTCACAAATGGCTGCTCATTTACCTGAGTAAATACAGTTAATGCTTCTAGTTCGGTTTTTCTTACATAGATGTCTGCATAACAAATTTCATCTCAATCAACCCTAATTGCTGCTTCTAGCTGGCAGCAGCCTTCCAAGAGGGTGTTTAGGGAGTGAGCAGGCTGTGGAGGTTAGATCTGGTCAGAGCACACACCTAGGGATCAGTGACAGGGCTTGCCTTTCAAAAGCTTGAATTAAACATGAGTGCTGGAGACTAATACAGTGGTTTGAATTTTCCTCATGCCTGAGATGTTAGTGTGCTCAGAATAAAGGTGTCCAGCTTGTTAACTGTTAGTGCAAATCATCAAGCTCTCTTTTCAGCAGTGCTCTCTGTTCCTGTGCAGCAGGGTGGCAATGTGCTTCACAGCCGAGCTCCATCCTGCAGCAGCACTGATTTTATCACCCAGGGTGTAGTAGGACCCTTACATTTGAAGTGACTGCAATGCAGCAGTTTTTCTCTTTGGTAGTGGGGTTTACTGGTGTTGCACCACTGGTACCCTGTGGAGTTTGTCAAAGGATTGAAAACCTAACTGTGTTTTCCAAGCATGCACTGATCTCAAAAAGAAATTACATCTTCATAAGAATATAATCACTCCCTTGTCAAATTAAATTGAGTAAATTTTCTCCTTTTAAATTAAGTTTGATTTTTGTAATGACTGCTTAGTCCTACCGATGTTGGTGTAAAGGCAATATAGATATACTTTGATTGAATATGGATCCTCTCCTGAATACATCAACTTGATTATATATCTCAGTGAATCCTTACTAGGAAGCTCTTGTTTCCTTGAATCAAAATGGTTTCTTCATTGCCACATCATTAAAAAAAATCCAGGAGCCTGATTAATAGCTGGGCTTCAGGCTTCTTTCACAAAGACAAGAGAAACTCTGCAGAGTAATCAACAGGAACACTAAATATTGGTATCTGTATGGCTCTGATGATTTGTAGGTTCTCATTCTGGGATGGGATAGAATAATAGATAATGGAAAGAATGAAAAATTATTGTACAATATAAATATATATTTAATTAAAGAAATTTAAATTACTCCCCCATAAGAATCAGGAAATTGTGTTGCTATCAATCATAGATGATCTTGGATATTCGAAGTCTTAATTGTTTGATTAAACAAGAAGCAAATGTATTCTGGATGTTCTTTCTGTGAGGTCTTAAAATGTGGCAGTTTTTTGTTTTATATTTCTCCATAAACTTCCCTTTGACACTCTGGAAATTAATATCTTACTAGAATGCTTAAGTTTACACAGGTACAGAGCAGGCCAGATGGAGCAATTCATTGAACCCCACATGTATAAACCCAACTGCATTAATTGTCTGTCTGTCTGCCGTGGGTGAGTCCCTTTGCCTTTGAGCTTCAGTTTGTGAAGTTACTGAGGTGTCAGATTCAAACTGGCACAATCCAGACCACCAGGGATGAGGGCAGAGTGTGAGCCAAAAATGATATTTTGGTAGTGATTTGTTTATTATTTGCATCTTCCCAGCCTCTTGGGGAATGCAAGCCTTGTGGAATGGAAAGAAGAGCAGCTGGATGAGTTGAGGTCAAGGGAGAACCAGGACACCTTAGATCAAATTTTACAAATCTTTTGTCACTGCAATGTGATAGATCTGCAAAATTAGGCCCTGTATTGGTTTGTTGCTCAATCCAAGGAATTAAATTATTTTATCTCCATAGCTGGAAGATTCTAAGTTAAATTACTCACCACTGGGACTGTTCCCTTTTTGTTATCCAACAGAGAAATAATGTGAAAGGACAATAGGAAAAACAGCTGAATAATAAAATAACTGGGGAGGGGCAAGGGGGCAGTGGTCCTGTTAAACTCTTGCCTTGGATTATTTGGATTTTTACCCTGCAATCAGTGCTTGGGAAGGTTACAAATGCCAAGAACTGCACACAACCTGTGTATCTACTCCATCTAATTGCAAGCCATGTTCAGTTTGAGAGTGGAGGTATAGCTGTTGATCCCTTCTGACTTCCAGTTGAATTGAAATGTTCAATTGATACATAGCAGGTCACAGGTTCCTCTCATTCACAGGGAAAAGTGAGTGCTTTTGCAAACAGACCTGCTGCACAGCTGAGCCAGGGCAGATATGTTATTCCTTTTCTTCCATTGAGTTGTGGTGAATTGTTTCAGAGCCCAGTGGACTCCATCCAAAGCCTGCCTTTAGTTTCCAAGGTCCAGGATCATTATGGGAATTACCCATGGTTGCACCCAGGTGGCAGCTAAATGTCTTATAGGAGCTGGATGAAAAATATGTCAAGACTTATTGAAAATCTTTTGCTTTAATTTGGATTAACCCTCAGTGTTAATTACACTTTCAGGTCAGGCTCTGTCTCCTGTTAGCTCATGAAATTGGCTTTGTGACACCAGCATTGCAGGAGACATTACATCAGTTCAATGTGCCTGGATTGCATTGACTTGCTCCTTCACATCTGCATATTTGTGCATAATCCTGGAGTGTCCATTAAACATTTCATCCCTCCTGGAAATGGCTCCAAAGCAGTTCACCACATTCTATCACTTACCATCTATGGATGTGCACAGCCTGCTTACCATTACTTGGAACTAATGATTTCATATCCCAGTGTACAGTGCATTTAAACTGTGAACATGTCTAAGAAGCTCTATTCCTTTTTGAAGCCTTATGCCCACAGGAAAGAATGAAAGGAAACATATGTGCATTTTTAAGAAGGAGCAAAAAAAAGGATTGCTCTCAGGAGACTTTCTCCTCAGATGCTGCGATGAGTAATGCTCCTGTCAATTATTGGATTTTTCAGAAACAAGCTAAAAAAATGCCTAATTTTAGCTTAATTTGCTTTCTTGGATTGATGTCATTCCTACTCCTGCGAAAATAGGTATTCCCTGTGGAAATGAACAGCTCTCAGCTGGACGAGAAATCAATGCCAATCAAGATCACAGACAAAATTAAGGACTTCCCATCCTGTGCCTTCAACTTGAAATTTTATTAAGAATTGTGGAGAGACATATTGAAGCAGTTGTGAAGTTTCCCCCCACAATATTAGCTTTGGAACATTTTGTATAAGTCACAAAGTACTAAAAGAATTAATTTTGTTCCTTTTAGCTATGGTTTCTTAGCATAGTACTAGGGACTATAATGACTTGGTGGATTGATATCCATGATTAAGTATTTGTTCTTGGGAAATGGAGAGTGTAGCATGCTTGTTGAGTGCTTGTTTCTTTTAAAATTTGTGTTAATTGCTTGATAGTCATATGACTCTTTTTTTTAGTAAAATCCCTCTCACAGGATGAGAAGTCAGTGCAAGATGTAAAAAAATTGCCAGCAATGCAGATTTATGTCTGTAATTTAAAAAAACAAAAATATATTTCTCTAGAGCACGTTCATTAGCTAGGACCCTTTACTGCCCTATGAAAATTACATGCATGTTCCATCTGCCTATTTTATGTCCCTGTTTTAGAAAGGAATTTTGATGCCAGGTTAGAGATGTTGGATGCATAATTTTTATATGGTTTTATAGAGCTTCAGTGATGTGAGAATCCTACCTTTGGTGTGTTTAAAAAACCCATGTGACTTCTCTAAAGAGCTGCAAGGGCTAGGAGTTAGCTACTCTGCTTTGGAGGATTTTATGTCTTTTTGTCCTGAATTCCACTTCTTGACTCAATACTGTTGGGTGGACTCTGCAGCGATTCACCACAGAAGCATCTGCATTGTTATTGTGGAGCAAATTGTTCAGGTCAGATATTTAACAGACAGGTGGTCAGAGGACATGGGGCTATACCACATAACAAGATGGAATGCTACAAGTCTGCAGAAATTCATGCATGGGTATTATTTGCTCCTTTATTTGGTTTAAATTGCTGTTTTAATGAAAAGGTTCTGCTCCTGCTGCTGTACCTGGGTACAGCACAATGTCTTCCTTTGGGAGTAGGTGAAGCTGCAAAAGTTACAACAGCTAATTTCCTTTCACATTTGGTGGGGCTTATGCCCTTAAATCAGCACAGACTTAAAGCAGATTATTTTCTGTCAGTAAGGAGCTCTAGAGTCAAACAAAAACATTGCATTAAAGGTATTTGCTGTTTCTAGTAGCTAAAAAATATCTTGTGGGCAGATGTAATATGGATAACTTAAAAAAAAAGCTGAAAAATAGGAAATTCTTCACAGAAGTACTCTAAGATTTTTTACCAGCATGTCTTTACATCTCTGTTTTCTGAACCCTTGATAAAACAATCACAGCGCAAACAGGAAAATGTTGGTGAGATTTAAGAAAAAAAAAGAAATTGAAGAAAATAATTTACCTAGAGGGAAGGTTAGAGAAAATGAAAAATAGGAAGGGAAAAAACAACCAAACAACTCACTAAGCTAATTTCACCCTCTGATGTGTTTGGTATTCACATTATCCAGTGCAATCTGGTACGCAGGCTGAGGACATAATTCTACATAATTGTAAATTTATTTAAAATTAATGAGACTGCCAGTTTACATTCCTCTGACAATATTTTATATGCTTAATTTTATGGATTGATCCTGTGTACTTTTTGGGTTTTTTAGTCCAAGTATCCTTGTGATCATAAAAGGAGGAAAAGAAACCAAATTGCCAAGGTTTGCAGCTGACCCCTTCTTGCCTTGTGTCCCCTGCACTTTTACTCTCCCTTCACATAATTTCCAAAGTCTGTTTTCTTCCAGCTAATGCAGCAGGGCAATGGCTGGCCAAGAGATGTGAGAGCTGAGGCATGGATCTTCCTGTGCAGGTTAACAGGTTTTTTTAACCTGAGCACAGAAAAGTTGTTTCAACAAGTTAAATGTTGAGGTAAATAAAATAGAGAAGGTGGTTTCAGCCCTCGCCTGTATTGCGGATCTCTGAACAGCCACCATTTCTGCACTTATTGCAGAACCCCCAAGAGAGCCCTGCATTGTCAAAGAGAATAAATTGCTTCTTCACTTGTAGAAGTGGCCCCTAAAGTTCAGCATTAAGGAGTGAATGGGGAGGCATCACAGGAGAGATTTTGCTGCCACTGTCTATAATAAGGTTAAAAGGTAACCTCATCACATTCCTTAACTATCTCCAGTGGGGATATCTAGTATAAAGTGCAAGGATGGGAAAGTGCTCATTAATTTTAGACAAAATCATAACAAGAAACAGTAGCTGGAAATAGAAACTACATGAATTAAAAATGAAAATAAGATTTTTTCCTCCTTAAATTTTGGATTCATTTATTTTCTTAACAGCAGAGGTAATTAACAACATTGGCTGACTGCTTGGAGGAAGAAGGTTTTCCATTGCCTGTAGTGTTTAAATTGCAATGAGATTTCTTTCTAATTTCTTTCTTTTTAACCATTCCACAAGATACTGAGCTGAGTAGAGGAATTCCTAGGTGAAATGTTGCCAGTAATAATATCAAGACTTTGAGGCTGCAGGATCACCCTGGCTTTTTGACTTCCAGACTGTCCTTGCATTGTCCTCTCCCTGTAAATCTACTATCTATTTCAATGGCTTTTTTTCTTCTCCACAGGCTCCTATCTCTGGCCCCAGTGCAATGAAGATGTAAGTTATCTCCTTCCACACAAATCAGCTATTCTTTACTCCATAGTATCTGCCAGTGAAGGTTCTGATGTGTAGAGCCTGGAGCTCTCTAGGCAGGCAAAAGGAGATGAGGTAGAAGAAGGGATCTATTTAGCACCCATATCAGGAATAAACACTCATTTTCATCATGAATTTGCCTGTGTTTGTCATCACTGCAGCCTTTCATTAGGAGGATGACAGCTGAGATTCCTGCATCTGCCATTTCCATGGCACCCCCTGCAGTAGGTTGCTCAAGGAACACTCTCTCACTTTAATCATTGCTCTGAAGGATTGGGCTGTGGGTGGAACTGGGGCTGTTTGTGGTGAGACATGGAAGGGGAGAGAATTAAAAGCAAGTTTTCTGTGCTAATGCTTGTCAGCTTAGCACTAATATATGTGTTCCTGAACTCTTGACTCACTTCTATATTGATTTGTTTGTATATGTGGAAGCTCGTGACAAAGGAATATCGTCCACCCTTCCTCCTGAAATATGGCTGCCTGCGTGGAGAGCGTGACTGGTATTTAGCACCAACCTGACAACATGCATTCCAGAAACAGAGAAGGGAAAAGGACAGCTTTACCTGAACTAGAGGGGAAACTAAGGAAGTAAAAATTCCTGAACCATTTGGGAGCCCATCTAAACATCATAACAGTGTGGTTCCTTCACGCTGCCCAGCAGGTTTTATACCTCTCTAGATTGTAGACATAGCAATCTGGACTTTTTAGCCACACACTTCAAGATTTTGATATTCTCTATTTACAAGGAAAAATTATTTCAGAAAGGTGATGGGAGAGCCCACTAGACAAGGCTGTATTGGCAACCAGCTTGCCTGTCAGTGCTGTCCCTTGGCAGCAATGTGAAGGGACACAGAAGTGCAGCTGTTTTCCCTTTTGGGGAGAAGATTTATCTGATGAGTCTTCTATCATCTGTTTTGTAGCACAAGGTGTTAAGAGTTGAAAAAAGTGTTGGTTAAATGTAGATAGAAGCCTCTAGTAGTGGCTTGGACACGGTGTGGCCTTGACTCAAGATAAAGAAGCACTGAGGCTCTGCTTTGCACACTTCAATTTTTCCTGCCTTTGCTGGCATATGTACCAGGGGAGATCTCACATACGTTTGAGTCAGAGAAATGATTATCTGTTTATCTTGCTTTCCTTTCAGAACAGCACAATGAAAACAGCAGAACTCTTGTCCCTCCCCCTCCTCCTCTCTTCCTCCCAGATAAGCCTTGTTTGAGGAAAATTAGAATGCGTTGTGGATAAAGGAAGGTGACCCTAGGTCTTGGATCTGTTTCCTTCATTAGCAGTGAATCGGCATGTAGTGATTGCTGCTGCTGGTGTCAATGCTGGAACGTTTAACCAGGCAGAAGAGTTTACAGATGCCAGAAGAGAAAGCCAGTGATGCACATAATATATCCATGGAATCATAAACAGCTCAGACAGGGGCTGGTTATTGCTTAGTTCAATATTGTTGTTTAATAGCAACTCTAAATATACTCTGCTGGGTTAAATATTGTACCATTAACTCCGGAGATAATGATCTTCCCAGACTGAATGAGACAAAATCATATTATTATGTGTTATGTTTCTTTGAGCTCCCCATATGTGAGCAGGGTAATTGAGGGGACTGGCAATTCTGTAAGCCATTTTGAGGGTCAGATCCTCTCATTGTACCTCCCTCCCCTTTCCTAGGGAGGGCAGAAGAACTTACTCTATGAACACAAAACATTAGATGAATCTGCTTTTTGCATATTTGTAAAGCACACATCAAACCGTCATCTCAGCCTGTGGATATTATCAATCTCATAATTATAAGATATGCATTCCACAGCAGTAGCTTCAAAGGTAACAATTCATCCAGGCCTTTCCTTCACCCTTTCTAATAAGTAACTGAAGGAAAAAATGAATTTTCTTCGTGTTGATCTTTTTCTCTCCTGGCTCTCTGCACTAGAAGAAAAATGAAAAAGGACTCAGCAAAGAAAGGAACCCTGTTTCTGAAAGAACAGTAATGTCCCTGGAAAATGTCCCACCCTTAAACCCAGCTGAATAGTTCAATGAGAGCATAGATCACACAGACAGTTGGAGTGGAAGTTTTTATGATATTTTAAGAATACATCTTTAGCTGGCCAAACAAAAGCGAGATCTGGAGGATGAAAGAAATGCCTGCAGTTTACCTTAGCTGGCAGTAGCCTGTTCACTTTACTTATATTGTGCTTTTGGTGTCAGTGTCCCTCCTTTTCTTTCTCATGTTCTCAGCTGCTATTTTGTCCAGTGCTGTATTTCAATGTTTCATTTAAAGGATTATTGAGTTATTGAGGAGAGGAAACAAGACATTTATATGTTTAAATATATACATCTATACATGTGCATGTGTGTATGTATGTACACATATGAAGTTCTAGTATCAAAGCCAAATTTTAGGTAGACTTTTCTGTTCCCTTCTGAGATTACTCTTTTACTTTAAATTCAAAACCTTTAGAGAACAGTCTGGCATTGTTTAAATTCACAAAGTCTAGCAAAGGCTGGCATCAGCAATCAGGAGGCACTTGCACCTCAGTTCTATTATATCTCTTCAAATGACCATTTTAATTTGCATGACAGACACTTAAGCTGTACAGAAACTCCACACAGGCATATTACAAGAGCACTGTGCTGGTAAGTTATATGAACATTCTCTTTTAAACCCTGGAGCTTTA
Organism: Ammospiza caudacuta; assembly: GCF_027887145.1. Classification (NCBI taxonomy): domain Eukaryota; kingdom Metazoa; phylum Chordata; class Aves; order Passeriformes; family Passerellidae; genus Ammospiza; species Ammospiza caudacuta. The sequence goes on along the minus strand of NC_080601.1, from coordinate 28,656,063 downwards.
TGAATCTCTCCACATCAGCTGTTTGGTGCTTTCCTGGGTAAAAATGGTAAATTGGGAACTATCCAACAAGGACTATAAACAGTTGTTTAAAGCTTAATTTATACTAATCTATCTGCAGAATTACCTCTGCAAGTCTTGCTTACTGGGGGTATTCAGCACTTGCACTTATTCTCAGGTTTGGTTTCTTTTCACCCTTTGAAGGTCATCTTTGAGGCAGGTTATCTTTTAGGCCTCTTCCTTTGTGGAGATGAGGATTTATTTTTATTGCTTTTAGAAACAGGTTAGATGTCTCTGATTTGCTTGCTGGTATCTTTTTTAATTTCATCATGGGAGCCTTGCCACTGGATTCACTGTGGTTTTGAGTCCTAATTTTATTTTCTAGGTAAAACAAAGGACAAATCTGAAATGTTTTCTACTTGAAGTGTCAGGATACTTTCTATTCACAAGCCTGTTGCTACCAGTGAAACTACTTGAAAAATAATTTCTGCAAAGTTCTATTGAACATATGCAGATGTAGCTGTTTGGTATGGAAATCCTCATGTGATCATAAGCCATGGAATAATTCATGATACAATAGTAGAGACACACTGAAAGTGTAGGCTTGTTTTATCTGAATGAGATTTCCTGTCCAAAATAAGTTGCTTCTATGCTCTCTTTGCAATGACTTATGCATTTTTATTGAGCTCCCATTATTCCTGTTATATATTTTTTCCATATTGTAGTTTTTTGATTTGTCTTAATTCCCAGATTGAAGAATATACATTGGTTTGGGATTTCTGTTTATTCTATTGGATAAATATTCCATTGAATATAAATATGCTTTTTTCCCCTATGGAAATTCTAATGTAGACTAATAGAACATAAAATAATGGAAATAAAGCATGGGCAAAAATCTACACTATTTTTTTTAATTACAATGGTTTTTTAAGAAAACAATTGAAGTACTCAGATCATTGGAGATTATAATAATTTGTACTAATTCAAGACTTTGTTATCTTTATGTTTTCTTTGTTTTGATTTTTTTTTTCATTAGCAAATCTATCCTATTCTACTGAAAGTAGAAAGAGACAAAAATTCCACGTGGCACTGTATTCCATTGCAGAAATACTCCAAGCCACTTCAGTCCTCATTCAAAAAAAAAACCAAACCAGTCCTCAAACAAAAAAAAAAAAAAAACAACAAAAAACCCCAAAAACCACAAAAACCCCCAAACCAACAACAAAAAACCCCCCAAACAACCAAAATTCACCTTACTCTTTGCTGAATTCCTATAATGTAGTGTAAATACAAGATCATAACATGAAGAGGCATCAACTGTCCTCATAATGGATAAAATAGAAATTATAAGAAATTACCGAAATTGGTGTGGACTAGATATTCCTTTTTATGAATGGTATAGACATTGACACTGAAAGAAATGTCTGGCTGCCTGAACTGAACCACACTGTGTATAGAGGCTTGGAATATATTTGGAAGAAAAAACAAACAAATAAAGGCCTGGATTTAAATAGCAATTGGGAAAACACACAACCTAGGTTTGCTAAAATTTGGTTCGTACTATGCAAATGTACATTTTTTAAAATATAAACATGCCTCTATACAAACAAAAAGCAGATCAAATTTTTCTTGTTCATTAAAGCATTTGGTGTAGGACTACATGAAGATAGTGTTGAAAAATGAAATAACTGGATAAAAGAGAATATTAAATTGAGAAGGTTTGAAATAGGAGAAGGAGAAGAAATAGGCTCCTAGCCAACTTACCTAAAAACTGGTTTTACACTCATTTCTGTGTAATATTTACCTTAGTCACTTTGGTGCTGTAGGAATTTGCTGATGGTACAAAATTTGGAGATGGCAATAGAGAGAAGTGTTGGGAAATTTTTCAAATGAACTTAGTGACCTCCAGGGAGGTAATAGAAATGGAATGAAATTCAAGATGACAAAGGGCAAGTCTTTACATTGTGGGACTAATCATAAGATTTTTCTCATTTATGTGGGAACCCTGCAGAGGAGCTGAAAGAGGAGGAAAAGAAAATGGGTTAGTTGGGCATAGGATGAATCTGAGCCCTCACCTTGCAGAATTTCAGACAACACAAATAGGATCCTTGAGCCTATCAAGATAAGTAATTTCAAATGAAGACAGAAAATACTGAATTCTATGGCAGAAGGTAGTGGCATAAAGCAAACCACTGCAGCTGACAAAGTTATGGTGAGATGTTATTTGGAATCCCAGGCTGAATCCTGGTGGCTCCTTGAGGAGAAAGCACAGGGGCTTAAACAGCTGCAGGTAAGGTCTACCAGGAGGATAAGATAGATAGGGCAAACTGACAGAGACTGGTTTGGCAGCCACAGTGAAGGCTGAGGAAGGAGGTCAGGGAAACTCAAATTTTAGTATTCAGATCAATTTAAAAAATTGGAAGACATGCCAAGAAACTAATGAGACTGGTGTATCTACTAAAAATTACATACAGCCCTGGCAAACTGGAATGATTTCACTGCGTTTCAAATGCACCGGGATTCCCAAAGCCTGGCAGGGAGTCTGATCATGAAGGATTTTGTATGTTTTCTTCTCCTGAAAACTGTGTGTGTCCTTTCTGTTGTTCTTTAGTGAACAGCTTGGGGGTCTAATGCATGAAACAAATATGCGGACAGAGATCAAGTGTAAAAATCTATTTTGAAAGCTGGGGGGTATCTCACTGACTATCATGCACCATGTGATAGCTAAATTAGGATGAAATACAGCTGAAAATATTTCAGGAAGGATAATTTTCTGATGAAATGAACAGATGTTCCCACTGTAGGTAACTCTCTTTCCAATAACTTGGTCTTTCAGAGAGCAGTAAATCCTTGGCGAGAGTCAAGGAAATGAAAACGCTGTGCACAAGCAGTGTGCGCCTTAGTAGTTCACTGAATCAAGCCTTAAAGCTACTACAAAAGACTCCATAATGTAAAGAAAATGCCACTGATATGATTGCTTGCTTTATTCTTGGAAAGCTTGTCTTCCCTAGAAATCTGTTACAATTCCATCATATCAGACTACATATGGACAAATATATAAACAAAGCATTTTTCTTCCACCAGGTGAAATTCCTTTTTAGCTTGGGAAAGACAAGTTAGAAGGTATGACAACTAACTGTGGACAAGGAATTCTGTTTATGGTATCTTCCTTATTGCAGAGCTTTTTTCTAATGGGCCTAGAAGATATCTCATTATTAACTTGAGACAGTGACTAACTCCCACAGGCTGCTTCCAATACATCCATCTGTTTTTCTCGGTGAGGGTGCAAAGAATTTTTCTTCTTCCCATTGCCTTTCTTCTGTATGGATTTATATTTGAGATCTACAATGATAAATTCACTTGGGAAATTTGTAGGGTTACCCAAATCACATCCCAGCTTACAAATGGATAGCTTTGCTCTGGCAGAGCCAGATACAGAATATCTGCTCCTCTGTGTACTGCAGCATGCAGTGGCACACAGAGCCAGAGGGTTTGACCACCTACAAATTAGCTTTTTTTCCATTTTTCTGCAAGGAATGAGGTGAAAGTGCCTTCCAGTGTTTGCATAAATGTTCAGAGATGGTTGATACCAGCCTGTCAGGTCACGTGGAGCAGAGCAGGAGGGCAAAGGTGGTGCCTCATGGACTGACTCCCAAGCAAAACAACTGGGCATCCAGACCAGTTGTCAGCTGGCAAGTGCTGACAAATCCTGAAGTCAGCCTGATGATTTTGGTTCAGAAAAGGAGGTGATGAATGATGGATTTGAATATGGACCTTCCCTTTTTTCCCAATTCATCTTCCACTGAAGCTAAAGAATGATAATGAGCAACCAAGCAAAAGCTTCCTCCAGCTGTCTGGGGATTGTGTCACCAAGTCAGATGGCAGTAATTTAACTTTTCCCTCTCATAAGGCCAGTGTATACTGGCACAAATTTATTGTTTCTTCATTACTAAGAGTTTACTAGATGCTTTGTTGTTCTTGGGGGGAAAGGCAATATTTCTTGCTTCCTAAATGTGACCTTTTATTTCTGGGTATCTTTCAGCCATTTATATTTTACTTGAATAAGATAAATGTGTGGAACATTACAGGACAAAGTCTCAGTGGATGATTAAAAAAGATTGTCTAGCATGGTGAGGAATACTTAGCTGTGTTATTACCTAAATCTTCACATAGAATACATTCACAGAGCTGTGATACAGCACCATATGGCTGTAGAATATCACCAAATTCAGCTGGGGGGGGGGGGGGGATGGTTAGAAAGTAATGAATTTTTAGGAAAACATATACCAAATCCTTAATTATACAATTAGTGATGCTTGCTTAGACATAATGACACTGATATTCACAGAAGTTCTCACCACAGGCACTGCATTCAGGGAGCCAGGGCTGTGAGAACACAGACCCCAGGATAACATGGAGCATGTACCAAGACCAGTTTGTTTGCAAGTGATGTGAGCACTTCTTGTTTTGCAAAAGGGAAAATCTGCTCTAGATTTGCTCTAATTAGTCTCCTGTCTCTATGGTTGCAACTGAATGATGTGGAGCTTTTTGTGCTGTAAATCTCTTTTTAGTCTGTGCAAAGTCTGTAATTTATTTTCAGAGCAGCTGTGTTTTTCTGATAGATAGAGAAACATCTGTTTTAGTAACTGTATCAGTACAACACATTCCTGATGGCTTTTCCACCACCTCACTATGCTCTGCTATCACATCTTTTCCTTGTGAGAGGAAGCAGGAGGGAAGGACCTTTGATCTTTGGAACCTGTTAAGGTTAAGGATGCTACATGCATGGTGCCTATCTAATTAGGTGAAAACACAAACCACTCTTTTATGAAACCCTTTGAAATAATATCTCTGCTCCCTGCAAACAAGCAGGCTCCTGATATCTTTAAAAGAAGCAGGCTAGGAAAAATATTCCAAATGAAGCTTATGCAAAGTTTCTTAATAAGTACAAGTTACTTATTGGAAAATAGCTCTCATACCTGCTAGTGGTACTCTGGTACTCTTCAAATTGGAAGAATGTGTTACACTGGGTGCACAGGGAACTACCTTAGGACTGGTAGTGCTCATTACTTTATCAGTAATTTATTAATAAATTAAAATAAATCATTATTTTATTAGCGTCTCTGTGACTTAGGCAGTATAGCTCACTTATACCAAACACAGAAATTCTGCAGATGCCACAGACACTGAGAAGAATTCAAAATGAGCTTCATGGATCATAGGAAATGTGTGCAAGAAAAAAGCCTGTGATTCAGCAAGAGCAAATGTAGCTATGACATAGGAGATGAGGATTATGGTCCGTGGTGTTACCAAACAACAGGAAGGAGTAATAAAGCAGTTCAGAAACTACAGAGATATTTTACCTAAATGCAGAGAAACTAATGTAGTGTATTAAAAACCCTCAGCTCCAATGCTTCCTCTGCTTGTAGGCTTCACATGTTGAGAAATATTAGGAAAAACTGAAAACAGTGTTGAGGGTGACCAAAGAAGTGATCCCAGCATCCAAAGAGAGACACAAACATATGAATTATGGAAACTTCACTGGAGTTTTCAAAGACAGGGTTAGATTAAGTCCAGTAATTTTCCAATATGATCAGGGAATAGACTAACTGACACCTCAAAGTCATGTCCAGTCACAATGCTTCCCTAATTTTGTTTCTTTTCTGAAACAAAAAGCTGAATTCCCATCACCCTGAGTGAGAATCAGGATAAGTTTTTGTACCTGAATTTAGAGTAACATTGTGAGTTCCTGTAGATGAATATTAGGGAACAACCCTGAAAGCTATTTTGATCCAAAAACTGGAGGAGATCCTCAGAGTATTTTTGGAAGTATCCATAGAATTGATAGAATTACACAGGATGGGATTGCCTGATATACAAACTTCAGGAATTAAAAAGCTGGAGTCAAACCACATCCAATTTGCACATGATATTTCTAGCTCAATAATACCAAAAAATGAAGAAGATTCATGTCACTAAAACAGAAGGTGCTGTATGAAGTTTTGAGTGAAACCTCTTAGTTGGAGGATGAGGGACGTGCAGAGTGAAGGAGGATGAGTTCTGATCCTTAGACCAGCAAGCTCAGCAGTGCAGGATGTTGTTAGGTGGGCTGGCCTCCCATTGCTGGAGCTTTCATTTTTATTTTGTCTGTAGAGCAATATCTGCAGGTGAAGCTGCAGTGGCACTGACTGCCAGTCACACCCCAAAGCTGCTGCCAGTGCTCAGCACAGTCTCAGTTTCTGGGCTTTCCTAACATCTTACTGTGCTCTTGGAAATGATGACAGGAGAAATTAAATTCCAGCCTATTCCTTGAACATCCATATTTTATCAAATAACCTTTATTTTTTTCTGTCTGTAGCTGCTCTGCCTGCATCTACCTTTGGAAGCTTGTTATGGTTGTGATGCTGTGGCAATTTTGTGCCAGTCATCCCAGGAACTGCTTCACTCCTCTCATTACCAACAAAGCAGCATCTATTTTTAAGACGTGAAGCCAAAAGAGAAATGTATTCCTCTGCTTAGGTATCCTACAGCACCAAGATCAATTATACAAAATCCATGCTCTTGGGCTTTAACGACTGTAGATAGTGGGGATTTTGGAAATTAGATTGAAGTAGTTAAGTGTTGCAAATTTCCCCTCTTGAGCAGCTGTGGCTTGATACGGCTGCTTAAAGGATTCTTTGGCAAATAGATTGCATCTCCTAGTGGGATTTGTGCTGTGAATAAATAAATTTCTATAATCAACTACTGATACCTCTGCAGTCTTCGTAGCCTGCCTTTCAACTAAATAGACACATGTATAAAAATTTCTGTTCATTTAAAGTTAAGTAAGGCATCAAACTGGAATGAAAACCCAATATCTAGCAAAAAAAATCATACGGCTTTTACTTTGCTTTGTAAATTCATGAATTTTGTTAGTGCCTTGGCCTATTTAATGCTAGCTAGGTGTCAATCAAAAGCAAAGCTTGCTTGCCAGTGGGAGTGCTCTGGAAGTAAGAGGTAGCATCTTGGAACATCTTGCATTTAAAGAGTGATATGCCCTCAGCTTTCCAAAGATGTCTAATTTCCTTTTAAAGTGGTTCTGTCACAAGCCCAACAGCTCTCTTGTTCCAAACAGAAGCAGAATTAGGCAATGCTAGTTGGGAGAAAAAGGGAGCCTGAGGGGAGAAATTCCCCAGGCTAGACAATGAGAGATCTTTATTCATTATATTTATGTTTAAGTTGATAGTTGAGCTTCCAGAATACTGATAGATTTGGCTGCAGTTTTGGCAGGTCTTACAGGGTTGGTTTTGGTTTGGTTTTGTTTCTTTTTGTGTGTGTCTGTTTTGCTTTCTCTGACCTTTGGAAGGCCTTGACTCTTTATATATACCCAAATAAAAGGGTACTAAAATCTGCTCACTTATTTCCTGAAATGGGAAGAAAACTCTTCTGAAAATACTGTTTTCATAGTAGCAGCTGGTATCAGGCACAGGGCCGGGGAACCTCTGCAGTTACAATTTTGAGCCTTAATATCTTCTGACATAAATAGGACTGGCTGTGAGAAATACTTCCATGGTTTGCATGTTGAACACTGTTGATGATGCACAACATTGTGACTGCACCACTGTTTTTCCTTAAATAACTTCCTCACTTTGAGTCTTGGCGTAGTGATGCCAGTGCCTCTCTCAACTTGGGGAGCTCAGTGCCAGCCAGTGTGAGATTATCTGTGAACCCATTAGTGCTAGCTCCTGGAACATCTTGCTCTTCATCTGCCAGCTGTTACAGCATCTGATCTATTTTCTTGACATAGCTAGACTAAATAAATAAGTACCTCATGCTCACACTTGATATCTATCATTTCCCACAGAAACGTTTGTTCTTTGATTGCTCATTTTTCTTCTTCTCTATCCTCTCCCTAGTCCCTCTAAGTACTAACCTAACCTAGAAATGGAGCTTTCTAGAAATGTTTTCCCAGGCTTGTCTCCACCTTGGAGAAGTGAATGGTATTCTCTTCTCCCTTCAGAAAACAAAGCATCTGTTTTCAGTTGTGCCACTGTGGTGCTGAAACATCCAAGCTCGAAAGAAAATAAAGTAAGGGACACAGATGGGTCTGCCAGCTCAGAGCCCAGGAACAAGGCTGAAATTCAGTCCTAGTTCTGGGAAATAGGCTGTTGCCATTTCTGATGGGAAATAAAGCATTTTAGTTTCATAGGAAAGCCATGTAATGGTGCAAAGAATAGAACTAAATTCTCCAATGTCTTATCTCCAGTGAATCTGAATTAGTAGAGTAGTTTGTCTTGCTCTTTCCTCGGTTTTGGCAGCATGGATCTCATTCTAAGTCCCTTAATGTAATCACAATACTTCTGTTTCCCCAAATGATCTATTACACTAGCTGAAGAGAACTACTCCTTTTTCATTAACTCACTTAATATTGTACTTGATTAAACACGAAGGGCCTGGAGCTTACACACACATAAATGTATATATAATCAGTCTGAGAAATCAGATCTTTGCACATTTTCTACTTGTTTGACTTTCATTGACTAGGACTGAGGCATTTTAAAAGCCAGGGAATTGTCAGCTGTCACTACTCTGTCACAGTAATTTGGAAGCCAGGCAGCAGAACTCAGGATTCCAATTGTGGTGATATGAAAGCTGTGCTACCAATTCCCAAGGTAAAATTTCAGTGGGGAAATGGTAGGAGAAGAGCCTCCTCTGCAGACAGGTTGCAACTAAGACAGAAGACTTTGAACAAGCAAAGGAATATCTCAGTTCACTGTCTGAATCTGCTGACAAGGGGAATTACTGCCTTCCTTTTACAGCCCTTCTATTAATACAAATCCTTAATATCTCTTCTCTATGGTTTTCCATGGTAAAGCTCAAAGCTTCTTCCTGCCTTTATTCGAGTCCTTGCTTACATCTTGGGATGGTTGTCATCTTTAATGGATCCAGCTCTCATGACACTATCAAAAGCCTGTAAAATTTGGAACTTGTCTTAAATCCTCAGCTGGAGTCTGAGGCTGTGGAATCAATTTAAATTGTATAAAATGAGTGTTTGTAGCCCTACTCACAGTTTGGAGTTTGTGCAAATTGTGCTGAGCAGAGAACACATTACTTTCCAGTGCTCCAACAACCTGGCAATGACATCCTTTGAAAGATGGGTATAAGTGGCTTGTCAAAGACAAATTCAAAAGTAGATGTCTGTTTGTAAAAGATGACTGAGGGGTCTGAGTCCCGTGGAGCATGATGGAAGCTTTCTCTGTGCTGCATCTGCTTATGAGAATCTCCCATCAAGTGCCTGCAGCAGATGAATGGTGCTCCCATTGAGCAGCAGTGATCAGAAGGGTGAGTTTCAAACACCTGGGACACCCTGTGTCCTGGTGCATACCCTGAGCAGTCACCAGCCCTTTGCATGACAAGAGGGTTTGGGGTGGGAGATCTCTAATGCTGCCTGTGGATGGATCCCTGGACCCCACTTTGCGAGGAAGGTGAGATTAACTTGAGTCTGTGCTGGCACACCTGTTTAAATCCAGTGTGCTTTGGCAGCAGTGCCCCAGCTGCTGGTGCCAAAGAGGTGCTGAAAGAAGCCTTGAGACTCAGAAGGTTAGTGCTGGAGGAAGAGCAGCAGGTGCCAGGAAAAATGAAAAACAAAGAAAAAGAAAGAAACAATAGCAACCATGAATTTTTGATGGCAGCACTTTGTGTTCAGCAACTAATGCAGCAAGTACTGCCCAGCTGGCACGGACAGGAAGAAAGTCACAAATAACTCCCTTGACAAATTAAACTCAATTTTCTCCCGGTATCTTTCCCCATTTACAGCCTCAGAAATTGCTCCCATGTGCGAGTAACATTTGTTTTTTAACAGTGTGGATTTGATCAGCATGTCTGCTCTTGAAGGATTGTTATTAGGGTTGGCTTTCCCATCCCAGTGAACCTGTAATTTCACAAATAACACCTATTGCAGCTTCATCTTCAGAGAGAAAAGAGAGAGAAAAAGCTGGAAAAGAGCAAGGGTGTAATTTCTAGCAAACAAAGTTTAGGGCCAAATTTGTAGCTACTGAAGAACAGAGAAGCAGCCAAGAATGGCACAATTCCCAGCTGTTTCTGTGTCTTTTTCCTCTACTGAGGCAACAGGTGCTATGATTTATCCAAATCGTAGACAATGATGATTTATCCAAACTGTAGACATTTACTCCAAAGTGGTGCTCAAGTTTTGGTCAGGAGTCCTTGAATATGTCAGAAGAGATAATTCTTCATCCTTGGCTCATTTTGAGTTATTTAGCTATTTCTTCAGATAGAAAATTGAACTGCATTGTATATAATGAAGCATGTATTAATGCAAAGCTCTGTCTAGATAGTCATGAGGTGAAAAAAAAGAATGCCTAACAAATGAATTCTCCTCAGCTTCATCTAACTGGAAGGGGGATCTGCTCAAAAAGGCCTTGGAGTGAAAATTTTTTCCTTTCTTTTGTTCTTTTAGCATATCTACTCCCCATCACAATGCTGTGAGAGGATCAGCAGCATACAGCTGCCACAGACACAGGAGGAGCATCCCTGAACCCAATCTTGTCTGTACAAGCCAAGGTGGGATAAAACAGTGCAGGCACTCTCTGCAGTGATACCTTTGCTCTTCACACCTGTTTTTACAGTAGTTTTTGATGAAATTGACTTTACACCCTCAGGTAGTAAGATTAGCTAATGCATAGTTTGGGGTGGTTTTCTTTCTGTCTCTCCTCTTTATTGCCTCTGCGGTCTTACATACAGTATACATTCCATTTCTCAGTCATAATTTGAGCCTGTGTGTTGTTGTGGCACTTCCCAGATGACTAAAGCTCATTAGAGTTGTAGTATATGTTTATAATCACCTTAACTGGGTAAGAAGGATCTCAATATGTCAATAAATGTAATATATCCAGGCCCATCCCTTTAATATCTCAGCCTGATGGGCATAACCTGACCTCTGAGACAAATTCTTCTGAATCCCACTAAGTTTATAGAGAACAAGGTATTTCCAGAGGAAGATGTAAAACTAGGACCAGAAGACACTTTTGGATTTCACAGGGATTCCACTCACCTGGAATCACAAGCAGGCATATCGTTTAAATTCCTTCATAAACTTCTCTACATTTTTCATCTTGAAAGTTGCTTGGCCTTTCTGGAGAACCCAAAAGGGATTTGAAAGGGCAAAATATATCCAGAGTATTTGATGATGGTGACTGCACAGCTTTAGAATAGAAAGCTACATGCTGTATGATGTTTGGCTTTGCTCCTGCCTTGAATGCAGCTGGAAATCTTGTAATTGGAAATTATAAAATAAGGGGGAAAACCACAGCTTTTCAAAGGCATCATATCACTCCTTTCTTCTCCCAATGAATAGGGTTTTTCTTCCCAATGAAAGGTAACTTTTGATCTCTAAGAAAGGACCTCCAAAGTATGATTTCTTTCTCTTTTCCACCTCCCACAAAGTTAAAATGTTATTTGTCAAAGAACAACAATGAGTCTCAGATGTTGCTCCATCTTTTAATCTATTTTTGCTTGAAAGAAAGAGAGTGGGAAATGTTTACAAATAGTAGTTCTCATTTTAAATATCTTGGAAGCCTGGGCTTTGCCTATGATGGTGGGATGGATGGGGAAGCTGTATGTGGAATATAAGAGTTTAAGAACTCACAATCATCACTTAACAGTCAGCATCCACCTCCCAGGCAGTCAGTCTGGCCACGGTTTTGTATGGACACGAATTTGTGCTGCAGTCAGGCATGAACATTAAAAGAGGTCCTTCAGCTTGTTCTGTGAATAGGAGAGGTTTAGGTGGGTTAAAGGGATGCTTTTAGCTATTTCCTCTCCCCCCTGTGCCTGCAGGAAGCAGCATATGGAAGATGTCTGCTGCGTCAGTGCTCAGCTGTTAGCGCACTTACGAATTTTTGGTACCTTTTGCCTTTTTAGTTGCCCAGATGACTAAAGTGCCTAACTCTCTAATTTCTATAAGGAATCAAATCCCAGGAATCCTAAAGAGGGGATGACAGGGAAAAGGGACTCAGTCCTTTCATTTGCTGCCATACAATTTTGAGAGAGTAGCCAGAGAAAACTAAATTCTGGCTTACCTGAGGGGGGCCCTTGAGCTAGTCTGCTAGTAGGAAATGAGAATTTCCTACTATAGTCAAAGATAAAAAAAGCAGGTGTTTATAAGAATAATTGGTTACATTCTGGTCACATCTGCTCCCTTGGCAGACCTCATGAGATACCCTCTGGCTGGGAAACTTTGCGATTCAGATCTCCTTTGGACAATGTGCAGCTGTAGCAGTGAGAAATCTAACTCTGAAGAAGTCGAGGCTATTAAAGATACTACTGTGATTGAAAATATTTATATATATATATACTATATATATAGTATTATAGTATTATATATATATATATTATATATATATTATATATATATAGTATTATATATATATTATAGTATTATATATATAGTATTAATACTATATATAATATATATATAGTATATATATATATTATATATATATAATACTATATATATATAATATATATATACTATAATACTATATATATATATACTATATATATAGTATTATAGTATATATACTACTATAATTGAAAATATATACAAGCAAGCTTTTGATATGGTGGTTCACAACACAATGGGTTATAAATATGTCTCTCTCTTTTTCCTCTGTCCTCTTCTACCCACAAGCTGGCATCTGCTGCCAAGTGCCAGACAGTACAGTCCCATCAGTATATTTTAGACTTTCTTTCTTTGTGAAAGGGAGTTTGCTTTTTTTGTTGTTAGTATTCTTTTTTTTTCTTCCAAGTGGAAAGGCAACAAGCACTGGAACCTCTTCTGATAATAAGATCTTGGGAGCCAGTCCATCTGTTTCTGTTAATATGCTACCCCAAAAATGGTCAATTTTAACAACACTAACCACCAGCAAGGTCCAGAAGTCCTTTTCAGTAATTACATACTTTTGGTCTTTAGAAAGCACATAGCCTGCTGACCCTAGAGAAATAACATTTTATAGAAGGGATCTTTACTAGCAGTAATTGGCCAGCTGGAAATTTCCCTTGGGCAAGTTTAAAACACATCTTCTTTATCTACAATGGAAAAGAAATTTATCCTATTATCCTCCCAGACATGAAGATGTACTTTAGCCTCACAGATAACTTTAAAAACATTCCCATTGTCGAGAGCTCTGCTTATGGATGGGATGGCTCAATATGTTTAATAATTATCACACAGGGTGCATTTGCAGAAAAATGGGAATTTTGTGGCTTGGCAGTTCATGTATTTCTCAGCCAGATCTGCCATTTGCTGTCACATTTCTAGACTCTTTGCAGCATTTTAGTAAATAATTAAAATACCAGGTCTGACTCTCCACTCCATTACTAGCTTTTATAGCAATGGAACTTCTTTGAGCATCTCACTTATGGATATTATCTGTCACCTCCTGGAGGAAGATGTAAAGCACAGAAAGGTCCTGACTGGCAAATCAAACATCGTTAAAGAAAGTTTCAGATAGGAATAATAATTTTGAAGAGAAATACAGAGAAGAAGCAGAAAAAAACTATTTCCTCATCAGCCACAAGTCATCTCAAGGATAAATGATAATATCAGAAGAGAAACCAAGTTACTTTAATTTCAGCATGAGATTTTAATAAAAAGTGTATTCTTTCCCCTGGTATTGTCACAATTAGTTTCTAGGAGGATAATTGGAATCAAACATGATTGATTTAATGTAGGAAAGCAAGCAGCAGGGATAGATGAACTTCTGAGCCACAAAGCTCTTTTTTTTCCCTTTCTATTGTCATCAGGAATAGTAATTAAAAGGAGGCATACCTCACCTGCCTTCAAGATATGATATTTCAGCAGAAGTGTCGCTAAAATTAATGTTGTACAAGTTTTGTACCAAGTCTCAGCATCTATTTAACTTTTGATGTCTTTCTTTTGTGCTGGCAACAAAAAGCACATTCCCTCCATTAACAGTAAGACCATTCATAGGAAAGATTGTCCACTGCCTGTGCTGATGGGTGTGGGGAAGGGGCAGGGCCAGGGAGCATCCCTGCTGAGCTGCTTCATGGTGCTCACCAAATGCAGGTTTGGGGTCTGCCCTGATGCAGGGGTGGGATGGAGATGCAGGTTTGACATGGAGAACCTGCCCCATAGGATTTTCTCACATCCCCTGGTAGACATAACAAGATATTTTAGTCACAAAGCCACTGATCCTTTAAACACCCCTTGGATGAAGGCTATTCTGGCACTTTTTCAAGAAGGAGTTTTCACCAGCCAACATCCTTTTCAGCATTTTCACCCAGACTAACACCTGCAACAAACCCAACCCGATGTGTGTTTAGCTGCTGTCTGTTTAGAGCTGTTCTCTGGGCAGCTAAAACAAGGGTGGATCTGTAGAGTGAAATGTTGCTGAGAAGGTATGTGGAATTTGCAGGAATTTCAGGGAGCTTTACTTTGGATCAATTTAATGTTATCCCATAAGCTGAAAGCCTATTAGCAGCTGTAGTGGCTTGGTTTCATGCTAAAGGAATTGAATTCACATGTTCCAAGGCAATGTTGGGATGTAAATTAAAACTCTGGAAATGGGGTTGATCAAGCAATTAACTCTGTTTTAACAAGATGTTTTATTGCAGATGCAGTCTCAGATACTGACTTCTAGCAGCAGACTTCTAATGTGGACACCTAGTCCTCTCTTCCCCTGTCTTAAAATATTCTACGTTGAAAATTTTGACCTTCCATTTATACAGATCTTGGCAATAAAGGGTGTCCTATCATGCTTATATCATGGTCTTTCATTTGCCACATGGAAAGAAAAAATCCTCCCCTCTTTATTGTTAATAGCAACTGTTGTAGTGCAATGACAATTGCTGTGTGAATTACTACAAAAAAAAGGAATATTCATTATTGTAATTGTTTAGAAAACTGCAACTTTTGTTAAATAAGTATGAAGGCAAGTTTGGAGAGTTTCATCTTGCTATTTTTTAATCTAAATAAGTGTAATTTTAAGATCCAAGAGACCAAAACCCCTATTATTAACTTCCAGAAACATAAATTGTTTTGTCAAGTTATTAGTGGAACTGACAATTTGACAGGTTTTTGTAAATGCTGACATGACGTATCCATACTTAAGTGGTTTTGCTCTGCAGGAAGTAGATTAATTCAGACTCCTTATTGCCCCACAAACTGTCATCTTAGGGAGATGGTTTATTAAATTTACCTGAACATGAAATTAAAATGTGAGTAATGTCTTCTTATTTGATATGTATAATTTGTGATAATAGTGAGAGGTGTGTGTTTTGAACATTATGTACAATGAGAATTTGGCTGCAATTAAGGTAAATAGAGGATGAGGAAGCAGTGGGTATGGAAGGCATTTCATGACAAATTAGTCCTTTTAGTCCGAGAAATGGTGAATAACCTGGGAGGATCTGAGATTTCTCTGGCTATTGAAATTGAACGGTCCTTAGGGAAAGTAAGGGGGAGATTGTCCTTCAAAAGCAGTTTCTGAAGACATTGACTTTCTGCCATTTCTTCAGTGAAATCTCATCCCATTTACAGTACTGACTTATGCTTTTATTGTCCTAAACATGTACAAGAAGAAAATTTTCATTGGAGCCTACCAGATCCCTCTAATTTTATGGAGGTATTAGCCATACTAGCATGGTAATCTCCAGAAGCGGGGCCAGTGACAGGGTAGTAAAATTCAGCTCTTCTGAACTGAAAAAACTGATGGTGCAGATTCATATCAGAATGAATCCTTGTACCAGTGCTTAAACACGTCCCTTTCTTCCCCTTGATGGCTCAGAAGAGATTTTAAGTTACTACTCTGTTGTGTGGAAGACATTTAAAAAGTAAAATCTTCTAGACTGATCTTTAAGGAAAAGGATTTAAATTTTGATATAAATGATAGGAATGAATTAATGATTTGGAAAGCTTCTTAAAAGAGTTAATGCAAAAAATCTTCCGGTAAAGCAGTGTTCTGGCTAAAAATTAACATGCAGAAATCCAAGACAATTTAAAATTATAGTTCCCATAGCTACTGTAACTCATCTAGAACCTGGTTAGGCAGTCCTTGATAAAAGTGCATCTGTCTGCGTCTAATTTGGAGTTTTGGAGACGGACATGTTAACTCCTTAGTGGGAAAAAGGCAGATAAGAACTTGTGATTTCAGCTGTCCTCATACTCCTTCAGTAAGCATGACATGACTCAGCTAAATTTTACTTTAAAGGTTAAACTCTGTCATCACCTGGACACATTATTGCAGGAAGAAAAGGCTTCTCAGTTCAAATGAAGGAATCAAATTGCCTGCAGGGGTCTTGTGTGGGGACAGCCCAGAGATGCCATGGGGATTTTCATGCTGCAAGGGGATGCATTCTGTGAAGGAATTGTCTGTCTGCTGCAAACTACAAACATCCTTTCTCTTGTGCAAGGTGATAACACAAGAATGAATAAACACCAGTTCACATTTCCCTGCCTGTGATCAGAGAGCCATCAATCAAACCTAACCAACTGCACCAGAAAAAAAATAATTAGCTGTTAGATGTGTGTTTTAAGCAAAAGCATCTTCTCTGCCTTTGGAGACAAAATAAATCTTAGTGTCCTGATGATAGTCTCTGAAATTTGGTGGTCTAGATAGATCAGGGAAAATGGAATCTTCTGTATTTGACAGCATAATTATTATGCTCTGTCAGATTTATACAGCTCTTTCATAAGGAACACTTAATACTTCATACGGATATTACTTTTCCCATCAAATATCACTTTAGAAAAAGTTAATAATTTAGGACCCTTTATATTAAAAAATGGCTAATTCAACAGATGCATGTGATATCATAATCAGACATTGCATGAAGCCTCTAAAACTTTTTCCTTTTGCCTTGAAGCAAATCTGGTGTTTATACCAGACTCTCCCAAGCTTGCTGATCCTGAAATTCAAGAGTTATTTAAAGCTTTCATACAGAGGATGGATGGTTTCTCCCTTCAGTATCATTTTGTCCTGAGATGGCCAGCTTACTCTCTTTACACTTTCTTTGCTCTGATGTATCCCTGCCTTCATTAGAAAAAATCCCAAACTATTCTTCTCTAAAAGCCTTGATTTTCAGGTTTATCCAAATTTCACTGTCACAAAAAAAATCTCCTGTAATATGTACTATCAATATTACTTGGAATATTACTTTGAATATTACTACTCAATATTACTATACTCCAATATAGTTTTTAAAAGCAGCGTTGGCGCCATGTGAACATAAGAAAGTTTTTAACTAGTTCAAGCAGTGAGTGTTTTCCTGTTTCAAAAAAAGATAATTCAGGATATATAATAGAAGATTTGTGGGAGGGGAAAAAATTAAAATCCATTAAGGTATAATGAATTCAATTTGTAAAAAATTCATAAATGCATGCTGAATAGAAGCCTGGATGGGACTCCACTGTTAGAAGCAAATATAAATTGAGATGCTTTTTTTTTAAACTCAGCATCCATAAACACACATGTACTTACTTTATATAGATGTAATAAGTATGTAAATGAGCTTTCCTAATTTGTCACCCTGAAGAAAACAAAGTGCTGTGAAGCCCTGTTGTTGGTGGAACCGGATTTGGAAGGAATAAATATCCAATGAGAAGTGTTTTAGGACATCACTTAGGCTCAAATCTCAGTCTGTGAAGTCAGAGGGAAATCTGGATAAGATTGAATAAATAGAAGATTTTTTCTGAAGTGCCTTCCATGAGACCTTAAATATTTCATCCTTGACATTACAAATGTTCTTGCTCCATCGGGGACACCACTGCCAAGTATCCTCGTTGATTCTCAAGTAAGAGAGCTGTAGCATCGCTTCATTTTTCACTAATCTATGGAAGAGTACAGCACATTAAATGGAATTAAGGGATGCATGTGTCATCTCCCCACAGCAGCTCCTGAGACACCCATCAGTCTGTGCCTCCTGCTCTGCACAGCCCATGATAGATGGATGCAATCCAGAGGCTGTGATGTTGTCCAGCTCAAGCTGAATGTCACCAAGAGCCAAATGGACACGTCTGATCAGCCTGGGATGGATGAGGATTGTTGTTAATTGTTGGTGCTTTTGAAAAGCTAAATTGCTTTGTATCTCAGGAGGAGGTGAAGTCACACACCACACAAAAGGTGGGTAGGTAGGAGGTTTTGGTAGACAAGACTTGCTCCAAGAGACATTTGAAAGTTTTTCTCTCCATTTACCAGGCTGGGAGCTTAGGCACTTACTTTCACAGTATTACCTTGCTCAGTACTTAAATTATGAATGACTTGAATTTTGCTGTGCTTTTTTAGGATCTATGAGTTGTATCAATAATGGAGTACAATACCTGAAATTTGTAAGGTTATGAATCATCTCTCTGGAGATGGCTCACTTGATTTGATTCAGAACTAAGGAATAACTTAAAACAAGGATCATGACTGCCTGTGGTAAATGAATGACTTTCCCACTTGTGTCCTGTTCACTTCTAGGCCATAAACCAGCCTGGAAATTTGAATTATGGTAGATGCTGATAGGCAAGCAGAGATCTACATTCTTTGGTAAATCTGGTTCCAGGTAAAGGGAAACTCCAGGAAAGGGACATGTAGTCAGCTCATGGGGGCAGCATTTGCCATTACTGTGTGCACACTCACTGCTCTAACCTCCCATCCCACAATCACCACTGTTAATTTATGCCCTTCCAGCCACGTCCTGGGTCTTTCAGCATATTTCCCTTCATTTTTCATTGCATTGCTTCCCTCCAATTAGAAAAATGACAGTCACTGTGTATGATCAGAAACAGCTGCAAACATGAAGTGCAACCCCCTAGGGAAAATTGCTCACTGGATTTGCAGTTGAGGGAGATGGCACTGACCTTGGTCTGTGCCCCTTTAAAGATGTGGAGTCCTCAGATCTATTGGTTTGCTTCAGATACCAGCAGCAAAAAAAAAAAGAGACATTCTTCCAGAGCTATGAAACACATTTGCTCAGAGACTAAGCAGCATATCAAGCCTTGAAATATGTGGTCTAGTGAGTTTCTTAAGGATATTTGGCCAGCACAGAAAACATTCAGTCATCCTAATCTTTAAGGATTGAGGAAAATGACTGTCAACATGTGGAGGAAAACTGCAGGGTGAATTGAGCCCATCCTTCTACCTCGTGCCCTGGCTGGACAGAAAGCTGCTATTAAGAAGAGTCAGAGAGGCAACTGCTGATGCCAATAAGGGATCTTTGCCACTAAATCCATGCCTGGGATACATCTTTGCTAGGTGATGCTTTGCTTCACCAGGCCAAGGGCTAAATCCAAATCACTGATAATGAAAATGTTTCTGTAAATATGCAGTGGTTATTGCTATGCTGACAACTTTTTTAATATCCTGCTATGATTAATTGACGTGCTTATCTCACACTTGCTAAATTCTCATCTAAACGTGTCATGCCTTCATTTTATGTCTTTTTCTTGATTCTGTGATGCATCTGAGACAAATATTAGAAAATTTTGTTATTCTGGAAATCAGAAGCATTTTCCTCTTCTTTTCCCCCTCTTTACCAAACCACAGCCACATATGCAAAGGTTCTGAATGTGGGTAAGCAGGACTGGAAACCTTTGTGTGCTACTCCATGGTTGAAGAGTCTATATATATCTATCTTCTATATGGAAAAAGCATATGTTGTGCCAAAAAAAGAGAGCTCCTTGAGAGCATGGCTGAATCATCAGTGAATTTCAGAAGAGGAGCAGCAGTTTCCACAGCCAGCAGTACCACGTGTGTCACAGAGACAACATGCCATGGGAGTGCTCCTGTGGCCCACCCTGACTGCCTGGGACTGCACTTTCCAGGAGGAAGAAAGGACAAAAGAAGTTACAGACAACAGTAAAAATGGAAAATTTGGGTTATAGGATTGACATTTTTGGAAATGAAGGTGTAGTGTACCTTTTTGCTATCAAGAAAGCAGCTTTTTATTGGATGGCAATTCACTAGAATTCAGCTACACCAGTTCAAATAAAAAACAAATATTTATAACTTCTAGGAGAGAGAAGAGAAAGAATAAGTGAGCTTTTGAGATATTGCAGTAAAATATTTTTTCTCCATCTTGATTGGTATAACCATTTCAAATTGGTACACCATTTCAAATTTATGCTACAACTTTTTTTATATTTTCATATTTTTATTATGATTTTCTATGTTGGGAGTATACAAGCAGACTCATAAGGGTCAGGATGTCTTTGAACAGGATTCATACTACTACAGGAGGGGAGCTGGTATTTTTGTTTATCTGCTTCTAGCTTCTGAACATACAGAATACGCTGTTGTATTTCAATACATTGCAGTGTTATCTTGATATAAGACAGGCTGTGGTTGTGTTGACCTGCTTACACATTGCCTTCAAGCAATGGAGCAAACTCAGTGTGTTATAGTTTTGTCAGGAAAAAAAATTGTAGTTGCATTTAGAATAATACCATGCTCTTTTCTAATAGACACGCTCTTTTCTGCTGTGTATTGGATCTGTATGCAAAAGCCTTCCCTGCTTTTTGAATGTGGAGTACCGTGTTGCACAGATACTCCCAATTAAATACATAGATGAGTCAGTTTTATCTTGAGGTACAGTTCTGGCTCTTGCCATGGGATTGTTTGTCAAGGCTTCCGTGGCACTGTCCATTGAGTGGGTTTGTGCATTTAAAGGGTTGTTTCCTTTAGGCTAAACCAAATGTTTTAACAAAAGACGCCAGAGCAGTGGTGCAGTCTGAGCTGGAGCTGGTTTTGCCATAATTGCAAGTTACCAATTTGCTGCATCTGTGGATGTGAGCAGAGGCACAGTAACAGCCCCAAGGATGCTCCCAGCACAGCCCAGCTCAGCCAGTCAGCTCAAGCTCAGTTGCAGCAGAGCTGTTCCCTCTCATAGCCAGGGTGAGCCAGAACTCAGCATCCCAATTACTGGGTGCCAGTGGGAGGTGGGAACTCAAAGAGCAGCAGGTTGGCTTAAAAAAGTGTGAATAGGTTTGGTGGCTCCTTAAATCAGCTTGCTGAGAGCTGATGCTGTGGCATAAAGGAAAGCAATGTCACTCTGATACTGGCTTAACCTATTCCTGGCTGGAGAACCAGGGGGTGGTGTGAAAACATCAAGCAAATAACCATGCATAACTATTGATTTCCTCTTTTTGATGTTCACTTTTCTCTCCCCGCTCTGTTCAACACCTTCTTTGAATCTTCTTGGGGGCAGTATGAATTCATGGAGAAAGGGAACATGCCAAAACAAAAGAAAACATGAAATGCTGCAGAGATCAGTGCAGACCTCCCTGGGATTTTATTGACTGAGTAAATGACTTGAATGTCAGCAGCTAAAAGGTAAATTCTCAAGTCACATATTATGAAAAAAGAAAAAAAAACAAACAAAACCCCAACCTCACATAGGAATGAATAATTGAAATCTTGCAACAGGCATAGGAAAAACTGAATTCTAGATTAACTCCAATGGCTGCAGTTTGAAAAGCAGCTTAATATAGATAACAGCAGAATAAGAAGATGCAGCAACATGAAGGGAAAAAGCAGGTACATTTCAGAAGAAAGGATGTTGAAAGCTGCATACTGAAAAGGGAAAGACTTGGGAGTTTAACTTAAGGGAAAAAGTAAAGTAAAAAATAAAAAGGCACCCTGTATTCAGGTGCATTTCAGGATACCATAAGTATTCTGAGCAATCTTGTAAGAGAAATGTTGTATAAATCAAAGAAGGTAGTGTTATTGCTAGAAGGCTTGGGGAACGAGGGCCATGCTCACAGCACTGTTCAGATTTGAGGAATAAAATTGAGAAAACATGTAATCACTGTTGAAGGAAAAGCAGTGCTGAGCAATCACAGATTAGTCCTGATTTCCAAGATTCAACTACACTAAAAAGAGTAAGAAAAGTCAGACTTATTTCTCCCTGATAAAGATAAGAGCTCCATGGGGACCTACACATTTCTGATAGAATCACTAAAGAAGCCTGAGAAAATGTGATCCAATTATATTATTTAAATAACCAGCAAGTGGGAATGTTTGGCTGGATGTGTGTCTAAAGGGAATTTCAAGTGAAGCCTTGGATTTCAGAATTAAATTGCCAAAATCAGAATATTACTTTTTGATGGGGAGGGTCAGAGAGAGAAAGAGAGCTATGGAGCTGAAGAGTAAGAATGAACAGGTCTTTTTAAATATAACAAAATTGTCCTTTTTGGTCATAAAATTAAACAGTGACCAGATGGTGACTCACTAGAAGTAAAAGCTGTGTGTGGTTCATTGCACCTCTCCATTCACATCTTACTTTGCCATGTTTTTTCTTGGTGTGCCCAATTTCTTGGTGTGCTTCCTAAGAATCATGGTGTTCTTTATGGTGGAAACTTAGAGAAATCAATGTTTTATTTTGCACATAACTCCAAAGCTGTGTGCAAAAAACATCATTGCTCTCTATTTTTATTCCTTTTTGTTTTGCCCCTTTGTGTGTGTGTGAGAACAACTGTAGCTTGGTACAGGTGCAGAGGGAAAAGAGGATGGAAATGTAATCTGGAAGAAGCTGTGAGGGCATGAAGGACCTGGTGAGACGTGCCTGGTATCATCTGTTGTTGTTGTTCCAAGCAGCCATAGCATAAGTGACATGTGTTTCTTTTAAAAAGTTTCTCCTATCCCATCTGTTGGCCATATGGGTGAAAAACATGGTTTTCAGCATGCCCACACCTACTCACTGGCCAACAATCTGTCCTGGCCTAAACATGGCTGCTGACTGTGCCACAGCAAATTGTTCTTCTTAGAAACAGCCGAGGGAATCTCTGCCTCTGAGATGGGCTTCAGGAAAAATTTGAGAAAAATGAACATATGCAGCAGTCTATTTTGAGCCAGTGGGATTCTTTAGCTTGCCTTGCTGCTCTTTCAAGGGATAGAGAGAGATATTTTGCTGGATTTTCAGTCAACTGGATCAAGTGAGATAGTTTTTTGAAAAGGGCCTGTGCAGAGAGTTGGTGTAAAGTAGGTTGGCCCCATTCCTGATGAGAAGAAACTAAAAATGGTTCATATCTTTAAGCCCATCTCAGATTTTACGCTGGATCCATATGCATTGATTTGGTGCACTGGAAAGTTTGCTTTAGTGGGAATTTGCCTTGCAGTTTTATGCCTTTGATACACACTGGAGAGTAGTGCTGGTGCTCCCAGAGCAGAATTCTTCTTGGTGGAGCCAGAGTATGTGAAGAACACACTTGAGCACTGCCACAAGTCTCCACATTCCCAATGGATCCATGCTCTCCATCAGGCAGTTCTCTCCATGTGCATGCTGTACATCTGGGAAAAGCAGCTGGCAAGAAACATCCCTGCAATGAGCAAAATGCAGACATAGCTCCAGCTGTAATGGATCTTGTCAAATTAAAACTCCTCCATCCCTCTTTCTGCCCCACCATTTCAGGCATTTCTGCTGAGGCTGGGGCTTTCTGAAAGGAGGTGCAGCCATTCACATGGCACAGAGACAGCCACAAACCCCCTAGTTGTGTGCCTAGCCAATCAATCTGGAGACCTGATCCAAACACAATTAATATACAATTTAAAAAGCATTTAAAAATTCTTTACTGATATGGTTGGGTTTTTCTCTTGAGGTTTGGACCTTGACCTAATTTAGCACCTACTTTTGATACTCCTAAGTATCAAATAGTGCTTTTCACAGTTAATATTCTTTATGTGTTCCTTTCAGTCTGGAGAAAGTATATTCCCATTTGCAGGGCAAAGGTTTGAGTTCATCTAATAGTGAATATTTGTAATTTTCATCTGTGGATGTAATGTCTTTAGATAAGTTGTTCTCCCAGTATGAAAATGTTATTGCAGTTTTCAAAAACATTACAATTTCAAATTTGTGGCTCAATAAATCATTTCAGTCTTTATGTGCTGCAAGTCACTGGGCAAGAGATCTCTTATGTTGTATGCATTCAAAAGAAAAGAGAACTGAGAACAGAGTCTAAAATCTACAACATGATTAGGTTTGGAACACGAACACCACAGCTTAAGGGCCCAGCAAACCTTGACCATGATGCTGTTATCTTGCTTCAAAAGCTGTAGCAATCAGGAAAGACCTGCACAATGAAAAGCAGTTAACAAGGGAGAAGCTACTTCAGCTGATGCCCAATCTGAGAGTCTGAATCTGCTAATTCTCTGCCTGACTACCTTCAGCTGTTTCATGCTGTATTTTAGAGGGTGGTTTCTTGCTGCATCCATTAGGTGTGCTCCTGCTTTTTTTCAGGAGAAGGAGAGGTAGAGTATCAGTCAGAATGTTATGCTGTGAAGCTGTGCATCTCCATATGCAGGATTGTGAAGCCCATGGATATAGTAAGTAGTCTGAATCGCTCGTTATTCTCTTAATCATAGATGCAAAGTGCAGGCGCCTGAATTCAGCAAAAGATGCAATTGTGTGTGCTCTAAATACAGCTCTAAGTGGCTAGAAAATGTCAGTATTCCCTATCAAAGAAGTATGGAATAATATATGAAATGGAATAACACTTTGCTGATTCTACTTATTTCTGGTCTTCAAGGGATATTTTTTTTTCCAGGGTTACATGAAAATTATTGTGTGGTTAGGAATATATTATTGCTGTTGGAAATAATAATTGCAGTTGGAAGCAAATTATCTCTGAGCCTGTACAAATGAAGTTGTTTTCCTCTCTGTTCTAAGGCGTGCAGAAG
This sequence comes from Ammospiza caudacuta, assembly GCF_027887145.1. Classification (NCBI taxonomy): domain Eukaryota; kingdom Metazoa; phylum Chordata; class Aves; order Passeriformes; family Passerellidae; genus Ammospiza; species Ammospiza caudacuta. The sequence goes on along the minus strand of NC_080601.1, from coordinate 28,631,392 downwards.
TCTGTTTTCCCAAAACAAAGGGAATGCCGGTTCTCTGCATTATTCCAAATAAATACAGAGTCCCTGTTTGCTACCAGTCATCTTCCAGTGCTATAGAGGTGTTATGATTCAGTTATTAAAGTTGTTAGAAGTGCCTCTGCCCAATTCAAGGTGCAAATGAGACCATATGCCAAAGTTAATAGTATGGATTTTGTATAATAGTAAATATGAGATGGAGAAAGAAATCGAAAAAGAGGTGGGTGGAGAGAAAGAGAGTGACAGAGACAGATTAAATGGAAAATATCACCACTCTGTGAATCCCAGTGGTGTCCCATTGATCCTCTCCATCTGGTCTTGGCGGTGAGGGTGCCCCAAACCGCAGAGTCAAAGGGTTAATGTACATTTGGGCCAGGTGGGAACACACAGGTACCTGCCCTGGTGGGGAGCAAGTTTGACACCATCTCTTGCAGCAGACTCTGCATCTGTTGCATCCCTCTGCATCACATGCAGTGCTCTGCTGTGAGGCCTCAGCAGTGGGTCTGGGAGCACTTGGGGCTCTTTGATGGGTTATGGCATTTCCCCAGCTGCTCCTGGTGGGAATGTCCTGTGGATGTGGCCTTCCCAGGGTGGGGGGTGACAGCTGAGCCAGTTTGTGTGAGGGAGGAGGGGTGCTCACTCCTCTGAACAGATCTTATGCCATACCACCAAAATTCTCCTCCTCCATTCTTGGCTGGTGAGGGGAAGTCTGTGCCAACGTGACCTCAGCAGAAAAGCTTTTGAGCTATGGCCTCCCTGACCCCAAAGCCAGTCAGGGATGATTTTCAGGACAGCTGCTGAGTTTGGCTTTCATTTGGATGCATTCTGCTCCCTGAGCCTTATTTGCTTTTTCCTAGAACTGAGGTGGTTGAACAATAGTGTCAACTCTATCTTCTCTCAAGTTCCCTTAGGCAGCTGAACTCACAGTCCAAGGTTCCACTCTGCCTCTTCAGGGTGGGGTGGGTTTTGGCGTCACAACTTCTTTATACATTTTTGCCATAATGGGCAAAAATCATTCATAAAGATGTTTAAGCCAGGAATGGTAACATTGACAAGAGGTAGGCTGGTGCTTTGGATGTGCCCGATCCTTCCTTTTAGACAGCAAGATATCTTGAAAATCCCAGCTATCTAAAGTGGGTGAGAGAGGAGTGTTCTCAGGTAGCAGAGCAAGCTCTCATAATATTCCCCTGCTAATGACTTTTGGGAGGGGATTGACCTTTTGTTATCTCCCTGCATTGACCTTTTGTTATCACCCCATAGAAGAGCAAATAAATTGCCCTTAAAGGTCAGCTTAGGAGGAAGCAAGAGAAGGGGTGAAATGGGCAGCACCACGTCCTGGTGTTCCTTCTTGTTCTGGATTTTTATATTCAAAATCAGCAGGATACATTTTCCAAGAGAAAAGCTATCAATGTCAGAATCCTAATGATCAAGAGGTCATAGCAAAAACTGGAATATAGATTTCAGTTTTGAAAAAAGATGAAACCAAAGGAAGGCTTGAAACAGATTAAAAGATTAAACCTGTCAGGAAGCACAGGAGTTACTGCCAAAGGTCTCTTCTCTTTTTTTTTTTTTTTTTTTTTTCTCCTGCCTGTGGTTACCCTGCAGACTGGTGCACCCTTCACAACATGGGAAACATTTTTCCAGGTTGTTAACTAACATTATGAACATATTTCCTTCTGGTGGAACGTGAGATTTTATTGCTGTTAATCCCGGATGCACAAACAAGACTGTGAAGGAAAAAGAAATCCCATCATAATAAAACAGATTTATTAAATTGGAGCTATTTGCTTACAGACTGAAGCTGAAATTAGAAAAGGCCTCATTGCCTTGGATAACCTGGTTCTGAGACATGACTTTTAATAAAACACTTATACAGTTCTCTCTTGCAGTGGAGTTAGTAAAAAAATAAAAAAATAATCACCCAAAACAAAAAACCAAACAAGAAAAAAAGCCAACAAAAGAAACTGTTCAGTGTGAAAGGAACCATGCTTTGCACCCTAGCTAATCATACTGAGAGAAGGATTTTCATGGTAGAAGAATCCCTGATAAATTATCATCTTTGCTTACCTCTTCTTGGCGTTTCTTCACAGCCCTGTTTCCTTGGGTGCTCTAATGTGTTTGTGGTGTTCTATGTGGTCATACTGAGATAGATCCACTTAGCAAATATGTAGTCCTCAATTAAGAAAATATTAAAAGTCTGTGAGTTCTGTTCAAACACCTGGAAAAAGGAGTTTTGGTATTTTTACCCCTGCCAGTAATGGCTGTTAAATAATAGGAAGAATACTAAATAATGGGAGACCTCCTCAGTTCTCTCCTTAGTCCTGCTACTTCTGCATGATCCTCAGCAAATGTGTCTGTATTTAAAAAGGTTTTGTAAAGCACTTTTCTTGCTTTATTTGGCTCTTAGCTTATTTCATGCAATTTTTTTCCCCTGGTGATTACTTACCAAACTAGATATTTGTTTTGATTTAGAAAGTTTTTTTCACAATGAAAGCTTGATTCTTGTGTTGAGGGTACTTCCCAGTGGCAAAGATGCCCTATGGTCATTTTTGGCGAAAGATTTGGGATTGATGAATCCACTTTCATTCTTTATAACTGAAGCAGTTGGCATTTAGAATGGGTTGCACAGGTGACAGCTGATGTGACCTCAGTCCAAAGGAAATTTGTGACCTTCTTATGCCTTTCTGCCCCTAAAATTCCATCAGAGCTGGAGGCAACTGTTGTAGTATACTTTGGACGCTTTTCAAATCTCTACCCAAGCCACCTAATGGAAATACAGGTTACGGTATGCTCTTGTCTTCCCCAAATCCAGATGCTTTCTGTTTGGGTTGCATGTGATTAACTATTAGGGTTATTTCTTAAGTGAATGTGATATTGCAGGGCCCTACAGGATGGCAAAGGTGTTAAAGTGGTGTCTGCAGAGTAAGAGGCTGAGGCTCAAAGCTGTTGTCCTGTTTGGGGGATGTCAGGGACACACAGTGCCTTGGTTTAGGAGGGGATAATGACCGTGGAATTTGGAAAGGTTTGTGCTGCAGGTCAGCGATGAGAGTCAGCCCAAATATTTCCTCTGTGAGTGTGAAGAAAACCCTCTGTAGTGACACTGAATTGCCATTCAGAGAGGCAGAAATCTACCTGTAGTTTCCCTTTGCTCTCCTGTTCCTCAAAAGCTGCATCCTCATCCTCCAATCTTAGCTGCATTTCATTTCTTCAGTTAGCTAAATGCTTTGGGCAACATATGTCTCAGTCAATGAAGGTTAACAGGATCAGATCCTCAGCTGGTGTCAAGCAGCATTGCTCCATTATCATTGAAGAAATGGCACCAATTTAGGTTTATTCTATTGTATTTTTCCTGAGGATTAGTATCAGTAATGGGTCTGTGCTCATTAAATGGTGTCTTCCTGACTCTGCTTTTCTCTGCTCCTGTGGAAATACATTCGTTTAAAAGTTCAGTCCTTGTAAAATGGAATGTGCAAGGCAGCTCTTCTCTGAATGGAAAATGATCTGGTTTGTTACAGGAATGCATATGTAAAACACTGTTGGGAAACACTATGTTAAAACTTATTGTTACCAAATCCTCCACAGTCTGAATGGGAAACTTTGTTAACTGAGAAACTATTTTCCCTTGGCATTTTGTAAGAGGGTCTTAAAGACGTCAAGAGGAGGGAAGTGGGTGTTGATGAATTTTATAACAATGAGTCATTTTAGCTCTGGGATAATTTTTGATAGGCATGGATGGTTCTTTGCCATTCCAGGACGGATTCAGACTTCATCTGGATCGGTTTCACCAGTGGCCAGGACAGACAGTTCCTTGCTTGGAGCTCTTGGGCTCTGGGTCCCTGTGGTGGGAGGTGATGGCAGCCAGTGTGGTACAGACTGGGTGTGGGAGGTGAGAGCTCAGCAAAGGGAAATGGAGGAAGAGCCAGGATGGTTTGCTGCTGCTGCCATCTCACTCTGGTAGCCAAGTGGCCTGGGCTTGGCTCAGCTAACACAGGAACATATGTTTTCTCTTAAAGCCTCTTACAAAGAGTCCCCTCCTGTCCTGAATGGCTCAGTGTTGCCCCAGGCATGAGCCACTCAGGAAGAGGTGTCCTCTCCACGGTCTCTCCTGGAGATCACATAATATTAATCTATGTTGGTGCCATGGGGAAACATAAGTTTCTCCTAAGGGCTCTGTTAAAATTCAAGAATCCTTGATTTAAGAGAAGTTAGTGGTTAACCACCAGCTCAGCCAATGCTGCTACATGATCAAAGTAGATTTTAAATAGCAGTTTGGTGTACTGAAACTAGGCCAAGATCAATGCATGGCATATATTAAACTCGGGGCAGAAATCACATTTTTTTTTCCTGCCCTTATCTTTGCACTTCTGACCACACTTTTTCCAGGCCTGGTAAAAGAAAGTTGTCTGCCCAGAAGATGAGAGCTCTCTCCAGGAGTCAGTCTGAGTTGTGCTGAGTGCCCTGCAGTGCTCTTGCACATATGTATCATCTCTGTGCCTCTCTTGTGCATAACAGGAAAACTCTGGAGTTTAAATTAGGTGAACTTTTTTTGCTTTGCCATTTTAAATATTTGATGGCATAGTGCTGCTTATTATATTTGTATCCTTTGCATTGTTGGGTTCCTGGGGCATTCAGATTTGTTTTTTAGTTTTCTAGGTTAATTTTTGTGTTGTGTTTTTCTCATGTGACTTCATCTCTCTGCCTGTGATGATATTTCAATTATTCACAATCACTGCTATAACACAAGACACCTAATCAACCTGGATTCTTTTGACATTGTTTGCACTATATATGCCTAAGCTCTTCTAGATGTGGAATGTGGAACAAGATCTGATGTCACAGATTTTTCAGAGGCACAGTGCCTTCCTTGTTCCCATGATCTAGTCTAAATTCAGATAATTTTAGGAAATTATCTTTCACCTATTTTCACACTTAGTCACTGTGAACTCCTAAAATCTATTCTGGCTCACTTTCAAATTAAGAACTAAACACAATCATGATCTTCTAAGTGAAATCTCCTACTTGCCTTAAAGCAAAACCATGACCAACTTTGTCTTACTTTTAAGATGGGAACTGTCTCATAGTGCTCTTGAGAGGTATACACTCTCCACCTAAGAAAACAGACAGCAAGTTTCTTCATATATTCATGTGCTTTGCAATTCTAGTAGCACTTATCAGAAAGCAGTACACAGAAACCAGAAACAGGTGATGACAGCAGAAAAATCTCCCTGCTGACTTCAATACCTCCCCACCATCTGGAAAGGCACAGCAATAGCATGCCAATATTGAGTATGTGTTTCTGTGTGTTGTGCCATGGATATGGACATCAGGTCTCTTCCAGGGGGAGATTCTCTGCAGAAGTTCCCTGAACTTGAGGGAATTGTGCTCAGGTGAAACAAGTCTGAGTGAGCACAGCACTGATGCAGGAATGTGCCAGCAGCAGGATTTGTACTAAAAGCCCAACCCCAGAGCAGCTCCTCACACCTGGATGGCCCTTTTTAATGACTGACTCCTGTTGGTTTACACAGTAGACAGCACCCATTTTATTTATTTCTCTCCACTTGCATATTGCTGTACATCTTAGAAATAACAGTGACTGGTTGGGCGCACCTTGGGGGAAGCAAACATTGCCCCATCCTGCAGGAGCAGCTGGAAGGTGATCACAGACTTCATGACAGGAAGGAAGGAGAGACCTCCCCTTAAGCACCTGCAGAGCCAGGAACACTGCTCAGCAGTGGGACAGCTGGGCATGGACACCCAGACAGAAGAGAAATGTCGCAGGAAACAGGCAGGACTTCCATGAATTTATTGAGCCCCAGAGGGCCTCTGAGCTGACAGCAGCCAAACTGACAATAGGCTTTGCCCTTGTCCTCCACATCTGAAACGCTCCAGGCTGTAAAACTTCCTAACACTCCTTTCTCCTCAAATCACTGCAAGTTTTCCCTTCTTTATACAATAATTTTATCCAGTAAACCCTGGCTTTTTGGTTTAAAGGCATGTAGGAGAACTTGTGAAGGAGACAATGAGGCTGATGGATGGGATGTTCTGTGGCTCTGCTTGGTACTGAGGGGGTTTTGGGTAAGGGCAGTGAGCAGGAAGGAGAACTCAGCGTTTCACTGGGGGCTGCAGCTCTGCGTGGGCAAACCTCGGGATGCTGCTGCAGTCACGCGGAACCACCAGAGTTATTCAAAAACTTCCTCACATGGATGACTCCTGGCTGCTTTTCTTAAAGCGTGACTCATAAAGCCCTTCTTGAGATAGGTACCAGTCATCATAAACATTGTCAAGAGGGAGCAGGGAAATATTGAGATCACTAGAAAGTGGAAAACTTGCCTGTGTAAATCATACACAGTCCTGCCTGTTCTCAGATCTAGGTGATTTTTATACAGTTAAAGACAGGGGACGTGGGGGGAGAGAGCACTAAGAAGATTTTGGCATGAATTTCCATCATCTGTCTCTAGTTTCCAGCAGTGTGTTGTCACAGATGTAACTTTATAGCACCTTCTATAAGATGACACAAGGGCAGGTCTCCTTTCCTCCCTCTGTTCCCTTAAATTTCAGCGACAGTTGCTGTACTTAAATCCTGCTCCCATTTTTATAACAGTGAAACCTCCTTCCTCCTTCTGGCTAATTGGTGCTCTAGCAGCAGGAGATTGTGTGCCAAGACAGCAGAATTCCCTGCCTGCTCAGCATCTGCAGGCTGCTCACACATGTAATGTCAATATGAAGTTTAAACATTATAAAAGTGGGCCTAGATAGTAATTGGTTGAAATACATACAGTGATATCAAAGCTTTTAGCGTTTCATGGTTTTGCTGAAAGTTGTCATCCTCTTAGAAACAACCACAAGGTTATATGAAAATGAGAGATTATATATTAAAATTTCAAAATTGGTAATAGTTGGTACAGAATTGGTAATTTCTGAGACAAACACAATGTTCTGAGAGGATATTTTTCCAAATGAAGTATCCTGTATTCCCACTTTAACAAGTACGTGTATGTATTCACACTGTCCAGAAACTTTCTGTTTTAGTGTAGGTTCGAGATTAAATTTTTGTCATCTTTTCTGGATGATGTGCTCTTAGAATCCTCAAGACATTGAGGACAAACTAGGCAGGCTGTCACAGCAGCCAAGGAATCTCCCTGCACTCTTCAGGAAACTGTTTCTCCCTGAGCCCCAGACTGTGTGTTGGATCCATGAGAAATCGGGGAATCCAGGGATTCAGTCTCAAACCATAGCTCACCTCTGATCTGTAACCCCTTAGCTACATCCCCAGTGCACTGAAATCCATCAGGAGCATCCTGCAGTCCCCTGTCACCTTTCATCCTGTGTATGGGGAGGGAGCCATGACAGGGGACAAAGTGAATTTGAAAGCTGTGCTTGTGGGAATGGTTTATAGACAAGAAGATGGATGTCATCTAATCAACCCACAATAAGTCCCCGCCTGCCTCACGCTGTGTTGTTCTTTTGCTGTCCTCTCTCATTCATTCCCATTATCACCCAGGGCATCCCTTTCCTCTTCTGCACTCCCAGCTCCTGAAAACCCAATCTGCATTTAGTAAATAAGGGACAAAATGAGTTCTCATTCACATGACTGACACTTTGGGTTTGAAATGAGAAAGCCTCTGTTGTTGATGCAGTGCCCAATTTAAAGCAATATCACCTTGACAGGTGATATTGATAAAAGGCATGGACAAAATATCCTGTCTCGGCCAAGGGGGGAAAAAGTGTCATCTAAAATAAATTCAAGCCTCAGAAAAAAAAAATATACACAAATAAATGGCTGGGGATTGTTTTTATGGTTCTATTCGCTGGGGCGAGTCATCAAAACATAAATTACTGCTTATTTGTGACAAACAGAATGGCCAGGAATGAAGGTTGCAGGACAGAAAAGATGCAAACTTGCTCATGGAGTTTTTTTTTTTTTCCATATCCATTGAAATGTGCTGTGTGAGAAGTCTGCTTTCAGAACTTTGGGCTTGGCTTTCTTGGTGCTCTGATCTTCATTTCTGTTAAAAAATAAGTCAATGTACTTATCTTTCGCCTTTGTCCTCCTGAGCTTTTACTCATGTTTCAGCTTATAGAAATGCAAACAGTGTCCTGCTTGTTTGTTTTTTAAAGAAGCATCTTGCTTAATGCTTTGGCTCTTTGCTGCACTGCCTGTCAGTGCTGCAGGAGAGCTGCTTCACAGAGGAGGGAGGTGACTCTGGAGCTGGTGCTGTTGGCTTATGAACATCCTTTTCACCTTCAGTTGCAGACTATGACACAAAAGGCTTTACTATTTCAAGACCCCATTTGAAATGCATCCAGTCACCACCATCCAGCAGTAATCGCTACCCTATACCTAAAGTTCATAGAGTTTTCCACCCAGATGAAATGCAGCATTTTGTCTGGGCAGCCAAGCTGCAAGAAACTTGTTTATAGGTGGCAGAAGGGGAGTAAATGCTGGGGAAGGTGATGTTGGGTGGCAGAATGCCCATCACAGAGGTGAATCCCCTAGCCTGGGCCCAGCTGATCTGTCCATCTAGCCAGAGTAATTGGCCAAGGCAAAAGAAGCACAAAACCCACAAAAAGCTTCTGGGAGTTGACAGATGGATCCATCAGTTCTCCACTACTTGCCCAGGCTGTTGCAATGGGAGACAGAATATCAGTTGGATATAGAAACAAGTATGTGGTGTTCTGCAGTGTATGAAATCATCATCCAGGAAATCATCTCCCTTCATCTGGATGGTAAGGAGGGGGGAAAAGTTTCCTATTAAAGACATGCGGCAGCCTGAACACCTAAGAAACTGTTTCAGGGAAACACTGTAAAGACATCTGTGAGATGCTGGGCAGTACATCAAGCAGCAGTAAAGCCCACATTAGGCTCAGTAACACCTGTGAAGACAGTCTGAAATCCATGATGTAGCTCATGGGAATAACTCACATCAGGAGTTGCCAGATGTGGGGAGGAACATGTGGAACCTGTGAATCAAAGGGAGGTGTTAAACATAATCATGGCTCTCTCACCCTCAGGGTTTAAGTTTTGCTCCAAAGTCAGTTTGAATCTGATTTCGGAGGAAGGTTTTTACTCACTCTGTAATGCATTGCAATATCCAGCAGGTAGAACTCATTGAGGAAAATTGCTTCCCACAATGATATATGGGATCATTCAATCACATCTCTGTGCTATTTAGGGGAAATTATCCATGGGATTGTGTCATTAGTTTAAAAGCTGCCTTGATTGTTTTTCTGTTACGATAATTTTAAGCTGCGCAAGAGTATTAGTTGGAAAAACAAAAGGAGTCTAACTCCTTCCATATTGCTTAAATCTGGTTTCCAGTTAATATTTTCCTCTTCATTCCTAACAGCTCTGTTGAGGAGTGGAGAGAAGAGTGAGTTGGGCAGTGACTTTGTGAATAGAGCTGCCCTCTGTTAGTCAGGTGCTCAGCTTTCATGGGCTTATCCTTCAGCCACTGCCCTTGTCTGCCCTTGCTACATCAAAAGGAACACAGCTTTGAAAATTTCCAACCACACTTTTAACTAATGGCAAAATCCATGAAATAACAAAGTGTTGGCAAAGGAGAGGCCCTATTCACATTAATCAGTAATGTAAGCTGTTTCCAGGGGAATTTGTTTAATCTAAAGTCTCTAGAGAGAGTCAGAAAGGAAATGTAGAATAAATGATGGAACTATTCAAAACTAGGGGTACTTAATTACAAATAGAATTGTTGGAGCATTGATGAGTTGCGAGCTGGTGGAAATCAACTTTCTCTTAGGGAAAAGTTCTGTACATCAAAGAGAGAAACTGAATTGATGATAATGGTAAATAGTAATGTAAGCTAAAGACTGAAAGAAAGACAATGAAGGCAGATATGAAGGCATGAAGGGAATTCCTGGGTGACCTTTGGCAAGTCACTTTAGCTTCTAGCAACAGAATGAAGTATTACAGCCATGATGCTCAAATTTGGTAAGGGGAAAAACTGTAATGATCTTGAAGGGTGTGAGTAGTCTGACAGTAAGTGCTCTCTGCTGCACCTCAGAATGCTCAGGATGCAGCCTCTGTCTTCAGCTCAAGCCTGCTTACTGAGCTTTTCATAACTGGTTTCTCCCTTGAAATTTGGATGCACGTTAAGATAACACAGCCAAGCACTTTGTCCCAGGATGGGTGACCTGGACTGGCAGCTGCTGCAAGAGCAGGCAGGCTGGGATGACAAAATTTTTGTGCTTTATTAGTCACAGTGATCTTGAAGCACATGGCAGGACCAGGAGCCTTGGCAAAAATGCAATAATGCAATGCACTAAGTGCTGTAAGGGCATATTTTGAAGAGGGACACCTCTATTTCATCCATAACAAAGCAGAATTGAACTTTACTTGTGATAGACCAGCTGCACTTGTTTGCTCTTTTATGAACAATGGTTCTTGACAAGCCTGAATGTCTCCAGATAAATAGAAATAATTCAAACATTTGTAGTCCTAAAATTGCGTTTCCAGTTCAATTGTAAATTAGATTTTTCTGTTTGCAACCATAAAAATTATCCAAAGTGGGTTGATGCATGTTCAGTTAGCAAAAAGATGTAGCTAGAGCTATCATAGTCTCTAAGAAAAAGCAGAGCTTCTGAAGTTGCCTTGGGCTCACTTGCTTTCCACCAGAGGGAAAATGTGGCACTGTCATGCACTACCAGCATATGAATGCTTCTTGAATTAAGTCTGGGATAGAACAGCAGCACCAATGTATGGAGTTTGAAACACACACTAAGAATGAGGAACTCTGATGGGAGGAGCATTTTCTCGTGTCTTTTTAATTCTTCAGCAAAAGATATTCAGTAGTTAGTAGAAGTGTTCCTTCTTTCTGTCCTCTAATGTTATCCCTCAGCATTCAGGAGGATCAAGGTCTTAAAGGAAATGTCTCCCTGAAATGGATGTCATAAATCAGAGAAATATCCAATAACAAAACATTTAAAAGCATTCAATTTATATGACCAGAACAACACATTTATAGAACCACACACAGTCAAATTTTCAGAGCCAACTCCAAGGTGTGCCTCAAACCACTGTAAGGTACCAAACAAATATTTGGATGTAAATAATGCTGAAGAATAGTTGGAATCTGAAAAGATTCTGGCAACAGAGACTGCGAAATCTATTTCATTAAAGGGCTTCTCCAAACTTTGGATTTTTTTGGATTTGTGTTAAATACAATTTTTGCAAAGTAAGATGTTCTATTATTAGAAGAGATGGGATGTAAATTTTATCTATTCAGAGTTTGGATTTTATGCAGCTGGGAATAAGGCAATCCAGGATTCTGTCTTCCCTAGACTTCACTGTCTCCTGTTGCCAGTTACCATTACAGTAACCTTAGAAGGGACTTAGTTGTTTAAACAAGCGTCCTGTGCTTTTTGAGATGTTCTAGAAAATCCTCGATCCATAAGAACATGTCTAACAGGTGAGAAACTCATACCTGGCAGCCCTGTGCATGCTTAGCTCATCAGCATTTGTGTACCTGACTTATCCTCTCTCTATGCACTGTTGAAATTAAATCCTGTTCCCCCATATTCTAAACCCACAGATCCTGATAAAAGCATGAATCCCTGTCCCTACAGCTGGTGGTGGCAATCAGTAAATAGCAAGCTCTTACAAGGAAAGAAGTTCTGCCCAAGGACAGAGGTATTACATACACTAAATCCAAAAGTCCCCTAAACAGAAACTCTGAGTGAAAGCAGCAAAAATTGTCAAGACATACCCAATTCTGTGTAAGCTGGATGTTGCCAATTACATAAGAGCTCAGTTCAGCTCATCCAGGCTTTTTGGCAGACATGGGAAATTTCAACAGAATAGGAAAGTCTGCAGAGAAGGCATCAAAGCAGAAAGCATATTTAGTGGGGCATACTTCAAAAGAAATAGATGAACTTTATGCCTGGATAAGGGAAAAAAGAAAAGTTTTTGGAACAACAAAATCTCATCACTCTGATCAGAAATCATGCCTTATATTCCAGTATTTCAATGTATTCCCTGCAAATCAATCCTAGCTGTTTGTGTATGTGCTCCATCCTGGTCACTGTTATTGTAAAGAATTTCAATAGCAAATATCTATAGAAAGAACTATCCGTAAGATAACCATTTTTCAAGTTCCTTATTGGGAGAGACTGGGAAAGGCTGACTTTAATGAATATACTGTCTGTGAGCTCATCAAACAATAGATATTGGGACCCTGAATAATGTATATTTTATGCACTGCAGATAGGCATCCACTGTGGATTTTACCACAAAGCCTAAAACCTCACAATATGTTATTTCTGTGTTAATCTAAAAAAGCTCTTTTTCTGTCTAAGCACCACTAAATAGTGAATTGTCTAGTGATCTTGAATATAAGGACATTTGGCATCTGGTTTTGATGGAAAACAAACCCCATCATCTGTCCATGCCTTGTAATTATCCTTTTTCAATTATTTTCCTGTCTGCGTGACTGAAAAATTATCCACCTGCAGCTGGAAAAGACAATCTCCATTTCATCCTCCAGAGGTAAAACATTCCACAAAAGATCAGGACTGCATCTCAGGCAGGGTGCCTCTACATTAGCTAAAGGTGTGTGTTTTACACATCTGCCTACTTTGCTGTATCTCAAAAGACACCAACATGAACTGTAATTATATGTATTCAAAGAGAAACAATATCCAGCATGAACATGTTTATGAGAAGACTCTCTGATTCAGAATTCAATGTAATATGAGCCTGACTAATTGAAATCCTTGTGTTTCTAATGATCATACATTCCCACTTCATGAAATCAGCATAGCAGTATTACATTCCGATTGTAAATCTAATTTGGCTCTTGTAAATAATGAAAGAATTCATGTGATGCTTTTTAAGTGACACTTGCTCAATGATCAGTCATGGGGGCCCCTTGGAATGAGAGGACAGCTTCTAAAATATGGGGTAGCTCACATGGAAGGCATTACCATAGGAAAAGCACCTCTGAGGAGGGCTTGACAGGGTGCATGTGACTTATCTATTTGGAAGATGCAAGATGTAGAGCAGCTGACTCGGCGGGACCCAAGGAGAAATGTGACAAGTGAGCACCAAATACCCAGAGATGCTACAAGTGCTGAGTGATAGCAACATTTCAGCATAATCCTTCTCGGGAATGGTGTCATATCCCCTGATATATAGTGAGCTGGTGTCTGGCTTTGCTCTATAGCACAGAAATATGCAGACAATAAGAGAAAATATTAGTGTGTGTGCATGCATGTGTGAGACAGAGCGGGCAGGGGAATACAAACCAGTGACCTTTAATGGAGGAGTCAGAAGCAATCAACTTCACATCATAAGATCAACTGAATGTCAGAAGCTTTTCAGAGTGGCAACACTGTTGGATGTTCCCATTTAGCTTAAATTTTTGAGCTTCTCAAGTAGGGAGGTTCCACCAATATATTTTGAAAGCTCCTCTGGAACAATGGCAAAGTTGCTAGACAATGGTGTCTTTGTACTGGGATGCCTGCATCTGGTAAATTTACAAGTATCATCCTCATTTTAACAAAATCTAGATAGATTACTTTTTTTTTGTGTGTGGGGGGTGCCTGGGGGGTATCATCACAACTCAAAGATCCTCCCCTCCTGCCTTTGAGGGAAGAAGTTTATATGTCACACTTACTTACCCTGTATTACAGCTATTCTTGAGCAAATGTAAGGTGTTTTGTGTTACACACACAGGAGTCTGTAAAACAAATGAAGATTTGTCTAGTCCTCCTTGCTTCATTTCAGTTTCTCCTAGGTTTTGAGGCTCTTGTGTTTCCAATTCTTCCAGGATATTGCTCTGCAATGCATTTGCTTTTAAAGTCTCACTTTGTTATTGTTACTTTATTTGGGGTTATTTTTCTCCATAGAAGTTGAGCAAACTTTGAAATTCTGGAGTAGGCAGTACCAAAGCAGAACAAAATGGTATTTTCAGCTCTTCTCGCTCCAGGTTTTACAGGACTAAATATGCCTTTTTACCCTTTTCTCATCAAAACCATCTCCAGTTCCAGAAAAACTGCTGCTGTGGGACCAACAGGTACTCCTGAAGTATTTTTCTAATGGAAAAGTTTTCTGTGAGGAAATGGGGATCTGACTAAGCTGTTATATTTCACAGACAACTCTTGATTACACAGGACTTTTCTGTGCTTCATTTCTGAGAGGCTCAGGAGCAGTGCTTCAGTTTCACAATACAGTAATGTGCAATTCAGTTGGCTCAGTCTAATCCAATCCATTGCAAATGCTTTTACAAAGCATTTGGGCATTATCAAGAAGTTTGAAACCTCTGGTTTCTGGAAGACCTCAAATCTTCAACCTTTTAGTCAACTCAGTTTGAAATTCTGAGTTTTAGTCAGTTGTAACATGGGTGGATGGATAATATGCTGAAGTTAAGTGAAACTGTGGTGTTTTTCCAGAAATTCTGAGTTTAAATTGCCATTTAGATTGAAGGGAGCTATGGCCAGGTTTATGAGGAAAGTTTAAAAATTCTGCAAGAAAATAATAAAAAACCATCGTTAAACTATGATGCACCAAAGTCCAGACAGACATCTCCTATTTTTGTTGTCAGTTTCTTAGGTAATTTGCAGTTGGAGGAACCCGGGAGCTGTATCAATGTCTAATAAATACTTAAGGAATCCCAGCAGCACTCTAAGCTCTCTTGCTACTCTCTTGCATTTGCCTCAATTGCTGCTAACAATTATTGCTTGCAATTGCTCCATGGAGGGAGGAGGAATCAGTGCAAGAAGAGGTCAGAGAGCTGAGAACAGAGCTGATGTGCAAACAGGCTTTTGCACTGTTGTACGTGATGGTGTTGTGATCCTGGGCACCAGTTAATTTTTGGCAGTGCTGCAGTTTCTGTGCATTGGTTTTGGTGATGCTGTTGAAGCTGGAGATCAGATTTAGAGGGAAAAAAGGGCTTTTCCCTGCGTTAGTGTCTGCTCAGTGAGTATCTTCTGGGGGACATAAAACCCCAGATGTCTGGAAGGCTTTTTGCTCACTTGAACTGCAGATTCAAGATAGATTAAGATATTCTGTGAGTTTTTCAAGAGCGTGGTTCTGATCTTCCATTATGCCTTGTTTATCTGTATTTTTGGACTCAAGAAAGGTCTTGATTTCAATTGCTTCTATCCAAGCTGGGCTGTGCCCTGAACATGCATTGTCTCTGCAGACATACTTGTGCATGACATGCCAGTTTCTATGGGAAAGAAGCTGGCACAAGGATCAGAAAGGGACCAGAATTATGTTTCATCACATCCCCAGCCCGAAGCACCAGAAAGTTACACTCCCAGTTTGTACCCAAGTTTACTTTTTATTTAGACACAGCTAGAATTTCTCAAAATTAATCCTTGAAAGGTTTGTTATAAACCATTAATTTTGAACAGAATCCAGTCATGATCACATGCACCACTTTAATCATGCAATGGCTACATCTAAAATCTACAAAGACCTCAGCCTTCAAGTCTAAGTCTTCTATAAAGACATCAAAGTTGAACATTATTTACATTGTACAACGTGCTCTTTCTCCACATTAGAGCTGGACTACTCCCTCCAGAAATGTGCTAAATGCTCTTTGCAATAAAAAGCAGCTTCTGGCCAGAACATGTTCATTTTTAACACTCAGGTCATAAAGTGCCTATTAAAAGGACATTAAAGCCAAAGAAAATCTATCCAAAGCACTGGATAAGGCCCACGCTGGAGAATATGCTATATAAGCATGCTCATAAATCATTAAAATTAAGATTGGATCTATCATTAATAAGTAAAGTTCAAGGACGGCCTTTATCTTGTTAAGTTATCCAAATTTTGCTGTCTATTAGCATGCCATTTAGAATGTAAGAATGGCTGTAGGGTTTTTTTCACCCTTCTTCGTAATGACACATTATGCAGAATAAAAAGCCTTAGCAACTGTTCTAACATGCAATAATAATGCTGGAATTATTCTTTGGGGGAGGTTGTTGTATTAAGCAGCAAGTAATTAATGGCAAATTGCACTGGAAATTCTTGGAAAAAAGACAAATTACACACGCTTTTGTACTCATACCCAGCAAGTCCCATGTAATTAACAATATTAAGATAAATACGAGAAGAATTATTAATGATGAGATTAACTTCACACTGTAGTGCAAACAGATGTATTTCATCCATGTATGTGGTAGGAATTGAGATTTAGTTGTAATTACTAAAAATATCTGACATTATTTCTTGGTGGAAATTCACCACAGAGCTATCGATTATTATTCAGTCCCTGACATTTGTGCTGTGACTTCTGTCTCCACAGATCAGCTTTGCTGAGTGGATTGAGGGGTATTTTGTTGGAGCTGAAACTGCTTGAGAATATGAAACACTCACTCTAGATGATGGGGGTCAGACCCTCAGTAAGCACCAGGCTGCAGGGACCAGGCAATATATCATAAATTACTGTCAGAGAAGGGGCTCACCCACTTAGCACTCTATTCATTTCAGGTTCATGAGTTAACTCACCATTAAAAAATGAGAACAAGGAGGGAATTGCCAGAAATGAAAAGGCAGCACACAACAACAGAAGGCAACTATTTCAGCCAGGAGGGGAAGGTTGGTGTACCCAGACAAAATTACAAAGGCAAGAGGTGTAATTAGCTGAATAATTTCTCCATTGGAATTAGTCTTCAATAGTGGAAGTAATTGTTCTGTGCATCCTGGATATTCTAGACATAGGAGGAAATCTAAAGACTACTTTGGGATTCAGAAAAAACTTTTCAGTTTCTTGCTTTAGTTCAGTGTCTTTGTACCTCAGTTTCCCCACCTATACCAACTTGCTATGGGTTCTCAGGCATTCCAAAGAATGTTGACAGTATGAACTAAGTGAGGGCAGTTTTACTCTTATTTCCAGAGAGAATCATGTCTGCTAATGTCAGCTGAAGGGTCATTGGCTTGAAAGAAGGTCCACATGTCTCAAACCACTAAGACCATTTCTGCTGTGACTTCCCCAACCACTGATTTTCCTGCCTCCCTAAGGAGCTCCTTGAATTCTGTTCAATTCTGGGATGTGACCAGCTATTACAATAGACTTTGCCTATGTTCACCTTGATGCAGGCCCTTCACATAGCTGCTTTGAATTTGGGGATGAGCAGAACATCACTTTGGTGCCAACTGTGAGCTTTTTGCTCAATGAAACCACGACCAGGAAGAAAGAGGGTTGTGTTTACATGAGCACAGAGGCGTAGGGACAACTTATAAACCCTGCCTCATTCAACCTCACTGACACAGAGGAGCAAACACTGGAGCTTTGAGGTTAACTAATCAAGGCTCTCAGAAATGCACATCCTTGTGGCTTCAGGTGCTTTTCCTGGTTTGAACCCACCTCAAGCTGGCAGGGTGGAGGTTCGTGAGTGACTTCTGCCTGCTTTGTTCAGCAGTGGCAGGACCTGGGGACCTCAGCTGAGCCTCTGTTTCTTTAGGCACCTACAGGAGTTCTGTCAGAGCAGCAATTGGCCATCCCAGTGGGCAGGCTCAGGCTGAGTGTGTGTGTGAACACAGATATGGGATGGAGCCTGCTCAGGGCATGCTGCCCCATGCTCAGCTGGACACTGCAGGGTCACAATGTGCTTGGTGCCTGCTCTCATCCTCAAAAATTCCCTTTCTGAGGGAAAGATGAATTAAAGGATTTCGTTTTCTCTGCCAAGCAAGTAGAGCGGTGGCTCTCATGAGTCTCACTCAAAGTCATTCAGCTTTTTGCTAGCCACAGGAATAAAAGAAAATTTTTCTGCTCTTGAATTGTTTCCCTTTTATTTTTTTTAAATATAAAGACACTTCTGTGGCTTTTTCAAGGTAAAATAATTATCTCCTGAATGTAGAGGTGGCAGACTGTGTGTCCCTTCAGGGACTTTTAAAGCTTTGCTATGGGGTCTGTATTTTCTGATATATCTGTGCGGTGTCTGGCACAAAAGGATTCTACTTTTGGTTAGGGTCTGCAAATTGGTCCTTGAAGGGAACATGAGGGTACTGTATCATTATTAATGCAATTTTATGTATTTTCATATGAGTGCACTGCAATTCTGACAAACTACATCCCCTTTTTAGGATTTAAAAACATCTTTGTGCAGCCTGAGCCAAGGCAGACATAGAGGTAGGGGACTGTTATAAGAAACAGTGAAGGCCTCTGGAGACAGGAGGAAGCAAAACTATTACAGAAGAGAGGACCTCTGGGATACATTTTCTGTTATTCTTCTTTTACAGTACTGAATTAAGTTGTTTAAACCTATAATTTGAAGGGTATGTTGAGGAAAGCATGCTTCCTGAGATTGGTTAATGCACTTTTTAACCTGTTTTTTGTGGTAATAAGACAATTTTTTAGCTGTCTCTGGTGGTTACATCTCACACTTCTTTTCTGCCAAGATGATGCTTCATTTTTTGTTAAACTGTGGAATTTCCACAGGTCTTTTTAGTTTCTAATGTGCCTGACAACACAAAAATGAAAGTACTTGGGAACACATAAATAATTGACCCTTTGCATTTTTTGAGGGCCACAGAAGGTTTACACTTAAAAGCCCTCAGGAAATGAAACATTACTCATGTGTGACCTCCACGGTATGCTGCTCTCTTGACTGAGCACATCCCTCAAGCCTGGCCTCATGTCCTCAGCAGTAATAATGACTGAGAAGACACCAAGACTAATGATTTTTTACTGTGCCCACAAAAGTGCTGCTTTAGCAGCTGTAACTTCTGTTTTAAATGAGGATGTCATCAATGCAAAGGGCAGCTCTGTATTTTTCTGTGACTACAGCAGTACCATTATTGTTCAGAAAAATGACAGAGGAATGGATTTACTGTTTTCAGGGCTCCTCAATCAGTCACTGGATTCAGTGGAGAAGTGTTTGCCTAATTTATTGAGGAAGCAATCAGTCACCAGAAAATACATCCCATCCATTAAAATAAGTCTTTGGGCCTCTGCCCAGTTCAACCAACTGACCTGACAGGTCTCTGTGAGGGTAGCCCAGACTGCCAGTCCCTGACATTTGGTGGTTTGGGGTTTTTTGGTTAGTGGCCTTGGAAGTAGCGTGGAAATGACAGCATGGAGGACACAAATCTTGAGAGACATCTGGGAGATGCACAGAGAAAAGGTGTAGGGGGATACAGAATGGGTAAATGAAGATGGCTTAGAATGTAATGTCATCCCCCAACGAAAATGAAGATGGCACAGAATGTAATCTTATCCCCCAACGGGTTGCAGCTGGATCAATTACTAAAAATTAGGAGCAGGCCTAATATTAAAAGGCCACACCTGTAGCCAATAAGAACAAGTGGTTCAAAAGAATGGATTGGTGGGATCAGGAGTCAGATGATGACTACTGCAAGGACCAAGAAGTGTCAGTGCTTAGAAGAGCAGCTTACAGAAAACATTGAGGAGGCACAAAACTCTGGCAGTATGGAATCCTTGCACTATAATGATAATAGAACTTGATATGTAAGACAACAAAAGGGGTTTGATCTTTGTTTGCTGTGGAGAGGACAAGGACTTGTGGGCTTACATTCCTGAGACAGACATCCAGGTGAGGCTTTAGAAAAGAAATGCCTAACAGGAAGGATCACTACAGGTTTTGAAGGTATTATCTAAGCATACTAAGTACAGTTGAGTCAGTCAGTTTTCAGACCAGGCAGGGTGTGGGATTCCTCTGGGCCATTATGGCAGCTTGGATGGATTTCACTGTGCCAAGATTTTTATGCACCTTGAAAGAAGCGTTCAGAAAGCAGGAGGATGTTGAGGTTTACAAGTCTCATAATCAGCTCATGCTGGAGCCATCCCAGCCTTTGTGGCTTCAGGCCCCTTGCCCAGCTGGGGGATAGAAGAGAAGGCAGCCCACAGCCAGAACCCCATGTCCCTGGCCTCTACCAGTTGTCATCCTTCACAGTTAAGGCCACACAGGGCATCCTATGATCCCTGCAGGCCTTGTTACTGAGGTTTAATTGCGTCTTGCAACCACTTTGCAGATCCCTCTCCTGAGAGTCAGCATCTCTCCATCCTTCATTTGCCATCAGGGGTCAGTTCCAGGAACCAGAAATGGTCTGTGCCATTTCCAATCTCTTTTGGAGGCCAGGATTTGGCTATAGGTAATAGACAGTGAATTTAACCACAGGAAATGAAGAAAATCAATGCACACTGACCTGATCCTTTCTCTGCTGTTCTAGACCATCATAGAAATGTTGTCCTTGCCCATGGCTTGAGGGGAGTAAACCCAACAGCTCTTAGCAGTGTCTGGTGAAATTCACTGACCTCCAATCCCACAGCATCTTCAGGAATAAATATATTTTACTGCAAACTGATCTGCTCCACAGTGATCATTTTGTAGATGACTGCTTTGCTTTGGAGAGTCATTTACTTCTCCTTCAAAAAAGGGCTAACAACAGCAGAATAAATAATAGGTTAAATAGCCATATAAGCTATAATAACAGTCTAATGAAAACAATTTCCAAGGTTGAACACTACTGTTTCATATGTGCCTTTTTGATTGAATGTCCTGAATTTGTACTCTCATGGACAATAGTAAAAGAGGAAAGAATGGAGTAATAGATATTTGGTATTGCAAACCTAACGTATTTCACTTCACTGATTTTGTTATTTTTCTTAACAGTCATCCCTGAAATATTGTTATGACTAACATCAACTTTCACTAAAAGGAAAAGTTAGTTTTGACCCCTCATAGTCACATAAAAAAGTGAACTTGTGAGATGGGAGCAAAAAGCTGCAAGGCGCATTCTTCTTTAAAAAAAAAATGAAACAAAGCAAAAAACCCCAATACCCAAAATGCGCCTGAAAAGCCCAAGTGTGAAACATATTTTTCTTCAACTTTTCTCCTTTTAAACTCATGTCATGATTTTGAGGCACATGACTCTTGGTAGCTGAAATCATTAGATTAAAAATACCGTGGATGTCAGCAGGCAAAGAGATATCACTTCTAACAGGCAGGTCCGTTCTGCAGCGCTGTTGTCATGCTATTGATTTCTTTTGAAGTCTGCATCTTCACTATTGACTTTCCCAGCAGTGGAGATATTTCCTGTATTTTTTTGTATCAGTCCTGCTGGGATCTAGAGCTCAACTACAGTCCTTGCCCTTTTTATTTGTATTTCAAGTGTTCTATATAGCTGATAGCTGTTCCATATAGCTGATCGAAAGATTCCTGTAAAAACTTTAAAAAAATCTGTAAAAAAAAAAAAAGAGGCAATTTCTAAACTAAATCCTCAATTTTGAGTTAAATTCTACATTCGTGTCAGAAAAAGTGTCTGTTGAGAAAATATATTTTTTTTTTCAAAACATTTAAAGTTCAAAATCTTACATAGTTACAGGAGGAAACTTTTGCCCTGAATGAAGACCCTCCAGCCTTTTTCCTCTGGGGTACATCTCCAACACTTAGTGCATCTCCAGAGACTGTTTCTACTCTCATAAGCCCCATATATATAATTTTCTTTTCCCAGAAGCACTGGAGGTGCATCCTGTAATGTGTTATTCTCAAGATGCTTCTTTTACAAAGGTATTTGAGGCATTTCAGCTACAGATCCCATGAGGTACAGTGAAAGAGCTCAATATCCTCCCCAGTACTTTCTGTCATGGTTCCACTGTGTACACTAATCCTTCCAAGTAGGTGACTTCAGTCCTGGGATTTTCTTTCTCATTCTATTGATCTGACAAAGTTATTTTTTAAGCTCCTTGACATATTGTAAACCTTATCTACTCATTCAGGCTTTTGCTGGAGACCAGGAGTTGGAGAAGGTTCAATTTGATTTTGCAGGTGTGAGGGAATTCATTTGAGCTGGTTCTTAGTCAATTTTGTGTCTTTTTAATTGATGCTTTATCAGTCTTGTACATACATCCAGAAGGAACCTGCACTGGGTCATTTTTTATGGTGTGAAAAATAAATAAAATTACATCATTTCCCTTCATCCCATGCATACATTTCACCCGTGGAGTCTTTTGTAAAAATACTGTGGATTCTTCTGGGGTCACTAACTGTCCCAGAGGTCAGTTGGGACAGAAGGGAGTTCACCTCCCTAGCTACATCAGGTGTTAGTCTGCCCCATGGCACATCCCTTTGTATAGAGATGAGCTTGCCATATTTGACATTTTCTGGTGCCATCTCTGGTGTGCAGAGGCAGAACTGTGAGGGCGAGTCCAAAAACATTTTCCTTGAAAATGGAACGATGCTATTTCACATGATGGTTTCTGTGGGACTTCTCTAAAGAAACTTATTGTTTTCCTTTAAAAAAATAGTGAAAGAGAACATAAAGTTGGTTAAAGAGCATATGCTTAGCCATATTTGAAATTTCTGTTCATGAATGGCAGCAGTAGTGCTGCAAAGCTATAGGTTTGCTATAGCCAGATAGTTCAATTAGCAGGACTTTATTACGAGCTGAATCTAGCAATCATAAAAGAGACAGGGCTCCATAAAAATGTTTTAAAAAACTAACCAACTTCCTGATAGAAGCAAGTATCTGCCAGACACAATCTCCACCCTCCTTTCAGCTCATATCATGTATATAACTGTTGAGATATCTCTCGAGGATCTTAAGGGCAAAGAGACCATTACAATCAATGTTTTATTGTGTCAGCAAGCGTATGTATTTCAGGAGGCTCACCACATCCTTTCAGAAACATTTCAGGTAATTGCTCCTTATTATGGGTTATTTTTACTGTTACTGAGCCATTTAAAATGTGGGGCTGAGTAGGAACTTAGTACAGACCTTTTCCTTGAAAGCTTTTCCTAAGGTATCGTTCACAGCGTGTGCATATGGAATCCTTTGGTAAAGGATGGGTTAAAGTTGATGTTAAACTCCAGGATTCTTTCTAACTAGCTGCCTGAGAAAGAAGTTTTACATTAATTTTGCAGGTGGCTGGGATTTTTCTTTCTGCTGAATGTTTTCTCCATTTTCAACTTTTTTTCTGGTTTATTTACCAAAACATATTGGTCTAGACAAATCCCAGACTGGGAATGGAAGACTCTTGCTGAATTTCCAAAGAGCTGATTGGTGTGAACATGATGTTGTTTGAATAAGCACTATATGTAAAATCAAAACTTTCATTTGTACTTTTTCCTTTGTGATTCCAGTTTATATGACCAGCATGGCCTCATATTGTGCACGTTGTGAATATTTCTGAGAATTTTTGCAAAAATACCCTGAATGTATCCAGGGCTCATAATTTTTTGATCTAGTTCTCATTTCCCTCTAACTTGTTTCTGTCTTCTTATTTCACTCTTCAAGTTCTGTGCTTTCTCTCCCATGTTGATAAAGGCTCTTTATGAATTTCTATTTCTTTTACATTCCTTCCTTTCCCCTGAGTTCCTTTTTTCTTCTTTAGTTCTTTGATTGCTGCTGGGGGCTAAGGTTATAATTTAGTCAGCCTGTTCTGCTCTGCTGCATAAAAAAATCCTCTCTTTTCCTGGACAGTAAACAATCCATGAGCCTGCCTGTCTTTTAGCTTACTCTTTTTAAAAATTATTATTATTCTGGAGTCTTGTTCTGCTGCTTCAGTGTCCTCTCATCATTCAGTGGAAGTGCCTTCCTTCCTCTGACCTCCCTGCTTCATGCCTTACACTGGTGGGCTGCATGTGACACAATGGAGTGGGAAGTCTATTGTTAGAGATTATGAAGAGATGATCAACCCCAGGGCCATCTCTTCAACAGCCATACAGACAGGGATACCTGCTCCTCTTTCCCTGCGCCTCTAGCTGGAATTTGAAAGTCTGAATCCCCAGACTTTGAATTTGAAAATTCCAGCTCTTGCAGAAGGACAGCTGCAGTGGAGCAGATGTCAATTTGTTTCAGTGAAATGTGAATGAGAACCAGCAAAGAAAGGAGACAGAGTGAGCATCAGCAGGGAAGGACCATCTGAGCAGGGGGCCTGGGCCACCCAAAACCCTTCTGCAGCTACAGGCTGATTAAGCCTTCAGTCATGTGCCTTAATGAACATTTTTATGGTGAATCACCACTCATTAAGTTTGTTTCCAGGATGACCATCAAAGAGAGATTTTGCACTTTTGCAACCAAGGGTAACAGATCAGTGATCAAATCCTGACTTGTTGATGCTCAGCAACTCATTTAAAATCTTTAGAACCTTAATTCTGTAAAGTGACAATGGCAATAACCTTTTAGCTGACCTTGCTAATTTAATATTATGAAGTTTAGGAGCTGTCTGACTGGACAGACACTGGACATCATGATACAGAAACCACACAAAAACTTGAATTCACAGTCCAATGATTGTCCAGGTTTGTGACTTCATAGGGTAATGTACCAATGCCTCTAGTTCTACACTAGAGGTCTTCAAACTCTGTAGTTTAGCAGGCACTTAGATTAGGATTTTAATCTTGAAATTGAGACTCATCTGAAGTCCTCATGGCACAAGTAACTTCACTGGTATACACAAGAAAACATTGTGGAAAAAATACTTTAGAGCAAGTGGGAAAAATTAGGATATGAAAACCAGGCAGCAATTTTGTACTCTTACAATTCAAAGACACACTTTCTATACCCATTTTTTATAGAGAAAAAAATCAATTTGTGCCTCTATACCTTTGCTTACTGTCCTAAGCAGAGATACTGCTCCTACATTAATAAAAGTACCTTAGCCTGGAAGAAAGAAAGAAACTAAAATGGAAAGCAAAGATAATTGCACATCACAGGGAGCACATTAAGATCCAGCAACTCAGAAGTTACACAATTTGCAGAAAGAGTAGATATTAATTAAGAGGGGGCAATGTTTCCCTCTTAAAAACAAGTTTGGGGGTTTCAGGAGCATTTTTAATATCAAGAGACCCCTGTTTGCAGAAGGGTCCTGGCACTGGATGGATGGCTGGTTGCCACAACTGTAAGAGCAAACTCCAAAAGTGTGAAGCACAAATACAGGCATAGCCTGGGGAAACAGATTGACTTGAAAAATGTAGACAGTCTGGTCCTCTCTCACATTTTACTTTATTTGACCTAATTACAGCTGCATTTCATTCAAGGATGTGCAGAAGTGCAAAGGTTTTTTTCAACCAAGCTTAGAGCAAAAAATCTGTACCCTCTCCAACTTCAGGGAATACAAAACATTGTATAATTCCCAATTTTTAGTGAGGGTAAGTACTACCTCTAGCTATCACTCCTTATTCTTTATGCAGCTAAAAATTACCAATTCACTGTAGTTATCCCAACCTTATTAGGACATCAGCCTCACTCCTTGTCTGCTGATATTTACGAAAAACTATCTTACTCTTGCAAATCTCTGGGACAGAATTCTTGTATTTCCTAACCAACCTTCAAGCCTTTGTATGAGGAAATCTGGACTCATACAGAAATAAAATATCTTTCCCACATTTATGTAACCCACTGACAATGTGTGTGAGATTTATCCTGGTATTGCCTGTTCTTATAGTACTGAGTTCAGTGTCTGGCTTTGCCATTGAGTTCTGTGCTTCTGGATCTTGAGGGTGTTTGAGTTTTTTTTTTTTTTTCATCTGCATCAGATGGAGCCATCACAGATTTGTGCACACACATTTCTATTTGCATGCATGTACATAACTTTTCCTCTTGCATAAGGTATGCCAGTGAATAAGGAATATATTAAGGTGTATGCCCTCCTTTTGCATACATACTCAGTCACAGCCTCACACATCTACACTCTCCTATTGTTAATGTGTGTAAGAGAGCATCTTTGTGCTATTCATTATTATTTAGTATCTCTTGATAGTTTTTAGTCTTTAGAAAAATCTCAGATCCTCAAATACAAAAAAGAGCTCCCATGAAAAAGTGTAGAGATAAAAGTTTTTCTTTTAAGATGATAATAAAAAGTAGAAGGGACTGGAAAAACGTACCATTACTATTTCTTATTTCTTCATCTCCTTTTATTTGCAAGATTCATTCAAAACTGAATAGTTGATGGGTAAGTTAACATGGATAGAAACAGATTTTAAAATTGATTAAATACCAATTTGAAGTTAACAACCTAAGAATAGGCCAAATCCACAGAGAATACTGAAACAAACATCAAAAGACACATTTCAGGGCAGACAGTGCTAGGAATTAAAAAGGAAATTTGCTATTGATTTTGGGTTGCTTTCTGTGGCAGTCCCATTATTGCTCAAGTCCAAGCAGTTTGAAATTTTCCTCCCACCACTTTCCTTGTGTGTTGTTGTGTCTTCATGGTCCTCTCACTGCTCCTGCTACCTTTAAAAAAAAAAAATATTGCTGTTTTCCAGTGCTAGACTTGAGTGGAGAATTTCTATGAACCCTTCAGCGAAGGTCTAATCACCATAAACAGCCTAAATTTACCTGCAAAAAATATAAATCCAAGTCAATAGTGTTTAGGAATTTTCTTAGATAAGATAGGAAAGAATTCCACTTGATGGAATATGGAAACCAAGGTGTTCATGATCTTGTCTTCAATGCAAACAGAATAAATTCAACATAATTTAAATGATTTAAACAGGTCAGATTTTCAGAGACAGAAAAAATTATGAGCTAAATTTGCAAAGATAAAACATTATCAATTGGAAAATGTAAAAGATAATTGGGACTTGTTTACGAACATTTCAATTATTGTGCCAAAATGTCACAATCACATACTTCAAGGAAAACACTACTCTGCTTAAAAATACACCCCACTCTACTCTGAATGAAAAAGAAAGCAGCCAAATTTGTGTGTATATATATATATATGTATATGTATATAAGTTAAATGGAAACAAAGAGACACATGTAGAAATTTGTAGTCAGCAGACATAAAGTTAACACCAAAATTATTTTTTAAAATTATGTCAAAATCATAAGAAACATAATAGCATATTAAATTGCTGGGAATTCTCAAAATGACTGAAATAAAATTTTCTCCATATTACTAAAGCAAAGTTTTCTGCCCCAGATTTCAGAGTCCATGAATATTAACATCAGACGTGTGCTGGTTTTGGTCAGGGCTGAATCAATTTTCTTCACAGTGGCTGGTATGGGGCTGGGTTTAGGCTGGGGTTACACCATGATCATGATGATGAAATAATTGCAAGTACAGCCTGGGATAGTGTCAAAGAGAACCTTTAAAATCAGCAGATTTTAAGAGAGCTTACAGCTAAGAAAAAGAAGTGATCAACAATAATCAATACTGATTGATTCTAGGAAGGCAGGGAATGTCCCAGAGAACTTGAATAAAATCACAACAGTACCAATACTTCAAAAAAGACAACAGGCTGATTTAGGTAATTACAAGTTTGTCAGCCCACCATCAGTTCTGGGAAAGTAACAGCATGTTTGACATATAACTATAGTAATAAGAGTTAATGAGGGGGGAATAACAAATGCCAATCAACACATTTTTATGAAAAGGGTATTGTTTAACTGAATTTATGCTATTATTTAAAATGAAATTTTATATCTGTTTTATCAGTGTAATATTGTTGCTATAATAGACTTTCAGACATCTGGAATGATACGTGGTGTATTTGTAAGCCAGAGTGATATAAAATCAATGGGGCACACACTGAATGCATTGAGACCTAGTTCTCAAAATCTAATTACAAAAAGAGAATTTTTTTCAAATGTCTGTGTTTCCCACAAGAATCTGCTCAGAGAAACACTATTCAACAAATATATCCACAACTTGGAAATAAAAACCAGAATGTAATTATGGATTAAGTCTATAAATAACATGAGCTTGGGGGAGCATGGAAGGGAACAGATTGCTGAGTGATCTGGCTGTTTGAAGATATCCAGCAAATAGCATGTGCTTCAGCTGAGCCAAATCGAAGTTTATATGTCTGAAAAATAATAATAGAGGTTATACACAGAGCATGGATGACTTTTGAAGGCAGTGTCAGGAAAGAAGTCATGGGGACCATAGTCTTCATGCTTACTGAGCATGGTTCAAAAAGCTCGTGTAACCTTAGCATTTGAACGTGAGAGAAGTCAGCAGGGATAGTGAGGTTAAATTAACTCTACATTTGGCACTGGTGAGATTGCTACTGGAATACTATTTGCTTCTGGTGTCTAAACTTCAGATGGATATTGATGAATTGGAAGGGATTCAGAGAAGAAGCACATGAATGCTTACAGGCTTGGGAAACGTGCCTTGTTGTGAAAAACTCAAGCAACTCTATTTAGTTATTAAAGAAGGCTTAGAGAATGGCCTGATTGCAGTCTAAATACATCCACAGGGGGAAGGGAAGGGGCAGAAGGAATAAATTTGATAAGGCTCTGCAGTGTAACAAACTAAGGTGAAACAATGACTGGTAGTTCAAACAAAATAAATTCAGACTAAAAACAAAGTGTGAATTTGCATAGTGAGAAAACTAACCTCTGGAACAACTTGCTAAAGGCTACAGTAGATTTTCCATCATTGGAAGTTTTAAATTCAAGATTTATCTCTTCTAAAAGGAAAAAAAAAAAGACAAGAAAAAACATTATGGTTCTTGGATATGGAATCAAAATGAGTAATATGAATGCCTTGTGTTAGACATGTCATGCTAGAAAATCACTGGGGTCCTTTCTGCCCTTAAAAAATCCATGAATCTTTTTCTCCACACTGAGTTCAGGGAATGAAATTGAGCCAAGAGAAATAGAGCCAGAATATAAAGTAAAACCCTCTAGCAGTGACTTCCATTTATTTCTGGGATGATGTTCCAAGATGAGAAGGGGGGAGGCCTTACTGGCTTATTTAAAAGAAAGGTAGTAAACATAAAGGGAGAAATATCTCAACACTGAGATGGCAACCAGGGAAAAAAAATCTCAGACACCTTTTGTTATCCTGGTTTTTCATACTGAGGATTTAATGGAGCCACAGCTGAAAATCAAACAACACACCTTAAAAATATGGTTTATTCCCCAAAGCTGTCAGTCCCAGATATTTGCCTGCTAGGAAAAAGGTAATCCACCTTGCCAGTGGTGACCACTGTTGCCATCACTACTTTATATATTAAACTGAGAACTGAAAGGTGGAGTTGGCCAAATTCCTCCCCAGCAGAAACATGGAAGAGACATGAGGGCACTGAGAGTGTTTCTCTACCTTGTTGACTGGAGGTTTGTTTGAAACCTGTCCCTCTAATTATTCTCCCAGTAATTATTGATCTCCCACCCTGCCTCAGCCTGTTTCTTTAGCATCCTTTCACCATGAGCTGACATCTGCTTTCTGAGGGCAGTCTGTCTTTTAGTGGGACATGAAAGCAATGTATCAAAAATCAAGGTTTACCCTTGATGAACGTCTGGAATGCATTGCTGTCAGTTTATATCTCAGTGGGTAAACATGGAGGAAAACAGGCTATTTCAGCTACAAGTAAATATTCCCACAAAAAGAAATGGGTGTAAATTTTCTACAGCCAGTTTTCTGCAGTTCTAGGGAAAAGCCTAAATAGCTTAAAGATAGATTCTGATATTCTTACTGTGATTACCAGCAGCATCAAAGAACTGATGTGGCTGAGGTTCTTTCAGGTTGTGTTTCTGTGACAGACTTCCATTTCTAACTTTACATTACATATTCCTCTACTTTGGGAGGTCTCTGGTGGCTGTGTAGTTCTTATGCAGTATAAATCCATATGCCTAATGCAGTCTGTCGTATTCAGAAACTCGCCGCTCCTGTATTCATGACATGCAAGCATCTGTCGCTCAAACCTGCTCATAAATCTAAATTCACTAATAGGGCTTCTACATGTCCCTATTCATCAAGGAGTAGAGTGGTGACCCTGGAATAAATGGCAGCAATGATGTAGTTGCAGCTTATAAAGTGGCAAAAATTCTGTTGCACCAGAAAGCTGAAAAATCAAATTAATATAAAACTCCCCAAACCCTGCATGTTAGCAGTCATTTTCAATGAGAGGAAAATTAATTGAAAAAAGAAAAAAATTAAGCAAATATATTACTTTTTCCAAACCCAGATTGTGACTACCAAGCCTGAAAACATGTTCAGTTTTTATAATTCCCACAATATAAATTGTCAGACCTTTCTGTTTCTGTCTGCCTGATTTTCTTGTGGAGGAGAAAGAAAAAATAGAACAAAATTATGTGCTAGACTAAAATGTTACTTTTCTCTAAAAAAATAAAGTAAAAAATAGTGTATGATCTATACTAAGGCTGTGACAGTTGTTGTCTGAATTTTAGGGATTCTGAGTGTTGGTGGCTCCCTCCAAAAGCAATGGGACACTGGTGAGCAGTGGGATTTTACCTGAGACTGAGATTTCTTAAAGGAGAGTATTTGAGGAGGTGCTGAGCAATATTCACAGGTACTGGTATATTTTAACCCAGCTCTCTTGAGCTCGCTGAGCTCTGCTGGCTTGTGCTCCAGGCAAAGTTACAGAGGTTTTGGTTGTGCAGCTAATTGACTGAGGCTACAGCATTAATTTGCTGTTGATGAGGTCTAATTGCAAGTGCAGAGTTTGCTGCATTAACATCATTTTCTGAGATGAGCTGAGTACTCACCACAGCTGACTGCACTGTGGGGTAACGCCAGCTCCTCTTCCATCCCAAGTAAAGTGACATGAAACTGCAAGAAAACTTTTGTCTTTGTGTGTGTGAATGATTTTTGTTCTTGCTCTCAGAGCATGCTGAAGACACTTCAGTGTGGCAGTTTGATGGGTCACCTTGTCCAGTAGATCCCAGCATTAGGACCGGATTTAAGCCCAGCTGAGCATCAGTGTAACTCAATGCCCATGCGACACTGGTGGCACTTAGGTGTGGCCTTGAATATTTTCTCATCTTTTCTGGGCAAGAGTGAGGATTTAGATGCCAACAAGTCTGTAACCATCAGCCAGGTGCATGGCTGGTGTCAGGCTCCCTGTGCAGGAGTTCTGTTCTGGGGGCATGGCCTGGTTTTGCTGCATGGTAGCTCAGGAGCTTTTTCCCATGTACTTAAATCGTGTGGGGTTTACATCATCTCCCCGAGGGCTGGGGCTCCTCAGGGAGTAGGATGTTGCAATGTGATGTGCAGCAATGCCAAAATATTTTAAATGTCTGAACTTTAGCCAATTAATTTTCAAGGACAGGGTATTCTCAACTGGATCCTGGTGTCTCTGCAGCAAGAACACCTCTGACTCATCAAAATCTTCCCAAACCCAAATTGATTTCTTCTTTCTTGCTTTTTTTTTCCTTTCACTTTGGCCACCAAAGTCAACAGAACAACCATGATTTCCGCTCTCAGGAGGGAGATTATGATGGCTCTGTGGCAGCATTATTGTTTGGGAGGGGAGCTTTCCTCTCAGGTGGATTTCTCCAAATGCCAGGGAGCAGCTTTGTAGAGCTTCCCCAGTGCACCAGGACAGTGAGAGCAGAACCAGGGAGGATTCCCTTTAATCACTCACCTCAGGTGAGCATTGCTAGTGTTGCACCACAAGAGTGTTGCTAAAT
Source organism: Ammospiza caudacuta (assembly GCF_027887145.1). Lineage (NCBI taxonomy): Eukaryota > Metazoa > Chordata > Aves > Passeriformes > Passerellidae > Ammospiza > Ammospiza caudacuta. The sequence goes on along the minus strand of NC_080601.1, from coordinate 28,600,062 downwards.
CTTTTGTGCAATGCATAATCCTCCTGAGTCTTGGTCCTTGTGTCCTGGCATCTCTGGTGATGTTTTGGGTCTGGATTTAAATGTTGCCCTCTCAGCCTTAATCCTCATGTTTTCTGGAGTGATACAGTGAAAAACTGACAGCTGCTGGTAAGCTGTACTCTATTTTTCCACTCTACTGCAAAGAACAGGAAATTAAGGGTTGTCACATCAGAATTCCCTAAAGCTGTGTACCCTCCTCTTGGTCCTTTTTTTCCTCACAGGGTATCCCACCAGTTTCCACAGAAATAGAGAACCATCCCTGAAGATAAGTGGTGCTTGCAACAAATGCAGAAAACTGTGTCCTTTTGGTATTAATGTTTTGGAAGTTATTCCATGGTTGTGACTGAACCTTGAGCGTGGTTAGAGCAGGATCCTATCACAAAGTTTAGAAGCAGTGCTGGAGTCTAAAGCTTGTACATAGGAAATATGTCCCTGTATGAGCCCAGTTCCAAGGATGCAGAACACTTTCAAAGCATGGATTACATTTTGATTCATATTTAAAATACCCCAAAATGTTAGTTTACTAAATATTTTCCTTTACACTTAAGTCTCTATGCACTAAAAATAGTAAAAAGACTGATTAATATTTTACAATTCTATTTTTAGCTCAGGAAACCTTATGCTTCTATTTTCCTGATTATGCCAGCACTGATCACAAATCTGCTTAAAGTGAAATGGTGCTCCAGTTTCTAGACAGTAAGAAAATGCTTACAACTTCAATGCTTCAGAGAGCAAAACATGGGAAGGATTGTGGAGACAAAGATGGGAAAATAAGGACAAGGATAGGTAGAGTATAAAGTAAACATTTTTTATGGTAGTCCTAAAGAGCAGGTCCTTCCAAACAAGAGGGAAGGAACCTGGTGGAAACTGTTCTCCCTTCTTCTGTTTCCCAGACAGGATTGATAGAGATTTGCATTCTCCAGATGCAAATCTGAAGTCATGTCCTAGTGCATGCTCAGACAAAAATCACTTAAAAAGAAAATAATAATCCTATTTGCTGGATAATTAACAGTGAGCAATATCATTCTGTGCTTTATATTTTCATTGAATTTTTTATCTCATAGAAACATGGACAAAATATATTTCAATTATACAGCTATGCATGTCTTTATATTAGGTGGAAAAGTTTTAATAGATGTTTCAGTTATCCATTTATTGATCTTAATGTATTTTTAATATGCAGGCACCGGTCTCAGCTAACTGAGCTATATCTGCTTCTCCCTAGTTGAGTTTCACAAATTAAAAATAATTCTTTCTGTCTTTGAATAAATAGTGTATGGTGGGCTTCTGTCTTGTGGGCAATATGTCCTGTGAGCTGCCTTTCAATTTATGAGATTAATCTGTGCTCACAAGAGGAGATCTGAATGTGAGCAGCAAAAGTTGGCTATAGACTGCAAGAGAAACAAGATCAGAGAGATATGGTGACCTAGGACTTTTTTTTTTCTATTTCACACACCATTTGAGCCCTTCTTTTGGCAGAAAGAAGTCCAAAGCTGAAAACCATCTGTTTAAATAACTGTTTAAATAACAGTGTTGTTCCTTACTTCTGCCTCAAAAAGAGATTTCCCAAAAAATTTTAAGAAAGAACAAACTAAAAAACTACTGAATTTGGCTTTGAGAATCTGGTCTGGACCTCCTCTCTTGTGACCTATATAGGAGGTCACCATTCTCTATAGGATCTCTAAGAGTCTACCAAAAATTGTCACTTGAGAAATGTGGTATCCTATGGGCTATTGTGCATAAGATAACATTTTTCAGTGTTTGCAATTACTCATATTTAGTTTAGGCAGATGAATGTGGGAGGATTTGTTTTCATCCATTCCAGCTGTGTTTTTGCCAGCCACGGGGCTCGCTGGTTCCTGATTACAAGTGTTTTGCATCCCAGTAATTACACAGGGATGACCTCTGTACCAAATTACACTTCCCACAAAGCTGAGCGGGCTACAATCGTTTCTTTTTCCTTGTTTGATTCAAAAGTTGAGTGAATTTCTAGACCCTTGATTCAAAATCAGTGAGGAACTTTCTCTTAGCCTTTTGATGTGGGCGAAGGGTGGCAAGCACTACATTCGCTTTTTTCAATTAGTTATTTTTCAATGCAGTTGTTCTGGTCATTTGAACACAGGGATAACTGTGAACCTTTATCCTGTGATGATCTGGCTTACTCCAGCAATTGCCTTTGCATGTTGTGTCTTGTTCTTTATTGGTCAAAGGGGGCAATAATTCCTATTTTGTAGAAAGGGGTATGGATTGATTGTGGTTATTCCCAATGCTAGGGGTCTCAAAGGAAATATCCTTTGTCTTGGTGAAGCTAGGATCTGATTGTGTTGAAATATCTTTGAAAATATAATCTCTTATAGTAAGGGCAAGGACATATTGCCAAGAGTCCCAACATGGGACATCAGCAATGAAAACAAAAATGTTATGAGATTTGATGTACAAAGGCAAAATACAACAAAAAAAGCACCCAAAAAAGGTATTAAATCATACATGAGGCAGGAATCCAAGAAGTAGCAGTAGAGAAAAGTGAAAGGAAAATGGCTGTGTGTCATTGGCAGACAGTGAACAACAAGGAGAAAAAAGGAAGAAATTAAACTTGTTAAGTGTAAATGACAAAATCAGTATCAGAAAAAATATTGAATATACTAGAAGTGCTGAGCATGAAGCTGGGGTGATAAAACCTGACCCTGAGATTAGCTCAGCTGGTTAAAACATGGTGTTAATAACACCAGTACTATGGGTTCAATGCCTGGATGGGCCATTTAGTGAAGAATTGGACTCAATGATCCTTGCAGGTGTCTTCCAACTCAGAATGATCTGTGGCTCTGTGAAAAGACATGAAAAGTTAGTAGCAACCGACCCAGTAGTAAATGTGACAGATTTTTTAGTGCAGTGAATTTGATTAGGTAGATGAAGATGCCATTTCTTGTTACTACTTTTCGACCCCTTCTCTTCACTTTCCAGAATAATGAGGAGAAAAAAATTGGGAAGAAAAAAAACTTTTTGTCACGGAGAAAAGAATGTCCCTCGTGCAACATCTTTTACCTGCTCAGCTGTAGCGTGGAGGTTATGTCAAGTATTTTTGGTCTCTAGTCATGCATCTTTAAGCAGGTGATTCATCAGGGGAGCAGGGTGGCTGCACACCCTGTATCAGTCCAGTGGAAGCCACCCTGCCCTGGGAGCTGGGAATCCATCCTTAGGGGCAGCTGCCTCCCCAGAGGGGCTCCAGGGAAGTGAGGGACATCTTTCACCTGCAACCCAAAGCAGAACTGCATGCTTTTCACTCCCACCACCTCAGTTCTGTTGAGTTGATGCACCTGCCATCTATCCTAGCAGGAATATGCTGCAGCCAGCTTTTTCCTAAGCCTGTCCTGGTTTGTTGCAGTTGTATGCTGAGAATTATGTAGGGCAGAGTTTATTTTCCCCATGCTGAGGTAGCTCACAGAGCATTGTTGCCCACAAGACAGAAGCCCACCCTCTGCTATTTATTGTAAGGAGAGTGTTTTGTCATATATTACAGAGCACTGATATGCCTTTCCACCTCAGTGGCTCATGAGGTAGGGAGCTAACATTTTAATTCATACTTGCATGAAGTTGAGGATACATTTCTCTTCACAGAAATATGCCAGCAGTCTGTAAAAAGAGTAGTTTTCCTACACAAAATAAAAATGATCTTTCACTGTTCTCCAAAATTGGGGTTTTCCATGCAGAATGCATGAGTGTATTCCTGAAAATTGAAAAAAAAACAAAAAAACAAACCCAGGCTCTCATCTCAAACTAGGGAGAATTAAGAGCCTGTGCCCTTTGTATAATTAGTTGACCCATGCATGGAAGACAAAAGGTGGGAGACCAGAACATGCATCTATGAAATATACTGCTTTATTACTGAACTTTCATAGGAATGGTCATAAAGATGCTTAAAGAAGGGAAACAGGATATTGCACTTGGTGCTACACTAAATGAAAAACTGATAAACATGAAATCCATTCCCAGATTTTTCAATTTGTGTCTCTCTGGCAAATTTGCTTCCTTTTTTTAACCTGTGTCCTTCTGCCTCGGCAAGTTCCTTTATAATCTCCAGGTTCACTAAACACATCACAAAAAATATGCAATTCCATGGATGAACTCTACATTATGCTATTCTATATGTAAAAATGCAATTGAAAGGATAATTGTGCCTTTGTGTTAATCCACTTGTAAGAAAAACCTGTAATCTGCCAGAACAGAATGTATAGGTTATTAACTTGTGTCTGCACCAGACTTTTGACAGCAGGCCATGAAGCATTAATAAATAGATATATTTCTCATGGGTTTGTAATTCATTTTCCCAAACTTATTAAAAAACATGTATCTGCAGGAGCAGAGGTGAAAGTTTGAAAACAATAAAACTTTCAGATCTATAAAAATGACATAGTTATAATAGAATATTTCTAGGACACTTCTCCTTTATTATGTAGGTATTATCAGGATGACATGACATAATGTCTGTAGATAGTGGGAGAAGCATTTGTGTGTGTGAGGGTGGCAACACTGTGCCATTAGCTCTCCAGCAATTAGCAAGAGAAGGGGCCCCTAAGATTATGGCAGTGATTCACACAGAGAAGCAAAATCAGGAGAATTTAGAATTTTTGTCATTTTTTTTATGAGCTGTTCAGGGAGAAAAGAAATAAATACGAGTGAGAACACTTCACCTTCTGCAAAGTTATGGACTTGCTTTGTATTTTGACATTACTATTAATGTCATTCTCTGTGTTTTGACTATCAGTCATTCACTGTGAGTTCATCTTAACATCATTTCCACTTCTGCCAGCACCTCCTCACCATTGGGAGAGTTCTGGGATCCAAATTGCTACTGTTAGCAGTTCTTTCAGAAGACTAGACTCTTCCCCTTGAATAGGAAATAAGTGTCTGTATATTCCTTTCCTAGACAGATGTATGTCACACTGCAACCTAAGAAAGAAATCCATCAGATTCCTACCTAAATCCATGCATTTGCAGCTAATGATGTTTGGGAGAATGTCACCTTGCTAGAATTGGTGCTGTGTTGACTTTTTCCTTTCTTTCAGGAATGGGCTGCATTCTAATTTAACAATCTCTATAATTTCCTAAGCTGTCTTCTCAAATGGTCTCTTTTAAATGCTACAATCAATGTGACCCTCCTATTTTCAATAAGGGATGTTCTGAACTCAGGTATGCTGGCTAGAATGGATGAGGAGAAAATCATAAAGCACTGAAAAAAAAACCCAAACAAGTACACAAAGCAAAAAGCAAAGGTAAAGCCCATGTTGTTATACAGCTGCAGTAATCCATGGCATGTGTGGTCTCTTCTAATTACTGAGAAGCTGGTTTATGGATGGACTGAAGACAGCAATTGCTTGCTGTCAATGCCTTAGCAATTGTAAAACTAATTATAGCCTGCCTTAAATGCAAATAATTAACAACAAGTGTCTTTTCAGCCTTTTATTCCTCTGTTTATCATTTTGGAAATGCTTTATCTGGGAATGGGCACATCTGAGCAGGAAAAACAGGCAATAATTACAGAAATCACAGATGTCCCAGACAGTCTGCACCAGTGGAATTTCTCTCCAGAAGTCTGCAGAGGTTTTGCCCCTATTTTTCACAGCATCTGTTAGAACAGTTGGATTAATGATGCCTATTTACAGGCATAATGCCTGTTGTAACATCTCTGGAAGTATTATGCTCCTGGAACAGGACTCAGTTCCACAGTAAGAGAAATTCATTTATGTGTCTGCATTCAGTGTCACTGGGTGCCTCTGCAGCTGGGAGATGTGGTCACAGCAGAGAGTGGAGTCCAGAGAACACCTCAGTTCAGTGGGTACAGGGAGCTGAGCACCTTTCCATGCTCACAGAAATTCACAGCTTCACTCTCCTAGGGCAGGGGGAGGTTTGGGTGGCTGCAGATGAGAAATTTGCCATAGTGGGAAAGTCCTTCAGTGATCTCAGCAATGTTTGAGCCACTAACCATTCACACCTCAGTCTCTGAGTACCAATTCCAACACTAGTCTGGAACTGAGCATCTCATCTAGGGTTTTACCACCTTAGTCTTGGTGATGGTCCTTAGCTCAAAACACTTTAAATAATCATCCTAAATATGTACACTGTGGGTATATAGGCACCCTCCTAAAGTGGATATCTCTGCTCCCTCTGGAGTCCAGGGACACAACACTTTGTGAACGTGTTTTATACATCCTGTGGTGAAGAAATATCTTAAAATTAAATAAATCATAATCTGTAAGTACCTGCTTCACTCTAGGCTTTATAAACAGCATCAGTTTGAAACCCAAGATGATTTTCACTGCACCAGCTTAACGAAGCATTAATAACTGCACCCAGAGTCTAAGCTGCCATTAAATCAGAGTCACTCCTCTAAGACCAGCCATCAATTCATCCACAAATTAAGAGAGGTATCCACTCAGGATACAGCAAATAATTTCCCAAACTCCAGGGGTGATAGGTTTCATTGGTTACAAGAGGAGGAGAAGGTTTCCCCTATTGTACAAATTGTGCTGAGTCTTATGAATTTTGTTATACACATCCTCTTGAGCAATTAATTTAGTTTCAGGTAATAGGAAGCTTTAATGCTCTGAAGCAGGTGTTAGGGACCTAAAATACTCTGTACTGTGGAGAGTTGAAGGTTGCTTCTCCAGTCTCTGTCCTTAATCAACCCTTAAACTCAAGCCTTAAAATGCTAAGGTTTAGAGAATGAACCCCATAACTTTAAGAAACTGGGGCTTATATTTGGTATGAGGAAAATGTTCAGGTCCCTGTCTATTCAGTAAAATATATATAATGTTTTCTTTCCTTCCTTTATATTTAGATTTTTACTTTTGGGTTTTCTGTTTGTTTGTGGGTTTTGCTTGTTTTCATTGTGGGGGTTTTTTGTGAGTTTGTTTATTTGGTCTTTGGAGGAGTTTTGAATTTTTCAGATCAAATACTCTTTGGAATCAGAAGTTTCAGACAGGCACCAAATTGAAAAACCACAGTTCTTTAACCTTTTACTCAAGTCACCTAGATTACAAGAGATTTCCACCGTGCATTTTCTTGTGGAGGAACAAACAAACAAACTAACATTTGTGGAAGCATTTTTTGTGCTTCATCAGGCTGAGCACTGTTAGATGATTAGGTTTGCATTTCAAGGAGTAATGCCTGCCTGAGTGGGTCATTACAAGCAGCTCATACAGGAGCATAGGGAGGATTTTTTAAAGAGGGAGGGCTGTCTGTGGTTCTTATGAAGAAAAAGGGAGGGGTTGCATGAGAAGGTTCTGCTGGATCTCTCCTGTAGCTTTTGGATTGCATGGATGATTTTCCAGTTTGTTGAGAGGCAGCCCAGACCTGACTGGAATCACCAAAGACAGAATCCTGCAGTGGGAAACTGCATGGGATGTCTCTGGAGAGGCTCCAAGGTGCTGGCAGCTGCAGGAGCTCTTGGAGAAGCCCCTCAAGTCAGAGAGTTTCTCTCTCTTTCTGTCCCCACACTGCTTTTGCCTACTGAAACAGCCCAGGAGTATGGGCCAGGGAGCAGCAGGAATGTCACCATCTGCCATGTAGGACCTCTGGAAGGGAGCAAGAATGGCTTGGAAAGCTTTTCTAACAGGACACTGGGGACAGAGACAGCACAGTAAAAGCCACTGGGTTTTAATGGCAGTTTTGGGAGGGGAATGGAAAAATAACTGCTTTTTTTTTTTTTTTTTTTTTTTTTTTTTTTTTTTTTTTTTTTATTTTCAAGAGCTGACTACTTGTCCCATGAAAAAATCTGATCTTTATTTTCTGAACACATGCTCCAATTCTCCAATTGGTGACATGTGCTTGGACAATTTGTTCTGAAAAGCAGGAAGTATCATGTGCAATAGTAAATTGCAACCATGATCCTTGCAAATTAAAGTGACTCAGAATTCATCAGGTGGCCCTCAGTGATAGGTACCAATTCCATCCAGTCCTGGAGACAGTGTTGTGTCATTTTTTTCTTGTGCTGTTAATTTAGATTAATGGCTTTTATTGTTGGTTGTCATATTTGACTGATTGAACAGTAAAGTTACATTTCATTTCCTCTCTTTCATTATGACACTCGATGAGGAAAAATACAAATGAATTCACATTTAATTGTAGCACAGATTTTTTTTTTCTTCTAGTTTCAAGAACAAGCACAAAGAGCTGTGCAAAAGCAACGTCTAGGTTGGTGATTGCATTAGTGTAAATTCTCTAAATGTTTGTTCTTTCTGTCTGTGGTGAGTAGTTGAGACAGAAGTTGTTTTTCATTGCCAGTTAATTACTTTCTGTGATTCTGAAAATGTCTACAGAAAGAATTGTCATAGCACTGCAAAGATATATTTTTTCACTGCTTCATTTCTCTCCCCAGATTAATTTCCCCCTTCTGTATAATCTTAATCTCACTCTCTCTGACCTACCCACAGAGAAGGGAAGAAAACCTTAGAAAGAGGGCAGGTGTTAGAAGTCAGTGCATGTACAAATTTAATTGGATACACAGAAAAATGTCAGTACTAGAAGCTGATCAATCAATCAGTGCTAGCAACTACCCTCATGGACTCTTACAAGATATGAAAAATTGAAAGAACAGAAATGTCCTTACTGGGCTTTTTCTGAGCAGCAAAATGGTTTCATTCTTCTCTCCTGTATCTCAAAATATGTTGGCCAATGTTCCAGTGCTGAAGGACACCAGTGGAGTAGCTTTGAGCTGGTCAGTCACAGGCCGCTGGATGTTATGGGGAGCTGAGTTCAGTGGAAAAGCCACTTAAACTGCTTGAAGCAGGGAAGGAGCTTCCAACCCTGAAACCCCCACCCATGACATTGGGCTGTAGGGAAAGCAGAATAAATTAATTGACGTGTATGTTCTGCAGAGAAAGTGGAGAAGATATTTCAGATCTGCAGGCTGTAGGGCTTGGGAAAACAGGAAAGCTAAGAGGAGGACTAGTGAGGGGATAATAATAAGAAACTTGTGAAATAAAACCATGAAGTCACAGAATTTCTGATTCCTGTCAGTGATTTTTGTCCAAGGACATTACTTATTTTGGTCTATTGCTGCACTGCTCAGGAAAAACAGGGCCTGGGTATGTGAGTTTTGAACACAGAAGAGTATACACTGAAGGGATTACCAGTCTCATATCACTGGTGATTTTATTTTTCTCACAGTGTAAATGAGCTTCCAGGACACTAGATAATGGATCACAGTCTAAAACACAAGGAAAATAGATCTTCTAAGTTAAGTAGATTCTTTAAAAATAAAGCTATTTTTTCAATGTCAAACACTTTCAAAAGGAGCCAATTCCCTGATCTTCTTGTGCTACTTAAGACCAGGTTTTATTACTTAAGGTCAGGTTTTATATCTCTGCTGAACTAACCTAAGCAATCCTAAATCACATTTTTAAAAGTCTTTTTTGTTTAAAGAAAAACATATTGTGTATATATATAATTTTCAAAAAACTCACTGGACATTGTGTCCAACAGTAGCACCTGATCAGATCTGGAGACATTTCTGATCACTGTCTACTCGACAGTCCTTGAAAGCCTCAGGTTAGCAGCCACTACACCTGCCTGAAATGCTGAGTGATCACACTCTCTCATTCCATGGTAACCTGCTTTCTCTGAAGTCCTTACATTTGTTTCATTTTTCCCTGGAATAAATTCAGTGCTGGTAAACATGGCCGTAACAGACCAAAAGACAAAATGCAGATGTCTTGCTGTGCCTGTGCCCATGAGAGGTTCTGCTGTGCAGTGATTGTATAAACAGGTGTAAGGGCAGGATTAGAGGTTGTTGGGTGTGCAAACAAGGGAAGTGATGAGCCAGTGAGTGCTGTCCAACAGGGCAGGTAACAGGACATGTCATGGTGTGGGATATGCTCCTTCCTTTTCCAAGATCTGAAGAGCTAAGGGTGATTTCAAGGAGCTAAAATTTCTTCTTTCCTTGCTCTAAAAGCGCAGAAAAATCTATGGCAGCCCTTAAAGGAAAAGCAACATACTTCCATCTACTTCAATCAGTGGATGAGGAGTATGCAGGACAGAGAGGGATATGTTCAGGGGGTAGTTAATAGTCCTAGCTACTTTCTCCACTGCATTTTTAAAATGTCTTTAGAAGGAAGTTTCTTAGTTGCTCTGGAATGTTTTTCTGTGCAATCAGGTCATTTTTGTCCTTGGTCAATGAGTTTTGTCACTGGAATGTAAGCCATCAGGCCTGTCTGGTCTCTTTTTTTCCATAAAAAGTGAGCCTGTGGTTTTCAAAGTGCAAACCATCAGCCTTAAATCAGTACTTTGCTAAAAAGCCACTGGCAAGAGCATTCTGGAAAGTTTAGGGGTGAAAATAGCACTTACCTGTAAAGTCATTTTGTGAACTCAAGTTGATATAAGGCAAATAATTCAGGAAAGGATTAGGCACTTGCATGAATATGAATAACACCAGCAGTTGCACAGGGAAAGAGAAAATTTACAAGGGTTATCAATCCTTACACTTCAGAGCATGGGACCATTTCTGGGAAGAAATATTTTGCTGCCTATACAGCCCTTAATCCTCAGAGGCCTCAGTGTTTGACACCAGCCTTTAAAGCATCTCTGAGTGGCTTGGAATGAGGGTCACAACAAAACTCAGGGCAAGGTGTGTGAGTTTCTTTAGGAGGTTAGAAAGGCAGAAGGGCTGGCAAATCCCATGGATCCCCGCTAGTCCTGACGTAGGGGCTGAACAATTCAGATGTTTTTCTAGGAAACTATTTCTGTTTCCAACTGGAGGGCAATAATTCTTTAAGTATGTTGAGGGTCACTGACACGTTTCCCTCAGAGTTAAATACAGTGAGACCTTCCCCACCTTTGGCCAGGGAATTTTACTGAGTTACCACTAAATCATAAAGCATGGGGAGAAAAGATCTTCCTTGACCCCACAGTACGCACTGCCACCTGAATTATGAGTTCCACATTCCAGATGTGGAAAGCTCATGCTGTCCTCACTTCCCCCCTCAAATTTACACTCCCTGGGGACACAGAGAGTCACTAACAGTTTGCACAGCTGCAGTATTAAATTGCTACAGCAAAATTTATAGAAAGACCAAGAGAAGTAAGTTTGTGCTGTAATGACATGCTAAATAGTCATTTTCTGTTGCTTTTCACAGAAGGCAGAGAGGAGAGATTAATCATGAGTGTAACTCTGCCAAACTGTGTAGAACTGCACGGGGGGGTTGTCCCTTGTGACTTTGTCTTGACTGAGGGGAGAGGGTCTTACCTTGAATTGCTTCAAGTGCTTGCTCCCCAGCCCAGATGATAAAATGGAGCTTGAGGCTCTGGATGTCCTCCAGGGTTTCCAGTAGGAGTATTTCATTGCCAAAAATACACCACGACCTCATGCTTGCCAGCCCTCATTTGCCTTGATGTCTTGAGTGCAATATCCTGGATTTCATCAGGAGATACCGATCCGATATAGGGAGACAGTGAAGCCAAGGGAATTATTTTGAATTCAAACCCTCTTAAGCACAGCATCATGTCATGGTGAAACCACCAGCTGAAATGAAGACTGACAGTTTAATTTCTTGAAGTACTGGAAAAGAAAAGACATCTGCCATGATGGCTACTGGCTTCCACAAGCGGAGGGTAATAGACTGTGAGGTCCTTTTCAGCTGAAGAAATTAATCCTTTTTTGCCCCCTAATATACCTGTCATTTTCTATGAGTAAGTATGTTTTTTAGAATCTACAGCATGGCTATTTTCTCTCTCTATTCCTTCTCTGTCTGCCTGTAACCTCTGCTCTGCATGGACTTTACAAATTTGCCAATGTAGACTACCTTGTGATGAGACAAAGTGAGTTTGGCCAAAAACAAAGATTTGAAAAGATTTGCTCAAAAATGTGAGTTTTTTTTGTTTTGTTTTCTTTTAAATAACCATTTCTTAGTTGAAAATGAACAGGAGACTTCTAAATAATAAAGTATTACTACTACTAGTAATACTAGTAAAACTCAAACAGTAACAGTCCTTCTCTACATGGCATGGCATTTAGTAAATTGCTATCTTCTTCCCTGATTCAATGAAAATTTCCAGTATCTTGAATCTATGAAAAGAAAATTACTTCAAAGGGAAAAAAAAAATAAAAAAAATTGAGATCAGGAAAATTAACTGTGAATTTCCCAAGCAGCAGAGCCAGAGCAGTCAGGCTGCGTGTGCACTCGAAGCTGTTGCAGCTCCCTTTACTCGGCCCAGCCCTCTGTGCGCCTGTGGCTGCCTTGGATCCCTGCCCGGGCTGGTGAGCAGCAGCTGAGGCTCTGTGCCCCTCGCTGATGGATCCAGCCCTTCCTGGCTCACTCCTTTATCCTGGCAGTTCAGTGAGACTTGCAAGACATCACCGTTCCTGGGACTTATCTCCCTTTCAAATGTGTTTGAAATTGGCAAGTGTGTTCAAAAGTAATTAAGGGAGGAATGACAGACAGTTTGACAAAGTATCCTATTTCCTTAGGAAATCAGGCTAAATAAAGGGGATTGTCATGCAAAATCATAAATTTTCCCCAAACAAAAACTTCTTTTGTTCCCTTGGGCATCAAAGATTAGCAAAACCTGGAAGAATTTTAAACTCCAATTTAAACTTCAGAGCTTGCACTAGCAGTTTACTATTGGATTGTCAATTATCTTGGTCTTTTTAATTAACTCTGCTTTTAGGCTCTGGTACAATATTTATTTATTCTCTTTTGAAAGCAAAAAAAAAAAAAAAAAAGGAGCATCAAGCTTAATGGAAACAAAACTAGCTTTCCATAGAGGGCAAAAACCCATAAACATAATTTCAACCAACATTTGAAGATTTTCTTTAAGGTTTTCCATTAGTGTGGTCTAACAAATGGTGAGAAAGTGATTATTTTCTAATATATGCTCTGGTTCCTTCCTGATCAATGCTTTGTTTGTAGGCTTTTCTACCGGGCTCATTTATAGGGTGTTTTTGGTGGAGAACTGAAGGTGCTGTGAGGCAGCCCATGGTGTGTAATTCCTCAGAGAGATGTAGCATTTGAAAGTAAAGTCAAAACTGACCTCAAACAAAGGGAAGTAAAAGAGGCTTTTCTGCCCAAAGCTGTGACCACAGGCCAGAAGACGTGAGGATCACAGTGCATCAAGTGTAACAAACACAGAGGAATCCCCACAAACTCTGTCCGAGTAAATGCAGAAGTTGGAGGCTGCAGTTCGGTCATGAAGATCAATTGAGAGCAAGAGAAACGGGATAAAGGAGCTCTCTCCTTTGGCCTGAGCCTCAGTTTTCAGGATCATCTTTTCCTGCAGCACTTCTGTAACTCAGAGAGTGTTGGCACTTGCCTTCCACGCTGGGAATTGGCTGGAGAGCTCCACGTCCACAGGCTGAGCTGAGGCAGAGCAGCCGCATATTGAGGCTGTAACCTCTCGTGCTCTTTATGGCTTGAGAGATGAGAATTTTCATGGAAGCTGTTTACTGCAGAATGCTTAAGCAGAGGCAGAGTGAGACCAGTACTGCCTGGAATTTGCACAGATAAAATCGGACTTTATGTAGGAGCCTTTGTGCCCGAGGTTTTCCTCCCCCATGCAAAACAGGTGAAGGTTTGCCTGGAGAAACAGGATCGCCCTCAGGAATTCCTCATGATCTTTCTGACACACTAAGATGGAATTTCCTAAAAACTAGTGCTGATATGAGATCTTTTCAGAATCAGAGCCAACAAAACCAACCTTTTTTTTTTTTCTTGTGTAGCCCAGGACCTTTGAGATGTTTTATTTAATAATTCAGTGAAACTGGATGTCTAAGATATATTTATTTTTCTCTCTCACTGTATGAGTTTCAAAACTTTTGACCACTTCTTCATTTTAGGACTATTTTTTGAATATCATTAATTTTAAAGTTCCCAGGGATGAAAAAATAGCAAACAATAGCTTGAACTATTTTAATAATGTCTGACTGATGACTAAACACATTTTGCAGCTCTTTAATAGAATTTTTTTTTAATGAGACCATGTCTTCTAACAAGATCCCAAATTACAGTTTTAATCTTTACCAAGAGACAATTTCCTTTCCTTGCACTGTGTTGGTGCCTCACTGTTACTAGCAATAAAGAAATAAATAGAAGCAACCTGATTTTTTATTATGTTGCAGTGGTACTCTGAAATCAGAACCTTCTAGGAGCATGAAGATAACTGAGTTAATCAATGGACATTTGCAGAGGGCAGACAGGTTCCAGCATTTTCCTCTGTGTTTCTTTCCTTTCATATGGAAATTTACTTATAATCAAGCTGATTCCAACATAGTTTTGTGAGGAAACAGGTAAATCAAACCCATGTCTGCAGGATAGAAAATATGATGTGTCTGCTGGGACTCCTGTTACAGAGAAGGAGGAAGGAGAAACTCTTATCTTTTTTTTTTCATAATGAATCCTTATTGGATCAGAAGCAAAGTTGAATCAAAGGTCTTCAACTACAGAATTAGAGGAATCATTACTAAAGTGCAAACAACTGTACATTCACACATATGTCTTGTATAGAGTAATATCTGGGAAGGTGAAATGCCTTATATTCAAAAATATCCATTTTCACTGCTCCTTAGTGCTGTTATCAGAAAAAAAGAGAGATAACATTAAAAAATCAGAGAAGCAGGGGAGCCAATAACATATACTTTATATATCAACATGCACCGTGTGTGTGTACTTCCATCTATACATATCAAAAATGTGTGGGGTTTATATGCATATACATATCCATATATATATGCACACACAATGCTCAAAAAAGTAATGTAGATGTTCTGCTATGGAAATGTAGGATGCTGGGAATGATTTATAACTTCACATGAACCTAAAGTATTTTCCTGTTTATTCTACATCTGTAGAACTGCGCTGCTGCTGGATTGCATCAGAATGTGTTTTCTTATGAGCTGGTGAAAAATTGTGACCTCTGTGGAAATGCTAACAGCACATATGTGATGCACAGCACTGGAGATAAAATCAGGGCAGAGAGGACCTTAAAAGCCAGGGTGGAATAGGGTGAGGGAGAGGAAACACAATAGATTTCAGAGTTGAAATATCTTTGAAAGGTGAAACAGGGAGAGAGAACAGGGTCACCAGAGTGAACCATGAAAGGATCTGTGCTTTACATTGCATCCACAGATGCTCCTTCAGTTTATATCTGAAATCTTCACCCACTCTGAACTGAGTGGTAAAACAAAGTTAATTGCTCAAGCCTCCTTGTAGAACAGTAAAAAGCCTGAGAGTGTTTCTGTCCTCAGTAAGTGAGGAGAGGAAATGTCTTAGAGTCAGAATTGCTTGCAGTCAGTGGAGTTTGATGTTGAGCAGCAATAATTGCAGAAGCTTTCATGGGAACAGCTGGGTGTTAAGGATTTGTCTGTGCTGCTTTCAGAGGCTCTTTTGACCATCTTTGGAACTAAATGCCTACATATTGGGTTCAAGTGCTTTGGTAGCCATTTAGGACTGGATCCAGCTACCCTGCTTCAGGATGACCAAACTCATCTTTTAGATAGAAAGAACATCTATTACAGTGATTTTCAACATTTTCCTCGAGAAAACTATTTTCTTGTCCATACTCAGAATTGCTGAGCTTCCAAGTCTCCCCATGTTCACCCCATCAAGCTGGGAGCAATATGAGATTGCTGAAGCTGTTTCTGGCCACTGTCAATGAACCAAAGACCAAGCAAACTTCATCTTCCTTACAGCTGCTTTTACTGTCTCCATTTTCAGATAAATAGCAGCGATGGAAGGGACTGCAGTGGCAGGAGAAGGATGGTTTTGAGAAGCAGTTGACTAAGGGTTTAAATATTTGCCTGCTCCATGTCCCAGGATATGATCTGTACACTTTCTCCCTGTCCTTACTCAGATTTGCAATGTTCTTGTGGCAGGTGAAGTGCTGCTTTGTGGGCTGCCAGTCCCTGCAACGGCTAAATCAAAGTGCGCTGCTGCACTGAATTCTGGCATTATTATTCAGTAAATTGTGTCTCTTCCCCTCATCTGCTCCCTCTTGATACTTCTTGTTATTTACCAGCCACTGCCTCTGACTCCAGAGGAATGCAGCCCTGATATCCAAGCGGAGAGAAGCATGCTGGGGGACAGAGGTGACTCCTGAGGCATCCCTCACCCAGCACATCTCCAGACACATTAACAATGCTGCATCCAGAGCTGTTTATCAAGTGCCACAAGCAGCTCCTCAAGTGCTGTTGGATGTACTTGTAACTCTGCTAGACTGTAAAGTAGAGAAGGAGCCAAATCCCAGCAGCTGTAGTAGGCTAGGAGAGCAAAGGCAGCAAAGGCTAGAGATTAAATCCAGTAGTTATAAACCCAGCCAGAACCCCCTTAGCTTTCCAGTGAATAATCCTCTGGTCTGCAATATTAATTTACCAGTTTGGAGATATTTCCCCAACCAACAAAGTTCATTCAATCTACTTACATGTCTCTCCCAAGCTTGGATCTGATTTGGGATTGGGGCATTGCTAGCTTCCCGTAACAAATCCATGGTATTTATAGAATGATTTCATTTCAACTGGGTCAACCTCTGCTATGCCCTAAGAGGTCCTCTTACCTGGCAGAAGAAATATTTCATTCTTTAATAATTTTCAGAAAGGAAGGACCTAGTCTGAACCCAAAGGCTGGCCAGTCAGTTTGTGCTGTTTTATTCTATTTCTTTTGAAAGTTAACTCAGTTCTGCAATGTCTTTTTGCTCTGCAACCCAAAGGATGATTAGCTTAAGAGCTGTGGCTGTATTACGCTTTCAGGGCAAGCTATAATCCTTGTAAAAGCTTTTCAATCATGCTCCAAAGTCCTCTAGGACAGGTAACATGTGTTTATTTAACACTTTTCTCAGAATTACTTGATTTTTACACATTTGTGACTCGGAACACACTTTGATGAGCCTGATATTGGAGTTACTGGGGAAAGGCCTGTACTCAGTGACTGCATTCAGTGATTATCTGACAACACAGCTCTTTGAGAGCTATTAATTCTCTGTCAATATTTTTGACATTGCAACCTTCTGGCTGCCTTCCTTTTTAGCCTGGTCAGTCATCACTCACCTAGCTGAAGTGGATTTGGAAAACCCTTCCCCTGACAGAAAAAAAAACTTAAAAAGGGGAGGAGGGGAGAAAGTGAGAAAGGGAGAAGAATGCAGACAAAAATGGATGAGTATTTAACCTGAACTCAGGATTTTAAAATCATCTCCTTACTTTCCATCTTGGGATGCTGAGCACCAAGTGGACAATTACTGGCATATCCCTGTGAAGGGCTGAGGGTTAAGTGTCTGTTCCAGAGCTCAGAGAAAAACCTGTGCAGAAACTCCCTCTGACTTTACTAAGCTAAGAATTATGCCTCTGCTGGGATAACTGTATTACAGCAATTTGCCTGTTGGCACTTGGGGAAAGTGGAGCCAGGACAATTTGGCCAATTTTAAAAATAAAAAGTCTGTTTGTTGTTTTGCAATTGCTTCTGGCAAACGTAGACTAGTTGATGGGATTGGTGGGATGGTTTTGGCAAGGTACCTTGTTTCTTCAGGTTCTCCCACCCCTCATCTGTCCATTTTAGCAAGTTTTGCTAAATTGGCAGCATCCAAAATATAATTAAAATGGGGGGGAATCACATATTTAGAGGCAATGAAGCCAAAAGCTCAAATGCAGTGGCTTTTACTTCTTTGTCAAATTTAACATCTACTATCAAGAGTAAAAACTGCAGAAATTTACTGCAACAAAAAAGGGAAGAAAAATAAATAGAAGTTTTCCTCATCTTAAGTGTATCTGTGTCAGTCTTCTAACCTGCAAAACCAAAGATTAAACTGTGGCTTGGGAACAGAGAAACAGGCCATTGAGAGAGAAATTATTTGAAAAACGTTTTGCATTGATTCAGAAGGATAAGGCATTGATTCAGAAAGATGCAATGATATGGGAGATGCTGCTTTAAGGCGTATGGGCAATTTCCTGGTCAGTGTCTCCAGGTGCTGTAAGGCTGAGTGGTCTGTGGCCTCCCTTTGCCTCTCCAGTGTCTCTTGGAATAAAAGCAGGGAGGTTTTGCTCAGAAGCCTCGTGCTATATTTAACTGGTGTACAACCCTAAAAGGGATTTTGTGAGGTGTGCAGCCCACCCTCCCCTCCTGCAGCTGCAGCAGGCTGTGTTTGACACAGGTGCTGCTCTGGAGCAGTGAGATCTGATGGAATTGGAGCTGAAATAAGTGATGGATCCCAATAAGTCCTGTAGTCAAAGCCAGCAATGCACAGTGTGAGTATAGCCCTAGCCCAAAAGTGGCTTTGGGGTCATATTCAGAAGAACCAACTTGCAGATGAACAGGTGAGGGACATAATTCAGCCTGACGGTGCAGGTTCACAGGGGAACTGGCTGCCACCAGTGTAAATCTTGGGCTTTAGTCTAAAACTCCAGCCTGATTTCACTGCCTCATTTCTGGTTCCATCCTGATACCTGGCATATATTCAATTTCTTTACAGTAATAGACAGTTTCTTCATCTGCTGCCCTTTCGGTGTGTGACGGCTATAAACCACTGGTTACAAAGCTTGAGTGTTTCAGAATCTACTGACATTTAAGGAAAAAGATTACCAAGCCCTTGAAAGGAGCACAGCACTGAAATACACAAAGAAGCAAGTGCAACTTCCTTGCTGTTAAAGCGATAAAGAAATTAATGGCACACCAGGTTCCAAAATCCCACTGCTGTTTGGAGATATCGCCTTTTTCCTCTCTCTTTTTTTTTAAAAAAAATTCTTTTCTCCCTCCACAATGTATGAAGGCAGCTGCAGTTGAAGGGATGGCAAGGCACAGAAAAGATATTGCTTCCCGTGAGTTTTATGAAGCTGATATCAATCTTTTTTTTTTTTTTCATAAACTTCAGTCCTGTTATTATCCTAAAAGCGTGTTCCACAGCATTTAATGTGACACTGATGAGAATACAAATAAGGGGAGGTGAGGGAGATGGAGGACAGAGAGAGAAGAATCAAATGATGTTAAATGCAAGGACCTGAACAGCACTTCCACACCCGTTGCCAGTGAGGAGAGTTTAAAGGGGCCAGGAAAGCGTGGAGCATCTGAATTGTCTTTGGGGGCAGTAAATCAATTTGAGCTTCAACAATGAGGTAAGAAATATCATCTGAGGAAGGTGAGAGAAGAAATTTAGGTTATGGAGGCATGAAGGCTTGCATGTGAGCTAATGAGGCATGTTTTAGCTAAGTGTCGTGTAGAAAAACAGGGTAGAGATGTCCTTGAAATTAGGATGATATGGGGTGGAAAACAAATGCTGTGGATTTTCTAAACTTTCACCTGGAAGTGTATGAAACACTTATTAATTTGATGTCACATTTAGCCAGTGCTTGGCTGGATTCTAGTAGATGTGAATAACCTTTCATAGAGAAATTATCTTGTTCCTGAATAGTAAGACAAGGTTGGGCCACTTGTTCTGTCCCTTATCTGATACATGAATTGTCAGAAACTGGCATGTCTAAGAGAAGAAGTAATTTTTCATACAGGGTGTAGCAATGAAATTCCTTGCTTCAGGACACTGGGGATATGTAGTTTGAAGATTCAAGCAGAGGCTGGACAAATTAATGGAGTAAAATCTACTCAGAATTACTGTACATCCATGAATAATCCAATAATGTTTGGCTTGGGCAGTCCTTGAGCTGCAAAGTGCTGGAGATTAGAGAGTGTTCTGAAGAATTACTGCATGACTGTCCAAGGCTTATCTTCCTTCCTTGGCATCTGCAGTGCCACAGGGTAACCAACAAAGTGAGCATCCACCCAGCTCATCAAGTCCCTTCTTTGCCCAGACCACATCCTCAAACTTTATGGCAGTGAGGAAGTGGACAGGACAGTAGAGAACAGAAGAAAGTAACAAATACAGTCTTGGAAATGAACCTGGAGGGGAAGTGGTGGAGTGTGAGCTGGACATGAACTTGAGTGCAGTCAGAGCAGTGACACCTTTCTGTCCATCACCTTTCTCCAGTGTGATGCACTCTCAGCCCCTGGGACAGCAGCTGAGGAACCCAAGAAGGCAGACAGCAGAATTTTTCAGAATTCTGTGTTAGCACTTTCAAGGAGCATTGCTGTGAACAGGATGTAAATAAAGAGGTGACAAATTACTTGATATGGTCATAGCAACAGTGCAGGCATTCTCTTGACAGCTTTTTCAGGCTCTCTAAATTCTCCATAAATATATTAATATTTTGAATGACTTCTACCATATGTGATATATATTCTCAGTTCATAATTTCAGTTCAGGTGCTCTGTGCCTACTTTGCATACATGAGCAAATGAGGGAAATTTATCTCATTTCCAGGTTATTATTCCAACTGAGGATTCAGAGTGTGCACATGAAGATTGTGTGTAATTTTCTACAAGCGTGAAACTTTTCCTCAATATAACTCAATATGCATTTTGAGTAAAGAAAAAAACTATTTTAGCATCTCAATGTTTGTCAAAACCACTATAATACTGTTAAGGAATAACAAAATAGTGGGACAGATTGCAGTAGTCAGAGTATCTGTCCTTTGAGTTTTGATGAGATGCAAAATCGCTTGAATTTATTTCAGATTTCTGCAAAAGAAGTCTGCTTTGAAATGTCACTATTTCATGAGAGTTTTCAATGGCTCTTCAAGTGACACAAAGTACTCTCATGTCACTGTTAGAAACCCTAACCTGTGCAGCTGTTCTTACATAAGAAATTTACTTTGCAAAGGTAATTCATGGCTGAGGACAAAAACAGTTCTTCAGGGCTCATAGAAAGAGAACCAAGCTCCAGGAGAGAGTGCAAATCCAAAAAGCAACACCTTTCTCAGGTGTTTTACTGTCTAAATGCTCAGTGGAGGAAGAGGGGATATCTGTTGACATGTTTTGAAGGCAACCAACACTAACAATGTAATCTGTAGGCTTAATCCTGCAATTTTTTGATGTGAAGTTTTGTTCTAGCCATGAAATTTGCACTGATTTAGTGTTGGACAGCTTTCAACTCCTCTGTGTACAGGCTAAATTCTCTTAACTCTTGGATAACTTGGACTGTAACTTTTTATAGGAAGGGACTCTGTGGTCTTTGCTCAATATTCTGTTTGGGTTCCTTAAGAATTTCAAGAAGCATGATGATAAATTGAAAAAAAATGATGCTTCATGATGCTCAGGCACACAGTTAGTTTTATGGGGATCTATCCCTGAGAAGTGGAATAGTTGCTGCCAGAGTTCTGTGTGGGCAGCAAATGAGTTTCTTACAGATGTGTGATTATTTGTGGCTTTGGTATATCACACACAGAAGAAAAATCTTCCTATATATCTATGCATTCATATTTAATTCTGTTCTTAAAGTGTCAGGATTGTGACAGCAAAAATCATAAGATTTTGAGCAAAAAGAACCACCCCCCACCCTTACACCATCAAATTATTTCCCAAATACCTCAGGGTTTTGGGGGTTTTTTTGGTTTGTTTTTTGGTTGTTTGGGTTTTTGTTTTGTTTTTGTTTGTTTGTTTGGTTTGGTTTTGGTTTTTTTTTTGTGCCTTTTTTTTGTTTGGTTTGGTTTTTGGTTTTTTTCCTCCAGAAAAAGCACTCCAACAATGGAAAAGCACCAAAGAATTCCCTCTCTTTTTCCTCTTCAAGAAATCATCCTGAAATCCTCTACAAGAGCAGGGGTTTTGTCCATTTCAAGCAAGGCAGGAGGATCACAGAAACGTCCTGGCTGTATAAAGAAATGCTCTCATGCTGGTGTCACCAGGTCACTGCCTGTCTTTCTGTAATGGCCCCATGGGACCCTGGTGCCATGAAACCCCCCAGCTTTTGTCACAAGTCTTTTTCCCCAAGCTGCTTGTGACTATTTTCAGCACTTTATGAACAGAGGGAGTCTGTGCTCTGCTTCTCTCTCCTGTTGTGGATGATGTTTCTATTTGCCTGATGAATTTCCCTCTCTCCTTATCTACACTTGTCCCCTTGTGTAATAATGAGGAGAAAACTTATTTTCCTTAGAGGTGATGATGAACTGCAAGCAGGACAGGAGGAAACAGACCAGGTCATGATGTGATTACACCTGTACTCATAAGAGCAGGGGCTGATTATGCCTTCAAAGCTAATTAAAAAAACCCCTACTTACTTGTGGGATGATTCTGCAGGCACCCAACAAGTGGAAAAGCAATTTTCACCCAAGAGAAACTTTATGTTTAAAAAAGGTTCTTCAGGAAACAGAAATTTTATTTTATTTTATTTTATTTTATTTTATTTTATTTTATCTCTTAAAACTCAATTCTGCCAAATATTAAGAGACCTATCTAATAGCAACACATTTTTAAAGTAATGAAATATTTACAGCTGGAGCCTTCAACAGAGGAACAGTAGAGTGTGTTTATTTTGCAGCTCAGTAAATTATAAATATACACCAAGAATCAAATGGATGCTTTTGGTTGATCATGCTAATCCAAACAAGCTTTCTTTATGGTTGTTAATCTGGAGAATTTGTTTTCCACTCCCATGCAAGTAATTATCAAAGCATCTATTAAACACTATAAATAAATCCAGGCCCTAAAATTTGTCTGCAGACTCTGAGCACACAGTATGGCTGCGGGGCAAATCATCCCTCAGCAAAAGCTGGTGGTTTTGTCGCTCTCCCTGGGCTCTTCCTAGACCCTTAAAGGAAAACTGCAGTGATAGCTAAATAAACATTTGCTAAATAACAACATATATATATTGAAATTTATGCAAAACTGTTCAGAAATATCTGGCAAAATTTCTGTCTCACTGTAGTAGTAATGTGTACTTGTAGTTTTTCCAAATGCTTTGCCAAGTCCAAGATGAATTCTGTTTCAGCACTTAATTCCACAACTTGTTTACCAGGTAAAGTCCCAATATGAACTATCTGCAGCCAGATTCCCTGGAGCATTTGGGAGAAAAGGAACAAATTACATGGAAATACAGCATATGCTGTTGGCCAGACGACCTCTGCTGTTGCTTAAACTCAGTAGAATTCACCCCTGCAAAAGTTAATAATTTGCAAAGGGCAACCTGCAAGAGAGCAAGATAAAAATTCAGGAAGCATGGAAAACTTGAAAACTCAGATAGAACCTCAGAAACCTGTTTAAAAAGTAAGGATCTCAATTTATGCAGACGTATGTTGACCTGTGTGTGCACGTGTTTACTCAGAAAGTGGTAATTTCCCTGCTTCCAGTCTGCTTCCCTGTTATCAGTGCTCGTTGCTTTGGGTGCATAACTTGAGTTGCAGCATCCAGTGGAGAGCCAGTGGTGTGGCCCTGAGCTGCTGCTGGGTTTGTGGTGGAGGCTGCTCCTGGTCACAGCATTCAGCGGCACTCAATGGCGTTAAAGGGGACTTAAGGGGCTGGATGTGATAATGTCATTTTTACTCATTGTTTACTATTGAATCTAGTGAGCCTTGAGTAGCCTAAGACATAAGAAGGAAGAGCCATGCACACTATACCAGACAGAATAAAACAGAGAAGTGGAAATAAAAGGGTAACTCAGCCAAAATCAGACTAGAACTCATCACCAGCCTCACCAGAAACTCAGACCTGCTCTGAGTTTCATAGAAAAGCTTCCTTATCATGAATACTGCATTCAGATGGTTTGTCTCACACTTTTCTCCAGTACTGGAGCAGGGTCAGCCTTTATTAGATGAACATGCCTTCTGATTCAGCAGGAATAGTTGGATTTGTACCATAGTTATCCCATAGCCACGCCACTGGAGCCCACAAAAAGTTAATCCCCATTAGCCAAAGAAATAGCCTAAATTGTTATTAGAGTCTTTATTTTTTAAGAAGTTAAATGAGAAAAATACCACTAGAAAAAGTGCAGAAAGCAAAAAGCTTGGAATTGCTTAGCTGGTTCTTTCCAGCTGGATTGTTCTCTAATGCTGAATGTTAATTGGAAAATAACAGCATTCCTGCCTGCTTTTAGAAAATTAATATGCGTGGCTTTTTGTCCCCCTCCCCCTGTTCAGGTTAATTCATTACCAGGATATTTTTAGATTACTGAATAAATAAAAACCAGCCCTTTTCCAGTCAAAAACTAATAACTATAACCAGAGCCAGAAAGATCTCCTGAGTGCAGTCCTCTCCCTGCCTCCAGTGCTGCTCACTGATGTCCGTGCCAACCGCCTGCCCCAAATCACTTGTCAGCCCTTCCACAAGGCTGGATGTGCATCCTGTGCTCCTTTGAACTGGCACAAGCTGGAGGATCAATGGCTCTGTTTGGCAGGGGCTGGACATTTTCTAGCAGCAGCAGCTTGGCAGGGTTGGCTCAGTGTGAGGATGTTAATGCCAGTTCACCACTCCCTGTGAACCAAGGGAAAGAGCAAGGCAGGAGAAGAGAGTGGCAGAACTGGAAATGCAAAGAGGCAACATCATATTTTACAGAGGATGACTCACAACATAGAAAACAATAATTCTAGCAACGTTGTTTTGCATTTTTTTTAATACATAGTCCTGCTCAAATCCCCCTGGATCTAATTAAAACTTTGTTGGCCACCCACCAATCATGATAATTATGTTGTCTGGCAAAAACAACAACAAAGACGCAATAAGATTGTGCAGAATGATGCACCTACCTGACAAAACAAAACAAAACAAAAAAAAAAAAAAATCCAGGGCCCATGTCTTGTTTTTTAATTTTTTACCTCTTTTGGAATGTGAAAAAAGAACCAAACTATAAAAGATGCAGTTTGAACCTCAAAGAGTCAACAGATGCTGAAAACACTAAAATACCCAGTGTGTCAATGAGTATTTGAAATCATGAGAAGGAAATCTTGCAGGAGACAGAGGCTTTATAAAAAATACTAAAATGAGCTGACTACTGGGAGAGCCTGAGTGAGAAAAGAAGCTTTTATTGCAGTTAAAGGGCAGACACTCAAGATGTGTTATTTAGGGCAGTCACCACTAATAAACCAGGACTTGCTTAAGATCCTCCCAAGCAAGATCAGAGACTCTGAATTTATTCCTTGTTCTCTCAAGTTCCCTGGATGCTGCTGCCCTGAGATGCGGCTTATTCCATGACAGCAAACATATCTGTTATTCTGCAAACGAACTTGACCCCAATTCCATGGAAATCAATGACGAGGCTCCCACTGATTGCAATCAGGCATAAAGGAACCAAAATGCACACAGAGACTTGGCCAGACTGGAAAATTGAAGCCATTTTAAAGCAGAATATCCAGGAGTCTGGATAAAAATGTTCAAATCTAGTCTGGATTGAATGAAGACAAAAGAGAAGCACACTTCATATCTTTTGAACAAACATTGTTTCAAACAGAGGGGGAAATCAGAGTGATTCAGACTTGGACTAATATACGCTGCAAACACTGGCAAGTACAGTTTTGGCATAAGAAAGGCACAAACGCTGAATTATTATTAATTACATGAAAGTAAATGCAAATGGAGTTTTTCCCCTAAGCTTTCTCGATGTGAGAATAGATATTAAACACACAGAGCTTTCCAAGCAACAATACTCACAAAAATAAATGTAATCTCAGGAAATGCTTGCAATGAAATCAGCAGAAGCATTGCTTATGAGTTCCTTCCATTACTTGGGCTATTTATTGACCTTTGTGTGTATATACATGTATTAAACTGACAGAGTTATTGTTTTTTCATCATCCTTATTTAATAAATCTCATTTTTCTAGATGAAAGGGTTTTTTACTTATGAGGAGGGGATTTCTTTCTCTTTTTTGTTCAAGGTTTTGATAAAAATCTGACATAATTTTTAACTATTTTGAAATTATTTTATAGAGTTCTTTTATACCTAATATCAAGTTTAACCCTAAAATTACATTATCAGTGTCCTGTTTACCAGAAATAAATATTTGTATATGAGCTTTAATCCTTCAGGTGCTGCACCCACAGATGTCCCAGATAAATTGCTAACCCCTGAGAGCAAAAAAAGAATCTAGTACCAAACATATGGAAATAAATTATTTTTATATTGCAAGGTGTTCTGGAAAACATGTTAATTAATTTAAATCACACAAATAACTGATTTTTTTTTTATTCCATGCCAAATGGAGTTTAAAAAAGGGACCAAAAAGATTCAGAAAACTAATATTCATTTCAAGGTGATTGTAACAGATTGTCCAGATGCAAAAAAAAGAAAAAATTGTTTCCCTTTTACATATCTATCTATATGTACGTAAGATAAACTTATTTGTTTTAAATACACATATTAAAAAAAAAAGAAACCAACAACTTTGTGGCTGGCAAAAATAGGTCCAGAGACTATTTTTAAAGGGGAAAAAAAGAGAAACCCTTCTTGAAATGCTCAAGTGGAATATTTTAATTTTACTGCTTTGGCTTTGTTTTTGTGTTGGAACACTTCAGATTAGATTTAGAGCTTTGTCTTTGTAGTGTTCTCCACAGTTAAGACGACTAGTTATTTTTTCTTATTTCTTTTAAAGAAATGAAAGAAAATGAAGAATGTTTATAATCTTACATAAACCCATGACATCGGGAGCCTGAAATTCACTTCACGATTCTTGATGAAAAAATTGACAACAAGGAAATTCAGATTTCCTTTGCATTTTCTCCTGATTTTCCCCTACACATTCCAATTCCTTCCTTCTGGAAGTTTCTCACCAAAGGCAGGAGTGACAAGCTGTCTCATGACTGTTTCCTCCTCCCTCCTTAGAGGGTGCATCTCTCCCTGTCCCACCAAGCTACAGAATCACAGCTGGCTGCCACAGATCTGAGAAGCTGCTGAAGGAGCTGCCAGGCTGGAAGGGGAAAAGGTGAGAGGAAAATTCCCTTTCTTCATCTGCCTTGGATTCTGGCCAGATAGATCCTATGCAAACATTAACTCTCCAAACAGATGCCCCAATAGGGAAAGTGTCTCTGACTGTGCACTGTGCCGCTCAGGTGCGGATGTCTGCCCTGGTTATCACCTAGCAGCAAAATTCATGTGAGTGTCCTCCACCTTGTTTTAGGCAGAAATGGCAGAGTAAATGAGGACAGGTTTAACTGATGAGCAGATCCTTCTCTCCTGATTGTGTACCATGGGAGTGTGTGTATGGAAAGCTCTGCTGGTTGACCTGTGAGTGATGCAACTGTCTCCAGAAAAGGATTTCTGACCATGACTTGAGAAGCAATGCATCAGTGAAGCAGGACAGAGTTGCCTCACAGAAATTTTTTTCTGGTCATTTTTTCAGTTCTGAAATAAAATACTGTCAATGAGCAAGCTCACATCTTCCATCAGCCTCAAGGGTTCTCGTTTTTTTCTTCTATTTTGTACTTTTCTTGCAGTAAAAAGGTAGTTTAAAGTAAAAAGGTTTCTTTCTTCTATTAGGAATTTTATCTTTAGTTGTACTTTGAACTTCCACTTCATCAACACTTCTGGCTAAGAGAAATCAAGCAAGGTGCACAAGCAAGAAAACACCATCTGTAACGATGACAAACTATAAACACCATTCACAGGCCATTAAGTTTGTAATCTTTTTCTCTTCATCATTATTCTCTTACCTCCATTAAATTCTTCCACAACCAAGTGCAGAAGCCAAGGGTGATGGCAGTAGAGTGATAGACAAGAATTTTTATTGTCCTGTCAATGCAGATAAACCCAGAGTTGAGAGAATTTCAGGTGAACTTCCCTAGTGACAACTGAAGTTCAGTATTCTCAGAAAAAGGAAGAAAATACAAATTATTTTTTGCCTTTTAGGCTTTTAAGATTTATGTTACAGAAGTATCCTGACTCTGTGGAAGGGTGGTCAGGCTCTGACTGATATTTATTGTTCACAGGAAACTATTATCTGCACTTGATCAGTCTGCTTCAAATTGCAGATTTGCAAGGCTGCAAAGACAATCAGAGGCATCCAGCAGCTATGATTCTCCTGAGGAACTGGAAAGGAATAGAAGATGATGGAATGAAAATGACTCAGTGGACACAGGTAAGCCACTTGCAAATGATTGTGAATAGCTGCACAGATCCTCTGTTAGTCAGGGAAAGGAAAGTTTGCAGTTTGTATCTCCACACAACAAAAAGAAGAGAAAGGAGCTTCCTGAGAGTCAGATATAGAATAGATACATTCCCACAGGAATAACAGAGTCAGGTAATGGCCAGTTTTTCTAGTATGGCCAAATTTAGGATGTTAGAGCACAACAGTCTCCAATTTTTGTATGGCAGTGTGTGCCACCACTGGTAGTAACATTACATTTGAATATGCAGTTTGCCTTATTTGCAAAGAGAAACCCCAATACAAACCCCAGATGTTTTCTAGTCAGTTGATTCTCAGTTGCTGACACTTGCAATGCAACCAACTTCCACAGCTCTGTCCATTGCTAAAACCTGCCATAATCCTCAGTTTACCATGAGACTGTGCTGGAGCCAGTGTTAAAATAGTCAGCTGTTTAGTAGCTGAAGACCTTCAGGTTGGTCAAGCATGACTTGCTAAATTAATTCTCATTTTTCCTGGTTGCATTCTTGCCTTTCATGTGGTTGGAAGTGTTCACAGCATACATTTTAGTTATTGATGGCAAAAACCTTCTGGGTATTATGGGATTGCTTTAAAACAGTCAGGATGAAATGCGACAATTGCTGGGTCATCCCTGTGGTTATCATTCATATTGGCAGTGGTGAATGAGTTGACTACAAGATACACCTCAGGCTTCCTCCTTTTGCCAATGTTTACTAGTTTCAGAGTTGTTGTAATACAGCCCATTATATCTGTGAGCTCCAGCTCAGTTTTCTCCTCAGCTGCAAGCTCAGAGCACCAGCTGAGTGCGTGCAGTCCTGATGTAAGTGCAGCTCTTGCATTCTACTTTACACTCAACCAACTATGAAACCCAGCAGAATCCAAGACCAGCTCTTCAGGGCAGCTTTCCAGGTTTCTTAGGCTGCAAAAGCTGATCAAGAGAGAATGTCAGCTGGGAATTTCAAGCAGCAGATTTTCTCATGCACTGTGTCTTCCGTGGCCTGTGGGGTTTTTTTGCTCCTAAATCCCATGGTAATTCCTGACAGACAAGCAAAACTCAGGAGCACAGGGTGGCAATGGATTGATGTGTCCAGATCACAAGGGGAGAGGATCACTGCAACAGTGAAATTCAAGACCAGCACAGAGAAGCAGATTTCACAAGAGAGGAACCAGTATTCAGTCCCAGGATTGTGGCAGAGTGCTGGACTCCACACCAGCACAGATATGGTAGTTGTGCAGCCACATGAGTATTGCTTCAGCACCTGACTGGGAGTAGGAGCTTCTCTGGAGAGGCTAACTCCCTTCCAATGCTCCCTTCCTCCCATGGCAAATCCACCCTTGTTTTATCACCTGGCACAGCTGGTCCAGGGAGTATCTGCCTGCAGCTGTAAGAGCAGGAAGGAGGTCTCAACCCAGAGAGTAAAAACATACCCTGTACCACGAGTGTGAGGTTTGCTGTCCCATTTGTGGTTGGTTGGATGGTGTGAAAATGCTCTGGATCCAGAAATGGAAGTGAAACAGAGGAATTACATAAGAGAATTTCCAGAAGAGAAAATCCAGACAAGTCCTACTGTCCTCAGAGAGAGCTGCTGGCTAATAAGCACTACTAGATATTTCAATATAAACAGGATTTGATCAAAACTGCAACCAGGTATTGATGCTGAGCACCTTCCTGTACTTGGAGGCAATCCCACTGAATTAATCTGCTCAGCCCCCAGCCTCATTGCCAGATACATGGACGTTTGAATTCCCTATCTGAGGATTTAGCAAAGCAAAATGGCTCTAAGTTATAAAATATCAAATTCTTGCCCTTTTCTTAAGATAACTTTAAACCTCAGTCTTTGCAACAGGCTGCAGCAAGAGGGAGTACAAGAACAAAAAGCCCTCGCTGTTAATATTTATGGCAACTAAAGCAAAATTGCAACACATTTGCAGATGAATAGGAGCCCTTGTTAAAAGCTGCACCAGCCTAATTTTAGGACAGCACTGGTTTGGCATTTGATTGTGTGGAATAACAAAGGAGAGATTTCATGTTAATTAATTTAGAGGAATTATTAGTGTCAAAAATAAATAGTTCAATCATCTTTCCAAAAATAGTCTGAGGAAGGGAAATGAATCTCAGTGGAAAGAAGATAGAGGTTTTCTTTCAGTTACAGATTTTTTTCAAATATTTTGGTCACTTTTTGTCAAATACATTGCCCCAATATAAGTAATAGGATTTATTTATAACAACACCTATTTAACAAATATCTACTTATTGCTACAAAATAAGCCATATGGATAAATAATTTCAATTTGTTCAGTGAAATAAAGAAGCACTAGGAAGTAGTTGGTTTTATATATATATATATATAATTAGTCCCTATTTTATTTAAACCCTATTTAGAAAACAAAACAAAACAAAACAAAACGAACACTCAAGTTTTTGTGATATTTACAGCTGAAAGTCATTTTTTCCCCCCAAGGGAAACTGCAACAAGACCTGTTGTATCCTGATTTGTTTTTTTTTTTTTTTTTTTTTTTTTTTAACAGAGATTCTGTTTGGGGGAATTATGTGTAATGTCAAACTACAGTATTCATCACTCACCATGGCTTGATAGGAATCAATGGAGCAGTGTTGTTCTTGGTCTCCTTTCATTACACAGTCTTCTCTGAGAAAAGTCATTATTTAAAATGAGTGTAGATTCAAAAAATCCTAATGATACAAATATTTACTAGGGAAAGATTATACTCATTTGTCTAAAAGCATTCAGATTCACAAAAGGCCAGGCTATATTATGCCCCTGCCTTATACTAAAAACTCAGCTGGTTAAGCCCACCCAGTTCCGTTTCCTTCTCTGTATCCTCTCTCATTCCTTTTTCTCCCTTCCTTCTATCACAACACAGGCAGGGTTGGCATAGTCCCTGAGGTGCTCCCATCACACAGGGTGCATTGTCTAGCATGTTTCAGGACACAGAAATGCTGTGGAGCCAGGAAGTCTCTCAGGAGCACATTTTTCACAAAAGTAGTTTCTGATTGCGAGTATGAAACACTCCAGGGGAAAGGATTCCTGCAGATGGCAGATTATTGCAATCACTGTCATAAGGATTTATGTCCTTGACCAAGCCCATATTTCCACCTGTCTCAGAACCTGCCCAGTCCCACGTGAAGATTTGTGTACTCATCCACATTTCAAGCTGTTCCTGCTTCTCTTCTCAAGGCTATATAAATCCTGAGGAAGATACTTGCTCCACTGCAACATATACCTAGAAATGGCATCTGCTCCCTTCCCTAGATCCCAGCTTATTCTTCCTGAACCCAGAAGCAAGAAACTCCCCAACACTCTTGTGCATGTGCAGATCTATGGCTTTGAGGTAGTTCCTCCTGGTGCAGATGAAAACCCACAGCCACCGCTCATCCTGGCAAAGGCAGAGGCTGAAGAGGCCAGCTAGACCCTGCAATTTTAATTATACCTGCCTCTTCTTCCATGGTTCCTATGGCTTGGTCATATCCCCTCTCCCCAGGCAATACTGGACATGTGGAACAGAACAGTCTCCTGACCAGGTAGTGTAGCAGCTCTCATAGAAAACACCTTCTCACCAGATGCTGGAGCTGCACATGTGGTACTGAAATATCAGATCAGGTGTTGCCTCAGGTCTGGGTACCAATGAATGCAGCCTTTCCTTTCTCTGGGCACAGCCATGGAGCTCAGTCACATCACAGCAGCTTCTTTTTGTCTGAGTACAGGAACTCGGTGCCTGCTCCCAACTGAGAAAGCTATCCCTTACATCAAAGGACAGCAGATTATTCTTTTGTGCCAAAGACTCCGCTTTCTTATCTCTGACGCCTCAATCATCACATCATCTGTGGCAAAAGATGGCTGGCAGCAAGATTAGATTACAGCGATTTAAAATGTCTCTCTCAGATAAGAGCAGACCACAAGTATTCAAAAGTACACAGAATCAGATTGTAAGCTTGACTATCACAGCTTGCCTCAGACACTAAGAGTATAAATACAGATTAGACAAATTTTGGGAAGACAGGTCCATTAAAAGTCCTACTATATTATTACTTATTAAAAGTAAGGGATCGGGTGCAGTTTCTGCTGTTGTTAGAATCTCCTAAACTGGTAATTCCTGAAAACAGGGCTCAGGGGAAGGCTCATACTGTTTGTGTCTGTCCTGTGTCCATCCACAACAAGGTCTAAGCTGGAAAATGTCTGTGGTCCTCAAGCTGGATCCAGTGTTTTCTCTCCATGACATTGTTGTGCATTTGCTGAAGAGCTCTGCAGGTGTAGTGTGTGCACACTGCATAAGATGTGCTCAGGGCACATCCCTATCACTCGATGGCCACTCAACATAATGCAGAGATAATCATCTGCCTAAATGAGACAGCTATATTGTTTCTCTCCTTAGCCTTAGCCACTCATTGACATGCAAACCTCTATAACAATCCCAAGAGAAATTTCCTCTGACCTCTTACTAATTTCCTTCTTCCAAGTTCTTTTTCTGTCTCACCTACTCGTCCCTGAATTTCATTCCTTTAGATTAAAGCTTCCTTAAGAGACTTGTGCTGGGAAGGTGACACTTTTTAGTTGATCCTCTGGGATAGATCCACCCGCTCAATCTGTTGAACTGAAGATAAAGGATTGGGCTGATAACAAGGTAGCTCCACCTCCAATCATTACTACTCTGCTGATCATACTTTGACTCAGTTTCCCCCAAAAGTAGCCTTTGTGAGGAGTTTGGGGCTTACTAAAGGAAAGGAGCTGTTTAAGTGTGAGTGTTAATTATTGTTATTACCTGACAGGCTGTAACTAATAGTAACCATTTAGCTAGGAGATGAGGAAACAGGTATGCAGTTAATTGCTAGATTTAGCTGAGGTCAGGTGGTTACACTGCAGACAATCCATCATTGTTGTAAGCAGCATGAAGTTATGCCCAGCCTGAATTACTGTGAGTCTCCCTTCACCTCTGGTCCTGTGCTAATATCCCAAGACGTGTCACCAGTGAGCATTTGAGTGAAATCTCTAGAAGAATGTGGAACAAATCTGTAAATCGTTTTCTGAAATGCCCTGCCAAAAAAAAAAAGAAAAAAGAAAAAAAGAAAATCAATAAGGTCTTCTGTGTCAGGAAGGAAATGTTAAAAATATTAATTAAAAAATAAACTCTCCCGTAAATCAAATGGGAACGAGTGGGAGCAGGCAGATGGGGATGGAATAATTTCAGTGGAACAGCTTTCAATTCCCTCCAGTTTTCATGGGTATTGGGAAGTGCCTGTCACAGCTCAGGGCCCTGTCCTGCTGTGTAGGCAGTAACCAGCAGTGCTGTCCGTGCTCAGGACCAGCAGCTCCCGTGGCCAGCAGGCACCAGGCTCTGCCCCAGCCCCTGGGGATCTCCTCCGGCCACCACTGTCACTGCTCCCCCTGCGGGGAGGACATCTACGGAGAGAGGAGCGCAGCTCCTGCGGGGGAACTGCTGGTCCTGAAAGCCGGAGAGACAGCTAAACCAACAAGGTTTTTTTTTTTTTTTTTTTTTTTTTCCTGCTGATAAACCGCTGGAAGGGAATCTCCCTCTCCACCAAGCGCTGTTATTTCATTTCCAAAAGCTTGTCCCTGTCTCCATCAGCATTTATGTGGGTACATCTCTGCCGTGCATGAGTGATTTATTTAAGCATCGGCAGCTACTGTACGCGACAGTACAGTGAAGCATAAGCGGGGGAGGGAACAGAGGGCAGAAATGCAACTTTCCCTCTGTAAAAGCAAGCACAGGTGCCTATTCTGAGCTACTCCAGTGCACTTACACAAATCACGGGAGGGGGAGAAAGAAAGGGTTATTTCAGAGCCTGCTCAGACCTTCAAGGGCACTTAATTATTCGATTTAAAACATTTCCTCTGGGAAGACTATATACACACACGCATGTACTGTTCCTTCACTTTGCACATCTGCTTCCCGTCGCTGTGCGGAGGTTTCAGTATGCTGCGGAGCCGGCTTTAGGGGTTTGAGCTGACGGGAAGCGCAGGGGAGGAAGGGATGGGATGACACGAATTTGAAAGTTGGGGTAAGTCCGTCGTTGGAGCGTGTGCGAGAGAGGGGGAGTGAGTAAGCAGCCAC
Source organism: Ammospiza caudacuta (assembly GCF_027887145.1). Lineage (NCBI taxonomy): Eukaryota > Metazoa > Chordata > Aves > Passeriformes > Passerellidae > Ammospiza > Ammospiza caudacuta. Next base: position 28,566,051 of record NC_080601.1, on the reverse strand, counting down.
TCCCGGCACACGGGGCGGCCTGGCTGCGGGAGGAGTGTGATGCACAAGCGGCGAAGGGAGAGGGGGCAGAGAGAGAGCGAGCGGGAGAGGAGCGAGCTGAGACTTCCACAGAGGCAGCCGGGAGAAATCACCAGCCAGGATTCGCTCCTCTCTCTCTCCCTCTCTCTCTGATTTCAAATCAGCTCCTCCCCCGTGTGGTTGTGGCTTTGCCTTCCATCACAAGCCTCATCAGCAACACCAGTCTTGGGGAAAAAAAAAAAAAAAAAAAAAAAAAAAAAGAAAAGAAAAGAAAGAAGAGAAGGGAAAAAGACGCGAAAGGAAAAAGTGCAAAAGAAGATAAAGGAAGCAAGAGGGGGGGGAAAAAGAGGTGGGAAGAAAGTAATCTCCTCTACCCCTCGGCTGCATCTAGCACAGAAGAGTCTGAAACTTTACGTGGAGTTCTCGCCGTGTTTACTCCACGGCGGCGGAATCGGCAGCGCCCGGCTCCCTCGCTCTGCCCTCTCCTTCTTGCTCCTTCTCCCTCGCACTCATCAGCAGTCGGCAGCGATGGAAAAAGTTGCTGCCTGGTACCCAGCCTGGCACGTTGCTCTCCTGTACTGGACATGGCTTTTCCTCTTCACTTATGGCTTTACCGGCGCAGAAATAACTTGCAGATCCTGCCGTTCCCAGGTGCAGCCGCAGCAGCAGCCGCAGCAGGGATTACTGATGCACTTGAGGACCGACAGAAGAGAAAAGGAGCAAAGGAGCTTCCTCGGGGAGAAGGGAGGTGAGAGGGGGCAAGAGGTCGGCACGGAGGATGCCGGGCTGCAGGCGACCCTCGCCCCTGCTCCCGCGGAGATGCAATTCAGCGGCTGGGAGACATGGCGAGTGCCGAGGGAGCCAGAGAAAGTGGCCGGGGAGCGCCGTCCCCGAGCGGCAGCGGCGGCTCCGGCCGAGGACCGAGCGCTCCAGGGCCCCCCCAGGCCGGGCGGCCCCGGGCCGGGCTCGGCACGGCGGCGCTGGGGCCGCAGCCCGCGGGGCTCGGCGGGGCCGGGGCCGGGCGGCGCCGCGGGGCGGGAGCCGGGGGACGGCGGCGCCGCCCGCTTCGGGCTGGAGGAGCTGCGGCTGGCCAGCACCACCTTCGCCCTGGCCGGAGACTCGGCGCACAACCAGGCCATGGTGCACTGGTCCGGCCACAACAGCAGCGTGAGTACCGCGGGAGGGGGCGGCTCCTCTGTGCTTCCCTTATTTCCCCCCTCTCCCTTTCTTTTTCTTCCCTCCCCGCTCCCCCGTGCGTGTGTAACCGGGGGTGGGGGGTGCTGGGTTTTTCTTCTTCGAAGGGGATTTTGCGCCTCCGGGCGCCGGGGATTGGCTTCGCTTAGCAGTGTGCAGTGGGGCAGAAGGGTTTCAAAAGGGCCATTCTTGTGGAGTAGGAAAAGTTTCCGCTGCCCGCCCGCCCGCTGAGCGCATCCCCCTCCCGGCCCCCGTGTCCCCCGCCCCGGAGCGGAGCGGGATCCAGCGCTGCCCACGCCCGCGGCACGGGAAGGGTCTGCTCAGGGGGATGGATGCTCCTTCGCATCCAGCTTCTCCCCAGGGTAACCCTCACGGGCAGGCTCAGCTGGAAGGCTGCCCAGGGAAAGCCCCTCTGCTGCTGCTTCTCCTCCTGCCGGCTGTGGGGGCCCACGTAAGCCCAAGGGCTCATCCCCAGGCCCTGCTGATGCAGAGATGCTGGAGGGCTTCAGGACTTTGCCTCCAAGGTGTCTCTGTGTAGGGGATAAAGCTGCTTTTTGCCTCTTGCCACCAAGGTGTTAAACAGGAGAGTTTTGTTTCTTCCTCATAACCTGCATGTGTCTTAGGAATAGCATCAGAACAGCTCTGACTTGAGCCAAGCAGAACAAAACTGGCCAGAGAAGTAGGCAACTGATTTCCAGGCTGGAGCCATAGTCACGACATCAAAGTTCCCAGGTTAACTTGGGCACTGTAACCCTCCAGCCTCTGCTGCCGTGGTACCTGGGCTGGGGCTGAGGTCCAGGGAAGGCAAGGGTAAATTGCTTGGAGTGCTCTCTGCCTGCCCTTAACCCTGCTTGTGGAGCAGCAGAAGTGGAGGGATCTGTCTGTCCGGACTCTCCAACTTTGCCTCTTAGGGACACCAAGCAGAATGCTAATGAGAGAGAAGGGGATGCCACCACTCTGTGACTGCTGCCTGTGCAAGTTCCCAGGAGAAACAGGGACTCAGGCTCTCCTCTAAGGTGTCTGCAGCTGTAATGCCAGAAGGTTTCTGGCTGCTTGGCAGAAATCTTTGGCCTCCCTCTCAGCTTTCAGTACTAGGAGACTGATAACATTTTGAAATTACAGTCTAGTCATTATGAATTCCTTTTGGTGTAGATTGTACTGAGCTACTCAATTTAAATTGCAGCGGATGTTGTAAGGACTTCACTGTGGGGTTCAGCCCTAGTTAATTGGGACATGGTTTTATGGTCTCATCAGGAAGTTTTTAATCAATTAATTGACAAGGGAATAGATGTCATTTCCATTTTGAAGGACTTTCTCCTTTCTTCACAACTCAGCTAGACTATTCTTAAATAGTTGTGTGAACAGAAGCTGCTTTGTAGGAAGTCAGGTCTCTTCATACAAATTGAATTGAGACTGACACTGGTTTCAAGTGACCCATTTGCTAAAGAAAAAAGATTCTGATATAAAAAGCCATCCAGCAGGCAGCAGTTTCTTTGCTCTATCACTGTCATTATGTTTCACCTGTACATTTTCCAAGACACATCTATTGTTATATATCTGTTTAGGTACACATATATTTGTGTATGTGTTTCTGCCCACTGTGGTAGTAGTAGTGTAGGCTGCTGTTGTCAGGGACTGATTTACTTTCTGAGTGTGTTGGTGTACAGATGTTTTCAGGGGGAAATATTTTGTGACTGTCCTTCCCAAAGAGCTGCAGGTTGCATTGTGTACAGGGATATTTTGCTCCCCCCTTCACTGTGGGGGCCCTGGCAGTGCTGTTCTGTTTTGTGTTATGCTTGCAGCCCCCTCACAACACAGACTGAAGCTGGGTCCCAGCAGCACTTGGATGCACAGCAGGCTTGTCCAGCTGAAGCAATGGTGTGTGTTCAGAGGGAGCCCAAAGTGGCACCGACCCATTGTCACTGTGTGGAGGTTCTGGGTTCCATCAGTGCTGGAGTTGGGAGTGGGATGGGCTTGGGGTGAAATGCTTCCTTTAGGGCACAGAATATGTAGTTTTGCCTGCCTGGAAGTTGCAGAGGGTCCCAGTGTGCTGCTTGTGAGGATGGTGTGTAAGCCCCGTGCCCTGCACTCCAACAGCAGCAGCTGCTGGCTTCCTGCTGGAGTTTCCATGCCGTGGCACAGGGATGCAACACACCTCTGCTCGTTTTCATTCCTGTCTGCTCTGGAAGTGCTGCTGTCAAACAACTTTTGCCTTTGCCAGACAGAGGAGCAGTGTGAAGAAGATCGTAGTTTGCAGTATCTCTGTGAGGACAGGAAAAACAAAAATAAATCTCAAAATATTTGAAATCCTCTTAGGTGGAAAAACTGGAAAATTAAAGCATTGTCCCCATCAAGTTTTTTGTATTGCAGTGTACCTTATCTTGTCAGCCTCACTGTGGTTTCCTGTATCCTTATTTTGGTAGTGGTGTGGATATAATTGCAATGCTGCTGTGCAGGAGAAAGAACTCCTGAATTCTGTATGGGATTCTTCTGGGCATTTGCAGCTTCTCTCAGGCTTGGCTGTGATTTTATATTGAGTGCGTGCACCACTGAACTGATGGCATTTTGCTCTGAATTCACTCTATGCTAAGCCACAAGTACAGTAAGAATAATAAATTATAGTACAAGTTGTCCAGGTTTAACTCCATCAACATAAATTGTTTTAGATCAGTGCTTATTTTGGATCATCAATTATTTTAGGTACTCCCTGGACAGCTTGCTCTCCAGATCCACATTTACATCCAGACACTGGGAGCATGCTCTGCTCATCTGTGACACAGTTCACAAATTCTCTAATCTCTCCTCTATACCTTGTTTCACTGATGGAGGCAGCAGGAGTTCCCCAGAGGAGAGCATAGGTGTAGCAAGACTGGCTTGTCAAATGATTGATGAGGATGAAATCAGGAGTGTATCCAGTGTTATGTTAAAATACAAGGGGGGCCTCAGGCTTTTCTGACTCCAGTGCAGGTGAGTGAGGGCACACAAAGCTGTCCTGCATCTCCACAATCCTGAGCTCTTTCAATCTGCAAGACAGAGAAGAGTGGCTGCTGCAAAATTGGGTGCTGAAAAAATCTTTGAGTGCTGGACTGGCTGGGATGGTCCAAGGAGGTGTTAACTGGCCCAAGCCAGCACCTTGCCTGAAATAATTTTGACAATATAATAAGAGCCTAGACTGTTGAATCTGTAAAGGGGTCCTGGCAGTACTTACCTGCATTGATAGATCCTGAGCATCTTTCCACTGGCCCCTATAAAACTGGAGTAAAAGTTCATGTGACCTGAAATCTTTGTCAAATCTCTTCTGCAAGATACACAAGTGAGATCTCCTGCCTTATTGCACCACTGAGAAATGTCATCAACGGTGTGGAATTTGGCAGGTTTCCTAGCTCATGGAGATCCCAAGTGTGTTGCTGATGCAGTGTGTCCTGACACTGTAGGTTTGGAGTCCCTTAATGCCATGCTATAGACTAGGGGAAAAGAGCTAGCAGAGATTTATGTGTGGAGCTAAAAGAGAGACCTGGCATTAATGGAGAGAAGCAAATCTCTAGGTGATGTCCATAATGAGCTTTTGGGATAGAGATGCTTTGCAGGGCTTACAAAAAATGAAGATTGCTTCTGTCCTAAGCTGGCTTGGAGCAAGATCAGTGCCTTATCTGTTAATTTGAAAGTATTCTGGAGAAAGAAAAAAAAAAATTGGAGGAGGTTGAGAGGTAAAGGAGATTGAGTGAGTGCCTTGGTGCCACAGCTGGTGCTATAAAGAGGTGCTGTGAAAGAAAGCAGCATGGGTTTCACAGTCAGTTATTATCATAGCAGTTTACTGTTGCCTTGCGCTGCACAAAGTGCTTTCCTTGGCTGGATGTTGGTGTAGATCTCAAATTGTGTGGCAGAGAATTTGAGCATTTACTTGGCCTTGTACCTGGGCATTTGCTCTTACCTGAGCATGATACCTTTAAACAGCTGGTTCAAGCTTCTGTGATTAACATGGTGGGAAAGACAATGCTGAGCTTTCATAGGTCCTCCACAGCAGCAGATCCTCGTCAGACTGATGGAGACACAAAGGTGTCTCAAAACAATCATGGCCAGACAGGTTTTGTAGTCCATCTGCAGCAGAAATTGATACAGCTGAAGGGTCCAGTGCAGGATGAAGCCTGCAAGGTCATCATTGCTCTTGTCAGGTGATTATAACAGACAGCAGGGGAAGAGTTAGGTCTCTTATGGGAGAGCTTTTAGCAAGATGAAACTGCATTAGGTGTTGCTTTCAAGGTGGTACTTAATGTTACTGACAGGACAAAGTGGGCACAGGTAAGGCAGAATAATGATGCACCTATGTAATTCCAATGCACTGTGTTTCGTCCTGGACAAAGCAATTGTGAATAAACTCTTGTTGGGTTTTCAGCTTAAGTGTTCAAACCCACTTTGTAAAAATGAGGAATTTCAAGAATGGCACATAGTACTGCATCCAACAGCCATGACTGATCAAACTAAAACATCTACATGTACATCCTTCTATTCTTCACCCTTCTATTTCCTTCTTCCTTTTTGGGTAGCTGTTCCAAGCCTTTTTTCTGACTGTTGGAAACTACTCTGATTTCTGTTCTAATGTCGCCATTGGGCAATTTAGATTAATTTTTTTTTTCATTTGTATGCATTCCTTTTAATTGAAGTTATTTTCCCTCCCTGGCACTTACATTCCCTGGAATTATTTTACAGGCAGTGATGATATTCCCTTTCAGCCTCTGGTTTAAACAGCTTTAGATCTAAATCTGCTAAATCAGGCAAGCATTCTTCTTTTTGTATCTGCTTGTACAACAGGTTTTGGACAGTGAACTCTGAATTTCTAGGAGTCAGGTTTCCAAGAACTTGAATTTGAATCTGATTTTTGCTTTTGATGAATGAAGATGATAACAAATATATTGCTTTTTGCAAGTGAGGCAGTAAAGGCATGGCCCTAAAGTACCTTAAATTGCCAGTGTTCTGTTCAGTCCAAAATTGGGGACCATAATCACAATGGTTTTTCTCAAATTTCACTTGGAGCCTTTGCCCAAATGTCATGTTCATGCAAGAGGATATAGTTGATAGCCTCTGCCTTTCTCTTGTTGGCAGAGCTGTGTCTCCAAAGTAAAACTCTCAGGGGTGCCAGCATCATCCCATGAGTGACCAGCATTTTGTTGCCTGATGCTGTGACAGCCCATGACAATTGAATCATTATAGAGGAGGAATTTTAAGGTAATGAGTGTGGATGTGGAGCCCAGAGCCAGATGCTCAGTGAGACCCACAGTGAGAAATGACCCCAGTGTCAGTTGCTTCGTATTGAGATTGATTCCTAGGGTGCTGAAAACAGCTGCCAGAAAAGATTCATGCAAGGAGGATGTTGGCATTAGTATAATTCAGTGAGATGGAGTCTGTATTATGTACAAATTACAAGAATATATAATAGTATTAAGAGTATAATGCACCGGATGCTGAGACTGTTTCAGGCTAATCTCTTGCTAGAGCTACTGAGAATATATTTTGGAAGGGCTGAATAAAATGTGAGGAAACAAATATGGGAATTTAAACCAGAAAAAAAAATCAAATTAAAATATTGCTAAAAGTCCCTTGTTTCAAATTTTTGTCTTTATTATATTTAGTACTGTTGGATAATAAAATACTTCACATCCAATCTAGATATGAAACCTTTAAATTTCCTGTAACTGAGTAGGACTTTATTCCTTTAACCAGAGGTCTTGAGGATTTTTTTTGTATTTATTTTCTTGTGTGTGTGTTTGATTTTTCAAAAAAAGGACTCAACACTCAACAGGCATAGTATTTCTTTCTTCTGTGTTGCAATCCATCTCTAGATATAGTTCCTGACTGGATAAAACATAGGCTTTTCATATACAGAATATGAAATAGGATACATGGGAAATTGTTAATAAGAGCTGTGCTCTGAGAGAAAGCAGTAAGTGAAAGAGAATCTGTGAGGACTGGAAGAAAGGCTTGTCATTGTGTGATGCTGGTCTCTGTGAAAGAGTTAGGGAGATGGTGAGGAGCTTCTGCCTCTGACAGGTGGGATATGCAAATCCCATCACAAGGGGAGATTAAGGAGAATAATGGAAGAGCTCTGACAGTTGCAGCCGGCATTCATGCAATATCGAGAGGCTATAAACTGTGTAAAGCAATCGGGTTATGGCTTTCAATCTTCCTAATACTCTACTTTATAATAGAAAATGGGTTTCTCCCTTTCCTCCTGGCTTCAGATACGACGTTTGTATTTCCCTAACCTGGAGACCATGGTGAAGTCAGTCCAGAGGGGGAAGCCAGGAGGTCAGAAGTCCTTAATTCATTCTGGAGGGGTTAGGCACCCATTCAGCTGTGACACAGCTTTACATGGGAAGGGCTGCAAGGTCAGCACTGGCCTTGGACAGTCTCACATCCTCTGGGCCTTTCATACCATGTCAGAGTGAATACAGAGTGAATATGTTGTGCAGAGCTCCAGCCAGGGGAACCAAACTGCCCCATTAAAGACTTCTTTCTCTGGAAAATGCTCTTGTAGCTTGGCCAGAGCATTTTGTAGGTTCACATTGATTTTCCTTTGATTCCAAGGCTCCTGAGAAATAGCCCTCAACAAGCCCAAGTCGTGAAAGTTTAAATGCAACATTTTTTTGTTTTGAATCAGGCAGCATTTTTGGAATGGATTTCCAATTCTTATATCCTGCATTTTGAAATGATACAGTGATACAAAAACCTTGATTCAGTGTGCTGGACACCTGAGATGGCATTACCTCTGACTGCTGCTCCACAGAGTAAGGGCATCCTGTGGGAACTGTGTCCTACCTGATGTCCAGGTATGGGAATTTCACTGCATCTCAAACTGGTTTTACCTATATTTAGGTAACTGCTGTTATCTTAAAAGCTCTGTGTACTAGATCCTGTTCATCCAGATGCAAAGCTGCATTCAGGTTTACATTTCCAAGGAGGAAAAAAAATTAAGACTGACACAAGGTGCTTTTTTTCCTCAATTATTTTTTTATACCTGGCCAGCAAACCAAAAAATCAATGACTCCCAGAGCTCTAATTGACATTTCTGTGTTAAATGAAAATGGGCCTTGATTCCAATTCAAATGGCAGCACTGGGTGATAAAGTAATTATTTTGGAATTTTAAATGCATATAAAAGTTGATGCAGTAAAATGATTTTTGTGCCACTTGGAATTTTTTTTGGCTGTATCTTAAATCAAACAACAGTTAATGTAAGAGCCCTTAATCCCTAATTCTCAGCGCTGGTAACACAATAACAGTTTTACTTAGTACTGTACTTTCTCTCCTTGGGGAACATAAAAGTACTTTCAGAAGGAACAGGATATTTTAGGATATGTCCTAAAATGTAATTCCTTCCTTTTAGAGGGTCTGTAAGAACTTAATTTAACCTCCCATCGAGTCCCTCAGTGGAGGAGCGTTCTCTTGTGGCTGCACGCCGGCTGCTGGAGCTGCCACGGCGGGCACAAGCCCAGGGCAGCTGTGCCCAGGTGCCCCTGATGGGGGTGAGTGGGGAGCAGGAGATTGAGGAAACAGGTGGAGATTTGGATGGAAGAAGGAGGGAAGTTGCAGCTCTTCCAGCATCTCAATGCCAAGCATCTCCAGCGGGAGCAGCCCACACCAGGACAGGGCCTCTCCCCATGCCGTGTTTGGGGCAGAACTGCTTCTGCAGGGGCAGGAAGGTCAGGGGAGTCATGGACCTTGTGATTCCTCTTGTCCTGTTGGGAAAACCCCGGAGATAACCCCTCATCTCATCTGGGCTTTTGGGGAGGAAGCTGTTTGCGTACAAATGGGAAGCTTTTGATGTTTTACACCACCATGTCCCAGCCCAGTGTCAGTGTACACATCCCAATTGTATGAGGTTCAGGTCACCTTTGCTGGTGATTGTGTAAGGACATCAGTGCCATGAGCTCTTGCAGATAATTTTCATGCACTTCTTCAGGAGGAAGTGAAAAGCTCCTTAGAAAAGTCTCAGGCTATATAGGTAATCCAAAAGAGATATCCCATGTCATTTCTCAACTGTTTCTCTTTTTCCCCCCATTCTCACCTCCCCCACTAAATTTAAGGTGGGGGAAAAAATAATTCAAGGAAAATATTTTATATAACACATGTAGGCATGCTTTTATCTACATAAATTTTCCCTGCTCAATATGAGATTTTCTCAGGTGCACTTTTTTATGGGAGGGGTGAAGTAATCATAAAGTTCCTAATTCAGAAGGCACTGAGAAATTCCTCACTAATGTGGAAATGGACACCGTTGAATCATTTGGACTTTGCCTGGAAAATCTTTCTTTCAACTACAAAGTATAATCTCAGTAGATGAAAGAGGTCATATGCTCCCTTTCTGTGTGTGTCACTGGGTCAGTTTAAATCTTTAGAAACAGCCTAATGTGCCCTGTCTTGGTCAAAAATTGTGCCAGTATCTTTCACCGAATATTCTCTGAAAACAAACGTAGGAAAAGTGGGTTCCATTGACTATTCAAATGAGTATTTGAGGACCTTATTAAGTATTTACTTATAGGTAAGTGTAATTATATTTTTCTGATGTAAAAAGAATACTTATGCTGAAAATCAAGCTCTGTATGCCAATGAACATGATATAGAAAATTAGTTTGCTTTCCATTGCTTTCAATTCACTTTTGCAAGAAAAAAATACATTCCTGTAGATGAAAGATAAAGTCTTTAAATTAATCATTATTGGAATCATATAAAATCAAATTTTGGAAATGGTTATCTGCAAATAAAAGTGAGATCTTACTTTGATAGAAACTTTAGAATAGTTTATAATTTTTTTAATAGGACAGGTTAAACACCTTATTGAGAGACACAGCAGCAAAGCAGGAGATACATTAAACCTAATTTCAATATGCACAGGTCCTTGGTGAAATGCCACCGTGTTAGAGAAGTCTGGGGAGTGATTATTCCCTGAGATGTTACTCTGGCTGAGGATTGAACCATGGGGAGGGACTGCACTACACCTTCTCCACTTCATTAGTGTTCATGTTTCCACACATCCCCTCAGTATACTGAGAGTGACAGAGCCTGGGCTAGAGATGAGATGAGATGAGATGAGAAGAGAATAGATCTGGCCTACATAGATCTGGACTCAGCCTGGATCCAGTGACCTTGTGTTACTGCAGATGAGCTGTTGAAGTTTAGTAGTAAATATTTAGGCTATTGTAACTGAAGGATGCTTTGATGCAGATCTGTGTGCTTGTTTCAATAACAAATGACTGTTTAATTGTGTATCCTTGAAAACAACAAAAATAAACAAAAATATTCTCCAGCTTATCTTTTGGACAAAAAGCTTCCAGTTTGGTGTTGCCTTCAATTTTATTTTCAACTTTTGTAAGATGTCATGTGATCTTTCTTTTTTCTCCAGAAACTTGTCATCCACTCCAAAATTTTAAAGTTGTTAAAGGAGTGAACGTGGTTGATTTCAGCTGTCTGATATCCCAGTCTGTGCCCATGGCTGTGGCCGGGGTATGATAGCAGGGCCCTGCTCTCCTGCCTGTGATGGAGGGAGTTGGACCACAGACCCCTACGAGAGCTGAGGAGACCCAGCTCTGCACTCCTGTGCCTTGCACCAGGCTCCTGGCATCCTTTTTTCCCCCCCAAACACTGGGTTCAGCAATGGCTGAAATCCCTGTTACTTTGATGATGCTGCAGGCTGGGATCCCATCAGATAGAGGGAGGCTCAGCAGCTCCCACAGCTCCCTCTCCCATGGGAACGTGAGCTCTTCCTCCCTGCCAATGTGTGCTGCATCCTCCTCCTCCTCCTCATCAGCCACCCACAGCCCTGTCTGTTGACGCTGTTGCCTGGCGACCGCCCTGTGATGGGCAGCTTGGAGGGGAGTGATGATTAAACAACCTGAACTGGCTTCTGAAAGCAGAGATCTCATTGTAATGTGACAGGCAGTGACAGCTCAGACAGCAACACGTTCTGAGTGTGATTCCTGAAAAAAAAAAAAAAGGATAAACAGTAAACACACGAGGAGAGAGCCACACACACCTGTGTGTAGGTGTGACAGCACTGATGCTTTCCCTTGATGCAGAAGGGCTGGGAAGGCAAATGTTTCTGTATTAATGGAGGGTGAACATAACCCTAATAAGTGTCATGATGAGCAGGTCAGCCTGTGAGCCAGGGCAGCCTGTGCTGATGCTGTCAAACAGGAGCTCCTTGGGCAGCAATTAAAGGGATCCTGCAGGTGCTGGCAGCAGGGGGCTGCACGGGCAGCAGGAATTACACTCCTTCCAGAGGGGAGCACCTGGAGCCTTCAGCATGAGGGTGGTGCTGCTGCTATGGCCACCTGCCACATCCCTTCCTGCCTGCCAGCTGCACAAGTGCAGGCACAAGGATGCAGGCTGTCATTGCAGTGGAAAAGTTTGTCTGTACACAAGGTATAGATACACACAGAATGCAGTGAAGCAATTAATGCTCATACTGATGGTTTGCCTGATCTGTGCATGGATTCAGAGAGAAAATGAATGTTTCTGGTGCTTTCCACTTGCTTCTCAAGCTCTCCTTTTAGTTTTGTCCCATGTAGAATTGCTTTGTGCTGCTGTTCTGTCCTGTTTGGGTGTTGCTCCCTTCCAGCCCTCCTTGGGAAGCTGCTCTGCCTTGGCAGTTTTATTGCACCTGTGTTTTCACCACGGCAAACAGTGCAGGTGAAATACTGCTGTAGTGCAAATGAACATCACATTTCTCTTAAAGCAGAGTTAACCAAAGAGATTCTGATGTTTCCTAGAACTTATAAGGTGATGTTAAGTGTAACAAGTATTTCCAGGAAATGTTTGTGCTCTGGATTATCTGCCTGTGTTTTGATGGCTGTGCATGTCCTTTTTAAATTGCTGTCAGTGTCTGTCCTGGGTACAGCAGCACCAATTTTCTTCAGTCCTATTCAGTTCTTAAGGCAGGCTTATCAGTGAGGCATCTGAGGGATGGCTTTGAAGTGAAATAAGGAAACAAACCCCAAACTAGTTTCCAAAGGTCCTTCCAAAAAGAGTTAAGAGATCACCAGTGTTCCTGTCAGACTGAAAGAGAAATGCACACACAAAGAGAAGAAAATTTCATTGCCTGCCTTTCTCTATCCTTCCCATATCTCCTATCTCCATTGCATCTGGCACCCTCTCAGGATGAAGTAGTTGAGGAGAAATGTGGAGTCTGTGCCTTTTCCACTCACATAAATCAGAATTCATCTAAGCCAAGAACTGCTTTGAGGCAAGCAGAAGAAGAATCCATCTCTATTCCTTTCTGACACTGAGGTATTGAAAGGACAGGCAGAAAGAGTAATTTCTGAGAAATCTTGCATTTGGCAAGGTGAATTTTGGTGTGAAACAAACCTTTATGAGCAAGTAGGGGAAAGAAATACTTTGAGAAGTTTTATGAGGAGCAGAGAATATTGTACAAAAGAATCAGCATCTCATTAAAAAATGTTACTCAGGAAACCTGCACTTAATCCTTCATATAGAGATCATTTTGTTTAAATAAGGACATATGTGGAGATGGTTGCTGGAGAGAGTTCAAAGAAGAGAAAAGATGTCTGTAATTTTGGGCTTCTGCTTAAATATATGGCATTGTGTGGTTGATGTCTGAACTGGGATGACACAAGACAAATTAAATTTTAACTCATTAGTAAATTTTCCTCCTAACAAGCTACTCAGATGATCTAGAAATACATTATGCAGTAGCAGCTGCTAGGAGATGAAAATATTTCATTGTAGCAATACATGGTATAATGAAGGATGGGGAATGAATGCAGTATTGCAATAAGGACAGAAGAAGAAGGATGACACATAGTCTTAAATATTCACCCTCTGTGTTGAGTTTACATAGGACAGATGACGTCAGTAAATTGAAAACACCACTGAGACACATAACTCATTAAATATTAATATTAGAGCCACTTGGGGAAAGAAAGTTGTCAGGGGGAAGAAAGTTGTCAGAAGAATTTTCAGTTAGAAAATACAGTTAGTCAAAATCAGAAAATTTCTTGGAGGTATGTCATTTTCAGTGACATTTTCTACACTAAAATATCAACCAAAATTGTCTGCATTCTGAAAGTGTCAAAGGCTGTGATGGGAACCTTGTCAATTGACTTGCTTTGGCACCAAGACAATGACAGCATGGTGGACACATATTTCACACCAAATATAAAAAAGTGTAAAAGTGCCTTGTTCCTCTGTCCTCTTTGACCCTCACTTCTGGTAATGGGCCCTGTGTGTTAAAAACTCTATTTTTTCTGTCCTGGAGTGATTTGGGCTCCATCTTTCTCCTCTTTGCTGAGTCTCCTCAGATGCATGGAGAGCATCACCATAGGATTTTTGCTGAAGTTCTTTGGGCACTGAAGGGCTGCAGGGAGGCAAGTCAGAGGGTAGTCTCAAAGGCTCAAATGTTTTCCTTTCAGAACCAATTATGGGGATTTTATCACTGATAATCATTGAAGTGTCCAGAGCCACATTTCTATAAGTGTTTGAAATTAATCTTTGATGTTCTGACATTATAGAGAGGAAATGCTTTGGGGTTATTGACTATCAGGTGAAAAATATTTACTGATACTCATGGGAAATTTAATGATCTTGCCTTTCCCTCTTGGGACTGAAACCAAGCATTAGCCTGTCTGACTTCCTCAGAACAGAAATGCTGGCTCCTGACACATTCAGATGGAGAATGTAGCTAGGAAGGTGGTTTTAAAATTAATCTTGGCAATATTTTGCCATGAGATGATCTTTATTGGCTGCTATAAAGTTACGGTGAAGGGAACTTGAATATCAGATATTGCTTTTTGTTCCTGAAACTGTCTTAGCTTTTACTGAGGACAGCTCTGTGGGAAATCAGGAGTGTGGCAGCTTCACCACTTGTTAACTAGAACGGAAACTCACGGGGAGAATGAATTGCAAGAGAAACATTTTTGAAAGCCCAAATACTGTTTTTTCAGCGTTCTGACCCCTTCCCCTGCTGAGCAGATTGACAGCAGAGATCCCAAGGTGCGCAATTTCCACTCAAGCAGGAGCCTCCTGAAGGTGTTAATCACTGACAGCGTTTGGTGTGGAACAAGGAGCTGTCTCCTCCCTGTTAATTGCCATTGATGTACGATGTTTCTCTTTCAAGCACTGAAATCCTTTAAAGACAAATGTTTGATTCCTGGTTTAAAGAAATGTTCCAGCCCAGCCATGGTCTGGGAGGCAGATGCAGATGCCTCAGTGCAGAAGGTGTGCCAAGGAATGCTCTGGAGTGCTTTATGTAGGAGTCAGGTAACCCTATTGCAGTGGCCCCACTCAGGGATGAGGTAGGGTGGATGTTTCTGCTGCTTTAAATGTTTGAACAGGAGCAGCAGAAACAGGGGTTTTACAGATCCATTGATTTTGCCATCAATCCATTCAGCCAAGTAAAATTTTTTGTGACTTAGACAATTAACTTCTGAAAGGGAAAAAAAAGAACGATGAAGAAGATACAGATGGGCACAACACAGGAGATGAGCATTGATTTTAGGGTATGGGGAGAAGCAGAAGAAGGCAATTTGTAGGAAGATGAGGGAAGCTCTCAGGGTGTCAACAGGCCCTTGAAAGGGATCCATCTGTCTGCAATTTCCTGCCTTCTCAGGTGGAAGGAGTGATTAACTTCCAGGAAGGGATATGAGGGATAAATGTAGAGTTTAGAGTCTTTGTAGAAGTTTGTGAAGCTATAAGTACCCTGTTGAGGAAGAGTTTCCCCTAGCAGAGAAACTGAGCTATGGTTGTTGGTAAGCTTTGAAAAGCTGATGTTGAGTTATTTCAATTGAAAGAAAACCCACTGTGGTCTGAAATGTTTTCTACCACTGAAGAACCAGTGCTGGGGGAGAAATGTGTTCTAACCAGGTAGGAAACCTTTCTGTTTGTGAAGTGGAGAATGACAGAAGACCTAGTAAAACTGGGGGAGGATAAGGCTGGAAAATTGTGTGCTGAGATATTGCTTGGAAAATACAGGGATGGGGCAGCAAATGGAAGATGCTGTTGGAGCAGAATAATGTGATTGTGTTAGAAAGCTAAGTTTTTGGGGTATAGCTTAGAGAAATGAAAGAGCAGGCAGGGGGAACTTAGGGAGATGGCAAGGTTTGTGCATTGGGATAATACAATTAGAATAATAGGTTTTAACAGTGGTTTAAGCTCCAGAACTGGCTAAAAAGACACTCTAGAAGGAAAAGAACATTTCACTCTTTTAGATGCAGATAGCTGAATTGATGCAAAGAGAAAAGCATGAGCTTTTTGAGAAAGAATAAGGTTTTTTTTTTTTCTATTGGGAATTTTGGACTTAGGTGATGTAGAAGCACTGGCTGGTAACAAAAGACACAGACAGAGGATAAGAGGTAGGATAAAAGTAAAAAAGCCTGATTATGTCTTGGTAAAAGAGCTTGGTGGAGGTGATAAGGGAACACACTGGCAGATATTAACATTGTTAGACAAAATTTTGTACTCAATGGGCAGAGATGCTCCTGGAGGGTGAGGTATAGATGAAAGAATTTACCTTTAGTTTTCCATGCTGTGACTTTCCCTGCATACACTGTACTATTTTTTCTCAGCATGTCTGAATGAGAGTCCCCTTTCTTAGCCACCACCTGTGGAGGTTTGACAGAAACCAGCCAGTCAGTTGTGTCTGATGAATCTGGCATAATTGTATTTCAAGGCTTAGAGTCAGAGCTGTATGCACACGAGGCCCTCTTCAGAGACGTGGGCAATTACACAAATTGGTGTGGAGACATTTTGCCAGAAGAGATGTATTTTGTTTACCTTCTTGAATTTGGCAGGAAATTGCCTTGCTACTTGGAGAGGTACAAGCTCTTACAGCAGGAGAGATGCTGTCTCTGGGCTCAGAAAGAAGTGAAATACTTGGAGACAACAAAAGTCTGTAGATGCAGCTTTTTTTTTTCAGAAGGATGATGTTGGGAAAGCCAAAAGCCTTTAGGCCCTCCTGTATCTTTTGTGATAAAAGTTAATATGGATAAGGGACCACTCTGTGCAGAGTGGGGAAATCCAGTAGTGCATTTTTTTCCTTTTGAGCCTTGGAAAGAGCTCTCCTGTGGCTGACAATGCAATCACAGCACAATGTTTCCAGCCTGGCTTGGGTTTGAGACTCAGAGGTGCACTGGGCTGTCACTGTTGAGCTAAGGAGGAGCAGTGTCATACCTACTCTTGGTTTGCAGAAGGTTACCTGAAGTACTTGTGGTTACCTTACCTCAGCTTATGCATTTTAAGTGGATTTTCTACTTCAGGATGAAGAGCTCTCAAGTGGACAGTTACTATAGGTGGGCTGATGTTTGCTACTCTTTAAATTGGGTTAGTGTGAGATGTTCCACTTAAAATCTTCAGATTTTTTTTCAGCTGAAGCTTTTGCATCCCTGCCCTGCAGAATCTTGCACAATGGCATTGCTTCTTTGTTGGGTTTTCTTCTTTTTTTTTTAAGCTGGTGTTGGCAGCTGGTGGCAAAGGAATGATTTAAAATAGGCTGATGTGTTATAAAAGGCATAAAGAGGCAGCCTCTAGCACCTCATATCCTGCACTTATCATCTCAAGGGAGCTGGTAGTCTCTGGGATGACCAAAAATTACAACAGCACTTATCAGTGGCTGACTCTTGGCTTCTTTCAGAGGTGATTTCTCCCATTCCAATTGATTTTTTTTTAATGTTCCTCCCCCTCCTTTCCCCCATTCATTCCAACTTTTTTAACTTGTGAAAGTGAAACACAGCTTGGCTTGCTTCTTGTGAAGATCTGCCAACACCCACATTAACCCACAAGTACCTTCTTTCTAGCCAGTATTTTGGCAGGAGACCTTCTGTCTTCATGGTGCATGGTTCCCTCTGTAGAGCAGAACTTGCTCTGCTGTTCAAAGTTGTACTTGAAAGATTTTCAAATGTGTGCCTTGAGGTCAAAAGGGCTTTTTGGATTTTCTGCACGATTTGCTGTGAGATATGAAAGGAAATCTGCCCTCAGAGCCACCACTCTTTGGCAGTTTCACCCAGGATGTGTTTGGCTCTCCCTGGTTATGAGTGAGATCCAGTCCTGGTGTGTGAGCAGTGCAGCAGTGAGGGTGGCCCTGCTCTTGGTGAATGATGGGAGGGCATCCCAGCTGCCCCTTGCCCTGCTGTAGATGCCACAGGACAAAGGATAACACCAACCTGTGTGTAAGGAAAGGCCAGGCAGAGCCTTCCCAGAAGGTGAAGGTGCTGGAGCTGTCACTCTAGCAAGGTTAAAGCATAGCAGCTGCATGGGATGGCATCTTCTGCTGCATTCCTGCTGAGATACCAGCTTTCCTTGTGATTCTCCTCAGGTTGGGTGCTGTCTTGCTCAAGACAGGGCTTGGAACTTGTCCTGCCTTTTAATCCACTTCAGCATCCCCCTAACTTTCTAAATTAATTGGAAGTGTTCACTTTGGAATAGAAAAACAATATTTTAAGGTATGTGGGAGAAGTGCTTTTTCTCAGCTCAGCCTTATCAGAAACAAAATGTTCCATCATTCCCATCCATTATGTAAAGGGGAAGCATGAGGAGAACAATGTGGAAATCTTGACAGGAATTTTCCAGTTGATGGTATCCATTGCCCCTAACAGTGTTTGCCCTGGTGTGTCGTTGAGCAGAATGTGGGTCTGTCCACACAGCCACAGCTACCTGCAACCTGCTTTTGACACCACTCCTCTTCCCTCACACAGAAGATAAATTGTTGGCAGGATGAAATATTTTTGCTAATTATAAAACATTAAATGATCCTCATCTGCCTTCTCCCCAATGAACAATGCAATTGAATTATCATTAGAGCTTGTACAGAACCTTTGATAACAATGGAGCCTTTTGTATTAAATTCAGGCTTAGTTTTCTTATTCCACAAAGTCCCATCACTGTGTTGATTGTACTTTGAAGTCATAGCAGGCTTCCCTCTCCTGCTATTCACCTAATTTATTTCAGCCCCAACACACAGCTCCTAAATTCTTGTTAAATTTGTTTCTGAACAAAAGGACTAAAACTCAGCGTGTCTTAAATGAAAGACATGAGGCAGTTATGCTTCCATTCATTTCCTCATATCTGTTTGCTGCATCTAGAGAGCTATTGTCATGTGTGCTCTACTGGGAAATAATAATACTAATAAAAAATAATAATTCTCCTAGGATTTGCTGTCAATAGAAACAATCTGTAGAGAACGTAAACCTAGAGAGTGAGTGATTAAAGTTTAACAGCAGAACTGAGAAATACTTTTTGAATGCAGAAAGAAGCTAAAGAGGACAGGAGCTGGAGGGATCTGCTTGGTGTCTGAAGGCAGTGTGAGTTCAAATGCTGCTGTGAAGGGTTATGTGAGAACTCTGCCTCCTCATGGCTCTCCTGTCTTTCTCCTCTTTCCCCAGGGAACCTTTTCTGGCTTGGGGGCCCGCAACAGTTGAAATTTTGTCTCTTCCTTAAGCAGGGCTGGAGGAGCAATTTAAGAGCTCAGAGAGAAGTTTGGGTGAACTCATTGTGAAAGGATTTATAAAGCTGCTTGCCTGTGACTCTGGGCACTGTGTGTGGATGATACTGAGTGTACAGCAGGTTGTTACTGCTGCCTTTATTCTTCCCAGATATCTGAGAAGAGATAATAGAACAGATTTAACTGGCTTCTAAGAATTGACCTTCCCCAAAGAAAAAAAAAATTAGAAGTCTTGTAGGCACCCAATTTGAGACAGATCAGAGTCAGCACTGTACTTTGCCTTGTAGGAATTGTGCTTGTCTGAATCAAGTGAGAAATTTTTTTTAACCTACATGAGTGAAAACCTACAGCATCCCAGGTTCAGCAAAGAAGCCTGGTTATTTAAATAGTTCTGTCTCTGTTGGTCTCCTCTCAGAGTGCAAAAGAGCTGGTAAAGTGGGATTAGTTTCCTTTCTCTGATAAAAGCAGATTAATTTTAACACTGGCTAAAATTGCACCCATTTTCTCTTGGTAAATGAACCATAAGACACACTGTCAAAAGAGAGCCTTCCATAATGACTGTGGTTAATATTTCAGAGCTTAAACTCAAGCATGAGAGAATCAGCAATATATGCTGTACATTAGCTTGATTTCTATTCACTTGCCGCTCAAGAGTATTCTTCTCTTCCCTCATGCTAATTTCAGAGTTCTGTAGAGCAAGGGATTTGCATCTGATTTTGCACTCAGGTATGGATGTATTTCTTATTGGCAAAGCTGCATTGTAGGCAGAAGTGAGGCAGGATAGTTCATGTGCTTGTGGTTCTAAGCTGAGGCTCAGTTACGTGCTCTCCTGCAGAGTTCCTGTGCTTAGCAGAGAATCCCTGTGCCTTGTAGCAGTTCAGTTCCTCGAATCGTAGAGTGAACATAGAAATCCTTTCCTTGCCTCTCATGGAATCCACAAGTTCTTGGGTTCTCCAGAGATTGTGATACCCTCTTAAAATCCAAAGTTAGGTGGGGAAGATCTCCTGGGGCTGTTGAGCTGTGCAAATCCAAATTGCTGTGTTATGAGGAGTACAATTTATACCAAGGCACTTGCCCTGTCTGGGTCTGCTGTTCTTCCTTTTTCCCCTTTGCTATATTTGTGCTCAGCACATTCATGTGGGGCAGTGAAGATTTGCAGCCTGTGAATCTCCAGACTTCTCCTTCCTGAGGTTTCAGGCAGAGGGGCGACTTTGGTCTCCCCTTTTGCTCCCTTGCTGTCTGTTTTCTGCAGAGGCTCTGGCCACGTTGTTGGGTGCTGTCTGGGAGTGCTGCTTCCCCTGCAGAGAGTGTGCTGGGCTGGATGCAGTTTTCATTTGCTTTGTGCTCCACAGGGATGTTTTCTGCCTGATTCCTGCTCTCACTTTTCCTGGAAGAAAACATTAAATTTCAGACCATGGCACTTCTGCTGTTAAAACCACATCCATGCCTGAGTCTCCCATTACTTTCTAGTCCTATTGCATAAACCAGTGCAGCCAAGTAAACTACATAGTGCTTAAAAATTACTTGACCCTGTCTTTCTTCCTTATCATCTGCTTCAGCACTGCTTGGGATCTGGAACATCTGAGTAGCCCTTTTGGCTGACAAAGCCAAAAGTGAGAAAATACAGCAGAAATGTTATGGTTTTAGGACAAACACTTGGGAATGTAGGTTGGGACAAATTATACAGAGAATGTAGGATAATGGTGTAGTCTAGGATGAGAAGCTGTAGGACAAATGCAACAGCTCTGGTGTGCTAATATAAAAAAAAAGATGGTTGTATGCAGCCAAGGTGATAGTTTTCCTAAGAGCTCTTGAAACAACTGAAATTTTTAGCATTGCAATTATTCTCAATAATTTCATATAATAATAATTTTAATTATTCTCAGTAATTTTATTCTACTTGCAAATTCTGTTTTCTCGCTTTTTATATTTTTTTGTGCTAATTACAGAAGTGAATTTTTTTCTTAATTACCCAATTCTCAAGCCCTGATGTAGATTTCTAACACTTTGAGGGATATTTAAGCAGATCTTTGTTTATGCATTTGGGGGAAAAACAAACAAGGAAATTCGGAAAGTGGTTTTAACATCAACAGTCCTTTGTGAAAACATGCTGTTGATTGATAACTGTAATGCTGAGCAACTGTTGTTTCTAGAACTTTGGTGTTGTGTTCATTCCAGAGGAGTGACAGAAGATGGAAGCTGCTATTCCCACTGTTTTGCCTTGATAAGCCAAGTTCACTTTTCCTCAAAAGCCTTTACCAGTTTCACACTTTTCATCCTTACTCACATGAGGAAAAGGGTGCTGCAAAGACTCAGGAAAGGTTTCAGGAACTTAACACTTACAGGGAAGAGATTAGAAAGCAGGAGTAGCACTGCTGGGGTGAGCCAGGATTCTCATTTATTATGGGAATCCCTAGGGGTCCTTCTGGGACTCTGTGCTTTGCTTTCTCTGCCCCATTTCACAACTTTCACTGCAGCATTGCCACGGAAGAAACTCACCTTTTTTATTTATGAATATCTGAGAGAGAAATTATTAGCACCATCTATTGGAGAAATGGAGATACTGGTTTCTTCACAGGTTTGAATATGCACTGAGAATGTGCCTAGGCAACCTGCTTGTCTTCTAACTTACAGCAGCCTGGAGTCTCTGCTTGGGAGATTGTGCCTTGTTTCAAAATGTACCTTAAAGAAATGCAGTGAACGATTTAAAAGAGGGCAAGCAGACAAAGATTCAAATGTCAGAATGGTACCTTGGCTGTGGCAGGTTCTGTCACATCAATAGGACAAGGGCAGTAGCTGAGAAACAATTTGCAGCTGAGGAGGTAGGCCTGTCTGGAGCCTAGAGTCAATCTGGGCTAGCATGTCTGAGAAATTTGGGTGAAGAATGGGATATTCGACCTTCTTGATCTTTTTAGGACGAGGAAGACTCCTATCACTTGAAGAAAAAGCAGAGGATGTACTGTTATTAGCAGAAGACTGGCTTCAAGGCACATCTCCAAGTTGGAGAGTATTCATGATGGGGTGTAGTTTCAGGACAAGCATGGTGTGATGACTGACTCCTGACCAGAGTAGTGTCCTCTGTCACGTGTTTCAGGTAATTTGCACATCTGGAGCCTACTGAACTCCTAACTTTCACTCTGCTGTATTATGGACCTCTCTCTGTTTCTCGAGTGCTCTTGCCTGTTGAATTTTTGTGCTGTTCCTGTAGCTTTGGTCTTCCCTGGCTCCTCCTCCAATAAATGAGAATCCTGGCTCACCCCAGCAGTGCTACTCCTGCTTTCTAATCTCTTCCCTGTAAGTGTTAAGTTCCTGAAACCTTTCCTGAGTCTTTGCAGCACCCTTTTCCTCATGTGAGTAAGGATGAAAAGTGTGAAACTGGTAAAGGCTTTTGAGGAAAAGTGAACTTGGCTTATCAAGGCAAAACAGTGGGAATAGCAGCTTCCATCTTCTGTCACTCCTCTGGAATGAACACAACACCAAAGTTCTAGAAACAACAGTTGCTCAGCATTACAGTTATCAATCAACAGCATGTTTTCACAAAGGACTGTTGATGGGAGCACCATGCTGGCAGGCCAAGGCTCAAATCCCACTGTTGCTAAGGAATGACACTGCAAGAACAGAGCAGGTAATGGTCTCTTAAATCAAAAAGATCTGATGTGTGCTGCTGTGAGAAACATGTAGCCCTGCACTGATAGACCAAGATCTGGCACACTGCTGCTTCTAAATTGTTTGCCCTACCATATTTGTTGGAGAGTACTTTAAGTCTCTGACGTCTCTGTTGAGAAATGTTTCCTTAATTCTCAGTGTAATTATATTAAGATCTTGTTTATCCATTTGCTGTTCTCACAGCACAATCTTTTAATTTTCACTCCGTGGTATTTGCACAGTAGAAACAAAAGCCCCATTGTTTTATATCCTCTGTTCTGCTTGGTAAACAAGCAAAGGTCTTTTATATCACGTTCACATGATTAAAGCTAATAATGTTGATGTTTTTAAGAAGCTGTGGTCTAGCAGGTAACTCAGTAAAAATTTAGCTTTCAAAGACTTGGACAATTATTATTTCTGACTCTCTGGATAGCTGTTGGAGAGACCTCAGTACTTGCTATCAAAAATTCCTATTTCACTAGCTTGTTCTATCAGTGCTAGCTAGATATAAGATAGCTAGATTTCAGATAATTAAGACCCTAAAATTCAATTACTTAGCTAGATGAATGCCATTCTGAGCGTATGGGAGGGTTAAATACAAGAGAAGGAGAAAGAGAGCTGTGAAAGGGTTGTTACACCTCGGGAGGTGGTGTAAGCTGGGCAGTTTCAGCCTTGATCCCATTGGCCACAGGGAATTGCAGTGCTCCTGAAATGCAAACTGCAGAATTGCTTATGCAGTGGCAACCTCCGAGCTCCTTCGCTCCAGTTTTCAGTGATCCTAGTGACAGGTTTCCCTGCATGCTTCCCTTGAGAGCTGTGTGCTTGGTCTAATTGATTGACCCATTAGCAAAGCAAATTTCTCTTGCTATTCAGCCAGAATTTTCCTTCTGCTTAATTTCAGCCCATCACTCTTAGTTATGCCCCTGCAAAACCTGCCTGAACTGCTTTTGCCACACTATAGCTTTATTGATCCTGGTTCTATGTAAGTAATTCTTAACTGACTGAACTTATTATTGGCAGTAGCAGGGCAGTGGAAGCACTGGTGAGAGCCTATTTTCTTATCTGTGAGGCTGGAAGAGAGGATGCAGGGAAGGAGTTTGGTGGTGTTCACTGAACTTTCTGAATGGCTGCCTGGAGTGGTGAAAAATGGTTTCTGAGTTTTCCCCAAGTTTTCAAGTATTTGAGTTTGCACATCTGTGTGTATGTGATATGTGTGGATATCCAGGCCACTGGATGTCACAGCAGGCAGTCCTGAAATCAGGAATTAACTCATGGGTGTTTGGCCTCTGGGAGGTTTTTCAAGGGTAATTTTTGTATTCCAGTCAAGCAATGTGTGAATGTGTGTTGTGGGGACAGGAGATGGATGATGTCCGAGGGAAATTCTTTACTGAAAGTGTTTGGCTGAAGAAACCTGTTGTGTGATAGGCATCATGAGAGCTGACTCCCAAACTCATATCCTATGAACCTTCCATTTCTATGTCTCTTCTAGGTTATACACTCCAGAAGCATTGAGCATGCTAAAATAGCCACAAATTGAAGGGGATAATCACCCTTGTGACTTGCTCACACCCTGTTTAGAGCTACCTAGATAGATAGGTGTCTCAACACGAGCTTTGTGCTGTTGAGTTTATTCTGTCTCTAGGGTGTTTCTCATATGAGTGGTCAAGCAGGAAAATTCTCCTTGATTCTCAAATTTCCATGCCCTCACCCTTTCTGTGCCCTGCTTTACTCCTGGATGCAGCAAGATCTCTTTCCCAGGGGTACTGGAGTGGAAAGGGGGAGAATGGTATCTCTTTTGTTGGGATTTAATTTGAAGACCATTTGCAAGAGATTTTGGGCAGCCTGCTCATGCTGTTGTGGAAGCTGTTGGTATGTGCTTCTCTGAGCTTACTCATCAACAGGATAGTTAGAGGGGCACTATTAATAAGAATTTTAAAGCCACTGATTGTTTCCTGTATAGGGGAAAGTAGAGGCATGTGTGGGGCAGCAGGTGGTGGGAACACAGCCAGGATGTGGATAAAAAGCAAGTGCTCAACTGTACTGGTCCTGCTCCCATAGAGTTGAACACAAGGACAAAACTGTAGTTACCAAGCCTTAGGCACTACACAGTATTTACAAGCTGAGGTATCAAGCTCCTTGTTTTAGGCTACTGGGCCCCTGTTAGTGCAAGAAGAGCTAGGCACAGGAAATTGCTGCAGCCTGCTGCTGAGATGCCAGCGGACACTGAGCCTCCCACGTTCTGCCGTGTGTTCCTGGAGGCTGGTTCTGCAAAAGGGATTAATACATGGGAGCTGTGCACCTTTCTGCTGTGGCTGCAGAAGCAAAGCCAAGCCAATTATTTGCCCATCAGAGCTGGGTTACGGTGTTCCTCCTCCCATCTTCTCTGTCCACTCTCTTGTTTTTGTATTGTTTTGCTGAGAGTGTAAAAGCAGAGATGATTAATTGCCTTGCTGACCTGATTCTGTCGCTACACGGGATCTGCTTATATCAAAATGCTCAAGCCCAAATGACTAGAGTATGCCAAAGTTGGGTGATTAAAGAATTATAAAATACTTTCTGAACGTCCCATTCTCAACTCATTGTAACTTTGGACAGAAGCCCAGACAAGAGGGGGAGAGAAGGGTGAAAAGTAAATAATAAAAAGATAAAAAATAAAAATAGTAAATTCAGTGAGAGAGACTTCTGCCATATTTTGCTCTCATTTTATTGAGAAGATTGATAACAAACATTAGTGAGGCAAAATTACAGTGATTTGTATAGATTCCCAGGTGAACAAGTTTAACATTAATAAAATATTATAGCCTTTTCTATCACGGAACTGTTGTACTGATCATAAAATGAAAGGGCTTTATATATATATATATGTATATATATATATATATATATAGGCAGGGGAGTGTGTGTGCTCTTACAGCATGGATGGAGGCATCTCATTTTCAACTAATAGACTAAAATCTGTGCTGGGCTGGAATAGTGAAATGTTTAACTCTGCTAATGCTATGGATGATTACAGCTCTGGGAGAGGATGCACCTGGCAAACTCTTACTTCAGATGGCAAAGCAAACCCAGTGGATCTTGCTGAAATGCCCCCTAAGCCACCAGTGCCTTAAAGCCATCTCAGGTGCCCTGTTAGTTGCTGTTGGGGTTGGCAGCAAGCTGAGCACCCTGCGGCTCTCGTAGGTGTGAGTGTGGCACAGCACATCGGGGATGACAGTTTAAGTGCTTTCTCCCTGCTGCTCTAGAGTTTGTGGCAGGAGCTGAGCAATTCTGAAAGACATCTAAATAGAAATAAACACTTCAGGATGAGCATGTTTTATGTGGTGTTTTTGAGATAAGTGGTTTTGGAGTTTCTGTATTGCTTTGCTTTATTTTATTACAGAGGATGCTGAGGGATAGGCTGGGTAGCACTGCCTGGTGCTAGCTTCTCACCAGCAGTCACTGGTTTCAGTGGTGGTGGAGGAAGGAGCTGATGTTCCCTCCCAATCCTGGGGCATTTTTCTGGTGATTGCTCTAGCTTACAACAAATACCTCCTGGTTTTGTGGGCCTAAAATGGTAGGGAAATTGGAGATTAATTTCACCATGATGCAATACCATCACCTGCCATTCTGAGGTGAATCTACTTCCATGCCTTCCTGTGTCTCCTTACATATACTAAGTTGAGGAGATTAACTTACTACCAAGGTAAAAGAAGACACAAATTTGTGGTGATAATACTTATACAATAAATTCCTATTTGCTTCATGTTTCACTTTTCAATGTGATAAACTAATGTGGCATAGTGGACATCTGCTTTCCTTTAGACCATGCAGAGCTGATGAATTGTTGTTTTAATTATTTCTAGGGTTTTAGAGAAGATGGAATTATTTTTTTCTTCAGTGTAAAATATTTCAAATGCTAATGTTCTTTGGCAGTGAAGATAACATCTACTGCAAAAATGTGTTTGCTTTTTCAGCATTGTTTGTTATAGCCAAATAAAATGAAGGAAATAGTGTTTAACTGTTTTTTTCATTTCACAAGACTAAAACTCCTGGTTACAATAGGCTCTCCACCTATGCTTTAAATGTTGTTTGAAATGAAGTGTAAATAAACCTTATTTTTACAAACAAGGTCAAAGCAAAACTCAGTATCAAAAGCAAATCAAAATTCAATCCAGAAATTTTGCTATTTTCAGAGAGGATTCTTTTTTCTCTGATGTGTTTTCTTGCAAAAGAAAGCCATAGGTTTTCTGAACAACTCTTTTTACTAATAACAAAGGAGTTATCAGAAAGATAACTTGTCTCTTCAACTAGACTTTATAGCTCACTGTGTTCTCTTATGCTGTGAATTCACTTTAATATACGGGTGCATTTTGTCATGTAACAGAGAAGGTCAGCTGAGAAAGGACATTGGAGGATTGTGTGTATTGCAGCTTTTCCTGAGCATGAGCTGTGGGTTACAGTGTTTGCAGAGTGGGAAGGGATGTTCTGTCCTGCCCATGCCCAGGGTTGGACAGGATCTAAGAAACTACTGAAGAAACTACTGCTACTCCTCCGTAGCAGGAGAAAATCTACATGACATTCGGATTGAAAACAATCTGAATGACACCTTTCAGGTTTTTTTATCTACCAGGTCATTTATGATGAAGTGATTGTGGTTTTCAGATGCCTGTATGCTGGGGAGCTGATCCATCTTGAATAGAATTGGGGCACCTGCTTGGGTTCATAGTTTACTAACCCTGATGAGCAGCCTTTAACCAATTGCTCCACTGGTGTCTATCTGCAGTGCCAGTTCTTTGAGGCAGCAGTGTCCATGGGATGAGTAGGTTTCTGTCAGAGCCTCTGAGTCAGTGTTCTGCATGCCCTGCTGATCAGTAGGTAAAGATGCAGAACATGTAATTCTTTGATTTGGTGAGTCTTTGCTTTCCTCCCAAGGAAGGCATAACAGCTTCATGTACCCTTAGTCTGGCATACCAGTCTCCAGGAATCAGCAGCTGGATACCGCTGCTTTAGATGCCGCTGTTAGACATCTGTCATTCCCAGTTTTAAGACCACTATCTGTGTACTTTCTTTAAGAAGAGGGGCTGTGGGGGGAGATGAGCTCTGTAAAGTCGTAATTTCCCCCTAGAAGTAAAGATGATTGTTTCTGCATAGCCTGTGTTGTTATTTAGGCAGTTTTAGAACAGCTGTGCTAAAAGTGAAGCAATGGGTTGTCACTTCTAAACTGCTGGTGCTGTAAAGACAAGGACAGAAAAGAATGGCAGATGTTTATCTCCATGTTTATACCAAGTTTTAGTGCATCAATCACTCAGTGCTATCTAAGACTTGTTGAGGAGAGATAATAAGATTTATTGGTGGCTGTTGGGATAACCCACATAGTGCATAAATATGTTAGTAAAACTCCAGGGAGTCTTGATCTATCAAAATGAAATAGGCAGGGAGGAGCATGGGCCTCCCAGCTATGGAGCAGCTGAGCTCTTGGTGGGAGGTCAGTTCTTCACAATCAACATGAATCGCACAAAGCTTCTGATGGTTTTTTGTCCTTTGTTTTGGTTGTTTATTTATTTTGCCTCACAACATTCAGTGAAAGATTGAGAAATGGAAATCAGGAGAGCAGACAGTTGCAGTGGAGAAGGAGTAAAGGCAAGGAATAAGATGTTTTTCCATCCTCCTGCATGAAGTCATCAGTGTGACCATGATGGTTGGACTTGCCACAGGCTGCTTGGTTGTGACACAGAAAATACTCAAATGAAGAACTGTATTAATTAATGAGCAGTTAAATTAGAAGAAAAAAATGTGACTTTGATTATTTATTACTCTAATGCTTACTCCTGCCCTCCAGTACGCATGGGGTACCTGCCCTAGTGCCAGCTACACTGAAATGGGAAAAAGGCGTCAATGGAATAGCTTCCCCTCCTGCTGTGTGGGTACAAATGCATGCATGCCACATGTTCAGGCAAAGGAAACTGCACCCCAGAAATCCATGAGTTAAGCCACCAGTCTGCATGTACAGTTCTGAGAGAAACCCCTGGGGTTTTGTATTTGTGCTCACACATTTGAATGTGGACACCCTGAATGGGAGAGAGCTCAGGGCATCTCCATTACGATCTCCTACTCAATGCAAGGATAGTTTGAGGTCTAGTCAGATGGATAAGAGCTATTTGAGCTATTCCCTCTTGGATCACTTCCTCAGATGGAGGCTGTGTGCCCTCTCTGGCAGCCTGTCCCATTCCTGACTTTCTCAGGGGAAATGTTTTCACTTGCATCCACGCTGAGGCCCTTGTGGTTCAACTTGCACCTGTTCTCTCATTCCCCACTGTGACAAGCCTGCCTCTTCTTGATGGGCTCCTGTTGGCAGCTCTGGAGCCCCTCAAAGCCATCTCCTCCTGGGGCTGAGCAGAGACTGCTGGTGCTGGCTTTCTTCAGAGGTGTTCCCCCCTGTCCCCACTGCTGCCCTGAGCCAGCTCCACTTTATTCAAGGCTCTCTGCACTGGGAGTGCAGAAAACTGTAGATGATGTCTAACAAGTGCTGAGGAGAGGGAATAATCCCTTCTCTCGATCACTGTTTGGGCTCATGTTCCTGCTCCCTTTGTTGCCAGGGTGCAGGGCTGGCTTGTGCTCTGCTCGCTGCCTGCCAGGACCCCTGTGCTCCTCAGAGAGCTGCTCCCTGCCAGGCAGACCCCTGCCCCTGATGAGAATTTTGGTTTTTGTTACAAGAAGCAGAACATAAGCAGGGAATAGCTCCTGCGCTTGCCTGTGCTACACTTGTTGGAAGATGAGTTTGCCTTCAGGCGTCCTGATGAAGATGATGATTTTCTCTGAGCACTTAGCAGCTTGCCATTGTTTGAAGTATAAGCATGGTTTAATAAAAACCAAAAAACACTCCTTAAAACATTTTATTCAGGGCTATTAAGCTCTAAGTAAGTTCCCATCTAGGGAGTTTTCTATTTACCCCTTTTCCTCCCCTTGAACAGGATGCCTTTTAGATCATGTTTGATAATCCAGGAGATGTCTCTGTTCTAAACAGCAGCTGCACAATGTGGTTGTGTGTTTCCTTCAGCATAAGAAGAAATTCTCCTTTGCATCCACCAGTTACTGACATTGCTTGGAAGTAACAAAGTGTGTGCTTCTTTCCTTTTATCAGTGAGACTTTTACAGTCTTGGAGAAGTTACAAAACAATCTTCCATTTAACTTCTGAATGATTGAGCTAGATAAGGATTAGCTGCAGAGAAATCAGCATTCCTTAAGTTTAATTGAACTGGTGTGTCAGACTGAACAAATTTCACTTCAGAAATGTTTAAGTGTCATGGGTGTGTTAACTAGTGCTTATCCAACTGGGGGTTTATTACTTTGCAATTAAACGTTAGTAATGCTTTAATTAAAATAAATAACCATACAAAGCTGAGAATGAGTTTAATGTGTTTTGGGGTTTTTTTAACACTGGCACACTGCTGTTGCCGTGGTGCATCATTAGTGATGGGCTTTTCCCATCAGAAGAGTCCTGCAGACTGTCACAGGACCAGATAATGAATCTGTTGTGCTTTATCTTTGGGTGAGTGGGAAAATCTCTAGCTCCAGGTCTGTGTGCAGGGTGGGAGCCCAGCAGTTAATTTCTCTGTGGGATGTAGGGGCTGTATGGCCTCACAGAGCACAAGTATGTAAATAGCTCAACAAGAGCCTGTTTTCTGCTGGCAGTCATCCCATAGTTACCTGGTCCAACTGTGGATGATTCTGTTTTTAGTGACAAATTTATGCGGCCTAATAGAATCAAAATATATTTCTCCACTTGTGTTTTTTGTTCTGTTTAATCTTTATAATTCGTCATTCTCAAATATTTACTCCATACACACAGACTCTTTCTTCTCTTTGATTTAATCCCTTTGCTATTTGTATCCCATGCTGTTTTATTTGCTGAAATCATATTTAGCTATAATGATGTTACAATGGTAGTGTTTTAATGAATGATAGATTTCATAGCTGGAGTTTGTCATTCCATGGCTCTGATTTCTCATGGGAACTGAAATTATTTCATGCAAGATATTTCTGATTTCTTTAGTCACCAAAATCCAGCTCTCCAGCTGCTGTAAGAAGCAGATTGTGATGAACGTTTAACATGTTTTATAGCAATGGGAGATGTAAAGTCAGGAATGTAAGGATCTGTTTTATTTTTTCATACTCTTATATTTTAATTTTTGGTCTCAGAGGGGCTATCTGCCTACCTCTAGCCAGCTGGGAAGCAGTGCTCTGGCTTTGGGTAAATCTCAGCTTTGAGTGCTTTGGCCCTCAAGAAAATCCCAAGGTTAAAAGCTGGGGAATAAAATCCCAACCCTCAATTTGGCAGTAAACAGACCTGATATGATGGAATTACTTAAAGCAAAAATTGAATCTTAATTATTATTGATAGCTGATGGAAACATGGACAAGCTTTTCTTACCACTGTCCTGGGCCTCTGCCGGAGGAGCTCCATCTGCTCTGAGTTTTGGGAGTGCATCCAAGGCCAGGCTGGCAGCCCATGGGCACAGGGAGTGGGGAAGTTTCCAGAGCCGGTGTCCAGGATGGCTGTAGGGGAATAGAATATAAGAAAATATAGTATAGAAAGTAATCTTTCCCCTAAGGAGTTGCAGCTGGGCCAATTATCAAAGATTAGAAACAGGCCTGCCTTTACCAGGCCACAGATATAACCAATGAGAAGATGATGCTATAAAAGAGTGGGTTTGGCTGGTTGAGAGGGGAGCTGGAGTCAGTTGGCTGCTTTGTGAAGAAGAGTCAGTGCTCTGAGGAGTTGCCCACAAGAAATACCAAGCAGGTATGAAACTTTTGTGGTAAAGAGACAACATATGGGACCCCTGCAATAAGATGGCAACACCAGGCAGAGGTTTCACAGGCTCAGGTGGGAGCTGCTTGTTGCTGAGCATTCACAGCTGCTGTAAGGCCTCTCCTAGACATGGCTTTGGTTCTTTGTGCTAAATCAGAGCAGAGGTACAGCTGAGCAAATCTGCTGAGAGCCGTGGCAGTCTTTAGGCTGGGCTGAGTGGGAAGAGGCTCAGGAGAAGTCAGGATTTGCAGTTCATGGCAGTGTTCTGGCCTCCTGTGCAGGAGGGCCTGCCTGGGTCTTGTGTTGTGGGGACTGCTGCAAAGACCTGCAAATGTGAATCATGTTGAGTGCCTTTATTAGGTGGAGAAAAAGACCAGAAAGGCAGGACTCATGGGTTCCTGTGTGGTCAGAGGGAACTCAATTAACTGCTCTGTGCTTCAGTGCAAGCCATTGGTAACATAAGCATCATGACACCTGCCTCTGAGGGCCATTTGCTTAATTAAATTGCTGAGATCTTCAAATAAGAGATGCTTTAAGTAAGTAGTTCTGTGTGGGGTAGAAGTAATGGAGCTTGGTTTCCAATGGCTTTGTCTTGTGGTTCATTGCCAGCTCTGATTGAAACTTTCCCCTGGGCCAGGACTTCATCAGGTTGGGGTTTTTCTTTCTTTTTTTTTTTTTTTCTAATTCACTCTCCAGGCTTCACAGGTGTTCAGTGAGATGTAATCCTGGCCTTTCCTGTAGAATGGGCATTTCTTGGATGTCTCTTTTCTGCCCACCTGCCTGGCTTGTTTCTAGGTTTTTCTGTGTCACAGCAGATGTAAACCTTGGTCCAGGTCAGCCAGGAGTTTCAGGCAGTGCAGCAGGAGGTGAGGCGTGCAGACACATCATCCTGCAGCACACAGGGCAGCTTGCAAGAGCCTGGCTTGCTCTGGAAATTGTGTAGAAACCAGAGCATGAGAGTGTGAACCTGAGAAATGGTGGAGGAACTGAAGAAGGAAGTGGGGTTCAAGTGTTTTACTTGGGCATTGTAGAAAGAGGAGTTATGGTCAGTGCTCCTAAATCACTTGGACCCTTTGCTTACCTGCTCCAGTGTGATGCTATCCTAAGGATGTCCACATCCCTTTCTTCTTTTTAATTGTTTCTTTTGCATCTGGGCATGTAGGGAAAGTGTGGTTTAGGGATTTTCCCCAGTGCTTAAGGCCAAGGAGAGCCTGTCAAAACCAGTTAGCTGATCCCCAGTCTCCTGTGTTGATAGCTCTGTGGCAGCTCCCCTTGCTGTAATTCATTCCTGCTGACAGGCTGTCCAGTTGGGGAGAATTTTTTAGGGTTTTTCAGCTGTTGCAGTTTTTGTGCACCCTGCCTTCTTGGTCTCCCACAAACAGACCAGAGATAAGGCAGGTGCACCTTGGCACCCCACTTTGAATTAGACTGGTGAATACATTTTAAGTTTAGGAGAGAGGTGGGGGATTGCTCATGACAAAGAAGGGTGCCAGAAGAAAGGGTTGATTTTGGGGTTCAGGGAATGGGGCACGCAGCTGGTGACCTCTGTTTGAATGTGGATGTGTGTGAATATATGTAATACATCTCTACCTCCTAGGCAGTGCTCCTGCTGGGGCTGTAACCGAGTCAGCTCGGGAGTTCACACTTTCTCCCTGTTATTCTGGGCAAAGTACAGAGAGAAACTTCTCTGAGCTGCCCTTTGCTTCCTTGGGTTCTGCTTGGCTGGAGCTGGGAATGAAGTGGCAGAATGGAGGGTGTAAATGCAGAGAAACATCACTCGCTAGCGGGTGGAGGAATCTGTGGGTGCAGGAATTGCACTGCAGACAAAGTCAGGCTCTTGGGCCTGCAGCTGCACAGAAAATGAGCAGTGAATAGGCACTTAATTGGAAGCTAAAGTAGCTGTTTACTGACAGTGTAGTCTTGCCTCTTCTCCTCTGTTTAATTTGTGTGAGATCACTCAAAATCAGTGTCTTTGACCCAACTTGTTTCCAGTATTTATTTGTTTTCCCTTTTCTAGCTGAATTTATATGCCAAGCTTTTTATCCTTTCTTCGTCTTTTCCTTTTTTTTTTTTTTTTTTTTTGTGAAGCCAGCATGTTGTATTGTTGATCCTCACTGTTAAAGTGCTGCTATGCATCAGTTGAAAAACTGATTCTTTCACTGAGCCAGTTAAATTCTGCTGATCTTCACTCAGCAAGTAATTGGAACTTTGGAGAATAGGGATGCAAGAAGGACTCCTTGGATAAAGAAGGGTTTAGGGGTCTAGGAAAAAGGAGTTTTAAGATTCTTTTGGGATGCATAGAGTAAACGTTGAGTCAGGGAAAGAGGTAAATATTTGTGGGTTCTCATTGATTGAATGAGGCTGTTTAAGTCTGGCTTAAATTCTTTGCAGGGCTGAGGGATTCATTCCTTGAAAGAATAATGTGGTTAATAATAATGCTCCTACTGGGCGAGTTGCTGACTGGTAGTTTGTACCTGCTCAGCTTTTTCTGTTCAAATACACTGTCTTATGAATATGTACTGTCAATACTTTAATTTAGAAAATCACATTTTCAAAAGTGTAGAACAGTAAAGCATTTTACTGAGAAGATTAGGTTTTCTCATGTGGGAGATTATAGAAAATAGCACAATAACACTT
Source organism: Ammospiza caudacuta (assembly GCF_027887145.1). Lineage (NCBI taxonomy): Eukaryota > Metazoa > Chordata > Aves > Passeriformes > Passerellidae > Ammospiza > Ammospiza caudacuta. The sequence goes on along the minus strand of NC_080601.1, from coordinate 28,532,323 downwards.
CAGTATCCTGATGTTGTAGCTGCTGATGGTCTGTGACTCTAAGAGCTCCCTATAAGCTAATGTAAAATGTGGTTACCAAGCACAATCCCTGGCAGTTGGTTGGTTTGGGGATGCAGTAGTGACAATATTCTAAACAAAGCCAGATAGAAGCTGCTTGAGATTAGTTGTCATTAGAGCTGGCTGGCATTGTTTTAGTTAATATTAAAATAAATAGGAGTATATGAAAACAAAAACATTTGGGTTGTTTTTTTTTTTTTTTTTCCAAAGGGTTTAAAAAACTTGGGGAGAACTGCAGTGGAATACAGCTCTCTTGCTGCTTACTTAGGTGCTTCATGCCCCATTCCCAATCTTTTTACAGACAGAAATGTGAGGCCAGGAACAGCTTTCCAGCCCAGTTGCCAGAAATGGAGGCAGTCAGGGCCATCTCCACAGAGATCCATGAGTACACTTAAAAGTAAAGGAGGTTGTATAGCTGAGAAGGAGAAATTGGGACATTCTGCTTCCATCAATCTGCTTGGATGTCACTTGTCAGATTCAGTAGGCAGGTATTGGTTTGATTTTTTTTTTTTTTTTTTTTTTTTTTACCTCCCCTCTCCACTGGTACAAAATCCCTTTTAGATGCAGAAGGGAGAGAAGAAAGAGGATCTGAAAATAATCTATAGAAAATTCATTTTAAGAATCTTTCTACCTGCAAATTATTCTGACAAAAATTTCCCAGTTAGTCATTTTCTTCAAATATTTGAAGAGCAGTCAATCACAAAAAGTGTCTTATGAAAGGATTTGGCTTTATTATATTTAATGAAGCTGAAAGTACACTACTTAATATCTGGGCACCGTGCTAATGAACACTTAGAAATGCCAGAAGCACAAACAGGCATTGGTATTTCTATTGAAGAAGTGTCCAGGACTTAGCACAAGGGCCAGTGTGGGAGGTGCTGGACAAGGGATTTTACTTGGAAGGTGCACCTGAGTAAAGCTATGAAGGGAAGTGAATCGGGAGCTAATGTGGGCAGGATGATCAAGATGTGCTGGGAGCATGGACCTGGCTGGTGAGCCTCAGGAATCCTGAGTGATGCAGGGTAAAATCCCAAGATAAATGGAGAGGTGAGGCAGTGTTAAAATGCTCACAAAATCGGTGGAAACCTGACAGTAAACCAAGACAGAGATGGGCTATTTAGAGTAGTTCTAAAAGTGGATCCAGGGATGTTTATGGCAGCAATTTCATTGCTTGGAAACACTGGTTTTTAATACCTTAGCTTTGTGTAATATATGCAGTTATGTCTCCAGGGAATTAAAGCAGCAAGAATTATTTGAATTGTCTGCATATATTTGTATTGTTGTTCAGAAGCTGAATCTCCTTTTGTTTGTGTTTCCATTAGTTTCCTGGATTGAAGCTGCACATGGAAAATGCTTCAAACCATTTAAGGGGCAGGATTTTATTTGGTTAGGAGTATTTTGCAAGTGGTTATTAAATCCCTTTGCAGTCTTAGAGCTGAGCCTCCCTTTGGCTCTGCAGGCTGAGCAGCTGGATTGGAGAGTGCCAGGCTGCCCATCAGTGTGGCCCATCAGATGTTCACCCACAGAGATGGTCCTTGCAAGGAGGGCAGAAGGAAAAGCAGTTTCAGGAAGCATTGTATTGGACCATCAGGGCAGGATGCAGTACCTCACACTGTGGGGAACTCTGCTGGGAGGAGGCTGTGGGAAACATCACTGGGTAGGAAATGCTGCATCATCTGTGCCTCTCTTTGGGAAGCCATGCAAGGTTAATAGGAGTGCTGACCAGCCCTAGCCTAAGAACCACAATTTGCTGGTTTGGCTTGAAAATCTGCCCATATCTTCTTCAGTTCCAGTTCTTCCAAATGAAAACTTGCTTGTTCAAAATAAACCTTCAAATTGTAGGTTCTAAGCTGCTACAAATTCTCCCTTTACTGATGTAGGGTCTGGCTTGGCTCTGGTGGGTTTGACCTTAGTTTTGGATTCTATTCACACATGTGCAGCATTAACGGCTTCAATCAATGGAGTAGCTAGAGCAAAGGTTACCATTTCAGCTGCCTTGCAAATTCCATATCCAAAGCATGAAATGTGGTGCTACAGCAGCTTTTGTGCATGGTTGAATTTTTCACCTGGAAAACACAGCTTACTTCACAAAGTGTTATCAACAAAACAGCTGCTTGGAAAATTGGCCTTTAAGTACCACCTACTGAGTGTGACAAGGGACATCTGGGTCCTGTCTGCCATATCTGCACTTCTCCTGCAAAAAATGGGGCCTCAGCTGGCTGCAGGTGAGCTGCTGTCGTCCTTTTAGAGGGAGTTGTGGCTGTGTTCCCACTGTACAGACAATTCCTGCTCTGACGATCTCCACTGGTACAGCTGCTCACAAAGAACCACCAGAATAAAGTTTGGAGCTGAAGGGATATCTGCCCCAGATCTGTGCAGGAGACAAAGGGAATGCCATGGGGACATGTCCAGGGGGCATTCAGAAGAGGGAAGAGGATATTTGGGCAGAGGTCTGCAAGAATGAGGAAAATGGGTGAAATCTCAAATAAAATGAGGGATAGAAACCATGGAATTTCTATGGATTAATAAAAGATAGTTTGTGCTGTACTTCAAGGATTTGCTTTGAACTCCTTGGGGGGAGCCAGAGCAGACAACTGGAACAGTTCCTTTAGGTGATAAAAATCCACAGACCAGACAATGTGTCTCAGAGGGGTTATATCCAGCTGAGATCAAGAGCAGTGCAGTGTGGGGCGAGTGGTGCACCCAGCTTACCAGCAGAGATGGGAACAGTCCCTTCCTCCCTGGATCTCTCATTCTGCACACAGTCCAGACAATTGTTTGAATTCACCACTTCACTGAATGCTCTTCCTGAACTTTGGCAAAACAAAGGTAAAAATAAAAAAAAGGTCTATTTTGCCATTTAAAAAGAAAATAACAATCATGCTTCTGAGTGTCTTCACATTTATTTTCCAAAATACCAGTGGCCTGTCTGTTTGAAAAGAGAATGACCCCCTCCCCCCCCCCCCCCCCCCCATTTTCTTCTTTTTTAAAGGCAAACCAAATGCAGTGCAATACAATCCAGGAGCTGTTCACAGTAAGGAAAGGCAGCTCAGCATGAGGTGCTGAATAACACTAAAACTGCAAATAAGTGAACTGACAACAGTAAACCCAGAGAATGCATTGCACGTTGGACTGTCATACTGGAGAAGGAATGATTATGTGGGGAAATGTGCAAAAAAGATATTTGTGCCTATTGCAGGAGTGCCACTCACGTCTGCTCAATATTGGAACTGGAGGGAACTAAGTACAGTGATGAAGGGACCCTGAATGGATATTTGACAAATCAATTTTAAACTCTGTTTTGTTCTTCTAGTATGTGTGAAAAGCACTAACTTTCCAAAGGAAAAATCTAGTGCTTAATAAAAGAATCCAAGAAAATAAAGGAGGGGGAAAGCCCCAAAACATAACTATGAATAAATGTCGTCAATATTCTACTTTCTTAACATTTTTTTTGAACTAAAAAGACCACCAATATGTCCTGTGATATTTGTTCTTGTGCTTAATGTCCCTTTATTTTGCCATCCCCCAATGGGGAATGGCAAAATAAAGGGACATTAAGCACAAGATTGGTCCTTCATTAGTTTAAGAGGGTGAAGGAAACATTGCTGAATCTGCTTTTCAATTGAAACTCCGTTTTGAAATACAACAGAAAGTTCCTCAAACTTCTATTAAAAATATAGACCCAGCGCAGGCAAGTTCCTGAAATTCATCACTGGAATTGCATGCCAAGTTCTTGGTGGAACAGCTAAATTACCTTTAGTTACAGTAAAGTTTTTTTCATATTTAATTAAATATAAATGGAAGGTCTTTCTTTTGTAATTATTCCTGGGGAAAATTATTTTAGAGTAGATACATTTAATAAAAAGTTTCTAAGGAGTTCAGTCTTGGCAGAGATAGGAGGTACGGGAGCAAAGTGGGACAAAAAGTAATTTTATCACTTGATAATAAAAAATTGTGTCTGATTTTTAGAGTTAAGCTTACTTGTTACTATCTGCTGCTGAACTTAGTCATGCTGAATGAAATATTCAGACAAAGGTCTTGGAAGCTTCTTTGTAAATTCTACTACACAACTTTCTAGTTGGTATCACTGTGCAGTTATGTGCTGAAGTAAAAGTTTACCTTGTAAGAGAAGTTTTGTGCTAAAATCAGTGGGAATTGGGAATTCTTCTTTAACTTAGCTTCTGTATGTTGACGTTTCATCGGCAGTACACTTGCTGCAGTGTTGATAGTGCTGACTTGGCCATGGCTTGACTTGTCTGTGAGAAGGGCAAGGTGAGAATCAAATCTAGCACAGTTTGTTTTCTTGTCTTGTGCTGACATCTTGCTCTTTCATGGGCTAAAAAGTTTTATTGATCATCAGGTTCTGTACTAGGCCAAGTTGTATATTTAAGCTGCTGTCTTCCTCTGCTGTCCATCTGCTTTTGAGTTTCAGTCAGTGTGGGCAATGCTGGCTGAAATTGTATTTCTACAATACAGAAACCTGTCAAGCGTTAACTATTAGGTTACATATCCAGCAATGGCTCTGCAATGCAAGAGGGCTAATGTTTTTTGTTCAGAAGTATTTCATGCCAGTCTATATTTAACTGTGGATGTCAGTTTTGGCTAGCTGCAGGTTAGATGTGGAGCCTGTTCCGAGCCCTATGCCGGCAGAAGCGCCTGATCCCCCTCTGGAGCTGCTCCTCTTCTTAAACCAGGAATAACCAGGGTCTGTGAGCTCAGCCTGGACAATGAGCATTAGAAAACTAGAATTATCTCAAATTCTGTCTTAAGTAACAAGTAGCATCTACTGTGGAAAATGAACAATGATTTCTATGCTCCACGTGACCCAAGATTTCTTGGAGACTGTATCCACAGAAATCTTCCCTGAACTGCTGAAACAGCCCTTGGTGACAAACCATCACTAGTGACTATGTTAACCCTGAGTTTTTACATCCTCCATTTTTAAACTTGTTCCTGAATTTAAAGGGTCAGGAAGGCTTCTTTCTTCAAATCTGCAGGTACAATTTCCCTCATGCAGATAGTATTTTTCTGTGCAGCAGTTTGATCTGGAAGCCGATGATAATGTTTTCATGCTTGCACAAAGAGCTCATGAACACTTAAAAGCCAGTGCAGTCTGCAGACCTATTCTTGCCACATCTTTCTTGACAGGTGAGATGTACTTCCTTTTGGACCAACTCTTTCAAAGGCTTTTATTCATGTGGTGGATAGCTGAGGAACATCAACTGCTTAAAAGACAGAGTTTGACTTCCCTCTTTGATCAGGAAGAGAAAGGGCCATTCAATCACCATCTTATCCAGATCTTAGGAGATCTTTCTGTATTACAGTCGGACTTAAATCACTCACTTGTGAGTATACTTAAAGGAGAGGGGTCATCAAAGATCTGCCATGTTGCTGAGGTTTTCTGCTCTGACTCTCATTATTGAGGTTGACAGCAGTCCAGAAGCAGGCTGTAGATCTTCAGGGTAAAGATGCTTCTTTTCCATCATGTCGCAATACTACCACATAAAGATAATTAGTAGGATGTTTAAAGTAGACCTGGTACTTGTTACTACTAAGCAGTTCAGCTAATTTATTAAAAGCAAATCCATGTTTGACGTGACCTCTGGTAGAATTATTTGATATGGAATAAAAAAAATTTCTCCCACCTGATAAGCTAAAACTGTCCTGAACCTTGCCACAAGTGTCAAAGACTTAGAAGTCACAAACTTGCTGCAATAACCTTGCTGATTACGCTGATAATTGCTATGTGAAACATGTAAATGTATACTTGTAAAAATGAACTTATCAATGCCATCTTCTCTTTAAATATCTGTTTATTTAAATCAACCCTGCATTTGCTGCCTGAAATAAAAATACTGTATCTGCTAATTAAGATTTACATGGTAAATTAAAACTGGCATTGAGTAAAAAACACCATCCTGGACTGGTAAATATTTCAAATTAAAGTTCTTTATTTCTAAATAGAATAATAAGAAGGCATCTGTTCTAGGGTAACCTAGCGTAGAATGAGTTGTACAAGTAAAATATATCATTATGCTGAGTTGTAATGATATCCGTGGGGAGTTTTTTGCTTTTAGTTTTATTGATTTGTAAGCAGAATTATAAAGAAATAAGATGTGTAGAGGAGACTGTGGGGTAATGTTTCTGCAGCTCTGGACACATACCACAGGACACACCTGTCCAGTCAAAAGAACTCTGGCTGATTATTTTACATAAATCACATGGCTGCAATTTTCAGATGAAGGACATGTGCCCACTTGGTGAATGCATTGCAAACTCTCTGAAAAGCTTGTCAGCTGAAATTGTGGGTGGAGGTCACCTTGGGGAAGGCACATGGCAAGTGTTTTGCCTGGAAATACTTGATGTGCCGACTGGGTGCTCTTCTCTCCGGCATTGCTCTTTCTCCTGAGCTCCAAAGCAGAGAGATAAAGTACCATGGAAGAGCCTTCAGCAGTGGCAGGGGAACTGTTTTAAGCAAAGCAATATCTTTTTCACTGCATGTCAACCTCAATTCAGTTTGATTACTTTGAAGAACGAATTGAATTCCCCCTTGCTAAATTCTCGTTCTATAGTAAGGGTCAGTAAGAGTTTGGGGGCTTCATGTGTTTGTGGTCATTGCCACAATGTGTTCTGTGCAAATCTGGCCGTGGGAGGTAGGGAAAAAGTGAAACAGGTGGTAATGTCTGTGTCAATTGAGGCCCACAGTGTCACTTGTATTGTCACAGCCAAAAGTTTAGTGAAAAACTCATCATCACCCATGTGCTATTTCAACTTAAAGAATTTTCTGAATCTTCAGACTTTCTCTGATATATGGAAGACTACCTCCTTTTCCCTGCTCCTGTGAAAACATAATTGTGCAAAACTAGACATCTTTGCATTGTGCTCATAAATGTGTGTCTTTTCATCTGAGTGTTGAGAACTGATAGTTTTCCTGCTCTTCTTGGACCAGGAATAGCACAACTTTTCCTCCTCTATTGACCTCAGAGTAATTGCTTTGGTTAAGAAATTCTCTTGAATGTACAAGAAGAGGGCTTGGGGAAAGGGGCATTGCTTTGAGAAATTGTAGCTGTTCTTTTTCAAGGTATCATCAAAACAGGGAAGTTGATGTTTGTAATTCCTACTGAAAATTTTCTCTTAAGTTGCCAAGGGGATTTGTTTTCATACATGTTTTTAACAGACTTCTCTGAACCCTCTGCTGCTGGTTTAACCCCTGCTCCAAAGCCTTGTTTGCTGAGGTGGCAGGGCAATAGGAAATCACATGGATTATGTGAGGAGTGTTTCAGGGCATTTGCAGTTGGAGATAAGGAGGAAATATATCTGGAGTATGCTTCACATTTTCATTGATTAGTTTTGTTGGTCTCAGAAGCAGGTAGGAACAGAAAAGAATTGCTGTATATTAAAATGCCTGTGGCAGTATTGCACTTTTTGTCAGTAGTGAGGCACAGCCTTTGTTTTGTAGGCTGGATTAGAATCTCTTTTGCAAAATGCCTTGTGCCAACAAAATGTTTACCAGCCACAGAAATGCTGGGGGAAATAATTTTTCATTATGATTTAAATTTTTTTTAGCTGCAATTTAATATTTTAAAGGCCAAGACTGGAAGCAGAGAAGCTAATATCTTGAAGCCATGTGACTTTGAGGGAGTAAGAGCAAGCCTAGTTCTTTTCAGGACTTAATGAGGTGGGTAACCAGAATCACTAAGGACTTAAGAATCCTAAATCTATGAGTCTTGAAGTGGGAAAATGTGGATCCTATGGTACTGAGGACCTTGGGTGACCACTCCAGCACTTGGGTTGTTTTTTTTTTATTGTTTTTAGTAGAAGTTAAAAGGTTAAATCAGTTCTGTTAATCTGAAATGAGGCAATGGTGCTAAAGACAGTTCAGAGGATGCTCAGTTCTTGGAGTACAGTGTCTGAATTCATACCAGATAGCAGCAGTATCTTTTTGATTACATGAAGCTAGACCCTAGAGCTCTTGAGATTCCAAAAGTTTGACCAGAAGAGTTGAAGGGGGAAGGGATAATGTGTCTGATATACATGGAGTTGAATCAAAGTTCTTTATGATTAGAATTTCCAGCCTGAAACATAAAAAGGTTTTCATAAAAGTAATAGATTCCAATGTATTTGTTATAAGAGGCAAGCTACAATATATCAGTCTTTTTGTGAGATCCTGTTAGTCTGATCTTAGTGTGTCTGTGTCTTTTTTTTTCCAATCATCTTTGTCTCTCCCTGTTTTTTTTCCTCAGCTGACAGTTCTGTCCACCAATTCAGTAATTACTGTCTATCATTTTAAGTGATGTGCTAAGGGCCAGTATTTAAGGTCAGGGCCATGAGCATCTGACTTCCCTTGAGAGTAGAACTGGTTGAGTAGGAAGAATATTGATTCACTGAATAGATCAACCGAAAAGAAGGAAATTTTTCACATGCTTTTGACCTAATAGCATTCAACCTTCTCTACTTGAGGCAAGTTAATGAAGGGGTAAATCAAATATTGTATGAATCATGCATCAAAATACAAAATGAGAAACACTGAAAAAAAGCAGCCCAGAGGCTTGCTGCTGATAGTTGGGAATGTGTAATAGGCAGGGTTTAGAACAGAGTTCTAAATTTCTAGGTTTATAGAAAATGCAGAAATGGGTGAATCTGACCCCTAACTGATGGTGCAAACTAATTTACCTCTGTGGCCACTTCAGTGGATTTGCATCTTAAATAGGAACAGGGAAGCAATAGCAGATTTCACTGTTTTACCTAAAAATGTATGAGGTAATTCACAGAAAGGGCAAACCCATAACTTACTGTTCCCTCAAATGGTGTCTTTTAATTTAGTAAGAAAGTTGTCCAAGTACAATTCCAATTATTTCTTTCTTTCTCCCATATGTGTAACCCTGAGCAATTTTACTTTTTAATATTGGGTAATGGCATCAATTACAGAGCATTGAGAACTTTCCAGGCTACTCAATGAGCACTGCTGATGATGAAAGAACATACCTAAAACACAAACCCAGAGACAGTTCCATCATGGCTTGTATGACTGGCTTGAAAGAAGGTTCTGAGTTCAGGTGCCCATTTCCCATTTGGTGCAAGTCATGGTTTGGCATCTGCAGTGTTGATAATCTGAAACCCCTGAATTCTGTATTTTGTGCCTCTGGTCTGAATTAATGATGTGGAAATATCAAAGAAGCTTTTTGTATGATGAACAATAATAGGGAGAGAAGCAAAATAGTGATCCAAAAAGACCTTTAGATGTCTTGGCTGAGTTGAACTTTCTTGGCAAAATTGAGCTACAAATAACAGAAACAGCTTGTCCTGCAGAAGGAGAAAAGTGCCATGCAAGAAATGTCCTAATCTTCTGGGTTATCCACTCCAATACTTTTATCCTTGAACATGAATAATTTATGCTCAGGAAGTTGGTTTCACTGTGACAGACAAGCATTTGTTGAGAAATCTCAGTGTTGGTCTTTCAGAGCTATCCGTGTGCTTCCTGTTGCCCTTTTAGAGGAGGCATAGATGGAAAATGGAGAAAAGATCAGGCTTTTCTTGGAAGGGAGTCTAACAGAAGTGCTCCTACTTTCTTTGTTTTTATTTTATTTTAAACCCTGTTAGGAAGCTCATGAACTGCTGCTGAGTAGCAGAACATTATTGCTGTCCATGATTAACCATTGCAAGACTGGTGAGCAAAAAAGTGTTAATCTTGGAAGGGTTAGAAATAAACACTGGTCTTGTTAATTGCATAAAATGAGTGTTTTTATCACTTTCAGTTTTATCTCTTAGCAGCTCTTTATCTGTTTCTTACATTCACAGAACACCAACTCTTTAATGAGCTCACTTGGAGCAGGCAGAGGGGCCCAAGGCCAAACCTTAGCCTTCATCTTGGTTGGAAAAGGGAATAATTAAATCCTGAAAGGGTGAAGCAGTCAGGTACACTGTAAATAAGGGCAAACAGCTAAGGAACCAAAGTGAGGGCACTTTTGACGAACTTCCCCAGAAGCTTCTGACAGCCAAAACCACTTTTCAGTGTGCACGGCCTGGCTGTGCTTTTACCCACCACAAACTGAGGGGAATGCTCAAGAAAATCTTGAGGCCATATCCAAATTTCTTTGACAGTTCAGGTTGGATGGTGCATGGAGAGAAAGGGACTGTTAAAGGCAATGTATAAAATACTGGTTTTCTGCTTCATGAAGGCAGAAGTGTTAATGAATTTTGTAGTTTATTTCACTCATGATCCTGGAGGATGTGATTGACACATAATATTTGAACAGTGAATGGCTTCTTTTATATGGCCATACAGTACAGGAAACCATGACCAGGTGGAGTTTTCAGCAGCTGTGTGTAGGGGAGAACAGAAGTGGGATGTGACAAAAAAAAACCTGGTGGAGGTAACACTTCCCAAATGATACCAGATTTGGGGTCCTAGTCAGTAAACAGCTCAAGGGCCGGGCTGCCGTTCAGAAGGACCTAAACAGTTCTGGGCCTGGGGTGAAGTAAATCCCGGGGAACAGCCTGAGTGGGGAGCAGGTCTGCAGAGGGAACACCTTGGTGGGCTGCAGGTAAAGCAAGCATGTGCATGGCAGTGAGGATGGCTCACAGTATCCTGGGCTGTATTAACAGGAGCAGCTCCAGGGAGTTAGGTACTCTCCTCTATTCAGAAAGCAGATACTGAAGTCAGATGGGCTTCTTGGAAGGAAGGACCCAGAGGAAGAGCTTGCAAGTGATACATTTTTGAACATTCAGCCTTGATCTGCGTGAAGCGCTATCTCAAAGTACTTTGGTAGTGGAAATGGAGATGAGGAATAGGTGTAAGATTGGATGCAGCTGGCAAAGAGCATCCTAGATCCTCAGGATGAAGGATAAACTGCTGGCTGTGATGTGAGCCATCAAGGGGAAGAGGAGCTCTAATAGGAGGGATCAGGTACTTGAATTAAGGGAATCAATCAGTGGTTGGTAACTGGCCATGGTGGACACCTGGCAGTGTGGCTGTACAGCTGTGACCCTTGCATCTGGATGTGCAGAGATGGACCCCTGCAGTATCCACACTGGAGACAGTTACATGGGTTTGTGTCCAAAGCAGGAGTTCCAGCAGAAATCTGAATTCAAGTGCTAAGTCATTGCTCACCCTGGGAGTCCAGGGTGCACTAGAGCAGAGCCACCCCCTTGCTGTCTGTTCTGGCAGTTCTGGGACCACACTGGCCAAGGGAGCAAGCCTGAGGATGCCATCAAGCTGGGGTGCATCTGGCACAGTGGAGGTGGATTCAACTCTAGACCTGACACCTGTCCCCACTCCTTGGTGATGAGCAGTGACACAGCCATGGCTTTGCCTGTGGACATTAGATTTGTGGCTTTCTAACCTTCTTTGCCTGCCCTTAGAGGAAAGACATGAGATTATTCTTGTTCTAAAATGAAATAGCTTTGTTCCATTGCCAGTGAAGAAAAAAACAAGAGTTAATTTTTTCATCTCCCTTAAAGGATGCCAAACATGGACTGAATTCCTCAGGGCTTCTGTAGCATTGCCACTCTGTGTTCTTGCTACTCTGACCATCTTCATCATCACATTTGATGTGCAAAGGCTTGGTTTGTAATGACTGTTTGCTGACTCTCTTTAACTGCTCTGCTCTATTGGAAAAGGGAAAACATATTGGTGAGTTGGTTTTTTCCTTCCTGATCTGCTGATCTGCTGACAAAATGGAGTCAGACAGACCCCTCCTGGTCATACAACTCACAGAGATGATTGAGCAAATGTAAAAAGATCTGTACATACTGACTAGGGCAAAGAAAATCAGCTGGAGCTGCTTCTTGGGCCTGTCCTTGTTAGTTTGAAGTTTGTCTGGGCTCCAGTGCTAATGATGCACAATGTTTTGGGCAGCACAGAGGAAGCTTGAAAGAAAGAACACAGTCATACACATGTTTGATGGAGCTTGTATCTCTATGGGAGTTCAGGGGAGATGTTGAATGGAGATGCCCAACTTCTGAAAAAATGGAAGAGTTTAGACCAGCTGGATTAAGACACATCAGTGTTCCCAACCAACCAAAGGACCCCAGTCTTGCTGGTACTTGCTAACCAGTTATTTCTGATTCAGTGAGATGAAAAAAATCAGGTTATAGGGAAATCTATAGGGTAGCTTTTGTCATAACTAGTATTAAGTAAAATTAACCTTCTTTGATCAAAAGAAAGATGATGTAACAACCCATTTTGCATCATAGTATACCCATTAACAACGGTTTTGTGTCATCCATGTGAATGAAAGTGCTAAAAATGAAACTAGCCAAAGCCCCAGTGACATAGGTCTTAAAAAAAATTAATCCTTAACAACAAAATGGAGAAGGAGTAGCAATGAGCATGGGAATTAATTTTTTTGAGGAGGATTTGCAGTTTGCCAGCATCAATTTCTATAGACATGACTCTGGTAGAAGCACAACTGTCCAGCTTTCCAGGTCTGCCCACTGCAGCAGCAGGCAGAGGGACCTGCAGGTAATGTGCCCTTTGTAGCAAGGGACTCAAATTACACTAATTACTCCTGTTTCTTGAAGGGGCTAATTAGCTCAAGAGCAGAGTCATGCAGAAGGGCTACCCGCCTTCCAGGGGCCTCCTCAGTCACCTTGGCTTCACCTGGACATAATGGCTAATTCAAGCAGAGTGGGTTCAGATACCTGTGTGTCTTTGTGCTTTGCCCTTAGCAATTGTCAACTTTCAGAAAAAGAACAAACAACAAGTAATTGGCTTCACTTTTTTACAAATTGATTTTACTGGCACTGGCTGTTTTACTAAGGGACCTAAGCTGAGTGATTTCTTTAAATTCAGGATGGACAGCTGCATCTACTTTTTCTTACCTAGAAAAAGTATCCAGCAAGCACTTGTCTTTGCTCATATTGCATATTTCTTAGTGATCAGTTTTGCATTAATTTTTTTGGTGGTTGTATTCTGCATACTGGTATATGTTTTCTTGGGAAAAGCAAAAAACATATTGCCCATTTAGGTGGTTAAATCAGAAAGTTTAACAGTATGGCTGAGGAAGAATTGTTGTGGTGGACTCCTCCTCATGGATAACTCTTCTTGAGCCTACTGCTGTTGCTGTCTACATCATTGTCATGATATTGCAGTTTGGTAATGTGTGTGATTGTGAAAGTGGAAAAATGTGACCTTGAGAAGGATGCAGTAGGATAGGGAAAGAAATACGGAGTTGAGGGGAGGATAAAGAATTGTGAGTAACTCTGAATCTTCAAAATGATACATTTTCTGCCTTCAGATTCTGTATGTACTTGCACTGTACATCTAGCTGCTCTTTTTTGGTTAGTTTTTTTGCTTGTTTGGGATTTTTTTTTTTTTTTTTTTTTTTGCTGTCTTATGGGCTTCAGATAGTGTTTCTCAAGATAAATAACTGGTTGGAGCCAAATTGCTGGTCTTTGAGCTTCTGGAGTGATGAGTAGTGAATGGTTATTTCATTCCATATTTTTGTTACATGGTTTTTAATCTCTTAAAACCTTACTTTGTGCTTTAAATGACAGGGGGAAAAAATCAGTTATTTGGGCTGATGTTTTCCTGTAGCTTCTGATTTGGTGTATTAACCAGAGGCAAAAATGTTATGCTGTGCAAAACACTAAAAAAACAAAAAAGATGAACTTATTTCTTATGTATAGTTGAACTAGGACAAGTGCAAATATTTTCATGAATGAAACAGTGAAGAGCTCAGTCCTTTGAAGAAGATATGCTAATTTGAAACTTTTAAGTTTCTGATATTAAAATTATTATTAAAATTTTTAAAAAATACAGTTGTACAAAAGTAGACCTGGAAGACATGGGAGCTCATGTAGCTCGTTTCTTCCCTGTGGCAAGAGCGACTCAACCTGAACTATTTTGGACAGAAATGTATCCAGCCTGTGCTTCAGAAGGTCTGGGCTACTGAGAATAGAAAATTTCAGTAACCTGTTCTCATATGTCATTGCTGTCAGGAAATTTTCTTTTAATACTCAGTGTGCATTTTATTTGTAGGTATTGAAGGTTTTGATTCCTCTCCTGCCCATGACAAACCTGAAAAGAAATTTGTTCCCTTTTTGAAACAGCCCTGCTCAAAAACCTGTCCTAGATTAGGATAATATATTAGGATGATTTTAGGCATTTGAAACAATTTTAAATTCCTTTTTTTTTTTTTGTCATCTTTTTTTGAGGGCTGAATTCTCTTTAAGAAGCTTTAAGAAGATACAGTGTGGGAAAGGAAAGAGAAACACCAAGAACTGAGCAGGCTTATATAGCTCAACAAAGCCAAAAGCAGAGAAGAGCCTTCTTAACTCCAGATTTGATTCCTGGTTTGTTACATAGACCATCTTCCTTACCTAAAAAGTACTGAGATTCACAAAAGGGACATCTGTCATTTAAAGCAGCATATTTTAGGGACATTGGTCAGTTTTGAATCCAGCTGCTTGTGGTTCCGTGTGAGCCGGTTTCCGTGAGATTGGATCAAGGCTCTTTGCAGTGTCTCTGGTAGATGGGATATGCAAAGGGGCACATGGTTTATATATGGTGAAGAGAAGCACAAAAAAGAGATGCTGCTAAAACCCTAAAAGCTGTCTCTGAAATTCCATCTTTTATTTTTACTGCATAATTAAGTACTATTGCTGACACATCCTCCCTTATGATTCCCTTTAAGTTGGAGCATCTGGCCGGGTGTTGCACAAGAGCCCAGTTTTCTTCTCCCTATACAACGGAGTTTTGATTAATTAATCATTGCTTCTGTTTGAATAATACATTAAAGATGCACTTGAATGTTCTAGGAAAAAAGTAAAATAAAAAAAAAAAAACTGCACACAAAGGGAAATACTGCTCTGGCTTGTGAAATGACGTGTTGTCTTCCAATGGTGGGACTGTTCTAAATGTGTTACTGGTCCATCTGTATTTCTTTTTCTGCTTGTTTATTTTCATGTCCATTTCACATGGTGATAGTCACTTGGCTCAGCAGGCTTTTAAGTCACAAAAATGTTGGATTTTAACATGATATGGAAGAATGATTCAGTTATGATGAATATGCTTTTTGAGCCAGTGTTTTGCTGTATTAAAAAACAAGGAATTATGAAGCTTTCATATTGTTGGCTGCTGTCCATTTTTATTTGTGACTTCACAATAGCAGCTTCGTGCTGATATGACCAGAGCAAGTTGAATAGCTGTACTTCTACAAATTTTGCTATGGTTTCAGAAGTGCAGGGTTTGTGTTTGCTCAGCACTGAACCTGGCACTTCACAGGAGCTATTGCTGCTCCTGGGTTTGTGTAAGGACCTTAATTCTACTTTGTGCATGTCCTCCGCAGTCTGGAAGCAGTGAGACAAGATCCAAAACCCCAAGAAAAATTTGTTTTGTATCCAAAGGCCAGGCTGTCCTGGTGCTGTGCTTTTCCCACTGTTGTCAGGATCTCCAAAGGAGGACATCACTCTGCAGTTGCTCTCATTCTGAACGCAGTCTTGAACATTGTGAATACTTATTTCCTGAAAACTAGATGTCAGCTCTTGGTCTGAGATTTAAAAAAAAAATACTGCGGGTTGGACTATGCTTGCCTTCATATAATTTGAGTTTTTTGGAGTTGCTCAGTGTTTTCTGTGCATGCTGATGAATTGGCATGCTGATGTTGGATCATGCATGTTCAGTGTGTCTGGTGAACAGAACTCTTTGCAGTCCTGCTCTATTGACACTTTTAAAAGAGGTCTTAGTAGCACTGGCAGAAGAGATAACATGGTGCTGTGTGCTGAAATGAGAGTGAGTGCCTGGGTAATTCTTACTGCTGAAGAGCTGGGGTGTGAGAGGAGCTCACTGCTGAAATCCTGGCTATTCAAAGCTAAGGCAGCTTCTGTCCCTGGCCTGAAGAGACAAAGTGCTGCCTTTTCCCTAAATAAACCATGGGAAAATCAAGATTTGATGCAAAATTAATGCAATTGTTTCTGTGTCTCTCAAGTGGTGATAGGAGTAAGGTACAGGGTGCACCTGCATCCTCATTTGGGTCTGCCTTCCCAGGTGACTGAGCAGGAGAGATTTCCACTCTTTGTATGGACCCACTCCTGCTGCCAGATGTGGCACTTGGCCAAAAGCCCCTACTCTGAAAAGTTCAAGTGAAGCACAAGTGACTGCTGAGATCTCACTAGATGGAGCAGGGAGGCACTGCTGGATTTTACCCATGCAGCCTCTTGTAAGAGCTGTTCTCCCCCTCTGCCCCCTTTAATCCATTTTCAAGCCTAGCAGTGCCTCATGTTTACCCAGCAGGCCCACATGAAAAGGTCAGTTCTATTTCTTTGACCTTTTTCAGCTCAGTAAACATTGGCAGCTGGAAATCCTTTCTGTAGACATGTCAGCTGCAGTGAAATGGTGTTGCAGGTAATGACATGCATACAGAGCATCTCTGACCTCTGATGTTGTTTTCCCATCAACACAGAAGTCACAGAAGTCTAAAATTCCCAGAAATCTTAGTCCTTGTGACACTATTGCTCTCAGGGAACTTGTCATTGGATTTTCTTTCCCTTTTCCCTTGGCATTGTTTGGGCATGCCCCTTATTTTGAGATATTAAATATTTATAGATGAGCCGGTTATCACTAATGTGTGGTCATGGGTTTTATATCCCTCAAGTGTTAGTATCAGTTTGCTGGAATAGGAGGAAAATTTTTTCCTGATAATTTCTTTCCTAAATTTTTCTCTGAACTGGGAGACCATGTCCAAGACCTGGATGAACTAGTTTTGGTGAGGATGAAGGGAAAGGAGAGCAACAACCTACGGGCTGAATCTTGGATTGTGACCAACATCCACCACAACCAACTAGTGAAATTAATGCCCCTGCTCTGGAAATACAGACACAGTGTGAGCAGCATCAGTAGTAGAGCTTTTTCCTGTTTTGGTTTAAGAAGCTAGTCCAGCTAACTTCTCTAGTTATCTCTAGTCCGGCTTTAGACATTCTTTCTAAAACAGGAGTTAAACTACGAGATGTCTCTCCAGTGCCAACCTTAAGCCATGGCCAGGCATTACCATCAGTCTCTGCTGCAGATGCTGTAGTCTCATCAGACAGAAGGCTCATGGGAAGTAATGAAAAGCAAGTTGTCATGTTGTGTTCAAATCATAAGTGCTTTTAGGTGGAGTGATAGCTACACAATTCCTGTTAGACAGGTGATGTTTTTCTGCACATCCTGTGCATAGCTGAACCTCATTTAATACGTTTGATTTCTGATGAACATGACTCTTTACTTACTGAATTATACCCAGAATTCCATCTGCTGAGTGTTTTTCATCTTGTGGAATATAGTAAAGAATTTGTTTTCATAAATTTTGATAAAATTTTGACAAATTGTATAGCTAGATTAGTGCCACTCAAAAACTAGAACTGTTTTTGGGTGGAAGTTTCTGCTCTGTGACAAATTAATGATCTGTTACAAAAGTTTCAAAAAGCACAATAACCATAAAAATAATTTCTGGGTAATGATAGGAACACCACTGGGTATTCTCTAAGTCCTTTTGTCCCTTGCTAATACCTCATTTTGATTGTTGCATTTTTAATACTTGGATTAAGACAGTGACATGTTCTGATCATTTCTGTTGAATGCATGAACATCTGGTTTTTGTTGTGTTGTAGTGTTGTTTGCTGTTGGCTAGGGATGAAAGGAGAGATCAGATGGTTTGAAGTTGACTTTTTTTGTTTTTCAAAGTTGCCTTTGTTCATAAGCAGCGATCCAGGAGCAGAGCAACGATTCTAATTGTGACTGACAAGCAATGATGGGAAGGAGCAAAATGGGAGTGATGATATATTGGCTGTGCTAGCTCAGCAGTGAGAGAAAAAAATCTGAGAATTGCTCCTTAAAATTGTCCGTGCTTTGCCTAAAGGAGAGATGAGGTTGCAAAATGAAGGTACTATATTATGTATTCAGGAGTCTTGAGTATGCCATGTACAGATTCAAGACCTGCTGTTTGCCCAGAAAATAAAAGTATTTGCCACCTGCAGCCTGGTGACCCAAGAAGGAGGGCATGGGCTCTCTGACCTGTGCCAGCTTAAAGGGGTAAGAAGTGAACCCCCTGTGTCCATGGATTATTGGAACCTGAACAGAAGCCAACACCCCATTAACAGGTCACAGTTTATAGGTTTACCCCTTTGTCCCTTCCCTCTGTTTTGAATATTTTGGGATTTCATACAGTAACTTGATGGCTATTACCTTGTGCCATTAAACAATAATGTCAAGGAAAGGATGTTCCATGATGTGTATTTAATGATATATAATTCATGAGAGGAATGATGTATAATGATGGTAGGAATATTGTTTCATGCAGTGTGCTGCATGCAGCTGGCTAAGGGTTTCTTTAAATAGTTCCCACATCTCTCATGTTTGTTGGAGGGACTGTACTGTCAGCTCTGAAGAATGGAGAGATTAATTTCTGCTACACTTGCTCTAGACAAATACCTTTTTAAATTAAAACACCTCTTCTGTGTTTAAAGTTAGGCAAGAAAAAAATCTGTTATACTGTAAAAACTAGTGCCTGAGCTCCTGCTAGGAGATGATGCAACTTGCAGAGGATGAGCCAGAAAATGTCTTTAATGTTTCTTTAAAGACTTTTCCCTCTAGGAGTGCCTCACCATTGTCCTGGTCATGTCAACATGACCAGGTTTAATCCCTGAAGTTTAGCTTTTTTTCCAAGAGGTGAAATTGACCTTAGTGAATAACAACGTTCCTGAACATAAAATAATTTCAATTAAAAATGAGGCTGAAGGAGGGGAGATGTAAATGTACCATCTCCCTGAATCTTGAAGCTGGGTTTTGGTGCCAGAGTCCTGGATGGTGCAGTGTGGTGTCTGCACACTCCAGTGCCACTCACTCCTCAGCAAGGATTTGTTGTCTGTGCTCTCTCTGGTAAAAGTCACATTGGTCTCAGGGTTGGGTTTTTTTCCTTCTTGTGCTTGGGGAGATTCTGACTTAACATTGAATAATGTGTGTTTGCTTCAGCTTACTTAGGAAATTCTTAGCACTTGGAGGATATTCAGTCTAGTGTTGACAAAACCCCTCTTTCCACTCTGCATGTGGCATTACACCATCCCCTACTGAAATGACACAGTGTAATGCTGCTGCTGCTAAAAGAGACATGAGCACACCACGTTCCCAATACAGCAAGCACAGAACCTGGGGAAAAACAGGATAAACATGCTGCTGGTGTTACAGAGGGATGATTTTTGTCTGCTTAGACCCTGTTGAAACAACGGGAGGAATTTGCAGAGGCAAATAGCAATTATCTTGGTGGGAATATGGCCAGGGCATCAGGCTTAACATTAGTGAAAAAATGCAGTAGGAGTGATCGTTAATGATTCTTGGGATTAGGGCATTGGCTTGGCTTTACATCTGATCTGAAAGGGAACAATTCCTGAAGCATAGCACAAGATGGCTTGGTTCAGCATTGGATGAAAAAAATGATGTCCTGTTATTTTGTAAATAAAAATTTAAAAAATTCTGCTGGCTGTCTTTACACTGCGGAATACTGGAAGGAAGCGCCAAGTGAAGTACTGGTGTGCCTTTTTTGATATGTTCCATCCCAGCTGGCAGCTGGGCATGCACGCTGCCTTTGCTCTGTCCTGCTCTTGCAGTTGCACTGTGTTCTTATGGACATGTTTCTAAATACCACAACGTGTCTGAAGCTGGTCACACTTGTCCTTGCAGGAGTGCCCAGTGGCTGTAGTGGTGACTTTCCTGTCATCTTTGTAAATACAAATTTGCTCCTCCCATCCATGCGTTAGAAATGTACCAGTTACATGACGTTGGAGTATACTGGAATCATGCTACTCAAAGTTTGCAGCCCTCTCTGTGAACTTTGGTTTGGTTTTTTGGGCAAAACCAAACCTGCTGAGCAGCTTATTTTTGCACAGGGAAGTTCCCAGTTAACATCCTTAAGGTAATGTTTAGAAGCGCCTCAGCATCTCTCAGTATTGGGCTGTAAAACCTCAAACCTCATCCATTGAAAGCTTCCTTGGACTCGATCAATTCATTTGTAACCACTCTAAGCATGAATATAAATGTTGCTCACCTGATTAGCCTGTTTTATAGCACTTCAAAAGCCTTGATAAAACTGGTCAATGTAATAAATGCCTAATGAGTGCTGAGCCTCCTTCCTTGCAAATAAATAAATAAAGTATAGCGCAAACTCTAGGTAATGCTTTCAATCAATCAGCATAAATCCTTCTTTGGCTGCAAAGATGAAGCCTGGGATGATAAAATGTAGTTGCTTTGGATGTGCTACATTGATTATATTATTTTTTTCTCCCTCACAGTAATAAGGAAAAAAACAAGTCTCTTTTCTCTTCCAGCTTAAATGTAGTTTGCTGGTAGTTTCACATCCTCTTTGAGTCTGTAGTACTTTCAGCATTGCTATTTTAATATCTTAAAGGAGTGTGGCCTGCTGGTTCTGAGTTTACTGGTGTATATTGCTTTTACAAGGTACAGTCAGTAGTGGATATGTTGACACTCCAGAATGGAAAGCTTTTCTTTCCGGGTGATCCTGTTGCCATTCCTTAACTCTCATGCCCCCACAGCCACTCACAGGAAGATCTTGTTGGTACTAGCAGGTTTGTTTTTGGAATGCAGATTTAGAGCTATGATAAAGCATGAGAGCAGAGGATGCTGTCTTGATAATTGCTGTAGGAAAATACTTGGGAAAGTGCTGGAGCTCATAAAGGACACTTTAATGTTCATCCCTCTGATCTCTTCTTATTATGGCTAAGAAAGACCAACACGATGCAGGTACTTTAGAAGCAAAAAAAGTATTGTCAGCATGGTTCATGATGGCTGATGGTCCACACTGCCTTTGGCTCCTCGTTTTGACCTTTCCTGGGCACTACACTGTGCATTGGCGCATCTGGTTCTTTCTTGGCAGCTCAGGTTTAAGGGTGATCTACTGGAATCCTGTGCATGTTACAATTAAACCACACAAAAAGTGGCTGTGACCATTCCTGCTGGGGGTCTGAAAGATTTCCTGAATTGATCTAGGACTCTTAACAGTGAGAATAAAATAAAAGTACTTGTTTTGAGGCAGAGTGATTTATATCCCATGCTTGATTTGATTCTGTTTCTCTAAACTCTTATTTTAGTAGCACTGTAACACGCTGGCTCAATCCAGTTTTAACAATAACAAAATGGGGAAGATTTTGAACAAATCTCATATCAGAGTGCAACCTCAGCCTGTTCCTCTGTAGCCACCCAGAGTGGCACAGGCAGCAGTAAAAACACTGCATTTGTACTGAACGTGATTGAATCAGATCTTTGTGAAATACCTGGATTTTTTGATGCTTGATAATGACTGTGAACTGCTTGTTTTTCATAAGCACAGAGTTTGGCCCTTTTCTCTCATCTTCAGATCTTACTGAAAATTTGCTTTCAACATCCTTCTTCCTTGGCTAGGTTTACCATAAATTAACATTATTTTTTCTCCTTTTTCAGGTATAGGAGCCTCTTAAAGGTAGCAGGTATTGTCTTGAGTTTTACTCAGCTTCATAATATATGAGATCTGAATGTCAGATTCTTCAAATCTTAGAACCTATGAGTAATTTCAGTAGTAAAATTGCAAGTCTTTTTATGACAGCTTTTAGGTGATTCCATGAGTAATCCAACCTTCTGCAATATGACTAATTAAAAAATGAAGCAGCAGACTTCCAAACTGGAAGAAAGTATTCATTTTTTCCTGGCTTTTTCTACCAAGAATAGTTTTTGTCTGGCAACTCCCATGGTTTCTCAAGTTAATTAAGGTTTCAAGAAATTGTTATAAATCTCTCCACGCCAGCAAAACAAAAAACTTTTATCTTTAAAACTCCAAAAAAGAATTATCACTGCAGTGCTGGCAGGGAAGTGAATTGTTTCAGATGGGCAGATTAATTTTTTTTCCCATGAACATTCTGCCTCAGTAAAATAGATTAAAAACATAGGAGGAGTGTCAGTGGAGTTTGCATTGATTTAACAAGTCTTTTTTTCACACACAAGTATAGATTTATATAAAATGTTTTTGCATGCATGCACACATGTGCACAAGTGTCTAGGAAAGTTAGCAATTTTGCAGGTCAAGAGTGAAGCATATCTGTCTCTAAGAAAGTGATTTTTGCATGGCTTGGCTTGGGTTATTCATTGCACTGAAACTAGTAGTAGGGAAAGTGTTCTTTAAAAAAAAAAGTGTTTGTTTGTTTGTTTGTGTGCTTTGCCCTTTTCCTGGGAAACCATCGTGGTTAATAGCCTGCCTTTAGGTGGGATGAAACCTAAGCACAGAAATGTTCTCTGGCTAAGGGAGAATGTAAAGGGAAAACAAACCCCTGTCACATTGGTTGTGATCTAACGCTGAGGTTGATTCTATTTACAGTGCAACAGCTGCTCTCTCTTCTGGCAGAAGCTGCACCTTTAGGCAACCTTTCCTGTAAGTGGGACAATCTGCTTGTCTGGGTGCAAAGGCTGTCACTGTTTGTCCTGACTGTTCTCATGCTGTCCTTAAAATGCTTTGAAATTAGCATCCCAATCTTTAAGACAGCAGTAGAGATAGAAAACTTAGTTTTAAAGAATTTCTTTTCATGCATTGGTGTCTCTTTTGTTTAGTTTTGTCCTGAAACGGTTTATCTGAATCCTCTGGCATAGGTTCATGGATGTTTGCAGATATTTATTTCTGGTAAACAAGCAGGTCACCAGAAGATGATGTGGTCTGCCCTTGCCAGCTGATCCCCAGCAGCCCAGCCTGGGCAGCTGATTTGACAACAGCAAAGCAGGGCTGCTCCTACAGTAGTTATGAACTAAAATGTTTGTAAACACATAGGGATAATTTGCATCAAAGGTTTGAAGAATTGAACATCTCGGGGGCAGAATAAGTAAGGAAAAAGCCAACCTGATGGAAGCCTCCCTGCTGTGGCTGTCTGATGTCTGACAGAAGGCAGTGAGGGTGTCTCCACTGTGGCACTCACTGAAAGGTTTAATGAACTGCAGGATTTCTTGCTGGAGGATGAGCTGATAACTTGAGGAGTGGTGTACCTGTGATGTCCACACTAATAAATCAGGTTTGAGCTGCCATTGCCGTTTTCTGTGCTGTCCTTGGAAGAGGCTGTCATACAGATGCTTAGGAGGGAGTGTAATGTTTTGTGACTTCAACACCTGCAGTCCTCTCATGGAAGGAGTCCCCAGGAGACCCTAATCATACAAAGCTAATATTGCTTAGCCACTGATAACAGCAAGCTGCCAAGCTGAGTTACATGGGCAAGCAAGTGCCTGGCTGATTAATTTTAATTTAATGTAAATAGAAATGGTGTCAGGGATATATTATGTAAAAAAGAGATGTCTTTACACATAGAGGCATTAGTGGTGGTTGATGAGCTGGGATGGCGTGACCACCACATCCCTTGGTCACATCTGACACAACTGCGGAGGTAAGGAAATGGAAAGCAGTGATAAAAGGGTGTGAGTTGGGGCTCCTGAGGCTGATGGAAAAAGCTTGGTGGCAGAGTCAGCACTGCAGGCTCTGACTTCTTCTAGTGATTCTGGAAAGTTCTGTGGGCAGTTTTTATTCCACCCAGCCCTATAAAAGAAAATTTAGTGTCCTCTACTTAACGTATGAGGGAGTTGAGACAAGCTGAAGGGAAGTTGAAACTGTGAAGGGAACAGGGTGGGAAGCATGGTATAAAACTAGATGATGTTTAAGGTCCCTTCTAACCAAACCATTCTTTGTGTTTATGGGAGTTAATTCTCCTACTGAATTAACCCATCAGCTAACTTACTTCCTTTAAGCCCAGGGTGCAGAGAGAAACAATTAGGTGTAGGTTTATATTGCTGATAAAATGAGCTAACAAAGTGCTTCTATTGCTGTGACAAGGAAACTGGGCTTATTTATGATGTGCCCTGTCCCTCCCTCTGCCCCCTTGAAAAGCAAAAAATCCAAATACATATGTAAATTAGGTGAATCTTAAGCTCCTGTCAGGTTGCCAGTTCAAACCTACTTACTGCAGGCAGATCTCTCTTTATCATCAGAACCTGGTTGCTCTCTTTGGACCTGGTCCACAAACTTTGGTTTTTGCCTTTTAGGCTATGCATACACAGTTAATCACCTTACAGCCAATAAATGACTCCAAGCTGCAGTAGGTCATTAGACATATATTTTTTTAAGTAGGTCGTTACTCTTTTTTTCTTTCTTCAGAGCATTCTGAGGGAAACTCTGGTGTGAATATTCATGAGAATACTAAAAGTAGGCAAATGAGGAGATGGACATGTTATTTATGTTTGAGGAAGAAGCTGTAGCCTTTCATCATATTGGCTTCTGATAATTTGCATACTGGACTGAAAGAATTTAATTAGGTGGATTATAGGAAGCAAAGGATGGCTTGCTGGCTGGAGTTATGAGTGCTCTGTTCTGTGCCATACACCTTGTTTGACCTGGGCAAATCATTCTCCTTTAGTTTTCCCAGTTGTGCTAAATAGGGGTGGTAATTACCCACTTCACTGAGGAGGTCATGTGGCTGAAATTAATTAATGTTTATAATGTACTTGGTTTTCCTGATGAGGTTTGTAGCTGTGTTGCTGAGTACAGTAATTTCTGGGTTTTGGCTTGTGTGTGTGCATGTGTGGCTCCAGCAGAAAGGGTAGTAAAATACAGTCTTAAGAATAAAATTTCTTGGCACTTACATAAATGCAATTAATTCCTAAAGATTATAAAGCATGAATGCAGCTGGTACTGGCTTTCCTACTGAAATGTAACTGCTCTGTGGAAAGCAAGAAGGTAAATAACAAGGCAGAAAGCTTATGGTGGTTTTTAATGGGAGCCATAAAAATACTGGACCTCAAGGATAGCCCTTGGAGAAAAGAATTCTTCAGGACACTGAACATAGCTCACCTGAAATCTTGTGGACTTGTGAAAAATCCAATCACTGTAACTTCTGGGAAGAAACTGAAATCCTGTTTGAGTCTGAAATGCTTATTTTACAGTATGGTAGTAAGTGGAAGATGTTATAAATCATATCAGTAAATAGAGAACAAATACTTAACACGTATGTAATGGTCCAAGGAATTTATTTCTTTGTTTGATGGATTTCTGTATGATCTGGAATCTCTACTGTGCTAGTTTCTATTGATTATATAAATCCAGTGGTACCAAATAAAATCTCCAGCCTTCCAAATGTTTGCTAGAAAGCAAATTTATGCAAATCTGTTCAAGTGAGAGATCTTGGTGAAGAACATATTGCAGTGAATGAGTTGCTCCATGATGTTAACAAAAATTCTCAGTATGAGGGGCCCACAAGCTGCAGATGCAGTTGAACATTGAAACCAGCAGTACTGAGATTTAGCAGCAGGTCAGGTTAAGCAGAGGCTTAATGCAAGGGAAATCATCCTTGGAATTAAGAATATTTTTATGCAGTTCTTTGGATTGGGATGATATCAAGGAGATGTTCATTGTAAAGGATGTGCTTAAGTGCTTTGCTGAATCCAGGCCATAATGGCCAAGTTCTTCACCTTTCTTTGATATGATGGCATCTAATGGGTGAATTACTCCTCTGCTTGTAACACAGCTTTTGAGCCAGCCTTAACTGTAGCAGAGATTTTCAGATGGGTTCTGCAGCCCTTCCAGAGTCCCTTTGATGCTGTCAGTGAATGTTGAGTAACTCATCAACCCAAGGAGGGCTCCACAGAACCCTTGTTTTGTCATCCTGGAGTGGGTCTTTATTTTGTAATAACTTCTCCCTGCATTTTGACTCTGATTAGCAGCATGCCTGCATTTTAATAAATTATCTCCAAGAGCTCCCTTCTGTCTTCCCCCAGCACTTAATTAGGATGTGTAAATATGCACACAGCCCCATTACTGGTGTTAATCCCAGCGCTGATAAAGAGTAGGAGCGAATAGAAATGAATTGGAATAGGGATAAGCACAGGTCTTTCATTAGCCCAACTAAAAGTAATCACATATCTCTTGCTGGTAATATATGTCTTCCAGATAGAGTACTAATTACTTCTGGCAGTGCTGTGCTCTATCTCAGAGATAGCTTTATTGTAATCCTGCAGTGATCTAATGCTTTCACATACCAGTTACTGCTTTTCCCCTCCTTCTCTCCTTGATAAAGTGACCTTACAGATTTTGAGCATTCAAACTGCACCTTGTAGTGTCAGGGCTGAGTAAATCTGATGAGGTTTTTTTGGGGAGGAGTGCTTGATTTGTCTCTTTTTTTTCTATTTTCTTTCAAAGTTTTCCTCTAGTGCTTGCCATAAAGTACAGTTGTACAGAATTCAGGGAAATAAACTTGTACATTACATGTGCCCAGGGTAATGTTTTATGCAGCATCCAGTGTGGTTGCAAATGTGTCGCTGATAGATAAATCAACTGCTTCTTTCTGCTCCAGCAACCTGAAGTGCTTCCACATACGTTTTGTGTTATCTGTATATTATGGGCAGTCTTTCCAAACCTAAAACTAAGTTGTTCATTGTTAGGGTCAGACTTGCATCCTCTGAGTTCTTTTTAAAGGATACTAAATTCCATAAATAAAACTTACTATGTACTTTTAATTAGTGTATTAAATTTCTTGAAATTATTGGGAAGCTTGCTGGGGCATGGCCCATGGGAACATATGGATGTTGTCTGGGTTTTTTGGTGCATTGGTGTTTTTTTTGTTGTTTGGTTTTGTAGATGTGTTTGGTTTTGTTTGTTGTTTGTTTTTTTAAATCAGTGGGAGCTCTACCTCGAAGTGCAGCTGCATGGAAAACTGATGTTTTTGTTTAGTCACTTTAAAGGCAAACAGCAGGGAGAAGAGGTTTGTATGGGTTGACTGAAAAAGACCTTTAGGGACATTAAAAGTCTGTAATGTCCTTCCCTCAGTATGATTGCTATCCAGTCTGAATTGGACCACCAGATTCAGCATGAAGTTAACGTTATTAACATGTTAATTAGCCAAACTAAAAGAGCTTTCAGGCCAAAGAAGTAATTTTTATTGCAGAACCCCATTTAATTTATACCATTTACATAGAATCTGGCCTGTGTTTTTGGTACTTTATTGAATCCAGAAGAGCAAACAGTTCAACTGACAATGGATAAATTACATAACTTCTTGTCACTCCATGTTTAGTCAAAAAACATTGCCAATGACAGATATACCAGCTTGTACTCACCCAGCTCAGAGTTCTTTAAAATGCATCTCTTGGGTGGCACTAGTTTAGAAATGCCAGAGGTGACCAGATGCACAAGTGGAGCTGTGTGGTGCTCTCATCCTGGCAGTGTTGTGGTTGTCTCCATCCCCTTCCCCACCTTCATACCACAGCAGTTTCTGACTAAGTAAGGAAGTTTTTTGGCCTTGGAGAGTCTGAATGGTCCTTTTGGCTTTGAGCATGTTGTGCTGTGTGATGTGCCAAATCCCGTCAGCTCAGTTTTGCCGCTTTCCTCCTGGGGAATACTTGAGATCATATCACTTATCCCTCTCAAGATGTTCATTCCCACCTCTGCTGCTGCTGCTGTGCTGTTGCTGAGGAATGCTGTCATTTGGAGGAACATATTTTTGCCTGCAGACTCAAGTCCTTCCTGTGAATTTGTGTGAATGATTTCTGTAAGTACTTGTGCGTGTGCAGATGAAGAAGGTTGCCAGAACAGGAGGTTGAAGAATCTGTGCTGAGACGTTGTGTATGAAAAATCTCCCAGAGACTGACAAGTCTGGAGATAAGGCCCCTCCATACTGACATACTTAGATGTTAATAAAAGACATTGAAATAAATGCTGATTGTGATTTGATGCCCCAGCTTGATGCTGTATTGGAAGAAAAATCATTTTATTTATAAACCAATTAATTTGTTTATAAACAATTTTTTTAAATGTCCATGACCTGTTTTGCATTTCTTCCCAAAAGTTGTCTTGTGTGCTTGCTTTAGGCTCCTACTGTTTTGTGGACCTGTCTTCCTTTCCTGGCCGCAACAAAAAAAAAAAAATCTTTCTTGGGATTTCCTGAAAGCACAGCAGGGCTTGGTTGTATGGCTGCTCCTTCAGCACAGCATCACACTGAGACTTGGCTGCTTGCTTTAAATAAAATAGTGCCAGATATTTCATTCTTGCTCCAAATAAATATTTTGAAGGAATTTGTGTTTAGTTTGTAAACAGTTTACTTCAATTACAGTTTATAACATGATTTAAAAAACATGCACACTGGAATGCAATTTGCTGAATTATTAAAGACATCAGTCTTACTCTATAATAAATGTGAACCTGTAAGTATCAAGAATTGTAAATAAAATAAGGGAGGATGATTTGTGTTTTAAATAATACCAGAAATTTTGTCCATGCAGTTGGGTTTCGTAGAGTGGTTGTAGACTCAGTCCAGAGGAAACATTTCTGAAATTGTATGCGATTTTGAACTAGCTTATTTACATATTAAAATTTCTGGAAATTGTCCATTTCACTTCTTATGCAAAACTTCTGGACTTTTTGGATATACCACTTAAAAACTGTTGCTTCTTTTTGGCAAGGGCAGCGATAATAACATCAGTAGGGAAGGTGTGAGGTTGTGAAGAAACAGATGCGCAGAAAATAAAAACCTGGTTACTAAGATACACCTGTTCAACAGAGCTGTGTAATTACAGAAGTGTTTCTGCTGTGAGACCTGTGGATGATTTGTCTGTGATGCAGTGGGGGCTGGAACATCTGGTCTGAGATTTGCAGTTCACAGTGAAGCTTCTGATCTCCTTGTTACGGGCGCGTCAGTTGTGTCCAGTGACTCAGGGCGGCTTGATGCTGTTCTGCCTTGCACTGTTGGGTCTGAAATAAACCCAGGAGCAGATGGCAGATGCACATCTGTCTTGCAAGTACTGGGCTGGTTAGGCAGCTCTGTGACATCCCATCCTGCATTTTTTCATGGCAGGTAGCACCCCAAACCAGCACAGCTTCCACACCCCTTTGACATGAAATAGCTCAAGGTTGTAGATTTCCTGCTGCTCAGCAGGGGTAAAACCACAGCTCAGGAAGCAGAGCCCAAGCTAAAAGCATGTGAAAATATCTGTATCAATGGTACAGACGCGTCTGTCTGTCTTCAAGACTGTTTAAGTACACGGCCTCTTCTGAGAGCTGTAGGCTTGGTTCTTAACCACTGCTGCATTTCAAACTAAGGATTCAGCAGAATCTCCCCCATGAGACTTGTAATGCTTTCCTGGCTAATGGAAATAATTCATCTTATCCAACTTAATGTGCAAATGATGAGGCTCAGGTAATGACAACATTCTATTAAAGGAGGATGATAGAAACTGGGGATTTGAAATGCAAGCTTATGGTGCTGGCAATTGATTTTGTATTGCTGATTTTTATTTCCATTGCTTAGGTTTTTAGACTATATGGCTGCCTAAATTTGGCATTCTTGTGTTAATCTAATGATGAATTATTCTGCAAGTCTGAAGATAACTTGCTTCCTACTGCATTCAGCTCCGTTCTTAAAACTTGTTTTTGGAAAAAGAGGAGCTCTAGCACTGCTGTATAGATTCTGAGGTGATTTCAGTCTAAACCAAGGAGAAAAATTACTTTTGATATCTGATTTTAGGGCAGTGATAAGTCTTGTGTCTGCTTTACAAGCCAAGAGCTAATAAATGTCAGTGTTCTAGCCAGTGAAAATACCATGGCATGAAACACAAAGAAACAGTCCACAAATACAGTTTAATTTTCTGTTTGATGTTGCTGCCCCCTGTTTTCCTTGAACACCAGCATTCAGAAGCTCCTCCTCTTGCCTTCTCTTTTGCATGTTGCTTGAAGAACTCAAAATCACCTAAAGAAATAAGGGCTGTGAGTTCTTTAAAGAACTCGCGTACTGAATTCTTTAAATTTTTACATGGGCATCTCCATCCTTTTCTTTACTGGTACCTAAACTATATTCCTTCAAAAAAGGGAGAGAGGAAAGACTGCTTGGTTAGATATTTTTTTTTTTTCAAAACAGATTTCTGGGACATCATTCTTTCATTCCCTGAGAAAGACAGAGAACAGCTGCCAATAGAAGGTGACTCATAAGTACAAATGGCAAGCTTGCAGAAGCTAGATTTGAACAGAAAAAAAAAATTACACGATCTAATAGTCAGAATGAAAGGTGAATCTATTTTTTTTTTTCATGTAGCTCCTTTTATTTCTTTAGCAGCCTGCGTAAAATGAGATGATTTGTTCCCTAAGTGGAAAGCAAAAGAGAATTGTGTCATTTCTGATTTAGGTGTTAGGGAGAGGTGGAAAGCCTCAGTTCTTCAGTCACGAATGTTTTTAGTTGCCTAATTCACTCGTGAGAATGAGGGACTGAAATCCTGCCGAGGGACTGGATCTGTGTTGCTCTGGTGTCTGGAATAACTGGCACCACCTTGGAACGATGACTGTTTGAAATGCTAAGAATTAGGCATCTCACAGTAGAACTGATTGTGAGCCCCTTGCTGCAGGGGATTTTGCTGTGTGTTTTCATGTTTTGTTGGCTTGGGGTTTTATCTGGAGGCAGGGGAGGGAAGGATATAATAGTTCTAAAGAAAACAGCTAAGTGGAGAAAACAGCTGTTTGGAGATTTTTTTTTTAATCTATTGAATAATTCAATTTGATTTTCTTTGGGAATAGTGAACAAGACTGTGCTTTTAAAATATAAAAATAGACAAGTTCAGTTGAGAATGAACAGTGCACTTGTAGGGTGTTTAGATTGCTTTTTTCTATTCTAGCTAAATCACCAGCATTTAAAAGCAATTTAAGAACCTGAAGTCATAATAGTCTATTTACATAAGAAGAAGAAAAATAAAAAAAGAAATTAAATATGACATTTTGTTTAGTAAGTAAAAAGTATTTTATTTAATTGCAGAGCAGTTGCCCTCAATCTAGAGACTACTGATAATGCACTCACATAACTGAGGCTGTAAGTCTGTGCTAAAAGTGCTTTGCATATGTAGAGATGTTTATGTATTGTGCTGGTAAGATGCTCTCTAAACACATTTGGCTGTGTTGAGGTAACAGGGATTTGTGCTGCTGTGCTGGAGGCAGCCTTGTTGTCCTTTGACCAGGTTTCACCACCACAGCCAGTGTAGCTGTTCAGTGCTTCCTTGGGGATAGCTGTCCATGCAGGGTCACATCCCAGGTTAGTATGGGCAGCCAAGCAGAAAGATAAACATACCTGACACCCTGGGTTGGATCTTAAAATAAATGGAGAAAAATAATGTGGGTTTTTTTACTACTGTTTTTTCTATGAAAATTCAAAAGTTATAAGGCTTGATTTTTGAAAGCTTGTCTCCTGCCTTTTGTAGGCACTTGGCAGTATGTGGTTTTTTATTCCATTTTATTCTGTCTTCTTTTCTACCAAGTAAGACAGGAAAGGGTTTTAAAATTACAAAGCATAGTGCATAGCATTTTTCTTTTACCTGTAAATGGTGAGACTCATTTGATACCAAATACAGATTTTTGTTTCATTTTATCTTGACGTTCCTGACCCATCCCTTCCAAGAGGAAAAAAAACCCCAAGACCTGAACAATCTTTACTGCGAATAGTTGGTTGTACATTATGGAGGGAGGGACTGAATTAGTCAGCTTTGCTACTCATCTAGGATTGAAGCAGTAATTTGCTTCTGCACTAATGCTAACTGCTTGTCACCATAATGCTGTATCCCCTTCATCCCCTTGCTATATATACATGCCTTTTTTTTTTTCAAAATACTTAAAGGCATAAAGCAGTTCCTCAGGAAGTGAAAAAGAAGAAAGAGAATTTGTTATTCAGCAAAACAGAAGTGTCTCTATGAAATGAATATACATCTCTAGAAAAAATATGTTGTCTACTGCTCTTCCTGCTTGCTAGTGTCTCAATATCAGCCACTAAAAGCTTTAGGGTCAATTTAGAAAAACAGTAATAATTGGAAATGCAGATTACTGCATAAACAATGTGCTCATGCAGTGCCATGTCTAATTTGTGCAGGGAATTAGTGTAATTGCCAGTGCAAGCTGGGTAATTGGGTGTGGAAATGATGACCCTGATTTCCGCATCCGCACAAGCTGCAGTTGTGCTTTATTTACTGAGTGGCCTTTTCCAAATTAGCTCATCATTTGGTGAGGATGAACTTGGTGGGATGGATCACTCTTCCCTCTGGTAGTGTGCAGTTTCAGAAATTTAAGGATAGTGAGCACAATGGGTCTGGAAAAGACAACTGGGTGTGAGAGTTTTGTCCTAAACAGTCAGTGCTGTTTGACCAGGAGCTGCATTATTCCCTCCTGAGTTTTTGCACACATCCTCACAACTGAGAGAAAGTAGCCCCAGCTTGTGTAACTTCTCACTTGTGAATGATGTTGGAATTTAAATCACAGAATCACAGAATATGCTGAGTTGGAAGGGACACATGAGGATCATTGAGTCCAGCTCTTGGTTCTTTACAGGACTGTCCCCAGGGGTCCCACCCTGTGCTCCAGAGTGTATCAAACACTTCCTGAACTCTGTCAGGCTTGGTGATGTGCCCACTGCCCTTGGGAGCCTCCTCCAGTGCCCAGCCACCCTCTGGGGGACAAAGCTTTTTCTGATGTCCAACCTGAACCTCCTCTGACACAAATTCCTTCTTATTCTCTCGGGTCCTGTCACTGTCACCGCAGAGCAGAGATCAGTGTCTGCCCCTGCTCTTCCCCTCGCAAGGAAGTTGTAACTGCAGTGAGGTCTCCCCTCTGTCTCATCATCTCCAGTCTGAACAGACCAGGTGACCTCAGATGCTCCTCATAGGACTTCCCCTCGGGGCCCTTCACCATTTTTGTTGCCCTCCTTCGGACACTCCAATGTTTTGAGGACAGGCACTGGTGTGGTGCAGCTCTTGCCTGTCAGTTCTCACAGGAGCTGATCCTCTGGGCAGCACAGCAGTGGTCTGGATGGGCTCTGGGGGTGGTACTGGGGGGTTTCTGGGTGCAGCTCTACAGATATACTTGAGACAACCTAAAATAAAAGTCAGCATCAGGCTTCTGCTCGTGCCATTCTGTGTTTCAGTGCTGCTGAATCCAGCTGAGCTGAGCTGTGCTTTGTGCAGCTGATGGCAAGGACTGCATTCACTTTGTGCCTTTCTCTCTGCCAGGCACAGTTTCTTGTCACTGTACTGGTGTGACACGAGCAATCACTTTGCTTTCTGCATACAGAGGGAGGAAGGAATAGGAAAAGCTGGGAGGAAACAACAAAAACTCTTTAGCTCTGTCTCTGACTCCAAGTTGTCTGCCTTTCCCTAGCAAGATTGGTGTTGGTGAATCAGAATTACTGCCTCTTCATCTGTTTCTTTTCCAGCAAAATGTTCTGGTTCATTCTGTGCTGATATTTGCAGCACCTTTTCAAATTTAACATGGTGATAACACTAAATAACATATTTTCTCTGTGTAGGAAATTAAAGCCAGAGGACCTGAGTTCTTTCTTTGGGAAACAATATGTGACATTTCCATTTCTCAACTTGGTTTTGCTTTAATCATCTTCTAAAATGCTTAACATTCTTTTTCCTATTGAAGAAGAAACTGGCTTAAAAAGGAAAAGACAGTATTTATGGAAAGATTTTACTGGTTTAATGACATGTCAGTGAGTTTCAGCTGAGTAGTCTTTAATCTTTAGATGCATTCGTACTGTGATAAACCTTTTAAAGTGATGGGAAGCTCATTACTCAGAACTGAATTTTGGTTTTGGTTGTCACAACTAAATCTTTAGAGCTGATACCTTTTCACATTGGTTGTAACTTACCCCATTAAAAAGAGAAGCCACTGTCTGATAATGCTATGTCTTGGTATTACATCTTCACTGTTGAAGAAAATCATGACAGCTTATGATGAAACTTTTTCCAGATGGAAGGTGTACATGCTTTTCTTGTAATACTTTCCACTTTTTTAAAACAAAAAATGGGAAAGCAAGTTTTTGTTATTTCATAAAATTGTACATAACCCCTCCTGTAGCATCAGGTACATCTCTAGTACAGCAGATGTTGCAAGGCCAGTGATAAAACTGAGGGGGTTTTCTCACAGTGAAGGGTAACGTGCAGCATTGCTGACCCAGGCACCCTCTGCTCTCAGGTCTGTTTTGTTTTTTTATTTTGTTTTTATTTTTTTTTTGTGAACATGGTGCAAATAGCATCAGGGTTGTCCTTTTCAAATTGGGAAGTGGCTTTCATTAGTTTTCCTGAAAGGTTTAATTGTACTAAGTTCAGTACTAACAATGTGTTTCAGTTTGGGGGATAGCCTTCAAATGTATGCATGAAAGTGTCTCTCTGCAGTGGAAAAAGTACAAGGCAAAGCCCTTGGAGAGCTGAGCTTCCTGCAGCTTATAAAGTTCTTTTTCAGGGCTCCTGAGCTTAGTGCAGGCAGGGGTAAGAATTGCAGCCCTGGCTTACTCACATCATTTTTGGTTTGGGTTTTCCCAGCTGTGTTTATTTCCTAGTGAAGCAAATCTTTTATTGAAGGAAGTTGGAGGCAATAATTCCTTGCGTGCTTCTGCTTTCCTCTGGCTGAAGAGCTGGTCCTTGGAGTGCACTATTCCCATTGTAAGAATTCCTGAGAATATCTTGTCTTCCCTGAATGGTATCCCCCAACTGATTGAAATTACTCGGTGCTCCTCTGGAAACACATTGAGTGATACCAGGTTATTTCTCCCTCTTTAATCTTTTTGGGGACTATAAACTGCTAGTGGTGCTCATGGTGCAACACTGAGCTGCTTGATTAATGGCAAGCCAAGGGTAAAGGCTAATAATCTACTTTCTTTACTGATGTGCATGGAACAAGCAGCTGAGGATAAAGGTGGTAGGTGAAGTTATAAGAATATTTTTCTTATATAAGGCCTGTTCATTCAGTTGCTTGTGTGGCTTAAAGGCAGAAATACAGAAATATCATTCTCCTTGAGGACAGGTGTTGAACAAGCAGAAGAGATGGTGGGGAAAAAATGGTATGTGCTCCCCTGGAGGCACATGTGTCAAAAGTAAAATATAAGTCAAAGGGAATGGTGTATAAAGCTTCATTTCATTGATAAATGGCTGACTGTAAGTGTAAGACAAATTTGGATGGGTCAGTGAACTGGTGACAGGGCTGAAAGTTTCCTTTAGAAATAATTTAGGGGAAGTCTCTGCTATAACAAATGAATTCATGCTATTTCTCTAGTGTGTTTTGGGAGTAATAGCATGCAGGTGGGAGATGTGGAAGCAATGTCCAGCTTTGGGGCAAAATTCAGGCCTTTAAAACCCTTCTTCATCAGGGGCAAGAACAGATTGGTTTGCTGTTGGAGGAAGCCGAGTAGGGCTGAGTGAAAAGATCAGTGAACTAAAATTTGGAAATGCAATGCTGAAAGAGCAGAAATGTGTAAGTGGGAGAGATGCTTATTTTGCTGCAGGTTTGCACTCAGAAATGAAGTGGGATTTTTTTGAAGAAAAGGAGTACCTGAGAGTAGAAATAGAACATTCAAGCTGTTGAGTGCTTCTGGAATTAAGTTTCTAAGCCAATGCTCTCTAGTGCTTCCAGATTGTCTGGGACTTGCCAGAGCTTCCAGTGTTTGAATCCCTTGTTAGACTTTCAGGGATGACTCTTGCCTATGGAGTCTGGGAATCACTACTTCTGTATCTGTAGGATGTTATTTGTGTAATGTTAACAAGCTGTGGAAAAATACCCAGAAATCCTGAAACTCCAATGTTTTCAGTCTAAAAGGTTTTTATTAGAGTCTG
The DNA here is from genome assembly GCF_027887145.1 of Ammospiza caudacuta. Classification (NCBI taxonomy): domain Eukaryota; kingdom Metazoa; phylum Chordata; class Aves; order Passeriformes; family Passerellidae; genus Ammospiza; species Ammospiza caudacuta. The sequence goes on along the minus strand of NC_080601.1, from coordinate 28,496,652 downwards.
AAATTCTAAGAGCTCACAATATGTTTCCTCCAGCTTTCACTTTTGCATTGATACAGCTGATAAAAGAATACATTTCTCTGCAGTGTGTTGAGAGGAATGGACCATTTTTCTGTGCTACACACTTCAGGCAGGGTGGTTAGTTTTGTTGGCAGGCACTAATGGAAATTTTCCTCAAGTTATAGGAATTTTGAAAATGACAGTCAATACATTGCTTTCCATTCTTAACAAGCTTAAATAAGGGGTGTATGGCAAAACCATCAGGGAGATTGGGGCATGTGTGGGTGAGTTCTGGGGTTGAGATGATACCTGATAAAGAAATCCTCTGCTCCCATGTGTTGGTATGCTTTTGTTTAATGTGACAGAGTTTGGGGTTTTTTTAGATATCAAAGATACTCTTACTAGAGGGGATGATGAAACCAGTACTGTTTTCTTGCAATGGCTGAAGTCTAAAGGACATAAGCTTCCACAGGATGATTTTAATCATCACTGTTGAATGTGGATGACAGCACTGGTCAGATGTTATAAAAAATGGTCAGTGGTTTGGGTGTTGCAGTTTTGATATGGGCTTCTACTCAGTAGCTTTTTGTCCTTTGTTTTTTGCCCTGTGCTGAGAGAGGAAGTCAGAAAGTGACTTGGCTTTTTCATTCCCAAAATACCACATGAAAATCCTGAATTTCAGTAGTTTATATATAGAAAAATAAGAATATCTCCTCCTACATCTCACTTGACATGGAGTGAGGAGGAGGAGGAAAAATGAAGTTCACCAGTCACTTGGGATGTGCCTTTCCTGTGTGTTCTGCCAAAGCCTTGAGGATGTAGTCAGAAGGCAGCTTAGGTTTTTTCATCCTTTAGATAATGGGATTTTAGCCACACATCTTAGCGGGTTAATAAGACTTTGTATGTTGGCTTGTAATATCCTTTGACTTTCCCCTCCTTTTGAGGTAGCTTCTGGATAAAATATGTAGGGGAAAGAGGAGATGTGAGGTGCAAGTTACTGTCCTGCCCCTTAACTTTTAAGAGATGAACCCTCTGCAGCAGACAGACATGTACCTTTCTTTTTATTTTATCAGTAAGAGGCAGTGAACATGCTTAAAAACTATAGCAAAGGAAAAGACTCAAGTTTGAAGGGGAGGAGAAGATGTAGAGAGCAATAAAGGACTATGTATTATCTTACATATTAGTTGTAAATAGTATGGCAGATTACAAGATGGAATAATTAACTTCTGTTGGACAATGTCATGACAGCCACAATTTCAGTTTTTCTGTGGGAATGTGAACGTGCAGCTTGAAGGTTTGTGTGATCTCCTTCCTGAGGAAGTTTTATCAGTGCTGCAGGTCAGTAGACATTCCCAGTTCCTCAAAGTGTTGTTTTGCCACAACAAATTCCATGAGATCCTAGGTGGGAATGCAGCAATAGATGGGTGCAGCTTTCCAAGGTGGAAACCCCTTGCACTGTTGTTATATTGATGCTTGTGCTTGTTGGTAGCCCTGCCCTGGCTTGCTGTCAGAGTTGATGACACCCATGGGAGTCATAAATAAATAACCTGTAATTCATGTTTTGATGACAGGATTTTGTGTATCTGGTTGTTTTGTTTGTTTTTATTCCCCAAAAGAACTGGGGAATCTTACTTTGTATATATCTTCATTTAACAAGTTGTTTTGACTAAATCCTCTTCTCTTTGCTAAAATGCAACAGTTTTCATTCTGACAGCACCAACCTGCTTTACAGAATACAGAGCCCCAGTGAGAATAGACCTTTAACAGCAATTTATATCCCAAGTCTGAAATGTGCACTTTATATCTGTTATGATCCCTGGGTGCCTGTTATGGGATTACTCACATCTTACCATTCTAAGTTTCTTTCCATAAACTAGTGGAAACCCTTGAGTCTCAGGTTCAAGGAATACACTCAGATGAAGCATGGTTTAACAGCTCCTTGGAGAGAAAGAAATAAGGTGGGAAAGTGAAGAATTGATGATCTATTAACTGTTTAAATTTCCCACCTTGAATTATTGACAACATGCGACATTACAGCTTTACAAATTACTGTCTATAAACAGCTTGGAAAATATGACCTTTGCCTTATAATTGGTCTCAAGATGCCTTCCAGCTTCACATAAACAGCTGCTGATGGCATATTTTGTTGCAGCTGGAATGGGTGGAAGAATGCAGGCAGAATTTTCTTGTCTAATCAGGCATATATTATAATTTGTCAAATGACAAAATGTACTCTGTGATTGCTGAAATGTCTCTGTTTGAGACTGGGCTCATTCCTCTGGAGTTTTGGAGTGATCTAATTTTCAGTAACAAAGACATCTAATTAGTTAAGGTTAGCTGTCTTTTACCTTCTGCCCTGTCTCTCTAGAGCAAGGAGATGCTAGAAAGGCCTGTGCTACTCTGATTCCTCCTTTTTCCTGGCCTGTGGAGACCAGTGAGTCCAAGCTGAATGGATGGTTTGTCCTGTTTGTTCATGGCAAACCAAGTGCACTAAATTCCTGCTTTGTGGGGTTGTCCATGTGATTAACACACAAAGTAAGTATTGTGCTGAATTTGGCCCTGAGATTTCTGCTGATTTGGGAGAAGCTGAGAACACAAGGACTTGATTTTTCATCTTCTCTTATCACTATTTAGGAGTAACAAGTCACCAGGTTAGTATTGGCAGACAGCTCATAAGGCACTTTCTGAACCTCAGGCCTGAGCCAAATTAATTTCTAATTTTACTCCATTCATATGGGGTTGCTCTAAGATGAGACCTACCAAGTTTGTCAATGGACTGATGTATTTTATTATCATTTGTTAGTGTAAGATACATAGGGAATCATAGAGAGTATTTTTGGATGAAAAGGTGTTTGGAAGAATAGATGCTCCCAACAACAGTGCAGCAAAAGAGTGTGCAACATAAAAATCATCTCTACACCAGACTTGCTTGTTTTCTCTGTTTCTGGGAAACATACCTTGTGTCTTTTAATGTGGTGTTGTTCATCACTGACTGAATATCAGTCCAAAAAGTCTATGTTCCCATCTGTGTGGATGCAAAATCTAGTAGGATTGCAAGGAGAGGAATAGAAAGCTTTGGCTCAGGTCCTTTTATAGCTAGGCAAGGGTGGAAGTTGTGACTCAACAGAGCAGGTCAGGACCTTGTAAAGACACCTCTTCCTCTGTTAGAGGACAGGGAAGATTAATTTCAAGAGTGAAGACCAAGGGGCTCATCAGAATAAATGTTTCCATCTTGCCTCCTGCAACAAATTTTCCTGAACTCTGCATGCTTGATGTTTGTAATAAAACCAACTTACATAACAGAGCTCTTGTGAGGAGTGATCAATTAATGTTTTCAGGGCACTTTTGGGACCCAAAGGCAAAAGGCACCTTATGGTTGCAAATTTCACTACCCCTGCTGCCCCAGGATGAAAGTTTTAGCTTAAAGATCCAATTTCTTCCCTGGAGTGGGAGGGAGAGTCTATTATTCAAGGATATCATCCTTATCTTTGTTGTAGTTGCCTTGTGGCCATGCAACATCACTCAATAATACTGTCAAGTATTATCTTTTGCTTGTGCCAGAGTGCTAAGCAGTGATTTATTGCTTGAATTCACATTGCTTTCATGAAAGTGATTTGTTGAAACAATAGTAAAGTGCTAAATAAATTATTCATTGCATGCTAATTTTTCACTTTTATATTCTGTAGTGAGCTGCAGAATAAACAATCTGGGTGTTGTTTACAAAGCCCAGGTTTTTGATTGTGTGTATCCCCCACCCCCAGTCTTTCCCCCAGGACATGGAACTTTTCCCAAGGATATCTTCAACCTTTCTCACCTTGGTTGCCCTTTGGGCTACTTTTCCTCTTCATGCTTTGTTCAGGTAGAGTTGGGTGAATTGTGTTCAAGTAGAGGCTTGGATTACTGGTTTGGGAAAAGCTGTGTGATTGGAGTTCATGGGTATTTCTAAATCCTTTAGAAACTTCTGGGTCTTAACCAGAAAGGCACCACCATAAATGGAGCTCACAAAGCAGGATCCTAGTGGCTGACTGGCATGTTTTCATAAGTCTTTTCTGGCATATTCCCTCTTTCTCTGAGTGTTGTGTGCTGATGTATTTAGCTGCCACTGGCTATGCTGTAAGTCCTAGTTTGCACATGAGATCAGGTGTCTGAGAAACTCCTCAGAAGCAAATTTTTACTTGTAGATCTGCTGGCTTCTCTACTTTCCTTCAGAAATGGTTTCTCAGCACTTGAAATCTTTGTCCCTTGGTAAAGCCCAGAGCCTCTGGAATGTGTCTGAGTGTTTCAGTAGCGAGCCAGGAGCAGGTCAGGCAGAGAACAGCAAAGTGCTTTTCTCCGCTTGACCCTTCCACCCTTTCTGGGTGTCTGCACCAAATCACTGCCAGTGGCTGCGTGTTTAAGACAAGCTGCTGACTGCCAGTGAATATAATGGGGTGTAAGAGAGGAATTTTCTTTCCAAGTAGTTTAGGGCTTTTCCCTCCTCTGGTCTTAATTCTGAAATAATCCCCTAAAGACCTATGTGGGTATTTGGTGAAATGAATAAACAGAAGGCCACATTTCCCTTTTGAAACATGCACAGAGCTCTCATGCTAATGGCTTTTAAGCATCAATGCAATTATAGTGTGTAATCGATTCTCTCTATAGCAGCTTTTGTCTTCTGAAATGAAACCCTGTCTCTTTCCTAATTATTTGCCTTTGTATTAAAACTTTTCAAGATGACAGGATGTCTATTCCATTGTTTTTGTCCTCCTTCCCATCTTTCCTGCCTGATTCTGCCACTGGAAGAAATTTGTTATTATGTTTTCTTAGAAACCTGAGTATCTCTGTTTTTTTTCCTACAATAATTTACTTGCTAGATTTTCCTTTTGCTCCTTTTAATTTATTGGGTTTGTGTTTGGTTCTTTGGTTTAGTTAATCATGTTTGGAGCTGCTAAGAAATATTTCCATGAAGCAGATTCTTATTGAATGAAAGAGGAATTAGTGAAAAGGGATTTCAGTGTGGGGAAAAAAAGGACTCAGAGCAGGGAATTAATTCTACTTTAGAAGTTAATCAGCATGTCAGTGGCCAAGGTGTTTTTCTGGAATGTGATAGGCCTAGGTTTGGGTCCTTTTCAAAGCCAGGAAAAGCAGTAACTCAGTGTCTTGACCTTTGGGCTTTAGCTATTACAGTGTCCTTCTCTCAGTCTCTCAGTTTGGTGGTAATATTTTAAATTCTTTTCAGACTATGACAAATTTCTTTTTCGTCCTGATGACAAGCATGAAGACTAGGGCTATCTTTAAAATATTTGAGGGAGAAAGATGCTGCATTTAGCCTCTCTTTATAATAATTTGTGTTGCTGTCTATACTAAAAGTTGTCACCATGCCAGGGACCCCTGCAAGCTGAGTGTAATAGAAACTGCCAAACATCTTGCTCTACTGATTGAATTACTCAAGATTAAGAAAGGAAATACTGATATCTGTATTTGGCAAACATTGAATTTCTGGCCTACAGGTGGTTTTTGTAGATGCCAAAAGTAGGAATAACTACGTTTTATATACAAATTATATACAATAAACTTATATACAAATTTATATAAGTTCATGAGTCCTAAAGCTACCTATGATAGCTATAAGAGCAAAAGAATTTGCCATGTTCTCTCTTTAAATGTGGCTAAAATTGTATAGCTGGGAAAACTTGCACAAATATTGCTGCGTATAGTTCTGTTTAATTGACCTCAACTTTTTTCCCCCTAAAATTCTGTCTCCCCTTGAGCTTATAGTAAATTTTGGTGTCCACAAAATATAGTGGGAAGGAACTTCCCTACTTATATATACATAATATTTTTAACCTTCCAAGTTTGCTTGGTCCTGTATGCTGAAAAGTTGTGAATAATAAATTCAGTACACTTGTGACTTTACAGATGTCTTTCATATCTCCTCTGTCTCTTTCTTGGATTGATAGTTGGAGTAATTTCTCACTAAAAAAAGGTCATTCCACATCTTTGATCATTCTTGATTGCTCTCTCTGATCCTTTTATTATTAGGCACAATAGTCACAATAGTTTTTGAATTAGGAAGAGTTTAATCTGCTGACTTATGGAAGTTATTAAAGGGAAGCGCCACCCTCTACATGGACAATTTTTAATGCTTTCCCTCTAAACTTCTATCTCTTGTGCCGCAGGTGGGATAGTGGGCAATATCAGACCTTTTTTTGTGTTCATGGATGGCTGCAGAAAAATGAAGGAATTTTACCTTATGGCTTCTTTTTAACAGAGGTTGGTGAAATGGAGATTTGGTGGTTTTCTGTGGTTGTCCTCCTCTGTCACTGCCCCCGTGTTGATCTGCAGTCCATGTGGAAAGGAAATCACAAAAGTCTTCATGACTCCATAGTTCTTGCTACTTGAGTGCTTGGTAGAGGCCCTGATACTGCTGGCTGGTGTAAAATTGCTAAAAATAATATGAAGAACAAGATTGGTGTAAGTAATTTGCCCCAAATAATAAGTTCTCTCAAATTTGTTTTTTTTTTTTAAATTAATTCACGAGCAGCCAGTAAAATTCTCAGTGAATTATTCAGGTTTATTTGTGACTTTATTTGGAAACATTTCTTCACATAGCTGTCTCACCAAACAGCTCATTGAGAATACTCCTGTGTTCTGGTTGTGTTATTTACATTCCCAGGGTTCTGGGTGATATTGGGGAAGTAGAGATGAAGGGAACAGACAGGTGCCCAATTATTTCCAATTTTTGAATGTGCAAACTCTCAAACGTGACAGCCTGAGAATGATAGTTTATTGACTTGTAATGCATAGAAAAAGCTTCAAGTCCTTTAGTTTCCCACTCAATTACATCAGACCTGCAAGCTCGTGAAAACTTAATTTAGTGCTTCTTTGTTATTGACTTACGTTCCTGTTAAGCTGGCGATGGAAGGGATCTCTGGAGTTTAATAAGGGATTCATGGATCACTGCACATTGAGGTGTACTTAAACTGTCTTGATTGTGCCTGGGTATGTGTTTCTCTCTCCCCAATTAGAAGGCAACGTGACTGTTCCATCAGGAGAGTCATGCAAATGTAGTTACACCATTAAATCCAGCTGCCATTTTTTACACAGCTGTGTGTGAAATGTTACAATGCTTTATTAGCCATTAGTCACACTGCAGGCTGCCTGTCTCTGTGACTGAACCTTTTCAGCTGGTGACAGCAGAGCAGCCCAACTGCAGGTGGGCTCTGTTGGGGTCCAGCAGCTCTGCATGTGCTGCATGCTCCTTGCATGGGTGGAAGGCACCACAGGAGAAGAAAACTGTGGCAGCTGCTCTTTCCTCAAGCTGTGACACATCCTGAAGATCAGCTCATAGTGTAGAGTGTGGAGCTGGCACATGACTGAGAGTAGGTGCTTTCTGCTGTGTTACTAGTTGTGGTACAGAATCAAAAGTGGAGTTCATGGAGACCCAGCTCAATTCTCTTATGGTGGAAATTAAAATGCTCTCAAGATTGATTAAAAAAATATGGGGTTTTTTGAAAATGTTCTTATGGTTTGAGGAAAACCATGATGGTGTCCAAGGTGTGAATGCCTTGTCTTTCCCAGAATAGCCACTGGGAATTGATTTCCTTTGGGAGATGGTGAGCCAGGTTCAAGCACCTCTTTTGTCAGTCTGTCTTCCCAGGTGTCTGTTTCTTACACTTTGTCTGAGTAACTAAACCCATTTTTAGTGCTCTATCTCTTGGTAGGTGCACTCACTTTGGGATGTAGTAAACCCAGGATCAGGTATCTTTTGCTCTGAGCTGTCAGTGCCGAAGTGATAAAGTTTTGTTTCTCTTTCCCTTTCCCACCTGCTATGGCAGAATAATCCACTTCAAGTGCTGATCCTAATGAATAACAGACTTTCTGAAGCCTGGTATTTCTATGCAAGAGGAAGGGTTATCTGTATTCACAGCAGAGCTGGAATAAGGCTGGATTTTTAGTTCCTTTTCATTCTATTTCTAGTTTGCTTGGTTTTTTTTTTTTTCTTCTTGCTCTTGTTAGCTTGCATTGATTGGTAAGCGGTAAAAAAAGGAGAAAAACACACAGCCCCAGAAAGCAAAAACAAAGCAAAAAACGAAGAAAAGGCAAGAGACTATTTTCATTTCATTACTGTGCTTCTTCACAGCTCCTATTCTGACATTTAGAACAACATAATATGCATGTCTCTGTTCATTAGGTTCCTCAGTACTACACAGTGACAGCCACAGAGGGTGGGGGAAAAAAGAAACAATCTTAAACATGAACTAACCTTTGCAGGCTAAATAACAAAGAAATGAGAGCAGCAAAGAAGAAAAATGATTTCTGAAAAAGTAAATCATGGCCTTGCATAGGTTACTCAACTATCATTACAAAGGGGGAAAAAGAATAGTGACCTCTATTATATACCTCAGAAATAACTATTTTTCTGCCCAGTGATTTGTTTGCTTTGCACATATATGTTTGAACAGATCTATTAATGGTATTTGAACCACAGTAAATGACACAAGGAGACTGCTGAAACCATGGATAATCTTAAAGACATTTGGAAGCTGATACAGATTCTCAAAAATTAAAAAGCTTCTAATAGAAAAAGCTTTTATGTATTTTTGAAATAGGATACCTATTCAAAGGATAATAGTTCCTGCACGAAGTGGAGATATCAAAGCTGTTAATCCAGAACCTGGTGCATGTGTTTGCCACAGCGTGGTGTCAAATACAAATCTTGGGAATGTTAAATGCTAAGATTTTTTCCTAAATATACTAGGAAGTCAGGATATAGCAATATTGCTTAGGGTTCTTGATGTAGCTAGTCAGGAACGGACATGCACATTTGGATGGGTCCAGGGATGCCTCTGCAGAATGATTGTTAGAGCTATATCACAAAGAATTGTGATGGAACGCAGCTGGCTTTCTTCCTTCATCAGTTCCAGGACAACTGCAGAACTTTAAGATTGTGTGGGTTTTACTGAAATTTATCGAGGAAGGAAAAAGAAAAAAAGAGACATTCCAGGCCTCTGGAGGGGGAAATATTTTGATTTCTTCTACTGGCACTTTTAATTTTTTTTTTTCATTTCATATTCATTTTGGGATGTCAATTACAATTTTTCTCCCGTCAAATGATGAAATTAAAATTCTCAATGGAGTTTTCTTTCATGGCTGTTTTAAGATTTGTAAATTTTCCTCACTTGGGAAAAAGGAAAAATCAGAGCATTTTATGAAAAATAATTCTCAGTCAATTTAGCACCAGTAATTACACACTTCTGATCTTAGTATTCCATAAAATTAGCCTGATTCTAATTCTGGGATTTTACAGTTTCTTGACTGTTGTATGATCTTCCCCAAGAGTAGATCAGCCAGTGGCAAGGAACAGGGATAAAATCATGCTGCTTTTCCCATTTATTCTTCCTAATTTCTATGCCTGCTCTCTTCAGGTCTGCTTCTGAAACTACCAGATGTCAAAATATTAATTGGGGGAAACATTCATTAGTCATTTATGTCCCTGGTACCTCTGGCAAGCAGAGCAGGAGAGGGCCAAGGGGAGAAAGCAGGACTTGGAAGGAGATATGAGGAGCTGTGCAGCTGCTTTGCAGGTCCAGGGAGGCTCAAAGCTGAGGGTGTGTGCAGCTCCCACATGATGTCCCCAAACAGGAGGGGAGTTCACAGCTGCCTTTCATTGGGTTGGGATTCAGAAAGGCTTTATGTGCACATCCCATCCCCTGTTGTGGTCTTCCCCCCTTGGTTTTTATTCGCTTGCTCAGTAGGGGATTTGCAGACCTGTCCAGAGGGTGCTGTGAGGGGTGGCAGTGGCACAGATCTGGATCTGGAGCTGACAGCTCCCTGCTGTCATTGATAAGCATTCCTGGGAGGATGGGGTTGGAAATGCGGGATTTACAAAGCCCTGATTGGAATCAGCCTTGGTGAAGAATTTGTGCCCACCCCAGCTCTGGCTCCTGCCTTGGCTGGGCCTTCCCAGCTTGGCTCCCTCTGCAAAGAGGGACATGCCAGGAGAGAGGGAAGCTCCTCCCTGCCTGCACTGGGGTTTTGGGGAGCACAGGGGATGATGTGCATGTCAAAGTGTCCTGGGGAGCACTGGGGGATTGTGGCTGCTGTCTGAGTTTCCCCATGAGCTGCACTGTAGCCATGATATTTTCTGAAAAATCCTTTCCTTAGGATTTTATCTCCTGAGAAGCTGAGAGGCCTCAGGAACAAAATGTAAACAATGGTTATCTGCTGCTGTGGAATGCAACAGGTGCATCTGTGGTTGGCTTCATGTGGTTGTTTCTAATTAATGGCCAATCACAGTCCAGCTGTGCAGACTGTCTCAGTCACAAACCTTTGTTATCATTCTTTGCTATTATATTCTTGGCTAGCCTTCTGATCAAATCCTTTCTTCTATTCTTTTAGTATAGTTTTAATGCAATATATATATAATAAAATAATAAATCAAGCCTTCTGAAACATGGAGTCAGATCCTCATCTCTTCCCTCATCATCAGACCCCTGTGAACACTGACACACTGCACATGACTTGTGTTCATGCAGATAGGAAATGCTTTGGGCAGGCTTTCTCTATGCTGGGAGTGATTTAGGAGTTGTGCTGTAGAAAAAGTTGTCAGGGGTGTGTTCTCTGCCCCTGTACTGCTCTTTCTGCTGTCTCCTGTGCTGCTGTGTGTATTGGAAGGAGATAATTACTATGGTGCAGTTTCAGGGTGTGTAGGAGGTAGATGGGCTTTGGCTTTGGAGAAGGCAGTGGTGAGGTCTGTTCCTCCCCATGTGCAATTCTGTGCCAAGCTGGTGCCAGCTGGCTTTGGGCTGATGGGCTCTGAACTTCCTGCAGTCCTTTGCTGCTCAGCCAAATTGGTTGAAGTTAACAATTTTATCAAGGGACCAGGGGGATTGTGTGTCTGTGAGCCTCATTTCTTAGGAACCCAGGCTGAAAATAAGAGGTATATAGATCAGAGGTTTTGTCAGATAAGAGTTGGGTCTCTAATTTGCTGTGGTTTTAATGGGCTAGGGAGGAGGATAAGATATACGGTGAGCTGGCAGGGAGACATGCAAAATAAATTAGTAGCAATAATAATGGTCTGGTAGTTTGTCCCAAATGTAGATCTTGTTAAAGAAGCCCATCATCTTAAAAGTCAGAAGTAAGTTCTTAAAGACACTAACAAAAGAGCAGGCTGAAATCTTTTGCTGCAAATTCATTTTGCTAAAATTACTTCCCTCCCCCTGGTAAGATAATTTTATTCTAGAAGTGCCTGCTTTGGCAGGAGGGAAAAACTCTTTATCAAAAGAGCTAATAAAAGTCATAAACTTGGAAACTCTTCCATTCTGGCTAAGCCTAAAACTTTTCAGTGAAGTTATAGAAACATTGATTGTTAGAGATATTTGAAGGTCCTCAGTTCAACCTCTTACTCAAAGCAGTGTTATCACCAGCTATAGATGAGGTCAGCCATGACTTTGTCTAGCCAGGTGTTAAAAAACTCCAAGGAGGGAGGTTTACAGATGTTCTGGGTAGTCTGCCCAGGTGTTGAACTAATACCCTTATTGAGATTTTCCCTGATGTCCAGCCAGTCCAGTGGTGATCATTTGCTTGTGTCAAATCATTTGCTGCAACCAGAAAGTGTTTGACTGGAGACAGGCCAGTGGGTTATCTGTGCACCACAGCTATGAAAAGGATCAGCAGCTTCAGTGTCTGTGAAACAGAGCAGAAAATAGTCACTATTTCCACTGCACGCAAGATCTCATCTCGTATCCTGAAACTCTGTCCAGATCTGAACTCATTCCCACTGCAGTCTGCCTCCTGGGGTTAAGGGAAGAACCTCTTGGTGATGTCATGCAGAGGAACTGAACAAAAGAAAGGGCCAAAAAAGGGCCCAACATATATCTCTGCAAATTCTTTCCATTTCAGTTTAGGCAATTGCTTTTAACAATTCATTCAGTTATGTTAAGCACCTATTAAAGGAATCCTAAGCCCTCCCTGGGGTCATTTCAGTTCTATGAGATTGTAATTGTTTGAGACTAACCATGATTTCTTCTTTTGCCTTTAGGTGATACTAATTCTGACAAAGCTGTATGACTACAACCTGGGAAGCATCACAGAGAGCTCTCTTTGGAGGTATGGAGATAAATTGAGTTAATAATTACCACCTTACATAAATAGGAAAAGCCTGATACAATTATTTTATTGAATTTAATTAGATTTCTTTAAAAGTGCTGGAAGGTTTCTAGCTAAACTTTCTCTCACTCCTGTCCTTTCATCCTCAAGGACAAAAAGGCTAAAGTCTCATTGTCTTGTTTCAGCCAGATAAGGTACTTCTCAGATATTCTGTCTTTTGATTTCACCTTTCCCATCTTATTCAGATTGAAATCAACCAATTGGTTTACTTTTGGGACAACTGGACAGCCCAAAGTCTTTGTTTACAATGAAGGATCTCAAGGCTGGTCTGCCCAAAATGATCCCTGTGAAAAGCCAGGGTTACTGAGGCTGGGGAAACACCTATGAGAGAGTCTGATCAATGTCTGATCAATGTCTGTTGATCAGAACTGATGGGATTAGTACTAGATAATTGATTTCTACTGTGTGAACTTGACTGCTGGACCAGTTTATAGGGAATGTTTTGAGACTTTCATGATTTAAAAGCATATCATGCACTATGTGAACCAAAGGGAAGAGCTGGGCCATGAACAATTTCTTCAGGCAGATATTTGGATTCAATGTGAGCACATGGTGCCTGGATTTCTTTCCCTGAAAAATTAACCCAGAAGCTGTTTCCTCTTTCCTGTGTCCCTGGTACTGCTTCCGTGAGCTGAAAGGGTGATTTTCTCATAGTTTCATCTGTGAAACTCTGGTGAGAAGCTTAGGAGTCTTGTATGCAGGTCACTGATGAAGATGGATAGGATACTGGCAGGATAGAAGAAAACGTTGGGTATTTAAAACTAAAACCTCTTGTTAGAATGAACTTGTTTTAATAAACTTATATAGGAAAGGAGTTTTCTTTTGTAAGGGAGAATTTTGGGACAGAAGTAGAACAAATAAACTTTTTGCTTAGGAGCTGAGTGGGTTTTAATAAAATGAGAGAGGAGGGAATTGGCATGAAGTACATTCTGAACTCGGGCTATTGCTTCACCCACTGGTCTGAAAAAATAAAACTAAAACCAAACAGACTAAAACCTGAAGAAACACAGCTTCTAGGATTTATTCTGAGCAGTAACAGGAATGCTCAAAAATATTAGTATTTTGTGGGGTTGAATAAATGGTTTTTCATACTGTTATGGGGGGTTACTCAATTAGTCTTTTCATACACTTTGCTGCTATGACTTTCTATTCCTTTTTCTTTAATATGGTACATGCACACCTAAAGGGTCTTTCAGGACTGTAACTTTGGCAATGTTTTTCTACAGGGAGTTTGTACTAGATTGTTTAATTTTTCAGTGGTTTTGAAAAAGAATATTCAAAAATATGAAAAACATTTTAATTTTCTCTGACTACCCTAAGTATATTCACCATGGGAAGTACTCATGTCTCCTTTGTCAGTCACTGCATTTCGGTGTGCACAGGCACCTCCTTCCCCATTGCTGACAGTGCTGAAGATCTGCTTCTGTCATGCAGGATTGTGTTGAGGAACTATTTTCTGACTGAAACTAGGACAGCCACATCAGAGTGGAAAGCACAGCTCCTGATGAGATGTATGAATGCAGCAAAAACTGTGCTGATGGCCTTATGCTCTTTTCTGTTTCTGGTTTCTGTGGAGCATTCCACAATGGCACAAAATTTTGCCCTGATTAAGAGGGGAGGGGCTGTGTGGCTGTCACTGGAGGGTGTAACAGAGAGCTGGGACCCCAGCAGTGTTGCAGTCCTAGAGTGAGTGCAGGGCACTTTTCCTGACCTCAGTCCTAATCCCAGAATGTGGTTAACAACATAAAAATAGCATGATGGTTTCCTCTACTCTGGAATTCTATTACCAAAAACTGTCTGATGAAAAGTAAAAATCAGAGTATTTTATGAAAAATAATTCTCAGTCTATTTAGCACCAGTAATTACACACTTCTGATCTTAGTATTCCATAAAATTAGCTTGATTCTAATTCTGGGATTTTACAGTTTCTTGATTCTTGTATGATCTTCCTCAAGAGTACATCAGCCAGTGGCAAGGAGCAGGGATAAAATCATGGTGCTTTTCCCATTTATTCTTCCCAATTTCTATGCCTGCTCTCTTCAGGACTGCTTCTAAGACTACCAGATGTCAAAATATTAATTGGGGGAAACATTCATTAGTCATTTATGTCCCTGGTACCTCTGGCAAGCAGAGCAGGAGAGGGCCAAGGGGAGAAAGCAGGACTTGGAAGGAGATATGAGGAGCTGTGCAGCTGCTTTGCAGGTCCAGGGAGGCTCAAAGCTGAGGATGTGTGCAGCTCCCACATGATGTCCAAAGCTCACACATGTGCCAAACAGGCTGGCACCAAGACCATAGAAACTGATTATCATAACTGACCTTCCTTCTAGTATTATACTAGCATTCTTTCTTAAGGTTTAAGTCAACCTCAGCCTTCAGGGTAAGGTGTATGAGAAGCTGAATAATTTTCTTTTTGTTTTAGTATATACCAGAGGATTAATATTCCATGAGCTGACTTTCTCAATATCTTTTGGAATGTGTTAAAATTTTTAGTACCTGTGACATCTGAGAACAAGGAATTCCATAAATTATTTGAGGAATCACTTGTCTTGCTTTGAACCCCTCAGCTTCACTTGGCACATGTCACTTATCAGGATTTGACTGCATTTGTATGGCCAACCATCCAGAATCCCTGGGAAATGCTTTGAACTGGGAAATGCTGGAGAACCACAATCAATCCACTTGTCTTTGCAGTGCTCCATTATTTGAGTGGTTTGCCCTTAAGTGCTCATGGCTGCTCTGGAAGCTGCCAGTTCACTTCCTTGGATTTTCCTCTCTCCTGTTACCTTAAGCAAGCCCATGCTGGTTCATTGTGCTCTGTCCTGAGTCTGGCTCTGGTGTTAAAACCCCCTCACTGTGCAGCCATGCCTTCAGATCGCTGGTAAATATGCCTATGATGATCCCAGGACAGCTTCTCTGTTCCTAATGTGATGAAAACAAATGGCAAGGTGGGCATATCTTACAATTCTGTGTACCTCAAAGAGGTTATTAGCTGTTGCTCCTCCTGGCTGCTTAAGTGACATGTTAATTTAAATCTCCCAGCTTCTTTGAAAAGGATAGAACAAAAATAGGTTTGAGAGAAGTGGTGAAATATATCTTGAAATTTATTTCATGCCTCTGGGTTTCATTCTGGGGAATGGAAGAGAACATCATCTCATGTCTGGTTTGCTTTCTGATATCAGGAGTTCTGATTCTGAAGGATAGAGGGGAAAGGTAGTTCTGCAGGTACCCACAACTGAAGAGGAATCTGTCTTGAATACATGGCAAGGAAACCTCACTTCTGCATCCTGTGCTGAGTGCACTCTCCAAAGATTGATGAGTGATGAGGGGCAGTAGAAGCATGTTACTGACACGAGTAATCTGTGCTATAGCTGGTTATAAGCACATCTGTCATTCCAAACTGTATTTGGGTGATTTAAGCACTCTTACTGATGGGACTGTAACCACCTATTACCCAACTATGCCATTGCCTACAGGATATGAATCCATCCACTTTATAAACACTTTCCTTCCTGCTAGGATGGTATTTTTTTATTTCTCAGCAAGTTTACTATAGCTGGCTGCAGCACTAATGGGTGGAGATCATCCTTCTAAAACAGCTGACGAGTTAAAAGGCCACTGGTGACAGACATGAAGGGATGAAATACAGTAAGAGAAAAGAGACAGGAAGAATCTGTACAATCTTCTAGATTGTTAAGGCTCTGTGTGCACTGAGCTTTGGATGGCAAGTAAGCTGCTGCTGCTGTACATGATAAATGAAATTTTGCATCAGGCTGGGCCTGATTTTAATTATACCGTTATCCTCTCAGCAGACTTTTTCCACAATTTTAGTTGAAAACTTTTTATTTACTTTTGGTTCCTCTTTTTATAGAAGAGAAAGAAAATGGAGAAGGAAAGATTATCTGTCACTGAGCAATTAACTGAATGTATTGGATTTATTTCTCTTCCTCCCATAGATATCTCTCAGATCAAAAAAAGGATTAAGCTGTGAGAGTTAGGAGAAGATGTTTTTACCAGTGGAGTAAGATAAGCTTGCATTTCAAATAAATAAAAATGTCAGAATTGTGTGCATGGTATCCATGAGCTGTAGACAGCCGTGGGAGGACTAATCTTTTCCTGTTTGTGTAAATATGATGCTCTGGAAAGATGTGCATGAGTGACACTTTCCCTCAGGATCTTGAGAGGCTCTCAAGGCATGAGTGCTGCCATTCACCTCTTTGCCTTCTTACTGCTCTGTATTTAGTCAGAAATGAGACATTTCCTGGAACTTTGTATAAAAATAACAGTAATTAAACTTTCCTTTTCAGACAGAAATTAGGAATATGTAGAGTTTGCTTGGTGTGAGAATATTTTAAATCATAATCTGTTGCTGTGTTAGTTCTGGAAGCTACTGATGATAAACTTGGCACTCCAACATTTTGCCTGAGCTCTGAACTCCCCAGTTCAGGAGTGATTATCACTTCCAACCTGCCCTTCACTGCTTCTAGTTTCTGCATTAAGGAAGTTTCAGCAAAATGCCATAAAGAAATCTCAAGGATGCTGAAAAATACTTATGTCTCATGTAGATCTAGATTTAATTTTCCATATGTAAAGCGGGTGTTGTTTATAGTTGCTATTTTTCTTTTTTATTCTTGGAAAGCTGAAAATGGATCTGTTTCTAACTCTGTTTCTAGCTTTTACATGGCCTTTTTATTTAACCTTGAGCTGCTATTTTAACTCCTCCATCAATTTACTTATTTATTCCTTCCACCACCACCACTGCACATCATGCTGCAATTCTGTCCTTTTAAGAAGGGAATTTGGGTTGTAATCCAGAGAAGAGTCAGAGTTGACCCCAGCCCTGTGGCTAGAAATACTACAGGTGTGTTGATGTTCCTGCATTCAGTTTCCTGGCTCCTTTCCCTCTCTGCAGATGAAAATTATAGCCGCCCAGAACTGTCAGTGTGTTTGTGGATATTTTCTTCTCTGGACTAGAGAGTTTTTGAAACAGGAGACATGAAAGCTTGTCTGTATTTGCTTTATGGAGAATTTCTAGGTTATGTCTGTTATTGTATTCTTCCTCCTGGTCCTTTTATGCAGGTTCTTTACTTCTGTTTTGCAGATTGACTGTTTTCAACTCACATTTATCTTCTGCCTGCTAAGCCACACTAATAAGGTCACAATGTGTGGCTTAGTGACACTGTGTGCTCTGCAACAGCAGATTAGGGTCTTTTAGCTGAAGTAGGAGGTAGGAGAAGAAAATACATATGAGAGGAACTGAAAAAGTGAGGGGAAGGAAAGTCTCATTAAGCACATTTTAGCCAGCAGTTTTGTGGGAAAAAGGAACTTGAAAAGGACTATTTGAAAGGCTTTTATCTATAAATACGGTGTCCCAGCTGCCCAGTGTAATTCACTTTTCTTAAATGAATATCAGAGCTTGATAAATGCTGCTACATTATCTCCCATGGGCCTTTAGTGACATTGTAACAATGACATTTCCTTGTGTCTTTGGTTTAATCCTTTTTTCATTTTCTCTCCTGCAAACATAGGAGCCTCTGGCTGCTCTGTGTACGGATGCTAGAGGGTTTTTGGGAGAGGGAAGAATGGGCTTGCACACTCAGCTGTTCATGTAGGAAGCAGTAGCTTTTTGTGGTTTGATCACAGTAGGAGATCTGCCTGAACTGCAAGTGGGCGGGGAATGTGGATCTTTGTGCCCTGAGCGTGGAGCTCAGTGCAGCCTCTCTCCTGTGTGTGGGGACACTCTGTTCAGCCATCAGGACCCCATGGGACCCAACACTTTATAGAGTGACCAATTTTTGTACCTAAGAGGGCTCATTTTACCCTAATAAAAACTTGTAGCACAGTCAACTCTTCTACTTGGCTGCCAAAGTTTCCTTGGGTGTTCTTTTTGTTATCAAAACCAGCTCCAATAAAGGTGAAGGGTGGGGAGGGGCAGCTACCAACCAATCAAAAAAAATGCCCCCAAACCCCCCCCCCCCCCAAATAATCTGCCTAGGAAACAACCCAAAGCAGAACCTTAGTTTGGCAGCAAACTTAAGTTTTATTGAATTTTACCAATTTCTGCATTCCCTTAAGAGTAAGGGCCAGTAAAACCATTGCATTTTGTGGTGGCACATCATATGTTTGCCTGATCAATCTCATGTAAATTCTGCCTTGGATTATCTTGAAGAGTCATATCCTGATATTATGAAGGATCAGATTCAGTTGAGGATTTAGTGATGTGTTTCTCACCCCCTGGTTTGTGAGGATAAAATATTCAGCACTAATGATGATGTAAATTTATTAAGCCTATTAAAAATTTGTTCTCCGTTGCAGCCAGTCATGAAATGTAGGAGTGTTATCAAGTAAATCAGAAGGAATCCAAATCCATTTTCTGCATGAAAGAAACATGTAAATCAAGATAATGAATATTAATGCTGATATATATTAGCAATATACTGTAAATAACAAATGCACCACATTCATGCCACTTAAAAGGCATACAGTGTTTCCACGTACTTTGTCATTTTTACTCTGCAAATTAGATGATGAACTTCCATATCTGTTTCCTAGGCTGTACCTGTTTGCTCAAATGATGTTGGTAAAACGTAACAGAAGTATCTCTGGTTCTGGTCCACAGGGTTCATCAGTCAGCTGTGGCTGTGTAATAACTGCAGACAAGCTAGACTGGAGCTGATGTCTAGGGGGAAAGACAAACCACACAGTACTCACCAGTTCATAAACAGAAAGTAAAACACCCTTTGTGTTCTGGTATTTCCATTCCTGTCATAGCTCCATGCAGTCATTTTGCAGAGGTGGGTGGGTAAAATTGTACTCATCTCTTCAGAGGAGTATATCCACTTCTAATCACCAAAAGGAAAGAATATATTTGGGGCTGAGCTTGAGTTAACAGGGAGATACTTCAGTTGAAAGCATTTTACAAGCTTGAGATCTGACTCTAAAGTTTTCAGATCCAGGTGCCAAATATTTTTGCATCTGAACCTCAGGAATTATCCAGGCAAACAGTCAAAGCTTATTGTTACTGCAGAAAGAGCCAGGCAGATGTCATTAGGTCTTTCTTGGAGGACTTAGTGAAGTATCTGGGAAAGATGTGCTGTAAAATTGTATATTTAAATATGTATCAATGGTGTGTTTGTTGTGCAGCATAAACTGACTGTCATTTACCCTGAAACAGAGTGGCCTGCATGGAACTATCTTTTTTTTTCTCTAACTTACCAAATAATAATTCGTCAAAATGGAAAAGGACAAATAAAGCTCACAATTAATCAATTAGTGCCTTCAATAATGGTAGCAAAGCTGGCTTTTGAGCGTGATCCTGCCAGTGGTTCCTGTGCCAGTGGCTGCTGTTCTTGTGGAGTGGGGTTTGTGTCAAAGTAGGACATCAAGGCATGAGCTGTTTGGTAGGAAGGCACAGAGTCCTTGAGGAAGGCTGAAGCTGCTGGTTGAGACTGAGCTCTGTGTGTGCACAGAATTGTTGGTGGATGTTGTGCAGATCATTGGGCCAGCTAGGGCAAGGAAGGGTCACTTTGCCCTTGTCATTAGGAGGTACCATTTGAGGGCCTGTGTGTACTCAGCACTGGGAAAGTTTGTCCTTGTGTGACAGGAACAACGTGGGGGAGACTCAATTCCTGGTGAGCAAGGAATTAATTTGCAGCTCGAGTTCCCCTTATGTAGGAGGAGGCATGGGGGAATTCAGGAACTTCTCTCTCCTGGCTGGCAGCTCCCTGCTGCTATTATGCCAAGTCATTTCACTGGTGAGATGCATTAAGAGGCAGAGGAAGATGTATCCTCCTGATTATGAACATCACTTGTAATGTGCTCTGAACTGATACTGTGCTTTGCCAGTGGGAGGTAAAAAGCTATTTCTTTTCACCCATTTTCCCCTATCCCCCAAATGAGTTTCTTCTGCAAGGAAGTTGTGTGAATTTCCCTAGCATCCATTGTGGTATGTGCTGTGTAGTTGGGTGTGAAGATAAAATCTCTTTTCAATGATTCTGCAATCTAGATAGGTGGGAGTATCTATGAGAGTTGCTGAGTTGAAAAGGAATCGAAATTCAGAAACACCACATGTATTGTGCATTAAATGACTTCATGAGGAGATAGATCAGATATCAGTCTCTTTCTCCAAGGCAAATTCTTTTGTAGAAAGAGTGTTTTTTATTCTACTAATGTACTTTTACTGCTGCATTTTATGGCTATGTACATATCTGTGTAGGTGTTCCCATTAATTTTCTTCTGGTTTTCGTTGAAGCCTGAGCTGCTGGAGTTGGGTGGTTGCTCAGAATCTCAGCTCTTCTGTGTTAGGAGAAAGCCCCACTCTCTGGTTTTCACACAGTGAAGAGGGAATTGAATAGCTTCAGTTGCTGTACAGATGGGAAAGCCCAAACACAGACTCTTCACACTTAGTTCCTTAGAGCTTCTTTCTTAATTGCTTGAAGTATCTTAGCTGTGAAGACAAATCAGGATAGGATGGAAGTGGGATAAAAATGCAGTGGGTTCCTCAATGAACTGAGCCTGTAGGTACCTCTGTCATACCAAAGGCTCTGGGTCAAGCCAAGCAGAACCTTGGACCCGCTTTCCTGAAAACCAGCTGAGTGCTGGCCATTGGCTTGTATGATTACACTGTCCAGCATTAAAAAGAAACCCCAAATAATTCTTTTAATGAACTTCTGTTAGTGCTTACTTTGGATAAAATTAGAGGGTTTTTCCTCTTCCACAGTTGTAATGTACAAAGATGCTCTCTATTCTATGGCAGAACAGGAACAAATGAGACACCCCCTCAGAGTTAATGGGGAACTGTGTATTTCCTGTATATTTAGGAGAAAAAAATCTGGGTGGAAAGGACACAGAGACTGAAGAGATGGCAGATTCCTTGTCACTTATTAATAGTCAGGCCCAGCAGGTCCTGACTGCCTGTCTTGAGCTGCTGAGAGATTTTTGTTAAGCTGCTGGCTTTATAATCTGCACAGCACTCAGCTGCCAGTCTGATGGGCCCTGTAACCTCTGGGGAAAAAGGGATGCAGCCAAAATCAGGCCAACATTGGCTTTTTGTATTTGAATAGAAAACCTTTTTCAAACAATCTGAAAGGGAAATAGCAAGCCCGAACAACTGTCTGTTTAATTACCCTTCTGTAATACAGCAAGATAAAAGGAATTTTTAGGCAGCTCTAAGCTCCCATTCTGCTTTACCAACAAGTCACTGTTTTCTTACTGATAGTTCAAGTGTTTACATTGTCAGCTCCAAAAGATCAATTTAGGAGGCTGAAAATCATACAGTTTTAGTCTCCTTTATTTCTCCAGTGTTTAGAGCTGTGGAATGAGAAGGACAGCTCTGGGTCCTGGCCTTCCTACATCCAGCTTTAGGCAAGCTCCTTCAACACTGCATGTGGGTAATGGGGTTGTGTTACCTGCCCACCTACATGAGCTGAGGGTTTGGATTAAACTGGTTCATAAAATCCAGTCTTGGAAGAGTGAGAGCGGAGAAATGTACATAAACCTACAGTCTCTATCCAAGGCTGAAGCCTAATAGAGATTTGATCAATGCTTTACTAAGCCAGATGTCTGATATCTTCTCTTCCCCTGCCTAAGAGACCCATGAGAAACTCTTTGTATGTCTTTGCAGGCAGGGTGGATTGTCATCTTTGGGTCAATGTGTGATATTGTTAGTTTGGATTTTGCCTGAACAGAGGCTAATCCCTGAAAAAGAATAAGAAATGAGAACCAAACCCATTCCTTTTAAACTCCTTCCAAGGGGTTTAAACACCACAGATGTTTTATGATCACAGACTGTATGCCAATGGTGGGAAAAGCACTAGAGGTAGCAGCAACATTAAATTTTTATTTTCTTTATGAAGATATGAAAAGAGCTTTTTTTTCCTAATTGTGTTTGCAACTTTTCAGTTCCTCTGTTTTTCTGTTTTCTGTGAGGTGAGGGAGGCAGAACTAGAGCCTTTCTGTTCCTCCGTGGTGGGGCTGCCTAAGTGAAAGCAATGCCATTCTGTGGAGTAGGTAAGACTGTGAAGGTTTTGCAGAGTTCTTCCTCAAAATGAGCTTTCCTTGCTGGAATTTTCAAGAGGGACTCTGATTTTTTCCCTAGCCTGCCTCCAGCGATGCCCAATAAATGGCAGCTATTAGCAGTGTTAAACTTCCAATAAGAAACCTACTACCTTTGACATAACTTTTCCTTCTCGCACTACTGCAGCAATCAGCTTATGCCCCAAAACATGAGCTTTGATGACTTGCCATGTGACATTATTATCTAGTTAAAAATGTAAGTTATCTCAATTATAGACTGTTGGCCCTTTCCAGTGAGCACATCTGTGGCTTGCAGGGACTCTGGCCTCCTTTGGCTGTGAGCAGTGAGCACTGACTACAGGCATTGTGGAAATATAATTTCTCTTCACTTCCCTGCCAGTGCTCGATGTGCTCCCTTGTTATAAGGCAGCATAAAATTTAGAGGCTAGTCACGGGGAAGGTAGTAAGAAGGAAACCCAGAGACCTCAGTAAATTTTCCTTCTAAGTGGTCCCTTTTCAAAGGTAAATGGTCTTATTCTTTGTAATCTCTCCCTGTATGTTAACAGCTTTCACAATGCTAACTCTTTTGTAAGAAATCCCAGTCGACTTTATCTCTGGTAAGGGAGCCAAAGAAGGAAGAAGCCAATACTCTTTTTAAAAATTCTTTCTTTACACTCCACCAGCTACTCAGCACACATGTATTGTAAATTTAAGATGTGGATGTTACTCAAAGAAGCAACTGTGATGTCACGAGTGTTTTAATAGCCTATGATTTATTTCCCTAAGTGCTTTATTAAGATGATGCACAACAGCATTTGGAAGCCAAATGCTGCCTTAAGAGAGACTTGGAGGAGTTATTTTCAATCTCCTGACTTTTCTTCCTCGACACAGTAATTTGTTTGATTGGAGCAAAAGGGCCCTGGATTCAGAACAGGGATTCTACTTCTTATTTAGTGTTTCTTTGTGCGTTAATCAGCCCAGTTTGTGATCTGAGAGAGCAGGAGTATGAATGAACTTACTGTGATATGAGAGAGCTGCATGATTCAGGGAACAGGATACTGGCTGGGCTTTGGAGATTGGCATTCTGTCTCTGTATGGGTTTGTGGCTGTTTGATAGTGAAATATTTGGCTAGGCATAGTCAAGAATCAGCAAATTCATAAGAACCAGAAGTCATGTGCAAGGAATCGTCTCCTGGCAAGGTATTTCTAATGACATTCAGGAAGGTTAGCTGTAGGTGCAGTGATATAGGGCCTCTTTGCCATTAGTCTGGTGATAAGTCTGGTATAATTTCCAAGTTTTGAGACAGGTAAGGCAGTGAATCAAAATGAGGCCCAAGGTAGTCACAGTGGGCAAATGGATGGCTTAGTGAGCTGAGATCACTTGAAAAAATGTATTTCAGTTTAACAAAGAATAATAGTAGGACAGGGGCTGAAGGCTGAACTTACAGGACTATGAAATATCTACTTAGAGCATGGAGAAAGACTGGACAGTGTGTAATAGGCTACAAACTGGGCTTCATGTCCCACTGTGAAAAGACAGAAATGCATTGATCTGATCAATGGCTCTATAAGATAAGGAGACAGGAGCTGAATTTTTGAAGAAATTAGAACTTTGAAATGTTTAGGATACTGACTTGGCATGTAAAGATTTTTAAGACTGCATACAAATTTCAATAAAACTGTTCCTAAAACGGTATTTCTGGGCAAAAATTCAAGTGACTAACTGAAATGTCGGTTTGAATTAAAGAATAGGCATAAAATTAAACAGACCAGAAACATTCTCCTAAGGTCATGGATACAGTAAATGCATAAAATTGCAACTGAACCAAGTTTGGTGTCTGTTTATTGGAATAGTGACTTGGGAGGTATAACAAAGGGAAGAAGATGTGAATGGTGGAATAAGGTGGCCAGATGATTACACAGGATAGGTAAAGGATGACAAATACCTGTAAGAGATGGGGTAGAAATCTGATTTTTGGAGCAAAGAGGATTAGACATGGTTAAGATGAGAAGGGTTGTGTGAGGACTCAGCCCTCCTGCTTGCAGAAGCTGGTGTTAATTCACTGAGCTGAGTCAAACAGCAGCACTTCCCACAAGCTCCAGAAATTACTTCTGTCCAGTGATATAAAAGCAGCATCACCCTCCTTGTCAGGCTTTTCCCCTTACTATTGATATTACTTTGATGGCTACTATTGCCCCTTAGCTTTTAAACATCATTAAAACACAAAATAAACAGAAAAGGTGGGTGGAAATAGAGTTAATGTAGCTGTAAAATCTATTCAATCTATGTCCCATTAGAAAATAATGGTCAGCATTGTAATAAGTATGAATTCATTCCTCAGGCCTTCTATTAGTGTAATTATGAAAACACTGGGCTTGGCAGTTGGCTTCTCCTACATTCAGTTGCTATTTTTTGTTTCAAAAGAAACATGCTGAGTGAATTGGTTTAGAAAGAAGATGTAATAAAGCTCTGAGTAAACAGGGCTTGTTAATTTGCAGAATTTCTGTTGAAATTGCATGAACAGAACATGCATAGGGATATAATAGCCTCATTTATATTTGTGGATTATCTCTAATGCATAGTAACTCATGAAATGCTGATCAGTGCTCTGCAAAAAAGGGGAAAAAAAGTGGTTTTCAGTTTGGTTTTGAAGAAAATGAAAGATCTAGAGTTTTTATGTAGAGAAGCTGCATGTTGCAATTTACCCCCAAACCAAATCCATAATCCAAGTGTGTCGCATTTAACTGAGGGAATGTGTGAGGCTATTTACTCCTGTTATAATAATTATTGCTCTAGCCTTTTTTATTATAAATGATTCCATCAAGTCATTAAGAATTGATCTGTGAACAAGGGAGATCCACTGCAGTTGTACTGAGGGCTGTTTTGAATTGAATCAAGGATCCACTTGATCCAGGATCTTCATGGTGAGCATGCAGCAGGTAAAGATGACAAGGGTGTAACAACGAGGCCAAGCCATGTGTGTTACTGTTTTGATGCAGCCTTTCAGTTTATACTGACTTCTGCCTCCACCAGTTTTTAAAACACCAGAAGTGTTTAGTGGAGGTATTTAGTAGCCCTTGGTGGGTGTATCTGTGAGGTTAATTTGTATTTCTCAGAATGTATCCACCATTTGAACTGATACAATCTTTTAGTGTCCAGGAGGATGGGCAAATCACCTGGTGGTTTTTGGCCTCTGTCAGCTTCAGGGACCTGAATAAATGCTTGAGAAGGAAGACGTTTTTCTGTGCCTTTAGCCATCCAGTTTCTTTCTCCTACACCTCTTTATATTTTGATATCTAACTGTGTGATGAAGTCAAACTCACCCAGCTCTTTTTTATCTTCTAAATGAACTGGCCACTCTGCATGTTGGAGAGTGAAAGTGGCAAAGTAGTAAATGACATAAAATTTCACTTGTGTGTAGCCTTTAGGGCAAGGAGCTTCATATAGCAGCTGGAGAACAGAGTGTTCTTGAGTTCTATTGATTGCTCTTTAAACATTGCTTTATCCTTTCAATGAATAAAGAAAGTAGAAGGGGAAACTTCAGAAAGCTCCATTCTGTAGTTAAGAAAAATTCTGGCCCCTCTATAAACTTGTCCTGTTGTACATTTGTATCGTGCTGCTTACTAGAGAATGGAAGACTAAAGGAGTGATGGTTTTGGATGATCTTCACCTCTGTATTGCTTGTAGGCTGGACAGATTGTCTCTACCACCTCAGAAATATTTTTCTTTCCAGAGAAGTGGCAACAACCTTGACTATTAAGACCCAGTTGCTTGGAACATGATGAAAAACATCAGTTATTCATATTTAATTTGTGCGCCTGAACCTACAGTGGGGCATTATTGGCTTCTTAGTTGAATTTTCTGAAAGAATTTTGTGGCTTCTCTGCCTTCTTCTGGTTGAACATGATGCAGAGAATTTAATCTAGCTTCAAGATAGAACAAGCCACTCCAAAAGTACCTGTCAAAATCTTTGTCAGAAAGGAAAAAGCAGAGGAAAGGAAACTTCTAGTAAGGTGTGTCTTCTCTGTTGTGAGAGTGAAATCTGAAAGGCAGCGTTAGCTTCTATAAGGTGTGGAAGTTCACTATCTGATGGGATGAGTCAGCCTCTACTGGCTGCAAAATAGCTTTTCACGGCTGGAAAGTTGAGGAGAAGGGGAATCATGGTTATTGCCAGCATTGTTCTCAGTGGGTGCAAGTGATGCCTTGCATGGGATGGTACCAACCCTCACCCTGTCCATCTGCCCTCATGCAGAAATTCCCCTTCTCCCTTAAAGACTGACCACTGACACCTGTGTTAGCAACTTTGGGGTTGTTTTTGGTGGTGGGCTTTTTCTTAATTTGGAAAACTTTATAAAGGGGCCATATCTCAGTTTGGCACGTACACATTGGTCTAAATCTGCCTGTATAATTCCATTCATTTTGGCACCCAATTTATTTCTCATAGGAGCTGATCTCTTCCAGCTGCACCTAATGAGCTCAAATTCATCCAGGAAGGGGTAGAGGATGCTGAGTGAATCAGCAACATCTCAGATTCCTCAGAGCCTTAATTTACATGTGTATTTGGCCTACACTTGACAGTGATCATGTGCATGCCTTGATATCCCACTGGGCATTTTCATCCTGTTCTCCCACATCCTGTCCCTTCCTAAAATGTTACTTCTCTGGCCTCCCTGCTTCTGATGTTTTCTTTATTAGTTTTAAGAAGCTTTAAAGATGCTCTGAAAGCTAAGTAATATATTTATATTTTTTTCTGGGACATCACACAGCAGTCCAGAACTTTCCTGAATGCAGATGTCATAAACATTTGTCCTCTCAATCACTAAATTTCTAGCAGACTTTTATGTAATTGTATAGGGTAATTACACAGACTCTCCTGTAAACTATTATCAAGTCTCTGGAAAGGCTTCTGCAGATTTCAGTAAGCTTTAGGTCAGGCTCATTACCTGTCCAAAAAGACAGAATTTTTGTTGTCCGGTTTGTTTTGTCTTTACTGTCCATAAGAACACAAAGTTCTTTTGAATCAGTATTTGTTAAAATGGCTCCTGTCTGTTTCTCTGGGCACCAACCAGTAATGTGCCCCCCTTGAACACAGACCTTGCACTGTGGCTGCTCCAGCTGAGTATCCAGGGATTTGGGTGGACACAGCACATGGGTGAGCCCAGTGCAGCGGGGAAGGAAGTGCTGCTGGCACATCAGGCAGTGGCTCTCAGGTTGCTGCCCTAATTCTTGGAGGAATTTACACCTTCTGTGTTGGCATCCTATTCCTAGGAGAGATTTGCAGTGTGAGTTGGTGCTAAAGTTAATAACAGAGATCAGTGAACTTAGAGGGCTCTATGAAGAATCAAACTCAGTTGCCCCAACAGTATGAACAGGGTCATCATCCATGGAGTCGGAGATTGTAAGGCAAAGGTAAATTTTAAGGAAGAATTTGTCTGAGGATCAAATAGGTGGGGGTGGATAAGTTTTATTAATGACCAGCTAAGGCTGTTGTCCTTGTTATGTGTTACTGAGGTCACTGTGCCCTCTCTGGGATACAAAACAGGAAAAAAAATTTGTTAGGCATCCTACAGGAGCTGTTAGAGTTTCCTGGCCGAGCTCAGCTCCTGTTTCTCCGCAGCAGGGTGCCACAGCCTCTCCTGCTCTGTGGCTCTGTGGAGTGGGTGCAGGTGGTTGCCCTGTTTTGCAGGCACCAGCTGTGCCCAGTGTGTGCCTCTGACAGTGCTGTACAGCTGTGGCAGAGACCTGTGGCAGACAAATGTCATCTGCTCACATCATGAGCTGGCAGTAGCCCTGCCAGAAGGCCCAAGCTTGCCGCTCCTGATTTACAGAGCTCACAGGACAGTCTGTTCAGAACCTCAGCTATATCTGAAAATATCACTCTGTAATCTCTAAATGCCAAAGGGGAAAAAAAAAGGATAAATTGCCAGGAGGCCTAGATTCTTTGAAGGAGCAGGGCTGGCAGCATAACTCTTCTACAGACAGAGTCCTGCAAAAATGAGGTGGTTGCACTCAAGGAGCTGAACTTGCCAGCCTGTGAATCGGACAGGACTTGTCAGCACTGTCAGCTGAGTTAATGCCCAGTGGTACAGTAAGGAACATCCACTGCTACTGTTGCCTTTCTGTCAGAGTCATAGAGTAGATAAGTAATAATGTCTTCATTCAGTATAAAAAGACTGTTCCATTAATTGAAATAATAGACTAGGACTGGGTTTGTCTGGAGGTGGAGAACAGAGATCTAGAGCCAGTCCTCAGGCAGGGGCAGATGTGATTTACTTACTGTTTGTGTTCCAGTGCTGTCATTTGCTGCACTTTAGGCTGACTGGCTGGGATTAATTTATGATGCTTTCTTACTAGTGCTTCCCCTAAAGTAGACTACTGCTCCCTTGCCCACCAGCACTGCAGATCAGATGATCTATCAATTGCCACAAGAATCACTTCTTGTGTGTTTTACCTGATTTCACTCCTGATTCTCCAAAGCAAACTTTACTTTTAGCTGCTGCTTCATCTCCTGCATCTTTTTTGCTTTGTCAGCCAAAGACTTCTCTTCCAGCAAGTCCCAAGGCGTGCTTTCTTAATTCCCTGGTAAATTTTGAAATGATTCCCAGCTGGTACCAATCACTGGGCTGAATGTAGGTGTGCTGATTAGCTGCTGTGACAACTCTGTCTAATTAGCTGAGTTGGTTTCTCCTTCTCAGAGTACCCAAAGGAGATGTTTGGTTCAAGGTTTTATTAAGGTGAGCTAGGAGTTAATAATTATGCACAAGGGGTTGAAGACTGATCAGCCTCTGATCTAGCTCAACAGCCTTAATTAATGGAGGCAGTAGAGGCCTCATGTTTCAAGAGTGACAGTACAATCACTAGAGTTGTCCACTTGTCCCTCTGTGTTTCCCTGTAGAATAAGATTCCTTTACCTCCTCACCTTTGCACAGCCCTCAGAAAATACATTTGTGCTTGATCAGTTCATGCTCAGACAAAAAAAGTAACCGGCATTTTATTTACCTTGGCTGTCCATTTTTCTCTTGTGTAGTTGAGCAACATCATATTTGGGAATAGAGGCTTCAGTTAAATATCTCCTTCCTTGGGAATAGAAGCTCAATAAAAAACTGGGATCTAATCCACAGAAAATTCCCAAAGAACTGTAAATGCCTGGAATGTGAAAGTGGGACTACAAGTGTTTCACAGTGCCAAGATTAGCCTTATCTCCCCTTCCTGGCCAACAAGAACTCCCAGCATTGGTGGTTCCATCTGTTCTGCAGGATTTGGTTATGTTCCTGAGCCAGGGCCTGAATGCAGTTGGTGTTCTTCCATGCTTTTCAACAGGGCTGAAGACATTTGGTAACATATGCTCTTTTCTTTTGGTGTCTGTACACCACTGGGATGAAAAGTGTCTCTGGCATGTGCTAAAGCAGAAGAGTTCAGGGTGATTTGCTTTTTTTGGTAGCAAGGGGTTCAGTGTCTGGTATTGCCACAAGGAATTTTGGAGTGTGCAGTTTCTCTCCCACCCTCAGTCCCTCTTCTACTGTCCTGCATCAGTGACCAAGCGTTCAAGCCAGTCTTGGAACACCAGCACCTTCTTTTCTGGCTACCTGTTTACAGGGTTTGGGATTGTTTGTCCCACTTGGATGCCTTACTGATGGATTTTCTGGGTGGTTTGAACTAGCTTGGGTTGTAACACATTTCTTCTGCAGGCACAATTGCTTCCCCCCCCTGCAGGTTAAAGCCCTTCCTCTGCCTCATTCTGTCAATGTCCCTTAATGGTCCTTAAGGGCCTTTTAAGAGGTAGCTTTTCCTGAGCCAAGTTTTCTTGTTTCCTCCATTCTCTTCAGGAGCAGCTTCTCCCATCTATCTCAACTTTTACACCATTTTGAAATGTCCTGTATAAAAACTGTCAGCAGCTCAGGAATCCAGTAAAACTTAATTTTTTAACTGTTAATAACTTCAGGATTTTTCCCATTAAGTTTTAACATGAAGTAAGATGCTAAATAAAATCAAAGGAGTTTTATTTCATTCTCTTCAACAGTTCTGCTCTATTCTCATAAATAAAACATTCTCAAAAAAAGACACTTATTTTAATATATTCTCACACTGCCACCCAGGCTGAGTTCCTTGACTCTCAGCAACCTCACACAGTGTTGATAACTTCATGGACCACTGCTGTGCTGTGTGTGGATGAGTCAGCTTTCCATTTTCACAGTAGCTTTAGCTTTTCTTGCAAACACACATTTCTCCTAAAAAACTCTGGCTTACTTCCTGAGGTTTGTCATGGTCCTCCCTCACAGCTGTCTCCATTGCTGTGAGAATCCCTGTCACGTTCAAACACTGTTTACAATCACCTGACATAACTGGTTCTAGGTGCAAGGGCTTTCCTTGCAGAACCTCCTCTTTGCACATTTTCTTTGCTCATTGTCTGTAATGAAGTTAAAGGAGCCAATCCAGTCTCAGCTGCACCCTATACCTGATTTTTGTTGCTGATAGTTGAGTTTATCCAGGTTATTCCTTTTTCTTCCCTCTTTTGAACCAGTAAATTTTGCTACACTGGAAATGTGCAGAATTTCATTTTTGTTTTAATGAACTGCTGCTGGGAGAGTCTTTCCCTTTTTGAACCCAATCACTTTGTCAGCTTGATTAGTCAAATTGCTGGTGAATCTATTACTCTTCTCCATAATCATGAGTGTGGTTGCATTATTAAACATCTTTCTCTGTCCTACACACAAGCAGAGTTCAAAGGGGTGAAGGAGAGCACTACCCCACAATAATTAGTAGTACAATGGCTGAGAGAGCTCTCTTGAGATTGAGGATGCTCCTAAATTGAAATTTTGTTTTATTTGAGAAAGGCTGCATCTCAATGTTTGCCTTGCTGTGAAGGAGGATTTGCTTGGAAGTAATTTCAGGGTATTGGTGGTTGCTGCAGTAACAGCCCCAGCTGTTGTTCCAATGCTTAGACAGCTACAGATGCATCAGTGCTTTTGCTGACTGTTCTGCTGAGTGCTGTCCTCTCTTCCCAACAAAACCTGGACCTCTCACATCTCAGAACTAAAAAAAAAAATCTGCTCCTTCTGTTGTTCTGCAAGGAAATTCCATTCAGGAAAAGGTTTGCTTTGGCAGGTTGGCATTTTCTAAAGTGAAAATGTGTCTGAAGCATTTCCAAGCAACCCTACAAATGACTGATTTAAATTTCAGTTTTATCCCTGAATTTTCAAACACTGTGCTTGTGTGTATGTGGCTTTGTCTTTTTGTTTTATTGTGGTTTTATTGGTTTTTGTTTGGGTTGTTGTTTGTTTTTTTTTTTTCCCCAACCACTCTTTCTAGGCAGAAGCACAAACCTGTGAAGTAATGAAAATTGTTCAAGAAGTGTGACAGCACAAATGTCAAAAATACTCTTGAAGGCTTCTCCAGGACTCCTGAAGAACTTGGGAGTTGTCAGGGGAAATTTACACCATGATGAACTTACTTAGCTGTCTGGACAGACTTAGTTGGCTGTCTAGACAAACAGACTTTCTGTTTTATGAGGAATTTTGTGTTTTTGAAACTAGTAAAACCTGATAGTAAAATAGACTGTGAAACCTGTCACTAAATGGATGATGTCATTCAGCCAGGTACTAGTAAGGCTGGACAGGTCCCTGGAGGATATTTTGATTTTATTCAGAAACTGTCACCTAATTGAGAACATCCTTAGGGAAAATTTATTTTCAATGAGAAAGATCTACCAAGACATGTTACATTTTTGTATGGGTGCCTCAGAAACAGGAGGTCACAGGCTCTGCTGTACTGTTGACAGTGAAAGGCTCACCAGCAGTGTGGGGGTACCACAGGATCTGATGTCACTGTGTTCTCTAGAAGTTCTGGTTCAGGGATTCACATGCTACAAGCACAGGCTTATTTCTTGGCTTTCATTTGTGATGATTCCAGCTGTCACCAGCTGCAGTGTGCATGGAATTGGGCTACAGCTGAGAGTGCCACTGGGACAGCATGACAGGTATTGCCTCTCTGCTCATTGTGCTGCTTCCCTGGAAAGCACAAATGTCTCTGGCAGGCACAGGAACAGTAACAAATGCTCGTGGGATGCACACCCAGTAACCCCTCTCTCACACAGAAAGCTGCTCTCACTGCATTCTTGTTGCTGCAGCAATTAGAAATAAGAAATCTGCCTTGTCAGGGGCTTGGCTAAACTGTCCCAGCTCTGCCTTCGCTAGTTTCTGTCGGATTTTCTGCCCCAGATCTTGAACAGTGGGGCAGGGATGTTTCAGTTTTGCCCATGTGTCTGAGCAGTTCTTGGGCTGGATGAACCTTCTCTCTTGGGTGCCTGACACTTTTCTCTTTTGCTTGTCTTGCCTCTCTTGAAGCCAGTCTGGAAAGTGTTTGCACTTGAAGCAAGTGGAGCAAATTCTAATTTGTCTGGAATGGGCCCTCCTGTTAAATGTTAAACTGACCTTTTCAAGAGAAATTTACTTGATAGTTCTAAGTGAAGCCCTGCTTTAAGCTAAACCTGTCACTACAACATGATTAAAATCACTTAAATGTACATCAGTTGCACATATTATTAATGGAAATTGAAATCAGCCTAAATGGTAACCATAAATTTTAAAACAGGGGGAAGAGGATGGAGACAGAAAAACCCCTACATGATGTGAAGGTTAAGGTGCCTTATTCACCCAAAAATTAGAAATGAGCAAAACAGGGAACTTTATTCTGAAGCAGTGAAAAATCACAGATGCTCTTTTTCATGTATTTACAGTCCTCCAATTCTCACCTATTAAGAAGGGAAATTCAGTGCATTTTTGGCAAGAATTTGACCTGTGAAGACATAGAAGGATTGGTCACAGTTGTCTGGTCCTGTTTCACCTGCCACAGGACCTTTACCCAACAAGTGATGAGATTTTGGGGGCTGTGACAGGTGGTGAAGGTGTGTGTGTGTAGATGGTGCTGGAAGGAGGGTTGTGTGATCCATCAATGTCTGCTCCCACTTGAAGTGCACATTTAAAATCCTGCACCTGTTCTTGCCTCCTTCCCTTCCCCTCCACCCCAGGGCACAGCTCCAGTGTTTGGCTACCGCAGCAACTGTTCCTTAAAGTGTCTGCTCTAATTGGGCACTAA
Source organism: Ammospiza caudacuta (assembly GCF_027887145.1). Classification (NCBI taxonomy): domain Eukaryota; kingdom Metazoa; phylum Chordata; class Aves; order Passeriformes; family Passerellidae; genus Ammospiza; species Ammospiza caudacuta. The sequence continues at coordinate 28,463,399 of NC_080601.1, read as the reverse complement.
TAAATCAAAACTGAATTGAAGACCTTCCACTTACAGTCATTTTTCAGAGACTTTCTATCACACAGCAGGATAGGACTTGGCAACCATCTCCCAGAGAAATGTCCAGGGACTTATGAAGGTCCTTTTTCAGGGTATAATCTTTATGTATCTGTGTGATCTTTGCCATTCCAAGTGCAAATTGAACCTTTTGTAATTGATAACTCTTTTCTACCAGCCTTGGCTTTCACACAGGTGAAATTAGTATGGCTTTTTCCAGCTGTTTTGGGGCATTGGGGGTTTGTAGGGCTTTTGTGGTCAAGTGTAGAATTTGGTTAGCAAAGCTGTAATTTTTTGAGCATGTTAGAAGACACACCTTTATTAAGGCTGTTGGTGGTGGCTGAGGATGACAGCTCTGTTACAAGAAGGTGGAAAGAATTTTCAGGTATTTGGCTGAGCTCCTGTTGGTAACATTATTTTAATGAATAGATTGTATAATTAATGTCTTCATACACCTACATCTTTGGAAAAACCTTCCTTATCATTTTAATTCCAAATAAATTAAAACAGATTGCTTTTAGGGTAAATAAGTCTTCTGGTCCATTTTTTTTTAGGATGTTTGGGAATATGGGTTGTGAGTAGTGGATGAATATGGCCCATCAGTGAGGATTTTATTGTCAGGGACTCTGTAAAGATGTTTCAATCCTTATATTTTCACAAACAGAAAACTTGTTTAAAATAAGATGTTGTTGCAATGCAGGGCAAAATAGTAACCTGATGTTGTGCTAAATGTTTCCTATATGGAATTTACAGCCAAGCTTTAACTTACTTTTATCCTTTAACTTACTTTTATCTTTTACCACTAACATAAAAGCAAATCCCATTTTATCTGTAGCTGGTGCTGACCTAAAGATGACTTTCAAAATCAAAGAACCCGAAGAGCCGAGCTCATTTCTGGACTGTCAGCCTGCAGTTCCTCCCTGCCCAGATGCCAGTGAATCAGTTTGCTAACAGACTGTTTGAACACCTCACCTTGACCACAGCTTGCTCTATTCTTAACACACAGCACAAGCTCCTGACCATTTTTCCTGCAGAGTGATAGGGAGCATGCATTGTCTGCAGGCCTGGAAAACAGTATTAATCTTCTGCTGTGTACTTTCATTTCATTTCCTGTAAAAATCCATCTTCTGCTACTGGAGCTGACCTAAGGTTAGATGTCAGAGGAACAAATTGCTGTCACCTGCTCCATACCCCAAGAGTAGCTATAAATAGCATGCTTTATAACCCCACTGATCCTTGAGATACATGGTGATAAATACTCTTCTACCAACCAAGAGGAAAAAAAGTAAAGCTGCGTGGCTCTGGATGTTGTCTAGTATTTGCAACTGACAAAAATGGTAGAGCTGCATCACTCAAATTGCTTTAAAATGAAAAACAGTAACACTCGTTGTATTTATCTGCTTAAAAGCATTAATTAGTGATTTTTGAGTAGAGTAGTCCAGTAGCACAGCTTTTACATCCAGCAACAACAAATTCTTTCTTAGGTCCAATGGTGTGCTAAGAGTCGAGCTGGCAGCTCAGTGTGTTCACTGCTTGGACTCAGAATGAATTGAAAACCTTTCCAGTAGAACAATTTTCTTCTGGGAAATACAGCATTATTCAGATAAATCTTCTGCAATATTTTAAAAATGAAATTTTGACAGGAAATGTAGGAATAATCTGAAACTGAAAGTGTGTTTCATTTGGATTTTTCGCCTTGTTTCATGGGACCTTTTTTCCTGTAGGGTGACAGCCAGACTGTTATAAAATATTCAATTGAATGGATAATGATAACGCTGGTACAAGTGCAATGAAACACTCTGAATTACTATTTTTTAAATTTAATCTCTCTCCCTTCTGTATTCTTACTCCATCCAGTTGTTGGGAATAATGATATTTTAAAGCAAGGCAAAAAAAAACCAAAACTAGTATTGGCTAAGGGATTGCATCTTCCCACTAACTTTAGTATGAATTAATGCATGAAGCACATTTTTAGCTGGTTTTAAAATGCTACTGGTCCTTGGGAGTTACTCCATTATAACAAATAAGGGGCTTGGACAGTGATTTTGACAATAATGTCCTGGGCTGTCTGGATCTTTTAAGCTTTCTAGCTGTTGATTTGCACTGGCAGGATAGAATGAAGATTGCATATTGTGTTGCAAATGCCTGGATGGTGCTAGCCAGAAAATCTTTTCTCTGGCTTTTAGTACATACCCTGCAGAAGACCTGCAATGCATTTATGGCACAGTAAAACTGCTCCTTACTCTTAATTGGAGGTGGGATGAAGTGGCTTTCTGGATGTATAATGTGGCTGTGGATGCTAAGGCAGCTCTGCTGAACGAGTGTATCAAACTTCCTAACTGAGCTCAGCCTGCTGAGAGGGTTTTTAGCGAAGCTGCAATGACCTCAGTGTTATGATGGGGTGGGAAGTGTAGGACATGTATGGTTGTCTCATCTCCCTGATTAATGGAAAGGCTTCCTGTTGCTCTGCCCTCAAGCTACAAAATCCATTAACCACCCCTTGGGGTACCTGAAATTTATTCTGGCCATTACCATCAATTAGAAAGTTAATAGCGTGATGATTGCTGGGCTCCAGTCCCTGCTATTTGTGTGATTTACACCAGACTGGGGTGAAAATGGGAAGAATCAACACTCAAGGAACCACTTTATGAGCAAGAATTTGGCATTAAGGGTGTGCTGATGTCAGTATGCCCCTGTAAACATATGGCAAGAAGAATCATAAGTCATTCTCAATCCTAATTTAAAAGGCAGCTTTTGATTTAAACATATGGAAGAATGGCTTTAATATCCAGCACAGCTAGGCTGAGATTTGTTTTGTTGATGAACATAAGCCTTGAGAGAGGCTGGGCCTGTGGGAATGGCTGCATTCTGAGTTGCAGTGTTGCAGAGTGTTCACCCCCCGATGAAGGAAGGAAGGGCAGCAGTTTGCATCTTACCCTGCTTGTTTGTTTTGACAAATGAGTCAGGTGGACAAGATCTTGCAGACTGATGCTCTTCCACTTACATTCCACTGATCCCCCAAAATTCCCTTAAGGTGACAAGGAGGAAGCCTGTTGTCAGTAAACTTTCATTCCTTTCTTCAGGGTCTCTCACTGAAAATAATGTTGTAATGGCAAATGGAAAAGTGTTGAAAACCACTACTGTGGACTTAGGGTCAGAGAAAATGCTTCCATCACACACACCATCAGATGAGTGGGCATCAATAATCTGTCAGCTTTTGGTATGTTTGGTATTATATTTGTGGTATATATTAATTAGCTGCCAAAAATTAGTGGAGTTACTGGTCCTTCCCACGTGCATCCAGATGCTGTGGCACAAAATGACTCCTAAGAAGAGCAGGAGAGATGGCTCTGGTGTTTCAGCCAGAGCACCACTTGAGCCAGCTCTTGAGCCTTTCACTGAGAGGGTCAAGTGGAGGTCTTGCTTTGATGGCTGCTCCTTTGTTTCTCACTGCTGGCTTTCACCCAGCCCTGGATTAGAGCAGCTAAAGGGGCTGTGACTGCCAGCCTCCCTACCCTGCTCTTGACTTCTGCTGCTTCACTCAGGGAGGGATTGGAGATGAGTCTTTGAGGCCACACGGAGGTGAGAAGCTGAAAGAGAATTTGAGGGGAAAGTTCTGGAAAGTGACCCTCTCTGCTGCTCAGGCAATGGAGAGGGAACACCCAGCTCCTTCCCCTTACTCAGTGGCAAACTCCAGCCTTGCTGGGAGTCTGGTAACCAGGCAAAATAGGTGGTAACTCCACAGTTACTTTCCCCAAAGTCCTCTGCTCTTGACATCCCATCCCCTTTTCCAGAGCTAATCATGCAAGTGGTCACTTAACACAGCAGAGAGGGGTTCCAGAATGTAGCTGACCCCCAAAATTCACTATTTGCCCATTGCAAATAGTGAATTTACAGTCCACTCCTGTGAAACAGTGCCTTGGAAACACTTCCAGAACAGAGTCCAGTCACATCTCAGTGCATTATTTTTCACACAAAAGCTCAGTAATTGTACACTTGAAATAAAAATCTTCATGTCTTGCATTCTGACAGCAAATATCCTTCTGATTCCCTGGAAGCAACTGTTTCCAAGCAAGGGCAGATTGATCATTGAAGCTATCCAGTTCCATGTTTGTGATGGAAACCTACACAGTAATTAGTTTGGATTTACATGAGAGCGTGATCAGGATCTGATCTCTGATCAGCAGACAGAGGAGTGGGGAATCTGAATATGGATTTTATCAACTGCCAGAATCTTCTGTTCTCGTCCGCTGACATGAGAAACCATTGCACTGTGCAGTTAAAGGGGGTTTACTGATCTAACAAGATGAGACGGACATCTAAAATTAGAGAAGCTGTAAAAGGGAGGAGGGGAAAAGTGCATCATTCCCATCTAATCCAAATTTGATCTTTTTTCAGGCTAAAATATTTGATGTTGCTCTTTTCTTTGGGTATCCAACATTTATGCAGCAGTGTCTCTGAAGCCTGAAGATAAAAAGCCCTTCTCCACAATAGAGTGGAATGTTACTTCTGCTATAAAAGGCAGTGGCATCAGAAACTGATGTTTAAAAAGTTGTTTAATGACATCTTACAAGCATAGAAATCTCTGTATTATTTCATATGGAAGTTTGTTCTGAGTTACGCTGTTCCATGGCTAGTTTGGTAAGATAGGAGGATCTGAAGAGGAATTATGCAATGGAATACACATGTCACCAGAGTTACAACAGATACATCTACATTGGTGTTTTAGCCTTACCTCATTATATTTTTGATTCTGTACTATTGATTTTGTGTGCCACAGACTATTTCCTCTCCAGGTTTTATTTTCCAGTGAATTTACCAGGTGTCTCCGAGAAGAAGCTGAGTGAACAACATGGATTAGTTTGTTCTAAGGGTTGTTCACTATGGCTTGTGCAGCTGTGATTGATCTCTGCAAAGAATGCTATGCTTTAGCAGAATAGATATCAGCCAGTCTTTAGCAGTTCAGAGAGACAAGGTTTGCATCACAGCAAGAGCAGTGCAGATCAATTCAGGTGGATAATTCTGATCTCAGGACAAGAGTACTTAAGCCTATTCAGCACCGTTGTCCAAGCTTTCAGGTGATAAAAAAGCACTTACAAGACTTAGAGCCTCATGCTTGGGCAATTGCAGAGACTTTATGTCAACTTTCAGTCCTGCCAGCCAGGTGGTGTGCTTTAACCCCAGCTGCTCTCTCCCTCACCCCCACCCCAGTAGGATATGAAGGAGAATCAGAAATAAAAGCCCCAAACTCATCCCTTTGAAGGAACATGAGTTCTTGTCTCATGTCCCATGAGACAAGAAAAGTTATTGAAACAAAGTAAAATATAACAATTAAAGGGAGAGAGGGGAGGGGAGGGGGGAGAGAGGTAACCCCCAAGAAAAACAAGTGATGCTCAATACCATTGATCACCACCTGCCAACAGACACCAAATTGTTCCTAAACTGAGATCTGCCTTTCATCCAGGTAACTCCCTCAGTTTATATAAACCTGGAATGATGGTTAAAATATCTCTTTGGACAGTTTGGGTCAGCTGTCCTGGCTGTGCTTCCTCCCAGTTTTTTTGTGGACTTTTTACTGACCCTAACTAGTTGGTGACTTACTTAGCATAGACCCCACTCAACCACAGCCAAAATGTTTTTCTGTTACCAACATTATTCTCATGTTGGTAACAGAAAAATTCAAAACAGAACACTGGACCAGCTGCTAAGGAGAAAAGAGTTCTGTCCCAGCCAAACCAGATAATGGTTCTGATTTGTGTGATGCCCTGATTATTAGGAAAAATCCTCTTTTCCCTGTCCTTGCATTTAACAGTCATAAGTCTTACTGCTGTCTAATGCTGTGCATTATGGTATGAGTGGATTTGCTCTTCTGGCTTGTCCAACTGGGAATTCTTGCATGTTTCTCATAACTGACCATTTCCTTCACCTTTCATCTGACGCAGATAAGAGTAAGAAATAACCTCACCCTGATTGCACAATTTCCTTTCATCCCATAGAACCTGTCCTGTGTCCTTTTGGAATATTCCCACTGTCATCATCCTATGACTTCTTGACCAAATTCTTGTTGACCTTGACAGAGGAACAAATATTCTCTGCCTCCCTGAGTTGGTAACTGGAATTACCGACTCTCCACCGGAAGAGCATGGAAGGCAGATTTGGCAAATATCTTTTTCTTGACCCATTACTTGAAGGAGAGACAAGCCCCTCATTTGTGTCACCTACAAATGACAACTCATGGCACTCTCAATCCCCTATATTTTTTCTTTCTGAATTGTGTCACATTTTGAAAAATTATCCAATGCAATAGTTAGAATAGAGATTGTATGATAAAATATGAGCTGCTTCTCCTGCTTGTCACATCTTTAAATTATTTATAGCAATAATCAGCTGAACTATATTAAGCCAAAAATTACAAGAAATTTGAGTGTGTAGGTTTCTGTTCATTTACATTACTCTAAATAAAAGTTGATTGAAAATGAAAAGAAGAAAATTTAATTACTTGAACTGATTATGCAGAGAAATGTCAATTTAATAGTTTCCTATTGTTTCTTTGTAATTTTTTTACTCCCTCTCCAAGTCTTCTTGGTGGCTTCTGCAGGTGGGAAATTTTATGAGAAAATTCTTCCCATGAGTGGAAAAAAAATACACATTTCATTAAACTCATACAAATTTATGACTTAATTTCGAGTAAAACCTACATCACAGGTCAGACTGGAAGAAAATATTTTCAAAATGGAGTTTTGAATCTGTTCTAAAATGCCTAAACTGTTATTAATTTTGTACTTCTTCGGTTTGCCATTGATAGCAAGGCTTCTTCCAGTCCTTATTTGCACTCACAAAACCCCAGAAAATTTTAAACTGTCAGGATGGAATGGGAAGATGGTGGAGCCTGAGGGGACTTGAATTTGGCTCTGTCACAGCCTTCCTTCAAATGTAGGATTAGTTATCTAGTCTTTCCCTCCGTTTGCCCACCTCGGCAGGGGGAACAGTATTATTTGCCAGCATGCTGAGAGCCTCATGAGAAAAAAGTAATCAGAAATGTGTTCACTTAGGGAGTGAGGCACGTGGGTCCCTTGGGTTTTGAAATACCTTATTTTTCTTTATGCTGGAGATGTCAAAAAATTTAATTCCAACCTGCCTGGATAAATTTGAAGTGTTTTAATGTTGTGACATGTGAAGTGCTGTTACAGATGTTTAAAGAAATGCTGACCAATTGTTTGGCTTGGCACTGCTGTCAGACCATTGCCCCCTTGAACCAAAGTCTTACAATACTCTTATGAAGCTCTTTTCTACATGGAAATTTTGTCCAAGGACAGAGGACTTACTGTGTTTATATCTTGCAATTGCTTTTCCAGGTGGAATTGTATAACTCTATTCAAAATGTGTCAGTCTCCATGAGCTGAGCAAACAGATCCCATTAGAAATGTGAAAAGCCTTGGGGAATTATTTATACAATGAATTAAAATGACAGACAGTGGTGAGAAGTGTCTGGGTGAAGCAAGGTAATTTGCAAAGCACAAGTAACTTTCTATGAAAATAAATAATTACTTTAAAAAAAAAAGTTTCACCCTGAGAAACTGAGATCAGGCATTATTACTTTCTGGAAAAAAAAATAGCAGGGTTGCACATGAAGGAGTTAGATCAAAAGAGGCATTAAACCAGAAGCGATATCTATCAATGCCTTGTGAAGGGCTTAACAGGAGGAACATGTGAACATAAATGGCCAGCTGTTGAAGAAGACTTTGACATTACTAGCTTTTGTGAAACATGGTGGTGTGGCAAAAATCAATGGGAAGCTTTACTACCTGGCTATGAAACCAAAGTAAAGAGTTTCAATTTGAGGGATGAAGGAATAACACCTCAACCTCAAAGTCTCCCCAGAAAACAAGAGTGCAAAAGTCAACAACTCTACAGCAGAGATTACAAACACGCCTGAAACACTGCATACAGGAATACAAATTTGCTCCAGAATTACCTGCTCCAGTATTTTTTGCGTTCAAACATGAAAGCTAATTTTTACTGTCTTCATTATTCTTTTATTAAAAACTTGTTAATTTGAAAGCATTTTATTAGTGCAGCCTGTGGCTCTGCAATTCTGCCTTCTGTGATCTGAAAGGTTCCTTTCCAAAAATCTGCTCTTGCAGAGATTAATACGATAGCAACTGGCAAATCTTGAGCTCACCTGGCCATTCCCTTTGGAGGCAAACCAGGTGGCAAACTCAGTTATGTGTCAGGTTGGAACACAAGATCTAATAGTCTTTGCTTAACTTAGAAATGCCTGGCTTGTGCCAGGGGTGGATTCATGTGCAGAAGGGGCAAAATGCCAGAGCCCATCTCTGCCACTGCTCCTGGCCTGCTGCTCACAGACCACACCACAGGTGATGCTGCTCCTGGCTGCCACTTGGACCACGGTTAGAGCAGCAAATTAAACTGTGAAGGAAGGAGAGGGGATAAGGACAGCAAATTAAACTGTGAAGGAAGGAGGGGGGGATAAGGACATGAAATGCAGTGTTCTCATGGTGGAGCTGGGGGAAGCAGTCAAGTTAATATGTGAAAACCAGGCGTAACTGGTGGGAAAAGAAAATAAAAAGTAAATGGTGCCAATTAAAGTGATTGCTTCTTAATGATATGTGTTATAACAAGTAGCTTAATCTGTTAACATGGGAAGAAAGCTGTACTCAATAAGCAGGAGACATGAGACAGCTTAAAGTCTGCAAGCAATGGCTTTCTTTTTTTCTCACTAAGTGTTCCAGAAAGATCTTGATGCAAAAAAATAATAAAAAAAGGCCTCCTGACCAAATGATCAACTGTTCGGTTCTTCCAGTTTTCAGCATCTAATGTAAAATAACTATGGGCAATCTTAAATTTGTAACAAAGGAGAAAACAGCAACTTGCTAGGGAATTTATTGAATCTATATATTCAAAGTGACAGTACTCTGAATGTCAGTCTGTGCTCCTTGGCAAAGAAGAAAATTTCCATAGGGTTCATGTTGCTGGTTGATTCAGAATGCCTGTTATAATTGTGAAATATTGGTAGGAATGGATTGAGATATATTCATGATAGTAGGTGGACTAATGGAATTCAGTGACTTTATTTAAAATGTGCAGGAGTTTATTATAATACTGTAATAGAAATGTCATTTACCCTGACGGGAGGAGAGGGAAAAGCCCTGTCAATGAATAATAATGAAGTTATTTAAATGTCAGCTTTCTTGCAAATAGTTTGCAAAACAGAAATTATTCTATATGTTTCTAGTTTTGTTTTAATTTATTACTGGGAAGGCCAGAGCTTCAATCCCACAATTCTGGTGCATTTTTACACTGTGAAATGAGCTAGTAATCGTGAAAATGTTTATCTTCTTGCATTGTCTTCCGCTTGACTGGAGAAATAGGGAGTTGGATTTTAAACAGCTACTGGTAAAATTTGGGATTTAATTATAGCAATTACCACTAATATGGTGGGACAGGTGTGAAGTTCAGAATTGAATCTAAATACTTTTATTTTCTGAATGTTATTCTTCTACTGTCATCTGCCTTTCAGTGACATCCACAATGTACCACTCACATCCCCCTTCTCCCCCTAAACAGTTTGAGGCACCATTGCAACACACGTCTGCTCAAGGCACAATAAAGTAAGGTTTACTGTTCACTCATTTACATACAGTTATTCCATTAGCTGTAGCTATTTAGAGGCCATAGTTTATTTTTGTGTTTTCAGCTCTGCAAGTCCTGGGTTTAGTGCTTTACAATGATTTCTCCAGGCATTTGCTTGCTTATGTTATACAAATGGACTAAAACTGATTTCTCTCTGCAGAACTTCAGAGGAGCAGCCTTCCACACAAAATGTGGAGATGTTGGTTGCTGCATATCCTTTCCGCTTCAGATAACTGGGATTGAATTTGTTGATCCTATTCTGTCATTAATGCCTGCACCCTGCTGAGGTGCATCTGTTTTTTGCAGCTCTTGCAGGTTAGGCTGGCTTCCTATGCCTTCCAGTGGCTGATGTGCTTTTATGGGTTAGCAGACTCATGCTGCTTTATACACCCATTTAATAAGATAAAGAATGCTTGTTATCTAGGCTGCTAATCAGTGCCTGCTTGTATACACATATACATACATATATATTATATAAGAAATAAGACAAATGCAGGTTGATGATATGCCTGGGTTAGATCCCAACAGAGACTTCACATGTATGCAGGGATATTCCCGTGTATGGTTCCTTTGATATAATTCTTTTTTCTCCACTGCTCTGCAAATGTTTATATTACCATTTCTTTGTGTTAAAACACTTATGGATGCCTATCTGCTCTTGTATATATAACATTTTCTTCCTCTGCCCCCCCTTGCCCCTGTTAAAATTAAGGGTAATTGTAAAGTGGGACAAAAGAAAAAACTGGTGAATGTGAAGGTAGAAGGACTATCTATTGTCAGTTTAGAAACAATAATGAGAGTAAGATCTAATAGTAGCTCCTTTGATTGCTTATGAATTCGTTCATCTGGAAAAAAAAATTATGTTTTTCTAAGCTTTTAAATCTTTCGGTTTCTTTTATGGATGTTGACAGAAGCACACGCTTCCATCTGTATAGAGTTTTACCTGTAAATAAAGCTGTGAATGCAAAACAATTGCCTAGAGACTTGAAGTAAGAAGTGGCTGGCAATTCTGAGATTACTATTTGCAATAGGCTGTTGACATAATTTTGCTGTGTTGTGGCAGGGGTACTGGCTGCCTTTCTTGAACAATTTCAAAGCAAGCTTTATGTCTCAGATTTTCTTTGCTCCTATCCCCTTTTGACAGATCCCATTTTGAATTCATTGTCACTGGTATAAGAAAAAGCAGCATTATTTCATTAATGTATTTTTCCTAACTCAGCGGGTCAGATTTAGTCCTTACTCTCTTTGCATGTATTTGTCAGCTGAAACCTCACAAAGAGGGTAGCTTTTGGGGGGTTTAGGCAGAAAGTAGCAGAAATACTCATTTCTGAAAAGACTTGGTGGTGAGGTGGGGTGAGGCAGCAAAGGGAAGCTGCAGTCCTTGGCCAGGCTGTGCTCAGCACCCTGCTGTGGATCCCCTCACCTGGATTCTGGAGCATCTCTAAAATATTCAGTAACAGAAACAACCAGCATGGAATCCTGCTCCTCAATCCTCTGAGGAAATAGCTCAGTTAGTTTATATGTGCTCCTGAGAGAGATGACCTTATAAAGGGAAAGATCAGTCAGCAGCTGAGAATTTGACGTTAATGCTCTAAACACCAAAGGTCATACATGCACACAGGAGGGCGTGTGTTTATTGGAGGGAAGGAGAAATCTATAGACATAAATCATAGGGCAGTTGTTATATGAGCAGGCAGATATGTGCAAAGGCTTCTATAAAGTTCCTGAATAGAAAGACTCAACTTTAATGCAGATTCACGTTTTAGTGCAATTCATCTTTCATGGATAAAACTAAGCTGCTGCTTTCTTGTGTTATTCATGCACTGATTGCAAAATCTGAAATCCCAGAAGCTATAATATGAATGTAGGAATGATACTTGATTCAGAAATGTTTCACCCTCCATATTCCACCAAAAAAAAAAAAGAGTAAGCATTAAAGGTCTTAAATACCTTTGTGAATTTAGCCACTGTTGCCCTGATAGGAGAGAAGCCGTAAATAATGAGTGGCAAGATTTTACTTCAGAATGGCTGGTTTTGGAGTGCTTAGCAAAAGGGAAAATTCGTGTTACTGCTTGCACGTGAAGTTCTACATAGGCCCATTTGTACATGTTACAGATGAGATACAAGAATATGTTATGCTTTTGAATGTCTGTTACCCAGATACATGTCCCTTTCTGCAATTTATGGATGCCAACTCTACTGGACTGGGCTGATTATCTAAATCCCTGGGATACTGGGACGGAATTCAGGCAAGCATGAGCTGTACAATGAATAAAAGCTCTGCTGATGATTGATCTTGGTTTCAGGCACATGTTAAGAGTAACTCCTACAGGGACACTGGACAGTCTTATTTGTTCACAGTTTTTGTTCTTTTCCAAGTCATGTAGTCAATGTTTTTATGGGCAGTCCTCATTTCATAAATATTTTATTTTCTCTACTGAATGGTTGAATGGTGGCTTTTAAGGCAAGAATAAAGCACATGTGTCCACCCTTTCTGCTAGTCAGTGTTACAGAAGCTACTTTGGCATATGCTGAGATGAACCATCTTAACAAAATCAGTCCAAGCTTGGAGTTTATGATGAACTGATAACCTTAGTCTCTTGCTGTCTGCTATTTAGCATATCTGACAATCATTATCTTCTGTATGCAGAATGTAGCATTTCTTATTGTGCATGTTTAAAATGCTTTGGGAAGATGCTGGTTGAATTTTTCCTAATCTAATTTAAATGCAAATGAGAAACATGCACATGATGCTATGTGTATATAATTAAGTATCATTATATACTACATGAATCATTGAAAAAGCTCTGGAGAGCCATTCTGCTATTTAAAGCATGACTTATATTGAAAAGCTGCCAAGTGACTTGTGGTTTTGTGATTAAGTGTTTGTACTTACAAGAATCTCTTGAATTGTAGGTCAACAGATTATGGGACAACATATGAGAAACTGAATGATAAAGTTGGTCTGAAGACTATTTTGAGCTACTTGTATGTTTGCCCAACAAACAAACGTAAGGTAGGTGGCGATGTGTTGGCTCATTTTACCTTTATGATGCCATTTCTGCCCTGCAGGTCTCTCCTAATTTCCTCAATATCTGTTACTGTATAAGTAGCAGGAATCTCTCTGTCACTCTTGCTTTGAAAAAAATGTCTTTAGAAAAATGTCTTTATCAAAATATAACCCAAATTGTACCACCTATCCCACTTACCAGTAATACTTGAGGGAAGGATGGCTATTAAATGGACAGTACCATGCATGTGATTGTTTGCTTACCTTCTGGATGGTGTTGATTTTGTTCTCTGGAAGAGAGAGAGCCTTGTTAAAATGGCAGAAATGCATCTAACAGTGGCCAGATTGTATGTAACATTATTTGTCTTCTAAGTGCTCCCAAAGGTGAACTGAACAGGATTTGACAAATTCCTGCAGAGAAAATGTCTTCGAAGCCCAGAAGGTTTTAATCATTCAGACACCCTAGTGACTAACACTTTACTATGAATTTATAATGCTGACATATTCATGAAAGGAATCTGGATGCCTTCTTTGAGATAAGTTTGTGACAAAATTTTTCGTTTTCTACTCCTTGTTTCTTAGTCCCTGAATCACTACAGGCAAAGCTGAATTGCATTGGCAGAAAATGTTAGTAGACTCACCTCTAAAGGAGTCTGGGTGTATTTGGGCAGCCGAGGTCACTATAATGCTGTTCTCACTGTACTGAAACAATTATGTGTCTTTAAGACAGACAGTGAAAGGAAGAGGGAGCTGTCCTAACGAGAAAGGACAATGCTTAGCAGTTTAAATTGCAATTAAATGGCCCCAAATTAGTGGAGAGATGTCATCTCATTGATACTGACCCTGAAGGAGATATGAAACACTTCTCTAGGAGCTGAAGAATGAATTGATCAGATCACTTAAATGTCCTTCAGCAAGCCAACCAACGTGCAGGCTGGCACTGAAAATCCTTCCTCACCTCTGGCTGCATCCTGCTCCCTCCCACTGCCTGCCCTTCTCTGCCACCCTTGTTTGTGTAGCCATCTGGTGAGCTGGATCCAGGACTGACCTGCCTGAAAACTAATCCCTTTCCAGCTCAAAAACTAAGTAGATGGAAGGAAAAAGCTTCCAGGCAGAAGTGTGGAACTATCTTTTCTGGCAGAAGTCTGCTGTAAAGTTGGCCTGTAGTCAATATGATCCAGTGCCAGAAGAAATCTGCAAGACCTGGGATGAGAGGACCTAGGTAATGGTCAGGTGGAAAGATTGAATTTTTCAATGCTTATTTTAGCAGGAGCAGAGTTAGGCTTGCAGGGAAAACTTCTGGAGGCCCTCGTTATGCTGTTTTTGTAGAACATCAGGCCATTCTATCAATAAACATTTGATTTTAGACACCCAAATAGTCTCCTGAGGCTAAGAGGGCATGGCATGTGTCCACACTCAGAATTCTTCTACAGGGAAAGCAAAAATACTGAAGATTAAAGTCTTTATTATACCTGCTGTGGAATGAAAAGATGAAGGAAACACATTAAAAAATTTTGCCACCAAGGAAGAATCTATGGCTTCTAAGACCTGATCCCCTCTCCTCCCCTGAAACTCTGATAACACTTTCAGAAACTCTGATCAATTTGAAAGTTGCATCTTGTTTCACTGATGTGGGCTGGGTGTATAAATACAGAAATACTTTTGAAATTTAGCACTCAACTCCTCTAAACTCCATGAGTTTTATAAAATTTGTGCCCTTCATGTGAAGGGTTTATGTACTGCTGCAGTTCGTGTTGGGCAAATGCTAGCAGTGTGTTTTCCCTAAATATGAGTTGTATGTGGTGATTTCTCAGACTACAGCTGCAGCCTTCAATGTCCTTTGTTTCACAAGGCCTTCCTTGGCAGAGAGGAAAGGCTTCTTCAGTAGTGGAAAAGAAAATGGTGCATTTTTCATCTTGAAGTTATTAGATGAGAGACCTTGCTACAGCAGTGATCCGTAAGGGGGTCAGCATGTACTTAACTTACTGAAGTTGCCTTGTTTAGGAAAAAAAATAATTCTTTTAGCACATATTTAACTTTTAGGAGTAGTTCCATTGAAACAGAAGGTAAATTTTGAACATAGCTGACTCAGGACTGATTGCTTATGATGAAAGAAAGCAAGTGTACCATTTATGTAAGTCTTGTCTCTTTGCAAAGCAGAGCACTTAGAACAGTGAACGGTAGAATGCATGTAATTGGATTTATTAAAATAATTGATAGATTTGTTCATGAATTTCTGATTATTTTCACATTCTGGAAATGAACAAACAACATCATGTTGAATAAATTGTTTGTTGTAATTTATTTGCTCTTCTCCATCTAGAAGAAAAATGAGTCTATAAATACCCATATTTGCAGAGCTTCCCACAGCCCATGCATGCCAATTTATTTCTAAAAGCTTTTGACTTCCAATTCGTGTCTCTTTATTGAACAAAATTAAATCCTTTAACCAGACATCACAGGCAATGTCATATTCCAAAAGGATGCTTGGGAAAAAAAATTAGAACAAAGTCTATCATTATTTACAATTTAAACTGATGACCTATTGCTGTTGCTTGGAATTTTTCTGAATTACAATATTTTCCAAAGGAAATGACAGAAAATTGTTACTAACATAGTGATGTATAAGTCCTGGCAAAGAGAAGTGGAAACATTTTTTAGTTTTCTTTCCTTTTACTGAATTACTGTGCTACCTGGTCGTATGACAGATGACACAGATCGGGGGTAAAAAATGTACCACATGGATCTTGCCAAAGACACAGAGCCTGTTTGAGTATTTGTCAACAAGTCTCCAGAAGAGACATGTGCAATGTGCAATAAATCCCTAGGCTTAGGTATGTCAACACTGGTTTATTTGTTAGGTTCATGGAGACTTCTGTGATGAGAAAGAAAATTACATGAAGAAATACTGTTTGGGAATAATGCTGATGGGTTACAAACTAAACTAAAATACAAATCCAAGTAGATACCTTGAAATTCTGTTTTCACAGAAGTGTGTTGTTGATTTTCCTAGAAAGTCACATGCACTAAGCTTTGCAGTCTTTCTCTATAAAAGCTTTTCAGACAGGTTGTTTTTACTTATTGCATGGAAAATCATAGGCATACACACGTAAACAGTGAATGGGTTGTGGTGGGGACTCCAGAATTTGTTTAACGGGAGGTTTTCTCTGACTCAGGCAGTGCTGCTGGCTGGTTTAGATGCTGTATCCTTGTAGGAAGCACAGTGCTCTCTGCAAAGAGCCAGTTTGTGCAGCCCTTTTGTTCTTTGCACTTTCAAGCCCCCTGTATCTGTGTATCTTCAGTTAATTAACAAATGCTGGGTGATAGTATCTGCCAGTGACTTTAATGCTGTTAATAGCACTAGTGTATCAGATATTTCCTGTGGGTTTTTGTTTTTGTGGTAGTGTTTGTTTGTTTTTATTCTCTCCCTTTCCACGGGCCTGCCTTGATTTTTTTTTTTTTTTTTTGCTTTATTCCTCCAACTGTTCAGATTTTAATTGCTGTATGGAACAGTGTTACTTTTTTTTTTTCTCTTTAAAGATGAATGGATTACAGATGCCTTCCTCTTCATTGATATTCACTGCTTGTGTTTATCACCTTTATCACAGTGTGTTAAGCATTGTCCTGGTGAGTGTGTAGCACCAAGATAGCAGATATTTATTGTTAATAAAATTGCTCGGCCTTCAATGCTGGCTAGATCCCCAACTACTTCAAATTTATTTATATTAATGAGTTTTAAATGAAGGGAAATTAAAGGAATGGCAGCCTAGCCTTCTGTTCTTTCTAGCATTGTCTGGTGGTTTGCACAGAGTAAGTGGCAGAAGTTTCTATTTGTCAAGACAGTAGAAAATTTACCCTTATTAGCTGAAATGGAAATGATTGAGTGCTACTTTCTATCATGTGGTATTGGGCAAGTTGATTTGCCTTAGGGAAGTTCTGTTTGTGAAATGTAAACTGCCCCCCTGTGTGCTTTACACTCTTCTAAGGGCTGTGGAAAGTGTCCACAGAGGTGAACAGTTCCACCTGGCATTGCTGCTTCTCAGGAGTCTGCTTATCTTCAGTTGCTAAAATCACTTTGGGAACACTTCTAAAAATTCTATTTCTGACCTGCCTTGCTATGGAAACTTTCAGAGCTCTGATGTGAGGGCAGGTGTTGATTTTTTCAGTCAAGGAAAAACAGTTTTTTCTGGCCGTGTCCTCCTTGTAGCCTCTGTAAATTTTGGTGTGAAGGCTTTCAGTTTGTGTTGGAGAGGTTAGAGCTCAGCAGAGCTCTGAGCACACCTCACTGTGGGCTGAGTCAATCCTGTGGTGGTCAGGGGATGGCATCCTTAGCAAATTAAGCACAGTGGGAAACCAGCCTCTGTCAGTCATGCACATTGTGTGATTGCAGTCCACTCTTGCTGAGGTAAAAGCAATTATTTTCTTGCTCTTCTCTTTTTGTTTTGGAAAGAAAGGTCCTTGTTAGCTGCAGGCTGTGAGTCAAGCTTTCAAAGAGACAGTCATGAGAGACCAAAAAGCATACGTGAATGGTTGGAAATGTTTGGGGTTTTTTGGTTGGTGTTTTTTTTTTTTTTGCATTTGGGTTTTTGTTTTTTTTTTTTTTTTCATTGTGTGTTTGTTTGTTTTGTGTTTTTTTAAATGGTTTTTGGGGTTTTTTTTGTTTGTTTGGGGTTTTTTTGAAATGTTGTAGTGAACAGAAGATTTCAAGATGTTCTCTGAGAATGTTTTCATACCTTTTTAAAGGGAGGAGCCACTTTGTCCTGCACCGTTTTGGAGATCAAAACATAAATTTGTTCAAATGGAAACTTCTGTTTGGATTAAATGCTCTATAACATAGGATGGTGAATGAAATGTCTCCTATGCTATGACCACAATTAATGATTCCTTTATAGCCTCATCATTTGCTTCAGAGAGAGTACTTTTTTCTCTAAATACAGTGGCCTAAATCTGTTTCATTCAGCAGTTTGAGCTACAGGGTCCACCTCATCTGAAAAGGGTTGAAAACCTACAAGAGATTATCTTGGGCTGCAGGGGTGGTTCAATGGATAGCACTGTACACATGCAAACAGTTCCCTACCCCTGGGAACAGGGATGTGTCACACTGAGAATTAAGAAGTCTTTAATTTTCTGCAGTTCCACAATAATGATGGATTAAGTCAACTGCTTTACAAGCCTCTGGTGGTAGTAACGGGAAAATCTGATAATCTTGGGATGTCCTTGGGTTAATGCAATTACAGTTTTCACTTTTGCTTGTAATACCTTTAGATTCAAGAGTAATTCTGGCTGTGAACCAGATAAACAAGTTTAAACTTTATTTCCATTTCAGAAGACTGTCTTTTCTGCCTCCTATCTCACATGCAAACAAGGATAACTTTTTACTAGTTTAAGAAGGTGGATTGTTGCTCACATCTGCTGGATGTGATCTGGCAGTTGGGCAGTTTCTCTGGAGACAGTGAAGATGTGTCACTGTAAAGCTGGTGCTGTCTTTAATACTGAGTTTGTGGGGAAACAAATAATTAACAGTCATTTGGTCCATATTAACAAACTGAAGGCAGAACCTCATCTTTCAAAGTGAATATTTTTACTTTTGAAGTGTGTGGCAGCATCTGCTACCAAACTTTCTGATTCATGGCTGCAGTACATGACAGCTCTCACAATAGCCATTACACACAAAGCCCTTGCCATTACTCTACATCCATATCTCTTCTTGGATATGAAGTGAAATCAAAGCCCATTTATTCCACTTCTGCTCTTGTAAGCCTATCAAATATAGTGGCAGTTCTGACATTTCCTCACTCAGAGTAGCACTACAGTCTGCCTTTGTATCTCACAGAAGTCTCCAAGGGCACACTGGGTGTTGAAACTAATGGTAGGGAGGTACAAGCCACGGAATCCAACTTGAGAGTTTCAAAAGTGTTCTTTCCCTTCTGAGTCCGTTCCCTGTTTTCTGCAAACTGGACAATTAAAATTTATGCAAGATAATCTTTTGTTGAATGTCCTTCAATTCTTTTATCCCTTTTAAATTCCTCTGTGATTTACCAAATACTCTGGAACAGATGATATCCCTTTTGGCAAGGAAGGACACATGCCAGCAGCTTAGAGAGTGCTGGAGCAATGTTGCTTGCAGGCCATAAGCAGGCAGCTGGGATTGATGGCAGAGCAAGAACAGACCTGTCATAGCTTCAAACTTGTAGCTCCATTCATTTCCATAAGTAAGACAGGCTGTTCAAACCAGGAAGAAATTGAGTTGCCATAATATTGATTTTTTTTTCCTATGAAAAACTGGTCCCAAGCAGTTGAAAATCAGTTTGTTCAGTGTCCCATAAAGTTGGGCTAAAAATATGTACAGCAGGATTTTTCAGTTACCTTCTGGGTTTTGAGGTATTAAAGATACATAACTAAATCTCTTTTATCTCCTTTCCCTGTTGTGCCGTGGTAGGAACATTACTTTTTGGTCATGAAATTTGGAAGTTGTCTTCATACTATATATCTTTGGAAGTTCACCTTCAAGGGAAAAAGAATATGATACTGTGACACATAACCATACAATGACTGTTTTGTGGCACTTTGGAAATGATAATGTAAAAAAACCCCGAAATATTGTTTGAATATTGACCACTCAACCCTCCCTTGCTAGGCCTGCAGCAAAGTGCTCTCTGTTCATTAGCAGATTGTGTGATCTGGAGGGCATGTTTGCCAGCAGATTGCAACTGCTCACTCCTTCTGCAGTCTAGATATGTTGCTATGCAGAAATGAATGATGAAATTAAAGGATACTCGAGGGTTTTGCCTTCTGTCTAGCTGTGCTTGGAGTACAGGGAGAAAAAAGTGAAGAAAATAAACAAGAAAAATATTATAGATTATTAAACTTCTGATTGATAAGAGCTAGTAAATGCAGAGAGAGGGGAGTGATGGCAAAGATTAATGGATGTAATTAGAAAGCCATCTACTGCTAAGAAAATGTGGAATTTGACTTCTATGCAAATAGCATGAGAAATAGAGACCAACAAGTGATGACTCAGATTTCAAATTGAGAGTAAGAGATCCTTGAGGAGGCAGCCTAGCTTCGTGGAGAAAATGGGAATAATTAAGTGTCTGGTATGAAAAAGATGTTGCAAAAACCATGAATGGTCTTTTCCTTTTAGTGCTACTAAGTGAAAGGCTTAGATTTCTTGTTGGAAGGACAGATAGAGGTTTTCCAGAACCTGAATAATAATGATGATAATAAAAAAGAGTCAAATTTAACACCAAACAGAGAATTCAAGGGTCAGAACTGACTGAAAATAAGGCACTGTAATCCGTATCTTTTCTCTTGTGTTTTTTGATTCCCATCTCTCCACCTCCTTATCAATAGCAGTCAAAAAGGAATTAAAATATCTAGGAAAGGCATATAACTTGGGGAGCAAGGAAAATGCAATGCTTATCACACAGCTGTGAGAGCAATGGCATAGGGAGGTTGTGGGTGGGAATAAACAGAATTAATTCTATTTGTATCTGCCACAACATGGCTTTCAGATGCGCATGGGTCTCCCACAAATTTGCACAAACTCAAGTTTTTCTGTGGAGGAATCTCTTTCACCATGTTCAGAAGGACTGAAATGTGGTCAGTGTTTCTGTAAAGGTAAATATTTTAGGGATAAGTGAGAGCAAAGGAGAGAAAGCTGTTGAGGAACAGAGCAATGACAATGGCAATTGTTGGAGGCAGTGCTGAGGATGGTGTTGAGGTTGACATTAACCAAAATACATTCACAAAGAGCTATCAGAGGAGTGCTTGCTATGTATTCTGATTCAATGGATCAAACCCTAGACCACTGTTTCATAAACATTTTTTCATGGATAGGGGAGTGAAATCATGCCATGGTGAATGCTTCAGGTCACACTTGTACCTTCCCAGTGTTTCTGTGCACATTTGCTAAGAAGAACATGTGGGGATTTGAGAGAAATACTTGGTAGTAAATTTTGAGTGTGGCCAACTGTTACCATAAATCTGTCAGCCAACACACTTTTGTTGCTTTTTCTTAAACTGACACTGCAGTTAAAAAGCTGGTGAAATATTTTCAAAAGATAATGTTTCACAGAAACATTTAAATTAGCACAGTATTTGACAAGCAAAAATCAAATTTGCAGTTTTGTATTGCATATAGAATGTTATGAATAATGGATTTTGTTATTTAGAGAAAGAAAAAAGATCATATTAATTGAAAGAACTTATTCCTAGTCAAAACAGTATTTTTTTCTGCTGAGGTCATCTAAGACTTTTCTGTCTTGAAGAGATTGATGTTAGAATAACAATGTTTTGGGTGCAAAAAGCTAAGGCCATTTTGTTTTGAAATGTTTCCTTTTAAAATTCTTTAGAGATTTAGCAAGATAAATTCTACTGAAAACAGTAGAACATAATGGTGCTTAAATTACATTTTTAATCACTTTGCTGATTCTGTTGTTGTTAAAACTCTGCCCTGAACAGCTTCAATTCAAAACACTGAATTCTCCACTACACATAAGCATTTAGGTCTCTCTGCCTCTGTGTAAATATAAAATCTCTTCAGTCTCCAGTCCCATGTACCTAATTCCTTCATTAGAGATAATAAGGAGAATTAGAAGGGAACTGTGGTCTGGTCCTTTCATTACAAATTCTTTGTGTGCAGGCATTTCTCAGGGTTTTGTCTCTCTTGTGGAGTGATGAGATGTTTATGTGTTTGTTCAGTGTCTTTTTCCACGCAGACCAAAGACAGACAGCTGTGGAATAAGTTCTCCATGCAAATGCATAGTTACCAACAAAACCTTAACTTGTGATGCCTAATCACAATGCAGAATTAGAAGATGTATCTTCATCAGATATGGTGAAAAAGAAAAATCACCTTTCCCTGCTTTAGGGCTCCTTTGCACACCACATTGCATAGAGTTTGAATATTATTTTTCTGTGTTTTTTGTTTTTTTTTTTCCAGACAGAAAATGTTTTAGAGGATTTAGCCTTGTGTTGCTGGTCTCTTTGTTTCCTCATAGGCAATTATTGTGAACTCTACTCTTGAGCACGTTGTGTGCTCTGGATGTAGTTTTCTAGTGAAGACAATCCATTAGAAGTAATTCCTTGATAATAAGCATGGCAATGGCCTCACAGCTGTTCCTGGACATTATGCAGCCCTGAAAACACAAAATCATATTATTGTGACTCACCCTTCTGCGTCAAGACCAAGATTCATCTGTCCTATTTATAAGTTAAGAATTTATAGGAAGAGATTTTTTTTTCTCTGTGTTTGAACAGAATCTGTTCCTTTGGGTCCTGGTGTACAACTTGTCTTCCATTTATTACTAATGGTAAACAATCAGTGTAATAGCTTAGCAAATCTGAATGACAGCAGTTTGTGCTTAGCTTTTGGCAGTGAAGGGAGAAACACAAACACATCCATATGTCCTCCCTAATGCCATGTTGCTCAGCTCCCAGAAAGTAAAGAACAATTGTAGATGAACCCAGGTATTATCCGCTGGGAAAGAAAGTGTGGTAGTTTCTCTGTTTCTTTGCTTCTACTTGAGTCCTTTGTTCATTTATGGGTTTGGTTTGTTGGGAGTTTTTTTGGGGTTTTGTTTTGTTTTTTGTTGTTGTTGTTGTTGTTCAGTTAGTTCAGGAGAAATATTGTCCATCCTAGTTTATGAATGATATCAAATCTGTGTTTTTCTAAGGTCAAAAAATAATCAGCTGCTGAGAGAAACTGAACACAGGATTTTGGTTGAAATCCTAGCCACAAAATCATCTTTTCTCCTAATTCTTGTGATTCTGGAAGATCACAAAAAAAGTGCAGAAAGGAAAACATCAATAATTTGACCCTGTTTGGCAGAGTGGCACTAGGTTATCATGGAGGAATAGAGGAAGCTTAAGTCAGCATTCAATGATTCAGTGTAGCAGTGGACAAATCATTGCTGCTCCAAACTCCTGGCATGTCAGTATTTGTTTTTATACTTAAATAAATTCCTCTAATGAAAATATGTCTTGACATTTCAAACCTTGGAGCTGAGAGCTGTCTCCCAAGTCATGTTCCTTGTTAAAGTGCTTCACTGTTGTCTTTCTGTACTACCTCTACCAGCAAAACTTTTCCATGTGCTCCAGGATGCCAAACCTTTTCTGATGCTGCTGTTTCAAGTGTGTTGCTGCCATTTGCAAGCTCTCACAGGAGCATTCAGTCAATTACCACCAAAGGCTCCAATTGTTGCAGAGAGACTGACCTTCCCCCCTTGGGCACCAATTAAAATCTATTACTCTTTTCCCATGTACTTGCTGTAATTGGAGCTCTGGCTGTTTGCCTGGTTGAACTTGTTGGGTTTTCCTCTCCTATTCATTATGACTGAAACTTTTCTAAAGATGGCAGGAGTGACAATTCCAAACCACATCTGTATGTATCTTGGGGACAACAACATTTTAATGAGACTTCTAGTTTAATCTCTCACTTGTCATCAGGAATATAAGAAAAATCCAAGTGAAGAATAGATATGTTTTATATGATGATATGGCTTATCTTAACTCTCTTGAGCCTCAGAGCCTATCCTTTCTTGTAGGCTAATACGCTGGATAGGGGTTCCTTTTTTCCTAGAGAGTACGTCTGCAGCTCCTCTCTAAATAAACAGTAAAATAATATTGATAAAAGCATTTTTCTCTCCTGGATAATGTTCAAGTGGTCTATTTTAACTGGCTACCAGCAAGTGCTGTGCTTGTCACAGCATTCCTGTGACGTTGGAGCCACTAAAGTCATGCCATGTACAGCTGCTCTTATGTAAGTGTGGCTGCCACCTCAGTGTCTTTCAAGAGTGAATTTAAGCCTACCCTGAAGGTGAGATTTGCAAACAATGCCAAGCCTGTGCTAAAAGGAAATTCAGGGAGGGAAAAAAAGCCCAAACCCACACTTCTTGGTGCTTTGGGATTCCCTTGCTTTCAGTGAGGATAATCTAAGCTAAATTATTTGATTGATACTCACCAAATGGTTGATGTGGATCAGAAAAGTCAGCCATGAGGTGGCTCTTTGAGGGTATTTCTGGTTTTTGCAGCCAGGCAGGACCTGCAGGCAGTCTGAGTTTAGTTGGTTTTTCCACCATTTGGACAACAGATGTACCGTAACAAGTCTGCCTGTTTAGCAATGTAGCCTTGTGGGGCTAAGTCAGGAGAAATTGAAGTTTAAATTCTTCCTTTAGCTAGGTCCCTGAAGGCACTGTAGATACAGCCAAATCTGTATATAGTTTTATTTTGTTTGGGCACCTCCATGACAAAACCACTCTGGATTGTTGAGGAGGATCCCAGAGTCACTAAATCTAGTCACTAAATCTAGTGTAAATCTAGGCTGACACAGCCCAGGGTATCCTTCAGCTGATTCAGCCATCACCAAAAGGGGCACAGACTCCAATGCAGGTTACAACAGCCTGTCAGGAACTTGGAGTGCTCCATGTGTGACCACAGCCTGTGTCACTGTGTCTCTACAGATGTCAGTACTCAAGTTAACTGAGTTATTTTCATATCTGTAGGAGTGGAGAGGTGACTTTAACAATTGTAAAAAAAATTATTAATCTATAACTTTTTATTTTTTTACCTGCTTTCTCATTTAACACATAACTTCGAAAAAGCTGCATTGAAGCTTTGCTTTTGGAGGTGGTAGCTTCTGACTTGAGCAAAACAGAAATTATTTCACTGAGAAAATCTCACTGAGTTTTTTGGGGTGAGGTGCTGTATAAGTGCAAACAGTTTTTATTAATAGTCAATTCATGTGCATAATAAAAAGTATGTTCCCACTATAAAGAAGGTTAATATTGTTCAATATATCTACATTACAGCCATACTAAAGCTGTGTGTATATGTTCTGTTTGGAATTATATGAATAGGTGCTACATTATACTATACACATTTTTGTATTATTGCTGTGTGAGAGATATATGGTCTCTACCACTTGAGATAGAAAAAACATGTATTTCAGTAAAAAGATATTTCCTATGCTTGCTGCACCAATATTTAATGAAATTGTAAATAAGTGAAGCAGATTCATCAAAAGAAAACAACATTAT
Organism: Ammospiza caudacuta; assembly: GCF_027887145.1. Taxonomy (NCBI): domain Eukaryota; kingdom Metazoa; phylum Chordata; class Aves; order Passeriformes; family Passerellidae; genus Ammospiza; species Ammospiza caudacuta. The sequence goes on along the minus strand of NC_080601.1, from coordinate 28,438,661 downwards.
TTTTGTTGGGGAGAGAGAGAGTTTAAAAATCAAAACCCTCTCTCTCTCTCACTCTCTAAGTTTGTCTGCTTTCAAAATCCAAGCAGTGGAAAGGCTGTTCTCTCCTTAAAATGCAAAACCTCAGAAGAAATAAATGCCTCACCCTTCTGAAAAATCCATCCCTAAATGTCATAAAATATTACTCGGTAATCTGTCAAATCATTCACACTGCCGGCTGCTGTGGTCCAGCTTGAGTTGTATCTAAGGTGAAATGAGTCCATGTTTCTCCCTCCTGGGTCAGACTTTGGTGCCAGGTGGGTTCTTTGGGGCTCTCCAGGGTGGCTGTGACCGCAGGCAGCATTAATGGTGGTGGAAGGAGGGATTCTCACAGAGGGTCAGGCAGGTACCCAGCTCTCAGCCTGCACCTTCACTGAATATTCTTTACATGAAAGTCTCCTTCTTAATGGGTTTCAGTCCAGAAAAAAAATATTCCACCTCACTGATTTGTGGAGAGTAGGAAAAATAAGTTTTTCCCTTCTTTGAATATGTGGAAGGGCTCTGCAAACCAACACGCACAAATGCAAAAACACCTGGTAGCCTGTCTCAGCTGGTATAAGCTAACATTTCTAAGAAGCAGTGAAATAAACAAAAAAAATGTCAATTTCCTTTCTCTATTGTACCTGAAATCTCTCTTCTTCTAGGTCAGAATGTATTTGGACCTCTCTAACAGCAGGTGGTGAAGCTGCAGAAAGTATTTGTATGGAAAGGAAGAAGGAAAGCATCTCTTTCCTAAGCTGCAGGGGAAATTTAGGCAGAGAGAATGTAATTAGCCAACCTAAAAAATGCCTGAGAGAATAGAAATTGCCAGCATTGTTCCTGCACAGAGTTTTGAGAACTTTAATAAATGCAAGTGATCAGCAAAGTAATTTTAAGTGTAGTCTGGAGGTCTGCAGTAAAAAAACACAACAAGCAGACCCAATAACTGCAGCAAAATTAGAGGTATTTGTTTCAAGAGGATACTTAACTTAGTTATGTTAATATTTGTCATAAATGTGTAATCCACAGGAAGGATATTTGGATAGTGTATTTTCTGGTCATTAAAAGGCATATTTGCTTACACTTCAGTGTTCAGTTAGTAAAAGCATTTATTGACTCTTAAAAGCTGCATTTAGACAGGACTTTACATTTGAGAGAGAAATTACTTTCATGTGCTCACCAATGTTCTAGATTCAAGAACATAAAGGAGGGAGGGATTTCATCTCTGCTCCCCCACCACCCCGAGGTGACATTGCTTCTTGCAGTGTTGAGAATATGCCCATTTAAAACCTGCTGCATGTTTCTGAAATGTGCCTGTTCTGTGTAGTAGTATAAGTTAAAACAGCTACAATAAATGATAGTAAAGCAGAAACCCAAAAGTTTTCTATGCAATAAAATCTGATTATTAGACTGTAGCCATGTTAAGCTGAGTCATAATCAGAATAATTAATATGTTTTGCTCTGATTTTAGTTGTGATTGTAGCTGGAATAATTTGAAAAATAAATGTTTAATTATTATGTTAAACAAGATTTTTTTACCCTTTTAAAATCGCAGTTACTAATGTAGTACATTATTGTAGTCTTTGGTGAAAATAAGAACAAGGTCCATTATAAATTAAAAATATGGATGCACAGAGAAGATTACTAAGTGAATTAGAGGGAAAACTTGGGAAAAAAGAATCCAAGCCTGTCTTGGGAATGGTTTACAAGCTTTTAAATGCAAATTTATCAAAGCTTTTTGTAAGTCATGGATCTCATTTTTAATCGGTATTCCACGGTTTGAAAATCAGCCACACAGGCTCTCACTTGGTTAACATTCATTTTACTAGTCTCAGATCTTGATCCAAAATCCACTGAAGTCAATAAAAAGACTCATTTTGAATGCAAAATTAAATTATTCTTAGCATGTCAGAAGAGCTTCCTCTGGCAATCTCCCGCTATTGCAGCACAGAAAACCAGAGTAAAATATTTGGCAAGAAGGTAAAAGTTTCTTTCTGAGCTTGTGGATTGAGCCTGGGCTCACAGGCAACATACTGGACTTCAGTAAGGTATCTTTTCTATCTCATGACTTTTTCTAATGTATCATTTCAGTAAATGCTAGGACCTGTATACCTTTGAGATGTTACAGAGGTTACCCTGATAAATATAATTGTATTTCATACATATTTGTACTCAAGCCCCATATTTAACATTTATTAGTTTCATGTGCTACTCAGATGTCATTAGGGTTTCCCTACATACACTACTGGTATATGTTCTGCTATATTCAAGACAATCAAAAGAAATAGATACAAAATCTTATTGGAAGTTTTGTAGACAGCTGTGTACATACATTGGGAAACCAATACTTCAAGACCAGACAACTGATGGGAAGACAAAAAAGGTCTAAAAGCATTAAATAATTTGTCTACATCTCTACAACCACTGGTGAAATGGGAATCTGAATTCCAGTGTAAATTCTACCATTTTGTCCTGTGCTTTTTCCTCAGAAGGTTCCAAATTTAGTTAAAATGCTACTGAGAACATGTGCACTTGCTAAATCAGTGGAAGGTCAGCAGAATATACTAGATTTATGAGGGCCAGATAAAGCAGAAAATCACTTGTGATAACATTGGATTGCATGTGACTGTGATTCCTGGTGCTTGATTTTTCAATCATTAAAAATTTTCAATTATCCTTTATCAAACTCAGCTGGAGGGAGTATTTGTGAATGGTGTCTTTGAACAGTTACTGGCATGACTTGCAACAATGGTAACATGAGTTTTTAACATAAATAATTTGGTCAGTGCCTTCTAGAGAGGCAAGTGCAGTGTGATACTGATGGAATACACACACAGGTATGTAATCATACATACTACAGATAGAGATAGATCAGAGAAGGAAGGGTGGACTTGTAGAGACCAACTATCCCTGGAGTGTTCATCCCACAGACATTGCACAACAGAGGACAGGGAAGCTCTGAGATGGTTTATCAGCTGGGAGTTTGGACATGGCTCCCCAGCATTGCAAGGTAGAGCTGACAGCCTCTATAACAGCACAGATTTGTTTTTAGAGAAGTCTCTTCTTGCTTATTTCCTCCTAGTCAGGGTTTAGGCTGCCCACCGGACCATGAAGCAGTATAACATCATTTTTGGCTGGGTGCTGCAGGATTTCTTGCAGTTGAATTTTATGTCACAGTTTGGGTATCGCAGGTTTCCTGGGTGATGTTCTGACCTGCAGATGAAGAGATCCAGCTGTCTGATCCTGCCCAATACTGCTTTACTTTATCATTGACTTCAGCTGGGCTTTTTTTGAAGTCCCTGGTGTCAGGATCTGTGAAGGTTTATACATGTCTAACTTCCCTAGCTTCTCGAGAGTTAAACAGGAGATGGATTCCTTCTTTATTAACTGAGCAAAGTCTTCTGGCCTAAATTTCTGACAAGTGGGGAGACACAGATGGTGGATGCTCTGATGGTCTCCTCATTTCTTTTCCCTTGTCAGGGTTTGGGAACTGTGACTTTTCTCATCAGAGCTGTGTAACTAAGTATAGCTACACACTACAGCTACAGCAGTTACTCAGGTACTGCTGCAATGAATAGATCCATTTATAGATCCTCTATTCTTTACTATAAATTTAGTAGGGGTTTGCCTGAACTCACCCACACTTAGGTGTGCACTGCATCCTGCTCCCTTCTAGCTTTCCCTTCATTGCTGTGGAATGAAACACATCCCTGATGTTCTGAACCAGCAAAACTCAGTGTCTGCTTTGCTCACTTCCAAATAACTCACTGCATGAGCCTGTCTGTGGGGACATTGAGTCCTTTTCTGTGAATCAGGATTTATTTGCTTTTGAAATGTTAATGCTAGAGATGAGGAGCAGGAGATGTCTTCCTGAGCTGCCTTAAAGATGCTATTTTAGTGTGTTGCTGTGGATTAAGAGGACTACTGAAGGGCAGCATGGCAACTCCTCTTTGATCCAGATGACTGGCTCTGTAGGTGGTGGCCATTAGGAAGGAGGAACAGCTCCATCCATCCCATGGCTCCAGCTGTAGGGAGCCATAAAGCTGGTTTGTGTCAGGCCAGGTTTTCTGTGCAAGTTGTGTCAAAGCCCAGTGATTTTTTTTTTGCACTCCTGTTTCCAACTCACCACCTTTCCCAGCTGGCTGCAGGGCTAATGCTCCTGTTCAGGCCTTCAGCCCCTCCTGTCTCAGCTGTTACAATGCCCTGACCCCACAGATGTGGCCATCTCTGATTCACACCGAATGCAGCTGCAGAAATCAGACACCTTGATTTGGAATGCTCCCCAGCTTCTACACTAAAAGTAGAGCTGCAGATCCTCACTTCCCAGACTTTGCTGTCTTTGCCATACCTCACTGCTTGTTAGGAGGTCAGCTCTGCCTCCTATTAACCTGTGGCTCTAGTCCCCACTTCTGCTTGCAGCCTTTTCAGTTAAGTGCCTGTGTATCTTCTCAGTGTGCCCATCATGCACGTCCACTGCTCCACTGCCATATGCCAATATTAAATAATTCAAGGATTTTTCTGGCTTTCTCCTTTTCCCCCTCATTCTGTATTTTTTCTTTTCTGTTTTCTTTTTTTCCTTCTGTCATTTATGACAAAAAAACCTTGGGCATAGTTTGGTTTCAGCTTATTTTGTCTGCCTTTAGTTTATGCCTTTGCAGATACTGTACTTTGTAGTTCTCTGCAGCAACTGCTTTATTATATTTGTGTAAATGGGAGCACCAGACTCCTAGACTATGATTGGACTGTTGTGATGCTGAGTTCACACAAGTAATAATTAAGTAGTTGGAAAGAGGTGTGAAAAATAATGAACCAGAGGAGGAGAAAGTAGTCATCTGCCTGCTGGATTAGAAAGAAAGGAGAGAAAAAGCAAAAGAGGTGGAATCAGAGATAAAAGAAAAGAAAAGATGGAGTCAAGGTAGGGAGGAATTGAGAGAATTAAGAGCAGGGACTTTACAGACTCACAGGTAGGGAGTTCAGTAATCAAGTTGATTATTTTCTTTGTTTGATGGGTGCACAATGCATTAAAACATTTGCATAGCATTCCCAGGCCCTCCAGCTTAGATTTACAGTTCTGAATCATCCTTTGTTTGAGGGGGATTAAACTCTCTGAAGAATTCAGGGCCAAGTCTACAAGGAGGGTTAGTACCCATTCTTTTCCTCTTTTCACTATGCTCGGAGGTGCACACCTAATTAGGACTTAAGTATTTAGCCTTCTGCATAGTAGGACTTTGTTATTTTTTATTTTATTTATGAAAGATTGATATTTCATTCTTCTGAAATAAAAGAGAGAGGAATGTTTCCTCCTTTTAACTTAGGGTCAAAAATCTGTTTGATTTCCTCCGATGTGTTAGTTCTGTTGAGACTTAAATGCGTGATCATTAATTTTTATTAAATTTCCAAAATTTTAAAAAACAAAGCAATGTTTTGTGACACATCTTTAAACATGTTATTTTGAAGTAGATAAAACATTCAGGCTTTCCTCATCTTTTTTTTTTCTATTTTTTTTCCCTGAAGATATTTCTGATTAAACTGGTTTTTATGAGATTTCAAAGATATGTGATTTTACAGCGGTTCTCTTGAAACACCAGGTTTTTGAAAGACACAAAATAATTGCGACAAAAATACGTATTTCTGCCTGTTAGAAACTGGAACTGTTTATCAGCCAGCATAGTCATGAAATGTGGGCTTTTCCTTGGTTGTTCTGAACAAACTGTGCCCTGCATGTGACTTTTTAAGAATCTGTCACTTCACTTGTTTTCTTCCTGTTTTTGATTTAGATATGTGGCATTATCCCCGTTCTCTGAGCAATTTTTACAGCAAGAAAACAGGGAATTTGCTATAAAACTAGTAAGTCAGGAGGCCGGTCTGAATAAAATCTCTCTTACCACTGTAGTATTTAAATTTTTTGTTTGTTTTCCAGCTGTCCTTGTTTGTATACCTGTTGTTATCTGTAGGAGCAGTCAGGGCCTTGCTGTAGCTGAGGCCTATATCTGGCTCATCGTGTCAAGTGACACAGGAATTTGCTTGTTTCAGGAGGTTTGAGCACTCTCAGCTTCACATCCCCTGTATATCCATGTTGGTTTCATCCACATCCAGCTGGTTTTTGTGTGAAAAGATAAGAAAAGCAAACACAAAGAAAACTTGCAACTCCCTCCAATGTTCTTAAAAGGAACTCCAGGGAAAACCCAATGAAACATTATCTGCTAAGCCAAAGCAGCTCTAAATTCTGTCCGAGAGCTGATTATTGCTGGGTCTTTCAAATCCTGTCTGTGTAATCCTTCTTCTACTCTGGATTCTCTGCTAATCCTGCACCTGCTCTTCCTAACTCCAGCCTATTTAGGGATATAGGCAATAAATTCTGTTTACTGGTTCATTAATATGTCTGGACGTGGGCTTCCGAACCTGTATAGGGTGTGTAGGATTTCTGAGGATACAGATGAAATCTGCTGAAGTGGTAGTGGAGGAAAAACAAATTAAAATCAACTTCTAAAATGCAGCTTCATCATTCAAAGGTCTGTGTAGTGCTGGCCTTGCTCATTTTTAGGCAGTGTTGGAAGAATTTGTCAGAGGAATTTTATTTCTTGCCTTTGAATATTACTTGTAACGATTAACTGTTTCTTCAGTGGCTGGGTCCTCAGGGCAATGGCTTAGTGCTGCAAATAGTGCCTGCTTTTGGAGGGTTTCTTTCCATTAACAAATACATGTATTTTCCATGAAAATCATGTATTTTTCCCCTTTAAAAAAAAAGGGAAAAAAAAAAGGAAAAAGTGCACATGCCCTGAAGCCATTTATACTGATTGGAAATTTACTCAAGTGAACCAAGTAAGACCATCTGACATATTAAAATGTTGACCAATTTGTGAAACAAACCTTTCCTTCTTAAAATGCTGTGTTTGCACACAAATGTTTATGTGTGTATTTGCACACACACTTAGTTCTAAATATGGGAATATCTATTATGTGAAACTTTTCCCAGTGTAATCAAGATCAAAACTCAGTGATGATTCTTAAAAACACCATGAAAATGTGACTAGATTTTGTGATGTATTGATTTTTAATGTAACTAGTTATCCTTGAGAATGAACCACTAAAATGAGATAGAGTATAAAATTTCCTGCCATTTCAGGTTAGCAGAATTTGAGGATCTCGTATCTCATGATTTGTACGGGATGGGGTGGAAACTGAAGCTGGATGAGAAATAGCAAGCAAAAGGCCTGAATATAATATTAAGAGTATGTAACAGAATATCTGACAGTTTCTCACTTCTGCAGTCTTGAGTCTTGCATAGCATCATTGGTCTTTTTGTTGTCATCTCTTGTTGTAGAAATAATTTAAGATCTCTGGGACAAGCACTTCCCATTTTATTTGTAACTTCAGTGCCTCTGAGACTGTATAAATAGTGCTCTGATTGGAAAGTAAGAGAATTCCATGCTTTCAAAGATACAAAATGTACTTGTAGGCTGGATGCCCTTAGAGGTATCAAGTCCTATATCTGCTATTAGCCCTTTGATCAGCTCTTCTTTTTTGGCACTCTTCAAGAGCTTAATTTCTGGGGCTTTCTGATATTAAAGACTCTCATCTTTGGTGTCAAGAAAAGAGTTTGAGTGGAAAAGGAAAAGGTTAGATTGTAAAGCCCCTAATTCTGATCTGCAGAAGAGCTAATTCTTCTGGGTCTGAAAAAGAATTTGGGGAGATTAGGCAGTATTGATGCAACCTGGCATGACGGTTTGCTTCCAAATAAAACCTTATTCTGACACAAATCAAGCCCGCCATTAACCTTCCAAGTGAGGGACAAAACAGTCTTACAAAGAGTGTTCACCTTGTCTTGTGTAAGCCTGTTATTAAGAGTGCAAAGCCATGAGGTTATTATTCTTGACCCGTTCTTGTCATCAACATCATGGACTTGTCAGGAGGAGAGTCCAGCAGTCAAACAAAAAACAAGTCAAACTGGTTCCACTGCAGCAGTCTGTGTCAGGATTCAGTCTCCCTTCACACCCTACTCAGTAGTTATGTTTCCCAGTAGATTTAGGGCTGTGTTCCCTGCAATGGTCAGGTCACTGAAGCAGTTGGCAGATTGAGTTCAGTGAGTGCCAATGATAACACAAGAAGAAGGATAAGAAAATATGCAGCTAGAAGGGAGGGAGACAGGAGGATCTCAACACCTGTGACCTGGGATCCTAATTTCTGCTGTGGAACTTGATTTTCTGAAATCTCTATCTCTAAAAACCTGTTTTTCTCTGCTGGCCCAGAGGGTCCAGAGCTGTGTGTATGACATGTCTGATAAGAGGCAATGTTCCCTTCTCTCCATCATCTCCCCTCTGAGAAACAGGTGATGAAGCTATAATAAACTCAGAACTCATGATTCTTTATTCTTCCATACCTGTTTTGTCCTGTTGATGTCAGTGCTGTGAGGGGAAGCAGTGTGTCAGTATGGACAGGATACACTGAGCTGTAGTTCCTTTATTAGCCTTCTGCCAGCTCCATGAAAGAAACTGGAGGGAAGAACATGTCTAGTGACTGTTCATACAGTCCAGTGCTGTTTTTCAGTGCCTCTTAGAAAATTCACAACTAATTGTGAAAACTGGCACCATGCTCATGCTTGGATTTTGATCTAGCTCTTCTCAAAGTATGGAAGTATGTACTACTCAGAGTACAGGAAGGTTGTTTGCAGAGTATAAGAAGGTTGAAATCAGTGAATTTTCTGGAGCTCTGCCATTTTACTTGCTATCTAAATTGTTCCAGTGACTTTATTATGCAGGAGAACATGGACAAGGCAGATCTAAGCATAATGAAAAGGGGAAAGCTGTGCCAAATCAGCACCTGAATCAATGAATTTAGTCATCTGACATCTGTTTCGCTTGTCAGGTAAAAAAAAATTTATGCAATTAGCTGAGATACATGCCTGCAAAAAATTGCAAATGTTTTTGTAGGATTGCAGAGCTGGAAAGTTATAGGTTTTGCATTTTTCTGTGCAAGTGCTCTACAGCTAGGGGAGAATGTACATGTTCACAACTTCTGAACAAATGTTTATAACTTAAATATTTGTTTGAGAGAGGGTATGTAATCACATAGCAAACTTCCTAGAGAGCTGGTTAGCACACAAATTGGACTTTCTTTATAAAGGTTTTTAAAATTCATTTTAATGGGCGAGAAAAGCTGGCTGACGTTTCAGAACTGAGTGCTGATATAAAAACTCTCTCATTCACGGCCCATGGGAATGTGAACATTCACTGGAGTTTAAATCTCTGGTGAATTTTCTGCTATAGCTATCTAGCAGCCTAATATTCCTGTCAGAACAGATTTGCAAATGACCCATAAACCAAAGAAGAAACTAAAGCTGAAAGGATGCTCTGGGCAATATAATTTTCTTTACTGACTTTTTGTCTTAGTCTGAGTCATTGATAACAGTTCCTGAATGCAACTTCTATTCAAGGTTAATAAAGAAGTTGGGATATGTGGAGAAGAAAATGTTGGCTTATTAAAAAAAGCAGTTAATTGTTATCACATAGTAATGAGATTTCATTGGTTTCCATGATATCTGGTCTAGGCTGTGGAGGGAATCTCACTAAAGAAGAAGGATGTTCAGTTTACCATGAATAGGATATACTCTGTGTTGCTTCCTGGCTATGCAGAGTAAGCCAGCCACCTCCAGAGGGACAAATGTCATTATTCATAAAAATTTTCATGCATTGGTCAGTGGTCTCATCTTGGTTGGAAAAGACCTTTAAGGTCCTTAAGTTCAACTGTTACTAGTCCAAGTCAACAGAAGCCTTGTCCCTAAGGGCCACATCTGTGTTGTGTAGATATCTTCAGGGGTGGTGGTTCAGCGACTTCCTCAGCCTCCTGTTCCAATGCTTGACAACCCTGCTGGTGGTGAAATTTGTCTGAATATTAGTCCTCTCTCCTGGGGAGGTGGGGCAGTCACAGGGGAGATTCATGTGCTGTGTGGAGCAGGAGCTTGTCCCAGTTGCCCCTGTCCCTTAACTCTCTCTCTGCACTCCCTTCAGGTCCCCCCAGTTTGGGAAATCTCCCTGTGCCTGATTGTGCCAGCGCTGGAGCTGCTCGCTTCAGTGTCCAGGGGTTACACTGGCTGAAAACTGCATGCATGGCTGAAATTCAGTCTGTCTGCATCCATACTGCAGGCACTTGAACTGAGGCAAGGGGATACCCATTTACTGCTTTGTGTCCTGTGAGTTAATAAAAAACTTCTGGCTTCCAGCAGCTTGAATCCTCAGGAGAGGATTCTCTTGACTCCAGGGAGCTTTGCAACAAACATCAGAGAAGGTGCAGCATTGTTTGGCAGTTTTTCATAAACCAGTTGAGACTTTGTGCCAGTCAGTTTAGAAAGCCATTTCTCAGTGACAGTGTATGAAAAGTTGCAGTAAACATCCCTCTTATTCAGGAACTTTGGAAGTTAACAAAAAAAGTATACAAAATATATTAAATATTCTTAAAAAACTTAGCAGCGCAGCTGGTGACCTGGAAGGAACTCTTCCACCTCCAACTTCCAGTAATGTAATCTCTGCCTCAGATATTTTCTCAGACTGAGTCATTCAGCTGGATGGATTCTAACTTTATTTCTAAAAGGAGAGAATCACTGTATTCAAAGCTATTCAGAGACTGGGACTGAAATGTCACAAAGTTCGTGTTTGACAACAACACTTTCCTTTGTTGACAGTGTGTCTATAGCCTGATTGTCTCCCAGAGAGGAAGCTTGGCCCAGAAATATGTCGTAGGAAGAAGGAAAGTCTTCTGTTAGAGATATTGCACTTGGGCGTTTGAGCCTTGGCACAGGCTTTCTTAAGTCTTCTAATGAATGTGCTGTTTAATTGCTTTGTGCCTTATCTTTCCATGATTAAAAGTGAAGGTGACAATTTCTGCTGTACTCTTGCTATCAAAGGATAACTCAGTGAATACATGTGAGGTGATCAAATTTTCTGAGGATCATTTGCCCCACAGAAATCAATGTTAGATAAATGTAATTATCATTATGAGATTGATGTAAATTTGATGCCAATTATTTCTAAAGTAAAAAACCCCTAAAATTCACAAATCATTTATACAAATGTTAATAATTTCTCTGCTTTTGAATGTTAACAATTGAGTACATCATTATCCATTAGAATTTGGGAAAATGAGGAAAAAGACATCTCTGACATTTTTTTGATGGAACAGGTACAATAGAATAATATAATGAGAACTTATTAAGGAAATACTTTCCAAATAATTTTTCAATAAAAAGTACTAGCAAAGTCTGCTATTTGTCATGTTCCTAGCTTTAATTCAATGAATTCTGTTTTATAAAGTGACAGTTCAGCTGATGAGAATGGCAAATACCTTGAAAGACTCAAGAAGATTAAGTAATTATGTGAAAAAGGATGTCTTCACCATATTCAGTAATTATTATAAAATCACACCACTTGTAATCCTGAGCACCATTTAATGACCCACTGTAGTCAGGAAGAACATATTTAAGTTTATTGACACGGCAATATCAATCCATCCTCTCTTCCTTAGACCTGGCTGTTAAGCATACGCAACTGGAACCATCTCTCTGTGTGATTTGGTCTCATTCACAGCCAAAGTATGCTTTTAGCAGGGTTAGTGCATCATCTAGAGAAGGATACATTTTTGTTTTGAATGCTCCGTTTATCTGTAATGACTAGGCTTAGTAACATATTCATAAGCAGGGGTTATGGTTACGATTCGTTGCCAAGACCATGAACACTCTTGATTTTTTTGCCTCTGTTTTTTTCTGACTGCCAGTCCTTGATTGTTTTCTGCTTCTGGTTATGTCTCCATGACAAATGACTGTCCAGCACCTTGGGCTGTCAATTTCCAGCATGTTAACTACTGCCTGGTAACTGTCCACATGCTCCCTCCAACAGCGTGATAAATTCGGTGGTGCTTCAGCCTTAGTGAGAGTGAGGGGCACCTAATGTACAATGAATAAGATAGTTATATTGCCTGTGGGAATTGACTTGTATAGCCATAGTTTTTTTGTTTTTTTTTTTCTAGCCTTCTCATTGCATACAGTTTTTTCATTCACCCACACACATGCAGTGAAATTAAACTGGTGTCTTTCACTGGTGTGATCCCTATGTTTTGGGGTTGTTAATACTTGAAGTACACAAACAAAAAATAATTGACACTTTTATGACTCCAGCTGACTATGACAGCAAAGATCCAGAATAGTAGGGACTTCACAGTGTTCTTTGGCTTCACCTCTGTTCTCTCTGTTTTTCATATCAATTATATTTGTTGTGAAAGTTTTTATAATTCTGCATATAATTATGATGCATTTGTCTTAACTGAGAATGTTCTTAAATTTCACTTCAAAATGCAGTCCTCCTCTCCAGCTCCTGACTTAAACGAAATCCTTTCTGTAGTCAAGTTGTTAGAATCCCTTTCCTCAGCTTTCCACTTTTTGTCATGCTTGTGTGATTTCTCTGCAATGTGTCTAGAGCGTGTTCTTTCAATCACTAGCTTACCAAATCTTGGTTTCTTTATGAAATGAACTGCCACCTGAAATTATACGTTGGGGGCACTGTTTAAACTTACGTACAAAAGAGCTTAGAGAAGTCAGTTGCACTGTATTATGCAGTTCCCCCTATAGCAGTGGGGATAGTTTTCCCAGGGGCCAAAATGGTCTGTTATTTGGTTTTCGCTTGTGAGGTGAATGTGGCTGGAGATAAAGCTTAAACCAGAGATGTTGAGTGCAGATGTAGAAATACTGCTGGGAGCATCCAGTCAAACAGCCTCATCTGTATCACTGAGCAGCAGACAGACCTGGACATTAATATCTGTCTGTATATGGAGTGCACCCTCCAGGAAGTTGTGTGAGAAGATGCTGGTAATGGATGATCCTGTTTGACACTGCCGGAATGGTAAAAAATGGTAGCTTTGTTCTCACCTTGTATCCACTAGGCATTAATAGAAAAAAGAAACCATTAGTAGGTAACTCAGGAGTTCTACAGCATAGTAGCTATGAACACCTAGGCATTGTGATCCTTGGAGTCTTTAATTAGGGGTTGGATAATGCAGAAACAACTGGAATTGCATATTAAGCAGCATGTGGAATAGCAAGAAATAGGCAGCACTGGAATTTGCCGTGGCTGACAATATGATCAGTCCTAACTTATTTTCCTTCTCATCAGAAGCAGCCCCATTACAGTTGAAATTGCATCATTATAAATACTATTGATCAAGTTCTCATTAGCAGTCATTGGCACTCAACAGCCATTGTTGTATGTGTTATCAGTGCTGCTGAAGCTGATACTGATCACTGGCTCCCGATAAAGAAATACAACTCTGTCTTTGAAGCCAGCTAGTTGATTGAGTTAAATTGCTTCCATACTCTCTGTAATTAGGAGTGAGTTATCAAATGGTTTAACATCCAGCTCTGAGAAGCCATTAAAGCATTACAGGCTTAGTCCAAGTTTCCTTTGTCATCTCGTGAGTAATAGCACTGCTGGAAGTCGTTAGTGCCTCGGCCTCTCAAACATTCATTGAAGTTTGGTGAGCAGACACCCAAATACCTGACGTGAAGTATGACCCAGAAGGACAGTTCATGCTCCCACAGAACATTGCTAAGGGGAGAAGCACATCTTTGACTCCATGGCATCAAGTCACTAAAAATACCATAAATTCTATAGTCTTAAAACTGCTGCTAAGTATGATTCCTCTCTTTCTTCACTAGAGGAATACTTCTGTGCAGTTTTGGCAATTAGTCTAATAATGAGTAGGATTCTGATTTGGCAAGATCAGCTACACAGCTAGGAAGGTCACTTTAAAGTACCCAACATCTTTCATTCCTTTAAAAAAAAATCTAAAATGAGAGTAGGTTTTAATGCTCCTCCTTTCATGCTCCATTTTAAGCAGAAAGATAAGTTCTGTTATAGCAATATTCATTAAAAAATCCAGCAATGCTTTGTCCTGGTTTGGTTTTAATAACTAAAATGTCTATTGTGCAAGAAAGCCTTCTTGCAAGTTCTACTGCTGTGTGACTGCTAAAAGCTTTAGTCATCTTATTAAAAAGTCAAGGAGGGTTATGGATTGAACTTTCCATCAGCATGTCACAGACAGGTGGCATTCAGCCATAAAGAAGGCTCATTTGGAGATGATAACATGAAAACATACACTTTGCTGTAGTATTTTTGAAAACCTGTGTTCTTGAAAAAAGTGGATTTCTCTTGGTGATTTAGTTGGTGAAATTATGCACTGGTGATGAAGACAGAAAGGTGTAGTTTCAGTTGGTTCAACCTTTAATAGTGCCATTAACTGCTAATCATGCTTTGTTAACTTCAATAGGCTTTTGCACCAACTGAGGTTCTGTTTTAAAAATTGGTTTTCTGTGTGTATTGATCTAATTGATCATGCCTGCTGTGATGGTATATGAAGACAAACCAAGAATGCTGATCTTTTACTTTAGACATTGTAAAGGTAGATTAGATCATGAATTGAAGGTGGAGCAGTAACAAAATCTGAGCAGATTAATGTATAGTTCTCTTTTTGCTACCCTTATTTTAAAATTTGGGGAAAATGACTGATTTTAGAAGAAGGAAAGTTGTGTGGAAAGAAAGGGAAGAATGAGAGGTCAAGGAGAAGCAGCACTGACAACTCTGAAATGGAGTAGTAAAAGGGTAAGAGCACTGAATTTTCTGCATTGCCATCCTCCTCAGATGTCTCATGGTATGTGCAAGGAGGGAAATGAGGCACGGGGCATCATTTCTTCATTAATATTTTAGCCCTCATGCTCTTGTAACATCTCAGTTTGGCCCAGAACAGTTTCCATGTCCCTGTGTCTGAATAGGCTCAGGAGGTCACCTCTGTGAAAAAAGGCTGTGCTGGGTCTGAGCAGCTCTGCCCTTGCTTCATGTGAGCTCAGTGCTCGCTTTGAACTTGCTTGGATGCCAGGGGTGCTCTGTGACACTGTGGTTCCATCTGAGAGCCTGAATTGTGGCAACCACAGAATGATAATAGAATTGAAACATTCAGCACAGTAGCATCTAGGAGTATCTGTGAGAGACTGTGACAGTGACTCTACATGGGAATCAACTGTTACACCAAAACTGATAAGGAAAAACACTGTTTTATTCTGTTGCATAACTGCACTGAATTCCCTTAACAAGAACCAATGCAGAAAGTAAAGAGAATTATTTATTGTTGGAGGTGGAATTATTTTCAGGCACCTTCAGTATGGATAATTTGAGTTCATCAACTGCAACAACAAAAATGAAAAGCCAAGCTAACAATTTGCAAGCAGATGCTAATTCCCCAATTGTTCATGCAACATGGAACATAATTTGAAGTGATTATGAAATTAATGCATTAATACAAAAAATGCTTTGGAGAGAAGCAAATCAGATAAATGTACATAAAAAGAATTAGCTGTAGACATAATTAGTGAAGCTGTGCTTTATTCACAGTCAGAAGGAAAAATTAAAACTAAACTAAGTGGAAATTTTAGAGAACATTTGAGAATTAGCATGTAAGAAGCCAAAATGAAATAAAACATGGGGCTTCAGCAAAGCTAACACATAGACACATGCTTTAGAATTAAAAGGTACGAAAAGTGTCATGTAATCTATTTGGGAAAGGCACAGTTACTTGTGTGAGGGAGAATTTCCAGCTGCATGAGCATGGATCCTGGTTACAGATGACTCAAAGCCTGGAAGCAGGTCGATGGTAGAACAGAACTTTGTGCCATGAATCTGAAGAGACTTTATACTGTATGGTGAGAAGTGCAAAATTAACACACCATGCCAGAAGATTGTGTGCTGTGTTTGCTGCTTTCTCCTCTAAATCCATGCTTGTTTTCATGACCGTCATAGGGTAGGAAAATTGACCTGATTCTCACCTGCAAGAAAGAGACTTCCTTCATGTTCTGTTCTGGTCCCTGAACTCATTATTTCCCTATCTTCATGTCTAAAAATCAAGAAGTAGCAGAACCAGGTGTACCATGACAAAGTTGATATTGATCCAGTGATGTATGCTCAGCTGTTAACCATCATCTGTTGTGTAGATGTGTGGTGGTAGGTAATTATTTGAGAGTGATTCCATTTAAATCTAACAAAAAAAAAATCACTAACAACTATGAGATTGCATAGCCATCTCCTAAGAGAAAAGAATTGTAACTCAGTGCAGAAATTGTGGTGCCAACTCTGACGATTATGTTGGGAGCCTTATAATATGCATCTTTCCTGAAGTTGTCAGCTTGTAGAATCAGTTTTAATTGGATAGAATTTAAATCTTTGTTGAAATATTAAAATAAAGCTTCTAGACTTGAGATGTCCACAGAAAGCTTTTAAAGGAGTAAACAGTAACTAATAATCTCCTTTCCTCATCCTAACACCAGCAAAAAGATAAACAAAAATCCAACGTGAAATGCGGATCCTGCATTAATGACTCTTTGAAACCGGATCCTTATTTTTCAGGTAGTTAAATTTTAAAATAAAACGTCTTTAGAAAACATGTGAGCAAAGTAAATGGAAAAATTTCTTCCACTATGTGAAAAATAGGCTGTATTATTGCAGACAATTTAGTAAACTTCCTGCTCTTTTTTTTTTTTTTTGCCGTGTATAAGTGTTCATTTTCTTTCACATGGATTCTATATAATTTCAAGAAAAAAGAAAAGTCTGGAATGTGAATTATTCTTTTTCCAAAACTTTGATAATTATCCTGAAAAACTGTACTTTTACTTTTTCTCCCATTTCTACCTCCCAGAACATTTATCTTGGCTAGCAACTGAATACTCTGATTTCTGTCTTGTTGCACTTTCAATTAAGATTCTCACTTTCAGAACACAAAAGCAGCAGATGCTAAAGAATCTGATATTTGCCTTAGACAGGTACAGGGCCACCAGCTGCAATGAAGTCAGTCCCAGGCATTTTGCCAGTAAAGGGAAAACAGATGAAGGAAAATCAGCAGTTTCTTACAAACCCTACCTAGTTTAAGCATCTTCTATTCCAAGTTATTACTGAGTTCCAGGGGGTTGATGAGGACTCTTCTTGCTGGAAGCACCAGTCCCCACCTGAGAACTGATGGACTTAGTTTAAGCACTTTGGATAAAATCAGTCATGTTCATTGAACAGTTTCAGCTGGTGGGTTTTAGTGAAATAAGATGAGAACATCTGTAGGACATGGAGGGATAAAAACATGGTGCAGAGAGATGGAAGTGAACAGATGTGGATATTAATATCCTTGGTACCAGCAGGACAACTCTGCCCAGTCTGAGGTGCATTTGCTCTGTGATGTTCCCCTCCCTTTGTTTCTTCCCTTTAGGTGTGCTATAAACCATTGCAAGAGTAAGAACCCTGAAATATTAAGCAGCACAGTGGCACACAGGTGCCAGGGCTGGCCAGAGGCAAGTGGCATGGCTTGAAACAGTTGTCTGTGAAACCGAGCGTTCAGTGAATTGACCATCTGCCCAGGCGTAGCTGTTGTACAGAATCACAGAACGGGTTGGGTTGGAAGGGACCTTAATGATCTTCTCATTCCAGCTCTTCTGCCATGGCCTGGGACACCTTCCACCAGACCAGGTAGCTCAGCACCCATCCAGCCTGAACTGGAGCCCTGCCAGGGCTCAGCATGTGAATTGTGCATTTTTCACTTACCCTCCAGGGAAAAATTGCTCCCTTGGTGCCCCTGTTTTCCCTGTCCCTTTTTTTCACTCTGCTTGGGATACCACACTTTTAGGCCACAAGTTTCCTCTTGCTTTCATTAGGATTTACAACCCTTAGGGCCCAGTATTTGGGGCTGGGAAATGCTATTGTTTATAATACGCTTACAGTGCAAGTGGCTTCTTTCTTTTTTTGCCATTGATTGATTAGTGGAGTTTGTCCAAGTAATTTTCCCTCTTGATATGTGCGCTTTACTTCTCTAGCACAAAGTTGGTGTGAAGATTGACTAATTAATCTCATGAGATTCTTTACTGAAAGGAATGCCTCACTGAGCAACAGAACAAAGTAGGGACAATATGTATGAACGCAGCTTATTCCAGATGATGTCTACAAAGCTGAGGATCTTTTTCTCCCCTAAGCAAGTAAGACTGTTAGAATGTCTCGGCTTAATTTTTTTTTCTCTGTTCAGTACAATGCAGAACATCTGTTGTAAAAGAATGGATAATTAATAATTGAAACTAGATTGCACTGTCCAAAATAAAGTGCCTATAGTACTTGTAGATTTCCTGAGTTTTTTTGCCTTTGTCTCTTTATTTCTTCTCAAAGTATAATAATCAGTCATTGTTAGTAATTAGATTTTATTTCAGAATGGAAATTTCTACTGTGTTTTACTTATGTTTTGAATAATATATTTTCAAGTCGGTTGTGGTGATAAAGCTTTTTATGTCAAATGTAAAGGAAGAGAAGGCAGAATATGGTAATAAAGAAACAGAAAAAAGAAATTTTCATTTCATGTCAGCTTACTAAATTAGACCCATTCTGTGGAATGAAGAGATAAAAATCTAGAATTTGATTTGAGGGAGATTTGGAAAACCAAGAAGCTTAATCTTTTCATGTTCCTTGCCCCAGAACTGATTGCTCCAGAGCTCCTGTTTATGCCTGTGATTAGGAGCTGAGCCTGACGAGTTCTATTTTCAGCACTGCTACGGGATCCCAGCGGTGAAAATAACCTTGGTGCTTTGGGCTCAAACAGCACTTCCAGCTTCCACAGCTCTTGCTAAGCTAAGATAGATTTCTAAGATAAAAAGAATGTAAAATTGAAGGTGTTTTGTTTATTCTAGAACTGACATAATATAATCCTAGGTATTTAAAATTAACACTGAATGAAAACTAAACAGCACTAGATTAGATAGGCCCAAAGAGTTTGTGGAATCTCCATCCTTGAAAGTGTTTAAATATTGACAGGACAAGGTCCTGAGAACTTAACTCTGCCTTTGAAACTGGCTGAGTGTGAAGCAGGAGTTTGATATAAATGACCTCTAGATGTCTTTACGTACCTGAATTAAATAATTTAAATTGTAAATCACTGTATATTTCTAGATAAGGCAAAAGTAACTCAGAAACATCCTGCAGTAATCTGTTAAGTTACATTAATGAGTAGATTTCTTCATTGTTTTTCACATTACATTTCTATTTTTTGGTAAGGATGATGCAAAGAAGATATTGTGCCCTTTTTTACAGTCCTCATTAAAACACTAGGTGCACTAAGGTAAGGACAAAATGTAGAATCTTTATTTTCATTTAATTCTGGCTTAATGGAAATGGAATCTGGATTTTAAAAACCTGAGATTTAAAAAGTGACACTAATCTTCAGTGACTCTTTTCTCCCCCATCTCATCTTTTCTCATCCTTTGATTAATTATTACCTCAAAGCAGAAGTATATATTTTGATAATTCACCCTGGCTGCTGGGATTGCAGGTTACTCTTGAGAAGGTGAAGGTCGGTGTTTGTGCACAGCCCAGCCCACAAGCAGTGACTCAGCAGCTCTCAAAAACCCTGAGATGCTGCAGCATCTTCAGCTTTAATGGAGAAAAAGAAGTAGCTGAATCTATTCGTGTCTGGTCCAAGGTGAGGCACTTTGGAAAACGGGGCTCCTGCCAGAGCTCAGCTCCCAAGAGAAGAGGCTGTGGGTGGGAACGTGTCCCCTGCATGGAAGAGAAGGGCAGGTGGGGGTGCACTGCCCTCTCTTGGATTTTGGTGGGAACAGGAGCAGTCCCATCCCGAGTGGTGCTCTCAGAGGTGTGCTGAGGTGATGTTCAGAGTAAGGAGGGATTGGTTTTGTACGCTGCTGTCTCTTAGGAAAACTCTTCTCCCTATTACTCTGGATTTTCTGTGTACCCCCATTCACATCAAGTAGGATTAATGGAGAAAACAACTGAATCACGTCTCCAAAGGTGTTTCAGCCTCATGTTTGCTTTTCTTGAGTCTTTATTGCACTGACCCAACCTTATACCTGGGACTTCAGTGATATACAGTACACACCACCACATAAAATATTTGCAAGTTATTGTTCATACATAACTCACTCTTTCTATCTAGTAAAGCAACCACAGATGATTCCCACAGATAATAAAAAATACAGCTTTTATGGCTGCTTTATTCTGCAGTCACTTTTGTCCTGTTATGAACATCTTGAATAATACAGAACAGATAAATGGATTTTTTTTTTCCATCCACTAGCCAGCTCTTTATGTCAAACAACATTCATCAAGATGCCAAATGCAATTCTCAACAATTCTTTTATTAGGAATACTGTGCAATCTCAGCTTTCAAAAATATTGGCATATGATAATTTTTCTCTCTTAAAAGATAGTCCTTTGTCATCTAGTATTCTGGTGACAAGAGATTGTCTTATCACTCAATGAGCACTGAATCTTTCATGGGTGCAAACAGGATGAATTCACTGTCTGAACCTTTTGCCACATCATTTCTCTTACATTTAAACAGCCAAGACTTGAGGAAGATGATTGTACCCTACCAGCTACGGACCTCTGTGGGTTCTTCCTGGGGAAAGTGAGGATAGTTTCCCTTCTCTGGGTCTGGATTCAGTCTGAATCCGAATTACACTGTCTAGTCATCGTGACTATGGTTTTCCTTTGGGGTAGTTTGAAGTGTGTTACCCTCCATGTCAGCAAAGTGCAAGCTGATTGAATCAGTTTGGGTTATGCATCTTTGTATGAATAAGAACTTCTTTCTTCTTAAGTCACTGAGTAACACTTGCAAAACAACTTGTTCCAGGCCTTTTCCTTGCTTTAAAGAGGTCATTTCTACTTACTTCTGATCCACGTCATCATTCAAAGGCAATATTCTTTTTTTCTTCAATGTTAGAAGTGTAATTCTGTCACTGAAGTCTTTTCTTTCCTTACCAAATTGCTGCACTTTCTGAGTTAACAAGAACTTTTGGCAATGAAATACTCCACAGTGCCTCAATTGAATTATTGGTGTATTATTTTAATGGTGTCTTAATGAAATTGCTTAGCAACTAACCTTGTCTTTTAGCTGGCATTAGAGACAGCTTCAAAACTGTCAGCTCTAGCCCATTTCATGTTTTCGTCTAGGTGCTCATACTGGTACCCAATTTATTTGAAGCAGAAACTGGGGCCAAATTTTAGTAGCATTACTCATGTGCACAGTTCTACAGCAGCTGATGTTACCTGATGTTCCTGTGAGGAAAGATTTTTAAAATTTCACAGAGGCTTTAGTCTCCTCTTTTCCTATTAATATCCAACTAAATGCTTATTTTGTTTCTTCTGTAGCTTTGTCTTTAATTTGTTTGCTCTTGCAAACATATACTGCTTCCAGCACCTCAGTCCTGTAAAAGGAATAGATCTAATTTGCTTTACACTAGCGTTGAATTTATTTCAAAATTTCACTACCAAACCAGTTCCTTCCTTTGGATTGTTTCACTTTATATCTTATTCTAGGTCTTAAGAAAGCTTAAGCAATGAATGAGTTCAATTAATTAAAAGCAGAGCACATTTCTTTGAATGCATGTGTGGAGTGCTGAATCTGGAGGACCAGATTCTGTCTTTACTCACTCACACTCACACACTCTTGCACACGTTTACACACTTCAACTCATGCACACTCACACTCACTTGAAAAAGACAGTCCAAATTCAGAAGTGATCTGTAAAGTGGCAGAAATGACATTTCACTATGTTGGGATTCCACAGCACAGATTCTCTTGCTATCAGTCACCATGTGAAAAACAACCAAACCCCACAAGCCTCTAAAGTCATGCAAGTGACAAGCAGAGAAGAGGGGAAAAATTGAGCTCTTTAGAGAATTTAAGTAGGGAATGCCCTGCTTTTGTTAGGAGTAGGACATTTCTGGTTTCTGTTGCTGATTTCCTCTTTTGCTGTGTCTTGTGAGAAATATTACTTGTTCTGTGTGGGTCACCAGGCTTGGGGCTGTGCATGAAGCTTGTGATAGGTAAGGAAAGTGAAGGATTTGACCTGATTTGCATTTTATTTCCATTTCTGGTCAGTTGATGCATCAGAAGTGAATGTAAAACGTGTGACTCCATGAAATAGATTTGTTGGGGTTTTTTTCATGCTATTCTATTTCACTTGTACTATGTTCTTTCCTAAGATGTAGTAGCAAAAAGTGGTCCAAGGGGAGATATGAGTGGCCAAAATAAAAGCCTGAGAGCAATTCTGGACTTTTTTGACTAAGCCACTAAATCTAGAATTCACAGCAGATTTATAGGTCTCACAATTCCATCTCTAGATGCAAAACTAGAGTCCCCTTGCTAAGAATTCCTGGGTTTCTTTGTGATGACAGCAATAACACATGTAATTGTCAAAGGCAATGTCATCAGCAGAGTTACACTGAAAAAGGAGTGAAAAAAGTGTGGACTGTCTTAAGGTCTATAAATTATGTTTGGTTTCCATTTGTCAATTCTATGAAAAGCAAATCACGTTTCTCCCTTTTTAGAGGGGCATGATTAATGGATGCCTTGCATTTGGTTGCAAAAGCTTGTGTCAACTGTATTGGCTTTTTTTTAACAGAGGAAAAAACCCCATCCATCTGGAGCAATAGGAGGTGCAGAGTGTGCTTGCTCTGCCTGGTGTCAATAAGCAGATTCTGATCATTGCTGAAAACTGATCTGAGCAGAGTGTAATTACTCTTGCTGTGGAGAAGTAGTCTTTACTCCTATTCACACTTCACTTTTGTTTAAGACAACAATAAACCAGACCAGAGGCACTCCAAGGTTGGTCTCCCACCTCAAAGGGCTTTTGCTGGAAGTGAGAGGCAGATGAATACAGCTCTTCTTACTCCTGTGTTAATAACTTAATTTTGTACTGGTGGAATCAGAGGTAGTTTAAAAAACTGTTAACGTGAAAGTCATGGGCCCAAGTCTTCACATACAGCCCAAGCAAACTGATAATGTTATTGTTGTTGATGTAGGTGGGGTTGGTAATTTCTGTCAGGTAACAAGCTATGGGACGAGGGAAAATGGCCTCAAGTTGCACCAGAGGAGGTTTAGATTATATACTAGGAAAAATTTCTTCACTGAAAGGGTGGTCAAACACTGGAACAGGTTGCCCAGGGAAGTAAGTGGTGGAGTCACCATCTCTGGAAGTGTTTGAAAAGTGTGTAGATGTGGTGATTAGGGATGTGGTTTAGGAGTGGACTTGGTAGTGTTAACCTAATGGTTGGACTTTATGATTTTTTTATGATTTTAGAAGTACTTTTCAGCCTTTTATCCCATGGCAATTTCCCTTTGGTGAGGGACCACCTCAAAAATCTTATTTGACTTCATGAGTTAGGTTGCCTTTCCCTACAGGCTCTAAGGACCTGGATAAATTTAATGTGTGATTTTCACATGCAAAAGTCTTGTTGATTTCTCTGTGATGTTTGGAATAAACTCATCCAAAAAACAGTGTTGGCTGGGAAAGCAGCAATCTGCTGTATTAGGCACTGTAAAAGTAGAGCAAGATGTTTGATGGAGTAGCTCACATTTCAGGAAATCCAGCATGCTTTCTAC
Source organism: Ammospiza caudacuta (assembly GCF_027887145.1). NCBI lineage: Eukaryota > Metazoa > Chordata > Aves > Passeriformes > Passerellidae > Ammospiza > Ammospiza caudacuta. The sequence continues at coordinate 28,415,192 of NC_080601.1, read as the reverse complement.
AGTGAAGCCCAAAATATTGTTTCTGGTTTTGGTTTTCATGCTTTTCTTGTTCAGCACATTTGTGTCTGGTTGTATTTTCTGTATAAGCAGCTGCATAAAGCCAATGGGTAATAGACTACTTCAAAGCAGAAATTGGGTTAATTTATTTAAAAGGAAATTCTAAAGAGTACTTACTCTGTATTTCATATGCTGCAACAAAAAAAAAAAAGGCATCAAAATGAATTGTACTTTCCCTCCTTTTTCATTTGTATTCCAGGCAACTTAGGCAATAAAACTAAACTAATATGACTGAAACTATATTAACATGTAGTGCAGCTCAGTGGAAGTGTGTTTGTAGAATGAAATGGTTGATGTTGAGATGACATCTGCACTATGGGCATTTTGGAGGTTGAGGGTCTGACTTCAGAATAGTGCTAAGGTGATAGTGTGATCTGAATGCCCAGAACGGTGGTTGGAAAACATTAGATGCACTCCTGAGGTGTATCACAGTCATCGAATGGTTTGTGTTGGAAGGAACCTTAAAAATCATTTATTTCCAGCTCCCTTCCATGGGCAGGGGCTGTTCTGGTTTAGTTTCCTGGAAAAGAAATGCATTTCCTGTGCTCTGAGGTCACTGTGGCCTGAGTCAGAACACAAGGATTTGTTACAGAGCTTTCCCCAAAATTTTGGAGAGCTAATTTCAGAAGCACACTTCTGGTGTGCTCTGAAAGGTTTATATAAAATTCACACAGCCTTTTCCTCTTGTTTTGACTTACTTTTAATATAGGTATCAATTTATTCTACTTATCCAATACATGCTATCTTTTGGGCTTGTAACTCTGATTATTTACACACAGATATGTTGTAATGAAATTTGCTTTTCTCATCTTATAAAAAACCTGGTGCTGCAGCTGTGATGCGAGTAGTGACTGATGGTTGGCTCTAAGTTGTTTTGCTTTATGACACCTGTGCAGAGTGATTAACAGTACAGGGTACAACAGTGCTGCAGATAATGCTGAAAGCTGGTCTCATAGTTAGTAATCTGACTGGTGGATGGAGTCATCCATCAGCTCCCTGCTCTGTCTCCCACTCTCTGTGCCCTCGCATAAATTCACAGCAGTGGCACAGCTCTGCCACATCTGAGGTGCTGTTGGCATACAGACTAAACTGGTGTGCCACTTTTACCTACAGAATGGCTTGGTATCACAATGCAAAGCCAAGGCTTTTGGAGAGCAGAGAAAACAAAGTGCTCATAGCCCAGGGTGGTAGTTAGCAGATTAAAGCCAAAGTCAGCAGTGTCTGAAAATCTGTTTAGGCACTTAACTTTTATTGATTGGGTGAAGTATTAAGTGCTTCAGTGCCTCAACAGTCTCTCCCTCCATTCCCTTTTTAAGAAATGCAGATGAGAGCACTTTCACCCTTCAGAGGAGTGGCCTAACACAAAATGTGTTAAGGCAGTGATGTGACAGTGACGAGGTCAGATGAGTTCCTTGCCCAGGTAGAAGGAAGTGTGTGAGACTAGAGTGGCTCTTGATTAACAGCTTGCCTTGGAGGCACAATCCAAAGCCAGTGAGAAGACTCTTATTAACTTCAGGAAGCTCGGATCAAGCCCATTGATTTGTGCTTATTTCTGCTCTAGTTGTTCTAGTCCAAATTAATGCTGTGCTGTGATATTTCCAAATACCAACATAAACAAAATCCACTCAAGAAGGTAGTCATAAAAATAGGAAAATCATAATGCTTGAATCACAGTACTGAATCAATAAACATTAAACATAGGAACCTGGCCCCAGAAATTAGTGTGATAAGAAAAAGGAACCAACTGATAAACATCATGATTTTTGGCTTCAGAAGCTGGATAGGCTCCTTAGTGACAGTATCTTATATTTTTATATATTGATATTTTGATTATTAATCCTTTCTGTGTAACTTCTATCATCTCTCAATCTTTATTTTGGAAATCACATTAATTATATGCTTGGAATATTTGAAAGTGTTAAATGAAAAGTGTTTAAAAATGCTCATTTTCATTACTATTTTCTAAAGTAAATCAGATGTAATAGGAGATTTTACCTTTATGCTACTATGGAAAAATTACCCCTGTTTTATGTTAGAGGTACCGTGGGGCTGGGTAACTGGTCTGAGATTATTCAGGGGTTTTGCAGAACCCTAAACTTTTAAGTCAAACGCCAAACAGTTATGCTACCAAGGAGGTTTCTAGAGACATAAAAAAAGTTTTGTCAGCTGCTCAATTATGAAAGACACATTCTGTATAGATTATATGTGTATTTACACCTTCACATACAATAGCTCTTTAGCATCTGGTGTCTCACAGACACCAGAGGCTATGCTTCCTTATAATTCCTAGGTAGCAAGTTAAGTTGAGTCTAACTCTGCCTACCTAAATGAAAGAAGATAAGGGAATGAAGTGTACACTAATCAAACCCAAACAGGAATTTTTTCCTGAGAAATGCCAGGTGTGGATATTTTCATTTAAGGCTTGTCTAAAAACAGATCAGTGTTTGCCATTTGCAAAGCAACTTAGAAAAAAATAAAAATGCTAATGATTCAAGCCTTTAATACCTTTCAAAAGCAAATATTCTTTAAAACTTTTCATGTTTTTCAGTCGTGATGCCTTATTCCCATTCCTTAGGGGTATTGCTCTGTTGCCTGCTGAAATACTGGAACAATCTCTATTTACTGCTCAGACCTGTATATTCCCTCATTCAGAGACACATGAGAGGAGTACCTCATTATTGCCACTGGCTCATCAGCAATGCAGATCAATTAATACCACAGCTAATGGGGTGAAGTAGCTACTACAACTCTCAGTCGTGTATCTTTTGTCACTCCTAAACTAGCACTCCTGGACAAAGCTAGAAAGCAAATTTACTATGCAGAGATTATTTTTGATACGCTACCAAATCTATAATTCAAAGCACTGTAGAAACTGGAGGTGGAAAGAACCCAGCACATTATCAAACGAGTTCTCATGCCAAAGCAAGGCTGCTTGTTGCAGACAGCCAGGTAATATTTTAGGCAGTCAAACTGCTTTCTCTGAAATTTCTGCCAGAATGTAACAAAACCCACCATTAGAGATCAGCTTCTCTCCTCTCTCTGTGTTTTGGGTTTTTTTCTCAACACCTGACTTTTTGTCTGCCACTCCAATAGATCATTCTTGAAAACCCTAGCAGCCTACTGTGCCTGCCTAGTAACTTCTGTGCTTTCGTGTTAAAAATTTCAGGTTTAATTTTTCAAATTAGCTAAGCACAGCTTCATTTAGGTCTGGTTGAACTAGTGGCAAAGTCATTCTGCCTATTTGATCATATGTTATGTGTTTATACACATAGCTGAAGCATATTGTTTTCATTACTGAACATTGGCTATAGTAGTTTTGACATCGCATTGGAGCATTTTGTAATGGTCATATATAATAAGCTTCTCTGAAGTTCCTAGCTACTTGCTTAGTTTTCCATTTGACTCCTCTTAACCACTGTATTTTCACTCTCCCTTCCATATAGATTATGCTGCTGACTGATCCAGAAGTTGAAAGCAGCTTATTAATCAGTTCTGATGAAGGAGCCACCTATCAAAAATACCGTCTGAACTTCTACATCCACAGTCTGCTCTTCCACCCCAAACAGGAGGACTGGATCTTAGCCTACAGCCAGGATCAGAAGGTAAGAGCTGTGGGTTGGTTTGCTTGGGGAGAACCCAGAGCTTCCCCATGTCTCTGTGCAACTGCTGCAGAGCATTCAGGACAGGCTTTGGGGTGACCCCAGGACAGTCTCTGGAAATTCCAGTTTGGTATTTCCAAGCAGGAAACATTGACCAAGCCTCAGTGTAAAGGTCAAAGCAAAGGACGTGGGCATCTGCTGTGTTCCTGGGGCCTAGCCCTCTATTACTGATCTGGCAGTCTGTGTTTATTCATCCATCCTTTTGGCAATATTGTGTGACAGGCAATGGGCAGAGAAGACAGCTAGGTTCCTTCACAAACCTCTAATGAGACTTTTGGCCTCTTATTCGACAATTCTTTTCCTCCAGTTTAGTATCAGCCCCAAGAACAGTATAAGACACTCCTTGTTCCTCTCTGGTTGGCATATTTTCAAGTAGTTTTTGATTTTCTGAGAGGAAAAAGTAACACTGAATCAATTTCCTTTGAAGTCCAGTTCCCTCAATGTGGGTAATCCATCAGCCAAATAAATATGCTGTGAGATTTGCCTTCATTTTTTGCTGCCCAACCTAACACAACAACACAGGACTTTTTTGTGGAGAACTCGTTGGAATTTTTTGAAAATCAGACACATCAATACAAGTCAGTTTTCTTACGGCCAAGGATTTGATAGACCTCAATCTGTTTAGTTCAACAAAAAAGCACATTGAAGGAAAACTATATTGTTGCACATAAATGTTTCTATGGGGGAAGACAAATCATAGGAGAAACCATTTCAATTTAGTGATAAAAACTTCTAACAAAAATTGATGGTTAGGAGTCAGTGGCAGATAAACTCAGCTGTAAAGTAACTAGCCTTTGGAGCAAACTGCTCAGAGAAATTGCTGATTTCACATCCTGACGTTTTAAAGTTTTATGAATAAACCTGGAAAAAGACCAAAAGAGTTTGTTGAGCTCCCAGCAAGGGTAAAAGAGTGAAACGTCTTGACATTTAGCATATAGGCTTTTACACAAAATAATTTAGTGGGCTCCTTTTTGTTTTGTGTATGATGTAAGAATAGAATCTGTGAATATAATTGATAAGCTAAGTATTGGCTGAATTGTTCAGGTTATACATTAATGTAAGGATCAACATAAAAGTTTGAAATCTGTGATGTTTTCTGTCTGTGTAGTTAAATTAATTGTAAAATAATTAAACTACTAATTTTCATTTTGTATAAATTAGATTTGGTATTACAGTAAACCTGAGAAAACAAAGGCATAAGGAAACTGAGTAAGTAGGTAGGGTTGCAAAATGGTTGTATTGAAATTTTTGGAATATTTTCATCCTTCACTTTACACTCAAACCCAGAGTCCTTCCAGGACTGTAGCTTAATGCCCTTTGCAACTGAGAAATGCATCTTGCCTCCTAATTCTTTCTGTACAGTCAGTTGCATGCGTTACTTTATACTCACCCCTCTCACAGTCTTTTGTAGAGTGTACCATGGTTATACTCTGTTCAGAGGAATGTGCAGATTAAATTATTTCTCTGTGTTCAGTGTGTAATTAGACAAAGCCAAAATGTTTCCTTTCCCTTGTAGCTCTTGAGTTCTCTGGACTGATATGAAACAGAACAGAAGCTGGTCTCTGATGTCTTTTTAGGACCATTGGAATGAAACTTACAGTGTTTAATAACAGGAAATTTATTACATGAAAATCAATGAAACTTTCAGAGGGAGCTTTGTCAAATAAAAGTAGCATATAGTAGAAAATTCATTTCAGTTGCTAGGGTATTCAGTCTGGTCAGGAAATAATTCTGAGTTAGAGACCATAGAGCTAAGGCTTATTTAATTTATGATTGATGGCTACCAAGCAGTATATCATCACTATTTCATAGGAAATGGCCCCTCTTCCACAGACTCCTTAAAGACAATCTGGATACAAGAACACAGGGTCTGTTTGTGTTAACATGAATTTATGGGGGTGGTGTTGGAGTTGTGTGTATGGGATGTGTGTGAGGTGTTTGGGGAGAAGGGATGTAGGCTGTATTATAAAATTTTTTTGTTATGGAATTGATTAGCAAATTGAATAACTGTTGGTAATTCAATACTGTAGTTACAAGACAAAAATCAGGTAGCACAAAGTCTGTAGATCTGTACCAATTAAGTCCAAAATAGAATTTTAAAAGTACACTGAATGGGTATGAGTCACAGACCTGGTTTCTACTTTAAAGCCTAATGAACACATTTTCTGGCTTCGACAAGCTTTGCCCAAGAACTGTAGAGGGTAACCAGCAGGCAAAGAGCATTAATCAGCTTGGACTAAATTAAATGTAACTTGAACTAAGGGTCAAGTTCAGCCTATGGCTAAGTGTAAATGACTCCCATTGGTTTTGTGTTTGTGTATCCAAAGGCAGAATTTTCTCAGAGTAATTAAGATGTCCTGCAGGTATTTAGATAATTGCAATGGGAGCTGAGGGGTGCTTTGCAACAAATGACACTGCTGTTAGCTATTTCCTGATCCTGTGCTAAGGCTGTATTTAAGGGAGGAGAGTCCATTACTCCTTGGATTCCAGGCACTGTGTACCTACTGACTTGAAAGTCACCCAAGAAGGGGAAACGTATCTGCATGGTAAGGAATTTACATTTTGGTGCCACTAACTTGGATGCTACTGACTGAAGAGGTTGTGAGGGTTTTCTTGATGAGGACTTAGAAGAGTAAATTGTATTTTGACCAGTTAGGATTGGTGCAGTCATTTAATTTTGCTGTTGACAGGAGGGAGGTGGTAATCAACTAGAAAACACTTTTACATGCTTCTAGCAAGCCACTTGATTGTTGTCATCCATTTGCATTGTGTCCTTGCAGCAAATTGGATGGGGAAAATCAGGTGGTGAATAGAGCAAGAGCTGGAGAGGCAGGAATCACATTGGATCTGGACTGTTTTGGTTCTCAGGAGGGTCCATCCAGTTAAGGATTGATGAGGGCCAAGCCAACAGTAGTGGAGGCCTCTCATTGCTCAGTTGTAATAAACAGTTAGTGGGTCACACAGAATCATCCCTCGATCTCTTCACAGCCTGCTGAGTCTATCACTATGATCAGACCTTTTCTTGTTGGTTTGAATAGGGGTTTACTCAATGGCAGGGAAATCTGTTTTAGCTGAAGCAATTTTATGTCCCAGTTTCTTGGGTGTTGATTGTGAGGGAATGTGGTTAATTACTGGGATTCAGCTGATGAACAATAACTCATTAAGCTTCAGTGGCTCAGTTGCTTTTGTTCACATATCTGTCTCCTGTGTCTCTGCCTTGGGCAGTGGACTTGAATTACCACTGCTGACAAACCAGTTCCTAATTCAGTCCTGGCTTTTTCCTGCCAGTCTTGAGAAGAAAAAAGAGCAGCAAACCATCTGCTGCCTGCACTAATTGCTTCATGATTGCATTAATTGTTCTGGCTGAAAGTACAGTTGTTACTTGGCTGATTCTTACCACATAATTGCAGAACTACTGCATGCTTCTCCATTTTCTGTATAAAGGAGTTACAAATCAGAAGGAAACTCCAGACACAGAAAAGCAGTGCTTGTGAGGCAAAGGCTTTTTGGAGGTCTTGTACATGTAAGCTCTCATGGGTTTAATCAGCTTGCTTGTAGAATGAGGGGCTGTATTTTATGGGAATATTACTTATGTATTACTGTGTAATCTTCAAAAGTGGTTTGCTGTGTAATCAGACCGTGGAATCAGACTTTAGGTCATATGGAGACATCTTCTGCTATTCAGATGGGTCAGGCACACAGAGGAGTGGTTAGTAATCAGCCAGGAATAACAGAGCTATTTGGAGAGATGAAATAAAGGTGAAATTGGGAAACACAAGTCAGACAGGCAAAATGCAGAGTTGTAATTGCCCAGCTCGGGAATAAATGCACAGAGGCACTCATGTACTGAAAGGCAGCAACAGAGGCTGAAAAACAGATTTAAAACTGAGTTATTGTTGTTGCTTCTTCACTCCCATTTTAAAGTAACTCTTGAAAAGTGAGGCACCCCAAATTAAAGGAGCCCTGTCAGCATAGCACTAGTAAATGAAGAGGTTTATGTTTTGGGGTGTTTTTCTTTCTTTATTCATTTTGGTCTTTTCCAAATGTCTGGTTCCATCTGCCTTGCTTTATTTACTGTGTGTATCATGCTGAAGATGAATATTAAGGACTGATACTTGTCTATAAAGTGTTGAAATTTTGCAAATCATAATACTGATATTTTTGGGACAGCATGTCTTCTGACATCAAACCATATCATCTTCTTCATTTTCCTACATTAAAGGATGTCCACTCCTCATGCATGTAAATGGAAGAGAAAGGTATTCTTATGTCTGGGATGACAGGGAAACCGCTTAGAGAAGAGATACAGATTCATATGGCCACAGGATGTCTGTGAGAGAGCAGACCAGCACTTAAAAGTACCTTCAGCCCCATCTGTCCCTGTGTTTTGGTCTAATACTTGTGTCTGACAGTAGAGTATCTGCCATAGACATAGCCAGAATTCACTCTTCAAGATGTGATGGGCTACTCTGATTGCACTCCGTAATTTTAAAACCTTTCATTTCACTGCATTAAGATCTTTTTAGGGTGTATCTGCTTGGAAAAGGATCACACACAGAACCTCTAGGAGTTCCTTTCAACATAAATTATTCTTTTTCTATTTACACACTCTCCGTTTCAATGGTAACAGTAATTTTTTACTTAGACTAGAGAAGGGACAATAAAATCCAGATTGTTTTTCTCAGAAATTGCATCATAGGTAAAAAAACAAAAGAAAAAAACCCCCAAACAAAACAACAAACAAAAAACCCCAAAACCAGAACAAACAAACCAAATGAACCAACAAAATAACAACAAACAATGAAAAACCCCCAAACAAACACCAAAAAAACCATAAAAAAAAAAAAAAAACAAAAAAAACCACCCCAAAAACCCAATGAAAAACCCCAAAAGCCTGTTACCATCAAGTGACCTCCTTTTGGTGTGGTGTTTTGGTTTTTTTGTTTGCTACACTGCTGACAGCAGTAGTGACAACAATTCAGAGGACTATTCACTTGGGCTAATGTTAGCTGAGGGAGGCTAATCCCATCTAAAATTAATGGAGAGGAAAAAAGCTTCTCTAGAGTGGTAAGCATTAGCCACTTTGAATCATCCTCTGGAAAAGCCTATCTCTTTTGACAGACTGTGGACACAACCAGGGAGCTAGTTTGCATAAAGCTAACATTAGCCTGTGTGAATAACTCCCCCTTTCCCTGTGGCATCACTCCTGCAACAGTCTGCACTTTTTGTGTTACTGTTTGGGGCACCACTAATAATCCAAGCCAGTTTTCCAGCAGACCTGGTACTCTTTGATGCACATTGTTGAAGATGGGAAAAGTAACAAGTAATTTCCATATTAAAAGTTGTTTGCCCCAGCTTTTGCAGCGTTGCATTCCTTCTTGATCTTAGATATCCCTTCTGGGTTACTTGTGCCAGGGATGCATAGGGCTTTCCTCAGGAAAGAAAGCCTTGTGACTGCTGCTCCCTGTTTGTAGGTGTTCAGTATGGTTATATTTTTAAGCAGGTGATGCACGCAAATCCCCTCGTGTGTAGCTCAGGCTGTGTGTGAGGACTCGAGGCACAGACACTGTTGGGCATCATGGGTGATAACACATCTTGCACACAACCCTTTGCAAATATCCCTTGCTATCTCTAAGCAAATTGAAAAGTTTGGTGGCAGCCAGTATTCTGAAAATAAGCAAGGGAGGGACATAAAAATAAGAATACAGATGCCAGGTTGTATCTTCTTTTTTTTTTTTTTTCCTTTCCTTTTTAAATTGGCCACAAGCCAGTGTAGAAAGTGTATTGAAAAATATACATAGAAAATCTGAAAAAATACACATAGAAAGTGTGTTTCTTAGAGTACCCATCACTCTTTTACAGACCTCACTAAGCATAACGTGCTGGGGTAACAATTTAAAATAAAGAATGGAATTAAAAGTGATAGTAATCTCTAATGTTGTTTCCTACACTAATAGTAAAGAAAAAAAATATAATCAACTAGCAGAGCCCAGTGGAAGATAGATTTCTGGGCCAAGAGTGTGATCAGTGAATCAGAAGGAAAGACTTTCAAGCAGTAATCACTGTGCTCTTCACTGACTCACTCATCTTTAGGCAAATCAATATATCCTTGCTTATCCATCTGTATAAACATCAGCCCTCTGTACCCTTAGAGAACTTGTTCTTTTTCTGGTTTTAGATCCTGGATACATACTTTTAGTTAAGGATAGATCTGTTATTTTTCTGCAAGATTTTCTGTGTTCTATATACCTCCACTTTTCCTACTTCCATGAAAAAAAAAAGACTTTTCCCATTCTATCAGAGTTGGATGGTTCACTGGATTAGGAATAAAGACATGTACCCCATTTTGCTGGATGTGCTACTGAACTCTGTGGTGCTGAGCAAATTCCATCACTTTTCTGTACATGACTCACCTCTGTTTTCTCTGTCTCTGTCATTTGGTTGAGTGCAATCTCCAAAATGTCTCCAGTTTCTTATTATACAAAGTGCCTGTCAACACTACATTCACTTGAAGCCGTAGGTTTTAATATAATGCAAATGATGAACAATAATTTATTTTTAAATTTAAAGCTGTGCATGTGTGCATGAAAATTCTGACACTTTGCCCTAAATTCTGCTGTAGTAAGCCTTTTCTCTTGTGTTCTCATTCAGATACGGTGCACTTTTTAAACAAAAATGTGCTTATTTATTGCAGTTATCTAAGCAATTATGAATCTACTTAGTAAATTTACAACACATCAGAAAGCAACTCCTGGGTACCCTGTTGTCTGTAACAGAGATAGTATTTCTTAGCAGAGAAGGGATTTAACCTTGAGGACAACATACTAAGTGGAGTGGTAAATTCATCATCCCTTGGACTTGAGATTGGGTGTCTTTCCAAATGATAAAATCTAGTTCAGCCATCAGTTGTTGGCCTGAATAATTCTCTCTACTGCTTGAGTTACTGGTAAAGATGGTGCAGCATCTGTTAGGAGGAGAACACACTGATGATATTAGAGGCTCCTTCTGTCTTTAAAATATATATGCCAGTCAGAGTCCTTTAAATACCTCCTGGTAAAAAATATGTTTCCTGTCACTTTTTTAGCCTGTGAGCTGAATGAACTGGGGACATCATCCTAATGCAGTTGCTTGCGTGCCAACTGCCACAAAACCAGAATACTGGCTGATGTGGCTCATAGCTGACAGTGTGTGAGGAGTTATTGAGGAACAGGTGGGAAGAGAACTGAGGGTCATCTTCAGGATGCTTTGATGTGCTGAACATTCACAAAAGCAATTGCTGTGTTAGGACCAAACCAGACATCTCTGCATGGCAGCAGCATGCGGTTCATCAGCAAAAGCAGCTGCAGAGCTGCAGCCATCACTGGTGTTTGAAGGGGCTGTGAAGCAGGTATCTGACAGCTTTATCACTCTGATGTGTTTCCATCAGCATTCAATAAGCACCAATTATTGGGTAACCTTATTGATGGTTCTGCGTGTGTGATTAATGCATTGCCTGCAACTTAAAATGTTCAAAGTCTCTGCAGCATCCTGTGAACTTATTGCTTCAAGGGTATTTAAGCTTCTTAACAGTGGAACTTACAAATAGATCAGAGATTAGGGAAGTAAATGAGTATCAACCCTGTAGCACATTTCTGTATGTTTTATTTAAGGAAAAAAATACCATGCACAATTTTAGGTTCTTTTTTATACAAAACATACTGTTCTTTTGAATGCAGTTTAGAAAAGAAAAACCTGGTCCATAGTCTGGTTCAGGGAATAGCAGCATGCCTCCTAACCTTTGGCTGCTCTGAAGAAGAAATGCCCTGTGCAGTAATTTCTTAAAATGCGATGTTGTACTTTGTTTGATACCAAAGTAAGCTGCACTGGACGCATGTGGGGAGCATGCGTCCATCGAAATCCCTGTTCATTCAATTTCATTCCTGTTTTGAGATGTCTCTTTTGCCACTCTGGAAACTTCTCTCCCACTGTGATAATTTTTCATCCAACAGATAGAGTCAGGGGCAAAGGGGTGTGAAGGACCATAAAGGACTGTGCCTGTATAAACATGTTCAATCTGAAGTCCTTCTCTGATGCACTAACCCCATTTTTTTCTGCAGACAGTATAGAAAGCAAACGAAATGCAAGAAAGATTTAAATTGGAGAAGTACATCACCAAATTGCAGCAATCCACATGATGCCTTCCCTACTGCTCTTTGCTTTCCTGAAATTTTTGATCAATTCAAAATATGGTCTTTCACAGTTTAATAATACTTGAAAAATGCTCTTATGAACAATGAGAATGATGACTGAAACCTTGTAGAAGGCTAGAATTTCTTCAAATGCACCTGCATTTGTAGTAGTAGTAGTAGTAAAAGTAGTAGTGGTAAAGTACAATTTAACAGCAATATAAAATTTATTCTGCATAAATGAATGAGAAGAAGGACTGCTGGCATGTATATCAAATTGTGTTGTTGCATCTTCAGAAAAAAAATTGTCTTTATCCAGCTGGATTCTTATGTTTATAGTTAAACTGCTTTTGGGATGTTGCATTCCCTGGTGAATTTGAAATTTGAGGAAAATAAAGATCTCTCAAAATATTTATATGGTTCACCAGTGCAAAATCTGTGGCTAAGGTGCACTGGTGTTTGGAGGATTTTTGTGTGTAAATAAATGGTGTATGAAGGGGTAAGGGGGAAACAGCATGAATAGCATTAGTTTTAATCATCTCATAGAAACACGAGGAAGTGTAAGAGTCAAGAAGTCAGTATAGGTGAAGAAAGTACCAGGAGCAGTGGCTAGTAGAAACCTTCTCATGGAATTAGAGGTGAATTTGAATCAAACCCGGTGCTTTCAAAGCTGTTCTGAGCTAGTTTTCCATTTGCATCTGGGGTTTTTTGGGTCAATAATGTGTAGATTGATATTTTTTGGTCTGATCTGTGTCCAGGGAGAATGAGTTGAGAGTGCACAGAAACTAGAGGTGAGAGAAAGAGCCCTTTTCTTTTTTGAATGTTAGACCAAAGTTGGTAAACCACATCAACTCAGACTCCATGTTATATTCCATTATAAAATGTTTAGGGGGAATCTCTGAAGTAAAAGAGAAATAATAGAAACTACTGATTTTCTCAAAGTATTTCCCTAATGTCACTTCCAACACCCAACTTAAATCACCCTTTATTTAACCAGGTTTTGAATTCCTATGTGCATATTTTTTCTTGCATGAGATTAAATCATTGTCTAAAATTTAATATCCTCAGCAGCATAGGAAGCACATGGAACTGCCACATGATTCAAGATCTGTATGTGGAGGAGCATCAGAATCGAATATTTAATCCAATTATTTTAAATGCTGAATGATGAAACATCATGGACGCTCAGGGTCAGTTGTATCTGCATCAAACTGTAAAGGCACTGAAGTGAAAATGAAGGCACAAGACATTCCTCACATAACAGCTTTGGCTAGGAAAAGTAATCTGTTGAAAACATTAAGGGTGATGATAGGTCTTGATTGGCACAATGACCCTTTAGATGGTGTTATATCAGAATAGGTGGGTCTAATAAAACCCAGTTATTCTTAATGGAAAATTTTGGAAACAAAACACATTTTCTCCTTATATTTTATAGAATTTACTTGGGTTTTTTATACTGTGAAATGCAAAAGAAAAAATTAGTCAAGTCTGAAGTTGGTGCTGGAAAGATTGGGAAATTAGAAGGGAAAAAGAATAATACATGGCAACTGTATGCTGCTGTTGCCTGTCTATCCCAGAGCATTTCAAGGTGAAGCTTACACTATCCCTCTGAAATACATGAGCAGCTCTTGGGCTTCTCATACAGGCTGGGAAACACAAAAGAGGGAGGGGGGGAGTATCATATCATGCCTGGTGTAGATAAGGAAGGAAGTTCAGTTGTCAGATGTCAGCTTTCCCTGCTCCCAGAGACAGTGGTGTCGTGTTGTGAGAGGGCTGGGGAATTGTCTCACCATTCAAAGGGTTTATTTGAATCCCTGCTCAGCCTCAGAAGGTATTTGTAACCTCAGAACAGCCTTTTCTTTTCTTTTCCTTTGCATTTCTTTTCTCTTATATAAATGAGGTAGGTGGTAGGTTTCTACTTCACAGAATGTTAAGATTTAAAAAAGCAAAACAAAGCAAACCCAGACTATTTATTGGTTGTTACATAATCTGCAAATTACACAGAAAACTAAATGTAGAAGAGAAGAAGCAAGAAGAGAATTATTCCCTGGTGAACAAGGGTCAAATCTGAGAGATCAATACAAGATTTGTACTTCATAACGGTTTTGTCGCCACGAAAACAGAAATGTCAGCTTGGCCCTCAGATGAAAACATACAATAAAACTGTAAGAGGTTCGTTTTCTATCCGTGCTTGAAAAATAAGTGCAGCAAAGAACATTCTCTGACTTAATTCTAATAATGCAAATTGTCATCAAACAGCAGTGCTTGCCAAAGAAAACAAAATGTCATCTTTGAAGGGACTGCATGCACAAGGCTATCACAAGAAGTCCCAGGAGAGAGAGGGATTTTGTAACAAGAGCAAAATGCCATGCTGGGTTTAAAAAATATCCATTCAAGCACTACAATTGCTAAAAGGGGAAAAATAATCCCAGCTGGATCATAACCGATACTTGACAGAAACATAGCCTTCAAAGACTTCTTTTTTTCCAATCCAACTGAATTAGCTATGTTTAAAAATTAATGATACTTAGAATAAAACATCTGAAAAAATCCTTATTGCAATTTTTTTGGGGGGAGGTGGAGTGGTCATCCATAAGGTGGGGAATTCCCTCTTTGCTAAAGATACATTAGTGCTGCATGTTCTGCTGTGAGTCAGGAAAGGCCAAAGCTGGTGCTGAGATAATGGCAGAGGATGAAAAACCTTCTAATGTCTGGTTATAAAAGTGTCTTATCAAAGACAATGAGAGCTTTGGATATGGGCTCCCAGGGAGCTGGTGTTTCCCTTTGAGAGCTGTTGCCTTTTCTCACATGCTGTCTCCAGCTCACTGGGCACTGGCTTCTAATTTAAACAATCCAGCCCTCACAGTAGAATTGCTGGATCCATTTCCTACCTTTGAAACAGAAACTCTTGCATTTCTCCACTTTTTTTACTTGAATTACATCTTCCTCAGGGCACAGATCAGGAGAAAGCAGGGCTCTGTGGGTGCAGTGCAGCATCACAGCCTCTGTTCTTGTGGGGGAGCTGAAGGATGCTCCAGGTCAGGGCCCCTCTGCAGGAAGAGCTGTGCTGGGAGAGCCAGAGGGAAGCTGTGGCACCAGGGCTGTCCAGCACCTGGCACTGCAGTGGGACTGCAGGAGGGGAGGAGGGTGCTACACCAGCACAGAGAAAGCTTCTGCAGGCTGTGATTAATTCATTCTGAGCACCGTTACTGTCACCAGCAAATTCAGAGAGGGAATAACCTGCTTATTAGGGAATAGCAACTTACTAGTTGTGTTCAGGGAAACCAGAGAGGGATAAGGGTGAGAGATAAAAGCTGGGAAAACAGGATTCAATATGATGACTTCAGCTGTGGGAACATCAGTGTCCCTGGAAAGCTTGCATGCTGTTTATCCCTGGTCTGGAAATACAGAGGTATTTGCTGAGTTTGGATTGCTCCCTGTTCTTTATTAAAGGATCACATGAGCTTTATTGAAACTTAAATTACTGTATGTCAAAGACAGTACTTAGCACAAAAGAAACTACTTTACCATGAAAAGAAAAACTTTTACATCAGTGAGATAATAGATAATAGCAGTTGTTGTCATGCTTATATTTGCTGCAATTATAAAAAAAGGTCTAGAAATGGATTTTGAGTGTGAGGGAGGGAAAATACATCCTGTAGTGGTAAAGTTCTTGAATAGGTGACCTTAAATCACTCCAAAAAGTGGTTGTTCAGTGTTCTAAAAGATTTTATATAATTTCCAAAAAGAAAAGTGTTCCTTTGTTATAGTTAGTGTTTCCTAAAGTTTCAATTAAAAATGGATCTATAATCTTCTACTTAAGGAAAAATAAGACTCACTGAAATTTTAAAATTGGATGCTCTTCTAGCCACAGAACTAAACTGTTTTTCCCTCTCCTTACTCTTGTTATCTTCTGTCCCTTCCGCCTTCTTCCCTCTCTCTTCTTTGACAGTGTTCAAGAGGAGGGAAGATGAAAGAGGTGAATTTTTAGCTTTAATATTTCAAAGTAAATTTTAACACATGCCAGTCCACTCTTTACCAAAAAGCTATTTAAATTAGTTTCTCCATGTTCTTAAAAGTTTTTAACATAGGAAAGGTATGGATATTGGGTTTTGCATTTGGAATCAATATCCAAATAAGTAGACCTCAAACCTTTTTTACATTCCAGTCTCATAATTCTTAAAATACATTCAAATAATCTTTTTTGATGAACACAAAGCTTTTAAATAATCATTTTTTTTCTTGTGGTAGTCTCAAAGACATCCATCTTTCCTACCAATCCAGAGCCGCTTCATGTTCCAAAAAAATTTGCCATGGTTTGCACATAAAAATTCAGGTCATCTGCATTTAATGCAAAATTCTTTAAGAGATGTCATGAAAAGAGAGATAATAGTTCAAAAAACAATGTCCAACATCTGCCTTGTCAGAAAAGGGGACTGACCAAGTCTACCAGGCAAAGAAAGGAAGAGAAACAGGATGAATCTGCAAGAAAAGTGTAGGGCTGACTGCCTCTCAGTCCTTCCACATGATGAATTTGAAGCTAAATTAAGCAAAAGGAATAACAGAACCCAAGTGATCCTTCCCTCTACTGGCCTTCTGGGAATTGTTTGATGGCAGCACTTAGGGAGAGCAGCTGTTGGGAAGTGCTCTGTAATAGTAACATTCGTACATCATTCCACAAAGATGTGACAGAGGATTTATAATACCTGAAACGTGCCTTTTTGCTGACCTTTCTCAGGCTGGTTTGGTATTTATCATTGGAAGATTTTCTGAAATGATTGATGTATTTGAATATTGTTTGCTTAACCAGATGAGGAGAGGGTGTCACGTTATTGGTAGGAGAAGGACGAGAGCAGAGGGAGAATCACACATTGTTTCTTTGGAACGAGTAACTTGTGCTGTTTCAACTCATCCAGTCCTGCAAGGGAGGTCCAGACACGTTAGAACATTTTTTTGGTGCTAGATTGACAAAAGTTCCTAAGGATGGCACTGCTAATGGGAAAACAATGTTCTTCTGAACATAATACTGAGGAAGGCAACTGGATGATGAATTTTCATTCAGGGCGGGTTGCTGGGTTTACCCATAAAGTGATCCCTCAGGTAACACCAGTTGTGTCCCAAATCACACATCTCAGTATTCTCTGTGCCAATAAAAGGTACCACAGACATGTTTCATCTGCCTCAGGTGTCTCTTCAAGACTGAGATGAATAAAAGTCCAAGGCAGTATCTCAGAAGTGGTGAAGGGTTTTTCAGGTTAATTTATCTGATATCTTTGTGTTTCACAGTGATTCATGACTGTTTGTTTTGTCCACAGTTATTCAGTTCTGTGGAGTTTGGCAGAAGATGGCTGCTTCTTCATGAGGGAGTTACACCCAACAGGTTCTACTGGTAAGAGCAAAACCCTCTTCCTGATTCCCTTGACACAACTTCCCCACACATGCAGAGGTGCTGGAATGAAGTCTTGAAGGCAGTGTGGCTGAATACAGTCTGTACTGCCGATTTGTTAAGATTAATTTAGAACTGGTATGAAAGGGGCATTATGTGTTTATACAACATTGGAATAGTGGGCCTTTGATCTAAGAGTCATGCAGAACTGAAATATGCTGAATAATAGTCTGAACAAAGCACTGATTTAGGATGGGAGTGAAGAGTTCAGTCTGGTCCTGCTACAATTGAGGGACAAAGCCTGAAGTCTTGGAGGACACCAGCATTTCTGCCACAGATAGACATCTTCTAGAGGCTGGTGTTGTGCTTTTAATTACTGTTAGACCTGCTTAGCCCTTGAAAGTGAGCATGTTTCCACCAGACAGAAATCAGTGTAACTTTGACTTACATGGAAAAGAAGACTGAGAGATGAAGAAGACACTGGACTTTTTATTTCCCTGCCAACATGGTTGTATAGTCCAAATCAAATATAAGTTTTTTTTGTGTTTTGTGTTTGAAAATTATGGGACTTCTCATCAATTCCTTATGGAGGCATTAGTCTGCCTGTGAGCAGAAGTGAGCTTGTGTCCTGTGAATATGCCTTTAGAAGAAAAGCTTTTGGTGAAATAGTAATCTTGAAATTGGGAGGAGCTGAAACAATGATTAAAATGAGACCAGCAGGGTAGTTTCTAAACCATAAATTTATGTCAAACCCACAGGTTTTGAACATAGCAAGATTCATGAGTGGTTCAGTCAAATATTTTCTTTTAATTTATAAAAGAAGGAAGAGCTCTAGGTCAAATTTACTTCTAAAGTTGAATTTATATTTGGTCTGCAAAGGATAGACCAGAGATTTTGTTTGCTGCTTCTGCTTTTTAATCCTTTCTCAGAACCTGTGTTAGCTGAAGCTAATGCAAGCTAAATTCCATTTCTAACTTAAATTCATTGCTGTGGGAGTGTCTGTACAGTCACATGTGTGTTCATATCACTGTTTCTTTCCTGCAGGATTCATAACAGGGTCTCAAAATATCAGATGCAAACACAGAGCTCTACACATCATCTGTTTTTTTCTGGGCTAATAAAAGCAAAAAGTCATAGAAATCTGGGTACCCTGTCATTGAGACATCCAACAAAATTGTAATTGCTGAAGGGGCTCAGAGGGCTGAAAGGACTGTTCCTGGACACCCATGTCTTGTATAGTACTCCAAGTCTTTTGAAGCTTCCTGTCATTGCTTGCAGTTCTGGTTTATTGTGAAATGAGCTGATGGATGCCTGTAATAAGAAAAATGATCAAGTTGTAATTTTCCTTTTCTGTGGAGCTCAAATTTGAAGGCCTCTTAGAACCTAACAATAAGAGAACTCAGGCTTGGAGCTTCAAAGGCAAACAGCAAGTTAAAAGATGAAGAAATGTTCCAGCCACTCATACAATTTCCCTATAGCCATTCACAAAGCGTGAAAATGCAAGCCTGTATTTTCACCTTGAACAGAATGCCCCTTGCAGAACACACCTCAGTGTAAGCTAGATTGTACTTTTGCTGTCAAAAGTGAGAATAATACAACTTGTGGAGACACCATTGCATCTCATACTGGCATATTTATAATGATCCTAGGACAAAAAATAATTTTAGCTGGAATGCTATGGACAATGTCAGTCTTCAAGCACATCCACCGCAGAAAGCAGCTGTGCCTGTGTGATTGAGAGCACCACAGAGAGCAGAACTTTAATATGCATTTCCATTCTGTGCAGCCAGGTACTTGAGGATCCAGCAGCACTGAAATGCTGAATCAGAAGGGAAGCCCTTTGCACTCCAGCCGTGGTCACAGTTGGCAAAAGGGAACTGGGGCCTAAGAGGATGCTGAAGTACAGCTGAAATCCAGATTTCTGCAGCACCATCTCTGTAGCCAGTGCTGGTGTACAAGTTGGGTAAAGCCTTGCTCAGAGCCCCATGATTTGTTGTTGATTGGGCTTTTAAAATTTATTCTTGTGTATTTTGGCTTGTATCCAGAGTGTAATCAACCTGAAAAATGAGAAGACTGACTTCACTTTTTCTTAAGAACAGAAATAAATAGTGAAGTAAAATGTCCTGAAGTCGCAACTTAAAGCAGAATGTGGGGATACTCTCTCCTGTTCCTGGTGCTTTCTCTAAATCAAATGGCTTTGAAGGGATTAACCAGGACACAGCTGTACTGGGTAAAGAATGAGGGAAATATTTGGTATCTAAGGAAGGCTGAGGAGTTTCTTTAGTACAAATTGCTTCCAGTAGTCTCTAAGCTAGGACTTCTCTAAAATTGGAAGACACAAAGCAAGGCCTCTGGCATCAGCCCTTCCTGAGGCTGCGTTTAGTTACGCTGCTTGTTTTGACAGGGAAGTTGCACCTGGAAGGCCTTTTTTCTTTCATCAACCATTCAAACCTTTTACATGGGTTTGAATGGTTGATGAAAGAAAAAATGCATTTTCCTGATTGCTCACTGATATTTTCATTGCCATTTTAGCTTGTCGTGTTGTCTTGTAAATAGCTTTTGGGTCACTCAAAAGTCTTGTGAATAAACTCCACTGAGATTGCTAGTTTTAGTCTTGAGAAGGCTCTATCTGCAAACACTGCCAGAGAAGCTGTAGTGTCTTTTACAGCTGCATTTCTTGTATCTGTTGCCAAGAGAATTTTCTTCTTTATTTGCTTATTTTTGGTTGTTTGTGAAACACCTCTTCCTCCTACCACTCCAGAGAAATTTAAACCCCTGAAGAAAAACAGTCTGATGATCCTTACTACATAACTCTGAGAAAACACTCTGTAGACACAACTCAGTTCCTTGTAGGCCACATGTACTTTTTATTCTTTCATCCTCTGTTTCATGAAGACAAGACATTAATATGGAAACAAAATATTTTTTATTCAGAGCTCTTCTGTTCCCCCTTTTCATTCTTCCACCTGGAGCTCCAAGTGATGCCCTGACATCCACATGTGTGATGAAAGAGGTGTAGTGTCACTCTATGAGAAGAAATGTCAGGTGGGAGATGAGCAGATGAAGTCAAACCTTTAAAATGAGGGGTGACTGGAGACTTCTTGGCTTAAAAACGTCCATCAAAAACCAAAATAAAACAAATGTTGGAAAAAGAGATCTGTAATTTTCTACCTCATTAAAACATTGTTAGGACACACTTGTGGCTGGGCAGGTTTTAGTGATGGGCTGCTCTGACTGACACCTCTAATAATTTCTGTAATTTGATTATCTCACATATCTGTGTGCATAATCTAGGGATGTGGAAGAGGTGTACTGAAGAAAATGTACTCCCCTCAGAAAGCCAAGCACATATTTATTGTGTGTCTGGTGGAGACTTGGAAGAATCCACATTGCATACAGGCAGTGTATGCAGTGACACAGCAGTTCTGTACTCTATCAGCAATTTTCATGTTTGTTATTATTTTTCCAGTAGCTTCTTGAGATTTTGCTGTTCAATGTACTGTGACAGAAAAATGCATAAAAGTTATCAAAGTACTTTGTAATTCTGGAACTGTGTGCTCTGTGAAAATACCCTAATTACTAGGAAGGAGTATTCTAAGCAATATTAATTCAGCAGTGTAATACAGAAACAAGTTGATATACATGGATTATTGCTGATAGCACAGTGTTTACTAATGTAGTCGGCATTAGGGAAAGAGAATGCAGTAGATCCTCGTTAAAAGAGTTGGCTAAAAATGCTTTATTTAAATACTTATGGGTTTATTTTTGTGATACTTGGTGAGTTTTGGTATACACTCCTATTGTGGAATTTTGCTGGTGTAGATGCTGGTTTGTAGTGAATACAAATGTGAACACTATTGGTGAACCAGTTGCCCTGGGAATTATGTTGCTTTTTTCTTCCTTTTTTAGAGTGGTTCAGTCATCTAGTCAAAGTTCAGTTGTGGTACTTTGTGACTTGCAAATCCAAACATCCATGGCCAGTAGTTGCAGAAAAACTGCTCAAAATGCATGTAGTCCTATATGGCCAAAAGATAAATTTGTTGGTCATTAAAGCCAGGTTCTTATTCTAGTCCTCAGATCAAGTCATGCCTTCCACCAGAAATTATTTCCTTAAAGTCAGTAAGTCATTAGAGCTGGCCCTAAAAAAAAAGTAAGAAAAAAAGTTTAAAATATCATTAAAATTTGTCAAAACATAATAGTTTTTAATCAGGTGTTTTACTGAAAAGATTCTCCTCTAATTCTAACCAAAACTTAACCTTGAGAAACTTGGAGGGGGAGGAAAGGAAAGAAATAAAATCGAATAATAAAAGTGTCTTAAAAACTAACATAAAATGGACAATAGAAAAGCCCAACCAGTAAATTAGGTCATCAGATTACAATCATTATCTCTACCAGTGGTATTGATTTTATTTTCTACTTGAGTGTTGCACCCAGACAAGCAAGTAGGAGAAATACAAAAATAATAGCACTCCATACTTCAAGAAGATTGGAAGGCTGTAATAACAGGAGGGCAGGAGCACCTCTCCTGTGAGGTTGAGAGACCTGGAGATGTGGAGATGTTCAGTCTGGAGAAGAGAAGGCTCTGGGGAGACCTTAGAGCACTTTCCAGTGCCTGAAAAGGGCTACAAGAGAGCTGGAGAGGGTCTTTTGCCAGGGGCATGGAGTGATAAGACAGGGGGTAGTGGCTTCAAGGTGAAAAAGAGCAGGTCTAGGTTAGATATTGGAGGAAATTCTTTACTTTTGGGGTGGTGGGGCATTGGCACAGGTTGCCCAGAGAAGCTGTGGAAGTTGGAAGTGTTGAAGGCCAAGTTGGATGGGGCTTTGAGCAGCCTCATTCGTAGAGGGTGTCCCTGTCCATGGCAGGAGAACTGGAACTAGAGGTGATCTTTAGGATCCACTCCAACCCACACGATTTGTGATTTCCAGTAGCATCACATGTCCACAATGTTTATGATTCCCTGAAGAAATGAAAGGAGATATGTCAGTTTGGTAAGAGGTGTTGCTAGGTCTCCTTTTATGTTTTTCTGAGTATGAGCAGAAGAAAATGGAGGCAAACACTGTAAAATAGTAAGCCAACCAAACTCTTCCATCAAATAATACAAAAATATGCACACACACTGAAGGGGAGAAAAGCCTGTAAGCAGCTGGGAGGACAGATAAGTAGATAGGGCTATATTTGTGTTTCTTTTATGAGTAGTAGCAAAGAAAGTTAATCTTCACAGTGTAATTATAGAGTATATAAATTTTATTTTTCAGAGGAGGCTGGAGACTGTATTTTAAAGGCTCTGACGGTGTTCACTGGAGCAGCTGAAAGAGCTGAAAATCAAGGGGATGAGGTGTCAAAGCCCTGTTAAAAACTTCATTATATTCAAGCACTTGGAGCAAGCTGGGTGCACTGTCCCAGTGTTTCTGTCTGTTCTTGGCTTGGTGAGATTTGCACGCCCACCCAGGTGGGCTGAGGCAATTTAAATGCCTCAGTGCCTGGGCTGTTTACAAATGATGCTGTGTATGGCTGAACAAGACCTTTTAATCACTGCAGGGCAACTGCTGGAAGCTGATGGGAAAGATGCCAATCAAAGTGCATTGTGACAGCCTGTCCAGGAAATCATCCACTTGATCTAACACACAAGCCTTTTTCAGTGAGTTGAAGGGAGGAAATTAATTTTAAAATGTTTTTTCATAGCTTAAATGTGGTGGTTATGGGTACATGCCAGAGAAACCCACGACAGTTTTCAGCAGGTGTGAATGAAGTAAATGCTCATCTGATTAAGCCTTTTGGGACCCAGTCTGGTTGGTGCATAGGTTGGTGTGTTTCAGTTTTCCCAATTCAGCAGCTATTTCTTAAAAAATCACCCAGAGATACTTTATAAAGGAGTACAGACTCCCATGAGCTTCAGCTTTTCTACATCACCCACTTTCCCTCATTAAAGTTCTGCAGAAGTAGGCAGGCATCCATTCACCATGTTCAGAATCTTGGTTTGGGGGCTGATCAGTAACAGGAGCCTGCAGTGCTGTGCAGGACCCTGGAAGGTGTGTCAGTCTCCAGCAGGCATTGGAATTAGGAGCTGCTTTCTCTGTAAAGGACAGACTTTGACAAGGTGAAGCAGTGCACAGGTAAATCACCTGTGGATTTGTCTGGGTCTGTGTCAGGAAGGTTGCACTGCTCTGTTCTCTTGTATGTTTAATGAGCAGCACGCTGTGCTACTTTCCTCTCCTGCTCTACATGACTTGCTGGCCTCCTCCAGAGCTGCCTGGCTGGGCCACAGCACTGCAAGGTGGGAGAGACATTCCTTAACACAATGGGAAATTGTGATCCTATTAGCTGTACCAGCAGAGAAGCTGTAAATCAGGTAGGTTTGGTTCATGATACCAAGGAGGGGAGCTCAGAGGCTGTAACTAGAGGGTACTTTCCTCCTCCAGCTTGAAGTCTTAAGTTTCCTACAATATATGTAAAAGAGATATAAGGCTATCTTAAAATCAGGATCTAGTCCTGGTTAACTGAATTTTATCCACTTAGTTTAGATCCTCATTTTAAGACATTCCTCCCACCCTGTGTTACCAGCAATAGGCAACTGCCTCCTGAGAATTTGCATCCATCTATTTCAGAGTTTCAGCTAAGTTTCCTCTCTGGAGCATCCCACAGAGAGCTGTCGCAGGGGAGAAGGCTTCCTTTGCTGCTGCCCTCAAAGCTGTGGGGTATGTAGACAACAGAGTGTGGAGAGTGTGGGTCATTATGCACTGGGGCTCTGAAAAGTGGTGGGATGGTGAGAGTAAAAGTTACTCCCCACAGCCTGAAAGTCTCACCACTACCCCCAGTTACCGACTCACCTATTTCAGTGTCAGGAGCAACAACCACCTGCTTTTCTGGGTCAGTGCTGTGAGGTGGGACAATTAGGAGAAGTTGGGCTTTACTCACTGCACTTCTGTTTTCTGTCAGTTCTAAAGAAAGGGTGACAAACTGACTGAAGCAAACCATAGCATGGATTTAGCCCAGTGGCTGCCAGTTGAATTGCACCAAATTGTATCATTTCATGTGATTGCACCATGTGGGAAAGAATAGTGCAGAGATGTAGCAGGGAAAAACTAATTAAATTATGGTCAGGGGAGGTTTATTAGCCAGATGTAAAGAAATGAATTGCTGATTTATGGCTATCTGGAATCTGTCCGTGTTTCTAAAACATGTCAGGAGGATGTGGTTGGGAGATGTTAGAGCTGGAAAGCACTCTTTAAAGTATGTTCCAGGAATAGTAAAATCTGTGAAATTTCACATAATAGGGAGTGAACTAAAGAAACCACAAGAATTGCCTCCCACACTCTGCTCCCTGGGGCAGATTCACTGACCTCTGCAAGCAAAAAAAGGAACAGAGAGTATCTGCAAAGTCCTCATGGAGTCAATATAGTAGTAAAAGAAAAAGGAGCCTGGAGGACTCTCAGCTCTATTTTTGTCTCTGCCACATAGCAACTGTGTGATCTTGGTCAAATCAATGAGGCCCCTGTGCTCTTGACTAATCAGTGAAGTTTATCTATAAAGCTGAGAACAAAAATTTTCCTCAGCCCCTATTTCTAACTTGGTGTTCTTGTCTTGTACTTTTCCATAGGTCTTGAACAAATCAGTACCATGCAGGGAAGGTTACTTAAAGGTTGATTGTCAAGTGCTTTTGTATCTTTGGACAAAAAGCTCCCTGTTCAGTGCTACATGTTACTATTTTTGTGAATGGAAATTAGAATTTAGTGGTATAGAAACATCAGTGGGACCAAAAAATTGATGCTGCCGTGGACAACATGAGCATCATCCACTGTTGTTGTTGTTTTCATTCTGTCCTTCAAAACAAAACCAGTAATCTGCCATTCACTGAACTGGAGGAAGGTGCCAGTTTTTTAACATGAAGTGACAGGATATGTCCAGAGGCAGTGGAGGAGCTGGTTTTGCATTGGCAAGATTTACGATAAGGGATTCGCATGAGTGCTGAGGCTAAAGGAAGATAAATCCCTAAAGGCAAATTCTACCAATAATTGAATTACAAAGCCGTTATCATGTGCTGAACAAAGCAACTTTATAGCTTTATTGTGACAGGATAAAGCTTGTTAGAATATTTATGCTCATAGGACAACTTTGGCATAAGGATCTCTAGGAGTACATTCCCTCTTCCACATGACTGTTGCAGCTAGTTAGTCTTTCTGTGTAACTCAGTGTATGTGGAGATGGGGATTTGCTCAAATTGGGACTAGGAAGAGGGATTGCTGAGGTCAGGAGGCATCTTAGATACATAGCTTGTTAAGAACAAAGCCATCTGTGGAATGCAGCTGAGGCACATAAGCATTTTTCATGCTGAGTAGTCAAACTGGATTTTCCAAGCAATGTCACTTTTCTGTTTGGCATTGCACTGCAGCCACATCTGAGCTACTCCCACTCAGTGCTGATAATCTCAAAATGGCCAGAACTGTGTGGATCTCATTCCATCCACCTTAGTGGAAACAGGCTGTTATGTCATTTGTCTGCCAGCCTTTGCTGCATGAACAAGTCATACCTGTTTACCCCCAAAGCAGGTGAGGTGTGGGCGTGGGCACAGGAGTCCTAATTCGGCATTTGGTCACTTCCTCTGAGACATGGAAAAGCTGCAGAAATCCTCTGTGTCCATATAATGAATGAGGGATGTTCACACTGGTTTTGTCTGTGAAAAGGGCATGGTAGGATTTGGCATTCTGGGCCATTTGCATCAAAGATCCTGTAAAATAACAATGTCTGCTACTGCCTGTCTTAAAAGATGTTTGATGTTGGCTGCTGTGAGCATGTATGATACAAGAAATACATATGAAAAGATTGCCATTGAGTTTCTTGTGTATATAGTCCCAGATACAGTGTGTCTGTGTCTGAAGTCAAGCATCCAGAACCAAAGGCACCCAAAGCTGCTTTCCAGAATGCACAAACCCCTGAGACGCAGCCCTTATTGTCTGGTGTTTTGAGTTCATTGTTTATGAAAAAATGGTAGTTTGAAATTAGGTGCAGCAAGTAGCTTTTGCTTTCTTCACAATGATGCCTTTTTGCAGTTCTGAGTGGTCTGACTGCATTGCAAGCCTCATCAGTTCCCAGCATCCATAAACAATTGCTTTTGTCCCTAGAAGTGAAAAAAGATAGAAGAGGTGGAAACCCCAGGATAACAGGGTCTCTATTGAATTTTCTTGGCTCAGAGGAGCTGACGGGCCAAGGAAGCCAAGGTTTTAGAAATGTTTCAGACAGAGAAGATGGCAAGGGGTTGGTCACTGCAGAAATATGCCAACTAGCATTTACTGTGCTATGGGCAGTGCCAGGCTGCTTTTGTTTAGTTCAGCCTAGTTCCAAACCAGGGGATGATTTGGGGTCTTTTCCCTGTGTCGCTTCTCACGGTGGATGCGGAATCTGCATTCAGAGCAATTACTGTGCTGCAGCCAGTGCTATCGATTTGTGAGGCTCTCGAGTGCAGATAACTACTTAGCAGGCTTGATAGTGATTAAAATTTTAGGAAGCAACTTTGCAATAGGACCGTGGGGGTCCTAAATTTTTCAAAATGTAAGCATCTTCAGTGTAAAGGCAGTGGGATCACTGCCTTGCACTCTCTTTGGCTTTTCTAAATCCTCCTTTTCCCAAAAGATTTTCTTTTCTTTTTCTTTTCCTTTTTCTTTTTTTAAAACATCCAGACAATTATACCAACAAAACACTTGAAGTTAATCACAAAAATACAATAAGCACCATTCAACAGTAAGCCTTGCAAGGATATCCCTGGTGTCCTTAAGTTTCTGGGAGTATTACAGAAAGCCTGAGATTAAAGGGACGGACAAAGGACATGCTGGCATTTTACCACAAAGTGAAAACATAGACTGAGGCAAGAAGAAAAGTTTGTGGGTATATGAGTGTTTGGTCTTTGAGAGCAGATGCTGAAAGGGAAGAATGGGTTTGAGAAATATGAGAAGAAAGCACTGCCAGCATAGAGAACAGAAGTTGCTCAGAACAGGGAATGGCTAATTTGGGACTATTGTTTGTTTTTAGAGAGATTTCTGAGAGAAGTCAGTAGCAGAGGGGGTCCCAGAATGTTGTTGATGTGTTCCCCTGTTCTTTGTAGGGTGCTTGGTTTATCAGCTGTTGAGCACACAGCACTGTTCCTCATCTACCTTGGGAAGCAGTGCATTGCCCATGTTGCACTGACCATGTGCACACAAGATAATGAGGTACAGTGGGCACTTGCATTAAGTTACAAACACTGAGTTGGAGGCTTTGGTGCTCTCCTGGGCCCATCCAGCATGTAGTTTCCTTCTTCCACATGTGAAGCTTGTTTTTTTTTGATCATCCTATCTTTGGTTTAAGAACCTTCCAGTCTGGTCAGAAATGGAATTTCTTTGTAATCAGTTATTCATTCTTTTTTCATATTGACACCATGGGTTTAAAACTGTTACTTAATACTCAGTCTTGTAGAAGTACATTGACTTTCTCAGCTTCTAAGGATAATGCTTTTGGTTTTTTCCCCAGCCATGAAGGAGACAAGAAAACCCTCTGATAGACTAGCGGGATGCTTGGTAGTGTTGTGATTGATTTGGTTGACATACTGAAAATTCAGGAATTCTGATATACATCCTACAGTTCCTAGCACCTTTTTTCCAGTAGATGCTTTAGGAACAGATTGTCCTATGGATGTGAAAGGATATGTCTGTCTTCCTAGAGAGAGTGTGTTCTCAGGGGCTGCACAACCAAAAGCACGATATTTATCTCCTGTATATGCTCACTGTGGTCAACATTACATTTCATAATGTCTCCTAGGCTTTTATATGTTCTAGAGTAAATAATAAGGCTGATGTAAGCTATATAAAACATTTCTCAGAAAAAGGACTGTTCAGGACATTCAATTACCCCTTTAATTGCAATCCATATTTCATCTGTAATTTGTGTTTTTAAAATTAGATATTAAACATATTTCAGGTCTGTTGTGTTTCCTATTTTGGGACCTTTATGTGATCACATGTGAGTGTCTGTAGTGTGGGTGTCCAGACATCTTAAATTCAATGGAGAGAAACAGGCCTTTCCAGGAAAAATTCTCACAAAGTCGTATCTAACACTGTTCAGCTGATCCAGAGTGAAAACTGCCTGTTTCATCTCTCTGCCTGCAAAGAGAGCTGAGTGGGATTAGTTAAAGCTGTACATCTGTGATGTACAGCTGGGTAAGATGAATATTACTTTATGTGGCTTTTCAGGTGGTATGGAGAGATGTATAAAGAAATAGCCTAGGGCTACCATGGAACAAGACAGCCTGATCCAAAAAATGTGACATTACAAAAATGCTGGTCAGTAAGCTCTCAGCAGAATCCAGATGGAACTGGTATGTTTCTGGCTGTCAGCTCTGTTCAGTTAATAATTATTTGAGCAGATGTGTATTTGTAGTTTTCTTGTTCTTTACAACTGATTTTTCATGTTGGCATATAATATTATGGGCCTGACCATGACCTTGTGCTGTCACAAATAAAGCTAGTTGTATATCGAAGCAATGAAATGTGTACTTTCTAATGTAGGGAGAAAGATCTGGCAGATAGGAAGTCATGGATATGGCTCTTGACTATACCCCAGATGCCCTCTTTGACTTTATTAATTTCCTCCTCTGGACCTTACTTTTCATCTTTGTCGTCACATTCCTAAGGTGCAGGGGTTAGGAGACATCAGAAGAAAGGAAGTCCTGGAGGTTTGTCTCCAGCTTGTTTCAGCTGGCCTTGTTCTGTGCCCCCTTGGGACAACTGATGGTTTAATTCTACCTTGAACTGAAGCTACTACAGTCCCAATACTGGCTGAGACTAAGTAATATGCAGGTGATTATTTTCAGGGCTTGAGGGATCCAGATCTTTATATGCTGCTCTTATGGCACCTAAAAGTTTGATGTAAATTATGGCTCATAAAATTGGCTGTCTTTGCCTGAGAAGATGCAAAAGGTGTTTCTCTTGGGGTTAGAATAATATTGTGAGTAGGAAATTCACAAAACACCTGAGTGCAGACTCATGTACTTGGCTGGATGAGCACCATCGTTGCACTCTTAAGAGGCAAAATATTCAAATTTGTGGAATCGATTCCTTGTTTCTTTGGAGAGTTCACATCCCCTGAAGGTGAGGTCAGGAGGAGGAATGGACTGACAAAGCTGAACTGTGTCTTCTGCAATAGCTCAGTTCCAATGATGGGCTATTCCAATATTCCAGTTCCAGTATTTAAATCCCACTTAAATAAACAAGAATAAAGAGGAGTTATGCTAGATTTGTCCTTGTGCAGATTTTTTAGAGCTGTTTGTCACTGGCATCTGTCTATCTTGAACTGAATTGTAATGAGCAGGCCCCACATTTTGGCCCTAAATCTGCTGATCATAGCAGGCCTAATAAAAATGCCTTTAGAAAGTGCTTCCTTCCCCCCTCACTTGGTGTCAATTGTCAGGAAGCAGAGATTTTAAGTGGAAGTTGGATGTTTAAGGAAATAACACCTTGCCATAAACTTTATTAAAAATGGAGAAGAGGTAAAAGCAATGCTGGTTCAGAGTATTTTCTGAACTTCAATCCCCAACAAAGGAGAACGGAACCTTTTCCAGCTAGTGAATTGCTATATATTTTGTCAAGCAAAGGTAAGGATTAATCAGGACACAGTCTTGTTAACATTTTTATAATAGTTATTAGTTAATGCACATGATGATTAAGTACTGGAGGTGCCTCTGATTGCAGTCAGTGGGAACTGAATTAAGGTCTAAATCACTGTTTGAATCTCTTTTCTGATTTCCTGAAAAATAATGAGGGTTTGAAGAGAACATCTAATTTTTCTATCACTGGAAATGAATGTGTGTGTTCCTTCATGCTTCTATTAACTAGGAGGTCAGGCAGCTGACAAGAAACTGGTTGTTTAACCCTCAGCTTTAATCCAAGATTGTGACTTGGGTGATAGGATCAAGACCAGAAACAAGGCAGGTTGTCAGAGATGCTGCTGAGGCAGCTCTACAGTGGGATTGGCACCGAGAGCAGTCGTGCATCATTCAGGCTCTCCATCAAACCACTGCCCATTTGGAATCTTCCAGGGAATTGATGAGGCCACCAGTGCCAGTCCAGGGGAACCTCAACAATGGAAGTGAAGTTTAATTCCATAAACTCCTTATTTGCAGTGCTCAATGCCTTTACTTTGTTACTTGGTAATTCAGAGGGAACAAACAGTGATTTCCAATGTGACACTTTTATTAATGGAATACTGTTTTTATTAGATCAGAAGTGATAAAATGTCTCAGGATAAAATGAGGTTTTAAAACTTCTTAATTAATGAGGGAACATTGATCATTAAGAGTGTCAATTAAGCAAATGTGCATAAAATGTCCAATATAAAGGAACAGCTATAATTAGTATGCTGGCAAATACTATTATCCCATCAATTAAAGTCTTCTGTATTCCACCATGAACTGAAACGCATCCTTCTGACCAAACAAGGAGAAACATCAAAATTTCATGTGCCAACAAGAAGAGGAATGAGTCTCCAGGTGGAAAGAAGCTAAGTAAAGGGGTTAGAAATAAAGAACTCATAAGTACAATGGCATTTATTAGATAAAATAGTAGAATTTCTTTAAAATATTCAAGTTCATAATAGGAAAAACTCCAAAACTATTTCAAAATTATAAGTTCTTATTTGTGAGTATGATTTTATGTCCAGCTAAACAGTATCTCCTTTGAAAGCAATATCTCAGAAATTCATGGTATATGTTGTTTTTAATGCCCTTGTCTCAATCTGCCTTTTACAGGTCTATGATGGGGAATGGAAGAGAGCCTGACCTCGTGCACCTGGAGGCAAGGACAGTGGATGGCTGTAAGTACATCAGCTTCCAAATATTGTGGTATTCTGGGCACTCCTCATATTCTTGTAACCATACAACACAACAGTAGAAATCTCACTTCTTTTAGTGATTCACTCATGTAGTACAAGGAGTTTGGCTGTTCCAATTTAGGTCTGTCAGAAGAGAAGCCTTTCCAGCAAGGCAAAAAGTTGGGTTAACCAGGCTGTGAACATGGTAAGGAGGAATAGGTGATAAGCTGTAACCCGAGTTACTACACACAACACTTTTATTTCTTCTTACATGGTTTTTATTGATGGGAGCATGACACTGAAGAGAAGTTCCTGGGTCATGAAGTCTAGCTGCTGTTTGTTCACACAGTACATAGCATTACCTTTTTCATAGCTTCATAGTTTTAGCAGACCTGGGATACTCTGCCTTAGGTGCTACCTTTGAAAAGACCCAATTAGAAACCTTTTAATGACCAGTCTGAGTGTGCTCTTCACTGATACTGCATGTCCTGCCATTGTCCTTCACTTTCATCAGCTCCTTTCCCTCTCTGCTTTGCCTCTTGGGGTGTTTTTTGGGTTTTTTTTCCTATTCCAGGAGCCTCCTTTACCTGCAGCTCCAAAATATTTTCCTAATTGGCTGTAAATTCTCTCAGGCACACTCAGCCCCCTGCTGGCCTTTTCTCCTCCCATCCAGGCTTTCTCAGGTTTATCTTTGAGCTCCACTGCCTTTGCAGATCTTTCTCCATGGATTTCTTTTCCACAACATTGAATTGCCTCAGGCAGGCATCACACTGAATGCCCAGCTGCCAGAGATCCAGTCATTTTAATTCCATATTGTTTCCTCAGTAAATAGCAGTTTTCCTGCAACATAACAGGAAGGTTTTTACCATTTGCAGTACAGAAGTATTTATAATGCCTTCAATTACTTACTTTTTAAATTGATAAAGTTCCCCCTTGAATTGTACCCTCAAATGTAGTGATGCCATTTAAGATGTGCATTTTGTCATTGGAAAATTAAAAAATATCTGAAAATTTAATTGTAAGGTATTCTGGTTTTTAACTTAGGAAATTTAACTGTAAAGAGAACTTTTTTGGAATATGAATTTTGATAGTTGTGATAGAAACCATAAAGTTTTAAAGGTCTTTTCATTTCAAGAGATGTAGGATTAGTGACAGTGAAAGAATGTGTTATCTCTATTTCTTATCATTTGTGATCTATGATTATTATTTCTCCTCTCAATTTCACTCACTTGATGTGGCAGCAAGGCTGGGAACATGAGGCTTTCTATTTCTTGGGGCGTGCTAAAAGGAAATATTCTAACAGGGCAGCATCTATTTCAGCACAAAACACTGCTGTTAGAAGTCATTAAAGTTGAGGTCATTGAGATGAAGCACTACACGTGTTGTTTAGGGAGTTGTGATGCATTTGAGGGACATTCATCTCCCAGCGGGCAGAGAACAACCTGAGTGCTGGGCTCTCCTTGCTAGAACACGAGTAACTCTCTATCTCTGCTCTCTGATTATGGTCTGTCTGTGCACTTAATTTATTGTGCTTATGTACATGATGTAAAATGTTTGCAAGGACCAAAACAAGAGTTCCTCAGCAGGCATAAATCAGTACAACTTCAGTGGCATTGATTTACACCTGCCGAGGATCTGGCTAGCAATCTTCTTCTTGCGCTCTCCCTACTTTTTTGGTTTTTCCCCCCTTGGGGTTCCAGAAAAGATATCTGGAACACACTGTGTCTCATCAAAGTAGGGTGCAGGTAATGATGAGCAAGCTGAGTACAGCCTGCTCAGTTTATTTCTGTTGGTGGAGACAGATTTGCAGGGCTAATCGCTGCCTTTTATGGTTTTCATCCTGTTGTGTAAGCTTTGGAGAGCACCATGCAAAATTTCATCTTGTGGAATGTGATGCTTTTGTTTATTTTTCAAAGGCTTCAGGCCCAATCCATATCAATCTGGGGCTGAAAGCATGGTGGTAAAACTGATTTTTCTTGTTGGAAGAAGTTCATGTGAATGTTATCTCACATTTCCATTTGTACGCTTGGGTGTCCCCGGTGTTTCACTTTGATTTTGGAACAGGATCAAAGGCAAGCCAGCAAAGTCAGCAGGAATTGTGATTTTTTTTTTTTTTTTGGTCTGGCTTCAGGGCAGCACCCCAGTAAGACAATTAATCCCCTCTGGTTCTTAATCACACGATAAGCTTCTCTTTGTTACATTCACCACCACAAACAGCAGGCAGGGTGATGGTGGAAGTTAAATCTGGGTTTGTTCAAATGCATCCTAAAGTGCTTTCAGAAGGTATAAACTTAATGACACATAGGGGTTCAGGTTTGTGAAGAATACACAGGATCCTAAAATTAACAGGCTTATCTGATTTGAGCTTGGTAGGGTTATCCCAGTAAGGCCTGATTCAAGCTAATTAAATGGGAGGTAATTTTTATTCTGGTAGTGCCTACTGAGAAATCCAGACTGTTGGTGCAAATTAGAAAGATGGATTCCTACAAGGCACTTGGAAACTAACTGGGTACCCAGTGGCCCTCCAGAGAATGGCAAAACTGACTCAGGGGATGTCTGAATGACAGCTTCTGTAGACAGTAAAACAACTATTACATTTATGAGCCATACCTTTGCTTTTGTAGATAAGAGACCAATTTATTTAAAGTTTTTAATTTTTTTTAAAGTATGGATGAAAGAAGCTAAGGTGTTTTCTAATGTGCTGGCAAAGATTTAGAGAGCTCCTGATATTTAAAAAGTAGTTTTGTTTCCTTTGCTTTTCTTCTGCTGTCCTGATTTACATAGCAGCTTTTCCTACTGAAAGATAATTTAGGTGCTGCTGTGATGCAGGTTAAGACCAAAGTCTCACCTGGGGCCAGCAGACATGTTCTGCTTGCTGATCCACAGGGACTGAGCATCTGGCCAAAAGTGCCTGAATCACAAAGTTGCACTAGTACCTTAATTTCTGTTTTCACAGGAAATTGCTGGGAAGAATAAAACAATCACTGTTGTGGAAAAAATGAGTAGGCAGCCTAGCCTGGCAGTCTTTTCCTAACATAGCTACAGTGGTGAATTAATTCCCCTAGTCCCCTAAACCTGTGCAGTGATTTTTTTTTTTCTTTTCCTGGTTGTAATTAGGTTTTTTTTCTTGATCATGATTAGTATTTGTCCTGGAGAAGGACATCTGTTAGTTTTTCTCATTATAGTTTTATCCCAGAAATGGTGGAGGATATACTTCCCTGTGTAAAGAAAGATTTTTGATGCTAACATGCAATGAAGAAAGAGTAGCAGCAGGATAAAACCAGATTTGTGAATAGTTAGTAAATGGGATGGTTTCGTTTCACTGATCTTCATTACTGGTTAATTGCTTTGCAGTTGCTGAGTCCTGGAGAGTTGTGAGCATATTCCCATACCATGCATGTTTCAAAAATCAACGTTCAGACCAGATGGAAATGGATAAAGAACAGTCATTTCATGTGTTTCTCAAAAAACCAAAAGATTAAAGTACAGGAGAACATTTATTTAAACTGTGGAATTCATTGCCATGGGAGGTTGTGAATGCTGAAGATGTACCTGCCCTGCCAAGGCAACCTAGACTTGTTTTATTAGTCACTGAGGGAGAAGGGTTGCAGGCCTGGGTCTTTCAGTGACATATGTCACTACCATGTTCTTATGGGTCATTAGTTACAGGATGCCAGTCATGCTTCAAAAGCAGAAACTATCCCTAATGTCTGAGTTGCTCAGTAATGAGCTGGGATGCTCCACAGAAAATCTGTGAAACAGATAATTTACTACATTGTATAAAACTCCTGACTTGTCCCCAGTGGACTAATTGATAGAGGAAAAGACACGTTCCTCAGTGAACTAAAGACAAGAAAAATATAAATTATGCATTTGCAGAGTAGAGTGACCATTTTCTCTGACTCTCTGTGATCTGATAAGGTTTTGAGAAGACATAACTGCAAGCTTACACTAGGAAGCAGTGGATGTCAGGGTTTGATTTAATCCAAAAAAAGCACTTGTCAACAAAATATCCTGAAGAATAGGATAGTCCCACTACTTTAGGAAGGGATCTAAAACTCTCCTGTTTACCTTTTCAGAGGCCAACCAGCCTCCAGTAACCACCAATAACCTTCCTTCACCAGCTGAGCCAAGAAATGTCTCTGGGACAGGTTGGATCCATTTGTATTGGGAACATACAAGCATGGTGCTCAAGCTAAATGGAAAAAGTAAAATATTTCATGGCACAGGGTCCCCCTGGCTCTTAACATTTTCTGTGTTAGCTTTTGCAATTCTCTTTCACCACTGAAACAGATCAATTTTTTCAGAGATTTCCCTTACAAGATGTCTCCACCGCTACGTTCTGTGACTTTTCTTGCTTCCTCTTTAGAAATAGCTGCCGTTCCCTGAGAAGATTCCTACTCTGGGTGTCTAAACCTGTCAAAAATGAATGCATCTGGGGGTGTAAGAGCTGGGAGTTGCTATGTTCTTCTGTCTAGGCACAGTGTGACTTTGTTGTTGTATATTAAAAACAGCAGCTGTTGTTGGAGGTAAGGGTTCTGGAAATGAAAAGCATAATGTCCTAATTACCTATGGCAGGGAAAACATCTGTGCGAGAAAACTAATGAAATTAATTCCAGAGCTTAGCAACTGAATACATTAATTGACATTAATTAATGCGAAATTACAAACCTCTGCCAATGAAGTCACATGAAATGTCCGCGAGAATGAAATGGAAAAAATCCTTGAGTTAATGTGAACACAGAAAATCTTCCCCTAGGAAAAAAAGTGAGAACCAGGCACTGCAAGAAGTCTGCTTCTCCTTCTTTCTGTCTCCTGTAGCAAAAGGAGCTTTTCCTGTTGTGCACATCTCAGTGTTTGGCTGTTTGGGAGATTAGCTTAAGCAATTTCAGTGCTCTGCCCTTTAGTAGTTATTACTGGCATTTTAGAATTGAAGCCACGGAGAATTGCGCTGTAAAAGTTCACAGGAATTGCCTTAGTAAATCTTCATCAATGATACAATCACTGCTGCACAGACTCCTGTGATCACAGCAGAAATAGGGATAGTCCCCATTCCTCCATTAAAGCACAATCCAAAAAACCTCAGTCTCCTCTAATGGATGTCAACCTGGCCTGCTCTTTAAAATCTCTTGTGGAGGAGATTCCTTAATCCCCCAGACTTTTTACAGCTCAGGTGGCAGTAGCACCATTTCAACTGAGGCTGCTTTGCTGAACTCAGGATTGGCACATATTTCACTCGGGAGCTTTGTTGTGGCAGAGTGGGAGACCCTTCCTGGAGTTTGTGTGCAGCTCTGGAGCCCTCAGCACAGGAGAGCTGTGGACCTGTTAGAGAAAGTCCAGAGGAGGCCACAAAGTTGATCAAGGGCTGAAACACATCTGCATGTGAGGCTGACACAGCTGGGCTTGCTCAGCCTGGAGAAGAGAAAGTTCTGAGATCCTATAGAGACCTTTCAGCACTGTTAGGGCAAGGAGGGAACATGCTGACCACACAGCACTGTTGGGTGGTGGAGAGACTGTGTCCCCCTGTCCCCTTTTCCTGGCTGCAGAGGGCTGAAAGGGAACTTTCCTGAGCTCACAGGAACGAGCAGGCTGGGAATTATGTCGTTCCCTGCCCTCTCGTGGCTAATGTGGAAAAAATCATGTCCCTCTGAAGGGAAATACATTTCGATCATGCTGCCCAGGCTGTGCTCATTAATGCTTTGCAGTGAGCTGCGAAAGCATAAAATGTTATAAACAGCAGCAACTAATAATACATAGCACTTTATATATTCCAAGAACCCTGCAAATGCTGGAGAAAAAAAATCATCCTTCACTGAACTTTCCTGAAGGTTCGTTACCCTGCATGTCTGCTTCCAGCAGAAGTCAACAGCCCTTAGAAGCAAGGAAAGAAATGTCAAATGATAGATTTTAATTAAAACCAAGATTAAATACAAGTTGGTAAAATTCCAGCCATTTCTATTTCAGTGTAAAATGCTATTTCTCTGATCTCAAGGTGGTAATTATATCAAAGAAGGGGCTGTGTCTCTCCAAGGAAAATTATTAGAAGTACTTTTAACATTAAATACAATGTAGTGTTTCTATCATGTAAGTATGAATGTTAAAAAGCCAAAATTGTTCCTTGTGTGGCTCAGTTTTGTCATAAAACAAAGTGCAAGTTCTTAATGAATCTGGAAGAGTCCAAACAGATTACTGAGAATCTGGTTCTGTATTCTAGGGTAAATTGTCCCCATGAAGAAATTCAAATTGTTTTTCTTCAGGTGACAGATTATGAGATTGGCACCTTGCAGTGCTTCAGAATAGGAGGTGGGGACATCCCACATAGTGACAGTGGATGAGATGGCTGCCATGGCTGTGAGATGGATGGCTGTATTTAGCCATTTAATTTGAAACTGCTAAGACTTCTAGTTACAAGAGAGTGTGGAATGATTGCCCAGGTCTCCCAGAGTGCATCTACCTATGCTGTCAACAGCAAAGTAGGTAAAACCCCTGAACAGAAGCTGGTCTGAGGTACTTTCCAAGTTGATCTGAATTACTCTATAGAGTGTAAGTGCGGTAGGAAATACAGAGGTGCATCACAGAAGGTTCTCCCTTGGTAAAAATGTATAGTTCTGATATCTGATCTAGGGCAGAATGAAAGAAATATTGAGAGGTTGAGGCAGGTAAAGAAGGAGGGATATTAAAGGAAGAAAGTAATCAAGGATTTATGAAGGATGTAGGGGAAAGAAGGGCTCTGTGGTGTTGAATGGATGGTGTCAATTCACTTCACATGGATCTGGGAAGCAAAAGTGCCACCTCAGCAAACAGGTTTATGACAGTAGGAAGAATCTGCACTCAGGATCTCAAGTGTATTGTTTTTGTTCTTTTCCTTTCAGATGCCCAATACATCACCTGCAAGATGCAGAACTGCAGTGAAGCCACTCGCAGCAAACCCTTTCCAGGCTACATTGACCATAACTCCCTGATCGTCCAGGGTGATTATGTCTTTGTTCAGGTGCAGAACACCCTCCTCTCTTATGTGTTCTACTACTTTATATTACATTATTTTGTCTTCTATTATTTTTTCTTGCATTCCTTTGCATGTGTGTTAGTTTGCAACTGCTCAGATCCATAAAGGCACTGAGTGGGTTGGAGCAGTTTGATACAATGCTAACTGTGTTCCTTTAAGCTCTAGTTTCCTATTGCTGTAGGGCCATAGAGTTCCTGCCTGAAGTATGTTCTCTGTGTGCTGGAGTGCTCTGTGCCACTCCTTGCAATCTCATCAGCACTCTGGAATTACTGCTTTTACCCCCCAGCTGGAAAGTGTGTGTCACTCATCTGCTATTACAAGGGAGAAGACCAAAGCTTTTTTCAGTATAAGAGGGAAATAAGAAAGAAGGGAGGGAGTCAGGGAAAGCACCAAAGGAGTAATCGGGCTTTATTGTTATGCCTCAGTTGTGATTATAGTGAAATGGCAGAAGATGGGATGTGCTCAGCCAGGCTGTGTTCCAGGTGAAAGCTGGTGAATAGATTTGAACCACTGTGGGTTTCATTAGGCTGCTGCCAGTGTCCATTTAATATCAGCTGAAGAGGAGAAAAACAACAACAGAATTGTAGGGAATGTGGAGGTGAGCTGGAGATCACTAGCACTAAACTGGGCTTCCAGACAGTTTATATTTTAGCATGCTTGTGAGTGGAATTGATATTTTACATTGGGTTAGTTGATTACTAATTGGCTTCAGTTAATGAACTCAGTCTTAAACACCAGTCTAAATAATCCACAAATAAATCTGGCACGTATGCTTCAGAACAGCTTTTGTGCCTAGTGTGTCTGAGGCAAAAGGGAAATGTTTATGAGGCAGGGAAAACAGGGGTGTGTGTCACTGTTCAGCCACACTCTCACTCCAGAGTGGCTCTGTGTTTGTGCCTCGACTGACACAGGAGCTGGAGTGTTTCTCTTTACCATCCTGCCTGATGCTGGAGCTGGTGTTACCCTTCTGTTCTTCAGAGGAGGAATGACCCTGTGCCAGGTTGTGTGTGCTTGGAGGAATGGATGAACACCCTCCTTCTAGCCTTCCCTTCTTTCCTTGATCTCCATCTGGCTTTTCTGCAACTAAGCCATTTGGAATTAATTAGTAGGCTTAAAAGCAGTAGGATAAAGGAATGGGAGTTTATTTTTGCACTAAACTTGTTTTATTTACAAACTCACACTCTCTCATTAAAAAATATTTCTGGTCTTCCTTCCCCTAACTTTTGCCCAGTTCCCTTCAAAAAAATGTTGAAGAGCTTTAAAATCAGAAATAGTGCTTATTTTACTTAATCTGGTATGAACCTGGCCTCTGTGTATCTTGCATTTCAAACTACTGCAATGCATTTTAAAACACTTACTACTAAAGAAAAGTCTTGATAAGCTCAGGTATCAAACAATTAAAGCAAAGTTCTGCACAGCGAATCCCTTGGAATATTTGTTCTTCAGTATCTTTCATCCAAGGATTTCAAAGTACTTTACAAACATTGATTATACTTCAGCAGCACTGGAAGCCAGAAAAAATTGACAGCTTTTTTCTTTCTTTTTCCCTCCTTTAATAGGTGGTAGAAAATGATATTTTTCATTGCTCTAACCCAGCATTTTCAAGGTCTGCCCTCAGTATTTATGCACTTAAATATATGACCAGATTCACAATAATACCAAATCGACCGAGCTTCTCCTGCCCTCCCTACCTTGGAATATTTAGCTGATCCGATAGCAGATACCTGTGATGGCTTGTCCAGGGCCACACAGGAGCCAAAGCTGGAAGTAGAAATAAAAATCAAGCCTCGTGTCTGCCAATGTGCTGGTGTAATCAACAGCCTAGAGATAGCAAAGAGCAGAGAGTGTTCTGTAAGGCACAGGAGAGCTATGCTCTCAGGAGGTGACATAATGGCCCAGCTGAAGTCAAGACTTCACTATTCACAAGTTTTCACATGAGATTCTAGCCTTTGTCTCTCTTTGCTGAAAATGGGATTCCTCTTGTTTTCTTTTTCAGCCACTGTCAGTTGGATCAATGTTTATTCCTCAGCTGTAACAGCACTGCAGTTTAAGCGATTGCCACCACACTGTGGTATTTCTCTTAACAGCTTTTGTTTGATATTCTTTCTGGTAATAAAAAAAAAACAAACCTGATGATAACTTTCCTGCTTCTCTCATAGCTGACATCAGGAGGAAGACCACATTATTACGTTTCTTATAGGAGGAGCCCATTTGCACAGAT
Organism: Ammospiza caudacuta; assembly: GCF_027887145.1. Classification (NCBI taxonomy): domain Eukaryota; kingdom Metazoa; phylum Chordata; class Aves; order Passeriformes; family Passerellidae; genus Ammospiza; species Ammospiza caudacuta. Next base: position 28,374,864 of record NC_080601.1, on the reverse strand, counting down.
GAAGCTGCCAAAGTACTCCCTGCCCAAGGTAGGTTGCTACTGCTAGAATCCCCATATGAATCTACAGATATTTGGGTTGCACAGAGGATCCTGAGTCCAACACAAGTAACTGCAAGATGACATGTAGTGAGGGAAAACAGTATTCTTCCTTAACAGAACTTTTGCAAGCAAGAAAGGACCAAAACCAAAAGTCAGCACTTTGGCTAGTCAAGGACATGAGCGTGAAATGTTGACAGATACCACAGCCCACGTTAATTACAATTTCTTTATGCTTAATTAATTAAGTTTTGGAGGGAATTCTCTCTTTTTTTTTTTTTTGGTCTTAAAATTCCCCTCTCCTCTCACTCTCTTGTATGGGTTGCTTTTTGTGCTTTGCCTCATTAGTAGATTTTAATGGGAACCAAGCAGAAAGATGTCTCTGTGTGCCTGCTCTGTCTCCAGCCTAATTAACAATGGTGAATTAGCATTGGAGATTGAAAGGATATGTCTGCCTTCTGAAGCTGAATTTTTGAAAGACCTGTGTAAAATGTTAGCTTCATTTTGAAGAAACCACCAATTTGCAGCTGGTATCCTAATGGGCTCTTAACAAAGAAAGAGGCCTCTTTTTTTTTGGCCTTTTCATTCTTGATAGAGTCTGTCTTAAGTGAGATTTAAGCTGAAAGGTAGCAAATGATCTTATGGATTCTATAGGAGGTCTAACATCAGAAGACAAATGCATTCCCAGAAACTAAGCAGGGATTGTCAAAAGAAAAAAAGAAAAAAAAAAAAAAGAAAGAGCAAGGTCAGATTTTATGGTAGAAATGTTCAAAGGGATAACTTTGCTAATTTCACAACTGGCTGTCTTTGATTCTTCAACCCAGCAGACCTGTTGATCGTGGATTGACTGGGTGACCTTCATGTAAACAGACTGCAGTTCAAACCCAGCCCTCTGGTGCCTCAGCTTCCCTAGGCTGCTGTTGCAGCCTTTACTGCTGTTCACAGCCCTGGAAACCAGCTTGCAGCACAGTGAGGACCTCACCAGAAGCCATGAGGTCTTAGCTTTTACACAGGAGATCTGTGGTCTGCCTCAAAATTTTCAGCCACATTTTAAGATACTTTGAAACTTCCTTCTGAAGCAAGTGAAAATACTCTGTAAATCCACATCAGATTTAAATAGGTATTATTTGAAAGAGCCCTTAGCAACAGAGCTGCATTTTAGCATGATTATTGTAAAAGCCAAATAAAAATTGTGATTTACAGCCAATGCAGACCATCTGTAGAGACGCTGTTTGCTTTAAACTTATTGTTTCCTTTAGCCCACACTTATTTTTTGTCCACCTTCTCAAAGAATTCACTGGAAGCCCAGGGAAAATGTGCTAGAGTTAAATTACAATGTGTTCCAGAGAACAGGAATTGGAGCAATATATTCATGTTATTTGACCCAAAGAAAGATGCTTTGTCACAACCTCAGAATATCTTCAAAGTCTGGAGAGCTGCGTTTGGCTTGGAAGGAGCTGCAGCAGAGCTGTGGCTGTCTAGGAGGCTGCCATCAAAGCAAAATAGTCACTTTTATGAAAAATGCACAGAGAGTTATATTATTCAAGGAATTGGAACATACAGCTTCTTTTATGCCCAAATTCTCTTTCATCTCCTTCAGCCTAAGAAAGAGGGGCCAAATTTGGTAAACAGTACTAAGTGACTTCTGGAATTGAAGATGGAAATACCAAGCTTTTTGTCTCTGTGTGTCACTCCTCCTGAGCTGGAGGCGTGTGATGGCAGGCAGCCTTGGCAGGTGATGCTGCTGCTCAGGCAGGATGGCCTACAGCAAATCAAACTAAAATATTATTCTTGTTGACATTAGCAGCCTTGTAGCTACTTTGATTAAAAGCCTAAATAAATAAACTTGAAACTCTGTTCCATTCAAGCAGATGCCTGCCTATGTGCATACAGGTTGTGTTAACCCTGTAAATAGACTTTATTGAGACCTCTTAATTGTTGCAGTGATGTTGATCTGGGGGTTGATGCTGCCTATTCCATACCACAGCACTACAATATGGGCTGTGTCACACACTGTAGTGCACACAGGGTGCATTTACTCCAGTTTAGACCAATGCACTGGGCAGACATTTGAGAATATTGAAGCAAGTCAAGCAATTTCTCTTTTATAAACACCTGGTCTTAAATGGTATTGAGTTGAATAGGGATGGGATGGGTGCATCTGGTACCTCTGTTTTGAACTCATCACCTGCTTTCAACCTCAGGATGTACATCCTGATGGAAGAAGAAATAACAACCAAAAAAAATAAGAATACAGACCTTAAAAGAGCTGACAGCCCCAGTAATTTCACAGAAGGCAAAGGCAAGAACCAGCATCTTCACAGACATTTTACAGAATATTCTGAGTTGGAAGGGACCCACAAGGACCACCAAGTCCAGCTCTTAAGTAAAGAGCCCACTGGGGAGTGATCCCACAACCTTGTTGTTATTAGCCCCATGCTCTGACCAACTGAGCTGGCAGAATAAAACTGGCATTACACATCCCTACCACTTATCTTGCCAGGAAAAATGTTCCCTGACCAAATGCAGAAGGGGCAATTGTTCAGTAATTCAGAAAGCCTTGGCTTTCAGTCAGTTGAGGAGACACCTGATCAAACCCATGTACAGCATTGTGTTACTTTTGTCTTTGAAAAGGCAAAAGGGACAGATAGTAGAACTGCATATTAATGTACTTCCAGTATGTTCTGGAACAGAGAGAAAAAAGCTTGGGCTCTCAGTAGACAAATGCAAGGGGAGCCCCTAAAGGTGATAATGACTGTTTGAGACAGGTGCTTTGCTTCACATTCCTGTCCTCTTCCATCTCTGTAAGGAGCTTGTGCTATATCAAGATGAAGGCTGTCTTTTTGTATTATTCCTCCTCCCCAAGAAATTAATCCCTATCCTGAAAAAACGTACATAATATGATATGCTGATTAATTTTAATTTTCCCAATGTGGAAATGAAGAAATTCCAGATGCTGGTCCAAGATCTGTTTGATGCTCATTTACTAATCCTTTTCTATCAAAGCTGTGCATCATTGCTGCATCTGTTGGACAAGGCCATATTAAGAGGAATAGTTAATTTATTCCCAAAGGCACACAGTTGGAATGCTATCTTTTTTGACTTCCTGCATTACATATATTATACCAATTCCATCTCAATCTCTGCTTCCCCAGGCTTAAATTCCTTCAGCCATACTGGAATCTTCTGTAGATTTCCATCTTACAGCATGCTCTGATCAAATGCAGGAAGCACCTAGTGAATAAATTAACTCATTTCCTTCTTCAGCATTTGTGAAATTGTCTTTAGTTTTCTCTGGTGTTGATCAAAGTATCTTTTTGCCCCTCTCCTCCAGTTTTTACAAAACTATTAAATGAAATGGTAAGGTAATGAGGAAGTACCTTCACCAGGCAAAGCAAGTTTTAGTTTCTGCCTATGTTTAAATGCAGAAGCCTGCCCATGTGTGCCCATGTGCAGAAATTAACACTTGTGATTAGAGCTGTGCTAGCCAATGTTGCCTGGAGCACACTGGGAACACCTGCTGGTGTAGATCTACCAGCAGGCTGAACCAGGGTGACAGTCTGAAAAGAGGAGCCACTGACAAACAGCTGTGGCTGTAACTCCTCCTGGCACAGCTGGAGCTGAGAGAGGATGTCTGTTCACCACCAAAATTAGTAGGACTCAGTGGGACTTACATTACTTTTCCTATTGCCTCGGGAATTAAGCCAATCTGTTCCTTCACAAATCGAGCCCATCTTCTGGGACATGATTTTCTCCAGTGCAAAGAAGAAAGTAAATCAAGTGCATATTCATCCACTCTGTATTCAGATCTGGATCTGGATGAACAAGCAACTGTTCTGAATCTTAACTCCATGGTGAATCCACTTTCAAATTCATAGATCAAATTTCTTCATTATATTACTTTTTTATTTTTAAATTACAAGACTTCATCTGGAAGTATTAATCCTCCGTAAAAAGCCACCAGACACTGAATTTTCAAAGACTATTATTAGCAGAAGGGAGAAGTAGCATCTGCTTCCAAAGAGTATATTTTCTGATAAAGTTCTCAGTTTTCATATAGAAAGTCCTGGCTGAGATTCATGGAAGCAGAATAACTTTAGGATATCTGCCCAAAACAGACTGAACAGCTGAGTCTTCTGGGAATCACCTGGTGCTAAGAAATCTTCATTTCTTTTCCTACCTCCACAGATTTTTATGGCACCAAAGAACTCAGGATGCCTCTGCTGGGCAGATAGAGCCTGGGAATTTGATTATAACAATCTCTCTCTTGGTGGCTTTTTCCATTGTAATGGAAAATAAAATAAAATGGGTAATAATTTCTCCAGGCATTGAAAGATGAGATCAGGTTCAATAGTTCCTGTTTTTTTCTTCACTTATGCAACCTTATAATTGCTTCCTGCCTGCTGTAACACAGAGAAGCAGAGTAGAACAAAACTTCACTCATAGTGCTGGTGATCTAACTACATATCTGTTCTTTATATCTAGTGAGGATTAAGGTTGTTTTTCTATTTCTTGGGGTGTGCTGTTTAGTGTAGTGGTCCAGGGCCTTGGCTGCAGCCCACATTGTCATTAGAAACAGTAGATAGCAGCAGATGTTCCCTCATTAGTTCCTACTTGTATCAGGTCCTGAGCATATTTGGCTTGTGAATGCTGGGCAAGAAGCAGATGTTTCAGATGGTGTTTTTTTTTCTTCTTCTTTTTTTTAAACTCCTACACTATTAATATCTGTGATTCCATAGTCATGTGTGGAATCACTCAGATGCTAAACAGAAAAAACCCCTAACAAATAAACAATCCTTCCTATTCCCCAGACAAAATTTTCATTAAAACGAAGGTGTTGGTAAGGGGAGTGTAAGTGCTGCTGTTTAATGCTGTAGTGCCAATGGTAATGTTCAATTAACACCTCATCAGTTAATTACTACTTTGAAAATTGGCAGAAGAGAGCTGGTGTAAAATATTCATGGATGGAATACTTGCTTAGAGTGGCTGTGGACAATAAAATAGTAAATTGCCACTGTATTGTCTAGTGAGTTCCCCGTTAAACTCCAGCCTAAATATATCCCTTGCTCCTCCCCAATTTCTTTGGTGCCATTGGAAATGGCAGCACAGAGCTCCCCCAAGTAACCTGCCTCTCTTTTCTTTCCCCAGGACATGCATGTTATCAGCACAGATGAGAATCAGGTGTTTGCAGCTGTTCAAGAGTGGAACCAGAACGACACGTACAATCTGTACATCTCCGACACCCGAGGGGTCTACTTCACCCTGGCCTTGGAAAATGTCAAGAGTAGTCAAGGGCTGGAGGGGAATGTGATGATTGACCTCTATGAGGTATGTCATAACTCCAAATATCTCACTGCTGTCTCAGAAGCTCACATGATGCCAATTCCCTCCTTGCACATCAGTGTCATAAAATGCATGTGAACAGCGAAGCCAACAAATGACTAAATACAGAGTTTTACCCTTCCTGGATTTACTGCTATATTCACCAGTAGGTTCTCAGGCGAAGAACAGCTCATGGCTCTTTGATGCATAGGAAAAAGTTGTGGAATTCAGTTCCACAGTTGCTAAGAGGAACTCTGTCAGCCAAAATGCTGCTTGGACCCATGTTGGCTCTATGGCTCTGAAAGCTCCCAACAGTCTCAGTAGTATCATTCTCCAATATTTGCTGCATTTCTGGCAACCTAATCTCTTGTTTTAGAAGAGACTGCCATTTTCAGCTGTCCTTGTCACCTTTCTCAGCTTGGACTATTCTGGGAACTTAAGTAGTTATTGATATGCTCTCTTGGGCTATCCCATGTGCATGGAAACTCTCATACTTCATTTTGATGCCCTTTTTACCCTGAGCCTTTTTCTGAACAAGTGTGCTCTGCTTAAGCTCATGGTACAAATGCCAGTTTGCATTGGCTTCTATAATCTAGGACAATTGATCCTAACAATAGGACTTCTAATGTGCCCTTGTCCATCTCTTGCTCTCCTGCCTGTTTTCCCTCTGGAACATTCAGCTGAGGAGAAATTAAATCCTCAGCTGCTGTTCTGAGGGTCAGGTTCTGTTTTCAGGTCTCCTCCAGGGTATTTTTCTGACCATTTAGAATAAAGGTCATAAAGTAGATGTGAGTGCCTTTGAGGATGAAGATGCTTCCTGTACTTCCCCATCACTGTCTCAATATTAGCTCTGCTCTGTAGTTTTCCTTCCTTCCTGCCCTCTACTTGGAAACCACCTTGAATTGTCCAGAAATCTCAAGAGTTATACATCAGTGCAGATGGACTGGAGGAGGATGGGCACTGCCATTTCAGTCATTTGGACATTTTTTACCATTAATCTCTCTGCAGTGCTGGCAGCCTATGGAAAAACTGTTGCCTCTTATTACTGTCAGCTGGGGAAGCAGCTTTACTGCATTATGTAAAGGTGTCCTACATCCCAGGGGGTAAAGAAAATCTTTTGTTTTGTTTTATTCATCTGATACCACACAGCAACCTGGATTGAAATTGATGGGATCAGACTTAGAGCATCATATCTGCTGAGTATCTAGATAGAAGGAATATTGGCTGACACAGAACCTGGCACAAACCTTCCTTTCAGTTTGATGTTCTTGCTGGAAGAGAACAGAGCCAGCCAGCATGGTTCTCTGAGTCAAATTGTTATAGTGATCTCGGGAAAAATGGAGAGGAAGGCAAGAGAAGGAGAAAAATCCATAGATAAATTAAAAGTAAGTGGAGAGATTGCCAAATGAGTCCTTCTCTGGTGGCAGCAGTATATTTAAAAAAGCATCAACATTAGAGAAGATGCCAGAGAAAGGCCTGTTTAATTTGCATGTTTGTCAGGTGTTAGAAGTAAGTTCTTCTGGTTGCAGTGAACACGTTTGTGTGTGTAATTCCCAAGCTGATTCTAAATCAAGAATAAATCTGCTCAATGCTGTGAAGCAGGGAATTGGACTGGGTACAAAGAAATAAAAATTCTTTCATGTTGTCTCCTTGAGCTCACAAAAAGGCTGTCCTAGAGACCACATCCTAAAGTGAGGGAAGAGCTAAATCACTGACCACAGTCTGAGTGCCCTTTCTAGTTCCTGTGTCTGCCCAGGCTGTGCTGGAATGGTCCACAGCAAGACAGTCCCACCTGTGACAATCCATGACTGAGGTGATAACAGACTGTGAGGTGGTGTGTCTATAGCTGTGTCTATAGCTATGGTATATGTCCCTGCCACTCTGGAAATTACTTTTTCCTAGAAGTATGTATGTTGGCTGAGGAGTATGTTCAATGTATGAAGGTGGTAATGGGGAGTGAAAAATGTCTTAAGAGTTGTATGCTCAAGTGTCTTGTATGGATCTTTCTGAAGCTGTAGAGCAGCATTAGTATCTGCACAGAATGCATTCAGGGTGGTGAGGATTCTACAGTTCCTGTGGAGGAGCTGATGGAGTGCTTTCCTCTCTGACCACTGGTAGTCATGCACTCGCTTGCCTGGGCCTTTCTCTGCAATCACTGTGTGAGCAGCAAGGCTGAGCAGCTCCCTGTGTGTGTCAGGGCTGTGTATGTGCAATTGGTCTGTCTCTTCCTTCTGAGAGTACACAAGCATGTGTGTGCAGTCTTTTTTTTAAGATAAAGCTGTCCAAGACTGACAGAATAACTTTGCTTTCTCAGGAAAGGATTCTGAATCCCAGCCTGTGACTAGAATCATAAAAAGAAAAAAAAAAAATCAGGATTTCAGAGCACTTTTATTGCTCGATATATAAAGTGCTCTTTAATCATTTATGGCCAGCGTTTCACAGGGACTATATAATAGAACAATTTTGGGACAGCAGCAAAGCAAAGTACAACTGCAACTATAGGCTGTAGCCTCTAGTAGTAAAGGCAGAAATATGTGTTTTTTTCCATCCCTGTCTATTCATGCACTGTCACTGTGAGACAGGGGTACCCTTGTCTTTTCAGGGTGCCTTTCTACTAAAACAAAGAAATCCTGAATACTTAGTTGGATAGGGTCTAACAATCTAGCTGGTAAATTGAAAAGGTTATCTTTTTTCTGTTTATATCCACAATGAATTAGTTAAATATTTAATTTAAATACTATTGCCCTTTAAAGCAAGCTATGTCAAAGTCTTTATGAACTTCAAGTGAAATTCAGGATGGTGCTATTTGAATGACTAAGTACATCACTGTGCTGTACCTAAGCACTGTGTATAAGTAGTTTCACAGCATGTGATTTAAAGTGCAATAAGGTCCTGTTCACTGGTAGCTGTAGCATCCAAATCCAGCCACATAATTAAATGGGTTGAGCTGTAAAAAGCTCTAAATCTGCTGTGTAACTGTTTGCCATGCCATGTCATTTAATCTCTGTGAATAAAAACTCTTGATGAATGATTCTCTCTGCTAATTCTACATCATAAGCAGAGGTGAGGTGGATGACTGGACAGACTTGCTGGAAACCAAAAAGTTTCTCATTTACCCCCTCCTTCTCCTGATATCACTTCCCTTTTTATTGCATCACTCAGATTGCAGAATGACAGCCTAACAAATTCATTCTCAAGCTGCAGCAGCTATTGGGCTATTGATTTTCAGTGTGCTGAGAAGATGGGAACATTCTGCAGCGTGAGTTGTGGTTTGAGGTTGACTCTTTTTTTCTCCTCACTCAGATACTTTTAGGCTTAGTTCCAATGTGAAACTGTTAGTGTCATGTCTTTGCAAAATCCTCCTGCAGGTCTGTGGATTTAAACTGTTGGGTAAAACACCAGGAAAAAATGAAAGGATGAAGACCTCATTGCCAGCTCTGTAACTGGCATTCTGTGTGGCCTTGCTTGAGTCACCAGTGCTTTGGTTTCCTCAAAATACAAAATTGTAACAAAAATACCTCTGTGCCCCAAGTTATCCCATTGAAACACTGATAATTATTGTTTCGAAACACATTGAGATCCTTAGATGAAATGTCTGAAGAAGGCTGGATGAGAATAGAAACACTGAAATGCAAGTTTGTGTGTGTGTTGCTGTTTTCTTCACAAGCCCAAAATTGCTGCTGCTTCCTGCTGCTGCTGTGCAAGAGAAAAATAATTGCCTGTGCATGTTTCATCTTTCAGGGGGAAGGATGCCTACACAGTTGAGAGGTTGTCACTTTACAGATAATGCTACTGACATCTTGCCATGTTCCCATGATGATTCTGAAATACAATATTTCTTTCCCATTTGTCATCTTTGCACCTATGATGGCTCTGTCTCTTCCCCAGCACTCCAGCTTGCCTTTGATGTACATTGGCAATTCTGGCCCTGACACTGACCACACTGACAGAGCCATCAGAGCCCTGGTGGGTTTGACAGAGAAAACAGGACATGCACAGAGCCTGTATGGACTTGATCTATTTTTCAGCCATGTCAATTTTTCCTAGGTAGCAGGGATAAAGGGAATGTTCTTGGCTAACAAGAAGATTGACAACCAAGTGAAAACTTTCATCACCTACAATAAAGGGAGAGACTGGAGTTTGTTGCAGGCTCCGCACACGGATCTGAGGGGAAATCCCATTCACTGTCTCCTAGTAAGTACCTGAGGGGGGAATTTGGGGGGTGATAATACCCCAGAACAATCTTTTTTCTACCAGGTAACATAACAAAAAGAGGGCAGCTCCCCTCTCCATGCAATGTCTCATGGAGTGCAGTGCTTCAGGCTTGGGCTTCCAGGGGTTTGTACATTGTAATTTACGTTAATTTAATTTAATTTCTGGAACAAATAGTGGATCAGCTGCCTTCTGCAGAAGTGCTGTGTTCCCTGGAAGAGCAGGGGAAGCTGGATGCTGTGTCTGGCAGTCAGTTCTCTGGACACTAGATGGGAGGCGAGAGCTGCTGTAGCTCAGAACTCTGAGCACAGTAACTGGAAACAGGCTGAAAGGAAAAGAGAGCTGGGATTGCTTTCAGGCTGCTCTCTTGACATTAATATTTATTAACATTCATCATTTTCTCTTTGAGCTCATAAGTGAGAATCGACACATTCATCCAAATATATGTGCAGCTTTGTGTTGGTGTAAATTGTATCCATCTCTGTACTTACTGATATAGATCTACACACAGCTACGTCTTTAATCATCGTTATATGCAAACAGCTTCCAAGAGGGAGAGTGAAATATAAGTAATGTGAATAGAATTGGAGACCTCTATGAAGTTAGAGAGCCTAAACTGATCTTGACATATTTTTCAGTTGATGCAATCTATTCACAGTAGTGGGATAATATTCAGAACCCCTGTATTTGAGATTCTCAATAGCTTTAAAATTATACTAATTCTAATATGGTTCCAGGCAGAATCAGGGACCCTATTTAGATTGCTCTTACTGCTCCTGTCCTGTACTTGCATGTTGTTTTGCATCTTAAAAAAAAATAATTTCTCATTTTGAGGCATTAGAATCTGAATCAGCATTATATTTTGTAGTTGAATGCTACACTAATCTCTTAACTGAATGTCATGCACTATTGAAAGAGCAAAGAATAAATATTTGAAGCTGCTCAAATAATTGATTTTTTGATTGAGCCAAAATGCAAGTCCTTCATTTCCTCTCCAGTTTGGACAAAATGAATAGGAAAGACTGAGAGTAAGACAGAGGAGTTATTTCAGAGCATGACTAAATTCTTTTGGGTTTCAAATTTTTAAAATTTGTAACTAAGTGAATTTTTATTAGATACTTCTGTGTGGTGAAAACTAAAAAAGATGGCATGCAAAAAACTTATCAGGCATAAAGCCATTCCGTTCTTTGGAAGGGACTATGTAAAGAGGCCTTTGTGTTTCAAATAGATAGTATAATCTAGTTTTAACTGAAGTGAACATATTCAGTAAAAAAATGCTGACATTTTGACCTCAAATTATAACCAATTTAATCAGAAACTCAAGATTTTTATTATATGATATGATAGTATAATATCCTAGGGGACTGGCAAGGCAGAAGAAAAAAAAAACACATCAGAAGTAAAATAATAAAAGTAGACTTTATTTTTTTTCCCATGAATTTGAAGTTAGAGTTCTGAAACTGCTTTTCTGGTATTTTTGTGCAGGGATCATGCAAAGTCTGACTTGCCACTCTGGTTATAAGTGAGCCTATAAGTGCAGGAATTGGGTATTTTGTATACAAGGCTATACCTGCCACTGTAGTTGGCCATTATATAATGGAAGGGGTTAAATATCTTTGTGTGAAATAGAAATGGACAGTTTTTATGAAGGGAGAGTGAGTTATGGTCCCTTTAAGCCTTACCTTCCTTACTGTATCTTGCTACTATATCCATGGGCATGAGAAGATCCAATAAACTTCATTTAAAATTAGACCAGATATGCCTGAACAAGCTGGGTTCCCTTGGGGGTGATAAATTTGAACAAGCCAGGCAAAGGGTCAGGAGGAGGTGCAGAAAGTGTGGGCACTTGTAGGGACACAGTGAGAACTGACCTGGAGAAGCACATGGTTCTCTGGGGATTGCATCTCCATCCTTGGAGCTCCACTGTACATAAACCACTACTTAAACATTAGTTTGTTTTTATTTTGCACTCTATGCAACCATGTACTTGTTCTGAGAATTACTTCCACCTGGGCAAGCTCAGTAGATGTTTGTCATGCTGTTTACATTTCTTAAGTGCTCTGTGACTTGAGCTGGAGTGCAGGAATTGTTCTGTGATTTCAGGGTGCTGAGGGAGAAATCTTCAATGGACTTTAACCTTGTATCTCAGTCTTTGTCCTTCCAGGAGAATGGGAAGTATTTTATCAGCCCTGCCCTGTGATAAGGCCAGAAGAATATTTAGCCATGTTGATTTTTCCTCTTCTCCAACATTGGGTAAAACAGGCAAGAGGCCTCTTTCATTCACTCCTCCATGCTTAGGTTTTCACCAGCTTTTGGAATGGCAGAAGGGCAGGAAACCTCAGCTGAGCATGCAGAATCTCAGGTGGTCAACTTGCAGATTTGAAAGAAAGCAAATAGCTGAAATCTGAATTAAACTTACTCATTTGGTTTTACAGGAACAGACAGTCTGCTTGCCATAGAAAGGGAGGGATAGAAGTACAGAAAATGTACCAAACCACAAAGTGAAATAGCAATTCTGCAAGAGAGACAAGCTATTTAAAAATCCCATCTGAGGTTCACACCTAATGGTGGGGAAGATGAAGGCAGAATGTGGAATGAAAGAATTCTAGAAATTATAGAGAATAAACCACAGAAGTTGGGAGTGGTAGGAAAGTTTTTGAAGCAGAAGCACTCTAAGTTTACTTTCCTGGAAATAACTCAGGGATCCATAAGGGTTTTCTGCTGAGAAAAAAGGCAGAGAAAAGGAATTTTCCCCTGCTCTTAGGCAATTCTGTTCCTTGTCAGTGTGACATAGCTTAGCATTTAAAACACTTCACAAACTCCACTCACCTCTTCAGCCACCCCTGCATCACTGGTTTTACCTCCTTATATCAATTGCTCCTTTTCCTTCTAGACATAACTGTTCCTGACATGATTCTGCTTTTCCTTATGGCGCAGATAAGTGAATTCTTCATAGTCCATTGTACATGTAGTGTCTCCCATCCTTGCTGCACAGCAGATACTAATGCTTTCCCACTGCTGCTTTTCAGCATAATTGTCTCCAGCAGTAGCTCAGGACTCACAATGACATATGTTCCAGCTCATTGGCAAAATGGGATCTGCCATTTCCCAGAGTGACAGCACAGTCCCCAGCCTGTGAGTGCAGTGCTGTGTGCTCTGGGCATTGGGTCTTTAAACCTAAACTAAGTGAGAATTAAAACAGAAGTAAGTACATAGCAGCTAAGTTGTTGGCTAAGGAGGTTAGGAAGGAATCTGGTTGAAGCACAGGGCGAGCCAGACAAAACCATGCCTCTACTGACAGTACAATCCAGGTGGTTTTTCAAAAGGACTCAGAATTTCTTCACATTTTTTGTGAGACAACTCTAAATAATGAGGAAGGAGGAAAGCAATGAAATTCCATCTAATCCCAGGGTTTTGTTTTTCTTGTGTATACCACTTGTATTCTAAGATGAATATACTTAATCTTCATGAAATAGCTGCCAAGGTATTTTATTCCAAAGATGCTGGGTTAGTTCAGTACTTACCAGGTGTTGTGAAGTGGTTGACTGAGGAGTAGTTGTGTCTAGCAAGAGATGAGCCTGGGAGAGTTAATCAATTAGCTTTCAGGGATGGACTTGTGGTTCAAACACAGGGCTGAATCTCAGGAGAATCTTGATTCAATTTTTGGGTCTATCTCAAATTTCCTATGTGACCTTGGGCAAGTCATATATTTTCTCTGTGCCTTGCTTCCCCAGACATCTGTTTATTCCCTCCCACATTTTTTTTTGTCTTTTCCATAGGAATTTAAAAGGATTTCAGGATAAAGACCCTCTTCTCATAAAGGGGGACCTTTATGCCATCTGCTGCAGGGTATTTTAAGCATCTAAGTGAGGTGTTTTGAATATGTCTCTTGAAAGTGTTTATCTCTTTTCATTATTCCTTGCTATTGCAGGTGAAAAAATACTGTGACTACCCCTAGGTTTGTGAATGGTGACCAGCATCATCTTTGTGTTATATATAATATTTTCTCTCACTTCTGATGAGGGACAGCCACTAATATATTTGGTTTGTATTGTGTCCTGCCATTGGAGATAGTTCAGGTGGGCTGTGCAGAACAGCCAAAAGTGGATTTGTGGATGTTTATGAGAAATTTTACTAAGAACTCATGAGTTTCCTGAGGGGGGGCCCATAGGAGTGTTGGCTTGAAAATATTAGGAAGCAAGTAATGAACTCCAGCATAATTGTAAACTGTGGCAGTGGGCAGAGAAAGGGGCTTTATCACCTGTGCTTTATCTTCTATCTAGAGTTTAAATGCTCCATGATGTGGTTGCCTTTCCCTTGGTGGCTGTGCAACAGTTAGCACAGATGGAAACAAGACAAGACAAGGAAACACAAACCTGTGATTCTGGTGATAATAATGATTTTAGTAGCCTGTTGGTAATGACAAAAAGGACAGAGAAAATTGATGAAAATTCTGAAACCCAGTGAGATGTCTGTATGTGAATTAAGCTGTGGGAGCTGGAGGAGGAGCACAAAAGGACCAGCAGAACACAAAACAATTGGAAAAATACCTGTTGATGAACTGTATAAGGACAGATTGAGAAGGTGTTCAGGGGAATGAGGAAGAGAATGCTAACACAGAGTCAGGATGTGGGGGGGCCATGGGCAGTAACTTCAGGTGTTTGGCTAAGAGTGGAAAGGTTGGCTTTCACACCATAGCCAGTTGGCACTACAGACTCTAAGCATTACTGCACTCCAACCAGTAAGAAGTCATGCCACTAAAAAGACTATCTGTCTGCTTAGACAGATGGCATGGCTTTTAATATTGGAGAGATATTATATGCTATATGCTATATATGCTATATCTGTGAAATGAGATAAATTTGAAAGGAAGCCTCTGGTAGCACAAAGATTGAATCTTAACAAGGCCTCATCTGAGTTGGGAATGGGCTGAGTTGCCATTAGGTTCTGTCTTCAGAATGCTGAAGTGGGCTTGGAGTATGTTAGTTTTAAAAATACGTTTTCTATTTAGTCTTCTCACAACCTACCCAAATGTAAAAGGAAAGAGTTCATGCTCTTGCAGTGCTTTTCCACTTCCTGCATTCGTGTCAGCTCAATTTGTTTTCCAGTCCCTCCCGGCGCCCCGGGCTGCTCCCGCGGCTGCCCTCGCAAGGCTGTCACTTGGAGTTAGGCTGCTCAGTACATTCCACTTGGCAGCTTGTGCTCCCTGCTGCACACCCACGTCCCCTTTTCCTGTCTCACATAAGTGAGAGCTCCCGTCTCTCCTCAGCACCCTCGTTTGCCTTTGCCAGAAGAGCCCTGCCTTTCTCCACAGGAGAATTGCCATTTCAGTCACGTTCACCTGCTTTGAGATGGGATGGATAAGTGGCCCTCCTCCAGTGACCTTTGGGACCAGGTCTCCTATAGAGGAGGTCTGCAGGGCTCTTGGGGTCACAGCTCTAGCCTTTAGGCAGCTGGTGTTATTCAGGAAAACCTGCCCCCTTTGAGCCTGAAGATTCCTCTGCACAGCCCCTCTTACACGGCTGGGCAAGCTGAAGAATGGGCTTTGCTCCAGTTCTGCTCCTGTGTGATGTCCACTCGGAATGGGTCAGTTTGCTTCAGGTTTTCTTGCCAGTATTTTTCCCTTGCTCCTCCCTTAGCCTGTTTCATGAAGGGCTCTTCATGAGGTTTTAAAGAAAAAAAAATTCTGGAAATAAAACCCGAGTGAAGAAAATAGCATTCAGAAATTTTCAGAAAATATCACATTACAGATTTGGAGGGAATTGTAATGGCAGCCTTGAAAATCTGCCCATCTGTCTTACTTTCTAGCTCAACTGATTTATTCTGTACCACTTGTGTCTTACCTGAGTACCCAGAACACAAAATCAATAGCAAGTAGGTAAGGTTTCCATGGATGTATTTGTATTGAAAACTTAAAGGTCACATCCAGATGGGCAATGAAGCTTTGCTTTAAACTTGAAATGAACACTTTCTAGTTGTGATACTTTTTTGTATTTATTGCAGTGCATTTCAGAGCAGTCATATGTCAAAAAGAGTTAAGAAATGGTATGAAATAAAGTTTTTTTCCTTGGCTAATTAGTGGCGATTCAGCACCACACCAGTAGGGTTAAATTGCTTCTTGTTTCATAGATAGCTTGGGCAGTGCTGCTCAGAGTCATTTCATATCTGCATCAATCTGCATGATTGCTTCTCACAGAGTAGGAGCCAGGAGCCTCAGGTAGTCCTTACCATCATCTGCCTGTGCAAGCCTGGTCCTCTCCTTTCAGGTACAGCCTCAAAGATGTGGTCCTTGGAAGGGGGTTTCAGCCTGGTTTCAGCCTGGTGCTTCAGATTCCCACTGGGAATGGGTTGTGTCAGAAAATGATGGCAAAGTGGCTGTGCCCATCTAAGGGATTAGGAGGAAATACAGAAAGACACTGTATGTTTCTAGGCCTGTGGAAACAGGAGCATGGATTTTTGTTTGTGCTTTTTACTTTTATTTCCCCTTTCTCCATAGCCCTATTGCTCCCTTCATCTTCACCTGAAGGTCTCAGACAACCCCTATACATCAGGAAACATCGCCAGCCGAGACACTGCCCCCAGTATTATTGTAGCTTCAGGTATGAAACATTTAAAAATTGCCTTGTTTGATGTGCAAACCTGGATAAATTCTGGAGTTTGTGGAGGGTGTTGGATGGTTCTGGGGTGCCACACCCCCAGTATTGGGAAAGGAGGCAAGCTGTCAAATGAAAATCCTTATGGGCCTTCAGCTTGTCATATGCTTTTTATGGAAACTGGCCTTCAAGACAGAGGAGATCATGTCTAGCCCTCTACTCCTGTGAGCATAAGATCAAATCAGGGTATTTCCTTTGCATGTAGAGGAGTTGTATATATTGGGTCTTTTATGTATTTTTTTCAAACTGAAACATCTTCCCTCTTCCCCCTTCCCTCTCATTTTCCTCCCAAACCCAGAAGTTCTACAACTGCAAAATAAATAAATACATTTACTCCCCTGATTTGCTTATTGTTCTGTTTCTGAGGGTTCCTTCACTAACCAGTGCTCATCTTACAGGTAATATAGGCACTGAGCTATCAGACAATGACATCAGCATGTTTGTTACTTCTGATGCTGGGAACACTTGGAGGCAGGTAAGTAGCACAGAATCACTGGTTTAAATACAAATCAGGAAATATCATAAAAGTAGATTCAATCTGTCACTTACTTTTTGTTTCATTTGGTTTGGGGTAGCTTTTTCTCAAAGGTACCAAGATGTTCAAAGAGAAAAACTGAATATGCTGTTAGACTTCATATAACAGAAAATTATTTTTATTATTCTGTTCAGAGTTTGACTTCACTTTAATCCCATAGAAAAGACAACAGAATAAATTATGAACAATAAGGGGAGAGAAAGTGTTACCTTTTACTGTTGTAAATCCCTCATCCCAACCAAACTATTTTTCTTTTTGTCCACGACTATACTTATCCAAAACTCAGCAGTTTCACTGGTCTATTTTTTCTCACTTCAGCTGAGACTCACTTCACCTAAGCTGAGTTGTCCAAAGTTTGTTGTCCATATAAGTGGATTATTTTGCAGAAAAAGTCAAAATTCAGAAAAAGGCAAAATTCAGTTTGCCTTGTTCAAAGCTACCTGCCTGTGGAAAGAGACTGGATGATGAAATTATATCCAGTTCCTAATATTTAGTGGAGTCTCACCTCCTCTAATGTGTTTATCTTCAGATCAGGAAATTCTGTTTACTCCTATTTTCTGAATGGGATATCAAGTCATGGAGAGAAAGAGTAACTTTCTCAGACTAACAAATGCAGCTGTAGAGACTGTAGAGCAGATGTTTGCCGAAAGTTAATATAAAAAAGACACAGGGAGAGAAAATATTTTCCAATATTTGATAATCCAAGAATCTAATTATTTTGCAGTGTTTGACCAGCCTCATTTTTCTGCCTAAATCAATTATTTGAGATGGGGCCAGACATGTGCAAACACATGAAATTCTTCTTCAAACAAAAATTTGTCATCGAAAGGAGGGAAATTGTTGATCCTTGCAAAAAGATCATATTTCTAACTTTCTGTCAAGCAAGAGAAGAATGGATTTTCCATGGACCTGGAAAAAATACCCAAAAAATAAAAAAAACTGAGTCCAGGAAATATATCTATAATTTCCTCTACTTTATTATTTTCCTAGCATATAACTGTCCTGTGTCATGATCCTGCTTAAAGAACTGTGACATTTTCTTGATTCTTATGATAATAGGTTTGAATTAATACCTTTTTTTTTTTTCTTTTTTCAGATCTTTGAGGAAGAGCACAGTGTTCTGTACCTGGATCAAGGTGGAGTACTTGTTGCCATGAAACACACATCTCTGCCTATCAGACACCTCTGGTAATGACTCCATTTGTGCTAAATGGCTGCTGTCCCTCTTTCCATATGCCAGGAAGTAGGCACTTAGTATGCATCCAGTCTTCTGAAGCTCTAGAAAGTATTAGTTAAGATACTGGCAAACATTAGGTCAGATATAGCTAAGAAATCCTGGAAATTACAGTTTATATAATTTTGGCTTCGCCAGATCTGAGATATCATCAGTGTAATTCCACAACACTCCTGATTTAGCACATCTTGGCTTTTTGGATTTGTTTATTTATTACATATGTGTGTGTGTGTGTGTATTGTTTATGCTTTTGTCTCTCATTAAGTTACCAAAGTAGTCCTAATTTCAAAATTATTGATGAACTTGCCTTCTGTGTAGGCTAGCAGGCAGCACTCATGAACCAGAATTTTGTTGAATACATTCAGGGTTATGTAGCTGATAATGCAAAAGTGCAGTTAGCATTCATGAGTGAGGAGGCAGTGTATACCTTTGTGCTGTTCTGAACAATTTATTTCCACCACAGTCAATGTGATATCAAAATCTGAAGCACCCAGACCCAAGTCTTAAAAAATGATGAGTGGTTCTAAGCTTTCACTTACACTCCCCACAGGGAGGACTGCTGGTCTGAAGAAACTCATCCTCCCGAAAACTAACCTCAAAATGTTTTATACTGGGGACTCAAAAGCCAGATGTTCAAAATCTCTAGTTTATTTTTTTAAAAATCTTATGCTAGACTGTATTTTGCCGTTTGAGCATCAATCTTTAACATAAATTCTAGTTTCTACCACTTAAATATTGGCCGTGGGTTAGTGGTATGATGCCAGACAAGCTTGATCAATGCTCTGATTTATGATGCTTCCCCAAAAAATAGTTATTTAAAGGACAAAAAAAATCAGAATCCAATAAGAGAAGCTGTTTTCTGCTTCTCCATAGCAGCTGCAGTTAACTAGAGAATCCCTTTGAGTAAAATAGGAGAGTAAGGAAAGAAGACACTAATTCTGCTTTCTCCTCCAGGTTAAGTTTTGATGAAGGGAGATCTTGGAGCAAGTACAGTTTCACATCCCTCCCACTGTTTGTAGATGGAGTTTTAGGGGAGCCTGGAGAGGAAACCCTCATCATGACGTAAGTGAGCATGCCACAATGATGCTGTGCAGGTGAACCACGCGAGGTATTTTGGAACAGTGGCATTTCTGGTTGGGGACCAAACCAAGTACAATCTGCAGCCAAGAGTTTGCAGTCTTCTGTTGCTAAATCATCAGTTTATTTGTGATATGACTGAGGAATTAGCAACATGGTTCCTTGCAAGTTGCAAACACATTATCACTTAGCTTATCAGCACGAAACCTGACTCCTCAAATTGAATGTGATATAAAGCAGAGTTCCTGTTAACAGATTAATATTTGAAAGAAAAATTGTGAGGTGTTTTTTATAACTGTGTTTTTGCTGCTGCAGTCTTTTTTTAAAATGAGACACAGAGAAGTGAAGACATTCTTTTATAAAAATGAATGACAAAATGTTGCCTTGAGGCTGACTCATGAAAAATTATGTTTAGCTTCAATGTGGTATGCTGAGTTATGCATGATGCATAAATCTGGACTCAGTATGCCAGAAACTGTGATATTTTATCTGAAATCAGATTGTAAAAACAAGAAGTATTTCTGACTGACCTGTAATAAGCAGAATATGTGGCTTGGAAACTAACCTGAGCTAATAAAGATGTATGAAAAATGTTCCTTCAGGTTCTGATTTTAATTTGCATGCAAGGGATTCCCAAAGCTTAAAACTCAGATAAAACTCTTGAAGGTATTACTGTCTCCAGCCCCACATCAAGTCTTCTCTTGACTCTTCATGTTGAGTCATTTTGGAGGTTGTCATAAATGGGAGGGTCTTAGTGAACAGAATGAAAGCTCCATACAATTTTGCAGTTTCTAATAGGATTACAGAATTTAGCAGGCTAAGTTTCACCTTGTCTGTCCAGTGAAAATGAGTAGGACTCTCACTCTTAAAGCAATTGATCTCTGTTGGAAATTGTGGTGACTCTACCCCTGTAACTACCAGACTCCTTTTACTGTGTGTTCCTCCTGCTGCATTCTGCAGGGTGTTTGGACACTTCAGCCACCGCTCCGAGTGGCAGCTGGTGAAAGTTGACTACAAATCCATCTTTGATCGGAGATGTGAGGAAGAGGACTACAGGCCTTGGCAACTCCATAGCCAGGTGAGAAGTGAGGATGCTGGGATGTGACCTGAAGTAGCTAATGATCCTACAGTTCAAGTTCAGCACAATCCAGTATGCTTATAACAGTTTGGTGTCAGCTCATCCCTTACTGGGTGGGTCTCTTCTGTTGCATTGGTGTGTTGGCCTCACATTGAGATTCTGTGATCCCTGAAGGATGAACAGCTGCATTTTGGGTGTCATCCTGCACACAGACAATTACCTCAGGCTTATGCAGACTAGAACAATACAACAACAGCAGAAGACCTGCCACTGAAGCCTGAGCTCCTTCACTGTTACATATCCCATCCAATTTTCCCATCCTTACCTCCTTTCTCTCCTTCGTCATCACTCTGTGTCCTCAGAGCCAGTGTCTTAACACCATTCTAGTTGTTTTGCATTTTTTTCTCCCATTTCTGGCCCTCTTAGCCTCATTTCTTGCTCACTTGATTTCATTCCTGTTCTGTGTCTCTCTGCTGTGAGTACTGGGCATTTTAATCCCCAGTTCATTGGCCCCCATGCCCTGTCCTCTGCATCCTGCATCACTCTCTGAACCATGGAATTCATGCCCAGCAAGGTGAGCTGCTCTGCACAGTGCCTGCACCTGCCTTGAGGTACCTTCCCAGCTCTGCCAAGACACAACAGCCTATGTTTCATCAGGTTAGAATAAAATACGGCCCAAATTCTGTGGTTACATAAACACCACAGGCTCCACTGAAGTATGGAGCAAAGCACACATTTATATCATCAAAGGTTGTCTTTCTGTATATATCTTGCTGGGCAAGAATTTATTAATGAATATGAAAGTAGCTTGACTCAGACTAGCTGCTCACACAAGGCACAACTCTACACTAAAAATACCAGCTATTACTTAGATCTTTAGATGCTGAAAATCAGTGCAGCATTGAATTTCAGGGAAGCACAGCATTTTGGACCAGTTGCTCTTCAGGCCCTTCTGTTTCATGCCATCAAATCATCAAATCAAAGCTATGAAAAAATTTTCCACAACAGTTTTAACAGCATAAAAGGTAATAAGTGAGACTCCACTGTATTTTGTTCTTTGCTTTCTTGTGCTTGCATAAGCAAAAATACCAAGGATTTTGCAGTATTTTTTTGAGAATATTGGCTTTGGAGCTTGCAGAACTATTTTCAGAAAGGCTTCTGTGTACTCTTGCCTTTTGAATTCCTTTCCACTGAGATTGCAAGGCTGAGCCTTGTTCCCTAGATAAAAATATTAAGCAGGGTGCTGAAGATGGGAAGTTTTAGCATCTACATAACAAGTCAAACCCCCTAAAACCAAACTCATCCATGGGGAGTATTTACATAAACACACATTAAAAGTTTCTACTGAATGAAAATATTCCCAGAGAGGTCAGACCAAAGAAATAAACCTTCTGTGTGCCTCAGATTGTAGAGGAATCAGACGATGTTTTCAGTTGCTGTGAAATGGGCCTGTATCAAATGTTTATGGGCTTTGGAACAAATTCAGAGCTGAGTAAGATATATAAGTAATCTCAGATAATTTCTTAGTGTGTGTTGGAAAAGTTGATTTAGTTTCAGTTAGAGCTCCAGTAGCTTTAATTAACTGCAGTGTATTGAGATGGCATTTGGCTCCCCATCCTCTTCCCTCGAGTAGCAAGCACAGGCTTGGAAACACCGGGTGACACAAATAGCCTGGTGGGCATCCAGGAAATGTTTCTGGCTTTTTTTCCAGGGAGAAGCCTGCATCATGGGAGCAAAAAGGATCTACAGGAAGCGCAAGTCAGAGAAGAAATGCATGCAAGGGAAATATGCTGGGGCCATGACCTCGGAGCCCTGCGTGTGCACAGAGGCAGACTTTGACTGGTGAGCACTGGGCAGGACTGGGTGCTCTCACACAGCACCATGGGGATCCCTAGAGAGGCTGTAGACTCACAGAGAGCAGAAATTAATAAATGTGCAGGTATTGAAATGGGCTGCTCCCTGATCATGCAGGTGTGGAAAAAGAAGGAAAGGTGGAATAGGGATCTGTAATCCCCTAAAGCTCCCACAAAATCAGTGCTGAGCATTTTCCAGGTCACATCTCTGTGCACTAAGGTGACAGGTCAATTTAGCACATCTAACCTTAGCAATGAACAAAGGTGGCTGACAGTAGTCTGAAGACATATAACAGCATTGTGTAAAAAAGAAATAAATACTTAACACATACACCCATATGTATATATGAGTAAAAGTAAATATATGCATATGCAAAGTATGCCTTCAGCTTCTAGAATCAGGTATCTAGGAAATAAATTCCTGGGCCATTTGTGGCATCTGGACCATCATGTTTGACAGTATCCAGCAGATATTGCCTTCATGATTTGAGTTAATCTCCTTCTGAAGCCTTTTCTTCTCTGATGTTTGCTATAGGAAATAGAGTCCATTGGTGAGTAATGCACGATGTGATAAAATCTTCAGCTGCTGGTTTCATAACAGTATTACTGCTGGCTCACAGCAATTTGCACAAAAAAGGCAGGGAACCACATTATTGAAATCTCTTTCTTACCTTTTTTCTCCAAGTCTGCAAGTTCCTTAGTATCTTGGATGAGAGAAATGTTGGCTGCTTGGCAGTGCTGATAAACTCCCTTTGTGCCTCACCCACCCAGATCTATGTCATGTTACTAATGAAACCCAGAATCTGCTGTGTGACTCCTGAAAAGATTCATCCCATCAATATTTTATATGGAAGTTTGTAGTGTTTCCCTTCTCACTCCTACATAAACACAGAATGTTTTTTCTGTATAAAATCACAGAATCACAGGAGGCTTTTATATTTTGTCAAAAAAAAGTCCATTCTCTTGCTACAAGCAATACAATTATGAGCACATTTTGGCACAGATTCTGTCAATATGGTTCCTTTTTTCGTCATATTCCATTTAGTTCTTTTCTAGGGAGGTCTGTGTGTAGTTCATACCTTCTGGTTTCAATCATTTAATATTTCTCTAGTAATGTAAAAAAGATAAGAGCCAAACCAAAAACCCCAAACCATCATTAAAATCAAGGAAATTCCCTGAAGATTTTGACCCTCTTTTAGGGCATGCAGTACAATGCTGAGCCAACCTCATGGCCTTATAAAATAGTTGATGCAATTGATTCACAGTCAGTCCATTAGTGTTTAAATCCCTGGCACTTGTAAGGGACGCACATACCTGAAACTTCTGATAAAAATATGCTTTCCTTCCAGCACTTCTCTCTGAGAATGAATATATTTATTTCATTAAAATTGACTTTGTGCCTTGCTACTATAAAACTTTGCTGCTAGGTACAGAACAAAAGTACCACAGTGACATTTGCTGGTGGAAATTTTTATTTCTTTAATGTTCACCTCAAGGAAACTTTCTCCAAAAGCTCTGCTGGGCTGTGGGAGAATGTCTAAGAGAAACTTGGATGGTTGGGCATGTACAACAGGCACTCACAGTTCACATGCATGAGCAAGACTCCTCAAATATGTTGGAAGAGGCAGAATTGATCTTTCTGATCAAGAAGGACATTTCTCCTTCTCATGGAATCAATTTTGGTTTAGACCAGACTGTCATGATCTCCTCCAGTTCTCACTGAACTCAAGTTATTCCTACAGTCCTCAGACTTGGATTTCTACTTCATCCATTTCAGCTTCCTTCCCTACTGCCTCTGATGAAAAAAGATTGAAATACTACTTGAAGCATCCAGTTCAGAAACATTTACCAAAAACAGTCATCAGGGGCATAATTTTACATAGGAATGACAGAGCAAGACAGAAAAGGAGACAAGAAAATGGTGAGAAAAAAAGCAATTCTGTCTGCTAAGAAAGGCAAAGCTGCTGGTGCACCACTGTAGCTTCCAGTGCCTGCCTTGTTGAACTCTGCACGAGGCTTCACTGCCAGTTCTCCCTGCAAAAGCTGGAGGGAGGTTTGGAGGAAGTCAGGGTATGAATTCTCACTGTGGAAGGGTGCCCTCTGTGGAGTTTTTTCCTTTTCAGGAAGAAAAAAAGCACTTTCATCATCCTCACTCATGACATTTCAGTACTTTTGAGTTATATTTTTTCCTTTTTTTTTTTTTTTTTGCTGGGCAGGGCTCTTAATTGAATGAGATTGAAAGGGACATGTATCCCCCAAAAAGGGAGAAGTTCCTCAGCTGCCCACACTTGATTTTTGAATCTTGAAATAATTTGGACAGCTTTTTATATTGTCAGTGTTTACAGAACCCATGTTTGTATACAGAGTTGAAGAAAATAACAGTCCCTGTCATTGTGCTGTCATTGCTGTTTAAACACTAAATTTATATGGAGAAAATTTTATTATCTCAGCTTGTCAGAGATTGGAGTAAAAATTGTCTCTCTCTGGTCAGGTGAAGTGAGAAAAAGTGTTATTCCTGTTAATCCTGCAAGTCCTTTTTTATCAGTTCAGGGGAAAAAATACCAGGTATAAAAGACAAAGTTTTTTTATGTTTTTTTTTTTTTTTTCTTGTAATGTCACAGAACTCCAGATTAATTTCAAATCTGTATGCAGCCCATTGGTGCTCCTTTCTCGGGGAAAAGGGCACATTTATTTATTGTTTTGTGCAGCGGCAAAACCGAGTGACATTAGAAGAGAATGTGGTTCCTCAAACCTTGGAACCGGGACTCCTCTGCCAGCAGAGAGCTTTTATTTATCTTTTATTTATCCTGGGCTGGGAGCCGGAGGGGCCGGGCCAGGCTGGGCCATCCCTGGCTCCCTGTGCAGGGAATGAGGCTCACCCGGGGCCATTCCTGGCTCTCTGTGCAGGGAATGGGGCTCAGCCAGGCCAGGCTCAGCTATCCCTGGCTCTCTGTGCAGGGAATGGGGCTCAGCCAGGCCAGGCTCAGCCAGCCCTGGTTCTCTGTGCAGGGAATGGGGCTCAGCCAGGCCAGGCTCAGCTATCCCTGGCTCCCTGTGCAGGAAATAGGGATCACCCAGGCCAGGCTGAGCCATTCCTGTCTCGCTGTGCAGGGAATGGGGCTCGGCTGGGCCAGGCTGAGCCATTCCTGGCTCCCTGTGCAGGGAATGAGGCTCAGCCAGGCCAGGCTGGGCCATTCTTGATTCTCAGTGTAGGGAATGGGGCTAAGGGGGAGCCATTCCTGGCTCTCCGTGCAGGGAATGAGGCTCGGCTGGGCCAGGCTCAGCTATCCCTGGCTCCCTGTGCAGGGAATGGGGCTCAGCCAGAGCCATTCCTGGCTCTCTGTGCAGGGAATGGGGCTCACCCGGGCCAGGCTGAGCCATTCCTGGCTCCCTGTGCAGGGAATGGGGATCACCCGGGCCAGGCTGAGCCATTCCTGGCTCCCTGTGCAGGGAATGGGGCTCAGCCAGAGCCATTCCTGGCTCTCTGTGCAGGGAATGGGGCTCACCCGGGCCAGGCTGAGCCATTCCTGGCTCCCTGTGCAGGGAATGGGGCTCGCAGCCAGAGGGCAACAGCGCCTCAGGAATGGGGACCTCGATGCTCTGGCGCCCTCGGCAAGTCTGTCCTAGCAACAGCCTAGAAACGAGAATCTCCCTCTTCCATTAATTGATTTGGGTAAATGGATGGCACCGTTACTTGGGTGTTATTAAAGCATTAATTTACCCGGTTTCCTCACATCGTGTTCCTTCCTGCCTTCTGAGCATTATTGCAGCGATATCTCTTCAGCAGGAACACCTCCTGGACACAGATGGAAATCTTTGGTGCAGTTCATCCTTCAGCCACCTGTCTCTCAGGTCCTTTAATAGGAACTTCGAGTGGAGTGTCCCACTGTCACTCTGAACCTGCTGTCAGTAATACTGACTGCTTCTTCTGTCAGCATTCCCATACCTCACATGGGAAGTATGAGCCTGTTGATACTGGTGCTAGTGGTTTTGGATAGCCAGAGAGGCACAAAGGTGCCTTGGTACAACTGGGAATCAGGTCTGCTTATTTATTCACAGATTATGTCAGCAGGGATCTGGCTGGCTCTTTTTATATTCTCTGGCACGTAAATCTGGCTCTTTTTATATTCTCTGGCATGTAAATTAGAGCCCTGCCTTCTGGGGTGAGTTGCTATGCTAAAACATCATGGTCCTGCATCAGGAGAAAGTGTTCTGACAAACCCCAGGGAGGCAGGGGACAGACACTGAGTGGGGTTAGATTCTGCTGCTTTGTGTGTCACCATCCATCACTTCAGTTCATGCAGGTGCCAGCTCTGAAATACACCTACATTTGCCCTCTTTGGTTATGGGCTTGGTTAGCTAACAAATAGTAATTTAGAATGAATTTTTAGTTCATTTTGAGTGCTTGTGGAAAATGCAGATTCACTATGCAAAATCTACAGTGCATCTCTGCATCTTTAAGGGCCTGGATACCTACTGGGCATGGATTTACTGGAAAGGTTCTGGGGATTTTAGGCTTCATATTAACATAAGCTGGTATAGCTTGACTCCAAATACTGCAATGCAATTATAATTTTACACCTTTGTAGATCCACAGTTCAGGCTGTAGCTGAATCCATCCTTCTCTGAATTAAATCCCATGTCAGGTCCTGTAGAACTGGGGAACAAGCACAGCTCCCCTTTAATACACATCTACACTTGAATCATGGTTAATTATCAGAAAATGGTATTAAGTGAATAAAAAGATAGTGAGACTTTTCCAGTGCTGTGGCCACAGTTATTTCTTCCCACCAGGGCTTTTGGAAACTGCAGGAAAAAAGGGTGACTCTTTTCAGAGATAGTTCAATTCCATCCCATTTAATGTCCAAAATGTTTGGAAATCTGAGTATGCAAAACCACAAGGAGCATTGTCAGCTTCTGGCATAGCTGACCTTAAGGTGAAGCTGTTAATCTTAAGGAATTTCTATGATTACATGCTAAGTCATATATTGATTTTTAGAAGCTATAAACATGGAAATCACTGAGCTGAATTAACTCATTATTTCTATTTCTATATCTTAGAGGAGTAGGATTTTAATAATTCCATGTGAATTAACGGTTCTACCAAACAGTATGTTTGTCAGGTCTCTTTTCAAATTACAAACTTCCTTAGGGGATTTGTTTTCTTTGATTATTACCTATGGTGAAAATAACATTAGATAAAGGAATTTATTGTGAGCATTGAGCAGAGATGCAAAATGTCTGAAATGAATTTGTATCTAATTACAGAAAAGAACTTGCAGTTCTACTTTACTAAGACAAATAGGATTCCAGTTTAAACCAGTAAGAGGGTAAAACCATAATCAATGAGAGCCACAAGACAGGCTGCTTCCTACAGATAAAGCAATCCCTGATGGCAAACGCTCCACTCCTTTTTAGGAGATACATTATCTGTGTCACCCGAGTTCCTTTCAGGCAGGCACAAAATATCATCAATATATGCAAATTCCAATTCCCAGCTCCCAGGCAATGACTCAGGGAGCTGATTGCAGCTGAGGCTGATGCCTTCCCCATCTCCAGACTTTGCTGTACTGGCTCGTGCTATGGACATCCAATTGATGGTAATGCTTCTTGATTGCTACAAAGCCTGTTGTGCCAAATTGTAGGCAGCAATTTGTTGTCAGCATCAGTGTTGTGTGTGCACCAGCCTGTAGCCAAGGAATTCATTAGATTCCAAGACTGCGGAGGTGAACGGGTGGCTGCTGCATCTGTGGAGGGATATGGAGCAGCAATTCATGTCATTTGCTGGGATGATATTTCTGTAGGGCCTTAATGAGCCAGATGATTTGCAAGCCTGAAAACAACACTGTGAAACTTCTGTGCTTATAGCTATTTCTGTTGTGGAAAATCCTGGGATTTCTTTCTCTTGACTTTGAGAAATATGATCCACGTACAGTCTAAAATAGTTAAGTCCAGCTTGGCTTGCCCAGATTTACAGGTAGGAATAGGAACCAAAATAGTGCCTTGAATCGAGACACATGCATAGTAAGAAAGCCCAGACTGCTGCATCAAATTGGATTGTGAGTACTGATCCCCTCTGAGGCAGATTTCACTGTATTAGTTTGTTTTGTTTTCACCTGATTACAGAACACTGAGTGTACAGTGTTACAGCTTTTTAATTAGAGTCACACACGATAACTTAGGAGTACAGTGCTGCAGAGTATTTACAAATGAATTACAAAAATGCAGGAGTCCCATTTGTATGTAAATATTTGTTTTCTCCAAGCAAATCAGAATGGTGTTATTCTTCATTACAAAGTGTATTCTGCAGCTATAGTGTTCTTATTCCAACAAAGATGATTATAGAAGCACATGGCAGTGGAGAATTGGCTGGCTGATGCTTCCAAAGCAATTAAGCAGCACTGAGTTGGAACCATCTGAGTAAACAGATTGATGAAAATTCAGTCAAAAAAATGAGGAAAAGACCGTTTAGGTCATCTACTTTATTGCTGTGTCCTAAAGTATCTTCTCAGTTACTTGTTGTAGATATCCCAAGCACCACAGCTGCCAAAATGTTCCTTTGCAATTGTCATGCAGTCCAGTGCATGTTTAGGGGTTTTCTTAAGTGATAAGCAGCATTCTTGATAACCACTACAAAAAACTTACCAAAGATAAATCAAAACATTGTCTCCATTTTTCTTCTTTGTCTTATATCTTAGACCAGTAACAAGCTTCTTAACATTGTTTACTGGTCACTCACTACATTTTATTTTTAAGACACTTGAACAAAGTCTTCATTAAGTTAAACACTCTCCTTGTTGTTAATATTTTTCTATAAATATCTCTTTTGTTGATGGTCTGATAGGTCTCACTTGGCCATGGACTGATGGCTGTTTTGTGGCAACTTTGGGAGAAGCTGGAGTAGGGGCTCCACTAACTCTGATAAGGTTGTTGGGGATTCTTCCATCTCCTGTTTTTTCTCTCTACTTCTTTACATACATATACAAAGATGAGCCCTTAATCACAGAATCTAACACTGCCCTACTCCTCTTCTCTTGGAAAATCAGGCTACTTGATACCAAGGCATTAAAGATAATAAGTAAAAAATACTTTGCAGAAAAGTGCCATTTTAAGATCAAGGATTGCGTTGCAACTGGAATATTGGAATGGATTTGGTGGACTCTGTATAGCAGTTCTCAGAAACAACATCCCATTACTGCTCCATTATGAACTATGGAGAAGGCTTAGTAAAAGGAATAAGAATGATTATCCAACCAAGCAGTCCTCATTACTCAACAGCTGGAAAGTAAACCCACATGTGAATGGAATACTGATTAAAGAGGTTTTCTGTTAGCTGGATTTTTTTCCCTGCAATAACATTTTTTATAGAGTCTTTGTTTATTTGGAATCAAGAACAATTTGAAATGTTTTTAGTGAAACCAAAGCAAATTTAGTCATAGCTAAGCTCAAATTGTGACAAAAGATTAAAGTTTGACTCGTTGTTTCTAACGTGTGATTTTTGGTAGCATTTCCTTGTCCAAACAAAAAGAGAATTGAAGATCATAGAATTCTTTCCCATTACCAAAGATGCTGTTAATGTCTTCAGGCGAGAGCTCTCTCAGGGCTGTAAATTTTCTTCTGCATCCTATGTGGTATCATTTCCAAATGCAGTTAGCTTTTTAGCCCTTCACTTTTCTAAGACATGACTAAGACAGTGGTGATTTGACTTAGTTTGGATTTCTGGGGTTTTTTGGGGTTTTATGTGTGTGGTTTTTTTTTTGGGGGGGGGGGGATGTGTTTGTTTGTTGCGGGTTTGTTTGTTGGGAGTTTGTTTGTCTGGTTTGGTTTTGGTTTTTTATATTTGAGCCTGGATTTGATCCTGATACTGTTAGTCTGTGGAGAGAGAACAATTGATGCAATACTTTGAAATTACCTGCTCTGGTTCTTCTTTTTTATACTGGGATTTATGCAAGATACCCACCCCAGTTAAAAAACTGAAGTGGAATGAAGAGGCTGTTCTGTCAGTGAAAATAAAATCAGAAATCCTAGTAAACAGACAGAGGAAAATCAAAACTTGTATTAACAGTGGAGAGCATGAGGTAATACCATGTTTGTTCTTTTGGGGCTTTATGTGATGGTTTCTTTTAATGTCACAACAGTGATTATGGATATGAACGCCACAGCAATGGACAGTGTTTACCAGCATTTTGGTATAACCCATCCTCCCTGTCTAAAGACTGCAGCCTTGGACAGAGTTACCTCAACAGCACTGGGTAAGTGGCTCACCAGGCTTCACTTAGCTAGAGCACCCATATGAATTTAACCAATGACAACTACAGATTACACCTACTGTGGATGTGTCAGAGCTGGCTGAAGCCCTTGGGACGCTTCCATCACCACCTTTGTTGGGTTGCACATCTGTCACTCCAGATCTCCATCATGTATGGCCCAGGCTTTTCTCTGGAAGATGAAGCCTTAAAAAAAAAAAAATTGGGGGGAAACTGTAAGGTCAAATCATCGGTCTTTTGGCTGAAGCAGTTTCTTAGAATATAGGGTTTTTTGTGAGAACTGACTATCAGACCAAACAGCTATGTTTGCAAGCCACAGACTTAATTCAAAGATGTACATTTCACCTAAATCAAAATTGATTTCTACTCTTGAAAATTTCCCCTCTGTTTTTGGGGTACCTGTTCCTGATTCCCCAACTTCTGGAACTCTGGCTGGGCCCTCCCAGGGGGCTCCCCTGTTGGGGGAGACCCTCCTGGAGTGGTCTTGTGCCAGGAAAGAGAGATGCACTGGATGTTTTTGGTCTTTGGGTTCTTGTTTATTATTATCTAGAGTTTTTCACACTGTCCACACAAGGCTCAGCAAACTGGAAAAGCACCACAAAAATGGTTAAGAATCTTTTGCTACAAGGTTTTTTAAAGCTAAGCTATCCAATTAAGAACTGACACCTTATTTTCCCTTTTAACCCAATAACTGATCCCCAAAAACCCACAATGCAGGCTTTTCCACCCAATAACAAAATGCCACCCAAACCCATGAAGAAGGAGGAAGAAGAAGCATGAAGAAGAAGCCCAGGATGATACTCTGTGCCTTCCATCTTGCTTCCATCCACAACATACTAAAAATCCCAAAACCTAAATTTCCCACCTAAGTGATACACCTACACAATCTATTTCAGACTAGTGGATTCTAGTCTATCTTGAAGTGTAGGAAACTTTCTCCATGAATGAGGGTCAAACTCAGTGCTCCCCTGGGGGTCAGGGCACCGCAGAGCAGACAGGGAAACATTCCCTGTGTTCCCACACTCCGTCTCCCTTGGCAGGTACAGGAAGGTTGTTTCCAACAACTGCACGGACGGGGTGCGCGAGCGCTACACGGCCAAGCCCCAGCAGTGCCCGGGCAAACCTCCACAGGGGCTGCGCATCCTCACGGCCGACGGGCGCCTCACGGCCCAGCAGGGCCACAACGTCACCTTCCTGGTGCAGCTGGAGGAGGTAGGATCCGTGGGACATTCACCCCGCGTGTGTCTGAGTGGGAATCACGCCAGGAGAAGCTTGCAAAGAGGGTGGTATGAAAAATTTGCAAGACAGGGCGGTATGAGATCAGTCACATCCAGGATGTAGCTGGGTGTAGCTGTCTCCATGCGCTGCTCCAAAATGTATGGAGATGAAAGGGCTGTCATTGTGGTGCCCAGGGTAATGTCTGGGAGAAGTTGATAAAAACTGGGAATGGGTTTAATTTGGGAATTTCACAGGAGAGCTGAAGACCGCAGGTTTGAATTCTGATCCCCCATCCTTAATTGTGTTTTTTGCTTCCTGCTGGTTTTTGAAAGTGAATTTACATATTTGTTTTCCACTGGCTTTAAACCAAAGATGACAAATAGTACATGTGCAGCTAGGTCCCCATCACACAAATCGATACATATGGTTTAGGCATTTATGGGTGATATCTCAAGATGTCCTCAGCAGGTTTAACTCTGAAATTCGTTGCTATTGTGAAGCTGATTTGGACTCTGATCTGTGTTTTTTTATTTTATCTGTAACTTAACTTGCTATTTCATTGTTCTGCTACCTCCATTCCTGAATCCATAGAAAAAAAGTATTTAAATCTTTTCACCTCTTTCTTCTTTTCAGCACTTCTCTATCTGTGTTTAATTGCAGGTGCACAAGCAGGAACATTCACAAAGAAGTTTTCTCTTTTTCTCTAATCTAATTTGATTTCTTTAAACTTCTATCCCTTTTCCTCTCTTACTGGCCAATAAATCCTAAAAAAAGTATGCTTTATCACCAATGGACAATGTACATCCCTTTATAGTTTAGAGTATTCAAGGGACGATGTACATCCCTTTTTAGTTTAGAGTATAAGTTTGAGTATTCAAGGAAATTACTTCTCACCCTCTCCATAGTAAATGTCATCTCTGAGGAAAGAATTTTTTTTTACATCTCTGTTATTGATGCTTTCCCCAGCAAACTGGTGTCCTGATTTGTAAGAGCAGTACCATATGATACATCATATCTAACCCAAAGCAGTTTTTGACCTGAATGTTTATTTTCTCCAAAATATGGTCACTTTTTTTCAGTACTGACAGTCATACAGCATTGCTACTGTGGTGCTGTAATAGCAGTGTGAACATATAATTTCATCTGGTTAAGTTATTGATTTCTGCATTAAAAGATGAAAAGGTCCAAAACAAGAGTCAGTCTCCAGGCTTTAAAAAAAGAAGAGCAAAAAAAGTGCACTTTCCATCACCCTTCTCTTCTGAGCAAAGTTTTAAAACAGACTGGGAGAAGGAGATGGATAATCTGTATAGTCAGTCACAAAACTATCAAAGAATCATGCCAAGAGTCAGGGGGAGAGACAATCACCCACAGTGGGGGAGACTCAGGACAATGTCCTGATCTTTCTTCTGTGAGTGCTTCATCTCACATACCATGTAAGAGAGCCCTGACCACTCTCTCATAGAGAGAGCACAGCACAGGGAGCTGCTGTGCATTGTTCTCTCTCTTTTGTTCATTCTGACATTTTCTGGCAGCTTTGCTTCAGTGTGCACCAGAGTCTGGAAGGAACACCTTCTCCAGTATGAGATGGTGCCTCTCTCATGCTGGGTGTCAAGGAGTACAGAACAGATGTTTTGATGAGTGAGTGAGTCAGTTCTGAGGAGATCTAAAGGGAGCTCTTCTTCCAGTGTATCTGATAAGGAAGAGGTTAGGAATTGCTCTGAGGGCTGAAGCAGTATTGATCAGCCCCCAGCCTTTCAAATTACTCTCCCTGTTAGATGAATCTTGACCTCCTGCTCCAAGATTTGTCAACTTAAAGAGCAACCAACAAAACCTTTGGGCAAATTTTACCCAGTCTGGCAATGACTTTGTGTGGGTGTTGCAATGAAAGAAATATTCAACAAACAGGAATATTTTCCCAGTTATGTGCAAGCACAACTGGGAAAAGTTATGCAAGTTGAAGCATAGGGGAATAAAATGTAGTTGAAGCAGCAGAACTGTGTGTAGACTAAACGATTTACCAATTTAACTGTTTCAGTGACAAAAAATGCACCACTTACTAGGAAAGTTAAACAACCCATCAAAAGAACAAGTATCCTTTTATAAAATGGATATTGATTTCACAGAATAATTGAGGTTGAAAGGGATCTCTGGAGATTGTTTAATCCAACCCTGCTTCTCAAAGGGAAGTTCCTTTCCCTTGCATACAAGGCAGAAGTATCAAAAGACAAGAATTTGCCTATTTCTATTTAGTTCTGCCCTGCACAGGTATATGGCACAGTACAATTCAGGATGATCAGTATCCAAAAAATCTGTGCCACTCCATTTTTACTGAGGAGAAGGCATCAGAAAAGTTAAAAAGGGCTGGATATGTCACGTTGCACATCTTTTCCTGCAACAGAATGTGAAATAAGTGTTTCCTATTCAACCCTTGCCCCCTGGAATGGTGGACAGTATTTTAGAGTGCTACACCCTGGTGAGGACTCCTCCTTTAGTGTGAGTGACAGCTGATATCTTTCAGGGTATGAAAAAGCAATGGCCTTTCCTTTTGCATCTTACCATCTCTTGTATCCCTCTGAGATGGTTTGTTTGAAGCCTTCAAATCTGCAGAACTGTTTCATACACTGCAGCCTCCTCGCTCTCTTTTTTCATGTCCATGTTCCACTTGATCTGCAGGAAAAGGAAAAAAAAGAAAGAGTAGCTGGTGAGCCAAGGTACAAGAGTTTGTTTGAGATTTGTACTCCTGTTATCTTTCTAGGGCTTTCTGCTCCATCTAGGAATCCACCTGGGTTTGAAAAGAGGAACAAACTGCAAAAGCAGGTTCCCTGCAGGCCCTGAAAATTCACTGTGTCTCTGTGGTGGAGCAGATTGCTAAGAGGGCAGGGAGAGACAAATGGCAACAGTAAAAATCTTATGTTTTCACTCTGGTGTGGGATTCAGGGACAGGAACCACAGCACAGTGGTTCCTTGTAGAGCCTGGTTGTGCCTGTGGTGATGCTGAGAGCCACAACTGTGCATTCTGACAAAAACACAATGTGAGCAAAAGATGCCTCAAGAGAAGCAAGGACAAGGCGTTCAGAAGTGTTCTGCTATTGAAGAAGACACAAAAGAAAATCATCACTGAAATCTGTGCAAGTGGAGGGAGGGCAGGAACCAAACCCAGGAGCACACTGAGCATTGCTGATTTCTGAGAGCTGGGATTCTGGCCCAGTTTCTCTAATTCTGACTCACATGACATTTTCCTGTGAAGCATTTATATCTGGCAGCATATAAATAACATTAAAAGCAAATCCAACCAACAGGTCATATTTAAATCATCTGAAGATGATTTAAAGAATTCTTTCAAAAGTGATCTAAGTCACCTGTCACCTTTTAGAATGACTAAATTGCTTGCAAGGTCACCTTGCCCCTAATATTTATTGGCCCCAAGTTATTTGTCCAATTAATCTGGGTATAATTATCATGGTTTTTTTAGTGGGTGACAATAGAGAGGAATCATCAATATTGCCTTTATGGACTATCATGTGTTGCATTTTATGAAGTATTTTGGAAGTGTTTAATAAGCAAGGCATTATACTTAAGCTGGGAATTTTGCTCTTAAATTTCCATGAGATAAGCAGAATACCAGCAGCATTTTTGTCATTGCGTGACAGCACATGAGACAATTAGCAATGCTTAAATGCAAATTTTTCATTGCCTAAACAAGCTGCCAGTTTTCCCTGGCCTGGGCTACATGCAGAGGCTCAGGGCTGGTACCTCTCACGCTGCAGTATTCAACAAGAGTTGTTTATCAGCCTAAAAACCTGAATCCTTGCTTTGTTTTTGGACAGCAACAAAAGAAATCTAAAATGCAAAGTTACAAAGGCACTTTTCCTACTTAAGTTGTTCAACCCAACGTCCTTGACATGTTCTGCTTCTCTGTTGTAGAAAACAGAGGGATTTTATAAGGTGTGTGTTGTTTCTGTGTGCCTTCCTGATCACATGCTGACGTAGGTCTCTTGCCTGTCACAACCACAATTGTTATTTGTGTGTTGGAGTTATTTGTATCAACATCAGACACTTGTGCTGCTGTACTGCTTCAGCAGAGACCCTGAAAGCTGCAGCCTCCAGAGCAATGCTGCTCAGCACAATGCCTTTCAAACGTGTTTCATCCCATTGCTCACACATCTTTGCTGAGGAAATGGAGGGTAAAGGCATTCAGGGCAGGAAGGTTCAGGGCTTTGACTGTTTCATTACAGATAATTCACAGAGAAACTGCCTCCTCTAATTTATTTTTTATCTTGATAAAATGACAGCCAAAAATCTTTGACATTCCAGGTCTGCCTCAGTTCTCACTTTGCAAAGTCCCTCCACTGGGAGTAGATTTTGGCTTGCTTTTAACTGCTTGCTGCTGCTGTGTGATGTTTGGATTAGACTAATGTGTGGGGAAAGCTAATTTGTTCCTACACATCAGGCCACAGGCTACAGTTCAGGCAATCTGAACTCATTCCTGAACCACACTCTGAGCTCCTTCTGCATGACCTTGAGCAAGAAACTTAAACTTTCTGATGTTTTATTCCCTTCTGCCTCATACCCCCCATGCCTTGCATTTTTGTAGTGATTGCTCATGAATCCAGAGGACTCTCTCTTACCATGTGAACATACAAATGAAGTTTTGAATTTCCTAAAGGCTGCCATGGCTCTCTGTAATGACAATGTTGATACATGGCTGTACAAGGCACACTGTGTCTTGGGTACATTTAATGAGCTTGGGGATCCTGCTGGGGCCACAGTGCCATTAACATTTCCCACCTCAGCACTCTTGTTAGGTGCAATTCAGTATTCAACTCAGCTGAAGTTTCTGGAGATGAGCTTAGCATTAGGATTGTTTTGATTGTTGATGTACTGAAATTAAAGATGCAAAGGTAGTAGTAATTAAAAGCACAGTCTGTATTTTTTTTAATGATATCCCACTGTGTTCCCTCTTTCGATATCACAAGTTTGTTAGCAATGATTACAGAAATATGAAACCTTCATCCTAACTTTCAATGCACATGCTGAATCACGGCTGTTTATCTTACTAGCAGCACTACACTCCTGTAATAACACACAAATAACACAGAATGTACCCTCCCCTGTACCACTGTCATCTGAATTATAATTGCATTTTCTGATGAGGACAGGCTGGTTGGGAGAAATCAGAGCCTTTCATGCATTTTTAAATTCATTGTTGAAATTCCATGAAAATGTATGAAAGTGGACCTTGCCTTCCTAATGACACACAGCACTAAAGTCTTGTAATGCACTTCCAGTCACACAAGTTGAATTATTCTGCATAATCCTGAGAGGCTGTTATTGATTCCTGTGGGGCACAGAAGATCTAGTACTGTAAAAAGAGCTCACAGCTGAGTTGAGCTGCCACAACTGGCAGTCATGGTGAATGATGTGATCAGTACAATTCACTATTTGGTATTGAAAAAGTATATGTGAAAAGTATCAAGCTATTTGCCCTGTAAAAGGCACCTTTCCATTCAGTTTCTGATTAAAAAAATTAAAGCCATCTCTCTGAAAGCAGGGATTTGCACAGGAAAGCATTTTTTTAAGTTCTTGATCAAATTGGATCTGAGTATCTGGTAAAAATTAAGAATATACTTTAAACAGATCTAGATTAAATGTATGCCATGTGTAGATATTCAGTTCCAGTAAAAATATCCTTGATGAATGATTTCTATTGGTAACAGGAAAATGCCAAAGAGAGAAAGGGGTTAATCTAAAAAAAGCACAATGAATTAATCCATGAAAACCCTCCAACAGCAGCTATATCTGTTTCTTGCAAAGGATAATTAAATCTATTGTCAACATCTCCAGGGAAGACACAGAAGTCAGTGCATAATTAAAGACTTAAAAATTAAATCTGAAACATGGGAACCAAAATTATAAA
The DNA here is from genome assembly GCF_027887145.1 of Ammospiza caudacuta. Classification (NCBI taxonomy): domain Eukaryota; kingdom Metazoa; phylum Chordata; class Aves; order Passeriformes; family Passerellidae; genus Ammospiza; species Ammospiza caudacuta. The sequence goes on along the minus strand of NC_080601.1, from coordinate 28,337,462 downwards.
TCTTGAGCTGTGTTTATTCCATTTTTAATATTTAGATACAAATACTCAAAGTCAATAAGGAAAATGCACTATTACAACTTTCAGGGCAAGATTACAGGGATGTGTTTGAGATAATCCTGCTAGGTGGATCTCACATTTCACATCCACCAAAATATTGAGAGATGCATAAAAGTAATCAAAATATAAAAATATTACTGCAAACTTAATGGGATGTTTCTTGATATACCCTGAGGCAGGAAGCTTCCCAGAGCTTTTTGGTAATGTCCAGGTCTTGTGTGCACTCAAGATGCAGGAAAAAGGTGCACTTGGCTTAGGAGGCAGGACTAGGAAGGAGGGAGAGAGGAATATTTTGTATATGCTTGAAAAAAACCTGAACATTTAATGAGAAAATACCTTAGAAAATAGTAAATTTCTGATTTAAATTTTAGTAACTAATGTTGTCTAGGTAGGTAAAGGGTTTAATATGGGGCCTTGGCAAACTTGTTTTTAGTTTTGAGGGCTTCTTTTCAGGCTAAAAGTTCTTAAGGCTCAGCATATGTTTAAGCCTTTGGCTGCACAAAAGCCTTTATCAAGATTGCAGAGAAAGGGTTAATCTAAAGAAGACACAATTAATTAATCCATGAAAACACTCCAGCAGCAGCAGTGTCTGTCTCCTGCAAGTAATGCAGGGAGTTCTGCATCTGCCTAATTTGGGCTAAAAGCTTCAGAAAAATCCTATTGTGGAGTATTGAACTTGACAAAATAAAAAGGAGAAGCTGGGAAAAGCAACAGGAGGGGGGTTTGCAAGATGTATGGATTGACATCAAATTGTTGCAGAACAAAACTTCTCTTGGTAAAATAACCTCTTGCAAATGGCTCTGGAGAGATGCTGGAGACAAGAGATAGTGACAGCTGGGTTGGTTTAAATCAGGTGTGGGCTGTGTGGGAAATGTTTGGATTTAGGCTCATCTGCTTTCTCTTCCTGTCTTACTCTGCATGTGCTCTTACCTGGCACAGATAAAATATTAGAACAAGGCAAAACACAGTCTCTTTGTTCTCCTGACTTTACTCTCCCACTTCCTAAGCTAGATTTGTCAGATTTCCAAAATGTGCCATTTTCAGAGGAGTGTTGCAGCCTGGATCTTACTGAGTGGAAAATATGTTCCCAGTTCAAAGGGTTTTAAAACAGGAAAGGCCAAGACAAATAAAAAAAGACTGGGGGAGCAGCAGCTGAACTCTTCTCTAATTAGATTTTCAGTTGTTTCTGTCAGCATCTTCTCTACCTAGAAATTGAAATCTAAATCTTACATGCCTTAGAAATGGCTCCTTTCCCTGGCTACACCTGTAGGCAGCATGAGTTTCATGGCTATGGACAAAATGAAGGCAAGAGAAGAAAAAGGTTCATTAGAACACAAATTTTGACAGTTGCAGAAATGAGACTATTATGTCACCCTTTTCATCTTCTGCTGCTACCTCAGATATGTGGAGGAATATTCCTGACCTGACCTGAAACAAACTTCAGCTTGAATGTCCTCAGAGCTGGTAAATCCAACAGGGTCACTATGGTGGCGCAGTTTTAACCATGTGAAAAGCTTTTCAAAGACATGTTCAAAGACATCATCTCCTTTTGAGTAAGAAAAGACAACTAAAACCCTAATAATGATGGACCTGGAGGAACTGGGAGATCATCAAAGGGCACTTCAGAGACCTCTGTATTTGGTCTGAGTCCTGCACTGGACTTGAGATAAGAATAGTCTTCCTCTGAAAGATGTTCAGAGGTCATGTGTGTTCACTTCTGGCTGTGGAAGCAAATCCCATTTGGTGGCTTCTGTTGGCTCAGTCAAACAGACACGAGTGCCCAAAGCACTGCATCATGTTTGAATCTGCACGTCTTTCTAATAACTCAACAAAAGACAGAACTCTGTTCTTCAGACCATTTCCCCTGCCACAACTTCAGTTTGGGATTCTCCACAACAGAGCAACACAGTTATTTTTGTCTCATCTATTTGGAAGCAACAGAGCTTCCAGCAGGGTGCCAGGGCAGTGTAAAAACAACTTTAGTCTATTAAAAGAAAGCATCTGGGAAAATTTGTTGCTCTTGCCACCATCAGGTATAGCTCTGCTCTTTTTGCTTTCCATTCAGGCAAGCCTCCACTATTTCTGCCTTCACAACAAGTTATAAAAAGACTGAGGGAACATGAGGAATATAAAAGTTCTGTTACAATTTCCTCTTATAGTCACATACATTCACATCTCTTTCTGGTGTGGATACCCGCCTGATGCCATCCATTCACTCAGGTACCTTTCATCCCAGAATGGAAATTGGGCATCCAGAGGACTGTCTCTCTGTCAAAGGAAAAAAGGGAGAAAAAAGGGAGAAAGAAAAGGAAGAGGAAACAAACCCAAAGTAAATGAAATGTCCTTTCAGCCAGTTTTTGAAAGGTTATTAATGATCAGCTATTAATTTTCCATCATTCCAGGTAGTCCCCATTGCTTCAGTGCACCAGGCTGGGAAGTGCTCCACAGCAGTAGCCAGCAAATGTGAGCACAGGCAGCATGAGCACCATGCAGAGCCAGAGGGGGATTTCCTGGGGGGTGAGGATGTTCAAAGGTAAGGCAAGATGCTGCATCTCACATGAAAGGGAGGGATCTTCAGCAGCCATGGCTGACAGGTCAGTGCAGGCTGTTCCTCTGGTACATCAGACCTCGTTACTGTTTTCTGGTTGGTCTCGCTCATCCCACTGATCCCATCTGTCAAAAGCAACACAGAGTCTGTTTTGCTCCTTTCTCTTCCACCACAGGGAGACCTCCAGAGATCCCTCATCCAGGTGGATTTTGGAGATGGCATCGCTGTGTCATATGCCAACCTCAGCTCTACAGAGGATGGGATCAAGCACATTTACCAGAACGTGGGCATATTCCGGGTGATGGTGCTGGTGGAAAACAGCCTGGGCTCTGACAGCGCTGTTCTCTACCTGCATGTAACGTGTATGTATCTTCATACCCCCTGTTAGCTGCTGGTTTTCTTTTAGAATTGTTACTTGGAGCTAGAGATGGTGTTTGGAAATTGGCAGCTGGGACCAGAGTGGTGGGAAATGATGAGTGCTCACCTGTCCTCCAGACAGACTGCTGATTCCAGACTGAGAGGAAACATTGATTCATTAAGGTTGGAAAAGACCTCTAAGATTATTGAGTCTAATCAATAATTTTGCTTTTTTAATCATGTTTTACCTCTAGTTTTGGATAGTCTAATTTGGGACACCTCAAAGGACTGTCCAGCCCTTTCTGAAATGCACTTTCATTGTCAAGCTTACACTTCCAAAACAACAAAGACACCCAGGGATCTTTAATGACTTTTAAAAGCTTTGAATTTTACCTTTTGCATGTTTTGTTCTCTAATGAAACACACCCACCTCTAGGATGGAAACCGGTGCTTTTCAGTGTTTCTGTTGTCATAGGAACCAAAATCTTTGTATTAAATAATACTGCCAAAAAAAATTATCCTCACGTTGCTTTTCTGCTATTCTTTTTAACCTTTTCATACTTCATATATGTCTGATTTACAACTGAAATGTATCCCAAGTTCTTAGATAAAAGGAACATTGTATCCTTTCATATTTATTCTAGCACATGGTAATGAACTCAAAGGGTCAATCTATTTATCAAAATTTTGTAACATTCCTAACAGATTTTATTTGGGGCCATAATTTTCTTTATACAGTGGGGTTTTTTGTTTGTTATTTATGTTTTCACTGTGGGCCTCTGTGCCAGATTAACCGAGAAAAAAGGAAATTCCAAAACCTGAAGTTATGTTTACAGAAATATTATTTACCATCTACCAAACTTACTCCACGCATTGTGTAGATGATTTGGCACATTCCCTACACTTCACCTCTAGTTTTGGGGTTAGTTCACACAGCATGAAAGCAGCTACCTTTTCACAGTAGGAGAGCAGCTCTTTAATGGAGAACCATTGTGTCAACAGATGGGGACAGTGGGAGGCAGGAGTGTGGGAGATGGGATTTTTGTGAAGGAGGACTAGAGCAGGAGCAAATATCCACCTGAAGGTCCCCCTTCAAAAACACCTTTGGTTGGCAGGTGTCCACCCTTCACTCACTCATAGTGTCCTTCTGGTCTACAGCTGCTCTAAATCATTCTCTTGAGACACTGAAGGCATAGGAACCATTTTGATTGTTTAAGCTGTACAAGAAATAAACAATATTTAGATTTGTTTGTGTGACTTAGCAGCTGATAGTGTACATTTCTGTATTTAACATAGATAATGTCAGCACAGGATTTAAACACTGAGTGATCATGCAGCCAGGCCCAGATTATGTGTGCCAGACTCCCTGGAGAAGTGGCAGCTTTAAGGGATATGTCTCACCTTTCTCTACATGACAAGAATTAGGGACTGAAAAACAGGTTACAAATGAGCATGGTGCCATTCAGACTAGCAAGAGACTTGCTGAGGACAGGGATGATCCAGCCCCCTCCAGAGTCTAACAGCCTGATCCACAAAAGCTTCTAAATCCTATTTGAAAGCTTGCATTGTCACTCAGCCCTCTGCTGAATGTTCTCCTTGGGGTGTTTGAGCTTGGGGAATTTTGAAAAAATACCTGTCCTTAAAATAGACATACATGCTGTATTGTAAGATCCACGGACAAGCAATGTGCAGCCTGAACATCCAGAGTTTAAAGAACAGCTACAAACTGGGTGATCCCTGGTACAGGGTTAATACATGAGTGTCTGCAGCCAGGTCTGGGCCTTCCAGCCCCTTCCTTACCTGTGGCCAGCACTCTTCCTGCTGGAAAAAACTGCAGGCACTGAACCTTGGTGCTTGTGGTCTCAAAGATAAAAGTAAACCCTTCGTCCCATGCTCTCCTCATCCTGGTGCAGCCAGTGCACAGAACCAGTGCCTTTCCTGCTTGCTCCAGGGATCCAGAAATGCAGGTTACTGTGAGGCAGGAGAATTTTGAATTGGATGGACAATAGAAACTGTTGTATGTAAACTGCTCAAACCAACAGCCTGTCTCTTAGCTGTCATGTCAAAATTTTCTCTTGGAAAGTTAGTTATGGATTTGCCTGGATGCTTCAGAACAACATCACCTGCGCAAGCGAGCCTTTTGAGAAGTTTCTGCCTTTCAGTTTTCTGGAGCTTGTACAGTGCTTTTTCCCTAGAACAGATGAAGGCCATAGCCTCCATAGCCCTGCATGAAGCTCAGAAATTAATGTTCTTGAATCCTCTTGAAGCTTACCTGGGAGAAAGAGTCTCCTACCAGGAGGGCCTATCCAGAGCTATCCCCATCTGCTGGCCAGATACTAGCTCAGAATTTCAGCCTCCTTGCCCCAGCTGTGCTGGAAAATGCTCAGGCAGAATTGGGTTGCTTGAGCCATTCTTTCATATCCCTTCCTAGCCATTGTGTGGGCAAGGTCCAGGGAGGTGCTGGGCACTCTCTGCCACGCAGGATCATCTGAGATCTGTTCAGAGCAGTGATACAGTAATGTTGGAGAGGATCAGACTTTTCATGCCTCCATCATTACAGTTGTCACTGCATTCAACTGGGGAGATTGCTGTTTTTCAGGTCTTAGGGTCTTGCTGAAAACAGGAACAGCATGGTGATGGAAATGGATCTGAGAAAGAAGATGCCATTAAAATCACAAGGGTGAAATTGTGGCATCTCATGAATTTCCAAGAGTGTTGACTTCTGCTTATAAAAGGCAAAACAAGCCATGGTCTCATGTATAGCAGGCTTTAGTTAATCTGATCATGGATAACTCTTAATTGGGTTGCTTCAGCTTAAGCAGTGGCTGTGTTTACAACCCAGGGAAAGATGCATTTCAGTAATAAATCAGGAACACTGGTCCTTATTCTGGCATTGTTTATTCAGTCTGATTTGGGAGATTTTTTTTCCTCACTCTGCCTATTGTGTTATACAGGATGCTTTCTCCAGAGTATGGTGTTCATTTAGGCTGAAAAGCAAGGTCTAAGTGGTGATTCATGCATGGGGTATATCCTGAAAGATCCTCCCTGGAAATACATCTAGCAATGCATCTCAACTCCATATGAACAATGCAAGGCTGTGCTTCTTATCACTGGGAGCTCACAGACAGAGAATGTGTAGATGTGGCCTTAATTTTTTTAAGGAACCCATGTCCTCATGTGACCTGAGGTTTCTTTGGTTTTTTTTCCCTGTCACTCAGGACAATAGCTTTGTTCTCTTAGTGAACAGTCAGAACACATTTTGAAAATAATCTATAGAACAAGATTTAACAACAAAGGCCCATCTGTTTCCAGAAGATGGGAAATGTGTAACCCTGGGCATAATGTCACTTGTCGAATGAATTATGTTCTGTTTATACTGAAGAAATAAAAGAGTTTATTGATGAAAAGGAGGGAGTATAAGGTAACAATAAAATGCAGGCACTCAGTGAATAGCTGCCTTCAGAAAGAGTTTCAGCTGAAGTTCACCGAATCATAGCAGCTTTCCAGCAAAGATGCTTCACATCTGCTGAAGCCCTTTGTCCTGCACATTCTTATGTCTTCCCAGTGAAGGCCACACTCACACAACAGGGCTCTGACCCTATTGTAAAAGTCATATAAGCTCCCGATTTTATGACATTCATGCAGTAGAGAGTACCAGGTTTTTCAGCTCCAGGTACAGGGGTGGCTCCTGTTCTCTGAGGAACAGATTTAAGCTTTCCTCTCTAGAGGAAAACAAAGCCAAAACATTCTGCCATGTCAACTAGTGATTTGGGGAAGACTTTTCTTCCCTAAACCAATGGATGTCCCACCTAGGTTGACTTTTCAGATGAAGAGGACTCACCTGCTGCTTCTGTTTCTGCAGGCCCCTTGGAACATGTTCACTTATCTCTGCCCTTTGTCACCACGAAGAACAAGGAGATCAATGCCACAGCAGTGCTGTGGCCAAGCCAAGTGGGAACACTCACTTATGTCTGGTGGTTTGGGAACAACACAGAGGTTTGTATTCCTGATGGACTGAGGCCAAAATAACCCTGGAGGAGCTCTCTGACAGCAGGGGGAGAGAGAGAGGGATCTAGGAATGCTTTTATGTAGTCACATATGCAAGAAAATTATAAACCAAATACCAAGATATTAATGGGCCTTGGAGGTAACGACATGGAAATGTAAGTAGTGCTTTGTGTTTGTGGCTGTGACTTAGCTGCAGGCTTAATTGCTATTTCATGCAAGCTGTCAATAGCTTTCTTCCTTAATTCCATCCAAGGTGAACATAGTTAACCAAAATCTGGAAGAGTTTGTACTGTTTCTCTTCACCCTCCTTTCTTCAGTAACAAGAAGAAAAAAAAAAAAAAGTAGGGCTTTGGAAGATTTTTTTAAGGAAACAATCTTTCAAGCTGAAGCTGTTTTTATAGCTAGAACTGACCTATGCTGAGCCCCAGCACTCTGTGCTAAACCACATGTGCAAAAGGACCTTATTATCATGTGCTACAGGTGGATGAAATTGTTCCCAACACACCTCCCTGCCCCAGGGCTCTGCTCAGATATGAGAGTATCATCATCACGTTCTGCTGCCTCTGTGCTTGCAGTCTTGGTGAATCTGCACAGACATTAGAACTGTTACTTCACATATAATTGTGGCTAAAGTACCCAGAAACCCTAATTAGTTTCTGAGGGGAGAGGTTGTCGTGGATTTTGTAGAGCCAAGAGGGACCTTCATAATCACACATTGTTCTCTTCTGTATAATGCAGATTGTAGAGTTTGATCAGTACCTTCTATTTATTTAACTTTGTGTGACCAGGGCAGGACCTGACTTCTTGTTGTTGTTGTTGTTGTTGTTGTTGTTTTGCATTAATAATTTTCCTCGGATGATGGAAAATGCACTGCTTGTCCTTCTGACCATCTCCTTCAACTATTTCCCCACAGCTAATTATTCTGAGCTTTGAATTCATGCACCGTGTTTGTAGTCTGAATTTATCTAGTCTGGGATTCAAGCTGTTGGATCTTGTTATGCCTTTTTGTGTAGATTAAAGAACTCTCTGTTCTATCAGCAATCATCTCCCCCTAGAGGTACTTACAGGCTGTGATTGTCACCTTTTAACCTTCTCTCTGATCTCCTAAGCTCCTAAGTGATCAGGGTTGGTCTAATTCTGTTCTCATTGAAGTGTGAGTTTTACTATAGACTACAATGGCAACAGTTTGACTTAATACCGGGTGCTTTGAAGATCTCATCCAGAGTTTATTAACAAGTGCAAAGAGAAGTTAAGGCAGAGTCTGCTGGAGGACACAACTCATTGATGAACTTGTTCACAGCTGAAAGGATCTCTGTCCTCTCAGGCATCAGCAATTAACAAAAACAACGTGTCTCTATCTAAGGATAACATGGAACAGCAAATGTGAAATCTTAATTTGGCTGGTTTTGTGACAACCCTCTTGAGTCACCTTAAATAAAGCACTTAGAGTAGATTTAGGAAAGGAGGGTGCGACCTAAGCAGTGAGTGTTGCAGGATCTGGGCCTCTCTGGGGAGTGAGCAAAGGTGGGCATTTTAACATGGGATCCAGAATAACCAACATGCCAAGTGGAAAGGAAGCACTGGAATCTTATATAGCTCCTATGGAAATTACAGGTACCTTACTCTGAGCTTCAGGAGGGCATCCCTGTCTGGGATTTGTGTGCCCTCCCTAGGAAAGTAGCTGCCATGTCACAGGGCCCCTCCTGAGTCTGAAATTTCCAGTCTGGAACTAACTCCTCAAACCATCCCAATAGGTTAGAGAGCCAAACTCGTTCTTGCTTTTCCTTTCCAGCCAAATTAACTGATTTTTTCCTTTTATGATGTATTTGCAGCCACTGATCACGTTGGAAGGGAGCATCACATTCACATTTTCTGTGGAAGGGATGAACACCATCACTGTTCAGGTCTCAGCAGGAAACACCATTCTTCAGGACACAAAGACTATTGCAGTGTATGGTGAGTTCTTCCCCTTTTATTTCACACAGGATACTCATAGTCAACATTTAGAGAGCCAGGATAGCTGGCAGCAACAAGAGGTCTTTATTCCAGAATGCTTTGAGTGAGATTGTAAATTGAATTCCAATGTTACCAGTCCAGTGTAGTATCTCTAAGGGCCACTGATTGACATTAGTGCAGACTGACATGATTGCAGAACATTGATCTCCTTCCCAGAGCCCTCTGCATGTGCTCCATCACTCTTTGATCATCCTACATGATTGTCAAAATGTTAGTTTATTTTGTAAGCTGGTTTTCCCCCTTCTTGGCCAGCAGAGGCCTCTTAACTCACACAAAAGCTGCTCAGCTTGAAAGATGAATCAATGCTGTGTGCTGCAGCTCTGCACAGAAATCTGCACTGATTTGACATTGTTCTCATGTGTCAGAAGCAGTTAGGGCACACAAATACCATAGAGTGTAGATGGAGCCTAAAACCCACTGGGAATCCCAGTTTTAGCTGATAGTGATCAATGTGGGCTGCTCTGTTAACAGCAACAGAGATAAGGTACATTTTCCAAGGCTTGTCCTCTCCCCATATTTATCCCTGTTCCCTTCAAATTAAGATCTCTAAGGTTTGGGCACATCTGTGAGAATCCAGTCACAGCTTCCTACACAGGGTGTGCCTGCTCCAGAAGTCAAATTGAAGGTAACATTTAATTTACATTCCCAACACAGCTCCCTTTGCAGTGCTATTCATCTACTCAAGTGAGGACTGATCACTTTTTCCCTTCCAAGGCACTCAAGTGATGAATCTCCCAGATTCTCCACATCTCTCACTGAGTCTCTCAGGTGAACTGCTGGATTTCCTCACAGTCTGTGCACCATCTGCAAATTGATTAAGCAAAACATGAGTTGCACCAGGTTTTACAAGGTTCTGCTCCTTCATTTGGCACTAAGGCATTTCAGACTGTACTCACCACTCTGCCATTGTATCTGCAGAGAAATTTCAGTCCCTGAGGTTATCGTTCTCTCCAAACCTTGATGACTACAACCCAGATATCCCAGAGTGGAGAAGGGACATCAGCAGAGTAGTCAAGAGAGCTCTGGTGGAGGTAAGCTCTGTGCATAGCCTGTTTTACAAGGGTAAAACAGGCTATGGTTCCTGATTTGTCCCTTCATTAGGTCTGGATTAGCTGTTATCTTAAGATGTCTCTTTGTTTCCATCACCCAGAAATGGAGAATTGACAGTGTTTGAGGCCAACATCCTAAATTCTAGACAGATGAAATAATCCCATCCTGTGACAATCTGGTGCCCAGAGTTAGCTTTCAGTGTAAAGCAACACTGTTCTAATGGAATTGCAAATATGCTGTAGAAAACTTGTGAAACCAAGAATTAAACAATTTTTGCTACACAGAAGAACACCACAGCAAGTACTTTAAGTCCTTCATATAGCATGAGTCTCACAGGGCAGGATTAGATGCTGGTTTTCTCTGAAGTTCCTTCTTAAACTGTGGAACACAATGTCACAAAAATATTCCAGTCTAGCTGAAGATTTGCATTTGAAATTGAGGATGTAAGAGGAGTTAGAAGAGATAGCTGGGGTTTCTCAGCTCAGTAGAAAAATAGTGCAAGGAATTGTTTGAAATAGTGTTTCTGGCTTTTTTTTTTTAATAAAAAATCTCAGATTTTGAAAGGACAGAAAGCTTGTTGATGCTAGTAGCAAGCTTAAGTGTTATTTGTGGCGTCATCTGTGCAAAAACTCTACAAAAACTGTACTAATCAGGTGCACAAAACTGTCTGGATTGTTTCTGAGATTTTTTTCTGAAATTTTGTTAAAAGACATTAAGAAAGGGAAAAAAAGAGCATTTTTCTGGAGCTTTATCTTCTGACATATTTATGTCTGTATCAAGTATTCAAGGATTCATTTGTCTTCAGGATGAATTTTCAGAATATAAAACAGCTCAATAAAGCAAAACCAAACCATAAAAAAAGAAGAATTGTAAAACCACAGTACCAAGGCTACATTCCAAAAGCAGAGCAGTGAAAACACAGAGTCTTTTTGTTATTTGATTGAAAAAATAAAAATTGATAGCTAATTATCCATCTTTATATAGCTAGATGATTCACCTTAAACAAGCCTTTGTGAGAAGTTCCTGTAAAAATTAAAGATAAACCCAGTAGATTTCTACAGCAATTAAGTAAAAGGTATAAAAATGAGTCAAATAACTAAATAATTCAATAGGAAATTATAGCTGGGCTATAGAATTTTTATGAACTTTTATTAAAGTATTATATTCTTATTACAGAATGCTATCCGACCAGGATAAAATTCTGCCTACAAAATTATAGTTCTGTACTAAAATCTGATCTTCACTCTGAGTAGGGATAATTTCATATTATCATAAAATATCCTATTTCTTGTTTTTATCATAATTATTTGCTTGCATCATTGATTTTCTGATTACTGTCTCCCACTTCTGAAAAAAAAAAAAATTGTTCCCAGCCTCTGAAAATGAAGGCAATACTGTGTCTTTTTTGACACCTTAAAGCAACCTGTTAGGCAACCACAAATAATGTAAGCCCTGGCTTCACAGAATACTTGTAAAGAATGTAAGAAACCTTTCTATATTTATAAGGGTTTTTCCTAAATCCACTTTACAAAACAAAGCAAAATAAAAAAAAGGGGGCAAAGACAGATGCTTTTCCTTGGTGTGTGCTGGAGGGGACGCCACAGGGTTTTCCCCAGACTGTCAGCAGTCACACTCAGGTTATCCACAGGACAGACTCAGAAAATGGTGATTTATGATCAGTTTTGCTGATCCTTTGTCCTGCATCCACTATTTCCTCCAATGAGCAACTCCTCCATGTCTTTGCTCCAGGAGTACCATGGAGAAGAATTCCTGAGATTTAGGTCCAGTTAATGTCTGAGAGGTTTCCAAGTCCTTACTGCCGGGGAGTCTCTGTGGTGCCTCTGTGATCTGTCCTTGCATCTGAAGGCACTTTTTTTCCACCACTTTAAAAGTGACTGACTAAATTCAGCACTTGAAAACTTCAGGTTAAATCAAAACCTTGAGATTTAAGTGCCTTTGGTGGATAATTCACAACAGAAGGGCAATGGAGGAAGATTCACCAAATTATGTTTCTCCTTTCTTTGGCTAACAAAACTTCCCAAGGGCCAAAGTAGATTCTTTTCTGGATAATAACTCAGCAATCCGATTGTGTAGCATCAGCTGAAACATGAGATTGGAGATGACCCTGGTAGTAATACCTTTAGGGTACTTTTTTATGAATTTTTTCTAATGTGTCAAAATTAGGGATATTAAAGTCCTAACTTAAAAATTTCAGCCAACAAGATGTACGAGATGCACCATACGTGGTGAAAGTACTGTGGTGCTTTAATGAAGAGGCTCTCAGCATTCAGTGCCATCCACACTGCTGCTGTCTCCATTATTTCTCTGTATCAGGCTACAGGTATTTCCAGCAAGCACGTTCTGGTTGCAGTGCTCCCTGGCCTGCCCACGTCTGCTGAACTCTTCATTTTACCATATCAAGATGCCACAGGCGAAAAAAAAAGAACAGCAGCAAACCTAGAGCAGGTATCGTGTCCATTACTTGGAGAAGTGTGTGTTTATGCATTTCTGTGTCTGTGTGTATAAATGAGATATATATCTCTGTCTCTATATGGGATTTGTGTATGGTTAAAACTGACAATTATGGTAGGAATGCAGCTGATTCACTGGGGTACATGTTACACATTACATCCTCTTTAGGGGTTTTTTTTATGTTTCTGGTTTTTTTGGAGGGGTTGGTTGGTTGTTTTGGACGGGTTTTTTGTTTGTTTGTTTGTTTTTTTCTCCAGCATTGGAAACAGGTTTTGGAGCTGTCTTTAGGAGTTTAGATGCCCATTTGTGTTCTCTTAGAAGTCCTGTTTACTACATGGAAGCAGGAAGAAAGAAGGAAGGATTTAGGGGAAGGCTCCTGCCAACATGAACTGTGGAACAGAGTTTATGACACTGTCAAGAGTTCAGAAAGCATTGGAGGACAGAGCTGGGTGGTAAACCTGGGCAGTTCATTAGTTTAAGGCACAGGGATGGGATTGGACAATCTGCCTGCCTTCTTCATAGTGCTGGAAGTGGGGCTGAGCCACTGTGGATTGTTTTCTCAGTGAACAGCTGAAATAGGCTATGATGACTGAAGGATTCTGTCTCTCTGCAGGCCCAAAAGGTCCTGCCAACCAGATTGGCCTAGCAGGATTGTAATTAAAAGATAAAACACTGTACTGAGCAAAAATCCTGAAATGACATAGAATTATAGAGTTGTTAAGGTTGGAAAACATCTCTAATGCCATCGAGTTCAATTGATAACCTAACACTGCCATGTGCACCACTGAACTGTGTTCTCTTGTTCCATAGCTCCTTTGCTGTCTCTCAGCTTATTAGCTCAGATTCCAGGGGCAAAGATAACTTTGACCCTGAGAGAAGTTCCACTGTAGTTCTGTCTTCCATACTCCATGCCCATGGCTCAAGCCATGTTAACTTAGCTGTGAGCCTCACTCCTCCAGGTCCCTCCTATTCTGAAGCTTTCCCTTGCTCAGCATTTCTAGCTGTCATCCCTTCTTTTGACAAATGACATTCTTAAATTTTCACCACCCATGTAATAAACAAAAAATAATGGAGATTTACTGCTCTGCAAAATCTTTTCTTCCTTTTCTCCTTCATTTCCCCTTCTCCTCACTTCCTTCATAAGTGAGGAGTCAAGGAAGCCAGTCCATAAACTTTCAAATTTACATCTGACCCAGCTCCCTTTGGGCACTCAGCAGCTTCTCTTTCTCCCTCTTTTTATGCCTCTCTTATTCTGTCTTGTAAAAACAGAGTCTTTGTGACTGTGGAGAAAAGAAGCCCTGGCAGTGCTCTCATGGCCCTTTTTATGGACAGGAAGAAATGTCATTTTCAGTGTAACTCCATCAACATCTCTGGCATCCTGCAGGGTCCAAATGGTAACCTTTGGAGGAGAAAGAAGCTATTTGCCATTTGCAGCCAGCTCTTGTCTTTGAAAAAACCCAGGATGGTCAGAATGGTTTTCTTTCTGGTCTGTGGGTGCTGCATTCCTCTCCCTAGTAACTCTAGTAGAAAAAGGTGGGGTTTTCTGTGAGAACTGCCCAAGGGCCACAAAGGGAGTCTCTGCCCTCTGCTCTGAAGCATATTCTGATACTGCTCCTGTTTTGTCATCTGTTTTGCCTGTGATCCTTCTCTATGCCTTGCCCAAAGTGTCTCAGAGCTCAGTCCACAGCCTCTCCCTGTGCTTGAAGTTGCTGGGATGAGTATTGGGAGCAGATGTTTTTGATGGCTGCAGCTTAAGAAGCTTAAGTTGCTTCTGAGGTACTTCTAATGCATTTGCTCTTTTCTGGTAGGAATAGAAGTCTGTTTTGTAGTCATGGGCAAGGAATAAGCTATTCAAAGGCACGTATGTGAGCTTGCCAGTTTGCAGGTGCAGACCCAAAGGAGTCACAGTTCTGAATTATGTTTTCTAATTTAGAAGAGAAACTTCCAAGTGTGCAGGGAATAAAATGGGAATAGTTTGCACAAGTACTGCAATGGAAAAAGGTTCCTTAAGGAAGCACTTCATTACAGAGGTTCCTTTCTTCATCACCTGAGCTAGACCACTGCTCTGCCATGGGTAACCATGAGGGGTGTATGTGGTTTCATGGACATTCACATTTACCAGTAAATCTCATTCATATTTAATAACCATGGGAGGCTCACATTTTGCTGTTTCCCCTTGATGTGGATTAAGCTGTTCTGTTTTTATCTAATACATACTTACTTGGCTTTGTAAACATACTTTTAGGTCCCTCTGTCCAGCCACTTGTCTCTAGGTACATAATTCCCATTAATTTCAGAGGCACTTAGATGTCCACTATGCCTTGACAGTCTAGGTCTTGGTTTCCCATTTATCAAAGTCAATAACACTCCTTTGTGCCACTCATGTTTTATGAGTCTGAACAAAGTAGGGCAGTAGTAGTGGGACTGCAGTAGTGTCTCACTTGACAAATGTGCATTTCCATGCAGTTTTCCATGAGGGCAGTGCATTTATGTCTCATCTGTCTTTGAGACTGTGGTTAGATGGTAAATATAATTTTCTTCCTCACTTGATGCATCACTTTCATACAATTGTCCCATATTATTTTTTTATGTATACATAGAATCAATTATTGTCATATCTGTTTGCATTTAGAAATGTGAACTTTGCATTCCTAATATTTTCCATTGGAGACTAAAGTACCTTAAAAAAGTTTGACTGCTGTTGACAGCCAAAAAAAACTGCTGCATGTGAGTCTGGGGAAGTTTCTCAATGTGCACCATAGGACAACTCCACCAAATACATAAATACAAAAAAGTGCTTGATCCACTCCACTTCCTGTGCAAAGTCATTCTTCACAATTTCCTAAAAATCAAAAAGCCTTTTCATCCTGCAGAATCCCAAAACACATTTGCAAAATCTTGTAGTTATGACAGGAATGTTGTTTCCTTTTTTCTCCCCCCTCTTTTTCTTTTTTAATTGGGTCATTTGATTGCTCTGCTTCACTTAACAGTAGATGAGGGCAGACTACCACCCTGCTTAAAAATGTAGAAATAATTGGCAGTTGTCAAACACTGGTCTTTGATTTGCATGCTATGACTGCAACAACACTGAAATATCACAAATCTTGCAAAAACAGCCACCCAGAATTGCCACTTGGGCTGGAATGCAGGTGTCACACCATCTTCATGGATGGGCTTGGTGAATTTGATGATTACAAAATTCAGATCTGCTAAATCTGAAATAAACACAAATTTCTTCAGTGAAGGACAAATCTCTAATAATATTTCAATGAATTGAGTTATTTGTAGCACAAATACAGTTCAAAATGAATTTTCAGTAGGAAAATATTGTAATCAAAATTCAGTGGAGGGCAGTTACGATTACTCTTTATTTCAGTGTATGGTTTTACTCAGTAGAAGGATTCTAAGGAGTTACCTTTTATTTATGCATTTCACAAATTATCTTCTTTCCATGTTGTTTCCTAGTGGGGGCTTTTTCTCAAACAACAAATGCATTTTATTTTAGTAAAATGAAATGTAAGCAGAAGGTACATGATAATTCTGAAGTGATGTTTTCCTATCAAGAAAAGGTTTCAGTGTTATCCTGAATTTCCCTTTACTTCTCCATTTGGGTGCTTTTCACTGACCTATGCAAAATTACTGTAAAAGGATGCAAAACAGGGCTAGGAGCAAATAGTTAATGACATTTGAGGCCATTAATCTTTCCTCTGAGAAGAGCTCTCAGCAATATAGCACGATGGAGACTTTGGCAAATGGTAACATCAGCTGGTTGGTAGCCAGCTGTACTCAACATGTTGCAGCTGTGGCCAATATCTGTATCCAGCCAAAGAGATGGGAAGTGACATGGGTGACTGATTATCAAATGGACAGTGATGAACTGCAGAGATTAAATACCTCTTGTGAATTTAAAACATTGAGAGTGGCATTCAGGAAGGCTGTAAGGATATACCTCTTGGGATTCTTTCCGTAAAGCAGATTTAGTTTTGCATCTGCTTCTTTGCAGCTGATGGAGCTTCTATCTTATTTTAGAATTTGGGGTTTTCTTTTGCCCACCCTCCTAAGCTTTAGTGTTTCAGTGTACTTGCTTTCAGTACTTTTCTTTCCTCTAATGTATTTCAGGTGTTCCCATCACCAAAATACTTTTAGCAACAAGATCATGACAGTGAGCGCCTTCAAATTTTACAGAAAACTGTGCCAATTAGTCCTGGAAATTAAATTCCAGGAAGACGTTGATATATGGGGTAAATCATCTAATGTTTACTAGGAGAGATTTTTTTCAACATCTGTGCCTTTAAATGAAGATCACGTCTTCCACTGATACTTAGGGGAGATTGGACCAGTATTAAGAAGTAAAGGCAGATGAGGAGAGGATGGAATAATGTGAACCAAAAGACCTTGTACCAGGGGCTTTTTTTCTTCAGCCAGCTTTTTTGTGTGCTGTAGGAGAGGCTGTGTAAATCTCTTAATACCTTTGAGTTAACTCCTGCCACGTGACTACCAGCCCCCTCTCCCTCATCTTTTGCTCAGAGTACAGAGCAGCCCTTGATTCTCAAGGCTGTTTCTGGTTGCCTTTGTTCATCAAAAGTGGATCCTGGCTTTTATGTCCAGGTCTCTGGCTTCATATCTGCTGTTCCATTCTTGTTCCAGAGTAACCACAGGAATATCTGCTTTCACAGTGTCCCTGGATACTCCCAGCAGCTTGAATTTATCATCTTCCATTAAAGATGTGCAGAAATTCCTGCTGGAGCCAGGAAGTCAGTGCCTGTGCTCTTTTCAGTGCTAAGGCAAGCAAGCTTTAGAGGCCCCATGTGAAGTGTCCAAGGTTATCCAGGGCAAGTGGCACAGTTTAAAGTAATCCACATTGGCCCTGACTCCCACTTCACTTTCCCGATGTTGGTTCAGGTTTCTTCCTACTAAATCAATGTGCCTAATTCTTTCCTTAGTTGTTTATTGATTTGCTCAATGAATTGAATAGATGTGTAGCACTCATTAGTTGAGGATCTTTACACAGTATCTATAAAATTATCAAGATTCTTAGCTAGTGCATACTGGCACAGTTGAATCACATTCAATTAGTCTAAAATAATGTACACCAGGGGTTTCAAAAGTCAATAAAGGTATGGGAAAATGCCCTTCTCAGTGATAATTCTGCTTCTTGGTTCACATAGTTCTTTCAGAGTCCTAAATCTGACAAAATGCTAAGAGCAGCCAAATTAATTTTTGTTTTGTTCCATTTTTAAATTGGAATATCTTTTTTTTTTTCATTCACAAATTGTCTGTTATTATTATTCATTATGTGTCCTTTGATGAAAAATGATACATGAAGAATAGTTCCTATTACTGAATTATTTTTGCACATCATGCTTAATTCTGCAAATGAAGCAGATAAAGTCAATGAGGCTCAGTTAAGGACCAAAACTAATTTTGAAAGCTAATTATTTTCACAAGAGAGACTCTTGAAGACTATAAATTAAGAGGTTGCTATTCTAAGAAGTTTTGTCTTCAGCTAAGTTAGTTGCATCTCCGAGAGGGAGAGATGAAGAGGGGGAGGCCTGAGGCCAACCTGTTCCCCTGATGAAGATCTGGCTGTTCAACTGGAGTTGCATTGCTATTTTTGAAACAGGTCAAAGTACTTTGATCTTTCCTTTTCTGCTTTTTAAACCAAAATGCATCCATGGTATCTCTTTGAGTGCAGAAATAAAGGGAAGCACAAACCCCAAAATGTTCACCATTGAAACCTTTTTATTACCTCAACAACTGAGATCAGTCTTTATGTGGAAATTTAATTCAGAGACACTGTATTAATACTGCAAACAAGTCAGAACCATTCCTAGATTAAAGTCTGATAACTGAGCTAGAAATAGGCTTGAAGGCAGAGGAGTCTGTTCTGCAATCTCAAAGCAAATGTCCTGACTGACCTCTCAGTGCACCCTTGGGACCATGTGAGGACCACAAACATTGCCAGGTCCAGCTTTGAAGGGCAGTGTCCAATCCCAGTGTAAAATTTGGCCCTTGAGGTTTATGCAAGCTGCTCACTGACCTCAAATACTGCCTTTTTTTAGGCCATTATGTATGGTTTCTATTTCAGATCATTTTTAGGAGTACAGAAATGCATTTTCACTCTGTATGTCTGTTTTGAAGAGAATCTTATTTTCTACATAAAGAAAAATGAAAATATTGTACCAAACAAGCAAACATTTTAAAAACACATCTGAAAGCATCTGTTCTTCCCTCAGATGTGTGTGTCAGGAATCTCCAGAGCTGCCTGAGGAAGACTGATGTCTGATTCTCGCTAGAATTCCTGGAAATTTTGAAGATCTTAGGCTGTTACTCACTTTTTTCACTTGTTCAGATTCCATAAAGACCAAGGCAAAGAAAAAAAAAATCTGTACACAAAAAGCCACTGGGAGAACATGTAATTAATCATGCCGAGGAAATATGCTTTATACTCTGCACAGAATGAACAGTGTTGCTGCCAGTTTTGACACTTTGTGTGTAGTCCTGGAACAGTTACTGCTGTTTCAAGCCTCTGCTGAGACACTGATGGTCTCAGGCAAAAATTATTTTAGTCTGAGATGAATTTGTACAGGGTGTTATACAGTGAAGTCCTCATTCATAATCAAGTAAGAAAGCAATACAGTAATAATAAACTTCAGCTGTGACTCTTTCTTTCTGTCTTTCTTCCTTTTCCTTACTGCTTTACCCTTCCTGTTTTTCCTTTCCCTTGGCCCTCCACAGAGGAATACCTGTTGATTTTTCTCTCACACATCAGCCATAGCACCTCTCAGCTGCAGTTTTGCCTCTTCGCTCAGTGCCCCAGGAGCCTTAAGGGAGGCCAGGGGAGATCTCACTGCCCCTAAAGTCACCAGTGCCCAACCAAATCTCTTGTACTTTCTCATGCTGACTGTCTCCAGATTCTGCCATTCTTCCATTTTTTGCCCAAATCCTTGAGGAAGCCATTCTCCAGTGCCACGCACATTTGCTAGCTGCAGACTCAGTTACATTTCACAGTACGCCTCTGCTGTATATAAGGCATCATGTATGGTTTTTACCTCTGCTCTTTCCCTGCCATTTTGTGCAGGTATCACAATGTGTTGAAGAGGAATGACACACAATGTGGTTGTCTCCTTTCTTTAGTTTAATGACTTGTATTTGCCTTTTTTTTTTCCTCCCAGAGGCTCAGCTGCCCCAGCAGCATCAGGATCTCAGAGCAGAAAGGAAAATTCCTGCAGGGTTATGGAGGAGAGCTGTTAGGTTTTATGTAGGACTGGATACAGCCAGGATGATACTTTCCCCATTAGTTCCATGAGCCATTAAGGTACCTGGCTTACACCATATCAATCTGCATCTGTTGCTCTAGTTTTAGAGATGAAAAACTTTTTATAGTTGCCAATCTTGGTTATTAATATGCTCAAATCCTTAAAGAGGGCTATAATTTGCTTCCCAGGCATTCTTCATGTACTGCACATCTTTGTGTCACCATCCCTGCTGCTCTGAGCTCAACAGATGGCTCTTTGAATGCAGGTGGTATTGTTTTCTTGCTATTGGAAGAAATATATTTATTGCTCATTCTGGCACCCATGAAATAAATTGTAACTTTAAAGAGATATATTTAAAAATATAAATAAATGCCTGTAAGAGTTATTGCCAAATTGATATTGGACCAAAGGCACATATTCAAGTGATCAGCAGCCAGAAATGAAGTGTACGAGCCAAGAGTATTGAAAGAACCATTAAGAATGTTAAAAAAATAAAAGAAGCATATAAATCTCATACTGTGATGAATGATAGCCAAGGAACATCTAATCATATCTGGGTAGA
Source organism: Ammospiza caudacuta (assembly GCF_027887145.1). NCBI lineage: Eukaryota > Metazoa > Chordata > Aves > Passeriformes > Passerellidae > Ammospiza > Ammospiza caudacuta. Next base: position 28,317,133 of record NC_080601.1, on the reverse strand, counting down.
ATTTACTGAAATAGCTCAACCAGGCAAAAATGAAGAACATGAAAAAGATGGTGTAAAAATTATTGGAATATTCTTTTTCTGACAATTTTTCATTAATCTTCAAGAAGGAATAAGGATTTATTTAAAACAAATTGAATTAAGTGGTGAGCACTAGAATATGATTCCACTTGATCCTGGTATGGTTATAAAAACACATTCTCATCAACTGCTTATTATGGGTTATGGGGGATGTTGTGTTTCCAGTTTTCCAACCACCTTTCCCTAATAAGCCAACCTGGAGAACTGTGACTGTTCAATTGGAAAATTGATCTCTGCTGTAAGAAAATGTGAAATACATGAAACGTCAAGCAAATGAACATACAAAAGACACACAACAAACTGTCAACACCATGTCTGTAGGCTTCCATTCCCTGATTAATCTATCTGGATTTTATGTTTTTAATGGCAACATGCCTGAGACTTCTTGCATGTAATGAAGTGTGTTGTGGAAAAAGTGGATCTGTGCATATTGGGACAAACTGAGTTAAAAAAAGGCATGTTTGCCAACAGATTGGACCACAGTTTGGCTCCTTTACTGTACAAATACAGATTTCATGGGGTCTTATCTCAGCAAATGCTCATCTTTTCTGTTGTGTCCTTAAAGGAGGAATAATCTGCTTCATTTCTGCTAGGGCTCTGTTGATGGCACCAGTTATGGAAAGATAATCTGGTGATCTGAAAGCTCTGTTGAATATCTCCCCCATGAAAGAGAGTGGGTTATGAATGCAACCCAGAAGAAGAAATGGAACATGCATTTTGTTTAAGCCACATTTTGTAGTCAGTAAACAGTTCCACATTCAAGCTGGTTCTGGTACATATTTAAGGATTAGGGAGCAGCTGTCTTAAATCTCAGAGCTGAATGAAATGAAATTTGCTTTTAGAACTTGAAAATTAACTGCAAGCTGTGGCAAGGATCTAAACCATTAATTTTTATTCAGGTGTATCCCATGTTATGAACATCCTCTAAGAGCATGGAACTGGCCATTCAAAAAGCAAGAAGTTATTTATTAGGAGCAAGTGTTCATTAACAACGGAAAAGTTCATTTTCCCTTGAAACAGTGAATGAGTTCACTGATGTGATGCTGGTCCTGTGGCCACTTTCACATGAGGGTAGAATGTTCCTTTGGGGCCCATTCCCTTTTGCAGCTGGGCTGTTCTCACAGAGGTGTGACTGGACACCTTGCTGCTCAGTCAGTGCTGACCATACACAAACCACTCTGTCCAAAATCCTTCATTGTGAGGTGATAGCAATCTGTGCTCAGAAAGCCTGCAAAATCTGTGCTTTGCCAGCAGAAACAAATTAGCAAATGCCTTTGTTTGTTTGTTTATTTGTTTATTGTCTTTTTTCCTTCCCAGATTTCAGAAATACTGATCCAGAAACTGAACCAAAACCTGGTCCATTTTGAGCTGAAGCCAGGAGTTCGAATCCTTGTCCATGCTGCCCATTTAACAGCAGGTGAGTATCCTTTCTCTGTGTGTGCCTTCTGTGTTGCTCTGTAGCACAGCCAGCAATACATCAATTCTAGTAGTGTGCCATCAGCTGTATTTTAAACATTTCTTATCTTTATATCACTATAACAACACAGTATATGAGTAGACATTAAAATGTCTTCTCTACCTCACCTTTCTATATCATGCTAAAAAGATATAGTGGCTTTTGCATTTACAGCTAATCCTTTTGTTTTCCTAGGTGCAAGAATTTACTGATTTTTTGGAAACGTGGTATAAGTAGCAGCAGAAGTGTGTATTTCTTGGTTATCTCTGAAATATTCAATAGCTAAGCAGCACCATGGCATTTTCAGCCTGGGTCCCACAGTGCAAAAGTTACCTGCTAGCCTTGGATATGTTCAGATATTCTAGAGTCAGCAAAACAAACATTCAAAGCAACTAAACACTACTCAAAAGTTGTTCAGCAGTATGAAAGACTAGAATCAATATAGATATGCATAAAAATAAGATCAGGCAGTTTGAGACTTAACTGATCCTATTTCAAAATAAGTAATCTCCAAAGTCCTGATATTTAATTACATATGCCACTGTCTATTCTGCATGCTAAAACCCCATTTCACAGCACAGGTCCTACTTAACAGGAGATGAACAAACCAATCCCCACTCTTAGGAGTTCATTTTCCCCAAGCACTGCTGATAGTTCTGATCAGTTTGGATCAGCTTCTTTTGATAACTTGCAAACTTAAACCCTCAGTTCATTTGTACCAGCAAACTCCTCCCCAAAAATTTTTTGTGGTATAAATGGATTTTCCCAACCAGGTGTCAGTCCATATGCTGCCTTGTAAGCAGTAAGAAAAGAGAGACTATTAAGAAAGAGTGTAATGTGACTGCAATTAAATTCCCCCAAAAGAAAGGCCTGGGGTTTTCAATATTTCATTTTTCCTAAGCAGAGCTTTCTAATATCTGTCCTGAGAATATTGGTATATGCTTCTGCTTTCCATTAGCTGTGGAGCAGATGGCCAGATGCTTATTGTTAGACAAGTTAGAACCAAAAGCATATAATGTCAGCTTCAAAAGTGGAGTTACATTCAATTGTTCATTATTTTTACAAAAATGCATGTTTTTATTTGTATTTACACACAGACACTAGGAAGGAGTACTTTTAGTCCATAACAGATGCAAACACTATTTTCTTCTGTAAGGCAAGCTTTGTTGTACTCTCTCAAAGCCACTGGTGAGTGATTGCTGTAACTGGACTCACAGTGTCCTATATGAACCCTGTAGGATTTTGTCTCTTGCAGAAACAGGATTCAGAAAGAATGTAAAATGAGCTTGGATGGCCAAACTATGTATTAAAAACCCAGAGAACATCCACTATGAGGTCTTTGAGGGATTATGTCTCCTTAACAAGCTGCAGAGGTCATGTTCTCCATCTAAGCAAAAGGCCCAATTTCATGACACCAAAACTTGTGAATAGTTCAAAATTTGACACAGAGCCATGAGAGACTACTTTTCTGTTGAAACCTATTGTTTTGGTTGTTAGAAAATAAGAAGAACTGGCCTTTGTAACTCCAAGCTTTTATAAAAAATTAAATAAAATGAATCAGGGAAACCTGGAACACAGCACAATGCCAGAAGCAGCCCTTGGAAAACACAGTCCCAGGAGATGCACATTCCCAAAGGTGCTGCTCTGGGCTATGTTATCCCTTCTTTCCCGGCCTTTTCACTGATTTAGTGTTGGACTCTGGTAGCTGTGGGCTGTAGTTGGCTGAACCACAAAGCTCAATGTGTTTTTGGAAGGGTACACACAGATATCTGTGTACACCTACATTTACGATGCCTGCCTAGGTGCACATTTATGTTCCCCTCTGTGTGTGCCTGCCCATGCACAGCATTTTCTGCAGCAGGGGACCTGCAGGGAGCAAAAGTGCAGGTATCTAAAATAACTTGGAGTGGACATTCAAGCAGAGCCTGTAGAAATGAGTCTCTGTCTGTGTGTGTGTTGTGTGTGAGTGAGTGCATTCCCTGGAGCACAGAAGAATGAAAAGTGTTGGCCTCAGCACATTCCAGACTTCTTTCTTCTTTGTTCAGACCACACTGGAGGAAGGATTAATTTATGGCAATTATAGACAACAGATTGTGATTCATTCATCATGTTCATTCCTTCTTCTCATGAGATAAGAAAACAAACCAATGTCCCCAACCCAACAGACAACAACTTCAACTCTAAGGCAGAGGAAAACATGCCAATATTCCTCACAAAGCAGTTAAATAGCTGTTTATTACTAGACTCTCACTGCAGCATTAGAGAGGAACATTGAGTGATGCTGAATCTGAATAGGCTGGAGAGCCACTTTGTCATCCCACAGAGCTGCAGAGACCCACAAAACACAGATGGAGAGGGGACAGCAGAGTGGAGATGTGTGAGGAATTCATAATAACGGATCCTTTCGTTCTGGATTCTGCTAGATGTGGGAAGAGGAAGATTTTTCACTTCTCTTTGTAAATTTTGGATTTATCAGTCTGGATGTGAAGCTGAAAATACATGTGCATGTGATGTGTGTGCCTTTGCTTGTGTGAGGCTGTTTCCTTGTGTGTTCTGGCTCAGGTTTAGGAGGGGTCTGTTCAGTGCATGTGAAGAGGTGCAAGAGGGGGAGGATGTGTTTGGCAGCAGTTGAAGCTGAGTTTGCCTGCCTTGCAGAGGAGGGCACTACCTAGGCCATGTTCTGTGTGTGGATGTGTTTGCTCCTTGTTGGGGCACAGCTGGAGCCCTGTGTCTGTCTGCAGGAGCAACTGACTCCTCTGCTCCTCCATGTGAAACTGCTTGGAGGCTCACTGCCGTCCTGTGTATGTGTGTGAAAGTGATAGAAGGTCTGTTTAATACCATTCACTTTGTATTTCTGGGAAATCCATGTTTCTGGATGGGTTGGGTGGCCTTGTTTTGGGAGGGGTTGTGGCAAGATGGTAAGCAAAATTCTGAGGAGAAATACAAAGAGGCTCTTTAATTAAGATTGGTTTTGATGTGTTCTGGGTTTTTTTCTTTAATCTGAAAGAAAGTCCTCTAAAGGGAAAGCTGTGGAACTTCACATCAAGGGGTATGTTGAGCACCACAGGTGATCTGAACTTGGGTTTCCTCCCAGGTGGATTAAAAAGGGAGAGAAGCCCAGGAGATGTGCAGACCTGCTACAAGTGCAGTAAGAGGGGAGAATGAACTGTATTTCTGGAGGGAGCAGCTTTCACTTCAGGCTGGGGTGGCTCTAACCTTCTCCTCTCTTGCAGCTCCCCTGGTGGACCTCACTCCCAGTCACAGTGGCTCAGCCATGCTGATGCTCCTCTCTGTTGTTTTCGTGGGACTAGCTGTGTTCATCATCTACAAGTTCAAAAGGTATGACCTTCCCTGAGCCACTCCCTTGCTGCCTTTCACTGAGGTGTTTGGGGTTTGTTTGCTGGGTTTTCTTTTCCTGAGAGAGTTGTTTTTTGGTTTGTAAAAGCTGATACTACATCATCTGCCAGAGTACCACACAATGATGGTTTCTGTTAATGTTTTAGGAAGATTCCTGGCCTTAATATATATGCACAGATGCAGAATGAAAAAGATCAAGAGATGGTCAGTCCAGTCAGTCAGAGGGAAAGCATACCTAATGTCCCTCAAAGGGAGCTGATGAGCCCTGAGCAACTAGTAGATGAGAAGTTGGAAGTCCACCCCATAGGTAAATAACTTGCAGCATCCTGCAGCTGGTCAGACTCCGACTTATAATTGGCTAACCTTTTTCTCAGCCTCCCCTCTTCCCATATTCCTGCACAATCCTCCTCCCATTCTCTTCTGCTGCAACATTAGTTTTGCTACAGGAAACCTTCTAACTCTTCCCTCTCCCTCACTGCCATGTGATGAAAGGGAGGGGAACAACTTCAGGCTTTTTCTCTCTCCTAGTTGCTCTACGTAGATCCCCTCCCCTTCTCAAAAAAATACTGCTGGCAATGTAATTTATTTTGCTGGGGCTGATATAGTTGTGGGGCTAAGCCCCATAGCCAGAAGAACTGATGAAGCTCACCTGGAGCATGGAGGTGAGCAGGTGATTCGGTAAGTAATATCTAAAAGCTAAATATCTGCTGATGTTTTGACTGCTGGGATCTTTGTACTGTGCCAGACCTTGTTGCCAGCAGCAATGTTAGTCTGGCTGATTCCCAAATAAACTGAGTAAAACCTGGGATCTCAGTATTGGACAGCTGGGTTTATCCTCAGGCTGACTTCTCCCACAGGCCTGTGTGTTTGATTATTTCCAAAAGCAGGGCTTTTTAGGACCTAAAGTGAATAGATTTGGGCAGTACATTCTAGGATCAGTCTGTTTTCTGTTACCCTGGCTACAGCAGAAGTACTGGGACAGAACAGGCAGGTTTCAGTCTGGAGAGATGTTCTGCTAAAGCCAGGACTGCTTAGGCAATGCTCAGCTTCATTCATAAGGTGACAATTCTGCAGGTCCAGACTGGAGGTACCCTGCAAATAAGGACATGCACCTATTTTAGAGGAATTAAAGAGAAAAGGCTGCCCAGGGATGTTGTGGACTGTCCTTCTCTGGAGATATTCAGAACTCTCCTGTATATGATCCTGTGCAACCTGCGCTAGGTGAAATTGTTTTAGCAGGGTGTTGGACTAGATGTTCTCCAGAGGTCCCTTCCAACCCCAACTGTTTTGTGATTCTGCAGCTTAGGCAGGAGTGAAGCACACTTGCAGCTGAGATTCCTTATTTGCACAGTTTCATTAGCCTAAACAAACCTTAGATCTCACCTGAGGATGTTCCTAAAATCTGCTGGAGTGTTTGCTAAAGCAGCCTTGCAGTCATGGCTGTTGCAAAGAGGGAACAAGGAAAAGGACAATTAAAGGGAGAGTGTGATGTGCTAAAATTGCAGCCTGTGAAATAACCTGGGAGGAAACAGGAGAAAGGCTCTGATGAAACTGATATCTAAGCTGGAAGCTCCACTGCAGTCAATGCTGATCTCTCCTAACCTGTTCATTAGGGAGATTGTTTTAGCTATTAAAAGCTTTTAAGCTGTTCATCAGCAGAACCTGGACAGCCCTGCTTAGCAGAACACAGGATGGAGTGAGGAGACAAACCTTCCCATGTGATATTCCCTATACAGAGCAACCTCAGGCCACAGTCCAGAGCCCAAGGAAAGGAAATGCAACCAAGGTAGTCTGGACAGAGGACTTCCAAAAAGCCTGTGGATCACCAAGAGATTTCAAGCCAAGACCCAGAGCGGTGGGTCCTAAACTTTAACAATTTTTTTTATGTTTGGTTTTCTTGTTCTTGTTGTTTTTTCACCACTAGAAACCTCCAAGGCAAAATTGCTCTAAGATGCTAAGAGAGAAACACCCAGTTTCAAGTCAGGAAATTGGGTGAGCTTTGGGCTTTGAGCTTCCCCTTTCTAAAAGAATGCAGTGGTGAATTCATGTTTTCACAGGTGCAAACTGCAGTTTCAGACTGGAATGGCAAGGGTCTGTCACTGCTAGCTTTGTGCAAGGTACCTTCAAAACTGCTCTTGCTGGTGATGGAAACTTAAACCCTACAAGGCTCCAGGATAAGAGAAATGAAAAGTAAATTTTAGGGGGAAGTTTTCATTTGGTGCATCTATAGCATTTCTGTCTTTCTATAACAGACAGAATTTTATATATTTTTCCGCTGTGCTACTGAACACTGCATTACACCAGAAATTGGCCCTTTACAACTCCTTGGTTTGCACCTGTGACTGCACGATCAGTTAAATGTGTGAGATACACAGACTCAATTATGTATCAAAAGGAATCAGTCCAACAAACTTCCAAAGAGTGTTTTTCCATCCTGTCAGTGAGATGAATAAGAAAACTGAATCAGAGCTCATTGACAAAATGAGGAGGTCTGGACCTAGATGTGAACAGAATAGAAAGTGCAAAGGTACTCTCCTATACAACCACCTCATCTGTTTCTGGAAATCAGCAATTTCTTTTCTAATGAGTTTTCTTTCTTTTGGGAAAACAAAGCAAGACTGTAATTGGGTGTTTCTCTTTTGTATGCTTGTTCAGAAGCCATTTTTTTTTTCATCACCTTTGACTAACATTCAGGGATCCTGCCTTGGAGGAATCAGAATTAATGTCCCTGCATCATTTAATTTTCTCTCCAAACTCTGGCAACAAAACCTCACTTTCCTGTTTTCTGGATGAGTGTGGTTTAGGCACTTCTTTTGCAAATGCAAAGGTTAAGGTTATTTATGAAATCTCCAACACCTTTTCATTGCAAATGAGTTACACATTTCCTCTGAGGACCTCCACCCCTCCTTCCCTCCACCCCTCTGCTCCTGCTTTTCCCTCTACCGTGGGTGAATCATCTTCATTAGCAAAAGAACAGGACATCATCTTCAGTGTTTGAATGACAAGAAAATATTTCTGGAAAGAATGTGTCAGTCTGGAATAGCTGAATCCCAAAGGCAATCAAGGTGATACCTGCAAGCGCCTTCCTTGACTAAATATGCATGTTATTTACTGACTTTTATTTTGTTCTTTGCCACAGGAAGTATTTCCACAACTGCTGAGTCCCAGAGCACAAAAGAAATCCCTACCTATGTAAATGGTTGAATTGAGGACACCAACATCTGTATCTAAAAAAATGAGGAGATCTCACTGCATTTGGACTTTTTAATTCTTCAGATGACAAAGGGTTTTTAGCTTTAAGCCTGTGCATGTGGACATTATACTGAGACCATAGTGGAACTGCATTGTACAGGTGTTCAATTTTAGTGGGGGGTGGGGGGAGAGGAATTGGTACCACTATTCACCCCTGCGGCCCTTCCCCTCACCCTTTCACTCTCTTTTTTCTGATCTGTCTCTAATTTGTAGAAAATTCATAACAATATAGGCCAAGAATATGCATGGGGGGGGTCTCTTCTTTAGGGAGAGGGGTGGGCTGGGATGTGTGGGGAGAAGGGCTGGGGCAGTGGGAGGTGGGAGGGAGTGTTTAGGGTTCTTGGCTTTAGGTTTAACTGCTCCTTTAGCACTTTGGGCTGCGGGAGGGGTAACCGCTCCAGCAGACTTCCGTAGGACACACAGACACACAAAAATCACACTGGAGTTTTAAGGCACTGAAAATATTCTTGGTCAGTCTGGTTCATCTCTCTGTTTGGACTCTGCCCTTCGTTCCTCTAGGTGCAGCTGCTGCCCGTGCCCCGCTCTGCGAGGAGGCTGAGTGTGAGTGTGGGTGATGCCAATGCGAGGCCAGGCTCCTTCCTGAAGAGCTTCCTTAGCCTGCTCACACCAAGGCAGTGCCATGGGAGGGCAATGTTCTCTCCTAACCCTGAACAGAACAGAACAAGCATGCATTAGAGGCAGGAGGTTATTGCCAGCAAGAACTCACTGTACTTTGTGCCAGCCTTACACCTTCAGTTTTGGCTGAGAGAAAGCAACACCCTCAGCTCTGTGTAGTGCTGATGGCTGAATTTGTCTGGGGAAGCCCCAGGAGATCTTTGCCTTTTCGGAGTCACCCAAAGGCCTGTCAGTTTTTTGAAATGCACCTTGTCCATAGATTGGGGGGCAGGGAAAGGTCTGTGCACAGTTTTCCAGTGGCTTTCTTTGGCACCCCCGTTGGTTGCAGAGCTGCAAGCTCCTGCCACTGTGGGCAGAGAAGGGAGAATTTGGCTTGGGACTGTTGCCATGCATTTTGAGCCTCAGTACCACAGGACCACTCTTACACAAGATTTGATTTCTTATTAGCTTTTAAGCTTGTATCTTACCCTGCATGTGGAAATGAGGCTGTAGGACATGTTCACACAGACTGTGCAAGGGAACAGCAGGAAAGTAGGATTAGCACATCTCAAACAAGTCCTCCAAAGACACTGGATAGCTGTGTGATGCCTAGCCCATGGTCAGTACACCTGTTGATTTCCAGCCCAATTCAGATAATTAAACCTTGCACCAGGATTTTGGTTTGGAGTGTAAAGACAGAAATACTGTAACCAGTGTACACTTGCCCAACTGTGTTAGGTGGAGAAAAGTAGAGGCCATAATCAGTGAGGCGCCTGTAGGAGACACCCTGATTGCTGACATAGATGGGTTTTGTTCAGTAGACATTGCCCATGGCAACCTGAGTCAAGACCAGGAGAAATCAGCATGGTAAGTGTGGCCCAGAGTCCCAGGGCAGGGATTTGGTGGTGGTGGCTTTGAATTTCTCAGTCACAAACTAGGCACAAACCTAAATCAACCCACTTGCTGGCAAAACAAAAATGATACCCAGGACACTAGGCCTGTAGTAGTTAAAGGATAATCACAGTACAGAGTCCTCTGCCTCCTTCTGCAGTTTCTCTGAGGCCTGGTAGAAACACAGCAGTTTGTATGGCTTTGCTATTATGTTTGCAACTACAGCTTTAAGAAAGATGGGAAAGTTTTGGCTGCAACTGTATAATAGTCCCCACTGAAGTCCAACATTAGCCAACTTATTTTTATAGTAAGCCAATCAAAAAGTTTTCTTATAGTGTTGGAACTATTTCTAATTTTAAAATTACTTTTTTTGATGTACTTTTTCATCTTCTTTTTCCCTTTCGTTAAATACAATGTAGCGTAATGTATAATTGCTATTGTTTATTGCTTTTACAGTCATATTTATTAAACAGATTATGTCTCTAAATCAAGGCCCATGGTTTTTTTGCTCATTTTAGCCTCTATCCCTGATGGGTATCAATAACAGTATTAAAACAGGAGGTAGTTGATAACCTAAAGAAGATATAGATATTCCCAAATGGGGGAGAATAAAGTTCCTAGAAGGAAGATGCCAATATAAAGGTGACTTTCTCAGTCCCCAGGTTTTCTGCTTTCCAAACAAGCAATGGCTCTGAGCAGTTCCCTGGAACCCCAGCTTCATTCCCTGTCCATGCTTATCCTTCCCCATACAGTCTCTGTTAAATGTTCCTTTAAAATATATTTTTTGGCTCTGCTTCTGCCAGCACTTATGAAGGAAAGTCTGAATTATTAGCATTACTGATTAATTTACACGTGAATAAAATGAAGCCTAGGAAGATTCTGTCAGCTTGCCATATGGCACTGGATGCTTGTTGCTGAGAAAAAAAAAGGAAGAAAACAGAACTCAGGATGCAGCCACCTCTTATAACAGGTTCAGTGCTCTTTTTTGTACCTCAGGATTTGAATTTATATGTGCACGTAAGTGGGGTTTGGGTATCCTCAACAACCAAGGCTGTGGTATGACACAATACCAGTCCAGGAGTCCTAGGATTTCTCATTGCAGGAGGGAGCAGTTTTCAGTCCTGGGCACACCCCGGTGTAATTAACAATTATTAGCCTAGAATGTTCAAGTGGACACTGCAGCCTCCTCCACTCAGGCTGGAATGGCCACAGTGCAGGTGACTCACTGAGGTGTGTGAAGCCATAATCTGCTTTAATAGTTTAAGTACCCACCTGAATTTGCAGGCATCTGTTCTGGCCATAAACAGTAAGTCTGGTTTGGCAAGCATCTCTCTACAGCATTTTCAGAACATTCTCTTCAGCTTGTTGTGTGTCCTGAGGCAGAGACTGATTGTTATTTGTAGTTGTTTTCTGGTTTGTGTAACAACACAGTAATTCACTGCTAATGGATGAACACTGTGAGAGTAAACAAAGAATACAAAATACTTACAAAATCCAATATGAATTTTCTCTGAGGATGTTGTCTTCCCTTGAGCGAACAAAAAAAGTTCATCATTCTTTGTCAGAAGGAGTAGAGAGTTAAAATATGATTAAAAAGTCAAATAAAGTATTTTCCTAATTTGATGTTGATTCTCTACTGTCGTCTTAGCATACAGATGAGACAGACATAGTGGCTTCAGAGAAATTTATACTTCTCCACCTAGAAGGACATTTGAGCAAAGATGCTGGATTGCTTTTCCTGAAAATCAGTAGTTATTGGTGTTCAAATACTTTTGGGGATTTGGGTCTCAAACAATTGCTTGCTCTTAATATGTGACTATTTGATTGCTTAAACTCTTTCTGAAGAGCAGGACTCTTGAAGTACTTGCTAAAGTGCTAATGCAAATGAAGCAGGAATTTCCAGTGACCCTGAATGAACCCTGTCTTGGTCCTGTCAACTTCTGCTAAGAATTTCTGACAATTGCATTTAGTGTGGTTCCCAGAGCTGATAACAAGGGATTAGTATTTTATCTGTGTGCTGTCACCTCTCATTGAATGCATGACAAGTTTCCTTGTCACATTATATCTCTAGGTACATTCAGTGTTTTAAACATTACCCCTGATTGCAGAGCTACCATGTTCATGGTGTTGAAAAAGAAAACTTTATTTTCCTTCAGTTAATGAGATGCTGTCCCTGCATTTCTCCATGAAACAGAATCATAAAGCATGAGAATAAATAATACTTGAGCTAAAACAGATCCTTTTATTTTGAGTGTTGCTATGATCTTGGCCACAATACCCAGAAGAAAAGACTGAAGTCAGATTGTTTTCTAATTGATAAGATCAAAGTGCTATCATGTACCAACTCATTAGCCTAAGAGATATATTTCATCTGCAGTTTTAACTTTAGCTTTTTCCTTTCCCTTTTTTCGTACTGGAGAATATGGCTTTCTCTTGCTGTGCTGAAAGAGGGATGTAAAGGAAATCTGTGTTGTCTTTTTCTCAGTGAGGATTTCAAGATGTATTTCTTCTTGTTTGCATCCACCCTGTGCTAGGTGCTGTGTGCACCTTGGCAGCAATTGCAGGTTGGGTCTCACATTGTCATCTTGGGCCATTTTGGTGAGTGGATCTCAACCAGACCTTCTCTACACTAGAGAAAATAAACCAGAATCTCAAAATTTTCACTTTTTTATGGAGAAGCCCTGAGAGACAAAGGTGCAAGAGAAGGACTGTAGCAAAACCCTTGAGAAGAGAGGCAGGATTGCCTGTCTTTCATACAGCACAGATGCAAGAAAAAACCCTCCCTTCGTGAAACAAATTCCTCCTCCAGCCTTTCCTAACCAAAGCTTGGTGTGGTGACATTTCTGGGGCTGCAGCTGCCCTTGCAAATAATTGCTCCCCAGCCCAGGAGTGTGGGCCACTGGTCCCATGGACCTCATCATTCCTTCTTGTGCCCCCCATGAGGCAGCTGTAGGGCAGAGCTCTGAAACAAGAATTGGACTGACAGCTGCCTCTGCTCTGGCTGCTTGCTGCTAAGAGATGAATAATGCATGCAGCGCATTTAAATGTAATGTCACTGAGTGTTTTCAGGGAGAAAACCTTCACTGTTAACCCTGCCTGCATGAGAGGAACATCCTTGTTGGATTCCCTGCAGTGAGGGGCTGAACCTTTGTCTCCACCCCAGAAGGGTCTGGGCTGCAGCATGTCCCCATGGTCTCTCCTGGTGGGCTGCACTCCAGGCTGAGGGTCCCTCCTGGGACTGAGGCAGTTTCAGTGCAGATCCTGCTCTTGACATTTTTGCTGGAGCTGGAAACTTCCTTAACCTCTGGAGCAGACTGCTCACTCGAAGTGATCCCTGCCTGATGTCACATGGGGTGAGTGCATGGGATCCAGCACTGTTGAGAATTGGATGGTGTAAGCCATGTTTCACAGCAAGTAACTTTTTCCCACATTCCACACTTGCCTAGTCCCGCACAGATGTGAGATTCAAACCACTGTAATCCTCCTTCATGCTTCCCTGAAGCTACAACATGTCTAGAGCAAAAACCTGAGGTTTCTTCCATTCCTTCTGTGTCCTTATGAGTGAGGTGAAGCTGTTTGGCCAGAGCTGCAATCCCTGAACAGCTGTACTTTTGTCTGTCTCTGGAAAGTGCTTTCTCCAGAGGTCCAGAAGAAGCCATAATAAAAATAGAACCAGAATTTTACCTCAGCCCCTGCTGCAGAGCCACAGGACTGGACAGACTGGTCTCTGAGACACTGATTTCTTACATAAAATTTTGTAGCGGGCTATTCGTGTAGGTTCTCCCCTGTTGCTGCACTGGCTTGTACAGATAAAAGTTTTTTTCCACTATAGATGAACTTGCAGGAATACCATCTGGTCAATTATTGATATTCCATTAGTGACTAGAGGCCCTGGCACTCCTGACTGTCACTGGATGAAAGACAGTTTGATCCCAAAATAATCTACAGCTCAGGAAGGAAATTTTCAAAGCCACAGAAAGCAATTAGGATGTTTACCCTCTGAAAAACATTTCTTTAATGGACAAGAGAGAGGCCCTGTGTGAGTCCAGAGGCTTTTCTTCCTCACTTGCAGTCCCAAAATCAGCAGTTGGGTTATGATTCTCACTTGTCATCACATTTAGCTGGGTCTGGAGCAGGGCCAGAGCCAGCAGGCGTGTCTGAGCCTGGATGTGCTGCAGAGAAAACTCCATGGTCAGAGTGCCAGCACTGCTCCATCAGAGGGGCTGACCTGCCCACACACACGGACTCCTTTGTCACTTCTGGGTTATTTTTTTCCCTGTGTTTTCACACCACATTGACCTGAAAGCTCAGCACACTGCCTGCTGCTTCCTCTCATTCCATGAGGATGCCCAAAGAGAGCCCACAGCTCTCACATGGCCTTGGTAAAACACAAGCACTTCATTTACAGCAGATTTTAAGGTGCCTTGGCCCTTGGATGCAGTTGCAAGAAGAGTTGTTTCTTCTCAGGCACTGTCAGGGTTATTGGACTTCACTTCAGGGGAAAATAAACACTGGGTTATTTTCAGCAACATTTTGCTGCTTGAAGTCCCCAAGCACTCAGTGTATGCTATGATATAGGAGGATTACATTTAGCAGCTCTTATCAAAAAAGAAATTATGACCCATCCATTGGAATCTATTTTGTCTCTAAACTTTTTAATTAATTAAAGCAATGATTCCTTTCCCGTTGATCATTGCACCATTTTTTTTTCCTAATTTCAAAGTTCTGGTTTCAGGGAGAGGAAATTTACCTTTCCATCCTTTGTTTTACTTCAATTTTTCGTTCATCTCTATAATATTTCTTCTAATTATCCTTTTTAATTATGATGATAGTGAAGAGGGTGGACAATATTTCTTTTTGACTTGTTTGAACTGGATGCAAAAAATAGATTATACTGGCTCTCTTTTGATATTCTGATTTCTGCATATCAGCATATTAACATGCAATTTTCAAAAACTTGCAGAAAAAGACAACCTTTACTCCTGAGAAAAAAATTAGGTAGCACGGAGAAATTATGAGTATTTTTAGCTCTGAGGTTGGATGCTATTTTCAGATCTTGGTCTTTTCACTCATATTAAGAAAAAACATACAAAAATTATGGGGAAGCTAGGACTTGAACACCTGGGGAAATAATAATAATAATAATAATAATAATAATAATAATAATAATAATAATAATAATAATAATAATAGTAATAGAAACCAAATGGAATAATAATAATTTTTAAAGCTTCCCTTTTTATCCTTTTTTCCCTTCATACTAGATGATGTCTGAGAAAGCATTAGCATCATGTCTGCAGAGAATCTCCCCCAGCTATCTATAGACACCTGCTGGTTGGATTAACTGGACACTAGGCTGCCTTTGATTTTGGCATCTTTGAATATCTGAGTGCTTTTTTTGAAGAGTACTGCAAAGTGCACAGTTGAAACAGACTTTTATACACATACAAAGGACTCCTTGTGTGAATTCTGGTCATAATTTCCTAAAAGCTAAAAAGGCTTTATTTTCCTTGAAGAGCAGGAGTTTAAAGGATTTGTTACAGCCCAGCTTTGAGAGTCCATCAGAGTTATCAAGGCCCATTCTCATACAGAATTTGGCATCAGACCTGAAAGATGAAATTATTTATCCCTGAGGCATTCCCCCTTGCATGAAGTGAAGTTAGTGTGAATTGCTAGGACAGCAATGCTGAGGAGTGTTATGAACACCCTCTCCTTACACATTGGAACCTCCTCGCTGCTGTGTTTGTAACACCAGATTTTTTTTTGCAATTATGGTGACACTGGCAAAATGTCACAAACCCCAAGAAAACCCCCAAAAATTCTGTTACATTGTTTTACTAAAAATAATGCCATTTCATTAAGAAAACAAAACTGTCATTCTTTTTAATCAAACAGTTCCAACTTTAATTTTTTTCTATGGCAGACTTTTAGAAGACATTTACAACAAAGAGGAGAAATAAAAGCCCATTTCCCTTTATCAGAAGATTCTACTGATAAAGTTTGCCAGACTTCCTCCCCTTCTGAATCTTGTTCAATCCTAAAACACCAGCATATTAAGAGTTTGTAGATTTGAGACAAGTAATACTGTCACTATAAATAATATTTATAATTGTAGCCAGAAGGTTCCCTCAAGAAAAAAAAAAAAAAGCCTGTGAAGCATGTGGATGATTATTACCTTTTTGTTGTTGTTGTTTGATTACAGTTCTCAGTGGCTGCAAACATGGTCCTGATTATCATATTAACCAGAAGACATAGTAAAGAATCCCATTCTTAATTAACTTCACTAGAATATTTCCTTAGCCTGAAGACTCATAAGTAGATCTTGTTTGTAAAATCCCTTTCAGCCAAATAACCACTTAACTAATTTAAAATTAAGTATATCTTGGTGAGGATATTTCTCAGGGAATCATATTTGAATATTACTGTGATATCATCTAGGGAAATGTTTTCTTCCCAGCTATTAAAAAAATAAATAGAAATAAATAAAACATTTTTCTCAATTGGACTATTTTTTTTAAGTGAATTCAGCTGTTGGCCACCTCAGGAACCAGAATCCTTCATTTTCCTACTGGCTGGAAGGACTAAACCCTGTTCCCATCACCACATCAGCCTATCCTGGGCAGTCGGAACGTGAGGCAGGAGCTGTCCAAGCTGTGCCCTTCCCCAGCCTGCTCCTGATTTCAGCAGAGAGAGTCTGGAGTGATTGGGTTGAGCACTAAAAAACACAAACACAGAAACTTCAGTCCAGCTCTTGCTTGGAGCTTGGTGGTGTTCACCTGAGCTGGGATATTTCCTTTGAAAATGCATCTATCCTAAATTAAGGCACTTACGCTTTTTTGGGGTAAAGATTCATTTTCAGAAGAAAGAAAATCATGTCAGAAAATAAAAAGAATCATGCAGGGTTCTGTGGAAGTTTCCCATGACAGGAACCCCATTTAGTAACCTGATAAAGCAGCTGTGCAGGAATGATGAGTCCCTGGAGGAGGTTTGGAAACCACCAGGATGTGTCTGAGTTTGAGCAGAAATGGCCTACCATTTTTCTCCAATTAATATCATGATAGGGTAGAAAAAAAATCAGTGGAAGAGCAAATTGGAAGCTAAGTATTCACATCCTGAAGGAATCTGTCAGTCTGAATCCATTTGTTTCTAGGGTTGGACATTGTTTAAAGATCCTGGTTTTGTAAAAGAAAAAATCAAAGATCTAAGCCAGGGAAAAAATAAAATTGCTGCTTATGAAGGCTATTTCCCTGCTTTTTGAGCAATACCATGTAATCTCTCGTGAGCTGGGCACTGGGAAGGAAAAGTCTAAAATAATCACTACAAATTCTGCATCCTCAGGCAGACAACCTACTGATAAGTCATTCCCCAAATCAGCTGTAGAAATCCTTCCTTCTGGGAGGAGGTTAGTGAGTGCTGTGAGAAAAGCCCTGCTCAGGTAACAGGGTGTGAGCACTGAAGGTCCAGCTCATGCTTCCACAGTGGCTTTTCACCCCATTTCATGCCTCCATGTCCTACTCACTCTGGCAATTACCTGCTCATCAGAACAGGTAGTTCAGCTCCCAGCCCAAAGCACTTTATTTATCCATCTCTGAGTCACTCTGAGGGTGAAGCACTGCTTCACAGCACTTTTCCTGACATTTATTCTGCTCTTCCAGATCAGAATTACCATGCTGCTATTTTTTTTTTTTTTAATCCTTTAATCAAGTCATCAGGAAGAAATTTTAGCAAGACAAAGGGAGAGCAGACAAAATGGCTCCATTATGAAATGAGAACAGACTTTGCCAAATTTCCAGCACGGTGGGGCTCTGCCCTTGCTTTGCAAGAAGCTGGGAGGGCTGCAGTGATATGTAGAGGCAAACAGGAACTCTCTGGGGTGATATTGCTTTAATCACGTCAGTGAGTAAGAAAATCAGCTTCAGTAAATTGTCATGGAAGGAACTCATGAATAAAAACCAGTGAAGCAAAACCTGCTATATGGGGCGACTTTGTTACTTTCTGTAAGTCCTTTCAAACTTGGTGCTGGGGGTGTTAGCTGAGTTTGGATATAATTACATAACTTAGTCATTACAAAAAAAAAAAAAAAAAAAAAAAAGAAGAAGAAAAAAGAAAGATAAGAGAATCACTTGTCCCAGAATTTCAGGGTTGTGTCCATCCCATGGGAGAGAGATTTTCAGCTGTGACCAGATGTCTCTTGCCAGCTGGGAAAAGATTAAGCAATTTCTGGTCTTTCAGACAAAGAAACTTTTTTTTTTTTTTGTTGTAAGTTCTCAGTTCCACGAGGTGTTTTTAGTGGGACACGACAAGCAAGTCCTTACCAGAGTGATGGGATTTCCTAATTGCTTCTGCTCCAACAGACAGGTTGTGGATGAGCCTTCTCTCCAGCTAAGTGAGAGGAGCTGCTAATTATAGCCTGAGTGTTAGAGTCACCTTTGGCACAGCTCAGGAGAGCTTTAATTAGGTTGCTCTCAGCCCTTCTGTTGGGGCTCCCAGTGCAAATTGCTGCTGGGTCTGTGCTGCTGTCTGCAGTGAGTGGCCTGGTGCAGCCCCAGGCCTGGCCAGGCACAGCTCCAGTGTCCATGAGCCAGGAGACACCAACTGCAGTGGCAAAGAGTGAGGAACAGGTGAAAACCCTGCCTCTGTGCCTGCCACGGGGAGATTGTCTGGGTTTTGCTCCAATTCATCATCCGTATTGTCATTTACAGAGCATCTAATGGCTGCTCAGACAGGATGCTTTAGCTGTCCACACACTGCAATTGACCTAGAAAAGGTCAATTGATGTCTTACTGAAATCAGCAGGAGCTGATTAAACATGCAGAAATTGTGGTGAATGGTATTGGGTGGGAGAAGCCAATGTCATTCCACTGACAACTTCACTAGAAACCTGACAATTTCCAGCTGAAATCATCCAAATGCTCTTGAAATGCACTAGAATTATACCACTACCTTTTGTGGGTTCTAATCAGAGAACACAACTGTGTAAGGCATAAAAATTAGCATGTTAGTCTTCAAATATGGGACAAAATTATATCAGAAATTTATTTTGTTTCATTTAGGCAGATGTGATTCCTCAGTTCTACCACCCTTCCCTCCATTTGTCCTCATGCCTTTCATTATCAGAGTGGTAATGTAATAAAGTTAAGCTGCTTTGTTGTGGTGGAAAAATTACACCTGAATGCTTCCAAAAATAATCCCTACTTTGGCAAAGGTAGAGATTAAAATAAAACAAAGACTAAACCCCAGAAAAATAAGAAAAATTAGCTTAAGGGTACAAAAAAATATTGAGAGCAGAATGTTATAAATTTTCTTGATAGTTGCAACTGTCAATTTCAGGAACAGTGTCAGAAAAAACAAAATAATGTTTTGCTTTGTGTTTGCAAGGCTGGATGTGAAAGGAAAGGGGAAATAACACTATGAAATGCTTAATTTTCTTGATTTAGATGAATACACCCAAAGTACTTGGAGTGATGAATATAACCAAGAGATGGCAGCAGTTCATGCACTATTCATTTACGTAACTTAGTTTGCAACATTATTTTCTTCCTATAAGGTAGAAGGAAATTAAGTTGTATTTAGTTTATCATGCAAATTGTTTCCATTGTAATTAAAGGGAAAGGAGGAGCAGAGACAAAGGAGAGAGGGAGGAGTAGTCTGATGAAGAGATGTGGAAATTTGTTTTAGGCATGCATCTAAGGTTTCTTTTTGGAAAGAAATTGTATCAGTTTGCTGTGCAAAAGAGCTAAAATCCAACTCCAGTCAGAAATCTCTTAAGGGTGTACATGCTGTACAGCTACACTGCTGGGGGGGTGAAAAACATTTCCTGTGCTCAGCTGTGGTTCTAGGACCAAAAATCTCCATCCCATTTTCACAGGCAAGGATAACTGCTGCCATCTGGAGAACTTACATTTGCTTTGAAGTTGGGATGCTCCAAAGGATGCTGCAGAGAGTATCTCCAACTCGGCTTCTCCAAGGAGGTGAACTGCTTCAAGCTCAGAAATGGTGTGCTAAAGAGAGGACCACAAATTTCATGTTTGCCTAAAAAAATACACTAAAATAGAAACCTCCCTGTACACTGAAATGCTGATTTTGTCTCAATTAGCGTACTCAAAGGCACCTCTTTCTTCAGCCCTACAAATTGTAGGGCCTAAATATCTTCCAGTGGCTTCCACCTTTTTTTATCTATGAAAATGTGACTCCTGTAAGGTCTTACAGCATTTTTGGACAGGCAATAGACTTTAAAAAACCAAAATGACCTCGTTTGGGGGGGTAGATTACATCAAAGAGAATGTGGAGTGGATGAGGCATTGCTGCAACAGTCAAAGGAAAGATCTGCAATTAATCACATAAAGGACTGAACAGAGCAACAAAGACACACTCCAACCCCCTGATTAATTCAAGGAGGAAAATTTTGCATTAAGATACTGATTTATAACATCTTGAAGGATTCAGTACGTGTTTGGTGACTTGGGAAAAGATTATTACATCAATAAATACTTAGATCATAGTTCAGTATTTCAAATTAATACAGATAATCATAGGCTAGTTTGTGTCAGTAGATACCTAGATAAATATTCAGAAAACCCTAAGCTATGATTGGACTAAATGCCTTGGCATTGTGATCAGGCAGTTCTACCATCAGTCTTTCACAATGTTAACAAGTTGTTTTGTTCCCTCCACCTGAGACAGAGAGATAGACATGACAAAATTCAGAATGCAGATATTCCATCTAAAGTGGCTTTAGGTGTGGTTTAACCCCAATCTGTGGTGTGGATAGGTGAATGATAAGTATTGTCCAGGTAGCACAGTTAAAATGTCACTAATAATGGTTTCAGCGACTTCATTCACATGCTCTCATAGAGTGACAGAGCATGACATGAGACACTCATCTCTTCATGTGCAACTAAAGAAAGAAGTAAGGCATGGGAATTATATATATATTATATAAATATACTATATTTATACAAAATTCATTTCTCAAACAAATTCCAATGCCATTTAAACATTTAAAAAAATCTGAGCACATAAAGATTTGTATTGTGAATTAATGTGCATTAAAAAATGGTGCCAAATTAGCACTTCAAAATTAATTTAACGAGCAAGGCTCTGCAAGATTGTTTGAAAAACATTTGTGTCATGATAATGAATTTACTTCCTAAGTAATGTAGTACCCTTAGATGCTGGCTTACAGGCAATAGCTATTGTCAAGTTACAATTATTTTCAAAATTATCATGGCCCATAAATCCTTAACTTATTATAAGAGATTCTATTCACTTTTTTTTCAGTCTTCCAAATCTTTGGTTTTATGCTAATCTGATGCCATTGATTCTGCTGGGGGCAAAAGGGTGTAAAACTTCTTGTTGAAGAGAGTTTGAAAAGGAATATCTTTAACAAGTAGTATTGCTCTAAATGGGAGCTTTGCTTTTTGTAGTGCAAAGCCCCTCTAGGGATCTGGGCCTGGAGCCACCAGCTTGTCCAGCCAAGGACGGATACCCACTGTGCCAGGAGCAGCATGGCCCACTGCTCCTGCCTGTGTCTTTTACTGATGTCTCTAATGCCATGAAGGACCTGAAGAGATCTGGGCCCCTCGAACTGAAACACTTTCCATCTGCACAGCTGGATTCAGCTCAGGGAGAGCCTGGCAGTAACATTTTCATGGCTGCATTAAGTCCTTTCACAGCTCTGAGTAGAAGAATAGTCCCATGGACCTTTATTGCAGCAATGAGCCCTCTCATTAGAGCTCCTCACCTTTCTGAGATATCTCTGGTAGGACTGAGCATTATCACCTTGACATTGCTTCAGTTCATCCAGGCAGTGAAAAGATGCTTAGAAATACTGGACATGAGCAAAGCATTCCTGGGAGGACCTCAAATAAAATGTATGTGAAAAAGGCAAAGCAGGACTGTAACAGTTGGTGGAAAATGCAGACAGAATGGAAAAAGAATAAAAGGTAGGCTGGGAGAGCTGCAATTTATGAGGAGGTCTTTTCATGTAGTCAAATCTGTCTTAGTGCCAGCAATGTAGGAAGTCAGTGGGTGTCTGATTATCATCTCCTGAAGACAGAAAAATTGCCATTGTAACATTTTTTTTTGAAATCAGATGAATTTTAAAATGATAATTGAGTGTATATATAGCAGCATTCTTTGTCTTTTTTTTTTTTATTATTATTATTTCCTTCCACCTTGCTTTCTCATTCAAAAGTTTCCCCTTCTCATATCATTGGCAGTTTGGAATAGGAATAATGTATTTTGTCTTCAGCTTAAGTTCAGTATGTGTTTCTGAACTACTTGGCAGGGAGTGAGGGGAATCCCTTTGTAATAGCTTCTAAATAAATTCAGTATCAATTTAAACTATTAGAGGAAGTTAAATAAAAATAATTAGGATATTAAAATACTTTGAGCATTTCCAATCACTGTTTTATTGCAAACCTGGATCTTTTCCAAGAAACAATAATAGAGTGAATACATTGGAATGTTTCCTTCCACTTAATATGAGACCATTTGCTCATGGAAAGATGATTGATAACTTGCATTAAACACAAAACCAGACTGATTTGCAGACAAGTATGAGGAGAGGCTGGAATAAATGTCACATTAACAAAACATTACACAGATGCACATTCACAGACACTGAGTGTATTAACCAAATAAAAAAGAAAACAACATAAAAGCTTTCATGGCACCTCTTCTTATTAGAAAAATATTCTAACCCTGTGCAATGTAACTGCTAAATACACTCTGGCATGGGGAAAGAGAGAGAGATTTGGAGATTCTGATTACTCTAAACTAAAGTTCAGAACAAAGCGAGGGTAGAGTACTGGGGGAGATAAATGTAAATTGATTGCAGTGCCGAGTCATTGGCTCTGTCTTTTTTTCTGATTCCTCTACCATCCTTCTTCACAACATCAAGAATTATGTCTCCAAAACTCAGTGGCCTGCTGGCACTAGGGAGCATAAATAAGCTGGCACTGTGCAAGTGTCAGTCTGTGGGAGCTTCCACTCTCTCCTCTCTGTCTCTGGCACAGAAAGGCTCTGTCCTCTGTCTCTGGCAGCTGCCACTCTCCCTCCTGGGGCACACTCAGGTGTGCAGCCTTGCTGGGCTTTGTTCCACGCCCTGCTGCAGGGCCAGCATCGCAGGCTTACACACAGGGCTGTGCAATCAAGCCCAGCCTAGTCTACCTTGCTTGGGAGTAATTTTTATTGTTCTTTCAGGGACAGAAGAATAATTTACTGTACCTTCCTATCAGTTTTCCCCTTCTTTCTTTTCCTCCCCCTAAAAATAAAATGAGGATTTCTGTTCTGGATCAGACTAAGTCTGTCTATCTCAGATGGTGTCCGTTTACAGATTCTCAAGGAAGAATATAAGGAGCAACACAAACATTCAATTACCTGTGGAACAATTCTTCACCTTTCTGAAGCAAGAAAAATAGAAAACCCCTATTCTGTTCAATGGAGTCACTGCTTGGGTGATCAGGTGTTCACAAACTTGCAGTACCATCCAGTGTGCTCAATGTGGACACTACAGAGGATTCCAGTTCCTGCTGTAAAGATCCCTGCACCTTAACCTCCTAAGGAAATAAATCTGGGTGCAAACAATGTATGCCAGCAGAGACAGAAGGGGAATGAGGAGTGCTAGACATGGCTACAGCCTACATGAATGGGGAGAAGTATTCTTCTGTAGTAAATTTGAAACAAGGATAAGCATTTTTGAATCAAGTGAACATGATGCTGCCAACAAAAGACTCCAGGGAAAAATGTGTATTACAGAATAAACAAGAGAATTCTGAGTTGAGATCAAGATTCTGGATTTACTTGGTGTTTCATAGTGCTGTAATTGTAGCAGGAATATTATGTCCAGGTCTGGCATTTGCAATTCAGGAAGGATAGTGCACATCACTCTAGAAAGAGGAATGACTGAACCACTGAAAAGCATGTCCCAAAGACAAATATTTAAAGAATTAAGTCTAATAGTTTTTAAAAGAGATGGAGTAGTTTCATTCAATTTCATATGGATTTCAGTAGGGAGAATGAGTTTATTACTCAACTACAAGCTGATAAAGCTGCAGTAAACACAGGGATTAGAATCCAAAGTTGAACAAACAATGTGTGATAAGATATACATTTTTAAGAGGGAAGATATTAATCATTACAATAGCAAAACAAGAACTTCCACTGTATCACTGAGCAATTTTAGATTAGCATCAAATGCTTATAGATTTTGCTTGCCTTTGTTTTCTTCCTAAAAATATTATTTAAAAAGAAACTGTAACAGCATGTAGTTCAGACTAGTTGCAATATCCCCATTATACAAGTAATCCCTTAGAAGTGCACTTAGGATCCCTTTTGGGTTGTATAATGTATAAGCTGATGACTCCTGAAATACTTAAGGATGTTCAGCTGCAGCTGGTGGAGCACAACTCTATCTCTGCAAACATATTTCACTGCCACGGCAAACAAAACCCTACCTGATGCAGTGGGCCACTGATATTTGAAAGTAATTCCCTTGGTTTTTAATTTATATGCCCTAAGATCCCTGTTTAAAAATTTGTTTCCTTTCTGGTAAGTCACCGCATAACTCCCTACTAATCCCCCTCATTTACATTGAGTATTAGCTTTATAGAGAATGGTACTAATTAATCCTGCATAACTGCAATTTAGTGGCTGGGCTGCACAACAGCATGAGAAATAGCATGGTACTGGGTGCTGGGTTATCAGATCCATTTTCTGGGTAAGTCCTATTATGTTCTGTAGGACAGGCAGGCACACAACGAATTTAATTACACAGCCTTTCAATCAGCTTGCTTGTAAGCCTGGGAACTATCTTCTAGCTCCTGCACTTTACAGAAAGCAGTGCTTTTTCTGAAGCTACTCTTACTCTGTACTTTAGCTACTCACTCTGCTTGGATACTAATTATTGGTAATGCTAATGACCAATGACCTTGCCTGCAAGGTCGTATTCCTAGATGACACCAGAATTTATTAACATTCTCTCAAATTGGTAATGATCAGGAGTAAAGATTATGATTTACAGCAAGCAGCCTGGTTTCTGAATGAAATATAAATAAACATATTGCAATAAAAATAATTTATATTAATTAAGAGTATAGATACAAAAATAAATAAGTAAAAATAAATAGAAAAATAAGGAAATATAGTCTCAATCTCACTTACTGATGAAGTGTGATGTTGTCACACATAATTTTCCCCAAAGGGACATTGCCCATTAAGCATTGCCCATTAAAAGACCTGGTTTATACTCCTGGGTCTGGCAGTGACCTACCTTAATGGATCTCTCATTTCTCTGCCTGATCCTCTACTGCTCTTCTTTCCTGGTTTTGTTCAGTTTCCTGACACCAACAGAAACCCATCCCATGGAGCTGACTCAGATGAGCTCAGTGCTGTCAGTGGATATAAAGAGCAATTTGAAGCAGTACCTCAAATCTACAGCAGAATGAAGAAGCCTCTGGAAGCTCTTCTCCAGGATATCCAGTAATGAGGCTCCGAGTTTTGATGGCTGGGTTAAGTACTTCAAATTCATTAAAAGATCCATACTTAGGCCTGCTTATTTCTCTTCTCTGTCACATAAGAAAGAAGGGATGGCATAAGAAAGAGGCTTTTAGGCTAAAATTTTGGGTTTATAAAAATATATCTCTGTATTTCACCAAGAAAGGAAAAAGCCAGTCCAAGCGAATGAAAACAGTCAGCTGTGAGAAAAGCAGCACAGGACTACAAAGGGAATGTTGAAGATTCTCCCTGTTTCATTATTTATATTTCCCCACAGTGGCAAAAAAACACATTCCTATATTCCATATAAAATATAATGCACTTAATTGATCTAAGTAATTTCAAGGCTGCTGAATAGCAGAAGCCTTCAGAGTGGAATATTCTAACTTAATGATCACATAAAATTGCTCGAAGTGTTTTTAATGTCATTGTAATTTCTGAGTTTATTTAATAGTTGGGGGGGAGAGAGGGTAACATTAAGAGTCATCTGCATGGCTGGCATGGCTGTATATAACAAATCAGACATGCCCATGCCACAAGAGCCATTATTTGAGAATGGCTGCAGTAAAAATGCAGTTATACTGAGCATTTGCTTTAGGCCATGACAGGGTTTAATGAGAATGATATTGCATTAGGATTCAGGACACCTCAGATTTGTTTCTAAGTGTTTGACCTTTTAACTGTCAGATCTGGTTTTGATTCCACTGATTTCTAGCTGTTTCTTTCCCAACCTCAGCCATCCAGTTCATAAAAACTTCATCTAAGAGCTGTACAGTTGTGATCCACTTTACACCTGCAGAGTATATGGTAAAGAAACTTCTGTCTATAGATATATGTATATTTAATATAGAATCAAAGAATGGTCTGAGTTGGAAGTGACCCTAAAGATTACCTAGTTCAGCCCCTCTGCCATGGACAGAGGCACCTTACACCAGACCATGCTCAGAGCCCCATCCAGCCTGGCCTTGAGCATTTCCAGGGCTGGGGCATCCACAGCTTCTCTGGGTGACCTGTGCCAGTGCCTCACCACCCTCACAGTAAATAATTTCTTCCTAATATCTGATCTAAATTTCAGCTTAGGCCACTTCCCTTTGTGCTATCACTATGTGCTCTGGTCCCTCTCCAGCTCTCTTGTAGCTCCTTTGGGTACTGTAAGGAGCTCTGAGGTCTCCCCAAAGCCTTTTCTTCTTCAGGCTGAAAATCCCCAGCTCTCTCAGCCTGTCTTTATGGGAGAGGTGTTCCAGAATCATCTCCCTCACATGTTGCAAAGAGCTGCCTTTCATCCAGGATCATCAATACCATGGTAAGCTTCCAATAGTTTTTTTTCTCACTGGCCTGAGGCCAGACTCCCCTGCACAAGAGGATCAAGACATTGACAAGCCACAAGTGCAGAGCCACTCTGGGTGTGTTTTGAAGGCCAGGTGGGTGTGAGGTGGGCAGTCTGCCTGGGCACTTCCTTCAAAACAATGGTAACTGCAGCAGCAGTAGCAGCACATCTTGCTGGGTACCTCTGTTCTCCCCAGAACTTCTGTTTTCCTGCAGTTGAAGTCTTCTCCCCAGATCCTGCCAACACTGTTCAGAATTAATTTTCAATATTAAAACAAGAATTAAGATTTTAAATCTAATTCCACATTTTTCTCCACTCCTACCCCTCTGGTCTGTTTGAAGTTATTTTAATCTCCTCTCAACCTTCCGTATTTTTCCTATTGGACTTGTCTAATTTGCCTCATGTCTAAGTCATGGTGATATCCTCAAGACACCAATTCATAACTTCCTCATGTTGAAATTGTTCATTAAAATCTAATTTTTACCACCTAATTCTGAATTTTGAGCTAATGAAATCAGAGTAATTATAAACATCCATCTTGCAACATTGCACATTGACATTTGAATAGAAAGACTCAGAATGGAAGAAAAACATCGCTGGAGAGTTTCTTTCCTCTATCTGCAAAAGAAATAATCTCATTCATAAATATATAGATTAAAACTCTCTCTTCTAAGTTTATCTCAATATTAACTTTATACTGCCATTAAAGTTTGTCTGAACATCAACCATAAGGGACCATATCTAATTTCACATGAGATGTGTTTGGTTTGCTCAGATCCATTATTTAACAAAGAGAACTTAAATATGTAGAAAGAAAGGTACAGCTCTTGCTGTATTTGATCCAGAATTCACCAGGAGTTTTAACATCTTCCAAAAATATTAGAATATATTGAAGGAAGCAATCACTCAGGAGAACTTTTACTACTTTTTTTTCTAGTCTTATTATAGTTGATGATTGCAGATTAGATTAATGGGTGAATTTTACAGGCTCACACTATACTAAGACTCCCTGTGACACTAAATAGCTATTCACAATCTTATAAGGTTGTAAGAAGAATTTATACATATTTTTAATTTTTTTCAACTTTCACTAAAAGTTAGAGAGACCGATGAATGTTAATATATTGCTGCAACAGTCTGAAAAATGTAAGGATGGGGAAGGACAGTCAGACTTGTTATAGGCAAAGGAGTTATCACCACAAGGTGGGGTTCTGGCCCTGGCTGCAATTCTGCAGTTACAAGTAATTTCAAAAAAGTGTAGTTTGCAAAGAAGAATGGCAATTCTGCATATAAAATAAGCTTTGCCAAATCAAAGGTAAGGCATTCTAAGGATGATCAAATAGGTATATGAGTATCAGGAAAAAAAAGAAAATATTATTGAAAATTGTTCATGTAATGTGATCTGTTTGTATAAAATTTCTGTTGTTCCCTGCCTGGTTTCTTGCCAAACTGCTTTGTGAAGTGTGGGGATGCTCTCTTCTCCTTTGGGCTCCAGTGAGGCAGCCAGAGCTCAGATTGCCTTGCAAATGGGCCCTGCTGGGCTTCCAGGTCCTGCCCACAGTGCCAAGAGTCTGGATGAGCTGAAAGCCCCAGCCCAAAGCAAAGTTCATGTCCTGACTATAATGACTATAATCTGCAATTTGAGAAGCAAGGTTTGAACTCCACTGCAACTGGGAGTTGACCAAAGATGATAGTAAGAGGAGAAATTTAACTGTTTCTTTTTTTTTAATCTGTTTAGATTTAGATTAGACTTTAGATTAGACTTTATTCTAATTTTTCAGCGTTATGCAAAGTAATACTTTGATGTTCTGTAGCCTTTTTTTTTAAATTATTATTTATTTTATTTTTTCAAAAGAAGCCATAAATATAGTAAGTAAGGAGAGAATTCCTGGCAAGAGCCAGACAGATATTCTTCACTCAAGAGTGCCTCAGCCATAACAGGCATTGCTCTCTCACTCCATATTTTACACAACAGCTGAGAAGTTTGTGTAGTGAGGGCAGCTAAACTCATTATTGCCAGTCCCCACAACATACAATTACTTTGATTCATGCAATCTGCCTCTGTGATGAGATGTCTCACAGTAAATATACCATAACAACCAAGACAACTATTTAGTTATTATGGCTAGATGATTCTAAATTCATTTGAATCAAAACCTTCAGGATTGGCTGGTTTGATACCTATTGGCAAAAATACTCCTGGGCAATGACCCAGTGGATTCACAGAACAAACACACGGTGCTTCCTTCAGACCCAACATCAGCCAAAGGAAAATATTCTTCATGGACAT
The DNA here is from genome assembly GCF_027887145.1 of Ammospiza caudacuta. Taxonomy (NCBI): domain Eukaryota; kingdom Metazoa; phylum Chordata; class Aves; order Passeriformes; family Passerellidae; genus Ammospiza; species Ammospiza caudacuta. The sequence continues at coordinate 28,288,369 of NC_080601.1, read as the reverse complement.
TCAGTGCACAGGGAATGGATGGATCATGTAAGACTGCTGTGTTTGAGACCTTTTCTGTACATGTTTATACTCAATTTTGGCAATTTCCAGAGCCTCCAGAGGGAATGGAGGACGGTGTGGTTCTGCAGCAGAGATGAGAGTCCTGCAGGTGCGAGCAGGTTCAGGAAAGTGTCCCCTGAGGATGGGCACAGGCTCATCCTCCAGAAATTTGCAGCTGTAATTTTTTGAAGCCAGAATTGTGAGCCTGGGTCTGCAGCTGTTGTGTAGCAGCTCTTGATGAGATAACTGGTGGGATGCTGACATTGGTTGGCACCCAGGGCTGCAATGACTCTGCGTTTACCTTTCATTAGCTCTTGTGAAAACAACACAAGAATTTCATCTTGTGGCAGTCGAAAGAGAATGAACCTGACACTTCTTTCTACCCAAATGCTTGTCCTGTTTCAAAGCAGGGAATGTCAAGCCTCTGTGGCAGCCTGCTGGCTCTGATTTTACTTGGAATAATGCATAAACGTTAGTGGGAAGCCAACTTTTTTTTTTATGAAATGAAAAGGCTCTGGAAATTGCCGAAATTGAGTGTTAACATGTGGAGAAAAAATCTCAAACACAGCAGTCTTACAAGATCTGTCATTTACTTCTGTGCCAGTTTAATGCACAGTGCTTCAGAGGTGCTGGCACATAGCTTTCCAAAAGATGTAAACAACAGAATGAATATTTTCAAAGCACTGAACTGGGAGAATGGCACTTACAGTCTTTTCAGCAAAGCTAATGGAGAGAGAATATGGAAAAATTATCCAGACCTTGGAATGTCTTTGCCTTCAATTCAGTGCTTAGTCAAGAAGATTTTGTACCAGAAAGGGCCAAGTCAGGGATTGCCAGGGCAGTTAAGCCAAATCACGTCCCCACTGCAGCCTAGAGCAAAGCAAAGATTTGGTATAATTGTCTAATGTCCTCCTCTGGGCACTGAGATCCACAACAAAACTGCTCAGATGCCCATGATGGCTTGTCTGTCCCACTGCAAAACCCTAAAGATGGGTTAATACCATTCTTACAGGATCAAACAGGCAGCAGAACTAAAGGGAATTGATCCTCAAGTGCACTCAGGCCTGTTTTCTAATTTTCTTTTGCATGATTATCTGAGCCGCTGTCTTTTGGTCCCACATACCCATGCCAGCAGCCTGAGTGCCATTGCCAGCAATTTGTGTGATTCATCAAGAAACCATGACAGGGTTTATGGCATTTATCCTTCCATTCCACGACCTATGATGCAACTCTCCATCTAATACTGTGAAAAAGCCACCCCTGCTCATCAGGCTTTTCCCCAGGCTCAGACACCACAAGCAAGAAGAGGCCATGAAGCAAAAGGACATGGCAGCACTTTTAAAAAGGTCTTGGCTGGCATCATCTCACCTGAGCAGAAAGTCTGATTAGGGAGTCTGGTCACCTTTGTCACCTCCTGTCTTCAGAGACGAAACAGGCATTGATCTGAAGAGATATTTTGATCTCAGGTGCAGCTTCTCCTGTCAAGGCTCTTTTCTCCATCTCTTGCAGTGGAAGTGCAGGACATCTGGGCACCTGACTTGAAAACCTCTTTTTTCTTTTTTTTCCCACTGGGTGTGAACTCATAGTCCATGGTTTTACATTATTCCCATTCTCGAGCATATTATCCTTATTTCTCTCCCTGTGAATCCTCAAATTCTTCCTCTGCTTTTAGCTTATTTCCATCTCCCACTTTGCCTGTTTGCAGCATTCCTTCCCTTTGATTCTTCCCTTCTTGCTCATTGTACACTCAGCAGTTCAGTTTCTTTCTCTCTGATCAAGCATTATGTACCGAAGTGGATGATCATTTACCAGTTAGTTTTCCCAAAATTGGTTTTGGGAAGAAGAATGAAGAAAGTAAAAACTGGGCTGGAACTTAGCTACTAATATTAATTTGATTAATACTGTTAACTAAAAAGAAAATATTTTGAAAAAATATATATAAAATATAATTATAAATTTTATCTTTGAACTGTTTATTTTTTTGTCAAAGGATGTAAACAAACAATTTAAAAGCGAACAATATTTTCCCTTGAAAAGATATTTTTAAATTATTATGTGACAGTAAAGGAACACAAGTCAAGAAAAAAGGTAAAATCTCAGAACTATTAATTTCAAGTTTAAAAAAATACCTCAGTAAGGTTTAAAATGAGAATTTTACTGTTTTTAAGAATTTTTATTTGTGGTTTTAAAAGTCTTTTTGCCATTAAACTGTGAGCAATTTTTTAAATCTTTGGACTCCCACAGAAATGAAAGATCTATTACTCACTAAATTTTGTCTTCAGTTCCTCCTTTCCCTTCTATTTTTGAATTGTCAATTCTCTCTTTGTCTGGCTGCCATTGATATTATATTGTCTCTAGATGATCCAGTCCAGCCTCTCACATAGCAGCACTCCCTGGTCTATAAACACTAACAAATTAATGCTGCATTCAATGGAATGAAGCACTGCTGCTGACAGAGATTGAGGGCTAGCAATACAGAAATCATAGATGAATTTGCAATGTGAGAGCAGGAAAAGGAAGGGGATGCAATCTTAGGCTGCAGTAGAGAGACATTACATTATGGAGAAAAAAAAAAGTCAATAATTTTCCTCTGCACAGCCTGGCTGTGGCTGCACCTGGACTATTATATTCCTTCCAGGGCACTAGAAGAGATATTGACAAAGGGGTTTGCAGAGAGAAGTGCTGCAGCAATTGCAGAAAGTTTAAATGAGATAAATAAGACAGCTGTGCTCCTCTGGGCAGATGGGACACACAGGAGCATAGCTGGGAGCTAGGCGCATGCTGCCAGGGGCATTGGGATGTGGAACAGGCTTCCAGGGAAGGTCAGAGCATCCCTGATCTGCATCTGGCTGCATCTGCACCTATGGCTGCAGCCACAACAACATCCTTCCTATCCCTGCAGGATAAAACCTTCTGGAACTGCTTTCTCACAACCAAGCTGCCTCAGCAACTCCCTCCCTGTCTGAGGGCAGAATTTTGCCCCTCAGCAGAGTAAAGCTCCAGATCAGCTGCCAGGGGTTGGTGGTCTCTGCCCAGGGAGGGCTGGAACTTTGGGAACAGCTCACTTCACTCTTCCCCTGGGAGAGGCAAACACCACAAATGGGTGAGTTTAAATATCTTCCCTATTCTCACTTCCCACTTTCACATCAGAACTTGGCAGAAGACACTTAAAGAATGGGCTGCAACAAACAGGATTAATAATGGAACAGTACAAGACCCAGCCAAGATGAAGGTCCTGATATTCTTTGGTTGTTTAAATATGTACTGTGGAAAGCTTTGAAATATCAAGCATTTAAGCAAACATCCTGTGACAGCATTTAATATGTTTGTATCAGATTATTAGGAACATTTGCTTTTCATGATACTTTGAGATCTGCACTGCTCATGACCAAGCTGTAAATTGTATTTCTGCAAGCAATCTGCCCCACCAAAGACACACAGCAGGCTTCTGCCCTGGCCCCAGAGAGTTCCTCTGCTGGCTTCTGTGGCACATCTGAGGAAGAAAAGGTTTATGCAGCAGCTGCAAGGAGCTGTGAGTTTTGGGTAGGTATAGGAGCTAAATTTCCATGTTGATCATAGGAAGATGCTGGTTTTCCAGAGATGGGTACTTCTGGTGCAATACAGAGAGAGCTGCCATAAAGACAGGAAACCACATCTCCCTAAGGAGGTGGGAAAAGGACCTGATCAAACACTTACCAGCTCTTGGCTGCTTTCTGGAAGATTCCACTCTCCAGTGTCCTCAACACTGCATTTCTTAGCTCTGTTAAGGCCTTATTCTCTGCCTTCATTGCCTTTGTTGTGCACTGTGTGTCTGAGGACATAGATTTGAGAAGCTGGAGAGGTGTGGGGCAGTGCAAGGCTGGCTCTGGAGGCCACATCTGCAGGGAGAGCCCATCTGGGAGGTCAGAGCATGGTCCTGTGATCTGCAGGAGCACAGAAGAAACATGAAGGCATGGAGGATCTAATTGGAGGATTTAATTGGATGTAAGTGACCTGAAAAAAGCCCCCTCTCAGCTGAACATTCTCAGTGGAGGTATGTGGTGACAGCAGAAATACTGACTTAAATGCTACAGAAAGAAAATAAATCTGTTGTCCTTTTATAGGTAGGAGATGCATGTAGGAGATTTTATTAGGATAAACAGGAAAAATCAAAGTCTAGTGTATACACCCAGGAGGCATTTGAAGCTAAGAATTAGTTTTGCAGTAAGAAGTAGAACTTGCTAACTGGCTCTGCTATCATTTAGGAATCCACAGTGAAATGGCTAATTTATTATACAAATTAGACCAAGGCAGAATAAGGCATTCTCTTTGATCATAAAGATTTGGGGGTGGAAGTCTTTTATTTTTGAGCAACACTGAATATTCTATAAAGTCAAATCTTCTCACTTAAATGAAGGTATTAAAATAGAGGGCAGAAAGTGAAAGAGGTCAGGCTGTTTCATCAGGATTACTTTCAAGTCTTTAACTCATTGGGTTTTTCATGAGGAAAACTGTCTCAGGTTTCTCTTAAGCTAACTTAGATGCTGTATGGTGTGAGAAGTGGCTAGTTAAAGGACTTAAATAAACCAAGAAAGGTCAGGATTTCCTGCCAACATTTCTGCCTGGGGAATAAGTATGTTTTCTTTTTCTCTGCCCTCAGAATGTAATATGCCTCCTACTAACTTTAGCAATAAGTTGAATATATGCTTGATTTGCCAATTGGTTCAGAAGTGCAGATAATTCTTATCTTCACAGTCAGGAGCAGTGCCTGCCAGGAGGGGAACCTGCAGCACATTTCAAGTGTTTATCACAAAAAGCTCAAGTGTGTGCAGTACCATTTCCTTCAAGGAGTTCTGTGTGTTAATCTGGTTAGTGCCCAAATTTGTGAGGATTATGTTAAAACTGTAGTCCTCTTTTCAGTAAGATACTGAAATCTCTCCACATCCTAACCCCTTCCATGTTTTACCTGGCCTGTGCTTGCTTTCTCAACCAGTTATGCTGGGGGAAGGATGCAAGGATAATGTGCTTCCTTGAACTCCTCATGCCATCCTGACCTCCAGTGCTTCTAGAAATAGAAATAGAAATAGAAATAATAGATGGAGTGAAAGAAACATCAGCACCTGAGCCTGCTTCTCTCATTATTCCAAGCATTTTGAGAGGGGGAGTTTTGGAGCAGGTGAGACGAGACAGATGAATGCTCTTTTTGTCACTGGAAGGCAGCAGTGAGGTTGGCTGCAGACCTGTTTTTTCCTTTTGTTGTCAGGGAAGTTCAGCATGTGACATAATGCATAAGACCTGGGCATACTTTGACTTTTAAATGCCTGGTCCAAACATTTATGAAATTCAGACAAACTATCCATTGAGTCCATAGGCTTGAGATTTGGCTTTAAAAAGATCCAGACTCTCATCCAAAAGTTCCTGAATTTTTGAGACACTTCTGTGAAAAGTTCCTTGGGGAAGTGTAATTATTTTTAATCAATTTTTGGGATTCACAAAGTAAGCTGCTGATGATTACATGATTTATACATGCTCTCCACAGACTTGGTGGGGCTTCATGCATCATTTTACAGTGATTTTTGCTTGTTATGGGAACTGCATGGTAATAGTTGTTTCAATTACAAGCCTATTAGGCAGGTAATTGACAACACAAGTATACTATAAAGTTACACTCTGCTTGCTCCAATACAAATGCTGCATTTTGGTTTTAGGCAGGCAGTGCTGATAATCAGTGAATAAATTATTACCTAATTAACTACTTCTGTCAGAATCCCAGCTTCACTCAATAAGTGAGTTGGCCAAGGGTTTGTTTGTCTCTTTGCCTTCCCCCTCCTCTTTATCATCTCCCATGATGAGAAACTGTTCATCTGCATAAGAGTCTTGCCCAGACCCTGGCAGCAAATGCACACTGTCAGCTGTAATGTCAACAATCAGACGTCTCAATCAGACCTAATCAGATCTCTCATAGCTGCAGAAGGTCCCTGAGAACAAAAGAGTGACAATGCCTGAAAGTGGATTCCAATTAATTGGATCCCTGAGAGAGGTTTCTAAAGGAGTCAAGGGTATTCAGTTCAGCCTAAACACCCCCAGAGACTTCTTGGAAGAGTTGCAAATGAGATCTCAAGTGCCTTATAACTCATTTTCCTAATGTATCAAAAAAGTCAATAGTGATCAAATCCTGTGTGAAAGGATACACACCAATCCGATTTTTTTTTTAAAGTGAGGAAAATATTAGGGTCAGAATCCAGGTGTTCCTTATGTTTTCCTTGTTTCAATCAGGAGAATGTACAAGTTTAAAAGGCTTTCCCCTATGAAAGACTGAACATGAAAGAAAAGCAAGAACTGTCCTGTTTAAAAACTTTTAACCAGCCTTTTGAGAAACTACTCTATTGAGTAACTGATCTATTTATGTTATCTCTGAAACTTTCATTATTTGTCAGCTGGGATAGAGTTATGGTGGAGACAATAAATAAGATTCTCATATCTCTTAATTATTCTTAAACATTTAGGCTTTCCTAGACAGCTGCATAAGATAGAAGCTGAACTTGTGTCTCTCAAAGAAATTATTACATGTGCTTTTCATCAAATCTCACCTTAGTACACCCATGACCAACTCAGAGTGCCCTTGTGAGCTCCTGCTTGGAGATGAATTTCCCATCTCCCATGGTGAGATATCACAGATTCATTCATTCAAATGTCTGAACTGTGTGCTGTGGAGTTGGAAATAGTGCCCTATCAGTTCAGAGAATTAGCAAATCATAATTTTTGTCTGGTTGCCGCTGCTCTTGTTGCTTTCATCAGCAAAGATCACTGTGAATCTCCAACATGTGGTGTATTCTATATCATTTCACTCTATTTTACTCCTTTAGTGTGCCCTCCAGCTTTTCCAGGACAGGAGGTACATGAAAAGTCTCCTCTTACAGTAACGATTTCTCTTTAATCTCTGAATCTCTGAGTGTAAACTGACTTTTAACTACAAGCTTGATCCATTTTGTTCAGAGAGATTCTAGTAAGACAAATAAGGAAATGAAATTTGTTTCATCTTTTCCTTCAAAATATTGCTTCTCTTGTAGCAGCTCAGAAGCAGAAGAAAAAAAGAACAAGCACTACTTTGATACTGCCAAGGTCCAGGGAATATGGGAATGTTGTTGGGTAACAGGCACAACAAAGAAGACAAAAGACAAAAAACTGCAGTCCTTGTTCCTGACTGTGTGCAAGTGAATTTCATTGCCTGCTCCCCTTCCCTCCAGCACCTCCCTGTTGGGGCTGCAGGGCTGGCAGGACCTTCTCACCCAGCCCCTGCTCCTCTCTGAGGGCCAAAGGACAGCTAATTAAGAGTTCTGCTTGTAGAAAACAGGTCCAACTCACAGGAGTCACCTGTGATGGACAGGTGATTATCTGCATTAGCCATTTTTTACAGCAGTCTGTTTTCACTGCCCAGTGTTTCTAGGTGCAGTCATCACTCCTGACAAAGCAAGCACTGTGGCACTATAAAATGCAAGTTCAGCTGCAGTCCAGTTATCCTGCTGATCCTAATCCCACCAATCTTGTACTGGCATGTGATTGACAACCAAAAATCAGCAGAATATTGGATTTCCTACAGTTCAGGAGGCTGCCAAGAAACTTGTTTCAACTTTTCATGATAAAAAACCAATTTCAGTTATGAAGCTCTCCTCAAGATCTCAGTCTTTCAGGGGGTATGCATGCAACACTCTGTCTATAAGCATCTCTGACTGAAAAAGTCCTTGAATGAGAGGTTCCTTTTCTCAGGTATTTTGAACATTCCTAGCACACTGGAGACCTGATTGCAAATAATTTCATTATTTTTTATTATTTAAAATATTTATGTATTAGTATAAATTATATTATTCTAGTATTAAAATTTATTATTTATTTGCTTTATCTGAGTTGTTTATTTAAGCTTAAATTTCAAGATGCAAGTTCCAAGTTTATCTTTCAGTTTAATATTTAATTCTTAGATGCTGAAATAATGCCGGGGGGGTTGGTTCTTTTTTTTTTTGTTGTTTTTTTGCTTTTTTGGAGGTTTTTTTTGGTTTTTTTTTTTTTTTTTTTTTTTTTTTTTTTTTTTTTTTTTAATTTGGTTTTGTTTTGGTTTTGGTTTTTTTGTTGGTTTTTTGGTTTCATTACTTCAGTTCACCAGATTCGACCCACAGACCATTTCAGATATTTTTGTCTGGGACAAAAAAACCCAATGAATGAGGGAAGATGACACTCAACATTAAAATGATAAATATTTATCAAAAAAATAGGAGGTTCAGGCAGAAACATTTAGGAAAAAAAACCTGGTCATTTCATGTCATCTGCTTAGAATGACAATGTTACAGTTTATGTGAGAACTGAAATTAAGATTTCAATTGCTTCTAAATTAGCACACAGGCACAGAAATTAATAAAACCCAGAAACAGAAAGGACAACAACAATGGGATGCAGAGGGGTTTTGATTATTTCAGCATGTGGCCTAAAACGTGGCAGATTCAGCAAGATACAGATTTGCATAATGTAATGAGACTGGAACCAAAGTATCGGGAAGACAGACCGAGTGCTATTTAACTAGACACTGCAGTAAAAACACCAGCATGGCAGGATAGTGCAGTGCAGGAAAGCATTCCAGGGACAAATGGATAGCAGTGTTAATTGCATTAGGAAAAAAACCCAAGCCCTGCTGGCTAAAATCCTCTGGAGCTACTGCTGCAAACTTCAGCACAGCGTTTGAGAAGTTTGGTGCTAGCTGGAAGTTGTTTGGAGCTGCAGATCCCTGACAATTGCTGGACTGGCAAAGACCCTGATCAGTCATTGTCTGAATGGAGCCAGCCCAAAATTACAGAGACAATAACAGCAGTGAGATGGACAGCAAGAAATAAATCCTCCATCCCCTCTGGAAATGCCTGCTGTTTGTAGCTTGCTTGGTTTTAATCTGTGTGCAGAGCACTGGGGATACTCTGCTAAGGACTCCTTGCCCTCTTTGTTTGGTTGTCTGGCAGCCTGCCATGGCTGCCAAGGAATAGTTTGTTCCTCTTCCCTTATTCTGAGGACTGAAATTTGAGACTGGGATTGCTGTCTTGTGCATAAGGCATCCCTAATCACCCAGAAAATCCTAATGGTTTCATATGCCTTTTTCTTGCCTCCAGGACTCTATAACCAGAGCTAAATTGATAAAAAGCTTTTTTAATAAAAGAATCATTAATATTTAACTGCTGGCATTAAACTTAGAAATGTATGTGTGTCTATTTTACACAAATGCCTGCAATCACCTATCAATAATTTAGGCACGTGAGTTTCTACAGACACCTCCAGCAGCTGTATTAACCCAGTCCTCTCTTTCTTTCTGGATGTGATTTTTGCACTTTCTTTCTGCAGCTGTGGATGTGTGGATAACTGTAAGAGGGAAGAGAATTCTGCAGGACTGCTATGTCCTCGTGTACCACACTCATGGAAAAGAAGAGGAGCAGAATAAAATGCTTCCCAAGCCTGAGGCCAGCTGCAGAAGCATCTCATCAACTCAAGCAGCAGTAGTTTGTGATTTTAACTCTGATTTGCTCCTCTACAGCCTGACAGGTAAAGCATGACCTTCATGGTGGTGCAATCTTCTTTTCTCCAGGGAAAGCCTGGTTCTCCCTCAGCCTGCTCAGAGGGAGCACAGCTCACTCAGAAGCCTCAAGGTGAGGCCATTTTCTGGGAAAAGGTCCAGTAAAACTTCAAGACACTTGCTTTCTGCTTTCATTAGATACATGTTTCTTCAAAGAGTGTGTTAGGTAAGCACGAAAGATTTCCAAATCCTGCTTAGCAGCTAGAAACACTGAAGTGTTCATTAGATGTGTTAAATTATTGCTCCAGGTACTGCCACCTGACTGCAGAACTGTTCCAGCAGTGAAAAGCCTTATTTACAAATGAAATTCTGAACACTGAAAATAAGTAGTCATAGGCAATAGATGGGACAAAAACATTTTGACAATCTTCTTTGATAAAAGGAAGAAAATTAGTCACAAATAATTTATGCAGTAGGTGAGACATGTTAGTTGAGAAGGCTAGCCAAAATCTTTTGTTGGCTTGTTGTGAATGACCACACTGCACACACCCAACTCCATGTGAGGATATTCCTCTTTCATAATTTTCAGTGGAATACCTTGACTTATTGCATCTGGCTATTACACATGGAATTTTGACACCTTTGAAGATCCCTTAAAGAAGGACTAGAACTGGTGTTCCGCAATCAGATAAGTAAAGAAATTAATCCCAGTCTGAATGTTTTAGTCAAAAGGGAGAGTGAAAAATGATTGTTCTGTTTGATTATTAAAAAACACCCAAAACTCATCCTAGATTCTTACATTTCATGTTTCTGAGATATGAACACTGAAGTAGCTTTTTCTGTTCATTAGCTATGGACTGGTGAGGCAACCAGCACCATGGGAAATAAAAACTATTGTCATCAAATCCCTCCTGGAATATTGTTTAGTGAGACCCAGGTTCATCTGCAGATAGAAAAATAAGGATGCTGAGATGAAAAGGCCATAAAAGGAAATCATGTTTAGATGGGAACAGGTAGGGCAAGGACACCTCTTTTTCTCTCCTCTTCTTTCCTTTCTTTTCAAGCTCATTAATGTTAATATACATTGAGCCATCCCAGCAGAATTAGAGCTGCTTGTTTTGTATAATGTGATCCACTGCATCCACAGTCACTGCCCCCCAGGAAAACAGGGAAGGTCAGAGGTTTCTGTAAACCTGACAAAAAAATCTACCAGCTCCATTTGCATTTGATACCAGTGAGAGGTTGGACCTGACATTTCTTCTAATTTCACATCAATATTTTCAGTCAGAAGATATATGCCCTGCCCTGTTCCCATCTCTCCTTAGTGCTGCCACATTCCAGGTACATCTTCCTTCTGGGGATTGCCAATGGCTTTGTCAGAGGTGCAAGCTCTGAAGGTGAGAAGGGAGTTTCTACTCATGAGCAGTGCCCACCTCCTTGGAGATGAGCTCACCTGGTTAGCCAGAATGAACTGTATCCCTGAACTATTACAGCAGGCATGGGGGAAAAAATAAATGTTTTCTGACAACATGGATGAATGCACATAATGTTCTTAAATTATTTGGACAGTTTCCTCTGGGCTTCTACTTCAACTTACAAGGCCCTTCAGTGGTAGAGATCCTTCAGACAGTAAAGTATTGCCCCTGGCCATACATTACCTGCAGTGTTTATCATATATACTTGAATCCATCCCCACAAATCTCAGGACTAACACAGCCCTCAATCATGCAGGCAACACATGCAGAAAATAGAAAACAGCATGGGGCTGCCTCCTTGGGAAAAATCTCAATATATCAGTGCATGGTTATTAACTTCATTTGTTAAGGTATATGTCATGATCACAGCCACACTGTAGGGCTTGCAGTGTTCACTGATCTCCGATGGAAACTCAGAAAATTATTGATTTTAAATATCAGATGCTGAAATCCTACAAAAACTATATATATTTTGATTCCATCCCCAATTATTTTTATTTTAATGTTATGCAGTGAGAAAAAAAGAACATGAAAAAGATGTCAGTCAAATGACAGCTATAATTATATCTAGAGAAATAGATTTTTGTCCTTCCTTTTGTGGGGATGTATCTTTAACCCACTTCTCGCTTCTCTGTGGATTACATTCATGGCAATTTTCAGAAGATATATTTTAAATATTTTTTGAAAATTTATTTATTTGTTTGATAATGTTTTACCAAATTGTTTTGATTTTTCAGGTTTTGGGTTTTTTTTTTTTTTTTTTTTTTTTTTTTTTGTTGGTTTTTTTACTTCTGTTATCTGAAAGGTTTTGCTCATTATCCCTTGGTATCACCAATTCAACCAGCCTAAACCTGTAACTTAAAAAGAAATATTTTCTGGAAAAACAATAACAAAAATTTCCACATCAGCACCACATGCTGTCTTTCAGTCAAGTCTGATCTCATATTTGTACAAAAGATATTACAAATCTTCCTTTCCCACTGTCCAAGTAAATTCTACATTCACATGGAAAAACAATAATTAGATTATACAGCAAATTAGTTTAACACTCTAAAAATGTCCAAATCCCAGCACAGAATTAGCCCTTTCTGATACAAGATCATTTCAGTTTGCTCCCAGGTATTTCTCACCCAGCAGGAAATTCAAGGAAAATGCCAGTAACATTTGATATTTTGAGATGTAGCTGACAGGATAATTCTGGCCCACCCGGTTGTGGGCCAGAATATTTTTTTGTATTGCAATTCACTGTTAAAAAAATAAATTAAAAAAAATGGCTGAGCGCCATCAGTCAAAGTTTTATACAATAAGAATAATTATGTTCCCAGTCCATTAAACTTGTGACACATACTCTATAAATGCTCTAGGGATAAGATGCAATATGGTGATGGTAAAACCTGATGGTGTCTGCTGAAGGGAAGAGTGCCACTAAAATAAAGAGAAACATTGTAAAGGAATGGGGATTTTATGAGGTCAGGTATGGCAGGTAAGCATGATGAAATGCTAATTTATATCCTTCAGAGTGCAGACCTTGCTGATCTGCTGCTGTCAGTGGGGAAGAGCCAGTGCTGGAGACAGGCAGCACAGCAGAGATGGACAGAGCCCAGCGCCTCTGCAAACTGAAATGGCTAATTCTCTGCTGGGATTTGGACTTTTTTAGGGTGTTAATCTAATTTGCTGTATAATCTAATGATTATTTTCCCATGTGAATGTTGAATTTACTTGGACAGTGGGAAAGGAAGATTTGTAATATCTTTTGTACAAAGTTTTTAGCTCCTCTCTCCCTGGGTTCTTATTCACCATTCCTGGATATGGTGCAATGGTTTACACAGACCTGAAAATTCTTCCTAGTTCCCTGCAAGATCAGATTCACAGTGAGAGAAGAAAAGTGGGATAGCACAGAGCAGCAGATTCCTGGTTTGGAGCAGTTGGGAGTGGAGCTTTGGGAAGCCCCAGGACAGGCTGAGGCAGGCCAGGCCAGCTGGGCAGGACAAGGACAGACTCCCTGACAGGTGATGGATGCTGCACAGCCCCTCCTCCGGCTCTCTCCATCAGCACTGTGTCTGCACCCAGCCCTGGGCAGCTGGAGGATGGTTTGACTTTTAATTTTCAGGCATGATTTTGTGTTGAGAACCAGCCCGTGTACTTTATCTGTTTCCACACCCAGGCGTTTAGATTTGGTAAAGCCAGACCACCTCACACCAGTGCTCTCTAAATGAAGCATTCAGACTCTTTTTTCAAAATGGCATGCTCAATTCCAGAAAATGTCTCTTTTTGAGAACAGAGTCTTTTCATTAATAGCAGCAGTTTTTCAGTCTGGCAATGAACCAACTCCCTTCATTCCTCACTTGACTTCAGCCTTTTGCAAACACGCTGGAATAACACACAATAGGACCTAGGACATATCATTTCTACCCACACAGGATATGGTTTCTGGTCATTTTCTATCACTTTGATTGCTTCTTCAGTCTAGGGAGAACTTTTCTACTTTTATACCTTCACACCAGAGCAAAGTGAGAGGGCAGCTGCTTCCAGTGTGCAGTTAACAAGAAAAAAATAATGGAAGCTTGACTGTATTATGGAATAACAAGATTCTATCTTTCCCCCTTCCTTCTTTTTATTAATTCTGTTGTCAACTTAATATCCATGAGACAGAAAACTTGGGCAGTTTGGAACAAGATAAGAAGGGCAAGATTAAAAATAGAGCCTTAAATGCTGTTCAGTAGTTTGGGAGCATTCTTCATTATAACCTATGGAGGAATTCAAATAGAAAAGCACAGCTGCTTTGGATTCCTGTCCAGAGAAACTGCACAAACACAGCTTGCATAAAAATAAATGCTTTGCATACCAAGGAAATGGCCTGTTATTTGCTATAGAAACATTCTAATCTTATTCCTCCTTTTTTTAAAACCATCTATTAGAGAGCCTCAGAGTAGTTCATTCATATTTTTGTTGGGATAATTTTCATGCCTTTGACCAGTGAATGATTGTGTCCTAGCCAGGACACAGATATAAGAACATCAGCCCTACAGGTTAATGCTTCTGATCATCTACTAATAACTAATCCCAGAAGTTAAAAGATCAAATAGTGTCTAAAAACCTCTTGAACAAACAATTCCCTTAATAACAATTAGGTGTTCCTCTACCAATTTCCCACTCTGCTATATTACCCTCAAACTTTACTGGATTGTATAAAGAATATCTAATGTCAATCTGATATGTTTAATATTCATCTTACTACTCAGTGCTTAACAGAACATGTTGTACTGTTAAGAAGGTTGCATGAACCATTACATTTTCAAAGTGAAACGAGGCATCTAGGACATTCAGTATTATCACTTTGATCAAAAACTGATTACTGGGGAAAATACTGCGATTCCTCAGCAATTCAGATCTTTATATCACAGTGAAACATTCTTGACATGTGTTCTTCTAGGCCAAGTGTAAATCTTTATACAAGAATTATCAGGTGATGTTCTATGGGTTGTTCCACTTAGGACACCAGAAAGAACAAACTCAAAATCTGTGTTTCTATAGATCACAGAGTTAACTAGCATTTATAGAAGGTGAACAATTCTTGTGCTTTGATGAAAGAAAATTGCTTGTAACTTGAGAAACACTTGACAAGGTTAAAAAAATGGGCAGTATATTATCAGTACAAACAAACACTAATGACTGTAACCCAGTAGTGACATATTCCAAATTCTGTCTCTGTAACACTGAACCCCAGAGGACCTTAGCTGTTCTTTACTGTGAACACCACGTTCCTCAGCACAAACCTTAGAATCTCTATTTCAATCCTCTGTGTCAGCCAAAAAGGCAAATGTCATAACTGAAGAGTGCAAGGAATTGCTTCTACACTTTGCTGAGTTTTAATTTCACTGCAAATAAAAGCAAAGCAAAATAAGGATTTAGCGCCACAGAATACTAAATGTGTTCCTAAAATTCTGGGATCCAGATGTAGGCTGAATTAATTTATGTAGATGAAAGCATGGAAATGAGCAAGATGTCTCTGCAGACTGTGGGATATGACACCAGCTCTCTTCAAAAAAAAAACTTCCCAAGATTTTCTTCCCTCTACCTTTTTCCTCTTTCACAGGCATGTTCTTTGTGTGCTACTCGTATTGCATCACATCTCACCACTTGGGGAAATGCTGCTGGAGATCTTTAGGAGTGGAGAACATGGGTGGATGCAGTTGGGAAGGGGTGGCCGGCACAGGGTAGAATCACAAGCTGAATCAAAACCCAATCTTTTCAGGGTTTCTCTGTGCTCAGACACCACCTGCTCCACTCTCAGTGGCTCTGAATCCTGTAATGCTGCACATGATACACCCTCAAGTTGAATAACTACCAATATCTCAATTTTGGTGCTGATGAAGCAGGTGGTGATCTCTGTGGTGACAGTGACAGGACCCAAGGGAAAGGCCTGAAGCTGTGTGAGGACAGGTTTAGGTTGAATATTAGAAAAAAATTCCTCCACCAGAGGCTGGTTGGACTCTGGCACATGATGTGACTCTTGGGAATGTCTGTGCAGAGTAAGGAGTTGGACTCAATGATCCTTATGGGTCCCTTCCAATTCAGCATATTCTGTGATTCTGTCATTCTGTGAATTAAAGGCTAATCTTGTGATGAAGGAAAGAGAGAGGCATTTAATTCTTATCCTCTTGGAAAACTATCTATTCACCTTTCAAATCTGAGTAATTTAGGCAGACACAGGATGTATGATACAATGCTCTGTAACAAGTAAATGGCAGAGAAGATTTAAAACATTTAATTCTAAGTCATTCATTCAGCTCTTCTGAAGGAACAGACTGCAGATCAATCTTTAAAAAGCCATTGATTTAAGCAATATTTTCTTACCTTCACAACACTGAAATTGAGGGTAACTCAATTGAAGGTGCAAATATTTTTCTCTCTATCTACAAATACCACAAGATCTCCTAGTAACACACATCTTTCTGTCACAATAATAAATATAGTATTGGGGCCTCAAAAACCCCCATCTCTAGTAATGGGGCATGACAGAGTATGACTGATGTAGCAGGACTGAAACTGCTCCAAAAATAAACTTGAGCTTTGGTGATCAGAGATAACCTGAGCCATACCTGTGTGCTGGGTACCCTTTCTAATCTCTCTGCTGAAATGATAACGTTAAGTGAGACAAACAAAAATTATAATGATGACTATTTACCCAAAACAACTTTTACTATTTCCTAACATCTTCCAAACAGTTCTATTTCAGGAAGAGGGCCAACTTTCTGTACCTTACTGGCCTTGCTTTTGGTAGCAGGGCCACTGAAGACCTCATGGACATGTGCAATGGTGTGTGATGTGCAAATGTTAAAGCCAGAAATAACCCACACCATAGCACTGCCTAACATTGCTCAGGGGTACAGAGCTCATCCCAGAGAAGTACAGGGTCCCTTGCATGATGCTGTCTCTGTAATGTTCTGTTCTGTTTCTGCAGAAGGCTAATTAGTCCCACTTTCCTAGCCAGCCTGTGTGATCTTCTGTGCCACTGTTACCCTTAGATCATCTCACTGCCTGGAGCATACATGGCCTATTTCAGGTAAGATAAAGCTATCTCAAGGGAGAAAGGGCTAATGCAAAGCCTTTTAATGTCTGTGCACTTCAATGAACCTTGTGCCCTAATAACAGGAACAGATATCCATCTGAGGGAGATCTGGAAAAGAAGTGGAGTGATCCAAACAGAAAAAGGTACTCTTTTTATATGAGTCATTTGGAATATAGATGTGAATATAAATGTGAATATTACTGTAAGCCTTTAGGATAAAGATATGTATGTGAAAGCAGAATATCTCTGGAAACATCTCCAGGAGAGTGGCAGAGGAGGGGATTCCTCTGGAATTAAATGGAATTTCATTGTAGTAAAATGCTGAAAAACCTGAAAATGGTTCAACAGCAGGTCTGGTGGTATACCTGTAACTTCTTCTCACCCAGCCATAATCTGGGCATAGAGCACTTTAATTTACAGGAGAGGTTTTTCAAAGTGTAAATTACTACCACACAGTTTGGGGCAGCAAGATAGAACTTGTGTGTGCCAGACATTTATCATTGTGTAAATCTGATAGTGCAGTCTTGTTTCAGCTTAAATGCAGCCTTCATCAGCTTTTTAAGAATACTGTAGCATTTTAAAATGTACTATATCTATTTAGCAAAATGTATGTAAATCCCTCAATTGTTTATTTAAACACTGTTGTATTATTAAGGCCTGTGAGCTACCATAACCACCCTGCATTGCAGATGAAGTCTGAGGGCAGCAATTGATCAAGAGCATTAAAAATATGTTGATGCCTGTAGTTATCAATTTATCATATCTACCCCCTGCTCTTTTTTGCAGTGAAATGAATGATGAATTTATTCCGAATCATCAATTCCCATAAAATGTATAACTCCAAACAGGAACATGCTAAAGAATTTATAAAGAGCACAGCAGGCTTGTATACATTATCTTGTTTGACATTGCTTATACAAGAAACCTGAAATACACAAATTGATTGATTTGTGTATTTCATCAAAGCTTGATTTAATTTATCAAGGGGACAATGCCAATTTGCATTCATCAACACATAAAGTCAGGTTAGACTCCAGCTGCTGGCTCAAACCCTCTTTTCATATTGCCTTCATTATACTCCCTACTCTGTTTAGTTTTAAAGCCAAAGTTGTGAGACCCCTCTTTTTTATTTTTTAATGTTTTCTGAAATGTTTAGGAGAATGAGACCGTAATAACACTAACTCTGTGTTCAGAACTTGTTCAGTTGCTGGACGTGAAGGTTGGGAAGGGTTTTGACCTCACTGCTGTAGTACTGACCTTTTCACGACCCTGGAGGAGTCTGCCTAACACGTCTGCAAGCTGAATTAAGGTGGAATTTGTGGGGTTTTATAGCAGATAGGAGAGATAATTCCTGTGCCATCTCTCAGTTGTGCACACAGCCTGAGATATTCAGCCCACAACAAAAATACTTCTGCATCTAAATTCTATACTAAGCTTTAAAAGTTTATGTTACTTTTATTCCTGTCCCTTCTTTCTACTGGTATTTGTCCCCTTCATTTGTCCTCCAAATCCCTCTGTTCTTTAGGGCAGGAACTCTTTCTACCAGCATCCCATGAAATCCTTCATAATTCCGAAGGATTCATGAAATCCTCCTCTGCGCTGAGCCTGAGAACAGCTCAGGAAATCCTTGCTGCAGGAAGGGACCAGTCCTTACTCATCTCCCTGACTATCAGATAAGGGTGGTGTTTTTTTCTGACATCTCTGTGATTAAAGCCTCATGCAGCTCATGGGGGTTATTCTCTGATCTGGCTCCCTCTCACTGCACAAAGACAGGTCAATGTTCATGCTCACCTGTAAAATAAGATGTCCAAATTCAAGACAGGCCTCTAAGTGAGCTTAGTTTTACCACCTGAGTTTTCCACTGATTTTAGTAAAATTTCAAAAGTTACTATGCTCTTATGAATTTCATTCCACTTTCCATTAAGTGTCTCCATTAGTGAGAAGTTGCATAATTCTGAGCCTAATTTCAGATTGATTTAAAAATGCAATTCTGCTCTTATTGGCAAAATACCTTTTTGAGCTGTTTTCTCTTGCTTTTTCATATATAATTAATTACAAAAGAGGCTTATTACTTAGAGGATAAGATACTCTAGTGTAAAGATGTCACATCTGTTAGATAAGGGGACAGTGAAATCAGAAGCATTACCTAGGGTTGAGCTGAATGCCAATATTCAGTGGCTCTGATGTAATTAAACAGTACATTGCTCAATCTAGTCAGGAACACAGGAACAGAGAAACACTATTTAGAAGAGACTGTAATGTTATTATGGAGCCTGATTCAACAAAGCACTTGAACATGAGCTTCAGATTAAGCACACATTTAATTCTTCTTCCGCTGCAAAACAAGTTAAAAGGAGCATATGCACAGCTGCCTTGCAGAATATATTAATTATGCTCAGAGAAGAAACTTGCACAGGCCACTTCATTGAGACCATCTCATAATCTCTAATGCATCTATCTATACTGAGAATCCTTCTGTGACTATAAAACCTGCTATTATCTTTAAAAAAATACAAGCAAGAAGCTGAAGGGCTGGAGAAAAAAGACTAAGCCCATGAAATTGTGTAGCCCTTAAATACCAAAATTATTTTGGTAATATGAAGTCACCCTCGTACACTTGCACAATTTTGTAAGTACACTAAATTATTTTAGCAAATATGGGCCAAAAAGTCATAATCCTGAAAAGTGTCTTGTGATCTTTTGTCATCCCAATAGCAGATGCAAGGCAAAGCAGCTGAGTTTCCCTCTTCAAACAGATATGAAGTGAAAATTAAATTCACATTTCCTGATGCAGAGGGGGATACTATAACCATGCACCTGAAATGGCCATGTTCACCAAGGTTGTGGTAAACAAAACACTTAACATCTGAATTTTGGGGTCTGACTATCACCAAGGTTCATAGACTATCAGATGCTTAAATATCAGTCCAGAAAAATACAGCAAGTGCAATTATAACAGATTCACTCATCACATTGCCAAAGTATCTCAAAGTCCACTTAAACATGCACAGTTGGCTTGTTTCATTAAAAGGAAAAGAGAATTAAAACATCTAGAAGCTTTGTTTAAAAATGCAGTACTGTGACTGAAGAGCCAGTATTTTTTTTTCTCTAGAGCTGAAGAAATTTAACAAGATGAAAAATTAGTCAGGGAGAGTTTCAAAAGTACACTGATACCACAGTGGAAATGGATAGGAAAAAAATGGAGGTAAAACATTCAGCTGATTAATATGCTAAACTCCTAAATGAGATGAGTCTTGTTAATGAATTAATTCCAAAATTCCACTTGCTTAAATCTTGTTAAAATTCCCTTATATGAATCATTTTTCTGCAGTAGTTGAAATCAATCAAAGTTTCAGAGATGAAATGGCTGAAAATTCTTAGGGATTTACTTTAAATGCATCATTACAACAGGGCACTTTCCAATTTCATTCTTAGTTCCAAGAAACCTGCCAGAGGGCAGGAAAATGCTGGTGACTTCCATTAGCCTTTTCAGCAGGACTGTCATAAATTTCTTCCCTATCCAAGGATACATCAACAGGAAGAAAGACCACTGTATGCACAAAGTAAAACTATCTGTTACCCAGAAGAAAGGTGATTTGGTTCATCATCTGTGTGCATAATTCATTATATTATATGATGTGTTTGGCATGAAGTAAAAGGGAAAGGGTTGAATAAAAATAATATCAAACTTGTTCTAAAAGTTAAAAGTTTTCATTTCCTAATGAGATCATCTATTCCAGGTAGATGACTCTGATAAAACAATTGAAAAATAAATTGCATTTGCAAAGCCGGCTTGTGCAAATCCACATAGAAGGGTATTATATTCCAATGAAAATATGTGAAGCATATAACTGCAATGACAAGAACACAATAAAGCAAAATAATATTGGGAGTAAATACAAAAAGCTTTGTGATGAAACACTGAAGAATGACCTCAATGGTTATCTCCAGGGTTACTTTGACTACATGAAGCTGATTTTAGGACTGAGAAATACTTAATTGCAGATGATGCCTTCTAGCATTGTTAAGAACTGAGACAGCAGCAAAAGGATTAAAACATAACACAAGAATTGTATGGCTAAACAAGCAAAGACACTTGATGCAGTCCTTTTAGTTATTATTATTATTACTATGACAATACTTGTAGAGCCTGTCATCTAAGTGTTGTGATTAGATTGGTTCTGCTCAAGAAACCATGGATGAAATAAAGCAGGAATTGCAAAATGTAGTTTTGTAGAAATAGAATTTATATCTGCTCAGAATTACCTCATGCCCTGTTCAGCTGAGATTTCACTGGGGAAGGTTTGGTAATATGTAATGGAAATGTGTGACAAAGCTTTTTTGATTTTTCATTTCAAACTGAATTCTAAGCATATATTCTGCAAATTTTAAATGTAACATTGAATGATGAAATAACTTGTGGTTTTTTTCTTTGCATTTTTAAATCCATCCAAGCATAACACAATTTTCCTCCTTTGTCCCCGGGGTTTTCTGGTTTTAGCCGTGATTAGAAGAAAAGTAAATGTTGTTCCCTCAAAACCTGCTTCCTGACACGTTTGTGACAGGCCTGCTCAGTCCTTCCCTCGAGAGGATTAAGCAGAGGTATGGTGTGGGTGAGGATGGGTTTCATGTGCACCCTGTGGGTCAGCAGCAGAAGCAGAACTCAAAAAGCCAGTGGTATTTACTCATTTTTGTGTGTTCAAACACACAGGGACAGTCTCCTAATCTAAATACACATAGAAAACAATGCCTTGCACTGCACCTAACAAAAGAACTGCATAAGCAAAAGAATGCATCCATCTTTTATGGAACTATATTGATACATGTGATGCAAAGTAGAGCAATACCTGTTTTTTAGTGTTAAATCAAGTGTAACTCTTGGCTATTAAAAGCACCTGAACCCCTATTAAAAATATTAAAAATATTATATGTATTCCCTGATTAAAAAAATTTGAAAAGTATCCAAAAATTCAGTATTCAACAACAGCCTCATATTACTTATGACAATTTTTTAATAGTCTTGCAATTAAAATAAATAAACAAAAAATAACAAAACCCCCACTCTTCAAAAAAAAAAAAAAAAACTAAAAAATAACACCAAATTTATTAGAAAAGCTAAGAAAAAGAAAAACATATGTGAATTTCAGCAAGCTAAGGGATGGGCAATGGGGTGGGGAATGGAATACCATTTCAAGGACAAGCTCAAAATTACTGCCAGTCCTCCTGGACACCTTAGCACTAAGCATCACTGTGCTCTCACCTGAATCCATGCCAAAAAGACCATCAGTAAGACTGTCAGTAAGGCAGAATGCAGCTGGGAATAGCTAACAGGGCAAGAAGCTCTTTGCCCGAGACAGAAGCTCTCCCTGTGTGCACTTGAGCTCGGCTGCTGAAGAGTTTCCATGTGCTCATGGTAATAAGGCTTCCTGAAATAAGGCTTCAGGGTGCCTTATTCAGGCTCACCTGTGTGCTACTTCCCTAAAGCTGCTGCTGATTTGCACTGCTTTTCTAGGTATTTAGAGCATAGGCAAAGAAGAAAGCATCTGTCTGGGATAAAAACCCAAACAAAACAGGCAGGGGATCCTTAGAAGAGACCATAACCCCAACTGCTTGAGTAGGAACTACTGGAACGGCAGAAAATCCTCTCCTTGCACTGTACCAAGGAGCAGTAAACGACTGGGGGTTTCCGTTCCCTGCAGTTTAAAGAGAAAGAATCTCACTGGAAATTAAAGCAGAGTCAGATGAAAACCTAACTGATATCAGCAGGGGAGCCCAAACAAAGGCAAGGCAATAGTTCTGTTTGTTTAAAGGCTGTAGGGATGCAAAAGGAAATCCATTTGTCCCAAGGCAGGTCAAGAACTTTAAAAGAGTATTTATACTTTTCCTTTGTGTGCAACTTGGTATAAATACTGCAGTAAGAAGAAAGAAAAATTCAAAGAATTCCTTGTTGCCAAATTTTTCAACTGGTTCAAAGCACTAAAACTGGTATTTATTATACAGATGCACATCAGATACATGTCCCAAAGCTTAGTGGGCTGGGCAGCAGACACAGCTGCTGCCTTTCTGTGTTGGTTCTGTAGTGTGGAGTTACCCAGGCTCGTGCTGGGCTGCAAGCTCCATGCTCAGCACAGCAGCTTGGCTGTCACCCTGTGCATCCCAGGGTGGGGCAGGAGGCTCAGGTTTTCAGAGGTGTTGCTGGGACCTGCGCACATGGAAGCTGTTTGGTGGCCTAAACAATTTCAAATAAATGTGACTGTACTGATGTTACCTGTCTATACAGGGATGCCCCATCCCTGGAAATGTTCAAGGCTAGGTTGGATGGGGTTTTGAGCAACCTGGTCTAGTGGAAGCCATTCCTGACCATGGCTGGGAGTTGGAACCAAATGATTTTTTTGGTTCCTTCCAACCCAAACCACTGTATGATTCTATACTTACGGCATATACCCAGTGCAGTTGGCTCTAATAAATTATGAAGGGTAAATTATGAAGGTGAAGGGTATCTTCTTGCTTTCCATGCCTTTCATGGTAAAAAAAATGTGGTGTAGGGCTAATTAGCATAAGATAATTTTGAGAGCTGCCTGTATCTTGGGAAGGGCCATCACAAGTGGAGATGTAACAGTGAGACCAAAGGCTGAACTGCCTGTTAAACCCTCACTGACTGCAAATTTATGCTCTTAGCAAGAAGGTGAGCACATCCATGGCCAGATGGGCCATCCACCACCATCTGAAACATAACATAATTGTTCTCTCAAACTACATGTATGCTGTGCAACCCAGACCTGATCACTGCCTTCTCTGTTTCAGGCTTTACTTCCTTCCTGGAGGTATCCAAAGAGGAACTTGAAGAAGACAAGGCAAGTAAGGAATCCTCTTGATCAATCAATAGGAGTTTTTCTATCAAATGATGCTGAACACTTATTATATTCTTCCAGGAGAAGAATAATAAAAGAAGAATAATAAAACACTTCTGTTCTTCCTAAAGAACTTTGATGAGACATGGCAGACATTTGTTAGTTATGAGCTAACAAATACCAGTTATGTCAGGCAATTTGATAAGAGAAACAGGACCTAATGGATTAAATGCAGAGAGTAGAGGCCATTTCTCTCTGTCCAAGTCACAAGCAACTCCCTTTTCCCCATTCTGAGAATAAGCAGCTTTCCGTTTGCCACATGATCAGAAAAGAATTAAATTAACTATGTAAAATCAACTGGTTGACCTGGTCACCATAGTTACAAAGACAAAAAATTGCTGAATGTCTCCAAGATGAGACAATCAGATCACGAGAAAAATCTATCTCCTAAAAAGGACTCTTCAACATTTCCAAAGTTGGAAACAACAAAAATCTAGAAAGTTCTTAAATGCAGAAGTTGGTACAAAAATGAGCTACTTATGTACACTTCTTAATTCTGTTCTTTCAGAAAGATTTTGTTAAAATATTCAGAGGCTTCCACTCCAGAGATGGCTGCATTTCACAGGTGAGTGAAACCATCACTGCAGGCAATATCTGTAGAGCACTTGCTGAATTTTTGTCAGCTTTATTATTACTGATTCAATCTGTGTAAGAGGAAAAAGGGCATCCAAATGGCACTTAAGATGGAATAAGGAGCCCTTCATAAAGCTATTAAGAAATTAATAATTACAGGAAGACAGATGTAATTACATCCAGAAGATCAATGCAGCTTTTAATGAAGAAGAATTTCAGGACCCTAAATACAAATTGAGATAAGAAACTTCTGAGGCTCTCCCACACACCCCTGCTAGATAAATGGGACTGAGGAACAAAGGAATCACAATGCTGTTATGCAAAACAAAATCATTCTGGAATCCTACTGAAAGCCTTGAGGAAGCTGGTTTGAGCTGTGAAACCATGGCTTCTTTGATATATGATTTTTGGTAGATGTTTACAAATGGTCCTAGTACAGAAACATTCCGTGTGTCCACTGCAAATGGGGCAGATGACATGAAAAGTTGCCTCCTATTAGAACTTCTCAATGGAGATGGGAGAGAGTTGAATTGCATTTCCTTTCTCCTTCTTCCTCCAATGTCCCTCTCTCACTCCCTGCTCCCTTCAACTTTGGGAGCATTTAAAAAACAGAATTAAAGCCTTAAGACCCCCACAGACTTAAGTAGCTATAAATACCCTTCTCTCCCACCCTGCAGGAATCTTTAAGCACTGGCATGGCAGACAAGACAAGTCTTCATCCTCCCTTGCTTGTGGTTGAGGCCAGGAGGCCTGGCAGGACACCTGCACGTGGAGGGTCTGTGTTAGGGCTGTAGCTTGGCCAAAGAAGAACACGGGGAATGCCATGGATCCTTTGCCTCCAAAACATGATGGAAAGAGCAATTCCATTGAACTCTACCTCCTGTTCTGCTGTGAGGAAAATAGACAAAGGGGAACAGTAATACCTGACTCCTGTAGTGATGAATTATATGGGAAATAAGCACAGGGGAAAACAAACCAAATTAGCAAGTCCACGCATCATTTAAAATAAGCCTACAAACCCCAGCCTCTCCATGCACATTCAGCTATAAAGCAGATGCCTTTCACACAAGCAAATATACACTACAGCAAATGGAGTGATTTTTTCAAAACACCATAGAAATAAAAAAAGGTCCCCAAACATTTCCAAAGCATCCTAAAAACAGAGCAAGGGGGGATAAGCTGCTACTAAAATCTAGGGGCTCTAAGAGCTGAAAATGGAGTTACATGGAAAAAACATAAGCATCAGCTTTCCCAAAAGGTAAACACAAATTGAAAATGGTTTTGCCAATAAACTCTGGTAAGGAATTTCTGCCTTGATCTTTGTTTTTTTCTGAGGCATGTCAATACATCTCTGTGCTGTGCTTTCCTTATGACTGCCTCCAAATCCCACACATTTGCACCTCATCAGGAGAAATAAACAATGCTCCTCTTGCTACATATCTCTAGTAGATACCAAACTTAATTACAAGCAACTTTGTCTGATCAATGGGCGAGTTGGAGGAAAACAATATCCAACAAACAAGTCTTAGCACAAAATGGAGGTTGAAGAATAAAACATTGTAGAACACACTGGGTAGAACAATTCTTCATTCACTAGGAGCTAGTTCTACTCCAGATTTGCAGCTGTTACGCCTCTGCAAGCTTTGCAGGAATCCTTTCAATTTGTACCAGCCAAAGATCCAGCTCAGAGTGAAGCACATTTGAAAGAATTTCCTGGTCAATACCTGTCTGGAGTTTGTTTCTAGCACTTATCAGAAAAGTTCATTATGATGGCAAAAATAAAATACTCTTCTGAAGAGAAAGAAAATCCTCAATTATCAAACTACTGGCTTCAGCAATATTTTTTGAGAGAGAAGGTAAAAAGGACAAAGTCACAAGAGATTTTGAGGATTAGTGGGGATTTAATAGGAAATGCACTGCAGACAGCAACTTTTGCCAGTAATTTTGAAGACATGGATGGTCTGATTCAACAGGATGGAAAAGTTGAAAATTTGACACTGAAAAGTTTACCAACAACTGAATAGTAACATTATGAAACAAGACCCAACTGCTGTCATAGTCAGTACATAATATCTTTCTCAATCAGCTTCAAATCACAGCTACAATATTAATTCTGAGTGTGCATCTGTCAATGGATAAATATTAGAGATAACATGTTGAATTAGTTATGATAAGCTGAGTACCTGGCTAGGGGGTTCAGCTTTGAAAAATTTGCTGTTCTTAAAGTGGAACAGACTTGAAAATCAAAAACATTTACTGGAAATGAAGAGAAGGATTGCTAAGTTCCATACCACATGTAACCACAAGGAAAAGGGAAAAAGATGTGCCTACCTGAATAGAAAGGATGTCTGGGACCTTTTCTAGTCCCACAAAAGGTCTTGAAAAGTAAAGGTCTAGCCCTCAAAAGCTAAGTTACACAAGATGGTCATTGATAACAATTTGAAATGTAAAGTTGCAAAGACACAAGGGAGGTAGAAGACATAGCAGTTTAGTGACATGATTTTCAATCCACCTAAACGAGTTTCCTCTCATCAGTGAGCTCTTCCCCTTTTATTTTGCCTGGCCATGGGTGTTCAAATAGGGCACAGAAACAGCTTGTCTGATAAATAAAATGTTATCAGATTTGATAGCTCCTGTCTGTAATATTCCCAGATAGTGATGGGGAAGGATTAAGCCTGGGAATAGATCTTACAATGTGACTGTAGTAACCACTGGGTTATCAGGTCAGAGAATTCCAATGGATTATGAATACACAAAAAAAATTACTTTAGCTTTTTTTACAAGCATGGGATAAGAAAGTGATATGTCTTACAAAGTGTTTTCTTCAATCTGAAACTGAAATGCTTTTCTGTTTGTTTCAGTAATAAGCCTCTCCATTTCAATGTTATCAGAGCTGATTTTCCTTTTGATTTGTTGGTGTGTGTATAGGATGAAAAATCGATTAGTCATTTCAGCATACAAGTGTCTTCAGCACTTTTTGTAGGATAATGAATATACTTAGAAAGATATGAACTTCAGTGGCAAGATATTTGTGGTTTTGTTTTTTTTTTAAGTTTGGGGTTTTTTCCATAATTTATTTAAACACCTATGATGTATGAGGCTTAGGAGAAACATAAGCATCTCAGCCTGCTGCACACCTTGCTATCAGAAACATGCCTGATGTGTTTCTGAGAAGCAGTTGGAAAAATCCCCTTTGAATTGCTTTGATTTCCAGTCTAATTTTCCTCTTTTTGAGGAGAAGAGCCTAAACAAAGTAAAAAAAGAAAGGTAAAAAAAAAAAAAGGGGGACCAGTGCTGTTTGAGTAGCACTCATGCAAAACTCAGACCAAGGTTTTTCACCAACAGTGCAGTGTTCTGCAGTGAGCAGCCTCACCCACACAAAATTTGGAGAAAGGGGTAGGAAAAAGCTGGCCACGTATCTCCAGTGCTCTGGGTTATGGGGCAAACAGAACAAAGGAATCAGGAAAATCCAACTCAACTTTGGAACTGCCATATGTTGATCTGTGCTGTGATGGAGGCCAAAGAAACCTATCTGTTCTGTGGGCAGAGCTGGACAGGTATTTCATGTGGGTCCACTTTCTATTTGTTCTATTTGTAGCTTAAAAAGCATTGCCCTGAAGTGGCTGAAACCATTTTGAGAAGCATTTGAGCGTTAGAGGCAGGGTCCTGGGAGCTCAGTTAGTGCTACTGGAACAGGATTTAAACACATGAATCATGGCTGGCAGTGAAGAGGGAATTGTGCTCTTCACTTTTAGTGTTAAAAAGATTACTCTTCACTGCTCAGAAAACCTTCATAATATAGGAGAAGACATCTTATTGACGAATATTATTAGCCATGCACAGGCCTAAAAAAATTAAACTGGTTAAGCAGCTGGAATGAACATTATTTTTTTACCACTCATATCAGAAGTGAGTATGATCATCTCTTTGCTTTTCCCCTCTACCAGACTCTTCAGGACCTCTTAAGATTTCTCTTACCTCATTTCCAAAGCAACAATATATTAGTCCCCACAAGGTAGCTTACATGTGTACATCTCATGGAACATAAACCCATTTTGATTCCTCATTTGCTTGCATTTCATTTCTCCCTCTTCCTCCAATGTCCTCTCTCACTCCCTGCTCCCTTCAACATTGGGACCACTTTAAAAACAGAATTAATTAATCAGGCCAGCTACTCCAGCTTGATAACTCATTCCCCTTGTTATTCACTATTGAGTCATGAGGTGGGTGTCTTGATCTTGAAGGTAGGACAAAGATACAAAATATTTCCATCAGGTGCTGGAAGAAAGGTTACAACCTGCTTCATACAGAATTCAATTAGGAATCACAGACAGGGCAAGCAAGTTTTTATTAATTCCTACAGATGCCAGAATGCGTTCAATGTGTTTCTGTTTCATTTCTTTCCTCTAAAAAATTTTTAACTAATCATAACATTAGATTAGTTCTTTTAAAACAGTAGGTGATCAATTGAATTTCAATGCCCTAGGAAAGAAATTTAAAGATTCCCAGATGTTTCATGGAAATCATCAAAAAAGATTAAATTGAGAAGCAATTCTGATACTAACTGAATTATCTACCCAAGTATTTCTATTGCACTGCTATCAGGGTATTTTAATGTCATGAGGCTTTTTTAGAATGTTTACTAGGAAATGTGGATAGGGTCAAGCAGGCAGGGTTTCATCTGTCTGTGTAAATGAAGGGCTAAAACAAATTAGTGCTTGGCATATTCCATGTGGCTTTTAGTTTTAAATGTCTGAAGGAAAGACCTTACCAAAAAAAAGTTTGTCACCTTTGGGCTTTATGCCAGTGAATTCTAGGAGGAAAATGAGGCAATCATCTATTGGAAATTATCAATTGCTTCCATAGAGGAGGGTCAGATGCTGATCTAATGCTATGTTAAAGCAGAAACTGATTTTTTTTTTCTTCCTGGAAACATTCTGAACTGTCACCATTTTATTTCCTCTAATCTTTGAAACATGTAGGAATAAGATTTTTCCTTCTTCTCTACGTGCATGTATAAAAATTAAAAATCTGTACAAAGATGATAAATACATATTTAGAAAAGATATGTTTGGAAATGGCAAACCAGTTCTACCAAAGAAATTCAAGCTTTCTGATATTCCCAAATCTAGATGTGTCATTTAAATTTGCCATTCTAACAAATTAACCTTTGAGGCAGTTTGATATTTAACTGACAGCCTATTTTGAAAAGTTATATCATCTTGGAGTGGCAGCCTTATTTTCTGATACCACCATTTTTCCTGATGAGTCAGGATCCACCTGGGAGAAAATCCATGTTTTGATGCTTGAAAATAATTTCTTGATATTGGATTTATACCATGTATTTATGTTAATGTTACCAGATCCTTCAGTTGCTTTCCATAAGGTTCAGGTTCCAGAAGATCATGAGGGGCATGGCTGAATAATTGAACCCATGGCCTCCTTGTGTCAGTCAACAGTGTTTTTGCTCTAGCTTCATATTCATTGCTGCTGTAAGGAGAGCTAATGAGAAAATAAAGTTGAAGCCTCATCCTCTGTGCAGATGGGATGTATTTGATGGGATAGATTCTCTTGCATGAGATGTTATTGCTTTACTCATTTCATCTACTGTCTGAGTCACGTCATTATTCTAAAGTGCAAGATCTTCACTTAAGGAGTTATTTGAACTGCTTGGAAAAGGATGGGCTCATGATAAATGCACTCAATAAAGCAGGTATTTATTTCCCTCCTACTATTTCTCAGATTATTGAGATAACTGCAATGAATTCAAATACCCTGTTTGGTGGGTGTGGGAATAGACACAGGCAGGTGACCAGAACAACCACAAAACTATGGCTGAAATGCAAAGAGTAAATTTATTTACTCTTGCAAAGAGGATGATCCTGAAACAACACCCAGGCAGCAGAGACACACAAGTGGGAACATTTGCACTGTCAGAAAGTCTATTTCTCAAAATGGACAGGGGATAAACAGCAATCAGCAGGCATAATACAGGGTTTCCCACACTGATATTCTCCGGTGCGAGAGAAAATGTGCAAGATCATGTGAGGGCATCTACCCTCTTCTCACCAATTTTCAGCTTTTAACCCTCTCCTCCCAACAGTGGGTGTCTTTGAGACCTGTGTTGTAGCCTGAGAGGAGCCTTCTCAGCCAGCAGCTTTCAGGCTGCCTCTCAAGGACCACTTCATAAACCTGAGGTCAAGCCCCAGAGAGGAGGAGATGTATGGTTTAAGAAAGCAGTGAGAGAAATTCCCTGCCATGACTTGACCAAAAATCTTTTGTAGAGTATCTGATGCAGATTTGAACTCAGACTTGCAGCTTCTGGCAGCTGGTGCAGAAACAATGCATGAGAGAAGTGCAGTGAACTGCTGCCCACCTAATTTCTGCCTTTCCACCCAATTTCCTCACCCTCTTCGCAGAGGCAGCAGAATGAATGATGTGTCCAGCTCTGAGCCTCTCCAATTCAAAGCTTGATGTTCTTTGGGAACACCTGTAGAGGTGCTCAAACCTGCTGTCCATCCCTCCAATGGACAGTGCAGGGTTCACAAACCAGCTCAAGTTTTCTCAGCAGTGGAAGCAAAAGCAAATGTCACCCTTCTAAGCTGAAAGCTGATGCCCTGGTATGAAGCCAGGCTCAGCACAACCTGGGTCTGCATGCACCAGTCCTGCCCAGCTCCCAGGAGCACCTCATAATTGTTGTATGCTCTTATGGAAAGATATTGAATGGTTGAAAAGATTCATAGAACATATTCCATCAAAGTCTTTACAGCCATGTCCATGCACTAACACGAGAAAATCAATTGCTGCTCTCTTTTGCATGTCTCACATGTTGAACATCATTTAACAAATTGCTCAGTGCCAGAGAAATAGCATGAGACTGCTTACTTAGCCAACAACCTAGTTGATTCAATTGCTTCAAGGCTGCCCCTGAAGCAGCTTGAGGCAGAAGGAGGGCTGCTGTGAACCTCCTTCCAAAATCCCAATTCTTAAAAGTTACCATCACAGTCAGGTCCATATTGTCCACGGGGTCTCTTTTCTCTACATTTCTGTTCTGCAGCACTGCATGCACAGCCTCCCCAACAGCCCACCCTGCCTGCTGAGCACCACCTGGTCCCTCATGCTGTGTTTTTAGGGATTGCCACACTGGAGCCAGCCCTGAAGTGAGGCTGCTAGAGTGATAACTGAGGCAGCAGGAGCCCCGCAGAAAGCAGCTACCAAAATCCTCATCTTTCTCCTCTAAGCTCTGTGGGACTGCATTTGGCCAGGGTGCACCAGTACTCCCTGCTGAGACTGCATGCAGAGAAAGAGAGGGGAATTTAGCCCCTCTGGTTACGAGATGTAAATTAATATAATCCTTTGCTTGTTCAAGGTGGAGGTATATATGTTCCTAGGCAACCATGTCTTTTGGGGGAATTTTGAAATTCTCTTGATTATCTCTCCTAAGGCATAGACTCACACCTGACCATTTCAGTTTTCTACTGAATATTTATTGCTGTTTTCTATACTGTGAGGTCTAGAGCTCAGTACAACTGGTTCTGAGTTCAACAAGGAGCTTTATGTACAACCACTAATGCAATCTATGCCTTAGCAATACTAATGATGGATTCACCCTGATAGAAAATGGATATTTCCAGCTAAATCATAAGAAATTCATTAAACCCAAACCTGGATAGTCTACCATGCATTCAATTAGAATGCTTGCCTGCCATGAAAAGCAGAAATATGAAAACCTGCTTATTAAAAACACCCACCCACCCCCCCAATAAAGAACCCAAGCTGTCCTGAGGAGGTTGCTCCTTCTTTCTGCCTCCCCCACTGTCAGTATTAGCCCAAGAGCAGAGAGCATGCAGAATTCCTTGGAGGGATGCAAAGGACAATCCAATGAATAATGCTGTGGGAGTGATTTGTAGCTTTCCCTAAAGCGTGAGCTGATTTGTTATGAATAGAACACAGCCTGCTGCTCTGTTGAAAGCCAAATCTATGTGACTGATTTTCTTTTAATGCATTTATGGTAAAGAATGATCCTGCATTTGATTGCGTGACCGATCACCCCGACACACGCGGCTGATATTCTACCTGTGCAATCATAATTCTACACGTACCCACAAAAGAAAAAGCAGAAAAAGAGATGTGTTTTAGCTGACTGCCTCACTTTCTCATTCCACTAGTGCAAAGGCCACCTGATTTAAATTCTTCAAAGACACATCAGTTGGAAAGAAGCATTTCAGGTTATCAGTTTATGATTGTATTTGCAGTGAGGTTTAAAAGGACAACATATGTGGATTTTGACTGGGGAGACCATTCATTGGAAAAGTAAAACCTGACAAAAATCTGTGGGATTACATAATAGATTTTTGGATGTTCTTGCTAATTAATGAAGTTTAAAAAAGCTTGTAGTTTACCTTGAGTAAGCAGATATAAACAAGATCTACCTTTGAGGGCAGAAAGTTATTGTCCCTGTAGGACTAGGGGGATTAAATCTTTATTCAGAGTGCTTAAACACAGCCATATATCAGGAACTGAATGGAAATTATTTGGTATAATATACTGAATATAAACCTTATATTGTCCTTGCCTGTGCTGTCCTGCAACAAAACAAGACTATTTTATAATAGAAAGAGCCCACAAACAAGGAATGTTGGCAAGTCTCCATTTTGCAGGGGGATATCAAAGTTATTTCTTAATAACTTTTTTGTATCCTCTGGAGAATGGGAGAAAACCCACTGGAAATTGCTTGTGCTTTGAGACACCTGAGAGGAATGATATTGGATAACTCCCCCAGAGGCTGACCCAGGGCTGGAAGGGTGAGGTCTTTAAACAGATGAAAATGGCAATGGCTAGAGAGTACAGCATAATAGCCTTGCCTCCTACTTTCTATTCATTAAACTGAGATATTGTTTTGCTTTTCTTTTTCTGAAGAATATCATTACCCTGTTCCATGCCATCATTTTCCCAAACCAGAGATAAAACTGGAAAAAAATGTAACCTCCAAAACGGCCAGAAGGGACCAGTGACAAAATCTGAGCAATGTTGGGTCCATATACTCATGCTCAGAGAAAAATCAAAGTCTGCTACCACATGAAGTACTTCTTTGTACATTTTTGTTTTATTTTCTGCATCACTACTATCTGAGTACACTATCCATCACGCTCAAAAGATACTACTCCCCACTCATCATCTTCTGTACAAACTACTTTGCTATCAGTCATTTCAGACACAGAGTCTCATCTGACAATGTTATTTTAATGATGTTGTTTCTGATTTTTAACAAGGGATGATAACATAATTATCATGAGCAAAATGTAAGCATTACATTAAAACAGGCAGTGATGGCTTCAGCTGTGGTTCTGCAGCAAATCTAGAAAGAAGAGTAGCATGAAGGGAAGCATGAAGTCGTAGTGACCTGTGAACAAAGGCTCTGATTGTAATTTTCCAGGGATTTGTTTATAATGGCACAAAGGTGTGAGCAAAGCACTTAAGTAAAACCCAAGGTACCTGACAGCAAATTACCACTGCTACAACTACTGCCAACAACATTGTGGGGAGTGGATTTTACATGACATCCCTGCTGAGCAGAGAAATGGTTAATTGGCGATAAATGGGCCAGGTGTAATAAGAAAGATGCAATCAACACTTGCAAATTTTTTTAAGGGGAAAAATCCTTTGGCATTAATTCTCATGATTCCTAAGAAATGGGGACAGGCTGGCAAAGTTTAAATGACTTTAAATGACGCCCATGGCCTTCTGCAAAATCCGATTTCAACTCCAATGATTGATGGGTTGCCATTAGTAGAAGAAAAAGAATTTCAGAAATTGAGCCAAGTAAATCAAGAAAGACCTTTTGAGTTTACAATGAACACTTCAACATGATTCAAAAAGTGTTTTAACCAAGATTTCATTTTCTGTAAATATATGTTGCCTTCTGAATATGAACTATTCATTTCCATGAGTCTCTTTTGAGCCAGACTTTCATTTGGCCTGAAAAGATGCCCAGCTTTCCCTAGCAGCTTTTCAAGGCTTTATTTGATTTACTTCAATGACATTGGGGGACTTCAGCCTCTGCATGAGCTCGGGCAGAAACTCTCCTCTTTTTAGATAGAGGTGGCTCACATTTATGAAACTTTGAAGTTCTCACTACACATTTGTTGAATTCCTTTTCTTCATAGCAGAAATAATTTTATTTTTAGTTAAAAAAAGTTAACTACTTTCAGTTTAATGGAAATGCACTACAAATTCCTGTCAGGACTGGTGAACTCACTCCACTGCAAGATACAAAGCAAACTGAAAAATAACTGAAAATGAAAGAGTTCCAACTTTATAAATAATGAAGTAAAAGGTGTGACTGGTTTACTGTCTCAATGGAATGAAAAAACTACTTTAATATTATGACAATATTTTATTTTTTTAAAATCAGAAATTTAAAAATAGGGGGTTTTATTTTATCCCAAGTAAATATTTCCTTTTGATTTTAACCTTTCAAATATGGAACATTTATTTTTTATTTTTTCTTTAGAATGGAGCGCATTTCAAAAAAATTTAGTCTTCTGATTCAAAAATGTACTCATTTTACTTGACAAGAAAAATATTTTTGTTTACAGAGAGAAGAGGGACATTCTGGCAATTACACTACCCAAGAGAGAAATGGTCTCAGGCAAAATTACAGCTCATCTGTGAATTTTTCTCCTAGCCTCAAACCAAGACACAGCTGTCCTATTTTGGATTTTCTTGTAACACCAGCCTCTCATGACTTTCTCTCGAGAGCTCCAAACTGAACCCTCTGCTCTGACACAGACTCCCTGTGCAAACCAGGGCAAATTCTGGTGGTTTTGGTTTTTTTTTTTTTTTTTCCCACTTCAGAAGAAATTCTCTGCAATTTGAAAACCTTATCTTCAGAGTTACACTGAATGCCACTTCTTTGGAATTTTTCATCTGAGATCAGAAAACTTTCTACCATGAGTGCTTTGCTGATGACCAGAACTGCTGTGAGGTATCAGAGAGAAGATCAAAACAGATCTCAACTTGACTCTACTTTCATATACTCAACTCTATAGCCAAAGCCCAGACAATGTTGTTGCCATTTTTACCGTGGAATATGTGTCCATACATGAAAAAAGTCTTGAAAGTACACATATCATAACTAAGGTAGCATTTGAAAAATTTTAAATGAAACCAAATCATGTAAAACAAACAGAAGAGCAACAGACAACCTCTTCATTTACGAGGCCTCCCAGAGAGCTCTGTGACATAAATAAATGAGTTGTGGTTAAGCTGATTTCAGTTTGGCTTTTCTCATACAGTGTAATGTAGTTTTTTGTTAATTAAGAAATAGAGCATAACCTGACACTATTTGAGGAATAGGATTATAAAGATGTAATTTTATGTTAGACTGCTGTGTAAATAGGCTCATTCCCAAAATTGTTAGAGCAGTGAGCATTTTGATAAGATACCTGGAAAGCCTGGCTATATTAACAGTACAACCTTCATAATTATGTTATTGTTGAGTGATAGCAACATAAATGAATACACGATGGATCAAAAGAAATGGCAGATACAGCAATGCACATAAGCATAAAGGTTTAAGACTGATGCTGAAAGTAAATGAATGACATTTAGATCTGAGTAGTATCCCATGCAACTCCTATACAAGGTGTTGTGATATTCTTGCCCAGTGAAATTACCAAGGGGTTATGGTCAAAAAAGGAATGGCCCATTCCAGAGATATTAAGGGCTGTTGTGACTCCCTTCACTTTGCATGTTCACAGCACATTGCAAATCCCTCTCTTGCCCAAAGTGCATCATCTCCAGCTGATGCTTTTGAACAACTCTTCCTCATGAGGATGATGACCCAGGCCTGATATGGCACCAAAGCCAAATTCCCTATGGCCCCCCTTCTCTGTCTCCCTCCCAGTGCTGCACACCTAGGCCACCCCTTGCTGCATTCCTGACAAGGATTCACAGTGCTGTTTACAGGCTCAGAGCAATTTGTTCCCGGGGCATGGGGACTCCCTTCTCCATGAGCTGTCTCCTCCTGCAAAGAAGCCACCAGAGGGTGCAACGCCATCAGAGCTGCCCTCCCAACAAACCTATTTAGGATTGCTGGAGCAGCTCCGTGTCAGCTCACTGGAAGATAAGTGCTGCTTGTGGAGTGCTATTTTTAATTAAGCAAAGATAGCACTCCAGCAATCATGGGACTGATGATGCAGCTTAATTATAACTGAAAGCACATTCCCAGGTCTGGCCTGGATCGCTCTTCCAGCACCTATGTAACAGCATCAGCCCCCCTCATTTCCAAGGAGGCTGGGATTCAATTCTCCTTTGACCCACACAGGTGCTTGTGCAAGAAGCTGCAGCACAGTCAGCACTGGTGTTTTCTGGACTGTCACCACAGACTTTTGCCACAATTTGTTGCATAATAGAGTGCCCCTCTGTGGCACTCCTCAGCTGAGGGCAGCTTGTCCCTGCTGTGCTGCTCCAGTACCATTCTCCCTGCACCCCTGGCACTCAGCAATGCCACAGAGCAGAGAGTGCCACAGGCAGGGGAGCTGGCATTTCACAGCAGCAGGAGCCAAGCACTGGGGCTGGAGCTGCTGCTAATCTCCAGCACAAACCTGGCAGACCCCTGCACCTCCCCTTCTCCTGCAGCTAAGTGGCTGCAGCAACTGCACTTGCCTCCTTTATAGGCTGTTTTGAAAGATTCTGAAGGAATTGTACTACAGCCAAATATGATATTTTTCCCACACTATTTCTGCTCAAAATTGCCCTACCTACACTACATGTAAATACAACTCCAATTTGTATTTAATGCAAATGCTTTCTCCTCTCCTAGCATAAGGGATTCCATCAGTTGGAGAAAAAATTAGGGCATTTGGGATTAGGGCTTTAAAGAAGCTCCACTATTTAGATAACCCATCCCCCATCTCTTTTAATTTAAAACCTGCTTAAAACCCATTTTCAACTTTCCAAAGCAGCTACAAGGTGCTTTAACACACATGAAGCAAATGAAATTATTTTGTAATGAAAGTCTTGTCATACATCATTAGGATCTTCTTCCTACCTATAGGGCCATTTAGGAAGCTGAATAAATCTAGCCAGCTTTATAGCTGTAAGAGATGGTACATTAAGTTTGCTGGCCCCAGAGTGCCTGAAGAAATCCAAACACCAGTATTCTTCAAGTCCAGGAGATTTTATATTCCTGCTTCCAAATGCTGTTTGGCAGAGGTCTCCAACAGCAAATCCTCACTTGGCAGCTGTGAGCAGAGGTCTACAAGCTTTAAAGAGACATATTTATCACAAAGCACACCAAGAGGTGTGGGCGTTGTATTCCTGGCAAACAATAACCTATTGCCTCCTCACATCTGTGCTGTTGGTCTTTTCCAGACACAGGACCCTGCTATTCTGGACCCTTATTCAGTGACAATCTCCTGCAAACTGCAGCAGCTCCAGTCAGCTCCCACAGCCTGGGACTGTGGACCCCTGTCCCTCTGGCCAGGGAGTGACACTCCAGCATTTACTGTGCCACCACCCCTCCCAGGGCTGCAGCAGCAGCTGGGCCACTAAATTGCTCCTAATTAAGAGGCTGGCAATGGTATCCAGGCAAGCACATATAAATAAATATTAGAGGTTTTGGACACACAGATTTCAAATGAAAAATCATAGAAAACAGACATTTAATAAAAATATGCATGATAAAAGTCCGGTTTTTTTGAGAAAAACACATCCATTGGAATCACTTTCTAGCATTCTCAGCTGTATCTTAATTTGAACCAGAACTAAATTATTTTCATTCCTGCTATGTTAGTATAATTTTCTATTATCCCAGTGGAAAATATGTAATCAAACTAATGAATTTATCCATTTTGATGTGGGTTCTGTGACATTTTGCTTTTTGCTCTGCTGGAAAACCAACAGTTGTTTGGTTTCCATTTGTGTTTCTACTACAGCTGGATTAATAATACAATTTTTTTCAGAACAATCTGACTCTTTGTAAGGGTAGTGGGGGGAAAGGAGGATTTCAGGTGAAGTAAGTTTTGGGGGTTTTTTGTAGCTGATAAAAAAACCCCAACGAATAAGTGACCCATCCTTTGCAGTCAATTGAAATGGATGGGTTGTCTGCCCTGGTACGTGGCGTCTGTGTGGGGGCAAAAACACAAGTTGGCTCAGTTTTAAAGTACAGAGGGACTTTGATCAAAGACCACCACTTTTAGGGTGACTGGAAGCAGAAATAATATTAATTTATGATTTCCATCTAGCATTCATTGCACCTTTTTCTCACACTTAACTTCAGTGTCTGGTGACTTGCATGAATACAGGCTGTCTGATAAACACTAGAGCAAAGTCAAGAAAAAGGCTCATTTCAGCAGTGGATTCCACCATAAGCTTTTTCTTTTGCTGTTCTAAACTATCCCATCCTTTTCCTTGTGTGTGTTGTGTAAGGCTTACTCCAGTGTGTTTGCTAAGTCACTAACACACACACACAAAAAAAGAGGTTTTAAGGTTTTTCATTCCTGACCATGGTAATATGGTAATCAATCTAGCTGTCTTTTTATCTCAGCTCTGGAGATGAAATCAAATTTAAACACCATTGATAAACAGCCACAAACACGTGGTCATTAAACTCTGAGGGATCTCTGTTGCTAAGCCCTGCTGGATGAAGGTTTGGATGCTACAAAAAGAGGGCATTCCCTTTTCCTAAAGTCAGCTACAGGGGAACCTCATCAGAAGCTACATGACAAAAGAGGAAGCAGAAACTTGAAACTTCCCAAGGGAAATATCCTTCATTTGTCACTATGTCACCTCTCTCTGCTGTATTTTATGTTTGTTTTTCATTAACAAACACTGTGTAAAGCAAACCTCCCCAAAGATCACACTAGAGAAATAATTGCAAAGCTCTCACATGAGAGACCACTAATAAAAGCTAAATTTGCCTTTAAAATATGAAAGTAGTACTGCCATTCCCTGCCTGTTAAATATCTATTAAATTGGCCAGCAGCTACTTCAGAAGTGGCTGCTAGACATTTATTGCGTGTTACACACTGTTGCTCAATTTTATGTGCTCTGGTAGGGGAAGCACACACACTTGAAATGCACTTAATGTGCAGAGGGGGCAGAGTGAAAGCCCCAGGGCTGCAGTTACCTAATGGAGCGTTGTGTGTTCTGGTGGAATGGAGAAATGCAAATGCTCTCTCTGACCAGCCTTGAGAATTGCTCTGGACCAGCCTGGCAGCTTGACTTCAGGTTTAAAAGCCTCCTTCAATTCTGAAAATATCAGGAAACACTCCCCCTTAAACAAACTATAGAAACCCCTGCAAATTAAAGCAATCTGCAAAACAACCACTAATGGATGAAAACCCAGGGAAAGCACAAGTTTTGAAAATACATAAAGTGTTACATAAAGTCCAAGCTCCTGCTATTACATCCCCTGCCTTTCCACAATTGACACCTCTGTGCTGAGCAGCCTCTGAGATGGAGCAGCAGCAGAAAGAGCCTGCTCCAAAGGCAAACCAGCAGAAACAACCAGTGCTGGGAACACAGGACAAGAATTTAGAAACACTTCATCGTAATCAATACCTGAATTTCTGTAAGGCCTAAAGAACTGCAAAAGTTTATCTCTTTTTTCTCAAATATACCAGCTAGTCTTCTAGCTACTTCTTTTTACTAACAGACTTTTATTGCCTGTAGCATCACATGATCTTGGCTACAATAACACCACTATTTAGGCTTCTAGAATATTTATATTTACCTGAACTTATTCTAAGTTAAGCAAATCTTGAGAAAGAAAATACTCTTGAGAAGAAAAAGATCGTCTCATCACAAAACAGAAAGTCTCAGATAGCAGTAAAGTATTTTTCAGTATAGCTGAAAAAATGGTCAAAGCAAGGACAAAGAGGTAAAGCTCATTTAAAGGTTACATTGAAAATTTGCATCGGTTTTTCTGAGTCTTGGTATTGTATTAGTTGAATAAAAGACAACCATCATCACCTTGCTCTCCAGAGAGGTAATGGATTTACTTTGCCTGAGTGCTGCCTTTGAAATCTTATCATTTATTGTTTTAATAAAAACACAGTATTTAAAGCATTGAACCTTAGAGGAATCCAGTTCAAAGAGTTATAACAGTGACACAAATAAAGAAGACTTTTTTCCAGAAGGGAAGCCTTAAAGAAATAGAAGAAACAGAAAAAGAGGACATACCTTTCTTGTCACACCCAAATGTCACATAGGGGCAAAGAAATTGAAGTCCTTATCTGAAATAAAAGGACCCAACCAACCAACCAAGTACACCAAACTCCCAAAGTTAAATGCAGCAGAGTACCTAGAGGAAGGCTCAGTCTCACAGTACCGGGAGTATGAGAGGAGCTCAGTCAGAGAGCCCCAAAACAAATCAGAAAAAACAGTGCCCTATTCCTAGTTTTTATAGAAACCTTCCACAACAGGTGCTTGTAGCCAAGCTAATAAAATGAGAGACAGGTGCAGGTAGAGAGGAATAAATGGTGCTCAAGTGTTTTAGTGCAGCTCTGGTAAAAAAACTACCTGTAAATCAAGAGCCACTGTGATATACTAAAACAGCCTTCATATGAAAAACTGAGAACTAAATCTTTTTTATTCTTGTTGTTTAAAAACCAAGAAGAAAGGATTAGGAAAGAGCCTGGGGAAGGTTAACAACACAGTTTTGCAAATGTTTATTAGGAGCTCCTCATGAGCAAAATGAAAGAAGGACTTTATCTGTTTGATTATCAAACAAGTCTGCAGCTGCAGCACATTAGGCTTTTATCCAGGCTAGTCCATGGTAACAGAGGAGAAACCTTCATCCAGAATGAGGACTGCATAACAGCTTATTGCTTTACCTGGTAGTCAAAAATGTCCTTTTCTCAAACACTCGCTATGTTTAATTTTTAGTGTCTATCCTTATCAAGCCCCTTGCTAGGGGCTGAAGCTCCCTGTTATCAGTCTGGCACACAAATCCATTGCCTCAGTGATGCTTTTTCCCAACACACACCTGTTGAACTGTTTAATGTAGCTGCAAAATGCTTAATGTCTGGGTAGGATTGTACCCACCCCTTACAATGTTGGTTTACCATGGTCAGCATTCCAAGTGAAGAGTTGGTGTGTTAAATTTACTGAAACAGGCCATAATTAAAGTTTATTTCCCATGGTACCAGAGAAATCACTCAGAAAAGCAGGCCACAGGGTTATGGGGAATTCTGAGCATTAAATATTGGCTGGCAGCTCCAGCAGCAATGAAAAGTTGGAAATGAATCAACATTTACTAAACTCCTTCCACTTTTATTGGGACCTGTGTGAAGTTTCCCTACTCTGAGCAGTGCAAAGGACATGAGATGGCATGAAAAGGTTCTGCTGCTGGGCAGGGCTCCCTTGTGCGGGGAGGAAAAAGAGGAATAAAGACAAAGCAGCTGCTCCCATGTTCTCTTGGGAAAAGTTAGCAATGTCACGTTATGGTATTGGTCAACACAGAGAGGGTGAAAGTCTGAGCCTTCACAAGGTCCCTGGTGCCCTCTGATTGTCCTTTCTGCAGGGTTCCCAAGCCCAGATGTAACCTTGCCAAGGAATTGCAGGAAGCCTAGAGCCACTGGCAGGTGCATGAAAGACAAATGAGCCTAATAAAATACTAAGAGAATTAGTGCTAGGCTATTAAACCCAGGTCCCTGGTGGTATCCAGGTATTTAAAAATCAAAGGGAATTAGGAGTCTAAATATATGTGCAGCTTTGCTCCTACAGATTAGATTGTTATACTGGAAGTTTCAAAGCCATCAGGTGGGCTCTGGATTTCCCATGGAAAATCAAATGAGAAAATAAAAACTGAAAATCTTTAGAGCTTTTCTCGCTGCAGAAACCTCCCTTTGCCTTGGCAATAAAACTTTCACAACAATTGTCTTTCAGCTCTGAGATTGCAGTCATCCCAAATACCAGAAATTCCAGGCTTCATCCTTTCCTAGAATGGTACCAGTTTTTCTGACCTGGTACTTTACTTTCTATCCATATTTTGGCTATTCAGAGGAACAGTAAGAAAAACTATTAGCATCTCATGAAGAATTTAGAATTTCACCTATGCAGATCAAAAAAATTTCAGAAAAAGTGTCTAGACATTTCTGTGGTCCTATCAGAGGAATGGTTGGATAAAAGATTATGGAAATAACAAAAAATAGTAATAAAGAAAACCAGCTAGGTGACCCAGGTGAAGTCTATTTCCTTATTTATTTCCCTGTATTGTGCTAGTGTTTATTCCAGGAGAGAGAAAAATAAAGGGAGAGGGGGAGAGATAGAATAAACAGGAGTAGTTTATAAAAATGTTGTAAGAATAATGCTGTTCCCATTATATCACAGAGCACATCTGTCAACTCTATCCATTTCTTCTAGATGAGGTGGAGAGACCTCTGACATTTGAAATGCATCACCCTAATCAAATCCCTATCCTCTGAAACGTTTTCTGAGACTGCATTATAGGTCTGTAGAAAGCAATGAATGAATAATACTTCGGAGAACAATAAGTTAAGTAGCAGAAACAGAGCTGAAATAACTGGGCTCACCAGCATTAAAAAGTCAGGGAGCCATTAATCCCTGCAGGAAAAGGATTTTCAGCTCTACACCACTGAGATCTGCAGGGCTCTGGGGAGAAGCTGCTCAGTGAGTCCCATTTACCAGGGGGAGCAGGGATTTTATCAGCACTTCTCACTCTGCTGCACTGCCTGGCTGCAGAGCCAGGCTCTGAGCCCCAGGAAGGGATGAGGGGCCTTTAAACGCAGTTGTCAGTCTCAGTTTTTAGCCAGAGGATTTATTTCTTTTCTCAAAGCCCTCAGTGGCCACTTTTCAACCTCAATCATGAAGTGTCCCCTGTCCTTAGGCAGCATTGCTGAAAAAAAGGTGTGAGATGATGAAAGTCATGGTCTGGTAGCTAAAACCATTTAAAAGTTACATTTTTTGGTTCAGTTACAAGCCATGTAACTGGCTTGTTGTGTGATTTTGTATTTCTCTTCAGCCATCAAAACTGGGAATACCTACTCTGAACCAGAGACCTGGGATTCTACAGGCAACGAGAAGAGGGAAGCAGAAGGCAGAAGGCAATTCTTCCTCTTCTAGGACCCAAAACAAAGTCATTTGACATTTATTACCTTCCTTTGTCCCCACCATTAACTACAGAGAAAGTGAGAGATCAGTTTAGGATCAGTGGGGATTAGTTTCATCTAAACATTTGTGTCTAGAAGTTAAACACCAGTATTCCCCAGACAGTCAGAGTTGTAGATATCCCTACAGGGTATTTTTTTCTTTTCTAAACAAGGGCCTTATGGAGGAACAAGGTACATAAGGACGCCCTTGTATCTGTCTGTTAACCTTTGAGAGAGTTCAGAAATGGGTTTCATAACAATAATTTTTGTGTGTTTACCACACAGAGACCTTACATTTCTGTTATAATCAGTATCAGTTATATATGGAATAATATCAAGAAATGAAAGAAGCAAGGTAGGAAAGAAAAAAAAAAAAAAAGAATTATGAAGCTAAAAGTAAACAAAATGTAGAGTAGAAATACCAAAAAAAAATCTCAGCTCACAGGGCTCTGAGAGGACATTCAGTCCATCCTCAAGATCAAACCTTGATGCACTAGAAGCAGTCCTGGAGCCATGAGGAATGTGGTTTTGCTCAGCATATTGCAATGCTATTATCCAGCTGCTTAGGTCCTTGGCACCTGGGACAAGAGCACTCCAGACTTCAAATACAAGCAGCAAGAGATAAGAGGGGGATCCCAGCAAATGCCTTCATGGTCTGTGGACACATTGCTTTCATCTGCAGCACTATCAGGGGACCAAGGATTTAGGAGAAATGCACTGAATTATTCTGGTCAATGTGTTTACTTGATGGTATTGTTTCTGCAAAAGAGAAAGAAGTGAAAACAAATTTCTGCAAAGAATTTAAAGCGAGAAATATCATGTATGACAGCAGGACCAAGCTCATGTGGTACACTTGGATTCATTAGCAGAATCCCAGATGGAGTTACACTAATTTATTCAGGATTGGTTCAAAATAAGTTCCCTAAATAAGCAATGTCAGAGCAAAACTAGTAATGCAACCTTCCCCAAGAAGAACCTGAGGCTGATTTGCAACCTTACAGCTGCTGAGCAAGGCTTAGGTAAAAGTTTAAATCATGAGCTTGAGCAATGGAACCTGCTGGAAAATTTGAGACACAATAAATTTTGACGGAAGAAGTTGTATGAGTAAGCAATTTCCTACAGAAAATTGTTTACTTATTTTTTTAAACTTAATCTACTAAACAAAATTAATGTATTTTCAGACTTCTCAGAGGGTAATATTTTGATTAGCTGAAAGGTACTGACACATTAAGTACAGCTCCCAATCAAGAAAAGGCAATCTAGAAAACCCCAAGGCCCCATAAGAGTCATAATCCTGTATCAAATCAAATTCTTTTCAAGGGGGAGATTTTACCACCTGAATCAAATCTACCACAAAATACAACTTCTCTCCTGACTGTTTGCAGTGTGGTATTTACATGGCTGCAACTGTCCCCACCACCAAAACCTTGTCATACAAACCCAATACAACACTGAATTCCTCATTATAGCTAGGGAACACCAAAGGGCTAAAAGTCTCAATTTCTCAAATACTAATAAAACAGAAACTTATAGATCAA
The DNA here is from genome assembly GCF_027887145.1 of Ammospiza caudacuta. Classification (NCBI taxonomy): domain Eukaryota; kingdom Metazoa; phylum Chordata; class Aves; order Passeriformes; family Passerellidae; genus Ammospiza; species Ammospiza caudacuta. Next base: position 28,243,620 of record NC_080601.1, on the reverse strand, counting down.
AAAATGTTTCACTAGAAAAAGGAAATCTGGATTTCTTACCTCTAGACACCTAATCTGTTCTCAGACATTCTTTGTTCTTTATGGCAAATGTACTTTTCTGAGACCAGAGTGGTGAAAGGAGACTAATGGAGCTCTCAATGTGACTCCTCAGCTGTGACATTTCTTTTGCTAATTCTCTGGGAGAACAACCCTGCAGCTCCTGACAATAATTAAACAGAACCCTGGAAAAATTCCTGCTGTGAAAACAGGATCAGACTCTACTCTTCACACTGCTAAGAAGAGCATTACAATCTCCTGTCTTTGTTTTTTAGATGCATTTATTTAAAGGTTGTCAGTAAGCTGTGATGTGAATATTGCCTCCCTTGAATTCTCACTGCATGCTGAGAAAAATGGTGGCTGTCCTAGTTATAAAGTATAACTTTGCACATGGAGAACTGATAGTTTTAGAAGTGGCTCAATCCTCCTACTTTCTCCTTTTTCCTGGTAAAAATTGTTCTTATCTTTTCTGCTCTCTCCGGACCTTAGGTGAGGCAGAGGCAAGCTGGCAGACAGGTCACAGGGGCTTAGTCTGTGCCTGTGTACTCCGCAAAAACTCTTGGTCTTGCTTTCCCTGGGTTGAGCTCCAGTGGTCCAGGACATGGAAAGTTTGTGCTAGAAAGAAGTGTTGATTAGAGGGAGCTCTGAGCCATGAACACCACGAACTCCTGAGCTCCTCTCCTTGCCAAACTCAGACTCTCCCACCCTCAGTTCTGTGAGAAAGCACAAGAGGAGGGAGCTCCATCCCCTGGAAGACCTGTTTTATTCCAGATCTGGCTGTTGAATATTTCTTCATGCACAGCCTGCTGGTGCTCCTGCCATGTAATATTCTCATTTGAAAACTCTTCACAGGCATGACTAGCTTTGCTTTCATTTCTGCTTATAGTCACTGCTACTAAAAGGGGAGGAAAATGCTCTCAGAATGTAAATTTCTTCATGTCTCAAATGTTTTTGACTCAAATAGGAAAAAGCAAACCAAAATTCCACCAATCTGAAACTTCAAAAGTGAAAGAAAGAGCAAGAAACATAGATAGAAATGTCCCAGGAACGTGGTTGAGCTGGAAGACTCCAGTGCTCTTGGGTTACCTCTGTCCCAGTATGTCAGATTTCCTCACAATCAAAATTCAGGTTTCTGAGGTGGTGCTGGTTTGCTGCTATGAGAAAGAGCCTGCAAGCCAAGCACTGTGACTGGTGAGGTGTAATGAGAGAGGAATATTTTCCTTGCCACCCTCTTCTGCGTATCTGAAAGGAGAGTTCAGCATTAACATCACCTCTTGTGGTGCTACTTTTGCTACAGGACCCTGGAGTTCATTTGACATCACATGCTGCACTGCTTCTGTCCTCTGTTGAGCAAGAGGAGAACAAAAGATTTTGCACAGAATTTCAAAGATTTCCAGTGAAACAGTGAGGTGATCCATTGTCACACAAGGGATAAGTTGGATCACTCCCATAATAACCAGCTCAACTCCTCTAGTCCAGGGTCAGACCAAAGCTGAACCTCTTGTGGAAAGCCAGTTTATTTTACCATGGACCAGAGAAGCAACAGAGCTGCAGCCCTGCTCCAGCTTGCTGTGGCTTTAGCAGTTTGTGCTGTGTGTGAGGACAGAAGTACACATCATAGCTCTCTTCACAACCCTCACTGCCCTCTCACATACACCCATGCCATTGCTCCCAAGCTCAGAACTGGCTCTGGTTTGCATTCCTTGCTTTGAGAGTGTGCAGAAAATCCTCTGATGATCTGTTCATCCTTTGTATGGCCTGTCCTGAATATATCAGTCACCTGTGCTTCAGGACAGAAGGATTCAGGGCAAAAAGCATTGTAGAAAACCCAAGTCACTAAGACAAAAGTGCTTTGGCATTGCTGAAGTGGAGAGAAAGCATCCCTGAAAGGAATGCATGGGGCTAAAAGCATCTAGCCCATGGTCTTATGAAAGGTTTTGGCATTTCACAAGATCCCAACAAAAACCCCATCTGGACAGAGAGGAATTACTTCAAGTGTCCTCAGCATCGGAGCTATTTCTTTAAGTATTGTTCCTTAGTTTCCTCCTTAAAGTGGGTTTATTGTTGTATTACAAGGCTTTATCAGGCTGTAAACAGGCCAGAGAAACCTGAACAAAAAGGAGGTTTCAGGATTGTAGGCACCTCCAATTTTAGGCTGAAGTAATGATTTCATTTTCTGCCTTTCTTCTTAGAACTTTTTATTATAAATTTAAGGAGAGATTTTACTGTAATAAAGACGTTATTCAGTGGAATTAATGGCTAGGAAATTTAGAAGAGACTAACAGGAGATCCTTGCTGTGCCATGTGTCATTGGATTGTGTAATAATTTGTTGCTGTCTCACAGGAGGTCAGCTAGTCAAACACAGAGGCTCAAAGCTGGGAGGGGACTAATAATCTATGACCCTAACCATGGTTTACAGCCATGCAGGCTTTGAGCATGAGCAATCAATTTTCATACTGTGGAGGAAAACCTCCCATGATGAAGAGGAAGCATTTGGAACTGCCTGCTCTGTGCTACAGGTGCTTGGAGTCACCCTTCCACCTGTTGAGCAGTACCTCAGCCATGACCCAACCTTCCACAAAGCCACCAAAAGGGTCTGTTTCATTTTCCTCAAGCAAAAATCCCCTCACACATGCACATATTTCCTCCAGGTGCTCAAAGGGTGAGGGTGATGCCAAACATCAGAGAAGAAAAGGCCAATCTTTACTGTTTTGCCACCTTAGGCAAAGGCACCTGCAAATGGCAAGAAATCAGACTTGATAAGCATCTACTGCTGGTCCAATTTCCATAATTTCCATGGAAACCTGTCAGACTGTGCATGCCAGAGTACATGGAAGGAATAATGCAGCAATCTCTTTTCCTAAGCTCTGCAGGGGCTTGCTAGGCCCCTTACCAGCCACTCAAACCTGCATCCTAACTACACTGCCAACCATCCAAAAACTCTAATGACAATGAGGGGTGAAGCAAGGCAAAGAATTCACAGAAATAATGGGGGATTGAAGTATATATTAGACCAGTTCATTATCTGAGAGCTGCACACACAAAATGCATCTGGGGCTGAGCCAGCACTGTGTGCCATACACGTACATTTAGGTGAGCTGAGGCACCTCCTTTTCCTCAAGTGACAGAGCGCTAGAAGAAAGGTCAGATTTATGAATTTCCAAGCTGGGAGGCTGCTTGCTGATGGTTTAGTTGTCATTTCTGGAATAAAAAATCTCTGTGTGAAAGTTTTGGACATTGAAACAGGTAGAGAAAGTGCAAATCTAATCTGTATGGGGTATAATTATTATATTTTGACCCACATTTTTGGTCATTGCTGGAACAACAACAACAAAAAGGCAATGAGGTAAGGAACAGCAGTAGTTGGAACAGAACAGCTCAAACCTGGTAGGGGAAATCAGGCAGTTTGCAAGGCTGGCAGATATTCAGCCAGTGAATGGGCTCTTATGGCAATGAATCCCAAGCAGTGATTGAATTCAGCACAGGATTTCTTTCTCACTTTTGAGCCCTAGTTTATAGACCTCAGGACAAGGTTTGTTAAATTAGGCTATAATTCCTCCATTATAAAATGACATCTTAATGGTTCTGATCTTTTGGAAGACTTTTAGCAGATTAGGAGGTGATGGGATAGGGGAAAAGATTTATTGCAAGCTCAAAGCCATGTGGTAATCCAAAGGGATTTATAGACAGTACTCTTCACTGCTTGTGCTGAACAAGGATGTGAATTATTTGATTCTGATAACATGAGAATCCTCTTACAATACAGTATGAGCTTGACAAAATGTGAATAATGCTAAGAAAACATTCAGAAGTAGATTTTTCTCCTTCCCCCTTTAGTTATCTTTAAAGGAGTAAAACCCTGGGTTTGTATAATTTTTAAGTCCCCTTAGATAGAAGCCCTGAACAAAAAGTGAGTTCAGTGTCTGTGCATACAGCTAGTTGGAAAACTCCATCAGAAATATTTTTTTAGCTACTGGAGTGTGCAAAATCGCAGAAGTTAAAACTTTGTGCAAGGTTATTACCAGTTTGAACATGCAGATTTGTCAGATTTGGGGGAGAATTTTAGGTCAGAACAGGGGAAATCCAAATCCATGGCCTAGTTGAGGCTAGGTCAGTCAGGACATAGGGCTGGAGGATGCCCTCAGACATCCTGTCCAACTGCATCTGAGCTGCTTTATTTGGAAGCTCTCCAGTTGCTTTCCACAGAAAATCCATTGCAAAGAGAAAAGTTTCCTTTCCAAGACTTGTCAGTCTAACTGCATGTGTAGCCAATAGTTACACCAATTTCATCAGAATTATCAAGACCGTGAGCAGACTGCAGTTTAAAGAGCTTGTACATAATGTTGTGCATACAATAATAGCTGCTTGTTCATTTGAATCTGAAATATTCATGCATCTCTGATTAGATTCCCTTATGAGCCTCATTAATATATAGCTCTGGATTAATTACAGAAATGTTTTCGTTTCAACTTTAGGATGTAGTGGAAAATTATTGTCTCCACACAGCAGAGGAGACAAAGGATATTTACAGGCATGATCAATCCAAGGTTATAGATTATATCTGTGGGAGATCCAGTAAGAGAAGAGCTAAACTCCAATGCTACACACGTGCTTCAGTCTCCACACTTTGAAAATTTTTCTTTCAAGAATTTGAAAAGAATTAAGAAAAGAATTGATGCTCTTGGCTGGTACAATTGATATTCTTAGCTGTAACAATTGATATTCTCAGCTGGAACAGTAGAGAAATCCCATAGCAGAGATAGGAGCACAAGAACAAGTTCAACTGGGAAACAAACAGTTGTTAGTTCAAGAATAATGTAATAGGAATATTTTTTCCCTTGATTAAATCCCAAGTTTAGTTCCCAAGGGGTCTGCTCTTCAGATTGATCTGAACTGCCAGACCTCCCTTAAACCTCCTTAAATGTTTGTCTGGTTTTGGTGCATCTGAGTGATGGATCACACAGTGAGTCCCCAAGAAACTGAGCCACATAGAGAGATTTTATTTCTCATACCTGAGAGAATTCTAAGATACCCTGGAAGAAGCAGAACAAAAGATGGAAACTGGCAGTGAAAACCTGACTAATTCACTCTCATAACAGGCCTTGATTTTTTTAACAGACATGATAACTAATCATTTGCACAATTTACCATGGAACAAAGCAGATACTCCATCACTTTAAAATTTTAAATTAAATTGAGTGTTTTTTCAACAAGATATATTTATTGAGTTGGCAGCACTCTGCTTCAGCTGGGTGGGAGAGCGGAGAAAATGCCAGATGGAATTTGTTACTTTGCATCATGAAGGGAGGTCACACAGGAGATTCTGCTCCCTATCAGACCAAACATCTTTCTTTAGTGATATGCAGTGACAGAATTTCATTGTTAAAATCTGAATTAACCCATTATGTGTTTTTGCAGATAGGTAGGAAAGCACCCCAAAGAACTAAATATGGAAAATGTTATGAAATTGCTCAGGTGAACATTTTGTGAACCACACACAGAAGAGTGCTTATGCATGCTGCTTTCTGTTTTTTTCTCAGAACTACATCTTTGAAAATAGTTATATGTGTCCATCACAACTGACAGCTGCTGCATCTTTTGTGATTTAACACAATTCTATACCAAAGGACTCCATTTGATGTCTTTATTCGTTTTTTCCCCTTCTGTATTCTCCCTGTTGGAATCCAATTTGTGATAATTGAAAGCCAGCGCCATTTCAACAGGGCAAGATTCCTGCCCTTCTAAAATGTGTGTGTTTATTTCCTTCAGATGTACAATTAGTTTTCTAACACAATAGTTGCCACAGAGCATAAAATTACTTCATGCCAAGTTTAGCATTTAGAGTTACATCCTTATTGTAATGCTTTAATTAGTCATTACTCATTGGAATGGAAACTTGTTTAATAGTTCTTTCACTTGATGAGGCTGATTTTCACTGGAAGAAAAAGCAGCTGTCTCTAACCATGCTAAAATTGACATTATGATGAGCCATGGGGCTGTATCCAGGGCACACAGAATGCTTTACCTCACTGTGCTGGGCAAGAGCCAGTGCTCCAGACTGAGCTGCATGGAGTGCTCTGTCATCTGTCTGAACCTCACAATCTGCAGTGACTCACAACGAGAGCCTCCTTAGCATGGCAGCTTTAAGATCAAGTTTAGGAAATTCAACAGGGTCAAAAACTGTTTAATTTTCACATAAGTAATAGTGTCAGATCTCTTTAGACTTCCATCTTTTGCAGAGATGCAGAAAACACCTTAGACTTATTCAAGTCCACCGTAGGTCATGAAAGAAAATAAGACACTGGAAGATTTGTTCGTGTCAAGTTGAATGTCCACAGTCAAATATACAAGACCTAGCTGTAAAAGCAAAATGCTCTTCCATCACTTTTTTCCTCCCTCACACAAATGTCCACACAGCACTGGGCTCCTGTTGGTTCCCTGAAATATGATGTTTGCACCTGTGCACAATAAACAACTGCAACCCTATAAAACAGAGAGATCCCTGTCTCACCCTATTCCAAGCACCTTAGGCCTGCAGTGCCTTGGACAGTGGTGGCTCAACAACTGTCTAGTTAAACAAAATGCCCATCAGTCTCTCTGCAATTGGAGCTCATGCAGTTTCCAGCCTGTTTTGCTGACGAAGGAGCCCTGTCTCAGACAAAGACATTTGTTTCAGCCTTATTTTGATTTACAGTGCTGCTCTTCACTTTGGTATTTCATGGTGAGTAATGTGTACATTTTGCAAGATTGTGGATAATCCTGTCTTGTTGGATTAGGAACTTTTCACCCAAAATCTGTTTCTATTTCACTTGCCCAAACCTGATAAGGGTTATGAAATTAATAAGATTATGTGACAGAACACCTGCTTCTGCTGCTCCTACCTAAGTTTTGTTCAAGTGGCCAATTTCACCTTAATTTGATGAGACATAGGACTCCTACACTCAGCCCTGCTGCAGGAATGCCCTCAAGGGAAAATTGTGTGGGCTCTGAACTTCCCTAAAAATCTGCTTTCTGCAGGTAGGATTTTTCATATCAGTAGGGAAAGCAAGGGCATTCAAGTAGCCTTAAAGGAGATAAAGCCACTGGCTTGGGGAGGATGTGGGGTTGTAGAGGAGGTAGGAGGGAATCCAGTGTAATACAACCAAATATAAAGCTCCTGGAAAAACAGACCCTGTTAGGCCTACAGTTATAGGAACAACTAGTTCATTATGAATGCTGGATTCTGCAAAATTGCTGTGTAGTTTTGGGCAATCTTATTATAGATACAACTATTCTTAATTTTCCCCTTGGGCAGGAAAGCTAAAGAGAAGCAAAACATTTTTTTGTTTGGGGTAAATATGCCCAAACTAATGGAAACTGTATTACACATAAAGGCTTCTCACATTCTCCTTCATGCAGCTGATTTTATGGCCATGTCACCTGTCTCATGAACAATCACTGCTGCTGAGAAACCCCCACACACTGCAGTTTTATAAATAAGAAAATTTCATTTTGGACCCACTTCAACTAAAAATTACATATTTTTAAATGGAATTATGCTCCAAAAAATTTTTGTTCCAGGAAAGAAATTCTGTGCTTTGTCATTTCTACCCAGTTAGGATCAAGAGTGAATCAAAATATTAGAATTTTATATGGAAGAAGAAATCCAGATTATGAATTAGACTAACTTTAATTCTGTAGTTACTTAAAAATCCCATCTTTGTATCTGCCCATCAATAATTTCATAATCTACATCATCCTCTTCAAATAAATCTATTGATAACAATTAGTGAGTGATTCTATCTTACAAGTAAGGGAAGATCAAAAAATATGTTTCTCATGCAAACTCATTGAAATATTTGGAAATTTTCTTTGACTTCAATGGCCTTTGGATCATATCCCTGGTGTGTTTATCTTTCTTGAAATGTTCCCAAGGTTGTGCTTCTGTGAATGAGAAATAAAGTACTTCAATTCTAGATATTAGCTTAGCAGAAGAGGAAAAAAAAATTGAGGTCATAATGGGGTTATGAATTTTTTGTTCTTTCTTTGCTGCTTTTTTTCAGTGTGGAAGTAGGTAAAGCTTTCATCTCTTCTGGGCAGCAGTTATGTGGATTAGGTAACAGGAAGAATTTATTTTAATCAGTTCAATGAATTTTGCCTCATTAGGAATTCAAGCAAATTCTCAAGTTCTAAGCCATCCCAAGATTGCCCTGGTTTATGTATTTATTTATTTATTTAGAGACGTGCACAGAAAGGTTTTATCCATGGACTGTTGGGTTCAACTAATTACATTAAGAGCTAATACGATTTCCTTGTTTATGCTGTTTGTACAGGAAGATGATTGTCTAATCCTTTAAGCAGTACATTTAATTTTGGTTTCTATTTCAGGTCTTTAAATAGTGTTAACTACTGCTAGTTCTCAAGGTAAACATAGCCTAAATCTTAAATGTTTACTTCTGAGTAGCTTCAAGGATGAAGCTGCTCTGGTTTCATTTCAGACAGGAACATCATTTCATGCCCATTGGTTCTGAGCTGCAGGGCAATGGTGGAAGAGGGGAGAGGGAACAAGAAAACTCCTCTAAAGCAAGTTCAGGACTTAATCTGCACCATTGTCACACAGTGGGTGGCTGAAGTGTTCATTGCTACACTGCAGTCATTATTACTAATTATTAGTCTAATGTATGTCTGATCTGAGCATCCATCTCTATCTAAGTATTTTAAATCTACATATGGATGAAGAATGAAGGTATACTTGGACTAGAAAATCTGTGTACATTAATTACATTTCCTCTCTTTGTAAGTTATATTTCTGTTGTGTTTCTGAAATAATATACAAAGGAAAAAGGGGTCAAAAAAAGTCTGGAGAAAAAGACAAATAAATGTCACTGCCTAAAAATTGTGCGCAGACATTAAGGTTAGTCTTCTCTCTGTATTTCCAGTGTTTATTAAAAATCAAAAATAATTAAAATTTGGGATTCTGACAATTGTCAGTATTGAAGATCTGGAGCTTTGATGGGAGCTTTACACCTCTTGCTGTATTTCACCATTGACTCTTATTCAGATTCTATGCACAGATTATACAATGTTGTGCTGCCATATAGCCAAGTTTGATGTCCCAAGGTATCAGCACCCAAGGAGCAGTAGTGCTCCAGTCTCTTTGATATTCCCTATAGGTCTTTAGAAAAATTTTCAGCCCATGATCCATTACTTCGAGGCAATTCTTGAAAGATGATCTTAAAAAAAGTCCTTATAATTTGTCCAGAAGTCAGCCTAGAAGAAGGTGCTCAGAAATCTGAATCTCCCTTGGAAAATTAGCAGGAAGAGTCTGTAAAACTCCTCATCCTGAGGTGCAATAATTTTTACTGCTGCCTAAGCATGAGTCTCAAGTGCAGGTATACCTACCACACACTAGATAATGTACTAAATCCAGGTATGGGCAATGGAAACATCTACACCTGAACTAACTGAGAATATACTTTCAGGACATGCTGTAAGGATAGAGACATGTAAACAGAGAAATTAGCCTTGAGCTATTTGTTGTGTCTTAGATGAATTAGTTTAAATCCCTCCCTTTATTTCCATTTCTACAAAAGAGAAGTGGTGGTGCCTCTTGCATTCATCTCGAACTCCTATTTATGTGATAGACTCTTAATAACAAAGACATTCTTGTTTGGACATGAATTCTTTATCTGAGTTACAACTGGAATTATAGAATAACTCAAGTTAGAAAGGATCCATAAAGATTATCAAGTCCACGATGCATTGAGCCTATCTTGTACATATTCTTTCTTCATTATGACTACAGGAAACACCCTGAAGGTCATATCCCTGGTGGCTTAAATTAAGCTTTTCAGTCCTCTACAAATTATTAAATTCTCTTGTACTAATTAAGAGAAGATTTGAGTGAATAAATATTATGCTAATTTTTGAAGGAGAGTGCAGAAGTTACCATGGAATTCTCATCAGAATCTATACTGGGACTTTTATTGTGTAACAAGTGATCTGCAAAACTGAGTGACTAATGTAGGGGAAAAGTTTGCTGACAATGCAAAATTAAGACTGACAAAATTAAGGCAGGTAAAACTGGAGCAGAGCACGAGGAAATATTATCTCCTGATACCGAGTAAGACAATGATAAAACATCCAGTGAAAGCCAACAGAAAGTAATGCAGCTGGGAACACTAATTCTAGCTGTATTATTTGGTGATTGGCCCAGCAGGAGGCTTCTAACAAATTATCTTGGCTATTGCAAATCTGAGTGCCTTAAGCTTGTCTCCAGCTCCACACATCCACCTCATTTCCGTCAGTCTAAAAAAGCCCCTCTTTTCTTGTGTGATGGTAGATGGTTTATGACTTTTTTTACCTTCCCACTGTTGCACAGACCTAGGTCAGAGTACAGAAGGAATAATTAAGGTGGCAAAACCAGCAGGAGGTAATTTCTAATAGGGAGGAATCAAAGAGCTTACAAGGGGGTCATGACAGGAGGAACAAGACAGATTTGCCAAAGCGAAAATTGTTCATAATTCAACAAAAAAAAAAAAAAAAAAAAAAAAAAAAAAAAAAAAAAAAAAAAAAAAAAAAAAAATTGTGCAGTCTGTGTGGACATTTCCCCAAACTAAACAGAAACCCCTATTGCTATGGTGCATCATCCCCCTGGCTCCTGAGAGGAGCTTTTCTCATCCTGTGCCAAGAAGGGCCCATTGAGAAGGACACAGAACAGTGACAGCTCAGTCAGGAGAGCTGGAGTGACAGCTGTGCAAGGAGGCAGCAAAGAGACTGAACATTCTTGGCTTCCAGATGACAGGCACTGTGAGCACACAGACAGTTCTCAAAAATCACATATTATGTAGAGAGAGTGAAAAAGAGATGATGAGTTGCTGCTTTGCAGAGTCTAGGAGCAGAGGACACAGGGTATTATTATTGGGTGTCAGAACATATAAAACTCAGAAGAGAAAAACAATTCTCAGGAAGACATAACTAAATTGTGGACCTTTTGGACATAGTATTTTATAGATGTTTAAAAGTATTGATGGATTAAAATGGAAGTTAAATATGATACAGACTTCCTGGTATCTGTTAAACTCTTTAATGGGGATGTAACCTCTATTTCAGTGTTTTCAGAGAATAGAGGCATATAACACAAATATTTTCAAAAACATCCATCATCATCTAGATCAATAAACATCCTCATTTCTGTCAGTCTAAAAATCACCCATAATTTTTTGGTTTTGATTTTTTTTTTTAACTTCCATGTTAACCTGATCATTTCCATTACAGTGATGGACAGAAGAAAACAGAGTCAATAGAAATATGCTCATCTCAACAGAGGATCAGCCTGCCTGAGGTCAGGCCCAGGATCTCCTGATAGACTGCAGAGCAGATAAAGGAGGCCTCTGGCTCCTTCTTGCCAGTGAGAGCTCACCAGAAGGGGAGAGGTGACTTTCAACCTCCTGCCTCTTCCTCTGCTAATCAAGTTATAAAATCAGAATTTTGATGAGCCACAGTTTGTTGCAAGAGGCAGCATAGGGAATTTACATCTTTGTAAACTCCTAAGGACACAGCCAAATACAGCTGAAATGCTCCAGCCAGCATTAAAAGTTCTGACTTTAATAAGAGATGCAGGAGGCTACCTGGGAGTTTTACAGGTTCAATATGTTTTATCAAGGACACTACATTTAACCTAATATTCACCTTTATTTCCAAACTGTTTTGGACATGCAAATGAAAAATAATATCTTAATCTGGTCTTGAAGCTCAGACCAAAGAGTTCAGGTGGGCTTTATCAACACATTTATATTTCATATTCTTTTTAAATGGGAAAAAATCCCATAATTTACAGTGAAGTACTGTCTAGTAAACTATTGATAAGATTTTTCACTTTGGTATTTAAAGTACCAAAAATTGCATTGTATTTATATGTAAATCATAAATTTGTAGCTGAAAAGTATGGTGCCTAGTTTGCACCATACTTTAGGTCAATAACTGTTTAAATTCAATTAAATAAAGCTGTACTTTAAGCTGGTGCTTTCTCTTTTCTACCTACATCACTTCTGTGGGTATTGATTCAGAAAGGAAATTCCTTAGAACTGCTTGTGTAATTGCTGTGATTTTTTCATTACTAAAATTATCTCCAAAGAAGTTTTTATTTTCAACAATCTCTGAAGACATTTTGTTTCTCATAAAGATCGAGTTTGGGATGAAGGGAAGGACAGGACTTGCTGTGAGGGTTTTGATTGAAGCTAGAAAAGTTCTAGCTAAGATTTGATTTATTAGAAAAGCAATAATCTGTTTTGTTTAAAAGACATTTTCTTCAAAATCATTATGCCTTTATTGATTTGCTTCCATGGTTACATACCATATTTCAATCCAGGGAAATGGACTCTATTACACATCATTACTTCAGGCATATGATATCTCTTTTGAACACAGGAATAGATTGATAAGGTTAGCCCCTCACATTTCAGTGATTAAGAAAGCTTTTGGCAACCTTCCCCTATATCTGTAGGACAAAATAAATAAATAAAATAAAAATTAAGGGCCAGACAGAATTCATGTCTGGATTGAAGACTACTGATGAAAAAACACTTGTGCTGCATTTGAACACATTTTCCTTGCAAACCTGTCCCCTTAGTAGCAGTGCTGTCTTAGTGTCAATTTAGAAGGTTATAATTTTCAAGGTAAATTAGACTGCATATCTACTCTAAATGTTAGGATTTTGCACATGTGCTTAAATAAAATATATTATACTTGTCACCTTGAAAAAAGCTGTAGAACTGCAGCAGTCAGGGAGTTATCTATCCAGCTGAATTCCTTAAAAAAAGTAAAAATTATCTGACCATAAAGAAATTTTTGGTTTCTCAACTGGATGCACCAAAACTATAAATCATTTTAGCTTTATTTGCAGGAGCATTCCTGTGATTTCCAAAGGACTCATTCCCTCAGCTGGTAAGTACTCCATATATGTTCTGATTGTGGCCTCCTGTTCTGGGTAAAATGTTTCCCAGAACTGGGCACACCAATGCCCTTAGGTTGAAAGGAGACCTCTGATCCATGAAATCACAGCCCCCACAGCAGAACGAAGCAAACTGTGATTTATCTGCCCACAGACAACAGCTTTTTTCAACACCAGGAAGAATTTCTCTTGTGCAGAAGTAAAAAGGATAAATTCTGTCCTGCCAGACTTGTTGTCTCTCTGAAAGCCCAATTATTTTCAAATGGCTGTGAATGCTGGTCAGGCAGAGATGTCCGTGGGGATGTGCATTCCTCAGCTGTGGCAAGCATCACATCTCTGGCCTTGGTCTTCAGGAGCCAGAAAAGCTTTGTGGTCCCACTGAGTAAGGACAGAGAAATGCACTTCTATCCTGGGAAGTGGCAAGGGCTAAAGTTTTAGCTCTCAAAGAAGTGAGCTAAAGCTCTCAAAGAAGTGAGTGACCTGATGAAAGTAGTGTTAAGATGAAAAGAAGTCTAGCCTGCCCTGTGAGGGCTCTGCTCTCTGTGAGCTGCTCATTGCTGGGAAGCCCCAGGACTGAACTTGGCAGATTTGTGCTTCCCTCACATCAGAGATCATGGCAGGGCCACGACCTCTTCCTGGGGAGGAGCAGCTGCACAAAATGGGGATCAGGCAGCACAAATCCCAGCCCAGGCCTGTGGTGGGTAGGAAGGAGAGATGTACTTTTCCATAGAGCTATTCAGGCAGCCTCCAGCCTTGGTCTCAGGGCACAGTGGCTGCCTGGTTCATCCTCATAAAACTGTGGATGAAGGTAGTCCTGGACAAAGGTAAGATTCAGACAATCAGGAGTTCCAAATTCCCTGGATTCTCTCACAATTGCAATTAAAGTTACCAACTAAACAGTGCTGGAGCCTCAAATCCTCTTTCTACCCTCTGAGCCATGTCCAATACCACTGCTACTACCTTCTACCTGACACAGCATATTCAACAACCAGTTTAACTGAAACCTTCTCTAAACATTCATTTGTTTTCTGGAAGAGGATTAAAAGCCACATAGGCTTTCAAAGAACCTTGTGGAAAACACTGAATTAAAAACACTGTATTAAAAATACTACTGTTCATAGTAGGCAACAGTCTCAATTCCACAAGTGTAAATAAAGATGGGAATATATATGTATATCCATAAACACACACAAATGGATACACAGCCACCATGCACAGATGCACACCCAGGACATTTGCTTGATCATTGAGAAACTGGTGAGCTGGGGAATATGACCAGTCCAAATCCACAGAGATAAGCAAGAAACTACACCTTTCTCCCAGGCCCTGAGCTGGTGAGCCATGAAATGGTTCAGAGAGGTCACTCCCCAGGCAGTCTCTCTCCCCAGGGAGCTGAGGTAAGATGGGCTGCAGTTTCCAGTGAGACCTCACCATACATTTGTCCATCCTGCCTCCCTGCTCCTTTGGGAGCAGCCATCCCACACAGCAGCTGAACATCTTCCCCTGGCTGTCAGTTTTGTGCATCCTGGCATTTGTTTTCTTTTTTTCTGATCACCACAGAAAATACAACATCAAATCAGCATCAGCTGTAGAGTTTCACATTCTGGCACACCCTGGTGTGCCAATAGTTGCAGTCTGAGCCCCATGCATCAGCATGTCTTTCAGAATAGCTAAATCATTCCTGACAAATAGATACCTGCAGTAGCTGATGAAAAATGGATGGGCTTGCTTGAGAGGCTTTTGGAGAAGGATCTTGCTGACTGGCTTGCAGAATTCTCTCTTGGTTGAGGAGTCTCTGGTTCAGTGTGTAAGTGCTGAGTTCTCCACTCATCACCCTAATGGTTTCCTTACACAACCTTATTAATTTTCCCCACTCTCTCCTTTCTCCTTTGCCTTCCTGCCATCTCCACTTTCTGGGTTCAGAATGGCTGAGGGCTAAAATTCTATTTTTCCTTCTATCAAGTCTTCAGGACACTGAGGCCTGTTCATCGAGAATATTTTCAAAATACACCAGTGCCAACAAATCTTGACCAAATGCATTCCTCCCTGTGCTGTGAGTAACTTTCTCTCTCCCCTGTTTTGTGTGATTTTCATGAAAATCATCAGCAAGAGCTGTTTGAAAAGGTCATTTTTCCACTTGGAGTGAAGCAAAAATTAGGTGACTGGAGAGAGGCAAAGTAGTGTTCATGAATGCAAACTTCCCCTTCTGTCTGAAAATAACACCACCAGCCACAAACATATGTACCAGAAACTCCACGATTTCCCTCCTCTTGTGAAGGCATCACATAAAGTTTGTTGATTTGATCTGAATGACAGTCAAATAAAACATCCTCTATTTTGCTGAGCTCAAATGGAAAAAAAATCCCACCAACACAAAACAAATTCACCAGCAAAGTCTGACATGAAGTGAGCTTAAATTCTTTGTTCTGTAGCTGCTTTGACTTTAGATTTTCCACAGGAAATGTCATTATCACACACTGCCCTTTGACAAACATCATGAGAGCTGAATCCATAGGGAAAAATGTCCCTTTAAGGAAGGGTAGTGCCCAGTTTCATTATTTCCACACCTGCAGAGAACAGTTACAATTTTCTCTGTAGTGCCTTTTTTATGATATAGATGACAAGAAAGACCACTGATTTTGAGTGGTGCTTGCAGGCAGTCAAAACTAGTGATGAATCCTTTGAAAATCAGGTCCCCTGCTTGTACCACTGAGCTAGAGTCTTTAGGGAAATTAATGGCCTTTTTAAACTCAAGGCTGAGAAAACAGGGGTCCACTTCTGCCCACTGCAAAGTAAAAAGAGAGAAAAATAAAACCCAGCCCACAAATCATGATTTTTATAAAAGCAGATTCATAAGAGGAAGGACTGTCCCATGATTTGAGCAGAAACCTGTTTTTTTGAGACAAGCACTAGCTCTCCTAACTGATCCATGGTCTTAAGATATTGGGAATGTCCTGGCCATGATGTTTCAGGGATGTTCACATTGCCAAATTATGGCATCCTTGATTTAGCCCCACGTGCTCTTCCCTGAAATGCTCACCATGCACAGGGGTTTGATCACCTCTTTCAAAGACAGCGCCCAAAACACCCTGTGGTTCTTGGTCTACCTGCTGCTGGGAAAGGAAAGGCAGCAAATGTGTTTTGGGCAGGCAGGAGAAATGAAATGCTCTCAGGACATATGAGAGGGAAGAGCTGGTGGTGCCCATGGGAAGAGCTCTGGGCTCCACTGAGGTAGTTTTCACCAGGAAATGCCAGCCTGGATGTGCAGAGTGGTAAAGAAAGGGAGAAGGAAAGGCAGGAAGATGTCAGAGTGTCATAATAGGGCAGGTCCTGGAGCTCAGTAGCCCCATGACTTAGCAAGGTCTCAGAAGAAATGTCTTGTGTTGTGGTGTGCTGTAATGTCCCATTTTGGCCTTCCAGGTCACTTTCCCAGGTGTGCCTATACTCTCTCCCTTCCCCCTTACCCCCATGCTGAGTGAGTCCTGTCACTCAGACTTAGCATTCCAGCAAGGCATCGTGTGGTTGGTCAAGTTCAAAGGATGCCACTCAGGCCCAGGGGTCATTGGCCTGTCTGGGTGTCATCTTCCACTGGGCCCCTGCCCCTCTCACCTGGTTGGTGGCTCACCTGTACCTCCCCTCCCCCTGTCCCTGAGCTTAAAAAGGTCATCAGACCATGCGGTCAGCATTCTGTTGGAGCAGTTGCTCACGTTCAGACCTCTGTAACCATGGAATAAACCTCTGGACATTAAACCCTCCAGCGGAATCCTCTCCTTTTTCTCTTCACCATCGCCTGAAGCTATTCCTCCTGAGGTGAACGGGGTTCCAACAAGCCTGGACTTGTTCAGTGCCCAGCTGCAACCACCAGCTAGCCAAGGTATCTCTGGGGTGACACGCCACAGTTGCTGCCTTTGGCCCAGCAGCGAGGGTCAGACTGGCCCAGGCACAATCTAACTGGTAATATTGGGAGCCTTCTTTCCAATAGTCTTGGATGTGTTACTTCTGTCTGTCTGTCTGAAGAGGGTTCTATGAAAACAGATGCATTTTAGGGGTGCCAAGGTACACTACCAAAAGACATATATATATTTATATAAACACACATTCGTTTCCTTGTTTGAAGGGAGAGTGTAATAATTCTCCAGAGTGATGCATTTTTTTTCAAAAGCTCTTTCTAAGCAGTTAGGGAGAAGAGACTAATACTGCATGATAAGGAAGTTTCTGAGTGATTATTTAAAGATAATCTTTTAAGATTTGGAGCAACCTCATTATGTACACTTCTAAGTGACTTAGATACAAGTTTTAATTATTCCTATCTCTATCTTGCAGTTTCCCTGAGAAGCCTGTACAAAAAAAAGCATGCAGCTCATAGCTGAACTGGGGCCCTGCAATTCATAAACTGTACTTTAACTTTGGTTGACTGGAAATGGGCCTAATCCAATTGCATTCCAACCTTCAATGGAATAATAATACTGAACAAATAACCCCACAGGCAGTAGGACATTGCTTTTCCTGCCAATCTCAATTTTAACTTGATTGTTTCTTAATGCCATAGGCGATGTCAGGGTGACTCAGGACAATATGTTGTTGAAGAAGAATAGTCTGAAATATTACTCTTAATCCCATTTTATAGGTACCTGTAAATGTTAGTGGTAAACCATAGCCAGATACCTGTTGGGAGATTTAATAACAGGGCATAATAGCCATAGGAAAAAAAATGGCAGCCAGGACCTTCTATTTTCTGTTCCTCTGAGGATTTCTCACTTGTAGGAGTGAATTATATCATGCAAGGTGATAAAGTTTAGTTTAACACCAAAAACTTTAAACAATCCTTTTACCTCACAGGGCCAGCAGTTGTGAATTCAGCTGTGAGGGAACCTCAGGGAGAAAGCCCATTTCACTTGCTGAGTCACAAAAAAGAAGGGAAAAAAGCCCCACTTTATTTTTTACTCTACCTTTATAGTACATAGGCAAAAAAAGGAAAACTTTATCAACTGCTCTTATTGCCTGGACTAGAGAGCAGCCCCTGGATAACAGCACTGAAACTTAGCTTGATACTTCCTAGGATTGTGTTTGACTTTTTAATGTGTGCCACCACTTTGGTGAACAGCCATACTCAATTTTTGAGTGCATCCATATTCTTCTTGTGCTGTTTCCAGCTGACAAACTCAATTATTTTTGTCATTCTTAGTCTCTAAACACACACATATATATATATATATATATATATATATATATATATATATATATATATATATATACACATATTTAATGTATTTTGTAGTCTTGATTTCCATCCCAACATCAAGATCCTAGCCAATTAATCTTTCTGTAGGACAACCTGACCCTCTCTGTTAACAATGATTTCCATCTTCATTTCATCAGGTCATTGGCCTAAGAAGCAGGAGTGTGTTAATACAAGCTTATTATTGAAAATACTGGGTACAATCAATTCCAAAATGTGGCCTTTATGAACTGTATTAGTTATGTTTTTCAAGCTTCATATGCCTCCTTTCAACACTGCTTGCTATCATATTTTTTATTCCTTATTTTATAAGTTATTATTCTATTCCTTATTTTAGAAGTTATTATTCTTCCATTGTACTAATTTTCTGATCTTCCAATTTTCTTTTTCTTCTTTATTTTTCCCCCTTTGTAACTTACAAAATGCTTTTTTAAAGGCAAGAAAACCTACCTTTGCTGTAAGGGAAATTCCCTTATCAAATGCAGTTATTGTGTGATCTATTTTCTAAAGGCCATATTTTACTTGATCCCATTTTCCAGCTACTTTTACATAAATTTCTCTCTCTATCAAGCTCTTCTAAAAATTTGAAGTCTACAAAGAACAAAAAATGGGTCTGCATCATCATTTTCCACTTCTTAAATAACTATGTGCTATTTGTTCTTCTTGAGTCTTGTACTACCATTTCCTAACAAAATAGTCTAAGGAAAATAATTTTCTATAAATTAATTTTTTTTTGAAAAATTATTCTCATTCATGGCCTCTTCCATGAGAAATTATACAGTGATTTCCCCCCATTTTGAAGCCAATTATATGGCACTTTCCCAAAAAAGAATGATCAAACTTACTAACACAAGAAATTTTGCATCAAAATGACCAAATTTTCATATTTTGTTGTTAACTGATGGATTAGACAGTCGAAATAAATCTTCTTAAAAGTACTAGAGAGCTTGAGAATTTATTAAATTAATCTGAGAAAAGTAACAAGTATGATGTGCACTATGCAATGTCTTTCACCCTCATTGTCTGCCTATTAGCCTGCAAGAAAAGAATATTTAAGTGTCTGTTTATTAACTGATTGTCAAAGAAACCTGATTATTTCCCGGATATAATTCTGCACAAGAAAGAGTAAGATGAACTGAAGAGGAACAAAATGATTGATTAATTTCCTTTGGGGGAGGGGAGGGTATGAAGTAAAATAATGAAACATAAATGTGTCAGATCCATTTATATAGGATTGATATTTAATTTAGTTCCCTTTGAAGTTGAAATTAAATTTCTTAAGAGGTATTATTAAAAGGGAGATGGAATGTAACCTTCCATCAAGCTACCATTATTTTAATACATCTTTAAAAAATGAAAAAAAAAAATCTTTTTTCCTGAAGTGTGCTGGTAAATTGATTTATGCAGTTCTAAGCAGTAATTATGAAATGTGCTTATCTAGACACCTTCTGTTGCTATTGATCCTGCACCTTATTCTGATGAAAAGCTCATAATTCATAGCATTCTCCATGTTTAGACTTGTTGGAATTATTTATAACTTGCAGTCCAAAGGTGCAGCTAGTGAAATGGGGTTTGAAGCTGATTTGCAATGCACCAAATTGTCTGTTTTCAGGCCCTGAGCACAGATAGTTACAGCACTCTGCTTTGCAACCCACAAATGGAGAGTGCAGCACCACTGGGGAAAGACAAAGATCACTGGAGGGTAGGGAAGCGAGTGGCTTTCCAAGAGTTTCAGAAACGGAAAATGGCTAAAGCGGGAAATTAAGAAACTTGCAGAACTGCTGCAATAGACAAAACAAGTGCTTTGATGCGTGCTGGGAAAAGAAATGATTAAATCTACCCTAATGTTCATTTGGTATGGCAGTTACCTCCTTCAACAGCCTGGGATGTTTGCTTTATTCTCCTCTGAGGCTTCCAATGAGCCAAACCATCTGTTGAAGTTGTAACTGCTACTACTACTAGAAACTGTTGGGGGGAGAAATAATAGCCTTTCCTTCTCAGAGCAGCAAGGACTGAACTAAAGGCTTCCAGTCCTTACCACAAGATTTGCTGTAAAAACAGCCCTCGTGCAGTCAGGGTAGGAAAATGTCATCTGTCAGAGCTGAGAGTTTTTTCCTTCTGCTGTGGCCTGAAACCTGCACAGGAGCTTTGGCAGGGGAAGCAGCTTCCCCTGTGTGGGTTTGCTGGGAGGGAGGAGTGAGGGGACAGGGGAAAGAAGACAAAATCTGAGAGGACAGGTAATTTAGTGATGCAGCTCCAGCCACAGCCTGCTCTGGGGCTGTGTGAAACAGGGCTGGAGTGTCACAGCACTTTGCTGTTCCTCGTGGTGCTGCTGGGATTTGACTGCCCCTGCCTGTGCTTTTCATGGGGATAAACACCAATATTTGTGGCCCTGCCCTGCCAGCATTGAATTCAGGAGCTACCTGGCTTTTCTTCATCCTTTAACCCCTTCAGGGACAAATCTTATCAGAGACTTTTGGACACTTTCTCTATCTGCAGGACGTTTGTGTGCCATGTCAGTGGGAAGTCAGGGTGGCATTTATGCTAAACCAGATAGCAGTGACAGCAGGTTTAGTCCATGGGAGGAACATTCTGAGACACAGCAATGGCAACACAACCTGACAGCCATCAGATTCATTGCCTGTTATCATTATGGCACCAGCCAGTAGCTTCAAGGACATCTCAAAAACCCCTTTAATGGCAGATTTCTAGCACCATAGCAGAAAGAAAGTGGATCTAAATTGCCATGGAGACAATACCTGGATATTTCTGTTCCACATCTAAACACAGTGATGCACAAAACAAGATTTTTATTTTCCTGTCATTATTATCCCTTTGAACACTACTTTGGATTAAGACGAGGACATTTTTCCTCATCCAGACAGGCCTCTCAAATGTCTTTGATAGGCCTTCTATTAACATGCAACATTATCCGGAATAAAATTACAGTCTGCCACAGGCTCTGTGAGACACTGCAGGCCACAGATGACCCAGAGGCTGTAAATTACCCATCTCTCAATTAACTAGAACAAAACAGGGCATATCCATGGAGCTGTCAGAAACACATGATGTCACAATGAGCTACAGAGCTCTGAAACCAAACACAGCACGAGGATATTCTAAAACAATTCCATAATGAATGGAAATGCACAAACAAGAGCACAATTAATTATAAATACTAAACAGACACATAACAGTTCTTTTAAAATCCAGTAGAACTTCTTAAACTGAAGCCAATTGACATCCCTGTTGGCACTGATCTTCACATTTAAAGATTACTCTAGATGTTAATAAAACTAGGTGGAAATTGCAACTGTTGAGCAGAAAGATAAAGAAGTTAAGCCCAAGAGGCAAAAATTCCATCCAAACATCTATTGAGCATGGCATTTACTACATGAGTTTAAATTTTAAGGTAGTCAAAATTGTTTTTGTTTAAATTCAATTCAGTCTTTGTTTGGTTTATTTGTTTACTTGTATTTTAAAGAACTGACCACCAGCATCAGAATTTTCCTTGGATGCGACTATGCAGCTGAAATTCTATTTAGGAAAAAGTTTGGAACAAAAAGGATTAGTTTTTTTTGTCTTGTAATGACTTATTTCAAACTCTATTGTCAGAAAACAGGCATTCAAATAAAGACAACAAAAGAAACTAAATATATTCAAACAATTCTAAAGACTTAAGCTGAGACTGCCTTTCACTATCAATCTCCTGTGGCTTTCAGATTAATTTTACAGAATCGTTTAAGAATACACTGAAAATTGTTTTGTGAAGTTCCTTTTTCTTACAGTGACCAGTTATTTCTAATCCTGCATTTGATCTGCCTGTTTTGCAAGTCTTAAACAAACCTACTCTTACCTGGTGCTAATCCCAACATAATACACTCAACCACTCTCAGGGCACTGGATGGGCAAGAAACTGTGTCAATCTTTATGAAGTCAGTTATGTGAGTAACTGACTGCATTAGGATTAATTTACTTTTCCAAAATCACTATTTTTCTGCCCATCCCTTCTTTCTTTTCCAAAGACACCATATTAGGAATCTTTGGAAATTGTTGATCAAATGAAAGGAAGCTTGGTTCCCTCAACAATTTAACTAGAAACAATCTCTCTACTTCAAGTAAAACTTTTTTCATTTTCTTTTTGGATCTTCTGACTCATTTCATCTCCAGATCAGCTTTCCCTACTGCTTCCATTCCTGGCCCAGTGTTTGCAAATTCCTGGGAAATGAAATGAACAGTGAGCTCTTCTCTGACATCAATCCAGCTGTGCTGCCAGCTGCCCTTGCTCTCTTGAGTGGCATTTTTTGGGGGGATCAGAAGAGGGAGGGACATTTTTAAGCAACATGAAGCTCACAGAGGAGCTCACCCAGGAGCATGGCAATGGGAAGATTCACTCTGATAGCAAGGCAGCAAATTAAAGGGTGAGCACTGTGGGCTGAGCCAAAGGCTGGGAAAGTTGATGAGAACTGCTCTTCCATTGCCTGCTGCCTCCTGCATTTTGCATAAGCTCATTAATGATCTTCAGTTGATGTTGTTTGAATGGTAAAATAAAATATCCACTGAGCTTTAGATCCAGCTGCAAGGAACTAATTATTTTAATGTATTCTGTACTTGGTGTGCCATGGGAAATCAAAGCAAAGAAAGGAAGGAAATCCCTAACTTAGTGAAGTGAAGGAGAGCCATAAACAGGCTAGAAGCTGAGGATCTGTGGTCACTGTGGCCCTACAAGCTTTGTCATAACATTTCAAGAAGCGTTTTCGAAGACATCATCTGAGAGGGAAAGTTCTCATGTAGCTCAGAAAGTTTTCTTTAGAGCTCAGCCCTTAGGACAATTACATCTCAGAGCACCTCAGGGGGCTGCTGCCAATAGAGGCTTGATTTGCTGTCCATCATCAGCTTGCTGCATTTTCTTGGAAACTTTCCTTTAGGCTGGCTCATTATTTCACAATGTGCCCTGAGGTGACACATGTCTATTTGGGTAGCAACCAGGAAAGGATATTGTGACTGAAGAGGTTCGGTACAGAGTTTTGGTAAAGCATCAGAAATTGAGTTTTGGGATAAATTGCTTGCATTTCAGGTGCAGAATCAGATTGGGTTTAGAACATTCCTATTATTTAATTTTTTCGGCCAGAGGAGAATTGCCACCTTGGAGAGATGTATTTCAGTTTGGCTGACCACTGGATAACCACCAACACAATTGTGTCTAAGGACTTGTCCATCTTCATCTTTCCTTGTATCCAAGGACAGTCTACCTGGTAAAAAATAAATGCACTCAAGAGCACAAACACTATGATGTGTTTGGAGGCTGCTTTCCAAAACCAGCTTTTTCTGCTCTTTCCAAATCTCTGTAATCTCTATAATTGGCAGAAATACAGAAAATCCATCTTGTAGAATATATACATGACTTGCTAAATCTGTTTGACTCACACTTCATTAAAATATCTATGTGCAACATTGAAGGAATCCTATGTTCTCTAGGCCATATTTACATGATTTACATTGATTTTTCACAACTATATTTTATTGTTATTAAAATGTTGTGGGCTTTTTCTGTTGGCTGGCTGAGATTTTTGTTGTTTTGTAAAGGGTTTACATCAAAAGCAGTATTTGCTGAAGTTGCAGGAACATCTCATGGAAAAAAGATTAGTCTGAAAAACACAAGTATTCATATGGACTTTGAAAATACCCTTAGTCTAGCCAGAGAGAAAAAATAGGGCCATTTTACCAAGGGAGGTGTTAGATTCAAAACAAAAGTTACTGGATGATGTTATTGGCTGAATAGAAGATTAAATTAGTAGTACCTGATTGAGATATTTGTCAGACCATGAGATTGTCCAGTAAACCAAAAAGAAGGGGATGAGGTGTTACAAATTATGAGATGAATTTTCATTCATCTCTACAATAACCAGAGACTTGGTATTATTTTGACACACAGTGCCCTTTGTGACAAGGAAGTTTGGTACTAAATCCAGCCCCACAGTGAGTTTGTCCAGCGCACAAAAAAAGATTTTACTCTATTCCCTTATTTGTTAAAAGAAGGGCCTTTGTCTTTCTCAGCATGCTAAGTGCACCATGGATACTTTATTCCTCCTGCACGTTAATGTTAAATAATAGCATTTAGGCAGGAGAAGGACAATGCAAAGGGATCAATCCAGAAACTCTGAGACTCTCCTCCCCTGACCTGAAAGCATTGTACCTTCCTGCAGATGTCATCACCAAATGTCACCTGGTGCAAGCTAAGGCAGCACACTGATTTCCTTATTAGCCACTTGATGAAACATTTCATTATTAAGCCACTTAAAAAACCTGCCCCTTATCACACTCCTGATGGTGTGAATGCACTGTGAATGAGCATTCAGTAATTTAGGCACAGAGACCTTTCTTAAAGCCTTCTAGCTGTCTTTTAGCAGATTTGCCTGTATGCACCCTGCTGCAGAACTTCTCCTAAATAATTCTTTTTCCTTTATTTAATTTACTTTAAAAGCTTGGCATTGATAACTGAAATATAACTATTCTAAATGAGACAGGTGACTTAAAATATATTCATTCTGAGACATGAATCCAAGTCTGGAGGGAAGCAAGGAAACACTGGAATTGGAAAAACCACCCTTCTAAATGTACACATGGGAAATTTCCAGGAAACTGGTCTATCTCCATAGATCCCAGTCTCTATAAACAGCAAGGCCAATTTTCATCATGTGAGCACCTCCCCTTTCTGTTCTATTCAGGATTTTCCTTCCTCAAACAGCCTGTGCCAGCATATGCTGCATTGTAAACAAACCTCTAGTTCCAGATTATCCCTGTCTTACAGATATTGAAATTACCTCAGCCTTCTTTACGATGCAGGTTCAGCTATGCCTGGCCTAGGATATTTTATATATGATTTCTCCAGATTCACAGCATGTTCTGCATACCTTTCCCTGAAACTCAAGTATGTTATTTTCTGCCTGTCTCTTCTCCCAGGAATGTTTATTTTCCTGTTGTCCCCAGTTCTCTGCCTCTCTTGGAGTCACAGGGCTCCACAGACTGTTCTCTCTCTCTTTATCTCTGTCCCATTCTGGTTGCCTCCTATGAGAAGACTGGTAGCTTTACTAATTCAGCTAAGATGCCCTTCAATAAAATCTGATCTATTGCACGTGTAAGTTCTATATGAGCAGAAGGGAGGGACACCACCAGATCCCCACTGACTGTTCACCAGCCAGCTCAGTTTTATCTTGCTACCTGCCATGAAGGAAAAAAATCAATTGTCTTTTCTAAAGTTAAATAAAACTGTTTGAAAGCACCATCGTGAAAGAAAGGGAGAAATAAAGCAAAGAGCAATGAGAGAAGCAATAAACAGCTTTCCATTAAAAAAAAAGAGGAAGACAAATAAGAAGAGCTGAAACAGAGATGGAAGAAAACCTGCTCCAGCATGCTACAAGAGAAGAGAGCTTCAGTAACATGCAGACTACTTGAAAGGGCAAAAAGTTTTTTTCTTAAGCTAAAGTACTCTTGAGCTAGAGGAAAAGAGAAGGAGGATATTTATTAACTAACAGTAACTTAGGATATCTCCATTTTCAAACCAGAATTTAGAAATTATTTCTAGTAAGGTGCAAAAACACATGAAATGCTACCATATTTAAATCAAATGGAAATAATCGAAGTAGAACAATTTTTGAGTTTAAAACCTTAAGAGCTATTTTTATCCAGTATTATCGTTTTGTAATTTCAATGAAAAGGCCACATACTAAATCTTTTCCCTATTGTTTAGTATGTCTATATTCAGCTTCAACTGAAAGAAAGTTTATATAAAATACACCATGGGAATATGGTGTGCTAAGTATCACAGATTGATAGCATAGTACACAAAGAGAAGAACATTTATTTTTTTAATTATCAAAATGATCCACGTGCCTGCCATGTTCCTTAGATTCCAATCAGATCTGCTGTGCTAACAAGGAACTTGTGCTAAGAACATTTCTCCTGTTTAGCATGCACAATGTGACTTCACATCAGAACAGCAGGATCTGGCAGGAATCAGCCCATTCCTATGGGGAAATATCCCACACAGTTGTTTTCTAAGGTGAAACGGGCTGGAGGGACTCAATTGTCACACCAGTTGTTACCACCTATAATTGCTCTCAAAGATTCATGTCCTGTAATGATCCAAGACAGTCCTGTTATCTCTTTCCAGTGATTGATCTGAAACATCTGTCACCTACATCCTCCTGGCTAAGAGAGCTATTTTGCTCAGGAATGATGGGGAGAGCCAACATTGTCATTGAGTTACAGTATGTTATGCATGCAAAATCAAAAATGTCACACAGCAGTGTCCCACTGAAGATTTAATGGCATCTGAACTGAAGCCAGCAGCATTTTGTTTTGCATGGTGTCAGTGTAAACATGTTTGTTTACAAGCCTGCTGTTCAGGTCTGACGTGGCAGAGCATCAGCAGAGGATGACAAAGTGGAGCCATTTTTTGATGGCTCCAACCTCTGCCAAATCATTCCTGCTGTGATAGAGAAGGACAGATTCAGAACCTGCCCCTTTTTGCCAGTTTAAATAATCTGTTAATTACTCTTCCTGTTTATTACCTCGCGGAGTCCAAGCTCAAGGAATTTGATTGCCTGGAGAAACTTCCCATTGACCTCAAAGCATTTGTCAGCCAGGCTTCTGCACAGGCCCACAGTCATTAACCCATATGTATCGAATGTCTCACTTTGCTGTAATGAGCAAAGCATGGCAAGGTATTTGTAATGTGTAATTAGTAAAGACAAACTGGCTCCTCCAGATTAAATAATAACTGAAGGCCAGATTGTAAACAGAAGTCATTAAAGCTATTTGGATTTGCATTATCTCAGAAGCTAGCTCTGGTACAAATTTTGTCTTCAGTTTCAAATCAGGCTGACACAGCTTAAGGGAAATTGGCATTTGATTTGTTATTTCCCTGTTCACTTTTTCACATTATGGAGGGAACAGGAGACGAAAATCTGGAGCTGATTTTTTTTTGGCCTAACCAAAAGGCTGGAGCAGAAAGCTTTGCCTCAGAGGCAATTCCGTCCATTTTCCAATGGACAGACAGGAAATCAATGAATTTTTAGTTACACAGAACTAGTCAGAAATTTCCAGCTATTTGCTGAAGGGAATCCAGATTATCTTTAAATACTGATTGATTAAAATATAAATTAAAGACTAAACTCCAGAAATATGCATTTTTGTACATGTGTTTGTTAGTGTATGCTCATGTGCATGCATTTGAAATTTTCCTTCAGAAAGATAATGTATATTTTAACATATCAAACAACTTTAGAATTCTACACATCTGAAGACATAGGGAAATATTAGCTTTGATCTTTGTGTCTCCTCATAGGAGCCACAGGGAAATCTGCACTTGCTTTATCCATCACTCCCCCATGACTATTGGAAGCAAAGAAACCCAGTTCATATAAAACTTCTATAAACGAACACCGTGACACATTTTCTATCAAAGTTGAGAAAATGTTGGACTTTAGGGTAAGAAGCCCTCACACAATTGGTACACTGAGAAAAGCATGCATTTCATGGATAGGAACCACAATATTGTGCATCACAAAGACAGCAAATACCAACAAAAGATTCCTGAAACACACACACACACACACTTTTGTGAAAACTCAAGGCGTGCTGCTGCTGCTGCTGTTTCCATTCCAGGTGAGCACTGCCCAAAGGCCCAGCTGGAGTGCTGGGGTCCCTGGCAAACACTTGTGGTGGTGTTTGCAGGGCAGGGGTCCCAGGACAAGGGAAGAGATGAGAATGTTGACTCCATGTCTCAGAAGGCTGATTTATTATTTTATGATATATATTATATTAAAAGAATATATATATTCTTTTTATATATTATATAAAAGAATGTTATATGTATTAAAACTATACTAAAAGAATAGAAGAATGATTTTATCTGAAGGCTAGAAAGGAATGGAATGATAATAAAATCCTGTGACTGACCAGAGTCCAAGACAACCAGACTGTGATTGGCCATTAATTAAAAACAACCACATGAGACCAAGCAAAGATGCACTTGTTGCATTCTACAGCAGCAGATAATTATTGTTTACATTTAATTTCTGGGGCTTCTCAGCTTCTCAGGAGAAAAAAAATCCTAGCAAAAGGATTTTTCATAAAATATGTCTGTGACAAACACTCAAGGTTTTGTTTTCTGCTGGACCCCTGAGAGGCACATCCACACCCACACATGCACTTTCCAATATTAACTCATGTTGGAGCAGCAATGGGCTATGTTTTACTCCACAGGATGACAGTGGCTGCAGAAAGACACCTGATGATGTCAGGGGAGCTCAGGGGAGAGTTTGTAAATGAGTCTGACAGTGCTTAATGGGGAGAGTGAGAACTCTTCTGCTGTATTCTGGCTTTGACGTTTTAATGTTTGATATTATTATAAGGGAGCCTGAAATGTGAGGGGAGCCTTTTGAGAATATTTTTAGGCCAGAGAGTCAACTCAGTTCCCTATTGCTGGGTCAAATGGTGTGGAAGCTCTGCAGTAGAACAAGTTGACAGCATGTTAAGCAAAAGCAATATAAGCACATCCTTCCTTCTCCCCCACTTGCTCTCTTTTTCCTTCTTTTTTAATTTCAGTTTCAACTAAGAACGAAGCACTGATCAATAGCCAGTGGTTAAACACCTAATGTGTTGTCATCTCATTGCAAAGCTTCCATACCTTCTCAGTGATTTCTCATGGACATCTCCTCACAGCACTGACTCCTTCCTGCACAGCACAGCCACAAACTCCATCTCTCTGCTCACCCAGCTAAGCCACTCTTTTGCAGCACCCATCTTCTTATTGGACACAGCTGTGGCCTGTTAAGGGCAGGCCTGTTCCTAATCTTTGGTGATTGGTACAGCTGCAACTCCTCAGGGGTGAGATTACCTTCTGCACTATTTTCTTACATTCTATCCCTCCACGCTAATGAAGGAGCACAGAAAGAGCGAATGAATTATTAATGGATATATGCACAGAGGGCTGGCCTCTCTGAAACCCAAGGCTCAGTTTTCAGTTTTCATGTTATGAAATCCCACTGTTGAGGCCAGATATTCAAAACACACATAGCTTCATTGCAGCAACTCATTATGCAGCAAACTTTCAAGAGCGATCATCACCCAAAAGACACAGAAAAAGAATAGATGCAAATTCACCTACCAGTGCATTTTACCCCACAAGCAAGAAAAATGGATTGGGATTGACATCAAAACACCCTACAGTTTTGCTTCACTTCACTTCACTGAAGTACTTGGGTACTTGGGAGAGACTCTAGTCCTGCCCATGTATCTGAGACTTCCTTTCCTTTTTTCCCCATTTCTAGCAAGAGCCAGACCAGAAGTACCACCATCCCTTCCTTTCTGCTCCATTTGGGTCATTTCTGTCAGGCTGAAAGGATGTCAGGAGGGCTGAAGGCAGCTCTGCAATGCCAGGAGAGAGCTGCAGAACAGAGTCTGCATGGGACCTGACCAAACTAACACTCTGGACCATCAGCATACATGGGAAGACAATAAATTACCGTCCTTTAGCATCCTGCCCACACCTGCTGTAAATGTGAGGGAGCAATCCTTCCTCCACAGCAGCAATCTTGAACAATTTATTGCAGAAAGGGGAACCTCACTTTGTGTTCCCCACTGCCACGTTCTCCTGCAGCTGGGAAGAACCAATAATTCTGGGAATTTAAATGATCACAAATCTCTATTCTTTAAAAACAAAACAAGCCCAGAGAAAATGGATGCATCCTTATGAAAATAGTGCAGGTAACTCTTTCCCCTTCACTGATGCTGAGATATGAGGCACACATGAGAAGACAGAACTTCAGAGGAATCAGATTGCTTGTGGGTAGTGTAGAGTGCTTTTATTATCCAAGATTAGGGAGGTACTTATCAGCTGCTGAAAGCAACTCAGGAAACAAAGGTGGTTAAAGGAGTTTATTCTCCAAGGAGGCAGAAGCAAAATCAAAAGCAGTTTCCAGAGAAGATCAGCATGTACATGTGTCCTGTCCTTCCTGACTGAGAGAAACGCAGGAAGAAAAAAAAACCATTCTATTTGTATCAGACATATCTATTTTCTCAGATGTTGCTGAAATACACATCTGCCATCTTCAATAGGAACAATAGCAGTAATTTCTTGTTTTTTTGCAATTTTCCTGTTTCTCATGGCATAATCACCAGGGATCCTGATAGTTTTCAGAATGCAAAAGCAGAGAAAAACATGCTTTTAGTGGTAAACCTTGGACAGACACAAAGATGTTTTCTTCCTTTCTCCCTCAAACAGCACTGCCACACTGACTGTTCAACAGGCATAGCAGAGATCCCATAGTTCATGGCTGCATCCACAGTGACCAAAACTAACAAACTAGAGAAACTGCTCTCCAGTGGAGAAATTATCATACTTAGCTTGGTGAGAAAGCTTTGTTTCTAAAGCATGTGGTGCTAGCAGGGAGCAGTGCTGGTCTTTGCCAATAAATGCTTTGCCTGTTGAACAAAACACAGTGGGGACCTTCTGATTTGCTGCTAACAGTCATCTTAGGGCTGGTTTACCTTTTTGTGCTCCTCAGGTTGCCCAATCTGCTGAAGGAAGCTGAACCCAGTGGCTACTGTCCACATGAACATTCAAGTCTCTTTAAAAATCAGATATTCATGAGATTTCCCAATTGAAGATTCAAGACTGGAAAGCAAAAGGACAAGGGGAAAAGCCTGATAGGACTAAGACAGTTTGCCATGTCTTTCCGCCTTTGGGGTCCAACTATGTCATCACTGTCCTTAAGGTCAAATGTCTGCCCTTTATTTGTATTAGAGGCTTATTGAGAGTTTCTCTCAGCTCAGTTTCTGAACAGCCATCAGCCTGTCAGACATTTGGATGATTGCATGTTTAAATCATCATGTCACAGGAATCACGTGCCCATGCACAGAGGGCATGAAGATTTCAAGAGAAGAAAGAGAAGAAAGAATTAGAGGCTGAAAAATTAAACTAACACTCATTTAACAGTAAGGGAAAGTTTTTAGGGATGTGCTTCACAAAAGCACATTTGTGTCCATATGTGATGATTATTGCATATGGCAAAAAAATCCCAAAGCAAACAAAAACCCAAACAAACAAACAAACAAACCCTTCAATTTTTTCCAAGAGGCAGATGAAGCTGTGCAAGGTTCCAGAGGAGCCATTATCTAATTTCATTGCCTACCAGTGGGTCTGAGGAGATTAGTTCAGATGGAGATATCTGTACTGTGATCACACATACAATTAACTGAGACAGCTCATCCAAGGCTTATTCCCAAATTATGCATTTTTTAAGAACAGGTCCTGGGTTCATATCTTGGACTTTTGATTTTTAGATTTTTCAACCACTTGAACTTAAAAAGCAAACTATAAATCAGTTCCTTCCACAAAAGAAGCTGTGGATGGTTCAGGAACATGGTGCTTTGACTTATTCCTCTGGTACAGTCACAGAAAATGAGCCAAGAGAGACTTCTGTGCTTTTATATGTTGTGGCCCTCCAACAGCTGTGTGCTAATGTGGAAATAAACAGCTATGGATTTTATTTTTAGAGCTTTCCCTCTCATAATCCACTAACATTTGGTCATATTTCTCACACATGATCATGTGCCATTTGTATCATTCACACACCAAAGACACACACACAAAATATTTTCTACAAAGGAAGAAAATTGAAATTCTAGTCTATTTAGAATTAAACTGAGTGTGGCTTCGAGTTCTACAAATCAAAACTGGCAGCTTGCAACTATTGTCACATTTAATGGGTTAATGCCTGTACAGAGTTTTGAGCATCTCAGATATTGTATAAATTTTGTGTATTATAATGAATTCATTTGATTTCATGAAAAGCTGTACATTCCACAGTATATAGTTTTGATACATCTCTAAGGATTTATCTGAATTTAAAAGATTTCCAAAGAAAGTGATCCTAAAAAACTCTCTTAGCATGGATGACATTTCTTCTAGAAAAGAAAGCAAGAAGAGAAAGGCAACACAAGTCAGCAGTTCTGTTTCTTTACAGAAACAGCTCACAGTACTTCTCTGAGCTGTACTGAAAAAATATTTTCTTGCCATTACTTGTGCAATATATATGCAATTTTCATGCATATACAATTGCAAGAAATGTATTATAATTACCAGTGTGCATATAGCCAAATATTCCAAATATATTCATTTCCAGTATGTGGGGGAGTGCTAAGCAAACTTCCATGACCTGCAGCAAGCCAGGAGCTGTAACATCAGGTTACAGGGGCATGGCTGGACTGACCATTTCTCTCTTGCAAATACAGAAAAATATTTTGATAAAGAGTAATCAATCTTTGTGTTGGACATTTCCCATGCTTTGGGATTCCTGCATTAGCATTTCACAATGGGGTACCCAAACTCCAAATACCAACCAAAAAAAGTATACTCAAATTACTTTTACAGCCATTTTAAAAGCAACCTTTCAGTTTCTCCTGATCTCTGTAAATAAATAAATAAATAAATAAATAGTTAATGGTCCTTGCTAATCTGATAGCATATTCCAGCCTTTGATCTCCATGAAGTAAGGATGATCAGAAAAGCATATAATGTATGTCAGAGTCTGACACTGATCGTGTTTGCATTGGTTCCTTCATTTACAAGATTATGTTCATGTGGCAACCTTGATGGAACAGCATTAAATAAGATAAGCTACTAGAGTAGCTTAGAATGACATGACAGAACTTTTTTTTTGTGAAGATGTGACTCAGAATGCAAAAAAGCAAAAAAGACATTGAAACTCAATCTAAAAATATAGTCTGGGGTTATTTATTTCCAAGTTAAGGCTAAGGATTGAGGAAAAGATATGAAAAGACCTTTTTAATTTTCCAGTCTTTGAATATAGTTTGCTAAATATTTTTCAGGGACTGTGCATTCACTTTGCATCTCCTCAGTGAGTTACTGGAATCTATTTCTAAAGAAGAGCTCAAGAATGTTCTTAGCCCCAGCTGTCTCTGATACTGGGGAGCCAAAACAGTCCCAAGCTTTCAGAATTCCATCTCAGTCTACTCTGTCCCAAGAGCAGGGCAGCACAAGCAAGGAAGAAATATCCCAGGTTTTCTTTCCCATTCTTTCTTACTCCATTGAAGAAATAACAAAGTTGAACAGAAGGGCCAGGACCTCCACTAACTCCAAGAGCTACACAATTTTAAGATCTAGAAACAGAACAAGATGCATTTTCTCAGAGGTGAAATGAGGCTGTGGCTCTATTTCAGCAGAAAGGAAGGTGTCACAGAACTTTCTATCTCATCTGTGTCCCTGTCTATGTCTGACAGGACCTACAGCTCCAGTCTTCTCCAGCCCACAGAAGACAAATATTTCTTCCTCCTCCTCCTTTCCCAGAGCAAGATCAATGGAATGAATACATCTGCATCATTAAGACCTTCTGTTTCCAGAGAAGAAATCTGCAAAGGCAAATCTCTTTTATTTACTGAAGCTTTGCTGCTATGTCCTAGTTTCTTCTGCGATGCTCCAAGTTTAACTCATACTAGGGACACAATAACCACAACTCCAAATAAAACTCTCTCCTACTTGGTTTTTTATCAACATTTGGAAAAGCATGTGGTTATTCCTGTTTTGACCCCTTGAAGTCACAATTCAGTCCATTGCTTTAACTCCAAGAGAGACACACATCTAGCAGTTGTCTCACATTCACAGTTACAGCAACATTTCTCTACTGCACTGATGCTTTTAAAAGCCCAAAAGTTGTTATTGCACAGAACTTATTTATTTTAGATCCTGCCCCAAGACTGCATTAATGAACTATACTAGAGGACTGCTGGAAAAAATCCCATCTTCTCCAGCTTCACAGTCTCTGTCTCACATTATCATTCTCTACACAATTAAGAGTCACACAGATATTTTTCACTTAAAAAAAGAAGTATTCTTTTTCCTTCAAATCACTATCAAAATAAGACAATAACACATAAACCAAGTAGGAGGCTAAAAAAAAAACACCACAGAAGCAATGAGTCACATTGTTCACCAGGATACTGATAGGTACACAGCTATTACTGAGGAAAGCATAATGTGAAGCCCTAATCAAAGCAGAAATGCAGCTATTGCTGGGGTGGAGCTGAGCAGCAAAGTACATGTGAAGAGCAGCAGGAATGAAGACATATCACTGAAACTCAAGGCGAAAGAGAAATTAGGTTCTGCCATTACCCCAAATGGCAAAGTCTGGTTTGGGAAGGAGATGGTGGAGGGACATTTTCACAGCTGGAGGTAGCAGGGGTGCAGTTACATCCTCTGTCACACAAACACCATTTCCTGCAGAGGCCTCCAGATCTGCAGACTAATAGCTTAGTTCAGCAATCAGCTTGTGAGGAGAGAAACAACCTCTGAATCACCGGATTTTCCTTCAGTTCCTCCATTACCAGGAACAGACTCTCTGTGACTCAAACATGTGAGAAGGGGTGAGAACACAGCATGAGCAATTAGAGCCGCAGAACCTAAGCTTTTATGGCCTGCGTCTTTGCTAAAGCAAAGATTTAAAGGCACTGAAGGTAACTTAGCCTTTTTGTTGAAGAAGAAAACAATTTTCTCACTTGACATAATTCTTCACACAAGGTCAATCTAAATATATAGTTTATTACCATACCAGTTAAGGTTCTGAAGGAAACAGAAAGCTTAGCTATCCGAATCATGATCACAATCTCCCAGTTACAGGAAACAACACAGAAAACCAACAAAACAAGGAATTCTGAGAAGAATCTCATGCACTTTCCACCAGGTGCTGTATTTATTTACTCCCCACTATACTCTCTACAGTGCACAGGCCCCTAGTACAGGCACAGGAGACACAAATTGGAGATTACTCTTTGACCCCTTCAATTGATAGAATCACATGAAAATTAAATCCCTGAGGAGTTTTCGTGCATGGGAACGAGAGTGCAAATTGCAGGTCTATTGACAAGGCCATAATCCTCCTGCACAACTGCATCACTTCAGCTGAAACCATGTTAATATTGACAACTGCCAATGGATGCATTGCTGGGAGGGGGAGTGGGACACGAGTTAAAATGAAGGAAATCTAATAATCAAACCACTAATTCTGTAGCACTAGTAGATTAACTCCAAAGAGGTAATTTCACATGGAAAGAACTGTTTGTGGCATCAGCCAGGGTAGGTTCACCTAAGGACAGACTCCACTGTTCCTGTGGCTCTCACTGGTCTATATGGAGGTCTCAGCTTCACTGGAGTGTGAAAACAACAAAGGTTTCTTGGTTGTTCTATGGGGATCATTTCTAAAGCCCAGAAAGAAAGGAGAAAAATAGCTGAAGTAACCAATCTTGGAAGTGGAGCTAGATGATGTTAAGAAAATGCAAAGAATCCTCTGCTGTTACTAAAATCATTATCAAAATCACAGAGAAAGCTCAGAGGGAAGAGATGCACACTGTGGGCTGAAGCATTGAAGCAAGGGATAATGTTTGCATCAATCTTCATCTTTCTCTGGCTGCTACTGACACCTCTGACAAAATCTGGGTTGATTTTTTCACTTCTTCCTCATCAAACACAACTTGGTGGCACCTGGGTGAGAACAAACCCCAGGTGAAAAGCTCATGTAACCCAGCCTGCACTATTCAGGGCTGGAGTCAGGGAATAAAGACCTTGGCATGATCAGGGCAATGCACCTGCAACTTCTCTCACTTAGACTAAGCCCTCTGAAAAGGGTCTGGGAACATGAAAGGTGAAACGACACGATGACCAAGCAGATCCAGCCAACCCATTAGGCAATGCTCCATAGCCTCTTTTTTTTTTTTAATAAAACCCCCTCCTTAATTTTCCACATTAAAATTGAATTAACACATCACATGAGCATGTTCTCTAAAGCTCTGACATTAGTATGCATTTTAATAGCTAATTAAAAAACCTTCACCTCTTATAATTGCCAATAAATTCCATACAGGACCTTCTTCTTGAGCTCCAAGTCAAGAGGTGGAAAAGAAAAGAAGGAAATGAAAATATGCAACTATTGCAACTCTAGACAAGAGACAGAAGCACAAATTTTCATGTTACCTTTTACTGAGGACCCACAATGGGAATCTGATATTAATTTCAACCCAGCAGTCTTTCAGAGAAAGTATTTATATTTCTATTTTTGATTTGTGAATGTCACACTCACACTAATTTTTATTTGATTATTATTTGATTATTTCAGAAGCGTAAAGGCTGAAATTCAGATTTGCTCCTTGTTCACAACTCCCATTGTACTTATCTGCACTGCAACCACACAGGGCATTCAGAATAAGATTAGGGAGAAAAAAATTTGAAAGAGCTATTTCTGCTTTCTCTCACAGCATTCTGACAGGCTTTATGGCATCACTGCATGATGGTGACAGTAACTCATATTCCAAGACCTAAATATCTATACAGGTATCTATCTGCATCAGCTTTCTGAAATTTCCTCTGGAAACTCTGTATGCACACATTTCAAGTGCCAAGAGAGAGGAGCAAAGAATATGATGTTTACAGAGTTTACAATGAGAGTTTGGACTTTCCTCATTAAGGCTCTGTAGTTATGGTAAAGTCTATTTTCCTCATGCAAAGGAACAGAGAGCAAATAAAACACCAAAGGTTTTACAGATGAGTTCCTATGATTTGATAGAACTGTTGCGGTTGGATTTTTGGTGTACTCATATCTTGAGAGGAATTTTCTGTATCCTTTGTGGCTGCTCGTACTATTTAACAGGTTAAAAAAAATAATCAATGTAATTAAGATATTATCATCTTTTCTCATCATCTGATCAAAATTGGTCCAAGCAGGAAGGTAAGCAGGGGCACAAACCTGCTGGGCTAACAAGCCTAATTTCTTTAGCTGGGAAGGAGCTGATGCTATAAAGGCTGTAAAAAGGGTGCTGATAATGCTCTGGAGTTCCCACATGTGAACCTTGGCCCTGCATACATCAGGCTTGGAATTGCTGCACTGAACTGATTTTATTTATTTTTTTTTTTTTGGTAAGGCAATGGACTCAACAACTTCAGTAAAGGCAGATGTCGTAAAAATCAGGGTTCTACACACTCATGCAAAGAGGGCATAGGAAAAAACTGACAGCGAAGAAAAAGCACACAAAGAGCACTGGTCCATATCTGGCAACTTGTGTGTTTACATCAGGCTCAGACTCCATCATTCAGGTGGGAAAGAGAGGGCTTCCCTTAGATGCAGATAAAATTGCCTCTCCCTTAGATTCAGATAAATATTCCTTTCAAGAGTGATTAAATAGAAAAAGACTACAGAATCTGCTCAGACCTACACTACAGAGAAAATTTAGCAGGAAAGGATATTATTGAGGGAGAACTTCAGATACTTTGGGCAAGAGTTTGGAAAGAGGTCCTAAAGTCCTGCTTTGGATGCTTTATTACTCTATGGAGTCAGTGCTGAGCTCTCTGCAGCTCCTTCATTGCAAACAGGTAAAAGATCAAAGAAGGAATCAAACCTTCCATGAATTGCAGAATTCTGCTCTTTGTGTCCTACTTCCAAACCAGCAAGATTAAAGCTCCCATATTGAGGAAGGTGTAGTGATGGGAAAGGCTGGAAATGATGATGCCTATATTACAGAATGCAGAACCATGTGCCTTCTCATGCTCCCCTTGGGGCTTCATTGTCACCAGAGACAAAACAAACAAACAAAAAAGAAAACAACGAAAACCCACCCAAAAAGCCCCCCAGACCAAATTTTAAAATAATTAATTCTGAGAGAGAGCAGAATCTAAATTCCCTTCATAACACATTTCTGCATGGATGTTTTTTATGATGCATCTAGAAAATTCAGCAATGCTTCACCTACAGGGTCCCATTTGCATAATTCCTGGGGGAATGCTCTCTCCCTGGGGAGAAAGATCGTGAAGGAAACACAAACACTTGAAATAAAGGAACAAAAAAGGCAGTTCCCTCTCCTGGTATCTGCTGCATCTCCACGAGGGGTCTCTGCAGACGCAGCTACGGCAGCAGGTGATGCTCCAGGACAGGCAGGAGAGGAGAGGGATGGGTGATGCTGAGGGTGGGTGGGTGGTGAGATGGGGGTGATGCACTGGGGATGGAGTGATGGGGGTGATGAGATGGGGGTGATGAGATGGGGGTGATGAGATGGGGGTGATGTGATGGGGGTGATGTGATGGGGATGGAGTGATAGGGGTGATGAGATGAGTGGTGATGAGGGTGATGTGATGGGGGTGATGTGAGGGGGGTGATGAGATGGGGGTGATGAGGGTGATGTGATGGGGGTGATGTGAAGAGGATGATGATGTGGGGGTGATGAGATGGGGGATGATGTGATAGGGGTGATGAGATGGGGGTGATCAGGTGGGGGTGATGTGATGGGTGGCTTCAGTGCTACACCAGATTTGATGGAGAAAAACTAAGGAAGAGATCAGGAGCATACAGATGTTCTCTGATACACCACCCCAGCCCCAGCCACAATTGCAGCTCTGGGCATTCACTCGAAAAGAAATCCATGCAGCTTTTGTGACAGATAAAGTTTTTTCTACCATTTCCTTCAGTGGGTTAATTTTCAATATAGACAGGGTGAAAGTAAGACTGACCATGATTTTTTAGTTCCTTTGAATAGCCCCAGGGTTTCTGTTCCTTTATTAGTACTTTCTCCCAACAATAGTTTTCTAGTGCAGGACACTAAGCTGCTTTTTGGAAGAGACAGGCTAACTTGATCATTATCTTGAAGGATGCTTTACTTTTTCTTCCATTCTAAACTTCTAGAAATTAGCACTGCAGGCATTGTGTTCACACTCTTCACGTCTGTTTGCCTGTGTATGTGGACTCACATTTAGCTGTGAGAAAATTAGTCATTTTCAGTATAATAATTTTTAAAAATATAGAAAATAGAGTCAAAAGAGACCTGAGGATTATTACCTCACCCAACCAGCTTCAGGAAGCAAGAATGAACTCTGTGTAATGTGTTTTTTATAATTATCAACACCATGTAATGATTTCCAGCCCTCCCAGGGAACCGATTTCCATCTTTCCCAATAAAAGAAGGTCTCCTGGTTTCTCACCTGTAGAAAGCGAAGGGAGACGACCCATCCTCTGATCAGCATCGAACTCCCCTTTATTGATCTATCAGGCACTTTTTATAACAGTGTTAATTAAGCTCATACATATTGCAAAACCCGAGCTCATCATAGGCTACAGATAAACATTGATCCCTCCTTTTGTTTTCAATACCTGTGGTTTGTTATTGAAACCAAGATTTGTGTTCTCACCCTGATATGAATGGTTCTCAAAACCTCCGTGTCTGTTCCCACAACAGCCAAGGACAGAATGTTTACCTGTTATGAGAAGACTGCCGGAGAACTTTGCTGTTTACAGAAACAGGCTGTGAGAATTTGCTCCTCACAGCTGCCTTTTACTTTTCCGTCAGCTGTATATGATTATGGCATGTCTGAACAAAACTCTATAAGTCATTTCTGAGCAAAATTCTCCAACACTCACCCATGGCTATTCAAATATATTTTAAACCCATGTGTCCTTGCAGACTTAAAAGAATAGAAAAAATCTCCATCCCTTCCTTCTTCCCCATTTGGCTAAGGCCATGCTTTGCTCTTCCCTGCCAAGCACTGAGCTGCTCTCACACCAAAAGGACTCCAGATGAACTAAAGCCCAGGCTACCCTATGCCTGTTGATAGGATGGGCAGCTTCTCAATTTAAAATGTGAGATATTCTATCTGTAATATTTATACTTTGAATTTACTCCCTTTAATAAAAGACTCGAGGCTCCAGAATGAAGCTGGCATATAAGCAGTATAGGCACTTTAGTCTTGCCTGATTGAATTTTCCAATTAATTTCAGTTTATCACATACCTTGAAAAACTACACTGAAATGTGTAAATCAGATAAGCTTTCTCTACTGCTTTTCTTTAAACATAACTCTGTTTAAAGAAAAACTGGAGTCTTTCTCCTCAGCTGAATCAGAAAATCAGATCTCTATACACTGAGAGAAGCAAAAAATATCTGCCCTGGATTCAAATATTCCCAAATGATGTTTAATCCCAGGCCTCAAACACAGCTGCTTTCTGTGATACAGAGTGTTCTTTAGTGTATATAAGCTTTCCTGAGCATGGAGGGAAAGGCTCAGAGTTTAATGCTCTTATTTTCATGTTCATATTTTGATACAGAAAGCTGATCAGATAGAGGTGAAAGGTTATTTGATGCTTTCTTAAACCAAATCAATATTACAGGGCTTCTTATCTCTTTAAGTAGACTCACTGGTCTGGAAAAAGATCTGAAGGTGCAATACTCATCCTACCTGCCCAAATAAAGAAAAAAGGCATCCCAAATGCTGGCAGCACTGAATGTAAATGTTTAAGGTCTGAAACAGGTTCTGGTTCAGCAAACTCCAGTTTCCTTAGTCCCCAGCAAGCGTGGGCACCCAGAGCCTCAAAGGCAGAGAGAAAGAGGAAAAAAACAGCAGAAAAGAATCCCAAACAAAAAACCTACAAAAAGTAATTGAACAAGCACTTTCCCGCTTCACTGACTTTCTATCCCATGAAGCATTAGCCATTTATAATGTATACAGCCTTCTCCCTGAAGGCTACTGCAGCCTTTTGCAAGCTTTTTATGCAAGACTCGGATGTAACAGTGCTGAATTCCGTGTTTACAAAGCCTGACAACAATTTACTTCAGATTTTACAATAAAATCTGTGTGTGAGTATGAGGAGCTTGAGGTACATATTTCCCCATGCTGCCTGCTAATGGCTTTTTCTCACAGAGCAGGTGAGGCACTGTATTCATATCTATTTTGGAAAGGTCTCATCTCAAACCCTGGGCTTTCACACCAGGCAAGGCATTGCTCTCCAGGCTCTTTATTTGAATATGCCATTCTAGGTGTTATCTCTTGGCTTTTGGAAGCAAAAAAAAAAAAAAAAAAAAAAGACAAAAAGCGACTGGTGGAGCCAGGATATTGAGCTGTAAAAATATCCCAGAGAAGGAACAAAGCAGACATGCAGATATATCCCTGTTATCTTTTTCCATCAAATGTTGTGTGTTTCTTATGCACAGCATAACAGTGTGCATTCTGGTTTGGATTTGGCTGATGTGGTTCATATCATTCCAGCAAAATGCATGGGTGAGTAGGGACCACCCTTCTCAAGACCCTTCAGGCAGCTGCAGGGATGCATTAAACTGTAATTCCCTAATGCAAGGACTGGAAGCAGGGAAATCTGGCACATTAGGGGTATCTCAGCCCCTCTGGAGATCTGGAGTGAAGAATGGTCAAACTGACCCAGAGTAGCGAACAACTACCCAAGGTAACTTGTATTATTCATGTTCTTTACTCCCAAGGATAACAGCATGCTTAACAACTCAATTTAAAAGCACATTTTTGGAAACTTATTCAGCCACTTCAGAGTAACGGATCTATATTAGAGCCCTTTGGGGCCTTATGGGAAGAGCTGTTTTCTGGTTAATTTCCTGCCTTTAAAGAAGGTCAAAGGAAGATTTGTAGAAAATAACATCAGAAAGAAAATACATGAACCCATTCAAAACACACAGTTCTGGAGATTCAGTGAGACAGGCACTGAAACATTTTCCTGGCCCCAAGTATGCCTCACTAGACAACGTGGAGCTTGTTCTCTTCCAGTTTGCAGGTGAATAAATTGCCTCTGAACTGGGCCACATGGATTTTAGTTCTATCTATAATCCAAGGGAATGAGAATTAGTAGCTAGAGGGGCTAATTATGGTACTTAAACACAAGAATCTTAATTCAAATAAATCAATGTCAGCAATGATGGTGGGAAGAAAGAACTGATTGAAGGGATTTAAAATGGAAAAGAGGAGACTGAATTACCCTTTTACAGATTCTAGAAAGTCTATGATTGGTTCAGAACAGAATGTTTTTTCACAGGGGAAAAAAACAAAACAAAGCAAAGCAAAACAAAACAAAACAAAGCAAAAACCTCCTCCCAAAGCTGCCACCACCACATGCAAATGCTTTGCTTTATGTCACTCAAAATTATTGCCATGAGCATTTTGCAGATTTGAAACTGGGATGGGTTGCAGGTTTTATCACTATCTAGCTCAAAAATTCAAGGAGATATCTAAAACCCGAGAGAACTGGAATACAGAAGACAAAGACTAATTAAAGAATTGGGCTGTGTTGCAGCTCTGTTCTCTCTAAACCATGTGATCTCTGGCCAGATGGCCATTTGATGTTTCCTGGGTCTCTAATGTTCCAGGAATTAGAAATATCTCAGAAAAAAAGCTCTCTTCAATGGTTTGTTTTTGGTTTTTTTAAAATCTGTAATGAAGCTAGTAGGTCTCATAAAAAATATGTATTACTCAGCTATCTCTCATCAAAAATGAAAAGTAGAAAAATAAAAAGAAATGCATAATCTTAATTTCTTCCCAACCTCTGAAAAATTTTGGTGAAAAGGTTCTGGTACAGATTATAGGATGATGGAATATTTTCTCTGGTTTCTAAAGTTTCTCTCAAGTTTGTTTCTGCTGCACCAAATGAGGTACAGTCTAGTTTCCAGTACTTTTGTTTACCAGATTTGTCCCTCACCACACAGGTACAGCCTCTTGGATGTGTAAATCCCTAGGGATTTGCAATGGATTCATGTGGACAGCAGTGTCACAAATTAAATAGTCACCATCATCTGTTATTGCCATGGAAGGGTCAGAGCTGGAGAGCAGAGCACTCAGGTACCAGGAGCCAATCATCAGCTATTGGTCTCTCACCCAGGTAATTCACTTATCCTTCAGAAGTGGAAATGACCAAATCAAATTAGGAAAGATCAGCTGGCAACTCAGAATCTGTCTTTCCTGCTTAGACTTCACTTAATCCCAGTCCACGGTTTGCCTTGTTTTATTTCTTGTTCTACTTGTATTCCCTCCCTTCCTGTCTTTCTGTCTCTGAAGAAACACTGCATGTTACTCGCTCTGATTGATGTTTTTATTGTCATATATCCTCCTTGCTTATTGACACATGGCTAGACAGCTATTAGAAATTAATTAGAGGATTAATTACACCAGAGTCTGTTCCTGCACACAGCATGAAAGGCTATTGCCAGAGCTGGGTTTCAGGTTTCATCACTTTTCTGGGATTAGCCATGTGAAGCACAACATTCCTCTGTTCAGCAGGGAGGGCACGGAGGGCTGATCTCTGCTGAGGGTCAGGCTTGAGGGCTGCCCTCAGGGCAGGCATGGATGAACCCCAGCCCCAGACTCCTCAGGCTGGGTTTCACCTCCCATTATCCTCAAAGGGGCTCAAGTGCAGGCTCTGACCAGGTCAGCTGCCCAGGGAGGACAGGGACCTCTCCCAGCCTTGCCTCCATGCTCATTTGGTGCTTGCGTCTTGCATTATTTTCACATTACAAATTGTTCCAACCCTAAAGTAGGAGCTAGA
Organism: Ammospiza caudacuta; assembly: GCF_027887145.1. Lineage (NCBI taxonomy): Eukaryota > Metazoa > Chordata > Aves > Passeriformes > Passerellidae > Ammospiza > Ammospiza caudacuta. The sequence continues at coordinate 28,200,020 of NC_080601.1, read as the reverse complement.
ACCACCTGACATTCAGGAGGTCCATTTAGGAAGCAAATCCAGAACTCATCACCACTGGTTTGGAAAGTTAAAAAACCCGCTCTGGGAAAACCCGAAACTGAGTTTATTCCACTTTTTCTCACCTTCCTCTACAACACTGAATGCTCTTTTAGTGCAAGAAGAATGTTTATCCCTAAACTCTCATCAGCTGGCATATATTTTTTTTAGAAAAACATGAGTTATCAATATGCTAGCAGATAGATTAAGGTTTTATTTTGCATGACCCAAATTTGGCCATGAATGCTTTTCCCATACATATCTGCATAATGTTTCTGCACAAAAATATCTCAGTTATCTTTCAGTTTTAATACCACTTCTTGGAAATACAGAGGTCAACAATTAATAAGCTCATTAAAACTTACAAGCTGCTTTGATTAATATTCCTTGTCTAGTTCCTTGAGAAATGCTCTGTATATCCCAGGCTAATGAAGACAAGGCAGAGTTATTTAGGTGTTTGTTAACAAAGCTGATTTCCATATAATTAACTGAAAAGAACTCTGTCTTTACAAGGGAAACTCTGCCAATCTCTTTTGCTAGGGTGTTTTATGAAAACAGACTAAGTCCATGCCAAATTAACAAAGCAAGTTATGTTCTTAAAAACCTAAATTAACTCAAAGGGATACAATTTTGGGGGCTATAACTGATAAAAAGTAAAGCACATACTAGAAAACAAACTGCCTTCTTTCAAATGCTGTTTATTCTGTCATGTGGGATTTTTTTGTATGCTGTCATTGTTTTAATTAGTTAGATTGGTTTTTAGACATTTCAATGAACGAAGACTCTCATATTGGATTGCTCTTTCCTATGACCTACTTATGCAAAAAATTAGTACCATTTCAGCAAAGCCGTGCTTTTGCACAGATGTCCTCTATAAGATTGTTTATTCTACACCTGCCATATACCCTGAAGCTCTGAATATGAAATATTATACAAAATAACTTACTCTTGCAGCCTGCAGGGTGACCAGGCCTTCGTTTAAAATGTATTTAAAATCAGGCAACAAGAAAAGCATGGGCTTTTGGTCATTCACTTCCCATTTTGTCATCATGATTTCTACACTAAAAGGATTGTCAGGGGTTGGGAGAGGCTGCCTGGGACAAGGTGGGGTCACCACACCCAGAAGTCCTTGGAGCTCATGCAGATGTGCACCTCAGGGCCGTGGTTTATAGGGAAATTCAGCACTGCTGGGTTGGTGGTTGTGCTTGATCATCTTGGAGATCTTTTCCAACCTAAACAATTCTGTGGTTCAGAGGAGCACTTGAGGGAGCAAAATCCTCCCTAAATTAACAGCTAGCTATCCAGTAAGATCTTAAAAATCAGGATCAGGAGAGGCTGCACAAAAGCAAAACACAGTTGAAGGTACATGAATCTGTAGATCAAATAATAGAGGGAGACCTAAAAGCTCCTATTTCATGGCCTGACCATGCTAAAGAATCCTGAATGAACATTTTTTTGTGTCAGTTTTTTAAAGCTAATAGGAAAAAAATTTTTTAAAAATTAAAAACCATAAACCTATTGAAACTTTATTTACATCAGGTTAGATAAATACCATCTGATCTTACTGATTACATTCAACTTCCAAACTGCCTCTTCTACAATTTCTCCAATTAATACAATTACTCTACTATTTCTTCACTGTCCAGCTTTACATCCATTTCTCCTATTTATTTTTGGACAAAATATTTTATAAAAAGAAAACAAAAGACATCACATCACAAGCCACTTCCTGCAGGAGACAATACAATTCAGTAAACTTTCCTGAAGACTTTTGTCTACACCAAGGAAAACTCATGGAACAGAACAAGGCATTTAGGTCCTTAAATAAATAAAACTCTCTTAAAGCAGAGACAGAAACTTGTGAGCAACAGAGCTTCCAGATTCCCTTTCTCTACTTTTGTTGCTACCGTAGCAGCAAGCAGAAGAAAAACAAAATATTACAGAAAAGCTTGTGGACACAGTGGCACTTCCAGCTGTGGACTTGTTATGTGAAATGGACAGAATCTGACCTCTGTGGGGAAAAAATAAATAGCAAACAAACAAGCAAACAGCACCCCCCAAATAAAAAAAAAAAACAACCCAAACAGTCCATCCAAGATCAGATCTGAAGTGAAAAAAATAATCCATAAAGAGACCATAAAGGAGCTGGATGGGACCAAAAGGGGAAATGGGAACAAGGTGGGAACAGTTTGAGGAGTCTGAGGATCTTCCACTCTGTTGTTCTCATTCATTTCAGAGAGTTTTTCTCAGCTGTCTCCAGAGTAGAGAAGCTCAACAGAGCCCTTTGCTACTGCTGACAGCCTGCTGGTGCATGACTGAGAACTGACCTATTTGCAAAGCAAGAAGGAACCAGTAAACTGTAAAAAAAGCAAAGTTGGGGAAGCTGTAATGGTCTCTCTGTCACTGGTCTAAATCCCAGGCAATGACCCAATGCAGATAACAGAAGGAGGCAAACTCTCCAACAAAATGTCCAGTATACCCATGTGAAAAGGCTCCACACCAAATTAAATCATTACAAGTAAAAAAAAAAATATATAAAGATAGTAGCATTAGTTTTGATTTTTGAATGTCACATGGAAGTCAAAAGCTTCCTTTTGAAATAGGCTAATAGGTCTGCTTTGAAACAGGGTATCCTATAGGACATTTATTATTGCTTTATTTTAAATGTATTACAGCTGAAACCCCATACTCAGGATCATTTTAAGCTGTTGTGTCGGAAAGTACCCTGCTGATTTGTCCTACAAAAGTACAAAAGGTAGTGGTGTAAAATGGACAGATCTCTATAAGAATCAATTTTTAATTGCAAGAATAATTGTCAGACAGACCATGGATCATTCAATGATGTTAAGCATAAACCACTGGAAAGAACCTGAGAGACTAGACAATGATATTAAAAGGTAATTCACCATTTTCTCTTGACCTGGATCACTCTTGTTTTCCCTCCTACAACATCTGTAAAACTTTATCACCTCATAAACATTGCTAAGAAAAGAGGAAAAAAAAAAAAGGAAAAAAGAAAGGTGCCACTAAAGAAAGTATTTCTCCCACTGCTCCTGGATAATTCAAGTCACACTCAGACAAATGGACATACATGAGTTTTATGCCAACCCTTATTTTGCTGCTTCATTATTAATACTAGGATACTTACTCTAATCACAGTTGCTACTCTCTAGACAGAGTCTCCAAAATACAATAAATATGAATCAAGCCATCTGCAAAAATTTACTGCTGGAGAAGGATGAATATTCTGGGAGAAAAACTGTCTGGCATTGCAATGCATAGACCACGTGAGACTGTTCCCAGCCTTAGCATCTCAAATCTGAGAGAGCAAGACCGCTGTCACCAAGCTTTTTCTAGGCAGAACTGTGATAAATACCCATTCTCTAGGATTTTCCAGATGCATAGTTTATTTAATATGGCAAAGTTTGTGCCACCTTAGAAAACTGCAGCAGTTAATTCAATGCTGTAAGGACAGAGCTGTGGAAAGGGGCTCAGATGGAAAAGGATGAGTCCCACGAACATCTCTAACAACCTGCTTTGCATGGACCTGAAACATGGATGCAGTGTTTACTGGTGTGGGTAGGCAGTCCACAGTAAATCTAATTAGACTGAGGAACAAAAGGACCCTGGAGTGTGCAGAACCATGAATGGAGCCTGCCTTTCAGGCCATTCACTCAAAATGATTGTGTGTTCCCAAGGCTTTCAGAGACTTTCTCTTTGGAAACAATGAAAGAGTGAAAAAGGGACTTTTCTTCCCATTGCAAGGTGAGGGAGTTAGATAATGCACCTCATTAATTACAGGCAAATCATCACCACCACACAGGAAGCCAAAGAAGGGGCCAGACTGACTTTTTTATAAAAATTATTGTTCAGTCACAGTGACAGAAAAATAAGTAATAAATCAGAATCAGAGTGCACTTGATGGTTTTATTTTGCAACTCATCTTGCTATTGTGACAGCTTGACACTAATTAGCACTCAATGCACAGGGGATGGATTGCTGTGGCCAATGGATCTCATTAACGGCTGTGAAATTTTCATGCCAAGACCAAGCACACCAAGGAACAGAGACCCCAGCAAATGGGCTGTCAGCAGCTGTGAGCATCACCACAGAGCCTTGGGTGCACAGATCAAAGGGCACAAAGGAGCTCCACACAGCCAGCTGCCTAGGTTTTCATGGATTTATTAACTTATCTCATGAAGGCAGGGAACTTGCCAAAGAGAAAATCCCAGTGTCCACAGGCTCTCACCACAGTTTCAGTTGAGCCAGCCCACTGAGAGGGAAACTGAGGGCACCCAAAGCCTGTGGCACTGCTCTTTCATGTGTACTGGCAGATGTGCCATCCAGGGGTGACCCAGTTTGTGATCACCTTGGGGACAGGGATGGGAAGACACATTGTGGGCTCCCTGCTTTGACCAGCTGCCTATTTGCATTAAGCCAATAAGAAATTGATTCTTTGAGACTTGTCAGGCATGTTTGTAAGTGCCCAGCAGCTCCATTAATAAAAGAGGAAGGGCAGGAGGGAAGAAGAGTCAAGAGAGAGATCAAAACAATCATGGCCACAGGCACTGACTGACTGCCTGATCCTCCTGTAGGGAATGGGGCTCCAGCCTGTCCCTGTTCAGCTGTGCCCATCACCTGTCCCCAGGGTGATCACAAACTGGATGTTTGTGTCCCCATGTGCCCTCCTCCCACAGGCACTGTCAGACCCAGCCTGGGCACACAACTCCACTGCATGAGCAAAACCCTAAAAGTCAAAAGAATCATTGCAACAGCAGAGACTCCTGTGACCTTTTTTGGTCAAATAAGACACGGCATTCCCAAAGTTTCCCCCAGCAGCCTGTGTTTTACCTAAACCAAAGCAGCAGAAGAGCAAACAGTTCAGGCTCCCAGGTGGTCTCAGAGGTGGGGTGTGACAGGCTCCATGTGTGAGTTAGCTGGGAACACGCAGGGATGGGCTTTTCTCATCCCAAATCCCAGTCTCTTGGAGGCAGGCACAGTGAGAGCTGTCTCACAGTCACTTAGGTGACAACTGCTGCAGAGCCAGAGCTTTCCCAGCCCAGGGACTACATCCTTGACACAACAGCGTCTCCCTTATCCTGCAGCTCTTCTAACAAGTGTGAGACCAGCTCTGCTTAAGAACTTGTTTTAGGGAGAAGCTCATGTAGAGGCTGGCAGGTCCTTTGGATTATGGCAGCTTGCAGGAGGTAAAACAATTAAACAATAAACCACCAGGACTATGAGTGGATCCATTTTCTGAACACCCCTTCAAGGAATAAAGCACTTATTAGTCTAAATGTTTGTGCTGAGTGTTTAATTAGTCCTTGCTTTTTTTTAAAGGTGACTTCTGAACTGAAAATTGAAACAAACTTTCTTCTTAAAAGAGGATCATTTTGTGTAAAAAGTCTGCATGCAAAAAGGTTGCTTTTAACCCAGGTTTTTGGATTATTCTTTCTGTTTGTAATTTCAAAAAGTAATAACAGATCAGAATTGTACTTCCAAGTATCTGCAGTGATCTAATGGTTCTTTGATTTCCTTTTTGCCAAAGATGTGAATCAAAATACAGCATTTAGACCTAAGGCAGTAAGAAAAGGTCACTAGTACTTTTTTTTTTTTCCTTCTTTTTTGGAATGAAACCCAGGTATGGTTATTCATATTCCCTTTCAGAGACTGCTTGGGTTATTTTAACCAAGAAACAAGAGAAATGTCATCTTATGTTCATGGTACAGCAGTGAAGAAGGTAGAGGTCTGCAATCTACCCACACCCTTCCAGGCTCAGCTGAATACATCATCAAACAGAAGACAGTTTCTGGTGCACACAACTGGAATATCTTGACCATGCTGTTTCTGGTCAGGCCTGTGTACGTAGCTTATTTATTTATGGCATTTTTAATAGATGGAGCATCAATATTTGATATCCCCCTATGAATTATTAAAAATCAAGAAAATCAAGAACATGAAATACAAACATCTACTTTTAAGTGACGATGGGGTTGTGATATCCATAAATAAATAATCTGATGGCCAGTTCCAGCTTTCTGAGATTGAGTTAAATGAGCAGGCTCTTCAGCAGATTTACAGCATGTTTACAGCCATGTGTGTGGGAACAGAATCTGACCAAGGGATTTCAAAGTTGAGTTTAATGAAGTTATCCCAGAGCAGTGTGTGAATTTTTAACTCCTTAGAAAATGTGTTATTTAAATAAATATATATAAAATCTTTGGTTAGAAAGGGACAAGCAAATTAAATTTAGATAGATGTAGCTCTACTTTTGCTTTTTGGTTTATTTATGATAAACAACAAAGCCCTAGTTTTACCTCAAAGAAATTTGCTCTAAAAATAACCAAACAAAAAAAGCTTTTAAAATGTGTGAAACAATATACCTGAAAATAATTTTCTGCAGCTGAAGGGTTTTTCACACCCTGTGCCCTCATAATTTAATTGAGAGGTAATATTCATTAGACTTGCTGTTGTTGCTTTGTTCATTAAACAAAAAAGGTGTTAGTTAACTGTAGGAAACACTTTTTTCTTTCCAAGTAGTGAGCTGAAATAAAGGCCACAACAGTAAGTGTCTTTCTTGTATATAATAAGTCTTTATTTTCTAGAATGGCAAAAGAAAAAACAGGGGGGTAACTCTTATAGCAGAGTTTCACAGACGTGTCCTGATTCACAGAGAAATGAAGTAATTAAGTAAGTGTGATGGAGCAACAGCTGAATATAATTCTCATGCATCATCTGGCAACAAGAAAAGTCCTTTGTTTCATCCCAGTTTGAAGAATATGAAACTCTGTAAAATCTCACCTTCTTTTCTTTGTGGATAATGGGACACCAAGGAGGTAAAAGTATGAGAACACAGAGACAGGTGACAGAGAACGAGGTTTTAGGGCCACTGAAGTGAAAACTTCTAAGATAATTATATAAAAACCTACCAAACTACTAGTGACAACTCAACATGGACTCCTGCCACCTCTAATGGAAGATACCATGAGCCAAAATTGAGATTTTGCCTGATGTGTTTTGAATTAGGACAATCATATTAACAAATTGAGGATGTATTTTCTGAATCCCAAATTAACTTTTTCGAAAATGTTGTGTTTGCTTGTGTCTGCTTGTAGTTTAGAAAACAAACCCAATGTATTAACACAAGTAGGTACCTGCACATGTGCAGACAGTGAATTTAATGAATCATTTCTCTGCTTCTCAGCACTAAGCAGATGCCATCTCTTTCTTGCCTTGTTGTGCTTATTAGTGCTTTGTGAATGAATTTCTGAACACCACCTTTGACATCTCTGATTTTTCCAGACACTGTAAATTCTTCATGAACTGCAGTGAATTTACCTGATTCCCTCACAATTTGTAACCATATATGCTGTAGGACATTGCAGCTTTGCTGCTTTTACCACAATACTTTTATGTGCAGATCTCAAACACCATTTTAAGGCTGTATGGATTGTTATTTCCCAGCAGATGATAAAGGCATGTGGATAAGCAAAGAGAAATGACCAAAACCGACAGTGAATTAATGGGTCAACCCATCACTGCCAAAATCTTTCCAACAGATCTATGAGCATCAGTATCACAACAAAGTGCAAACTGTCTTTTGCCTTCATAATTGAAATATCAGTCCTTAAATGAAAGGACATGGAACCTGCTTGTCTAGCAGCATCTCTTTCATCCAGTCCAGAGCTTGTACATTGCCAAGAGATAGACAGCTACAGCACCATTATTCACACACAGCTTCACACTCAGAGAGGGATGGGGACCTCACATGACAGATCCAGCATGTAACCTGACATGCAGATGTCCCTTGACACTCAGATTTCTATTAAAGACATGAGGACACTGAAGAATCCTGCTGGCAATATTTCAGGAGTGACAGCAATTAACCAGGATCCATCTGACAAAGGGCTATCTTAAAGAACTGCAATTTTAATTAAAAGCTGCAGCCCATCATAGGTTTGCACAGTAGTTTCCTATCTGGTTCCTCTCTGTTGCAAAATGAAGCTACCCCTTCCCTCCATTTTAATTAAATGTTATTAAATTGACATAATTAACTCCCCTTAATTTTTAGTTTTTGTTTTCTTTTTTAAAAAAGTCATTAAAGAAACAGAATTCAAGTGCTATTTAGTATTTGCCAGACTTGCTGGTGGTTAAGTACAACAATGCTTGTCATTAGACCTCTCAGGGTTAACCTGATTAATTAATTTATCTCCTCTGGAAAATTTTCCTCCATGCTGACAAAAGACCAAATCACAGGAGAAGGGTTCTCTGCTTGCCAGGCACGAGTGTGTTGTCAGTGTCCCAAATGCAGCTGGTGGTGGATCCATCTCAGCCGTGGCAGCGCCTGGGTCAGTGGCCTGTTCTGGGATATTGGCTCCCTGGCATTGCTGAGCAGCTGTGAATTCACAGCTTCACTGACAACCATGTTTGGGATCTAAAGGTCTTCAGAAGATCTTTCCTCTCTCTGTTCACCCTCTCTCTTTCCCAGGGCATGTCCAGATGGGTAGGTTTAGCTCACGCTTCTGCTGAACCTGTTATCTCTACTAAAAGAACTTTTACTTTGGAGGGGAACATTTCCTCATGCTGATGGTGGAAGTCTATCATTTACAAAACAGCCTATTATTTACAAAACAAAACAGATTTTGTCTGATAATTTCAGTGCAGTATTTTGGGACAGACCCTAAGGCTAGGAGGAGGAAAGGATCCATGCAGATTGCTCTCAAGACTCTGACCCTGGCCAGAAACCTCGAGAAGAGCAAAAGAGCAAGTGTACAGAATGCTTTCCCAAAATAATCTCCTGTCCCCAAACAATTTGAAGGCTGCAGCCTTTTTGAGCCAGACATAATCTCTATGTATTTAATAACAATCAGTTTATATATTTTTTCACTAGTTTGCCCAGCACAGCATGGAGCTGTGCAGTCCTTTGCTTTCTATAGTGTCCTTCAAGCAGGAATGCAGAAACACTTCCCAAAGCTTCATTACCCTTAGAGATGCTGGGCAGACAGAAAAGTGGTCAGCAATATTTTCACTCTATTTTGCTACACTGTGAAAGTAAGATTTTAATACCTCAAACTCATATATTGCCCCATTTGGTACTGCTGAACTTCAAGCATCTATCTTAGAAGGTGGATTAGGAAATGAGATTCAAGTGAAAGGGGAGAGAGGGGCCAGAACTGCTCCAGAATGTCATACAAGGAACTTAAACTTTAAACATTTAACCATCAGGGAGTGTGGCAAGTTTGACACTGGCTCAAGGAGGAGCCTCTCCTTCTAACAGGAGCTCTATGGATTGTTCCCTCTGTTTCAGGCTTTCACCAAACCTTGAGTGGTCTGCCCTAGTACCCTACCTGCAGCCATGGCCAGCAGCAGCTGTTGTGAGCTGGCTCATTTAATTTCCATGAGGAGAGTCAGTCACAGCATCCAGCTAGACTCAGAAGCTGTTTATGAACTTCCCAGGGCTTGGCTCCCTGAAACCATCCCAGGCTCCTCTCCAGGATGCTCATCAAATTGGGCCTGTGAATGAGGTACTTTTCTAATGCAAACTTCTCCTTTAATTTCAATCTCATTTTCCTAAAGCTTCTCTGATGCTGCCTGGCATCCTGCCAAACCCTCATTCTTTTGCCTGTTTTTCACACATCACTGGGATTGATGTTGGTTTTGTTTTGCTTCATTCATTTTTTTAAAGAGGTTAATGACAGGCTGATTCTAAGGTTAGGTGCATACAGTCACTTGTCTGGCAGGAAGCAAATGTATGTATCTGTATCCTTAAAAATCTCTGTTGTTTTTTATTCTCCCTCCTTTATTTCCAGGTTTTTTTCCTCAGTGGATTTGTGTAAATCAATCTCCAGGGCCAGGAATACCATCTTTGGCCGGCTTGATTTGATCGATCTATTTTGGAGCTCAGAACACCTTCACAGTAAGGCAATATTTTCTGCAGTAAGTTAATAGGAAAATGGAAATCACTAATAATAAGAGAGAGGAGGTCTTTATTTTTGAAACAAGCCTTTACCTACATAAAATACCCTGGGCTGAATCATTCTTCCTGCCTAGTTAGTAAATCCAGCTTGATTGCATTTACTGAGGTTGTAACTGGAGATGGGATTTAACCAGGCAAACCTACCCTGCATTTTCATATCTCCTGCTGCCACTGATGCTCTGTACTTACAGCTCCTACATCCTTCTGAGAGTACAGAAGGCTATGTAAATGTTCATTATTGTTATTACCCGCTTTACATCCCTGTACCACATGCCTTTTACAGCATCTGGTCCCCCATTCAGCAAGTTACATAAGCATACCCTTAACATTAGGTTTCCTAAGTGCTTTATCTAAGCACAGATAGCTGTTGGAGCAGGCTGATACTTTTACCTAAAATGTTTGCTTTAGTGTAGACAGGGGTAAAACCGTCTCTGTTCAGCTATTTTAATGTTTCAAGTTGACATTTGAAGCTGGTAATCTACCTCAAACCGGTTTTTTGAGGGAATATTTGATGAAAAAAAGATAATGAAAGAATGCCTTCACAGATTCACGCACTTACACACAATTGCTCACTCTTGCAATTTAAAAAATAAAATACAGTAATTCTGGTGACCATTTAAGTAGGAAATTGTGGTGACCCTAATTTCTCTAACAGCCACTTGGATTTTTTGCACATTTACCCTATTTCCTGCCAGAGGATCTGGGGACTGCCTTGCTATAGATGGAAGATGAGGGGTTTTTTATGGCTAAGCCAGTCATTCTCTTGGAATGCTTTCCTCCTCAACAGAAAGCCTCCAAGATCAGTCCAGGGCCTCACATGCAAATTCCAGGTAGGCAGGCTGCACTCAAAAGTGATAGCCTCATTTCTTTTAAAAATGAAATTGTGCACCATTTCCCCATGCCTCAATTTCTGTCAATAAACTCGAGGTTACAATGTCTCTTACTCCAGAAACGTGACACAGAAAGCAGCACTTTATAATTTCAACTGTCTCCAAGACTAAATAAGAAGAAAATCCCTACCTTCAGGTTGGTCTGAAAGGAGAGAAATGATACATCTTTGTGCAACCTTCAACCAGTGATTCCTGATTTACAGCCAGGCAGTCCAGCTTTTCATGTAGGGCTTATACACACACACACTCTCAAGAAACACACAGAGCAAAATCTGCCTGAGGAAATAAACAACCTCCCTCATCAAGAAGAAAGAAAAAACACAATGTCCAATTAAGGGAAAGAGCCATTTTTCTCTTTATCTCCATCCGTGATCTGCTTAAATTTTAATCATTTCAGATGCTAGCTGTAACAAAGGTCTGCTTTCACCAAAGGTGTATGATTTTTGTTTTGACACTGTCCCAGGGAGACAGTAGATGATGAATTTCTTGGCAGCAAGTTCATTAACTAGAGGCTGTGTATTATCAGCCTTCCACCAGCTCCTCTCTGCTCTGTTTCTCTGGGCTCCAGGTACGAAAATTGTTCCCTTTCACTGTGCTGGTTAAAAACCTCTCAAATTCAAATCCATTCAGTGATCACATGCAGTTTGCATGTGATTGAGTGGGTCAAGCTTTCAGCAGACTAAAAATATCATGGGTCACATCATCTGGGAACTTCGCAAATAAGAATAACAAGGAAAGTCTGTGGCAAACAATTTTAATAATTCACCTGTCCGTCACTGCTGCTCACAACTGGAGGAAGATCCTCTCTCCCCTTGATAGATAGGCAGGAGGAAAAGCCCTGTCTCAAATGATTAAAGGAGGCAGTATATAACAAGCTTTCCCCATGCTGAGAGTGCCAAGAAAGAGGCTGGTCAATGATATTTAAACACACATTATCCTTCCATCTTCCTGTCATTTTGTTCTGCAAGCTGTTCAGATTTGTCTGTGCCAGTAAGGCGGCTGTGAAAAGCAGCTGAGCAAACAAAGAGAAAAATCAGTCTGAGAATAGGATCTGTATTTCAAAATTTGTCCCTGGATTTTTTCCCCTCTTTTTTCCCTTCTTCTTCCCTCTCCTCCCTTTCCAACCCAATATCCCATTAACTTTTAAATACACCAACACCCAAGCAGAGGGGAAGCAATGCAGCCAAGTGGAGAAAATGCTGCCGTGTGAAAGGATGCAGAGAAATTTAACATGAGGGGGAAAACATAGCCTCAAACTTTTTTAATTTCCTCTCAAGAGAGTGTCTGAAACAGTGGTGGGATTTTTTTATGTCTGTCTGTATCCCCTCTGCTTTACCCCTTCCCCAGCAGGACCAGCCTGTTGAGCCCTTCTGGGCTTTGGCACAGAAAACTCTTGCCCAGTGCTCTGGTGTGCTCTCTAGTGATACAGCACCTGTCAGATGCAAAGCTGAGGTTCCCTTATGTCCTCATTAGATGTTGTTTCCTTCTCTGCAGAAAGGACACTCAGGCTGGTGGCTGCTGCAGTGGTGCAGGATCCCTGTCCCCAACGGATCTTGTCCCAGCCCTGCTCCTGCAGACCTGCACAAGGATTATCAGAGGAGTTTCCTCTCTGAAGGGACGCGGCAGGGATGAATCTGGGACAGAAGCCTTAGCCAAACAGGACACATTTCAGGATTTATACCAGCCTGGAACAATGCCTGGATTTTATTTGCAATGTGAGTAATCACAAAGGCACTTAAAAGCAACATGTAATATATTAGAAATGGCTAAACTTATTCTCCTTCCACTTGGACGTAAACTGAGATCCACAAAAGGCAAAGGGGGTATTTATTGAGCCTTTCTCTAGAACAGATTTTCTTTTAAGCTTTAACATCAGGTTGGCTATGGAAGAGGGTGGAGCTGACCCACAGACAGACCCAGATGGAAAAGCAGTCCTGCTTGTTAATGCAAGAGATCTGCATGACTCAGCACAGTGCTAATGAAGATTGGCTAATCTCCTCATTTCTGACCTTTATTATTCTTGACCAGCCAAGGTCTGTAAAAGGTCAAGACTCTCCCTGTCCTCAGGATTAATTGATTCAGACAGGAGAAATCAAAGTTTGCAAAGAAATTAGTAATCCTGGTAGATTTCTTATATTCTGACTCTTTGTAGATTTCAAAAGTGTTAACCCATAATATTTAGGGCCTCACAGTATCTTTTAATATGCTTGAAATTTCAGACATATGTGAATTAAGTCATATTTATTGCCTTACTAGGAGAGACAGCGATGTACTTTTCTTTGCAGACGAAAAGGCCTTTGTAAGAACAGAAATGATAATGTAATTTTTGAACCCCAAAAATGTTATGCTATTGGAAAGCAACTGCTTGTATATAAATCCATCCTTAATCAAAAAAGTGCTTATGACTCCCTTGATTTTCAGAGAAGTACGTACTTAGAAACTGCTCTAAGGTGAAATGAAAGTGAATGAGGCAGTCAGAGCTTTCTTCCAAGACTTCTTTCAGGACCCCTTATTCTGTATGTTTGTATGGAGGCTCTTGACATTTGTAACAGCTGCTAACCATATCAGCTGCAGTTTAGAAAAGATTAGTGATAAGATACCTTCGTAATAGCAACCAGCAGCCCAAATTAGATCTGTGAGAATAAAATGATTTTTCGATTTCACAGTCACACTGAATGCATTGGTTTGGAAAAAATCAATTCTTTTGGAAGCAGATTCAAAATTCTGGACTTCAGGAAGTTGCTTTGTTTAATGTGACTGCTCTGATCAGAGGAAAAGAAAATTCATTTGGCTGCTCTCAAAATAAATCAAAGAAAAGAAGAAAAAATTACCTGTATGTATTGGATAACCAGCAAAATGAGATTTTTACTACATCAAGTCAGGTTAAAGTCTATTTTGGTTTATTAATAGCCAGGTTTAATTCTCTTTAAAGTCAGTGATTAGGGGGTGTCTTATTAGTTGAGCTTTGTGTTCAAAGTACATTGTAGCCATTAAGCTGTCTATTTTGCATTTCGAAGATTTAAATAAGATACACAAACACAATCTATGTTATTTACTTTAATGGAGTAGCTTAATTGCTCCCCAAGCTTTTCTGCACACATTATAAATAATTGCAAGACACAAAGAGAGAGCAAAAGGAGCAGGCACAGAGATGACACCATAACCTTCCAGTGACTCACACTGCCACTCCCCCACACTGAGCACTTAGCAGCATACATTAAATGCACAGTGCCTCAGACATTAAAATGTTTAAGTCCAGGGCAAGCTACAGATTTATTTTCAAGAGGAAGAAAAAGATAGTCACCCCAATTATGCAATTGGGACCAAAAAGCTGTAAAATGGAACACCTATTAGTCACGGTTTTATTGTTGTTACTCCCAGGCCATGAAAGCCGTGGCACAAAATCATTCTTGGATGCATCAGAAAAGATGATGCAGACCCAGCTAGATCTGTGCGTGTGGTGGTGGGAAATGCTGCTCATGGCTCCTGCTGGGTGGAAATAATTCTGTCCTGCGAGAGATGAGGAGAGCACAAAGATGGGAGGCTTTCAAGGAAGATTTGTAGGGAGTGAACCTTCGCTGCAGTGGTGCACAAAAAGTGGAGGAGTTCAAGTGTCACTGCTCATTGTGGAGCCCTCGTGCCCCAGAGGCCAAGCAGGAGTGTCACTGGGTTGCTGGCAAGGAGGTGCCCCTCTGAGGTCAGGCTTTTCCTGCATTTGATGTTAATGCCTTTGGCCCCTTCTCAGGAGTTCCCTCAGCCTCCCTCTGCTTTGTTTCTCTAAGGAAATGACACACACAGATCCATGCAGAGTCTAAAACTGATGATAAAAGTTAGCTTTTCATAAATGTTGGGCTGGATCTCATGGAACAAGCTTGATTACTCAAGGGGAAATGAAGACATTTTTATTTCCTTCACAGTCTGAGTAGAGCTACTTAAAAGAGGAGAAGAAATATCCACAATCCAAGCAACTTTCCTTAAAGGAACTATTTCCTGTTGCAAAATCAGCTAGATTTTTCTGGAACTGTATTTGGATAAGTATGTGTGTGTGTGTATGAGTGTGTCTATGACTGTGTGTTGGGGAGGAAAGCCCAATAATCTCAAGGCATCCTGCTTCAGCAGTTTTGACATTAAATAATTTGATTGCTCTATCAAAAAAGCATTCTGCTGAATTTAATTTTCATCGTAACATTTTATTCTGTATGATTAAAAAGGAGAAGGGAGGGTAGAGGCAGGTCAGTGAAGCTTGTTTGGATGCACAGTGTGGCATTTCTGATGGAGTTTTTTTCAATTTTGTTTCATAAAAGTTTTTTTTTTTTAATCCTTTTTTATCCACTAAGGATAGGAAAGCAGCAAAGACAGAAACCTCAACATTGTCACACAAACAGTGAGCTCACCTGAGAGATGTAGAGCTTCATGATTTTTAACAATTTTTCCTGAGCTGGAATTTGACAGCCTGATTGTCACTGGGGTTTGGGGGGGCTCTGGGCAGATCTAGCTCCCTGGCTCTGCTGTGTTTACAGGAACTGGGCCTTTTCAGCCCCTGCAGCTGCCTGAAGGAGCTGTTCAGGGAGCCTCTGAGCTAAGAGAAAGATGTCTTTAAATCAGGGAGTTTTAAGTCAGATCCTATTATCAAATATTACTGTGATGAGAGTCAGAAAATGTAGATAGGCAGATGAAGAGACAGACCACTAGAACTACTTCAATATCTTTTTGAAATAACTGAAGCAAAGGAATACAGAACACATATATTACAAAGGGAAAGAATCAAATTTGCATCTGTTCTGAGAGATAATGTGCTCAATCATGTGGCTGCTCTTCAGCCATGTTATTTTCACATTGAGCAGATAATGTGAAGTTCTTCTGTACCTAATCAAAGCCTTGTCACTTAAAATAGCAATGACTTGTTAATAAGAGCCATGGTAAAAGGCTGAGTATCTGCAAGGCCTGGTGGAAAACTATGACCTACTAAACCTTCATTAATTTATTATCTCTTGTTATCATTTACTCATGAACAAATACACACACACACACTTTAAAAAAAGAAATAAAAGTCACAGTGACATTAAATTTGCCTGGTTCTAATATGCAGCACCCTAGAATCTCCTCCACTCCTCTGATTTGCCACCAGCTCCTCCTCCTCCTCAGGACGTGAAAATGCAGGGCAGGGATTTCAGAGCAGCTGGGGCTGCCTTTGAGCAATGGAGTTTGTGTCACTTGACCATATAGAAAAAGTCAGCAATTCACAGATCTTCCCTTCACAGCTGCAAATTGTAGTCCCTCTCTGCTGAGTAAAAGTGCCATCTGCCTGCCTAAACCCACAACATGTTTTTATGTTTTTGTGTTGTATGCACACCTGATAAAAGCAGATTAGCATTCTCCCAAATGGAAAATGGAACTGGTTGATCTCAGAATCTCTCTCTACAGATTTAGGATAAAACCACTGCTAAGTTGCAGTTGGCTTTCCAAAAAAAGTCTCACAGGAAGTGTCAGAGAAAGTCTTCACAAAGGTTTCCATGAAATACATGCAGACTATTTATAACACACTGTGACAACACACCTTGTAGGATTAATTTTTCATGTTACAAAGACATTCTGTGGTCAATCTCAAAGCATAGGGAAGTGATACCCATACTTCAGAGGAGAAAGACATTTCTCACTCACACATGGGATAAGATGGAGAATCTTGTTGGGACAGAATTTAGATGATGATAAGTGCCACAATTAAATAAAATAAATTTAAAAAAATTAAAAATAAAATAGTCCTAACATTTGAGAACAACACCTCCCTGACCTCCATCTTTCAAAACCTCAAAGCCAGTAACTTTAAACAAATTCATGTGTGAATCACCCCATATCAACATCAAATGAAGGATTTGTAAAAAAGCAGGTACATGTAGGTGTTGCAATTCTCTTCTATCAATAGAGGTGGAATAACTTCCCACCCAGCAAAACCATCATACTTCACTAATGTCTATGCAAATACTCCAGATCAGCATTCCCAAGACAGATTTGTATTTCTTCCAAAGCTGGAACCTTGATTGCTATGGAAATCTTGACTTCCTAATCATTCACTGCCATTGCATTGAATGTCATATAAATATATGGCAATAAAATAAAATATCAGTTATCCCTCTCTCTCTCTCTTTTTACTGATTTTGTCCCTAAAATGTAAAAGGCAAGTCTTTTTTGAATGACACTAAGATTGACACCTGGCACCCCTTCTCCAGTGCATAACCTATATCATACTGAAAATGTACAAAGCCATCACCTCACAGAGAGGAAAAGAATATGTTAAAATGGGAGAGAATATTTTTTCCTTTGGCTCACTCCTTGCACCTTTTCCCTTGAGTCATGAAAAGCTGCACTTTATGAGCCTACGAGGTCAGCAACAGGGAATTTCTTGAACATTTCCCAGTAATAGAGATATAAAGAAGGAATAATCTTTAACTTACAGTAATGGGGTCCTTTTTTTAAAGCCAGAATGTTATAACCATTTAATTTAGATAATAATGGGGCACTTACATAAGAATAGAGCTTGCTTGGTATACATCATCTTGGAAAATTCCCTCTCTCACCCTCAAACTAACAGGTCATATTGGATGTCGTTAATTCAGCAATTCAGCTAAGCAGCTCTAGGGCACTCTTGAACTTCAACCCAGAGCACAAGGGAGCAGAGGCAGGCTGCCAGATAGTAATTCACTGAAAGGAAGAAAGAAGAAAAAAAGAAAATGGAAAAAAAAGCAAGGAGGACAAGAAAAAATGGCCTCAGATAGACAATGATTTTCATCTAACTGCAGATGAGCTGCCCACATATGTTAAGAGTTATGGACATTAGGGAGAGAGAAGTGCTTTTAAAAATAAATTGTGCTATGTGCTAGGAGAATTGCCTGTGGATTCCTCACCAACCAAATTTGTTTTTCCAGGCTGCAAACTTGGAAACAAATCTGAGGCAGAGGGTTGTGCTTTCTGGAGTGCAACCCCATCCTCTTGTGAACACGGGATTTAACATCAGCAAGCAAAATGTCAACACTCATCCTCAAGCTTGACATCTTCAAGCAAGAGTCTGCAGAGACCCAGTCTGTCCTCCATCACCCCAGCAGGAATCACAGAAACCCTTGAAATGTTGGATTCAGTGAGCTCTAGAAACTGATGGTTGCCAAGTCATTCTCAAAGAGCCTACTCAGGAGGACAACTCGGCTTTCAAAAGTCCTAACAATCACATATTTTTGTGGCTTTGAAGAGATGGGTGGAAAAGAGCTATCCATGTGATGATTTGAGGGAATCATTAGCACTTCTTTCCCAAGACAACTGTTTTTCACTCTTGGTTGTGCTGAATTCAACAGAATGGTGAATGCAGGTGGATGTGCAAAGTAGGAAAGGGAGGAAATAGAGAATGTATGCCAGTCACTAAGCTTTCTTAGTAAGGGATAATTGTGGCAAGGGAATCATAATTGGAAAAGAAAAAGTGATAGGTGGTAGCAAAATCCAACAAAGTAGGTAACAGAACATTTTCACACTTCTACAGCTGCTCTGTAAAGAGAATTTTTAAAGGGGGCCAGAGGTTCATTTCTGACCTGGTGTTAATCTTCACTGTAATTCTTCCACCTCATTATTCTGTGCACAGGTTTAATCTTTTCTGACAGCAGCTTTACAGGGGGAAGGATTTAAACTAGTAGAACAACAGATCACCTCAAACAAGGCTTGTCCAAGTTCCTAAAGCCACAGCAGTCTCAAACCTAATATATGCCAGCTATGCTAATAGTTTTCCCAGTGTTTTATTTAACCACATGGATTGTTCAAACAGGCCTGGATTTATAGTGAGGCCACTAAAATACAATTTACTTACAAGATAAACAAATAGAGAAATCAAACTCTAGATGGAGAAGTAAAACTGTTTATTAGAATCCCTGTTAGTAAAGAGTAGCCACCTGTACACTTAACAGAAGATGATATCTAGCTGCAGCAAGTCTGTCTGCTAAGAGCCTCCTGGGTTTATAGAATAATATTGATTTCAAAAAACAAAACCAAATGCAGTCAGTGGAAGCACTAATAACACCTAAAATCTGTCATTACTTGATTTATTCCCCTCCCCAATACAAGAGTTTTACCCCATATTGATTTTAAATGCATTTTGTTGTGTCCCAACTGCATGTTACCTGTAGCAAATACATCTTGTGGATTGCAATATTTAAACCATAGAAAGGGAAACTCTACATCCATGATCATTCCCTAAATATTTACAGAATCAGACTCTAAGACAAATGTGTGTTAAAGTGTACAGAAGAGGTAAAACAAAACACAAGCACAATGTGAGCCTTTTGTAAATTAAATGGGAATGAGACTGACAAAAGCAGTGACACTAGCCCACCCACCCACTTACCATCACTAAATCTACTTTTTGCTCCTTTTGAAATTAAAGTCACTGTACTTCCTATGATGAAGAATACCAGATCAAGCATCTCTCCCTGGAATAATGTAGACCAAAAATTATGCCAGATTTCATTGAGGGTCTTTAAAAATTCTCACAGCAGAGAAAGATGAAGCATCTCTGAATTATCCTTGCCTTTTGAATCCATCACACTAACAAAATGCATCTATTGCTTTCTTCAGAGACTATAACAATGCCATGCTCCCCCCACAGTCCTACTGATGACAAATGTCACTAACTAAATTTCCCCCACCTGTCAATTCCATTCATCCCATACTAACACAGTCTTTTCTGCTGCAGTCACCTCTGTGGTCCACAGATGGGATTTGACTTGGGATGGGCATATCAAAATTATGTGTGTGCTTATTGCCATTGTAATTTAACCTCCAACATTTTTCCCACAAGTCAACCTCAGAGCTGGATATGCTCCTATGTGAAAGAAAAAAGTGGAGGGGCTCTCAGAAAGATAGAAAAACTAAGAGAGGTAATCTTGTGGACCAGCATGTCCATCTGCAGACTCTGACAGTGCTTTCTTATTGCATAAATTCAGCATGGATTTCATAAACACCAAGGTTGCATTTCTCATTATGTAAAACCTCTTTCAAGGCCATCAAGCTGTTGCATTCACTCCTTTGTTCTTCAGCCTCATGTGTACTGCCATCGTTTTGGTCAAAGCATGAATAAAGCTCCAGTACTAAATGCTACAGGCTACCCTGTGGGCTCCCCAGAAAGAACAGAGAGACCTGAAAGCAGCCCACAGCCTGCACTACACATCCATTCTCTTCTGGGCAACGTTTTAATGCAGCTCAGGCTGCATTTTGGTTTAAAAAAGCAAAACCAAAACCAGCCAGAAGCCTCTCAAAGAATTTGCAGAAGGTCGGAAAATAAAAGTTCTCACTGCTGCCCCAGAGCACAGGTGTGCTCTGCATGTAAGGCATCCATCTCAACCACCTGGAGGACTCAACTTAGAGATAAACTGCCGGCAGATTCCACTCAAGATTGTGTATTCCCATAAAAGGAGCTTGTGGGACCAGTACAAAGGGTACAAATGAGATGTGGTTTCCTCTGTTCGGTGTTTTATTTCAAACCTCTCAAGGCAATCCATAAACATGAACACCTACACCCTGCCTTTGAGGCAAGGCTAACCACCACCCCTCTCTGGGAGAGCTCTGGGGCCATGCAGGGGTCACAGCTATTTTCTGTCATCCTCATGCTCTGTTCCATTAAACATGGACAGACCAAAATAAGTAAAAGAGGCATAATCCAAAACCATCCAGAATCAGGAGTCCCAAACCCAGTTCTTCCTAAGCAGAACTAATGAATGACAGGCTAGGAGACAGTAATAAGAATAGTAAATTCATGGATAAAATGGGATTATGCTAATTCAAATCAATTTTGGTACAGGAGACTTCAGTGATATCCTGAAAAATTGTCAGGTTAAACACAGACATACCACTGCCATCTCTTCTGTTGAATTTGCTCTTTTCCCTCTCTGTGTTAGTGAAATCTTTGCAATGTAATTTCCTACTTTGTTATTTGCAAAAAAATTTTTTGCATTATATGACTGAGAAAAATTGTCCTGAATTGGCCAAAATGTAATCAGCTCCTTTTACTACATGTGTGAAGCAGAGTTTTTTTTGTTTTCAATTGTGTTTTTTTCCCCAAAGCAATAGTTCTCTGAGTTATGTGGTTAAATACATTAACCTTGTCCTCTTTTAAAAAAATAATCCACTGAATTGTTCTGAATTTGCCTGACCTGTAGGAGAACTTAAAAAGAAACAGTGTCAGCAGAAGGCTGATCCACTTTGTACCAGGCAGAGACAAATTAAAAGAGGCTTTGAATCCATTGTTACACTTCAAAACTGGTGATCTTTAAGCCACTTTATGGTAGGAGCTCCTCCATCATCGGGAGGGTGTGTGATTTGCAATACCAGGGTGTTGCAGCTGCAGTCCCAGACCTTATCCACATCCCTGCCCCTTTTTGGAGGCTCCTGACCTGCAGGTTGCCAGTAAAAAATGCAGTGTGCATTGGGGAGCAGGTAATGGATGGAACCGTGCCTGTGGAAGGGAGCTCCTCGTTGTCCTGCTGCTCAGTCTCTGCACATCGAGCTGTCTTTTTGCAACCTTCTCGTGTGTGTAAGGTTAAATACACGCTGTGAAAGGTGGAAAATTTCCTGGGATCTTCCTAGTGCTCACCTACATCAAATAGAGACCCAATCCAATCAATTAGGTGCAACTGCTGTCACAACTTTGCAAGCTGATTGTTTCCAAGCCATATTCTCTCTGTCTTTGGTCACAGCTGTTGTATACAAACCATTCTACCAGATCTGGTGGTTTAGTTTTTTTTCAAATTTTCAAATTACTTACTGATTCATATACAAGGAAGGGGATATGAGGGACAGATAATTTAAATCTAAAAATATCCTTTCCACACATAAAAAGATTATTTTTTAATGGATAACAGAGAAGAATAAGTGGTGTGCTGTAATGTTCCTTTGACTGAGATTTGAGGAAAGTATTGCAGTGAATCTGTACTTCAGAATGTCAGAACTCAAGGTATTTCAGCTAAATCGGGACTCAGTTGTTAGAAAAGGCCTCTTATCTCGCTTCCAAGGCTCTTAAGAACACTAAGAACATGCAGGTCAAAGAAATCTCTTCTTAGGTTTGAAATTTTTGTGTTTGCTGTAAGAGCTGCTGTGCTATCTTTTTTTCCCCACCAGGAAATGCATTGCTTTCTGTGAGAATTGTAAATTTGCAGCTTTGCTCCAAAACTATATATAAAATCAGCAAATTTAGAGATGCAGTAACTGCAATATACAAGAACAAAAACCAGCAGCACCACCAACAAAAAGATTTTTAAGGAGAAATCAGTCAGACATTTTTAGTCACAGGAAACCAGCTCTACATCCATCATATCCCTTAATGTTTTCCATTAGTCTTTGGTCAAAGAGGTTCAAATCCCAGACAAACAGTACAAAAAGGACTGTTGTTTCATGTATTCATTCTATTGTATTTGTCAGCACAAATATTTAAAAATCCCAAAACTGTCCCATAAACATTTGTCATACCCTGGAACCCTTCAAGACAACTTTATAATATTTTCAGATCTATAATCCTACCCCATCTAACAGCTAGCATAGCCAATACAAAAAACAAAAAAGCTTATTGTGGTGGATATTGTTGATTGCAACAACTGTTTTTTAACCAGTAATAAGAGCCCTTTACCTCTATGCAAATAAATAGCATTTTTAGAGTCAAAGTTCCTATTACCTCCTTAAACAATTGATTAAACTTTGCTTTTAAGGCTCAAAGTCTGTAGAAAAATCTACAGACAAAGAGATCTTTGTTCAAGGCACGAATGGTTAATTATGTGGGGGGACAAAAGTATGCAGTTCAGGTAACTTCTTGGAGGTATCAACAGGTTGGATGATGAAAGAGCTGTGAGGGAGAACTTTTCAGGAAGGAAGGATGCTTCATCTGGCACAGAGCTCATGAGTCACACAGGTGGGGGTTTCTCAAATAAATTTCCTAGCACTGCTTTTTTCCACATATACTGCACTCATGTCAATTAAAAAATAAAATATCTCAGGGCTGTTTGATCCAAACCACTTAAGAGAAATAGCCTTGCAAGCCCTAAATATTGGACAACTTGTAACAAAGGGAAATAATCTGATTTTTTAGGAAAATAATTATATGGAAATAAAAAGAAAGATCATTCATCATTCGTGCTATAACCTTATAAAACCTCTGTGGGTCAGTTCATACAGTAAAAGAGAACATGGATTTTTTAATAGGTTTAAAATTTTTTACTATTCCCCAGCATGGAAAAAGCAATCTTGAGACCAGAACACTCAAAGGGAACAGTGTGTCTTTCCATTTCTGCCCCCCACAGCCCTCAGTAAAGGCACTTGAAATTGATTTCTAGGTACATTTTACTAAATAAAATAGTTATTAAATAATTATCTTCAAAATACATTTTTGGGCTGCTAGTAATTTTAAGCTAAATCTATATAATGAATTAATTGTTAATTAATTAGCAACTAAAGTTCCCTGTATTTTTCTAAGGAAGTACAAGTAAAATGTGAATAAGGCAAGTCATGAACATTCATTATAAAATACTTCATTCCATAAGAGATGAACTGGAAGATTAAAGCTGGGACAGGCAATCCTCTGATTCCTTGCCACCCACTTTGAAAATCAGTCTGAGAGCTGAACTTTGAAAATGGTCCTGAAAACCAGTGAGGGACAGCTCTACCCTTGTGGGGCTGCTTTCCTAAGATAAGAGACATGAAGCAGGTCTTTGAGCTCTGGTGTCCCTCTGCAATAAAAGGAACTGCATGATAAAAAAACAAAAACAAAACCCCAGCCAACCAAGCCAAAAAGAAGAAAAAACCTCCAGAACCAGACCTGGAGGATCTTATATGTTAAAGAAGAGGTTTCCAGCTGATTTCTCATATGACTAACAGAATTTCTGCTTGTTTCTATTTCCTTTCCTGGGGTCTATGGCTTCACTTTCCAGAGGACCAACAGATCCACCAAACATCAAAGAGCTGGATCAGGACAGGGCAGGGCTGCAGCGTGGGCTTGTGCTGGAGGGGCTCACATGGAGCAGAGCCCTGGGGTCCCTTCCTGCTCACACAGCTCCAGCAACACGCAGCCTGCCAGGGCAGAGGGACTTGGTTTTGTATTTCCTGATGTCTTTGGTTTTCAGTTCTCTGATTCCACAGATTACTTTGTCTTTTTCCTGAAGAAGAGAAGGAAGGATCATCCTTTCATGCTGGTTTGGTTGTGGAAAAATGTGGCTCCATAAGGTATAAATTTCATCTCGAGTTACTCCAGGGGCTCAGTGGTTTTTTTTAAAACCAGCTTCTAGAGTTCTCACCATACTGTGAGCAGAGTACTAAGGAATGATCACCATTTTTCAGTGCTCTCCTAGTTTGCCTCATATGAAAGAGGACAGAATGTGACTGTTATCCTCTTGTACTAGAAGCAGGTAAAAGCTCAGAGAGCAGCCTAAATTCTGCTAAACTACCTCGTCTCTGAAAAATAATCTGCTTCATACTCTAACATCACATGAAAGGGATTTTCCAAGTCAGTTATTAGATATTCCTGGCTCTTTGAAACACTGGGAGTTGCTCAGCACAGCAAGAAATCTCAAGTAGCATGGCAAAGGACACTACTGCCATGGCCCTTTGGACAAGCAAAACTCAAATCTTGGGAGCCTATTTAAAGTTAATTTGAAGATGATGTTTATGATGAGAAAGATAAAATTAAATCTTATTATCCAAACAGATTTACAGCTTAAAATTTTGGACTGAGTGGACTATCAGCAAAGCCTGCTCTTGAGGGAAACAAGTGGCAACACTGAACTTCAATTTATACTCCCCTTTCTATAGGAAGTGTCACATTAACAAGCACAGGAAATGGCTGTACTGTTGAGAAGTCACTAATCTCTGTGCTTCATTTGGAGGATTTCCATTGTAATGCCTGTTAAGCTCAGATTATCATTGCTGTTAGACTGTCAGAGAGCAAACAACAGGGAAATGAACTTCTGATCAGCATATATTACTGTTTTATCTCTGATTAATATTAATGCACAAGTAATGCAGAGCTACTGCCATGCAAAATCCTGTAACAGCATTATTCTGAAGGCTGGGTGAACCCAGGAAACAGAGTTTCTCTATTTAGAGTTTCTCTATAATGTTGGACTGCACTAATATTGGTGTGCAAGTGTTGAGGGAGCTAAACACAGAAACATTTGGAAAAAAACCAAAAAAACCCCCAAAACAACGAAAGGGCTACTGAATATGAAATTTGGGTTGTCTACCTGCTGATCAACATCTGTCAGATATCACATGGGATTCAATTAATTTTATCCAATTAATTAAATTGCATTACTCCATCACTGACTTCCCCTGGCACTCTGAGCACTGAGAGGTGTGGAAGGAACTGGGTTACCTCAGAAAACAGCCCTCAGTATAAGCATGCTTGGAAAAGAAGAGTCTATTGTTCTGAATAGCATATCCCGGCCTCTTTGGAAGATTCAGGCATGCAGCTTTTGAAAGCTCCATCTAAGTTCTGAATGTATAATTCCTGCAGAACAAGTACTCCTAAAAACATCTTTGATTAGCTGAAAATGCAATTATTTTTATAATAATGCTTTGCAGACAGCTTGTAAGACTATCAATGACCTTATCTTTTCCCTTTCCTTCCCTATTTTAAAATCAGTTTCTGTTAGAAAAGCGGAAGATTTACAAGGGAAATAAGTGCTTCACTTGCATTTAAATGGTGTAAAAGACAGATTGGCTCAGGTTTTAGACACTTGCATCAAAGTAATTACAGCACTATATAAAGTATTGGATTCATTAAGAGGCTCTAAAACAATTTTTATATACCATTAAGTAAAAGGGAAAAGAATAAAGAATGGAAAGCTATAAACATTATGATTTGCTTTCTCCATCAAGTAAAGTCATCCCAGATTTTGTCCAGGAACAAAGACCCCTGACAAAGGGCACCATGCACAATGGAAAAGTAAATAAATTGTTGGACAGGGACTCAGGAGGTTTACATGCAGTGTTCATCTAGACAGAGGTTCCCATGTGCAGTAGGGCACTTAGTCTATGTATCCATGTAATTTATCCTGTATTCAGCTCAACAAAGGTAGAATTTTCCTCCTGCCTGGTCCCTTCAAACTGCATTCTGTTTAGGGAGGTCAGGGTCTCATTCTGAGCACCTATTCAGTGCTTACAGCAGTAGGATGCTGGTTTTGCTTAGCTACCAAGATGACATGATTCTGCTGTTTGAAGACACAAATAGCAACATGAGAAAAGACACTTCAGAAGGTTCAAAATAGCCACAGCATAAAGAGGACAAAGTTAGTGGAAAAGACGGTTATCAAAGAAAACATTCAGGTAATGAAATCTCTAACCAAGAACACTCTGTTTGTGCAGAGTGTCTCAGGTGTTCAGTGTACTCTAAACTAGATTGGGCAACACAGCTGGAAACATCACAGAAACAGCTTCAGCTGTGGGGCTGATGTTTGCTAATGCCTGAATGCATGCATCTGTCTGAGATGGTTACAAGAACTTACTCTGGAAATTCAGTCTCCATTTATTTTTGAAACTAAAGTTTCTGTGAACAAAGTTGATGCAAAAGAAGTGGGCTATATCTTCTCTTACTTGTAACCTTCATCCTATGGCTTGACAATTGGGAAAGAAAAAAAAAAACCCAAAAACACCCAGGGACCAGCATGCCTTGAATGCTTTATTTTGTCTACTTTACACATTAATTTCCCAAGTGTTTCCTGATTCTTATTTGGTTAACACATTAGGGGATCTAATTCTTATTTGCTACGTAAATCGCTCATTTGCAATCAAATTTCCATCAGTATTTGCTATCTTATTATCTCTGCTAACATCACTTTTGTACTTTACTATTAACTAGAGAGACATTCTGAGGAGCAACCCAGTGTTATAAGTTGAGAATACCATGGCTGTGTTTTTCTAACAAAGAAAATTGCTGTCATGTCGCTGGGTCACTTCAGTTATCAAATCCCAGCACCCCAAAGCTTTATCAAGCAACCATCTCAGGCTTACAGTCTCACTGCTTGCATTTCTTTGGGCTAATTAAATCTCAGTAGGACAAAACTAGAACTGCAGCAATTGGACTAAAAGTGATCTTCCCCTCAAACTCAAAGCCACATTGACCCCACAGGAGTGGTGTGGCTCTGTCAGCTGCTCCACAGCTCAGGTGTGTGTGTGTGTTCTGCAGCACCATGACAAAATCAGTGCAGACCTTTCCAGAGATACCTTTTTGTGAGTAGGACTCAGTGTAATTCTCTTCAGGGCACTCTTTTCTGCAAGGCCTGAAGATTCAACATTACATGTAGGAATCTCAGCTGATACCATTAAGACTTTTTGGTCTCATCTCCAGAACAATCCAGTGAGAAGCAGAAATTCTGCTCCTGACTTAAGAAAGAAGCCTACAAGTGTAGAGCTGTCTCCTTAATTAACAGTACAACATGAAATAATTCCTAAAGCAATATTACAGCTGTACTCTTCACTCATTACTGTCTTTTTCCCCACTGCAAGACAGCTTCACTTTTCTTCATATCCACAGAACTTCAGCCTGTCATTTTCAATGCATTTCCCTGAATGTTCCCAGGTAATTGTACTATCCTTTTGGTTAGACTTAATACTGCTTTGACATCTGAGCAACTTATTCCTTCTTATGCTACTTCTGTGATGCATGAAGCTTTCACCTTCCCTCCCATTCATTGCCAATGTCTGCTTGCAAACTAAGGAGAATATATTGTAATAGGAGGAATGCAATGGAGAATGATCTGGGTAAAAATGAAAAGCTGAGTTATACGAGGAGACAGCAAAGCTATTGAACCACAGATGAGTTTGTGTAACCTACATTTTCAAAAGTCTCTGACAAAAATTAGTTTGAGATCTCTGTGAACACAAAGTCACTAATTTTGAATTTACTAGGAATATGGGCTGTCAGACATAAAGCCATCTAAAGAATCAATGTCCCAGATAGCCAAATGACAAGGAAGTTAAGAACCAGCCTCATCAAATTTGGCTTTTAATTTTATCCCCCAGGCTTATCTTGGATAATTCAAAATTATACAGATGGGATTTCTAACCAATGAAATGTGCTTTTGAGTCCTGAAAGAATGGCTGTTATAAAGAAGAAAAGATTTGAGAAGGGTGTGATGCTACATACATTGAACCAAATTTTTCCTGCAGCTATTAAATTTATAGCCTGAAAATATGGCAGTCAGTGGCAAGATTTACAGTAAATTATCCATATTTTGAATTAGGGACTTCTAGATACTTAATAGTAATTGTGAAAGTGTTATCTCTTGGTAAAACGCACATTAATCTTGCTCTTTTCCACTTTAAGAAGGATCATTCCCTGGTTATTATTCAACTCAGTGTTCCAGCAATTTTCAATCCTATCTTCTCCCCTACAGTCAATTTCTGCTGACACCAGAAGAGAGGCTGCTTGTCAGCTGGTGTTGCTCTCTGCTGGTTTGCTCTGGCATTAGGGATGATTCTCATAACCTGGGGCTGTGCGGTCTTTTTGCCACATTACCAGGCTTTCACAGGGTCTGCAGCGGTTCGAGGGGGCAAAGCAGAGGTTTGAGAGGCTGACTCTGACCCTCTCCAGGGGTACCCTGGCTTTCTCCCCAAGCCAGCCAGCCCTGCAAGGCTCCCTGGTGCTCCCAGCTGTGCCTGCAGGAGCTCGCTGTAGCACTTGCCCTGGAAGCCTGTGGGAATGTGGAATGAGAGCTGCAGGGAGCTGGAGGCAGCTGGAGAAGGGCCCTCCTTCTCTTGACTATTAATTCATTTTCCTACTTGCTCAAAAAGTGGGTGTTACGTGCTGATATCCCTATATACTTACTAATTAGTGTCCCATTAACCTTGAACTGCAGAGCTCCCAGCTGCCAGCTGCAGCTTGTGATATCTTGAGTATGTGTTTGATGAACTCTGGAGACATTTTCATCTGTTAAATATAGAAAAGCTGAACAGCTTCCCAGGACAGGCAATGCAGCACGGAATCATATGCTTGTCAAGGCCATGTCTGCTCTCCTGACTTCAAACTAATAGAGCTGCAAAGTTAGTGAAACTGTGCAATTCCATCTGGCTCAGACCCAGGCTAATTTCCCAGACAAATATCCATGTGACAGAAATTAGCTGCTACATTGGGCATTAACCACTGCTTTCACTGGTTTGATGACCAAGAGCATACCATAAACTATGCTAGAAGTCTGCCAGTAAAACTTTGGTGCAGTTAATGTCTTTGTTTCCTTATTTATTATGCTGCCACTATAAATAGCTCCAAGATTTCTTCAGCACTAGGAGGAATTAAAGAACAAGCTCAATACTTCCACAGAAATTAAATGCAAAGGAAGTACCACTTGCCATTTACACCAGATTTTAGAAAATCAAGCTGAATATATATTTTCCAGGCATTTACTCAGTATTTAACATGTATTTAACCATTCTATGTTAACATGCAACTACACAGGTGGCACTGAGGATCTGGTAGAGCCACCTTGTATTTTGAATTCCTAGAAGAAAAGAAATAGGAAGCCATGAGCAGATTCTGTGCTAATGTGCTACTGAAAATATTAGGAGATTAAACACATACTTTACAATTACAAATAGTGGTTAGTGGTCAGCATAAGTAGTCAAAGCACTGCTTTGACTTCAATTGCTCTAAAGAAAACTATAATCATCTATTATTGGAAGGATTTGTATAAGCATAATTAGGTGACCTGACTATTAACCTTCATGCCTCTGTATGTGTGCAAGGTAAACAGGCAAAGTAGCAAGACTTGATATTTTACTGCTTGTTTCCTCCTTTGTATCTAGCTATTACTTTGGCTTTTTTTCAAGCTTCTAGTTTCTCCAAAATAGGCCAGGCTCTCTGAAATAAGAATGCTTTGTTCTTGCCCATGGAAAGGGATTTGGATTCTTTTTTTATACCATCCATTCAGATATATTGCCCTGTGCTGATGTTATGAACAGTCATTTTAGAGTCTTAGGAGTGTGAGGGCAATGTTTCTTCAAGAAAATATTAACTGTTTAGCTTATATTAATATATAAGTTATAAACTAAAACCAGATGCTATGACATGATGTGTAATCAATTGAATTAGGAGAGATGGCACAGGGGAAAAAATAATTATATTTGCACAGTAATTTTGTTTCCCATCCTGGGGTAGTTAGATGAAAAAGTGTCCAGTAAAAAGATTTTGCTAAATTATTAAAAGTGAAAAAAGTACAGAACCAAAGTAATATGGATTAATGGAGACACTGAAATCAATATTTTATTACAGTTGCTAATGAAATATTTACCAGACTAATTAAAAAGATACAGTCCTTACACTAACACCTAGGCTGACATGCTTTTTCTTATATTTGTGTTTATATGAAAGCCAACTAAGCAAATTCATCTGCGACAGCAAGATCCTCCTCTATGGATTACACTTGAGCCTTTTGTTTCCATGGTACCTAACTTCCACTTCTGGCTAATCTTCCAGAGCATTCTGAGGGGATTGATCCAACATCCATTGAAATGAATATGTAGCACAAACACTGGAGAGTATGAAAATCAATGCAAAGACTTTCATTACCATCACGGTATTTTGGCCTGAACTCATCACTCTTTAGTGACAGCTACAAAGAATTGCCATCAGGAGCTGACTTCTAAATGCAATGTTGACCATCTCAGTACAAAAACCAAAAAACTGTTAAAGGCTGGTGAGAATAGAATGTTAGAAAATACAACAAGCAACCTGTTGAGAGTTGCAAGCAAACTTCTAGTCTCAACACTCATTGCACTGACAGTGACCAATAAGTTGAAGGCAGACAGAAATGATACCTGATGCAGTAAAGAGTGCCTTCTGTCCTCCTCACTTGGTTTAAGATTGTGGCACAAAAGTGGCATAAAAATATCTTTTTCCATGCTGTATTCACACATGTATTTTGTGTAAGTCACATATTTCAAACAGTTGCAGAAATATTTTAGAGATACTAGCTAAACAAAAAAAATTCATGAACGTGCATGCTCTTCTGCTTGCATAAAGGTTCCCATGAGTGAAATACAACTATGCTCAGAGGGATTAAAAATACCCACAACTAATCAGCTGGAGACATCTCCAAACATGAATTAGGATATTTTCTTTCCATAGGAAAAAACATCAAATACTTTGAGTCAAACAGCAGAGGAACTTCAAGAGTTTGAGTTTATCCCTAAGCTAAAACTATAGTTTTCTCTCTTTTCTTCAGGGGCACAAAGTTTTAGTTCCTAATTCTACAAGACCGCCGCCTGTCAGCATTCTCAACTCCTTCAGGAACACACCAAGATCCAAGTAGGAGTGATTTGGCAATAAGGGTGAAAACTGGAAACATTCCTCTAACAAGATTTCAAAACTCAACCTAAAAGGATCTAATGCATCGGTTTGAAACTGCAGCAGAATGAATCAACCTCAGCTTGGAAAGCCGGAGTGAAATAGAAATGCAGGAAAAGCGCAACTTTGCCGCTATCGCTGCCTCCAGGAGCTGTTCCTGTGACTTGGGAGTTATTTATGGTGCCCATCTGCAGTTGCCTGCTTGCAGGCACATCCATCACAGGAGAAGGATCCAACCTGGGGCTCCCAGGAGAGTGTGATCCTTACTGCCTCCTATTTGCCCTTTGCTGTATCTCATGGATACAGGTCTGCACCGTTCACGGCTGCCGTTCCAACCCCTTTCTTTTGTTCCACATTTCAGTCATGCACACATCTCAAATCCCTCTACACAGCACCATAAAAATAGAGAGTAATTATACTAGAGCAGAAAAGAATGCCACCAGAGGTCTCCTACATGGCCCCTCCAAAGGGAGAAATACTGTGTTCTTCCAGAAGAAATTGAGAGTCCTTAGATATAGGGAGATATCAACCTGTAAAGCTAATAAAGTACTCTACAGCAAACAATCTACTTTTTGACCTCATTAGAAAACACACCTTCCCTACTACCAAAGTACCTCCTCCCTTTCCTTCCCACCCCCGTTTCTTTACCACTATTGCTGTCAGGAGCTTAGCAGCATATCTGGAAAGGGGACTCTCCACGCTGCCATGAAAGTTTGTCTCTGACAAATTCTTCTCCTTATGGCTTTTCAAACACACGGGCTGCAAGAGTGATCTCTACATAATTTTTCTTTTTTTCTCTGAAGAAAGGCAAAAGCAAAGCTTAGGTTAAACTCAGCAGGAAGCAGCACTTTGCACACCACATCCTCCCCACTCCTTTTCCCTGCTAATTGCTTCACTGATACTGTTCTAAGTCTCCTCCTTTGCAGCTTATGCAGTATTCAGAAGGAATAAAAAAATCTTCCTTCCTCAATTCCACATTTCTTTTCTCATCAGTTTTCTTGTCATTCCCCTCTTTTATCTCATCTTGAGATCAATAAACTTACCAGTGTTGTATACCAAATGGACATAACAATACACCGTATTCAGCCTCCATAATCCAAATATTTCTTTCACCATAGATAAAATCTCTGCCTTTCAAAGACCCACAGCCCAGACAGATATCATGCCTGCTGAAAGCATTTCTAAATCCCAAAGCCAGTCATTGTGAATATAAGCAAAGCTCTTCTCTGACATAAATAATTCCCTGCGATAGGTCATATGTTCAAGATAAATTTAAGAGCATTAATTAAGACACAGGTATAAAGAAAGTGAGACTTAATTTTCTTGTTCTTCATTGAAAAGACAGACACATCTACCAAAGAGATGCCTTTACACTTCTCAGAGCTAATATTGCTGTAAGTCTTTACCAAACTTATGAACCAAAGGGACACTGCCAGCACAGCAACAGCATTCTTGGACAGGTATTGCACATAAAGAAAACTGCAGGAGCATAAATTTCTATTTTAAAACTGCCAAAGTCCCCTTCCAGGAGGCAGCTGTAAGAGAACACCTGGCCAGTTGGGATCCCTCCTCAGAAAGGAAAAACGGGCTGCAAAATGCTACATTCAATCTATCCCCAGTGGACAAGTAGAAAAATGCAAAAGTACTCACCTGCACAGACTGGTCTGCCCTCTGGCTCTGCCACACTGCCCATAACAAGCCCTGCAAACAAGAAAAACTTGGTGAGTACCTGCTATTTTCCTCATTAAATCTTGGGGCCCCACTTGCAAAATTGGCATCTGCAAAGACAGACACCCTGCAAATTACCTATGTAATTTGAAATAAATGGTTATAGAAACCTGCTGTAAAGGTAGCAATAAGTCTGCTTTAACCATAGGACCACAGGAAGTGTGCTTTTGCTAAGGAGGATCAAGCACCACCTCTGCTAAAACCACACCTGGAAGCAATGAGGCAATAACACTTTTTTAAAAAAAAATCTCTCTTGTTTTAAAGCTTGTTTCATAACAGTGATCTTCAATTTCTATAAATCACCATTTCATATGCAAAGGTCTGTAACTTAATTAAAAGAGTGAAAATGAAATCAAGATTTAATGACAAAGCCTTTGAAGTATGAGAACATGAGGTGATTAAACCAAATTTTAAGTCTGGGCTTAGGCCAGACATTTGTTAAAAAAACTAAAAGCCGAGATGGCATTAATTTTAATAATTTCTACCATATAATATGTATATTGTATGTGTAATTACACACACATGTATACTTAATAAAAACTGAACAAATAAAGTTTCCCAGTTATTATTAAACTACATAAAATCCATTAGTGGCTGCCTGTGTTTATCAGTAGAGGAAAGTGAAGAGCTGGTTCTATGTATTAAGACATGCCTTCCAAAGCTGTGTTTTGAGTTCCATTTTCTTGTGGTTTTATTTCTTTTCGCACTAGATGGCACTCTAGAAGTATTCCTGAATTCTGGATTCCTTTCCATTGCCTTTTAGAAAGCCAACAAATTAGTGATTTCCCTCAAACCTTCTATTGTTTACAGCCTACTGAAAAAGGCAAGTGAATTATACAGAGCAGTAGAGAAAATTAGCATTGTTAAATGTGTCATATATATCACTAATAAAATTTCATTATTTATACTGTCAACTTGAAAAGCACTTATTTCCTAATCAATCAATTCACAACTAAATAAACGGTCATATAGGCATACAACAGGAATTCACAGCACTCCTCAATCAGATCTCCCTGAGATTAAGCATATGCTGGTTGATATCAGGAGAGAGAATAGCAAAGAAGGATCCTCCTCAGTTTGCTCACTTCTCCCCACCTCCCCAGTTACCTACTTTTATTGGAGAAAAAGGTACATGCATGTGTTTTAGGATAGCTGTTATTTTCTCATTCTGTGTTGATTTTTAAATCAATAAATGCTACACTTTACCCCAAAGGTGATCCTGAAGCACAAGTTAGGACAGACACATTAAATAAAATAGAAAAAGCAGGAGATGCATTTAAAATTAGCCCATTTCTATTTGGAGATTGGGGATGCAGAAAAGAAAAAGAGATTTAAACAGTCACTTGAAGGGCTTTGTACCATCTAAATCCAGCTGCAGTTGCACAGACGTCCCTTTTGATGTTCACTAACGCTGGAGATGAGTTCTAGTAAACAGATGTCCTTGTCAGGGAAAATAAACAAACTAAAAACCATCAAATTTGGTACTGTCTGGTAGCTGGAAGTAAACTGCAAACTGTTCTTCTTTGCTGGGTTGCTACAGAAATGTGGGCTGATGTGGCACTGGGTACAGGAGTGGAGACATAGCCACAAATACAGGGACATTAACAGGGACTCAGTGATTGTCCATTGTGGGTCCCTTCCAATTCAGCAAATTCTGTGCTCCTGTGTGATTCTGTGATGTCTCCTTGGCTGTGAAGGGCCTGAGAACCAAGGCATTTGGTGTGTCCAAAGTGCCATGGCCTCTTCCCAGCTTTCTCTACTGATCCCGTGACATTTGCAAGTATTTCTTTAACATTTATGCTACATATTTGCCCCTGGAAGAGAAAATCTCCAGCCATGGCTGCCAGCTAGCAGCTGTTCTGCTCTTCTTGCTGCTCATTTGTGATAATTTTAGGTGGCTATCACAGTTTGTAAACCACAGGCTTAGCACAGAAATCTGTATATAAGAGCAGAGGTTGGCTGGGGTTTGGGCTCACAAAAGGGAAGATGCCAGAATATCTGTTACTGAGATTTGGGCATCCTTTTTGAATTTACCTGCTGAGACAGAGTCACAGAAACACTCCATGGAGGTGGAGGAAGCCTGGATAACTGACCTGGCTTCTTACCTAGAAGGCAGGGTCAAAATTTCCCAATTGTTTAGGTCAAACTTAGCTCAAAACTCAACAGTTTCTTGCAGACAGAAAGTGTAGGTTAAGCTTTGTTGATCCAAGTACATCCAAAAGTGCATGAAAATAAAGACCTCAGAATCTCCTGCAGACCAGGAGTTAAGGGTAATGAAACATATGAGCCTTCAAGAAAGCAGATGAGCTGGCTGGCAGTGTCACTGGCAGCATAAGGGCTCCCACACATCCCTCCACATTCCTATAGGATAAATTCTTCATCTTCATGTAGACAGCATTAACTCCACACCATGCTGATGGATTGCAGGGAGAGGGGGATTTCTCTATCTATAAGAGAAACACAGGACCCAACCCAAATGGAAGCATTCCAGTTCCTGGGGTGGTTTTCATTACCCAAATTGCTGACCTTCAGCCAAGACACTTTTGTTCACTTCTTCAGCTGCTTGGAGAGACAAGAGCTGGGATAGATGTGCTGGTGAAGAGCCAGTTGGGATGTGCTGGTTCTACTTGCCTCCTTATTCTTAGTGATGAATTCCTTGGGTCTACAGATAAAGATTGGAATTTCCTGTGTCAGAGCACAGTCTTAATTGTAAATGGGCAGGATGGTGGGCCAGTGACCCTCAACACAGGGTCCATGCTTGGCCATGTGCAAACACAGTCCCCAACACTCTCTTATGGGGTAGATTTCATCAAGCAAGAGAAGTTTTGGTCACCTTAACCACAGAAAGAGAATGTGACTGTTTGTGATTACAGCAGCATGGCTAAATCAATAGTCTGTGGAATGAGAGGCTTAGGGTGGATGAAAAGTGCATTATCTTACATACATATGTTGGAAAGTGCTGGCAACACACTTCAGTTTTGGAAAATGAACAAATTTACTGAGGAAAGAGAGAGATTGCTGATAAAACAGAAAAGCCACTATACTCAGGTGGTGATTTCAGTCCAAGTGCTAATATATTATACAACAAAATATTGAATTTGGTAAGAGGCTTTTGAATTCATTTGGCTTTTCAACTTTCCAAAGTGCTTTATTGACTGATTTTTGTTTGTGGCAGCTAATATTACTGTCACTTAAACAATATTTTTCCCTTATTTAGCTCTCCTAATGCAGTTTGCCATATGAAGTCATTTACCTTTCATTTTTCAAAATAAAGCTACTTTTTAAAAACCCAGAGATGATTCACATGGTTTGAGCCTCCATTTGCTCAGATAAAACTGAAGTGCCAAAACTTCAAGAACTGTTGCATTTTCTAAGACCCAAGGTCCATCTGCTGTGAATTTAATTGCAGCAATATTAATCGACAAGACATCTGGACTATGAAAGTAAGAGATGTACCCAATTCCATGTCAAACTTCCCTCCAAACTTCATACTGTTTGCTTGGAAACTTCATACTATTTGTCCTGGAAACAACATTCAGCTGCTAGAAGAAAATATATGCATGCACAGAATTTCTTCAATTTCAGATCTGGGTTTATATAACCTAAGCATGGCATGTCCAGATGCTCTTAATTGCCAACATGGTGATGCCAATCTCATAGTGGGTGTACAATGGGAGATACTCCTCCAACACCACCTTTCTCCCATTTAAAACTCATTTCATTCAGCATTGTACTTTCTCTAAAGCAGCAGTCAACTTTCTGGGTTGGAGTACTGCCATTCCAGCAGACTACAGAGGAGCAAATACATTTTGAACTTGAACTGTATTTGCTGAAGGCAAAGCTGCAAGCTGCAGCTAAAGCAGCCATCAGCTCTGAGCTCCAGCCTTTGGACGGGAGGCAAGCAGGAATTGCTTCTGTAGAACTCAGCTGGATTCAATGTGAAGGTAAAACAAAAATTGCTTCCAGGCCTATGAAAAAATCATCTTTTCTATCTCTGGAGGAGCAGAGTTCATGCCTTTCATCCTTTCATGCAAAAGCCAAGCAAACCACTCACCACCAGGCCTGAGAAACCTCAGGTGATATTCAGCTCATGGATGTGAATTTTATTTGACTGAGTCTGCAGTGGTTTTCCACCTTGCATTGGGGCGAAGTGTTGAACTTTGGCTTCCAGTGAAAATAGAGGAGCGATCAACTTAATGCCTTACTTTGCCAGTTTGATCCCAAGGCCTCAGCAGGTTGCAGAAGTCCTTGTGGCAGCTGCAGCCCAGCTGTGCAGTGTGACAGTTCCTGGAGAGAGATTGCATTCCAGATGGTCAGACAGAAGACAAAGGGGGGCAAAACCCAACAAGATAGAAGGACAACTGTGATGCTTTGTCACCCTCAGCTGTGAATCAGTTTGATGGTGCAGACATGTCAAAACAGAGGGTCCAAAGGCATGGCCTCCATGGGGTAAGCTCTGTGAGCACTGGTGTGGCAGTCAGAGTCCAAGCCTGATATAAATGTACTTTCACACCATGTAAACATGCACTGGCACCTTGATGTTGCACAAGGCAGTTGCTTTTAATTATTCTCTTCCTCCCACCAACTGGTGTTAGTCCATACAGGCTGAGGATGCAGGACTTTGCAAAGCCTCTCTCCTTGTTGATCAAATGGATATGCCATCCATCAAAACCCTCTTTTCTCTGTCTTGGTGGCTACCCACAGGTATTTGAACATTTTCTATCATCCTTGAACTTTGTTAAGAGACTAATCTTAACTTTGTTAAGAGACTAATCTTACTCTTACTATTTTTGAAGCTTAGAAAATGTATTCATTCTTTTTTGGTTTTTGTTTAGTGAGAAAATATCTTGTTCCTTCCATATTGCTCCCCTAACGTTATCAGAAACAGCCCTTCCCCTGCTAGAAGGTGTATCAGCTTTAGCTGTAGCATCAATAAGATGTATGGATATTCATGGGGAGGCCTTAGTGATATTCATCAGTCCCTACCACCCAATCCCATCTGTCATCTACATGGGAAATGTTTTAGTTTATTGCCTATTCCCTACATGGCCAGCTGTGATATGGCCACAATCTCATGAATGTTTTGAGAATGGGAATGGTTAGGACAGTGTCAGATTCACTTGCACTCTGCCCATGATGGCTCTAGCAGTGCTGATTGCCCGGGAGGAAGGCAGGCTCCCTCTTTTCCCAAGCCATTTTCCATTCACACTCAGGGAAAGGAGCGAGTGCTGATTGCCTGGACAATTGCAAAGCAGCCCAGGGGCTGGTGGTGTCCCTCTGTGCTCTGCACAGACTATTCCAGAGATTCTGGTGTGCTAAAAATTTGGGCAGTAGCATGAAGATCAGGGAAGGGTTGGTGATATTTTCTTGCAGGATTTAACAGAAGAGACTGGTTGCTGTAGGAAGGTACCATGGGAACCTGCTAACAGTGTGATTATCTGCCTGAGGGAGGGGAGGTTGCTAATTCTCTAATGTAGTAAAACTAATGATAGATGCTGATGCAGTCTGATTTTGTCCCAGTCAGGAAAGGGAATGAAATCTTGCAATTTCTATGAGGATCAATTGGGCAAGATTCAGGCCATATTCCTGCACTTCAGGTCATCCCATTGGCTTCTCTTGTGTCCATGTTCTACCAGGTTTTTGGATTTTTTTCTTTTGAAGTTTCAGTTCTTCTGTTTCTCCCCTGTCTCATTGTTTCCCTTTCTTTTCTGATTTTAGAGATTTCAAAGGCAATTATTTGAGCAAGTTTTGGTTGTTTCCCTGCACCACATTTCACCTCAGTACAACCGGTTGTAGTCACTCCATTTCAAATTTCCTGGATTTTTCATATTCATTTTTGATTGACCATATCTCCTTTTTGGAGTGTTTCTTCAACTCAGTCCTCTGATTTCAAGATTTCATTCCCTTTCCTGAAAGGAAGAATTTGATTTCAGGAAAGGCAAAGAAATCCTGCTATTTCAATGAGGATCAATTTGGGCAAGCTTCAGGCCATATTCCTGCACTTCAGGTGAAATGAAATTCTTGGGTGAAAGTTTTCTTTCACAGGATAATTTTTTCCTAAAATCTCTATTCACTCAAGATCAAAATATTATTTTGAAAGTACAAGTCTTCTTTTGTGTTGCAAATTCCATTCTTCACCTTGCATTAGCAACTTGTATTTGGTAGGGAAAACATCTCTTTCTCCACTGAAATGCTCATCGCTGAAAAATGTAAGAAAGTTGGAGTCTCCACACTTTCCCTTCTTCTTGTAAATAATGAGTGGCCTGGTCCACTTCTTCAGAATTCAGTATTTCTGGAGAGAAGGCTTACCTTACCTGACATCATCATCCCTGCAAAACAAGAACACCAAGCATGTAAATTAATTATTTCACTAGGGTTGTCAGCACAGCTTCAGGGCCTTCAACACACCTACATTTAAATTAATGTAGGAGGGGGAGCAATGCCTGTGCTAATAATGCCAAACATAATTTCTCTGTTTGTGCATCAGCAGTGGGTAGCTGCAGGTGCGCTGGCAGCAGACAGACAGACATGCACCAGACTCTGTGAGGCAGGAAGAGTCCTGATGACTTGTGGATTCCCAAACTGTCATTAGCCAAGGAAGAGAGCCATGGAGAGGACCAGACTAAACACAATCAGAATGCTGAGACAGATGAGGGTTAGCAGACTGCAGCAGCACCTAACAGATACCTGGCAGACAAAATGGGCAGCCTAAATGAGGAAAAGAAATAGTGAGGAACTTGTATCTCCACAGTGAATTTATATTGATGTAATAAAGACAGTTCATAGATTAATAAAAATCTAAGGAGATTGAAATTTGCTTTGGTGTTAGTGCTACCCAGAAAATTTGAAGATGCAGCAATATCTGCGAGCCCTGCTCCCACTGACATCAATGTGTTTGTCTCTTTAAAACAGAATGTTAGTATAGAATTCTGTCTGTAGTTCTGAGCCTGGTGCTGTGGAAAAAGAAGATGGAATCCATACAACCTTAGGAACTTAAATGAGCAGGTTAATCAAAGCTGCCTTTAGTCCCTGGGCATAGAGGCACCACAGCAGCCAGGGGATTCAGCAAACTCAGGCTCCTACTTGGAACATGGTTCTGGAGGTACCTCTCAATCTGCAGGAAAAATGCATTTTCATCACATGATGAAAGCTGGGGTTTCTGAATGCCTCCTCCTTCAAAGAGATGTTATTATTGTTGGTTTTGCCTTTCCCCTGAAGACACAGAGGGCATGCCCAGTCACAGCAGCTTTTTTTTTTTCTCTCCTCCATTGAATACCTGTCTATTCAGTGAGTGAGAACATCTGCAGTAGAATAGGCCTGGAATGGCCAAAAATGTGACAAATGTGGCATGGTGGCACAGCAGGAAGTAAAACCTGATGCTCCTACAAAGCTGTGAGAAAAATCACTGGCGTGTTTCTACTGAGCTGTATCCCATTTCAAAATACTCTTCCCATCCTGGACCTGAGAGAAACATTTCCAGACAAAAGTTGTCAAAACATACCCAGATTTGCTGATAGATTTAATTAATAAACATTTTTCTTACTGCATTTTCATCTGAAAACTTCCTGCCCAGCTCTAAGCCCCACCAAGGGAGTATATATACAGCACTTCATTTACTGAGGATAGTTATCCATTTATAGTCCACTTAACTACAGCATCAGTCCTCAGGCTTTCATTTGCATTCAGGAAAGGTTTTTCTTTACTATCTGTCAACACACTGGGGAAAGCAGGAGCATCAACGAACTGGTAACCATTATCCTGTTAGGGAAATCAGACAATTGGTATTTTTAATCCACAAAATCATCATCTCTATTGTGCATATCCCTGAGCAGAGAAGGGGAACTTTGATTTGAATGGAATCTCAGAAAAAAATACGTATATATGGAAAACAGGTTTGTCTCCATATCAAGAGCGTGTTCTTTGGAGACATTGCAGAGGAAAACAGACAGTGCAAACAGGAAAACAGTGATATAAATATTCTGTTAACTTTTTGAATGGCTGAACCACATAGTGAACTTTTTAACCACATAGTGAACCTTTTGGAGCTAAATTACTATTTAGGTATTTTCAAAATATTTGTCTCTTATTTTACACAACTAAATTTAGTAACTGTTTAAATAATCATTACATTAGGATAAATGAATTTCATTTTTTTTCCTTAAATTGCCTGGTGCTAAAAATTATTTACAGATGTCACATTGCTGTACCTTACTCCATCAAAGGAGGAATAAATAAACATGAAGCTCTCCAAACCAGGATCAGATACCCAGACAGACAGCCATACTCTCAGGACACTCACTGTCCTGACAGAGGACAGACATTTTGTTTGGTCATCTGAGAGGAAAGGCAGATCTCAGAAGAAAAATACTAATCAGGTTACCTTGGCATGGAATGAGCTAGAAGGATAATGCCTAAAATAAAGCCTTAAATCTACAGTTGGGACAGTTTTAAAATAAAGAAGTTTTAAATGTTTGGGAAAAACCTTGAAGGACTCCGGCTATGGCCACTTCAGTGCATTACACTGATTTTCAAAAAATACAGAGGCCTCTGCAAATGTTTCTTCTGTTCTGGCTGTAGAACCACATTGCCACACAGACTTCCACTTAGTGTGGTTTTACTGGAAATTGGGAATGTCCACTTTCATTCTCACTTAGCCACTAACTCTGCTAGAAGCAATCAAGTGGCCAGAGCTTTCCCCTGGTCTGTATTGATTTTTAAGGATTCTTCTGGGGCTGTCTGCCTCCAGTTGTCTGAAAGTGTGCTTTCACATCCTGAGATGTTTTAAGGTATATGTAAAAAAATTGAGATAATTAGTCATTCAAAGAAAGAATGCCAAGCATGGTGGGACATAATTGTATTTCTACATCTAAAGAATGTGATGAATTCACCACAGCTCCAGAGATAATCTCCAGAGAAAGGTGCCTTGGCATACTTTGTTTGTGGTTGCCATTTCTTCCCAGCTGGATTGTGTTAATAAGTTCCCATACTTGCACACGTTATTGTCCCATCAGCCACACCTGGACACATCCATTTTCATGTCACGCAGATCCCCAAACTACCAAGCTATAGAGAGTTTAATGTGATTGCCCCTCTCTTCAGGGCCAGAGGTGAGACAAAACTAATAAAAAATCCAACTAATTTAGTAAACCTTCTCCTGCATTCACTAGGAATCAGGTGATGAGTTAAAAAGGAAACAAGAACTGCTAATAGCTCAAAATGGCACATTCCTGTCATTGGTGCTACTGGGTGTAATAATAAAAAAAAAACAAAACACAAACCTAAGCAACCAACCAAACAGAAAAGTAAATTTGCAATTAAAAGCAATGGTTAAAACGTAATGCAATTAATAATCTGAGTTTGCTTTGATTGCAGGGAACAGGTTCATTCAGCACTGCCTCAAGCTTTCATCTGCTAAAGGTCACTGACTGCCCATAATGACCAGGGTAGGGAAATGAGTCAGTCTGTTGGAAAACACTAATAATAGCAGTGGTGTTTGGAAACAGATATCATGGCAGCACACGGGTGGGACAGGGAGGAGGGGAAGAGCAGCTGCCAAAGCTGAAATGTACCTGCTGCCTGCCTATTCTTTAAACTGGCCATTCCTCAGCTCCCCAAAGCTCGCAGCCCACATATCCTAGAAAAGGCAGACTCAAGAGCACACAGAGATGTCTGCACTCCAAATTAATTTTGAAAGGATCTATGACTGGAAAAACGCTTGCATTGGAAACAAATTAACCCTGAACTTTTACCTCCAGGAAGATCAGTCACTGGTCTGATAGCTCAAGGCTCCAGGTTAGACAAGGTCCTGCAGTGGGGCATGAGGGACAAATGTTTTTATTACGGCTGTTCCATTTTGCCTTGTGAATATTTTACTTATGTACTGAGACAATGAATTTTACACAAGATAATTATGAATTGATACAAATTACTCCTCATAAATATGAATGGTGCTCTGCTTTCTGAACTGGAGGCACTGAAAGATACAAAGGCATTCAAAAGACACAGGGTTTAAATTTATTTTTTCAATTTAAGAAGTCTCGCATTTTGTGTTTACAAATGTGCCTCAACTAAGTGTTGCTTGTTTTTGGTGAAATTTATATGGCATGTCAGATCTTTGGTTCTGAGAGTGGTTTTCCCAGTGGAAGAGCCTTGTGGTGTGTTTGTATTTCTTGTTTCATCTGAGTAACAAGAAGCACTTTTTCCCAGATGGTGAATTTGCCTAACCATAGCTATGCAACCTCTGAAACAAATACAATAATATAGAAAAACCTTTAACTCCCTCACAGGCAAATCATCCATGAACAAGGGGTTGCTATGTTTTGCTCTCAGCAGAATGGCCTCTGGTCCTACCCACCATAGGGAAGCAGAAACTGATGGATCCTCTGGGAACTTGGCACTGATATGATGCAGCTCTCAAGAATTAACACAGTTTTGGGGGTTTGTTTCTTCTCCTATCTTTTTCCAAAAAAGGGGAAGAAGATAATCTCCAGGCTAAGTGTGCTGAAAAAACTCATCAGAACTCTACAGAGATGGTCTTCAAAGACCTTCAGCTCCACTGAAGTACCATGAGAAATGCAGAGGACCAAACAAGTACAAAATTGATAAAGCTGTGCTATCTAACTTGGAAATACCCTGGGAGATTTGCTGAAAGCAAGAAAACAGCTCAGAACAGCAAAGAGAGAGAAGGGGAAGAAGTG
The DNA here is from genome assembly GCF_027887145.1 of Ammospiza caudacuta. Taxonomy (NCBI): domain Eukaryota; kingdom Metazoa; phylum Chordata; class Aves; order Passeriformes; family Passerellidae; genus Ammospiza; species Ammospiza caudacuta. The sequence continues at coordinate 28,156,340 of NC_080601.1, read as the reverse complement.
CAAAGAGAGAGAAACAGGATTATTTTTCCTTAGCTAGAAGAAATTAATTTGGGTTCAAACATACCTTAAACTCTAAGAGATCTGCTCACAGGGTTTCATAATTTTGGATTTTTTCCACTTACCATGTCAGATAAAAAGTCTGCCTTTGATACTAATTGATTGTTTCATTTTCACTGGCACACTTTTCAAACAGATGGTTGCCGCAACCTTTTATTCCTGAGCACCCTCTTGAAGATTTGAAATAACCAGTGATAGAAATTAATTGAATAATTGAACACAACCTGGTTCTGCCTGTCCCCTCTCTCCTCTATCAAAGCTGACTTGTAACAGATGTCCAAAAAGTTCATGCCCTCAGTACACAACACAGTACACAACACAGCACTCTGGCCTTCAGTACACAACTTTCTTCTATGGAAAAGTTTCATATCTCCCCATTTCTTTCTCCTGATTTTGAGCAGGTGATATTTTCCATGCATAGCTGTCTACTGATAGGAAATTGTGATTTTTGAGGAAAGAATATTTAAAGAGGACTGCCCAGTTTTCATGGCCAACTTCATTATTTAAAAAGTATGCACACAAAATCACCTCCCTATACTTGAAAAGTGAGACTATTCCACCCTTCTCTGAAAATGGGAAACATGCTTCCCCTTGGGTATAGTGCTGCCATGAATCATAGGGCTTATGGTTCAATTCTACAGATCCCTTCTCTGCTTTATAGGCCAACTTCTAAAGCCAGGCCCTGCTCCAGAAATCTATCTTTTTACTAAACCAGACATAAACATGTTAAAAAAATATACATCTACAGAAAGAAAATAAAGGAAATTTAAGCTTTAAAGAGGCTTAATATTAAAAAAATAAATCATTCTAGCATGAAGCTTTATCTTAAATAAACAGGAACATAAAATGTATGGATCAGTAGCTAATCCTCCTCAGCTGCTTCCATCCAGTGTCTTAATTATGGCATAATGTTGCATTATACACAGGCATGCAAGATGACCCCAATTCCCCTCTGTGCAGCATCTGCCACATTACATTATCCTGCTTTCCTGCCGCATTGCCTGCAATGGGCCTTTGTGGAGCCAGCCCTGTCCTGAGCATTGGCTGACGGAGCACCTGAGTGGGTTTGTTGGTTTGTTCCTTTCCCGAGGGTGCTGTGGTTCAGGGCCCCTGGCGGTGCCACCACAGCTGGGACAGCCCTGTCACACACCGAGCCACCCAAGCCACTACAGCTGGGACAGCCCTGTCACACACACCAAGCCACCCAAGCCACCACAGCTGGGCCAGCCCTGTCACACACCGAGCCACCCAAGCCACCACAGCTTTCCCATGGCATGACCCACCAAGCTGCAGTGGCACTGCTGCAGGGGGTGTCAGGGCATACAGGATATGATCCATGGCAGGGGAGGAGGAGTTCTGGGAAGCAGGCCTGCAGAGCTCTGAGCATTGTGCTTCCCTCTAAAACTGCCTGCTTGGGAATTAGACACTCAGCAAAGGCAGCTGGGTGACGCCTTGTGAAGGCTGACCTAGAACAGGGACTGGATGGAGCTAAAGAATAAAGTAGGGATTTATTGAAAGGCCTCAATGGATGCACCTTAGGCAGCACAAGAGCCCAGCCAGGGCTACACTCAAGATGAACCAAAATGGTCACAAAATGGATAACTGGTCACGGGATCTCACACTTTCATAAGTTCTGGTCCATTAGCATATTGGAGTTAATTGTCCAATTATAGCTTTAGGTTATGAAGTCCCATCTTTCTTGTTTTTCTCTCTTCAGTCCACATTGTTTATGCTCTTGGGCCTGAAATTTGGATCATTTGTCCTTGGTCCCCAGCTAGAGAAGGAATTGTTTTGTCTCCCTACTCCATGAAGAGAGCTTATTATCTCCTAATATGTAGCTCAGAAGTACACACTAAAGCAGTACAGAATCTGAAAAATATAAAAGCTAAAACCTGAGGCATCATGGGAAGAGCTAATGCTGATCATGCCAATCAATTATTCCTAGGTCTGTTACTTGCTTTACCAGACTAAAGCTCCTCTGATTACATCTGTGTGTTTTCAGAGATATTGTATGATTCACCTTTAAACAGAACAAAAAATAAAGACTGAATTCTGGAATGGCTGTGTGGTATTATGTCATGATACAGCATGATATAATAACCCTAAAAAAGGTAAAACAATAATGTGACTGGAAGGTATGGTTCACTAAGTTCCAATGCTCCACATAGCTATTGGCCTTAGTAGTAGTAATAATAGTAGTACTATTTTAAAATGTCTCAGAATAAATTTAGGAATTATATTTATGTAACAGATCTGCCTGATTACAACACACAGATATGCAGGCATATCTGAAAATGTGCTAAAAGACAAAATTTGAAAACTATACAAGAAGATTAGGAAAAAGAATTCAAAAATTAACACTGGCAGTGAAAAATTATAAACTTGTAAGAATGAACATGGTTGTGCAGAGATCTGGAGTTTCAAGGGACAAACAAATCAAAGAAGCTTCATTTAAGATCACTTTCCTCTTAAATTGTTTGATGTTACTTACACAAACACACACACTTTTGGATCATGCATGCAAAAATCCTTTGACTTCAACAGCTATAATTTATCTGTTGATTCTATGGGATTTACCTTTTAGAATTCTAAATTACACATCTGAAAACTGGTCAAGTGTAGTATTTCAGGACTTCATGATTATTGGGGGAAAAAAAGAAAAACAAAATCTATCAAAACTCTGCATGCCAGTGAACTCTGGGGACTGATGAAATTGTTAAAGGAACCAGGGTGCAAAGGTGTTCCTGAGCTCTGTATGAAAGCAGAGGTAATTATTGATTATCCATAAACCTGATCTAAAGTCTGGATATGCCAAATCTCCCTCTTCCAAATCAGACCACAACATTCTCTTTTTACCACTGTTAACCAGCCTAACATCCATTTCCCTCAGTAATTATTTATTTACTTTTACTAATTGCATCTTCCCTCCTCATACATTCAAAATCTATTTAGGGCTGCAGCAATGAGGGCTTTGGAGAAGGAAAGAATCACAGAGTAAATTTGGGAAATACCATAATTCTTTTCCAGCCCTTGGCATTCAAACTTCAACACATCTCCAAAAGTTCATTATAATAGAAATTGGACTTGATTGGCTGAGTGGGCATTAAGAAAGAATCAACATTTGTGAGGGAAAGAATAGAATTTTCAAATCTGATCATCAAGCAGCACCAGCAATCGAATTTATAAACCAGACACTTCATAAAGCAGATAAAAGATTGATGCTGTTGAAGAAGTGCTGCAATTAACTAAATTAATGAAATCAGGAAGCCACACCTACTCCACATGACTGATTCACTCCCCTGGCTCTGTCTCCAGCTTGGAAAGGTGGATTTAGCAACTGAAGGGTTTAACATGGAGCAAACACTGTAAGTTATGTGCATCTAACAAGCTCCTTCAGAGTGTTGTGAGAAGCACAGCATGGTTGAGAGATCATGGCTGTTAATTATTTCCCTGCCTTGGAAGAAGAGAGCCACACATCCCTGGAGGGAGCCCTTGCATTTCAACAAAAGCCTTTTCTCCTTTTCTCCACTGATAAAAGGGGTTTTTTTTGTTTTTTTTTTAAGAAATATCCAACCCCAAAGCTATAATAGATGTAAAATGCAGTCTTTGATAAAGGACAGGTGACGTGCAGGGCCACCTGAAGCCATAGGAAGACCCTGAGACTGACAGAAGCAGCCTTTGCTTTGCTGCCTCCTGCTCACCTCTGGGAAGGCAGAAAAGCTGCCCCTCCAACAGGAAGATTCAGGGAATGTAGGAGACTGTGTTGTAGCAAACATGGGTCCTTTAGGATGTTTAGTCTCTCAAATGTGCACATTCCTCCTCTGTTCCCTGGAGCAGTGCCTCTGTGCCTGCAGATACCACACTCCTCTGAGCCCCCCTGCACTGCCCTGGTAGGAAGAAGTCCTTGGGGCATCTCCTCACCTCAGGAGGCAGCAAGAGGTTTGGTGACAAGAAATACAAGCATGAAGCCATATAAGGTGGCAGGGAAACAGCTTCTCCAGTCATGTTCCATTCCCTGGAGATACTGCCCAGATGGCAAATAATAATGATATTCTCATAATTTCTTAGAATAATGCAGGTAACAGGAAGGCCAATCCACAAAGAAAGTAATTGAGACCAGAATACCCATCCTGACACAGTGAGCTGACTTCAGAAGCAGCTTTTTGATTTCTCTGAGACGTATACTGTGTTTACAAGTTTTGAGTATGATTGCAGTTAGTGTGCAATAACCTCAAAACCACTGAAACTCATGGAGGGATGTGATTCCATGTAAACTGAATATAATTTTCTTTTTTTAGCCCTCTGTTATCTTATTTGGCAGGATCAAACAGGATAATTCTGCCAGCAACAAAGGCCAGAGCAGAATTACACTACGAAAGACTGACTCAAAAGAAAAATATTTCTTTCTATCATAAGTGCTTCAGAAAGTTACCAATCTTGTGAAAATCAAGTTGACTTGAGAATAAGGGTTTTTTAAATAGAGATGGGGCCAAATACAAGTATACAGAAACATACTGAGAGATGCTTATTAACATAAGGAGGGTGTTTTATTAACATTACAGTAACCCCCAACCAAGCATAGGCCCTGCACCAATACATAAAAATAGATTGTTTTCAGCCAGTAAAAGCTAAAAATAACTAGAAGAGAGAAAGAGAGAGAAAAAAAGAGCTCAAAGCAATGTGACATCCTAAAAGCAAAAAATTATTGATATCAAATTTTCAGAGTGAAATCTCTAATACTTTCTTTCCTCCATTGGCTTGAGATGATGCAGACAGGTGAAATAGATCCTAAGTAGTCCAGAATTTCTTGGTGAACTGATATTTCCTTTGCCAGAGAATCAAAATAAAAAAAAAAAAAAAAAGAAAAAAAATTAAAAAGAGAAAAAACATCTGTGTTTAGACTATAAAGAAAAGGTCTGTTTCTGTTTCCTGGTTGTTTTAGATGTTGAACATTACTATGCTACCTGTGTTTATCAGGTTAGTGCATATTTTCCATGTACCATCTCGTTCACATAATCAGCATCTTGGAGGAGTGGGTGGAAATTATTCCTTTAAAGGTTAATCATCATTCAATTGCTGGACTAAGTTTGCTAATGTACAGTGCCTAACCATTTCTTTTCCCTACCATCATTGTCCTTCAGTACATAAAGTTCTTCCTCCCTCATGCTTAATCCTCTCCAATGCATTTATTCAGAATAATCCTATCTTCTCTCAGCCTTCAATTTGCAGCCTTCAACTGCTAAGCCAGCTAAGCTTTTTTCATCTTCTCCCACAAACACATGCTCTGTTCTCTTTGGGAGTCTCTTTTTGCCCTTCTCCCCATTTCATTTTCATGAACTGAAGTGACAAAATCCGAGTACATTCACATGGCCTTGGGCAGCAGCTGATTACCCTGCAGGGGCTGCAAGCTCTCCCAGTGCACTGCTGGGGCTGCATCTCTTGTTTCACACCAGCTGCACAGCAGTGGGTTCAGGTGTGTGCAGAGACCCCCTCCCCTCAAAACCAAGGTCCTTCTCTGCTTCCAGAGGAGGCATCCTCCAGTTACACCAACAACTCCTGCATTAATCTGTAATGAATGACTTCACATTATTGCGATTAAACTGTGAGTGGGCCATGTTCTCATCTGAAATGCAGAGTGAATCTTGCCTCATTTCATTAGCTAAAAAGAAGTGACCTCAGATTTCCAGCCACGTAACAGATCCATCTTTAGGCAGCCTCCTGCTTGAGCTATCTACAGCTACTCTGGAGGCCATTAAAAAGTTGTGTTTATAACATATTGTTTTGTGCATAATGTTCTACAAAGAGAGGGTGCTTTTGCTATGACATATGGTGTACAATGTAAATGAACTCTGGTGTAACAAATTAAAAAGCTTTTACAGCAACCTCTAAATACTATTTATGGCTCCCAAGAGCTACCTAGGCTGGCCACCAGTCAAATAATTGCAGTCACTACACCAAGTGCCAGAGTGCATTTTGTTGACTAACTGCTTCTTCAGCGAGCTGTGCAATCTATTTCTATGAGATGTACCAGCCATAAAACACCATCCATTTTGACAGCAAAATTGCAAAAGCACAATGTGTTACCAGGTGTCATTCAAAGAATGGAGGCTGTAATGAGGGGGCCATTTGTAAAATCTCCCTGATCCTTAACACTTGCAGCTTTTGTTACAGCAAAGGAAACTCATTGTGATGCAAGGTCTCTCCAAAGCTGAAGCCTCTCAAGGGCACAAAAGCCCTCTCCTGTCCGTGCATGCTGGGAAAACTGGTGAGTAGGGCAGACAGAAATATAGGAACTAAAAAGGTTTCCAGTGAGTGAAGGGGTCCAGTTCTGTGGGAACAGAGAATCTGCCAGAAAACAGCCATTTCCCTGGAATCTGATTTTGTGTTTAAGAGAAAATTCTATTTATTTGCACTAAAAAATATTCTGGGAACAAAAGGAAACCAAGAAACCAGCCCAAATCATCAGTTTTTCACACGTGTTTTACAGAGTCATAGTTTGGGTTGGAAGGGACTTTAAGTTTATCTAGTTCCAAATGCCTGCCATAGGCAGGAACACTTCACACTAAACCAGGAACTCAGGGACCCATCCAACCTGGCTTTGAACACTTCCAGGGATGAGGCATCCACAGCTTCTCTGGGCCACTTTTTTCAGTTCCTCACTATCCCCACAGTAAAGAATTTCTCCATTATATCCAATCTAAGCCTACTCTCCTTCAGCCAAAAGCCATTACCCCTTGTGCTATCAATTACACACCCTTCCCTAAAGTCCCTCTCCAGCTTTATTATAAGCTTCCTTCAGGTACTGAAAGGCCACAATATGATTTCCCCTGAGCCTTCTCTTGTCCAGGCTGAACAACCCCAACTCTCTCAGCCTTTCCTCACAGAAGAGGTGTTTCGTTCCTCTAATCATCTTTGTGGCTTTCCCCTGAACTCACTCCACCAGGTCCATGTCCATCCTGTGGTGGGGACCCCAGAGATGTTTCTGGGAATCAAAAGCCAATCAACCAAACAAAAAAACCCCTAAAGATCAGCTCCTTTTACTATTTAAAGAAATACATGTGTTGAATCATCTAAAGGTTGGGTTGTTTCTATGTATGTTGTCAGGGTTTTTTGGTTGGTTTCAAGTCAATGCCGTAGGGTACCTGGTAAAAGCTTCTTCTTTGTCCCACCTGAGTACAGCAAAGGTAAGGCAGGCAATGGATATTCCAGAGCTCTGAAAATGTCCCATTTATCACATGAAAAATCACCTCTTGTTTTTCTGCTCTAGGTCTGTTTAAATACAGTCATGCCAGTGTTGCTACAAATCTCTACGTGGATCCCAAAGGGGACAGCAACAGGCACAGCCCCATTATCTGAGGCTGTGACTTGTTTTGAGGCACACATCCCAGGATGATGGCTGCATTGCTTTACAACTGAGCCATCCCCCTTGAGCTGTCTGCAAGCCAGGCTTAAACCTACACTGCAGTTTTCCAGAGCCAAAGGTTTACTGTCAAATGAGCTGAAAGGTTCCTGACAAAATTGCTGTGACATTATGGCTTTAATAGGCACTGGCAATACAATCATCAATCATGGATACTATATTTAAGTTGGAAAACACTTGTGTGGCTTAGAAAAGAGGAAAAACATTAAATACCTACATAGCAAGTGAGAGTATATGTTTGTAGTCTTTTGGTGTGGAGAAGTTTTGAAAGCAGAAATTTGCTGTTAAAGACTACCTAGAGGATGCCTGCAGAATTTAAAGAAAGTAAGAAGGTGAATGGCAAAGAACCAGGGACTCTGGCTTTTTCCTGCATCCTGTATTTATTAACCATTTTATGACATTGTAGAAAAGAAATAACTGTGCCCAGGACACAAAGAGTTACTCGGTAATTTAGGAAATGCTCTTCCTTCAGGTATCATATCCCTTTCTTCCAGACACTGCAATCCCAGAAATCTTTTGTAAAAAAAAAGAAAAATAAATTTAAAGGCTCTAAAGTGATACTATCAGAAAAGTAATGTGGTTTTTTTCCCTGCAGATTTCTGAAATTCAACTCCAGATCCCCAGCTCAAACAGAATGAAAAAAAGGCGATGGTTTTACACCATTACTTGTGACTAGCAGGTTTCAATCAAAGACAATTGAAGCTCCAGGCCAATATTGCACTGAACTCGGGGCCATGTCTATCACTGAGAACAAAATACGGTTTACAAAAGGGAAAGGTTCCCACAAATCACAGTCCAGACACACTAGATTTTCTAACTGTCTAGACAAATAGGACCATCCCCGTGCCAATATTAATAAACCTTCACAAATTCCAGTAAACACTTGGTAGCTCCATCTCTCAGTCAATCATTTTTAGCCCCTAATGGGAATGCTTTTAACTGTTGATATTTGACTGTTAACACCAATTCCCTTAACTCAATGTTCCTTTGCCAAACAGGCAGCTTCAGTCTGGCCATTATGCATGGTAGAAATCTACATTTCCCATTATCAATGACTGCATTTATATTTGAGGACTAAAGGATTAAAAAAGCTTAGGGAGAAAATATTCTTGGTAGCTGATTTGAATAAGGAAAAGTGTTAACCCTGGCAAGCAGATATTGAGTTTATTGAAAATAAGGCAATTAGAGAGAAACTAATTTTTTTTATAACACAAATTTAACAGAATTAAGTCTATACCACTTCACACATTAACAACATTCTTGCATTTGCCAAGAAACAGTAAAAAACCCCACCAGACTTTAACTGCTCTAATATGTTTCTAATGGCAGTGAATGTGTCCCTAAATATCAGTGGTCTTGTACCAGAGAAATTACAATTGTGCAGTCAGATAGTTTCATAAACAAGTATTTGTACAATGAATCTATTATATACCTTCTTTCTCTAAAAAACAAGGAGGCTATGCTTCTTGATATAATTAGATAATAATATAACATTTAAATAACTTCTCAATTGCTTATTTGGGTTCAAACATGCTGACTTAAATCTGATTAAGCAATTACGAACAAATTTTCTGTTATTTTGACCAGTCTATTAGCCATCTAATTTGGTTCCTGAGGATAGTAGATAAAAAATAACAACTAAAGCTATTTTAACTCCATAGCTGGGATACAGCAGCAGATTACCAATTACACTCAGAAGATGAATTACCAGTAGGTTTCATCTTCCTTAAATAAATACCAATTTAAGTCAAGTAGGTCTGAAAATCACTTCATGCTGAGGAGTAGCTATATTGCTACCTTTAATGGAAAATTAGCAGTGGGCTACAAGATCTGTGAAAGAGCTGAGGACATTTTCTCTTTGCACTAGATGAGGGCTCAGCTGATTCAAGCTTAGCACAGGTAAACTGAAAGGAGCACAGAAAATCTGGAGCAGGAGTCTAAAAGCTGCTGCACTGTCAACGAGAACAGGACTTTATTTAATATTCACATCCATTTCTGGCAGACTTGACTTTTCAAATTTCACAAAAATTAAGGGCATAGCAATAAAATGATAATGTATTTAAAATTACATTTTCTCAGTACCCAAAAGAAAATCTGTTCATTCAGAGAATTAATTGTTGCCCATTTATTGGACTATTTATATTGTTAATTGCATCTTGTTATAGGTTAAATACAGTTGCTTTGGATTTAACTTTATGATTTAAATGTAATCATGTAATAGACTTAGTTGTAAGAAACATATAATTACTACATAGGCTGGGAAGCTGGATTAGCATTGCAACATAAATAAAAGAGACTTTACTGCTCCTGATATTAACACTGAGCAAACACTTAAATTGCTGACAAATTTTTACTTGTTCCTTTGGTCATTATCTGAATGGTTTGTGGACATTTTCTTCAGTATGGAAAATGAAGATTTCATGTCACAAGACCTGTAAATGGCCAGGTAATGGGAAACCATTAGCAGCATGCTCACCACATAAATCCAGCCTGTGGAGTAAAACCAGCCTGCACTGAGATCACAGCCCCTCTCCACCTTGCAGATCACTGTTCTAACCTTTGTCTTCATGTATCCATGTATCCTTGGGTTCCTCCCCTTCTCCCTAGGGATCCAAGTTTGGTAAAATTTAGTGGCTATTGGCCTAGAAGTTGCTGTTGGTCCCTGCTGATTTCCTGGTTCAGTATTGCCTCCAAGGTGGAACAGTCACTTCCCCAAAACACCTTTCTGCTCTAAACCAAAATGCTCATAAAGGCACTTGACACTGGGCTCTGTCCACACTCCTGTTCCTGCTCCGGAATACTAGTTCCTACCCCAGTGAGCCTTGTTCTTGAGGGCTACAGACCTTTTAACTTGAATTTCAGGTTATCTAATACCACTGGGCTGTGAATAGCAGTAGCCAAAATAACACAGATAATCAATTACCTGTCCCCAGTAAGTTATTAATTAAATTAATATCTCCCACTTGTTTCAGTACTGCCCACTGACTTTGACAAAATAAAACTGGATGTATCAAGCTCACTTCAGCTCCCATGCCACGTAGCTAATTTAATCAAGGCAACCAGACAATCTTATTCATTTATCACAAAAATAAAGATGTGATCCCTTGAATATAACATGACTGAAATTGCTGGAATCAGATAGAAGTAAAATCAGACATCTCTAGCCCACTGGCAAAAAGAAAAAATAAAATCCAGCAGCAGAACAGCAGCCTGTCGAGTTTTATTTGTAGATAAATGGAACAGGTATAATAAATGTGAATCGTGACAAAAGGGGATTATGTGAGAACAAATAAAGTATCGTTAGCTCTGCAAAATGTTTTCAGATGTCTTTTCTCTCTGGCTACCATGAAATAATTTCTAATTGTCTGAGTTTTGGCAACCACACCCCTTGGGGGTTCTAATCTCAATGGTTTAGGACAGTCAAATATACAGGTTTTGTAAAAAAACACATTTTGCATGGTTTAGACTTAGTAGGGAGAGGGGGTAGGCTGATCTGTCATATGTGGAAATAAATAGGAACAGTCAAAATTTGAAACCCCCTTAACACATATTTTGGGAAAACAGTGGTTGCTGCAAATATTTGCAATTCAAATCTCAGCAATTTTCATCTCTTTTTATGAAAAGTCCTTCCAGCTTTTTTCGAAGGATTAGTTATATATTAAAAGGGAGACTTTCTACTGGAGTAAACTGTCTTTCAGATATTTCTGACTCAGGCATAAATCCATTTACCTTTCACAGGCTGTTTTGTAGTTCTTTTTGTGGTGCTCATTAATTAATAAACAAAACCTACTGCATTTAAGACAGCCTGTTTTTCACTCAGCTTTATTGCCTTTGATTACTGCTTTGAGACTTCATCAACTTATCAAGGGTAGGTTTGTGAAAAATACTACGAAACTATAATCAGAAAAGCCAAAGTGTTTAGGAGAAGTTAATAAAAAGCTCCAGCCGAAATTATGGCAGTTTAGAGATGTCAGCTTGCTCTTGTCCCACACTGGAACATTTGTCTTTCAAACACTCCTTCAGATATTTTCATGAGAGGTTTTTATGTTGGAAGATCTAAAACATTACAGGAAAAGTAATGCATGCAGCTCTCCTTTTACCCAATAAGGAATTCCTGGAGATGCAGAGGAAAAAGCAGGACAGCAAAGTGCTGCATCACTTGAACAAGATGCTTGGCTGCTCTCTTGCTCTCTGAGGCAGGGACACTGGCCAGCCAACGGATAATGCACCTTCCCAACATGCAAAAGTTATTTTCAATGGCAAAGTGGTTAAACAAGGACTGAAAGACATATCTAAGCCTTACCTCACCTGAGCAGTCAGAAGCAAAGCTGCAGTGTGATTTTAGTTTTACAGACAGAATCCTGGGTGGAGGTGGACACTGATTTTTTAGAAAGCAATATTTTCACACAGTTGACTCTTTTTATATTAATTGATAAATTGGAATTTGCTAAGCTTGAATACTAACCTCCTGGAAACACTTCATTCCAAAAATTAGACTGAAAACAAAATGAGAAGCAACTTGAACAGGAACCAGGTATTGGAATAAGGAGAATCATTGACATACTTTGAAAAAAGCTGATACAGGCATTTCCAGGAGAGCTGGAAAGTGTTCACTGGTGGTGTGCCCTGCTCATCACCTTCTGAGCACTTTCAGCTTGTGGAGGGCTGTTTTCACCTCTGAGCAAAACAGGAGTTGAAGGAGGATGCTGAAAGCCATGGTGCACTGCCTCTCTGTATTTGCCTTAAAAAAGAGGGATGCAGAGCCAGACACTGGCACAGACACTGTAAAGAGGAGACAGGATCTGTCCTATGCCTGCTATTCTCTTCTTCCTTGTCACAGGGGTAATGAGTGGGGCAGAGGAGGAATAACCACCTCTTTTCCAGATACACTAGAAGATAGCTGCAGCAGTTCTACAAACTGTCCCAGAGCATGTTCCAGTATCATGCCTGTTGTCTCCTTGCACTACAAAAAACATTTTGCAAGTATGGGAAAAAGTCTTTTCTGTGCTAGACTAAAACAGGAGTGACATTCACAAGGACCTATCAAATGTGTCATGCAGATCATCTCATTTTATGAGTTCTTCCCTCAAAATGCACAAAGAAGATATGAATAGTAATACAGCATGCTTTTGTTTCTTTGAATAGCATTTAAAAGAAAAAGTGACACAGCTAAATAATATCCAAAAGTCATATTTCAGACCCAAAAAGAATTTCTAAAATCCTATTTACTTAAGGCATGCTTGTTGATACCACAATATTAATATTTCCCAACTGTAAGTGGCATGGACCTGTAAGTGAAGCAGAGAAAGGCTGATCCAGATTCTCACTAACTCTTTATCCTACATTTGATCAGTCAAGTCAGAATTAGGTATGGTTTTATAAACTATCCATGCACTCAGGTCTTCATTATACCAGCATGGAAAGTTTTACAGGTAAAAGAAAAACAAAGCTGTTGAAAAAGACCAGATTGATCTGTACTTCTCCAGTGGGTTGTCTCTAAGTGATTTTTTTATTCAGGCACATAAAGAGTATAGGTACAGTGAGTGCCTAGGGCCATCCAGATACCCCAGGCAGTGGGGGAAAAGTGTATAGCACAAACAATAGTTCCTCTTATGGAATGTGACTTTCACTATTTGCTGAATATGAAAAGGTTGCTTTTAATACCTGCTGCCCTTTTCTGAGCAGAGCTGTGGACCTCCTCTGGGCCAATAACGACTTCAGTACTCCCACAGCTTATTCCTTCTCAGACATTCAAGAAAGAAAATCCTATTTTCAGCAATTTCAGAAACAGTGATCTGAGACTTCAGCAGTGAGAAATGAGTCAATTACTCAGACCTCTTAGGGAATACATGCTAAGCAAATGTATCCATCTTATTAAAAAAACCACCTTGAAGTTCAATGAAAACAAGAGAAATTATATTACTTTCCTTGGGAATCTCCTCTTTTTTTGAATATAAGCATATATCAATTGATAATAATGTGAATATGAATATAAACAAGAATTGCCCGCTGCCCCTTCACATGCCTGAGCTCCTGCCCGCGCTCGGGGCAGCAAAACCCGGCTGTTCCCAGCCAGGAAGCGCAGCCCTGTTCGCGCAGGAGGCTCTCCTGAGCCCCTTCCCCACTGTGCAGAGAGCAGAGCCACCAGAACCACACTCAGCGTGCAGGCACTGCCTGACAGCGCTGCGGCCACTGGGACGGTCGCTCCTCTGAGTCTGAGCCTCTCCCTGCTGCTGCTGCTGCTCCATTTGCTTTTAGGCACACCCAAAGCTCACTGCCAGGCCACGATGGTCTCTGGTTCTGCTCTCTTCCTGTCCCTGTCTAGGGAAGGAGCATTGTCGTGCTTTCAGGAAGCTCTTTCGGAAACCTTCCAACACTGCAAGCTCCTTTGTCCTCGCTGGATGCTCACCATGGAATCCCTCATGCCTGAGTTCAGAGCAAACTCAAATTGGCTCTTCTATAACCCAGGGTCCTTGTCCCCTTCAGGGTGCTCAGCACAACGTTTAACACCACAGTGCTGTGCAGCTGGAGCAGCAGGACAGGGACCTTACAGCCTGAGCTGCCCTTGTTCCTATCTGTCCGGCACAGAATGCGGCACGGGGGAGAACGGCAGCAGGGCCCTGCGTGTCCCCGGGCTCAGGTTTTGCGTCGCTTCAGCTCCACGGAGACACAGGTAAAGAGAAAAACCCAAACTGTTTATTAAAGGATAGCGAAGGGAAGGGGTGAGCAGGGAGGCAAAAAAGGTAATGGGCAGGGCCTGAGGGCTGCACGGAGGGAGTTGCCAACAGGCAGAGAGATGGCAGGAGCTCCGGGAGCTTCCCACAGGCTCAGCTCTGAGCAGCTAGAGCTGTGCCTGGAGCTCCAGCTGGTGCATCCTGCTCTGCAGCTGCTCCCATCTTCTGTGGGAGCTGCAGATCGCCGATGGACGCCACTACATCTGATCCAGCAGACGAAAGAAGTCCTGCAGATCTTCTTTGGAAGACCAGCTGAACCAGTGTGCTGATGCAGGGTGGGCTGTCATCTTCTCTCAGGGCTTGAAGAGCTGCAAGAGAGAGGAACAGAGCCACGGTCGGAGGCCAGACTGAGGGAATCCAAGGAAAGCCTCCTGCCAGGGCCATCCCAGCCGGCTCTTGCCATGGCTTTGGCCGGAAGGTGCTGGCCACGGATCCCCCACGTTTCCGTGGCAGCTCTCCGGGCTCTGCCCCCACCGCCGCTCGTCCGCACAGGGAGCGGAGTCCTGCGCAGCCCGGGCACGGATTGTAGCTGCGGGGCCGGGATGTGCAGCTGCTCCCGGCGTGCTCGCTGCCACGCGGCTGCCCTGACTCACCCTCGCCGATGACCTGGAGCTCCTCCTCCTGTCCCCTGACGAGCAGTCCGGCCAGCCCTGGCAAGACAGAGCCCGTGGCGGCGGCAGGCGTCACAGCTGCCCTGCAAGGGCGCTGCCAGCCCTGCGGCCGCACGCCCTCCTGCCTGGCCAGGGCTCCTGGCGGCCCCTGCCGCACACCGCCGCCCAAGGGCACGACTGGCTGCGGGAGGGCGTCGGCAGCGCCGAGGGACACCGGGGCTGCGGCGGCCCGGGCGCGGCTCCCGCTGTAGCCGCGGCAGCAGCCGGGCTGGGGCAGGGAGGGGCTCAGGGCTCGTGGCTCACCGATGATCCCGACGGCCGCCTGTCGCACGGGCTTCTGTGGGCTCCGCAGGCGTGGCAGGGCCCAGCGCAGGTGCTCGGCCGCTCGGCTCTCGTCCTGCAGCAGCTGCGGGGAGCGCCGGCAGGGAAGGCTCGGTGAGGGCTGTCTCTGCGCCGGGCGCTCCCTGTGCCCAGCAGCGGCCGAGCCGGCCCGCACGGCCCGGGGCAGGGAGCAGCGTGGGGGGCCGCAGGCTGGCGGGCCCGGCTGCGGCGCTGGGCAGGGGCACAGCTGCCAGCCCCCCTCGCCGAGCACCGCGGGAAGGGGGGGTTTCTCCAGCCTGCGGCTGGGGCTCCCGGCCTGTCCTTACCAGGTGCTCGGCAAACTGCATCCGCCGCCCCTTCATCAGCAGCTGCTCCAGGTACGTCCTTCTCAGGAAGCGTGCCGCACGAAGCAGGGCGTCGCGAGAGGCCTGGAGAACAGGAGAGAGCCGCAGGTGGCGTCAGAGCCCAGGGCACGGCAGCTGTGTCCCTGTGCCAAGGCCAGAGGAGGCTGGAGCCCACCAGGTGCCCGGGCAGGAGGCGGCTGAGACCAAAACCTCACCTTGGCCACGTGCAGGTTCTCATCGTTCCAGTGCAAGTAGAGAGGTAGCAGGCTCTGGCTCACGATTGTCGTGGCAGCATTTTCCCCCTCTTCCACTACCAGCTCCATCACCTCCCAGAAGAGCTGAATGGAGAGCAGCTGCACACGGCTGTTGTTCTGGAAGGATAGGAAAAGTCCTAAGCACCAACTGCTCCAGGCCCACTGGGGCAAAGGCCCAAATATCTAGACACAGAGCATAAAGGCTCCAGGCAGCGTCCAGTGCCCTTGGCTGGAGACACAGAGCCTTACATTCTCAAAGTGTTGCAGGAGGGGCTCAACCAGCTTCAGGGTGGTGATGCTGGGTGGCTTGAGGTTCTTGTCCTGGAGCATATCCCTGAGCGCACAGAGGGTCATCCAGACCATCTCTGCATCTGGATCAGCCAGCTGCTCCACCAGGCGTTGATACAGGCCGCGTATTCCTCCGGCCTGTGTGCAAGACAGGGCTGTGCTGTGAAGCCGTGAAGGGCCGCAGCACCAACAGCTGCTTGTGGCACTGGGGCAGCTGAAGCGGGAGGCAGGAGAGCTGGGAGCAGCTGCCTCTGCTGCCAAAGGCCAGCCAAGGCCAGAGGTCTGCATTGCCCAGCCCCACGCCACCAGCGCGGCTTCAGCCAGTGCCCCCTTCTCACCAGCAAGGGCTCCTTGCTGAGCACCACGAGGCTTCTGAGCGCCAGGCGCAGCTCGTCCCTGCACTTGCTGGGCAGGTGCCGGGATACGACTAGCAGAGCACTGGGACCGTCTTGGCTCAAGTCCAGGCACTCCAGGAGCTGAAAGGCACAGGAGGGCAGTGTCAGGGAAGCCTGCGGGCAGGAGCCCAGAGCCGCACAGGGTCGGGCCCAGGCAGCAGCAGCGGGCGCGGGCACCGCCTCAGGCGGCTGCAGCTACAAGAGGCCTGAGAGCTGGGAGGCAGCTCAGCCAGGCAGCGCTGGCTGTCAGGCTCACCTCCACAAAGAAGGCCAGGGCAGGCAGATGCCAGTGGGGCTGCTTCCCGAGGAGCAGGCTGAGCAGGTGCGAGGCCATAAAGGGACACAATGGCGTCAAGCCGTGGCGCATCTCCCTGGCAGGGGAAAAAGGCACCAAGGCCCTGAGCCTCCGGTGATAGGAAAACCTCTCCCAGGAGTGACTCACAGAGGTCTGATCTTTCCCCAGCACTCTGCAAGGGCACATGGGCCCCTTGGGAGGCGGCTGCTCCTGGGCATCCTCCTCTCCCAGTCTCTTCCAGTGTGCTCGGCCCTCCCTCAGTGACAAGGCCCTCTCGCTTACAAGCCCGGGGACTGTGTGGGGCACTCCGGGCACAGGGCACAAATGCTGGCAGCGGTGGCAGGAGTAGGGGATCTCACCTGGCCAGCAGGCCCGCTGCATAGTGCTGCGTGTCGGCGCAGAGCAGCTTCTCCCAGACCTGCTTGTGCTCCAGAGCCACCAGCTTGTTGTCAAAGCCCAGTCTGGAGAGCAGAGCCTTCATGGTCTGTGCTGCAAACCTGAATGCCGAGCAAAGGCCAGGTCACTCTGGGAGCGCTGGCCCTGGTCACAAGGGTGTTGGAAGGGCAGGGCAACTGGCACCTGTTGGGCTCGCTGGGAAGGCCGTGTTCCTCCCGGCATGCTCCCCAGAACCGCTGCGCCTTATCGTCCTCTGGCATCCGCTCTGTAGTGGTGACGATTTGCAGGAGCAGAGCCACGAACAATTTGGGCGAATGGAGGAGAAGACCATAGTGCCACTCAGACCTGGGGGCAATCCTCCACAGTGCCAGAGTTGCCTGCAAGAGACAAAGCATACTGAGGCAGTGCTCAGTGCCAGGGTGTCCATGAGGCAGGGCCCGAGGGGACATGCAGGGGGAGCACCAGCCTGCTGCCCCTAGGCCAGCTTTCAGCTGCAGGGTAGGGAGAGCATGGAGATCTGCTGAAGAGGCAAACTGGAGGGCGAGCAAAGGCCAGCTCCAGAAACTCACAGCCAGGGCAAAGATGGCCTCGTTGTCCCCACTGTAAGGGGGCTGCTCCTCCATGGCACAGAGCAGCGCTGGAAGCACCTCCTTGGCAGCCACTTCCGAGGTGCCGATGGCTCTCCACATCAGCTCTGCGGCTCTGTGGGACCAAAGCTGTGCGTCAGCACTGTGCCCAGTGCGGCTGCGTGGGGCCGGGTGACAGAGCCCCGGTGCCCTGAGGGGCAGGGAGGGAGCACAGCAGAGGCTCAGGAAACAGAGGGGCCCGAGGGTCCTGCAGCTCTCGGCCTGTCGGGCAGAGTCCGCTGGACAGGCTGTACAGGCACAAGGGCCCTACAGGCCGGTGAGCGCTGGACTCTCGAGGCAGTTGTGCCCCATACCTGTCACACGTTGGGGCACAGCAGAGCAGGCTCATCACCACGAGACCTGGGTTTTCTTCAGTCAGGGCCAGAATTTCCATTTGCAGCCCGGCGTCCACGGTGACACAGGATGCCAGGCTCTGAAGAATGCCCCTCACCATGGCTAGCACCTGGAGGAGGTGGCATGGGGAAGACTTGGAGTGCTGTCCAAGGTAGCAACTTCCCCAGCTTCCCCATAAAAGTGCTTGCCTTCCCACCCCACTGTCATGGCCTCAAAGGCTGAGGGGGCCCAGCGGACGTAGCTTGAGGGGCCACATGATCCTAGGAGGATTTCAGCCCTGACCCCAGGCTGCTTACCTGCTGTGGAGAAGAAGCAGCCTGCTGGAAAACCTCCGCAGCGGGTGCAGGAGTCAGGGTCCTTATGGGCATGGCCTCGGTCTCTGGGATGCCCTTGGCGTCTGTGGTGGCCATGACCTCAGTCACGGCCATGTGAGCCTCTGCCCAGCCCTCGTTGTCTGTTTCCAGGTCTGAGCTTGCTGCGAGGTCAGAGGGCGCTGAGATGGGAGCAGCCTCTGCCTGCAGCTTGCTCAGCCTGGAGTCGGGCTGGGCCGTGCCCTCGGTGCTGGTGCCCCTGGTATTTCTGCGCCGAAGGCGCAGGATCCTCCGCAGTGTCTGCAGAAGAAGGAAGGGCAGGAAGAGAGGGATGTTCCATGGTCTGCTCCAAGCACGGGGCTCGGCCGAGCAATGCCAGCAGGCCCGGCCCAGGTGGGGACGGCCGCACGTACCTGCACTGCTCTGCGGAAGCAGCCACGGGTGGGTTCCTGCATTCCAGGCTGGTCCTTGGCTTTATCTGGCAAAGAGCAAGCACAGCCAGAGCTGAGGGGCTGCGGGAGAGGCCAGAGAACACAGCCCAGCCCTGCGCTTCCTAGGCAGCGACAGCCACCCGGGTGCCCAGGGCGTGGAGCACGGCCATAGGCGAGGGCAGCCCCGCCCCCTGTCCCATCCTGTCCTTCGGCACATCCACTGGGATGGGATGGGATGGGATGGGATGGGATGGGATGGGATGGGATGGGATGGGGTGGGGTTGGGTGGGGTGGTGCCAGGCTGGCTGCAGCCACCAGCCCTGCGTGCCAGCTCCACCACTCACCGTCCTGCAGCGGGTGCAACTGCTCCGGCTCTGCAGTCTGCTGCGCTGGGGCAGCTGCAGGGCCTTTGCTTTTCCTCCCCCGAAGCCCCCTGAACAGGCTGCGCAGTCTGCCTGCCATTGCGCTGTCTGACCTCGAGGGCACCTTCGACACAGATGCCCTGTCAAAGGTCCGAGTCAGCGCGTGCCGCAGTCCTGCCTTGCAGGTACCTGCGACAGAGGGGCCTCAGGAAGTTTACAGGACAGCAAGTCCTGCACTCTGTTCTCGAGGGCTCCTGCCACAAGGACAGGAGACTCCTCGGGAACAATGGTGGTCACCAAGTCCCACGGCCTGGCCACGAGGGCTCCGGCCACGGGGATGGGAGATGCCTCGGATAAGCTCCGATGCACCGAGTCCCGAGGTCTGGCCGTGAGGCCAGCCGCAGGAGGAACGCCTCGGAAAAGCTCCGGGTCAGCAACGAATGAGCCGGCTGTGCGGAGGCTCCTCACAGCACTGCTCTGTCCCGTCCTGCCCCGTCGCATGCACCGAGCACTCTGGCGTGGCTGCGGCGCCACTAGCTGCTATGTCAGCGCGTGTCACAAAGGGCTGCTCGCACACCCCGTTCCACTCGGTCCCTCGGTGACCCTGCCGCACCGTGTCACAAAGGGCCCTTGGACACGCTGCCACGCCCTCCCCACCCAAGGTGGCCCCAGTTGGATGGAATCCCTTGCCCCAAGTGTCTGATGCAGCCCCGCATACACCAAGGCTGGCCAAGTGCTCAGGGAAGGACTCTCCACGGTGCCCAGCCCGCATAGCCCAGCTTGGTGCCGGCCCTGGAGCAGGGCAGCTTCCAGCAAGCAAGATGCAAACGCGTCTTGCCAAGAGTTAAAACACACCAGAGAGGGAAGATGCCATAAAGGCCTTTGAATTCACAGCTGTCTGAGAGATATTTGGGGCTCTCGGCTGGACAGAGATGATCCTGCTCTGTCCTGTGCTCAAAGGCAGGGAACACACCCTGCTGCTGGTGCTTGGTGGGGTCTCTGCAGGCACAGGCAGGTGCCAAAGCTGCTCTTCACAGCCTTCTCCATTCCCACGCCCCTGCGCCAAGTGCGAGAGCCCTCAAGGACGGAATGGAGCGCAGGGAGCCAAAGGGAGATGGATCACTACCTCACTGGGGGCTCCTGGGGAATCACTTTGCTTGAGAATCAAGCCCCTCTCTTCCAAAGGCATTTCCCCAAATGCCTACATTTCCCAGGGAACACTGACAGACACTTAAGGTTTTGGAAAAGGTTTTGGAAAAACCCAATCTTTTTATTAAGGGAAAGCAAAGGGAAGGGGTGAGCAGGGAGGCAAAAAAGGTAATGGGCAGGGCCTGAGGGCTGCACGGAGGGAGTTGCCAACAGGCAGAGAGATGGCAGGAGCTCCTGGAGCTTCCCACAGGCTCAGCTCTGAGCAGCTAGAGCTGTGCCTGGAGCTCCAGCTGGTGCATCCTGCTCTGCAGCTGCTCCCATCTTCTGTGGGAGCTGGAGATCGCCGATGGACGCCACTACATCTGATCCAGCAGACGAAAGAAGTCCTGCAGATCTTCTTTGGAAGACCAGCTGAACCAGTGTGCTGATGCAGGGTGGGCTGTCATCTTCTCTCAGGGCTTGAAGAGCTGCAAGAGAGAGGAACAGAGCCACGGTCGGAGGCCAGACTGAGGGAATCCAAGGAAAGCCTCCTGCCAGGGCCATCCCAGCCGGTTCTTGCCATGGCTTTGGCCGGAAGGTGCTGGCCACGGATCCCCCACATTTCCGTGGCAGCTCTCCGGGCTCTGCCCCCACCGCCGCTCGTCCGCACAGGGAGCGGAGTCCTGCGCAGCCCGGGCACGGATTGTAGCTGCGGGGCCGGGATGTGCAGCTGCTCCCGGCGTGCTCGCTGCCACGCGGCTGCCCTGACTCACCCTCGCCGATGACCTGGAGCTCCTCCTCCTGTCCCCTGACGAGCAGTCCGGCCAGCCCTGGCAAGACAGAGCCCGTGGCGGCGGCAGGCGTCACAGCTGCCCTGCAAGGGCGCTGCCAGCCCTGCGGCCGCACGCCCTCCTGCCTGGCCAGGGCTCCTGGCGGCCCCTGCCGCACACCGCCGCCCAAGGGCACGACTGGCTGCGGGAGGGCGTCGGCAGCGCCGAGGGACACCGGGGCTGCGGCGGCCCGGGCGCGGCTCCCGCTGTAGCCGCGGCAGCAGCCGGGCTGGGGCAGGGAGGGGCTCAGGGCTCGTGGCTCACCGATGATCCCGACGGCCGCCTGTCGCACGGGCTTCTGTGGGCTCCGCAGGCGTGGCAGGGCCCAGCGCAGGTGCTCGGCCGCTCGGCTCTCGTCCTGCAGCAGCTGCGGGGAGCGCCGGCAGGGAAGGCTCGGTGAGGGCTGTCTCTGCGCCGGGCGCTCCCTGTGCCCAGCAGCGGCCGAGCCGGCCCGCACGGCCCGGGGCAGGGAGCAGCGTGGGGGGCCGCAGGCTGGCGGGCCCGGCTGCGGCGCTGGGCAGGGGCACAGCTGCCAGCCCCCCTCGCCGAGCACCGCGGGAAGGGGGGGTTTCTCCAGCCTGCGGCTGGGGCTCCCGGCCTGTCCTTACCAGGTGCTCGGCAAACTGCATCCGCCGCCCCTTCATCAGCAGCTGCTCCAGGTACGTCCTTCTCAGGAAGCGTGCCGCACGAAGCAGGGCGTCGCGAGAGGCCTGGAGAACAGGAGAGAGCCGCAGGTGGCGTCAGAGCCCAGGGCACGGCAGCTGTGTCCCTGTGCCAAGGCCAGAGGAGGCTGGAGCCCACCAGGTGCCCGGGCAGGAGGCGGCTGAGACCAAAACCTCACCTTGGCCACGTGCAGGTTCTCATCGTTCCAGTGCAAGTAGAGAGGTAGCAGGCTCTGGCTCACGATTGTCGTGGCAGCATTTTCCCCCTCTTCCACTACCAGCTCCATCACCTCCCAGAAGAGCTGAATGGAGAGCAGCTGCACACGGCTGTTGTTCTGGAAGGATAGGAAAAGTCCTAAGCACCAACTGCTCCAGGCCCACTGGGGCAAAGGCCCAAATATCTAGACACAGAGCATAAAGGCTCCAGGCAGCGTCCAGTGCCCTTGGCTGGAGGCACAGAGCCTTACATTCTCAAAGTGTTGCAGGAGGGGCTCAACCAGCTTCAGGGTGGTGATGCTGGGTGGCTTGAGGTTCTTGTCCTGGAGCATATCCCTGAGCGCACAGAGGGTCATCCAGACCATCTCTGCATCTGGATCAGCCAGCTGCTCCACCAGGCGTTGATACAGGCCGCGTATTCCTCCGGCCTGTGTGCAAGACAGGGCTGTGCTGTGAAGCCGTGAAGGGCCGCAGCACCAACAGCTGCTTGTGGCACTGGGGCAGCTGAAGCGGGAGGCAGGAGAGCTGGGAGCAGCTGCCTCTGCTGCCAAAGGCCAGCCAAGGCCAGAGGTCTGCATTGCCCAGCCCCACGCCACCAGCGCGGCTTCAGCCAGTGCCCCCTTCTCACCAGCAAGGGCTCCTTGCTGAGCACCACGAGGCTTCTGAGCGCCAGGCGCAGCTCGTCCCTGCACTTGCTGGGCAGGTGCCGGGATACGACCAGCAGAGCACTGGGACCGTCTTGGCTCAAGTCCAGGCACTCCAGGAGCTGAAAGGCACAGGAGGGCAGTGTCAGGGAAGCCTGCGGGCAGGAGCCCAGAGCCGCACAGGGTCGGGCCCAGGCAGCAGCAGCGGGCGCGGGCACCGCCCCAGGCGGCTGCAGCTACAAGAGGCCTGAGAGCTGGGAGGCAGCTCAGCCAGGCAGCGCTGGCTGTCAGGCTCACCTCCACAAAGAAGGCCAGGGCAGGCAGATGCCAGTGGGGCTGCTTCCCGAGGAGCAGGCTGAGCAGGTGCGAGGCCATAAAGGGACACAATGGCGTCAAGCCGTGGCGCATCTCCCTGGCAGGGGAAAAAGGCACCAAGGCCCTGAGCCTCCGGTGATAGGAAAACCTCTCCCAGGAGTGACTCACAGAGGTCTGATCTTTCCCCAGCACTCTGCAAGGGCACATGGGCCCCTTGGGAGGCGGCTGCTCCTGGGCATCCTCCTCTCCCAGTCTCTTCCAGTGTGCTCGACCCTCCCTCAGTGACAAGGCCCTCTCGCTTACAAGCCCGGGGACTGTGTGGGGCACTCCGGGCACAGGGCACAAATGCTGGCAGCGGTGGCAGGAGTAGGGGATCTCACCTGGCCAGCAGGCCCGCTGCATAGTGCTGCGTGTCGGCGCAGAGCAGCTTCTCCCAGACCTGCTTGTGCTCCAGAGCCACCAGCTTGTTGTCAAAGCCCAGTCTGGAGAGCAGAGCCTTCATGGTCTGTGCTGCAAACCTGAATGCCGAGCAAAGGCCAGGTCACTCTGGGAGCGCTGGCCCTGGTCACAAGGGTGTTGGAAGGGCAGGGCAACTGGCACCTGTTGGGCTCGCTGGGAAGGCCGTGTTCCTCCCGGCATGCTCCCCAGAACCGCTGCGCCTTATCGTCCTCTGGCATCCGCTCTGTAGTGGTGACGATTTGCAGGAGCAGAGCCACGAACAATTTGGGCGAATGGAGGAGAAGACCATAGTGCCACTCAGACCTGGGGGCAATCCTCCACAGTGCCAGAGTTGCCTGCAAGAGACAAAGCATACTGAGGCAGTGCTCAGTGCCAGGGTGTCCATGAGGCAGGGCCCGAGGGGACATGCAGGGGGAGCACCAGCCTGCTGCCCCTAGGCCAGCTTTCAGCTGCAGGGTAGGGAGAGCATGGAGATCTGCTGAAGAGGCAAACTGGAGGGCGAGCAAAGGCCAGCTCCAGAAACTCACAGCCAGGGCAAAGATGGCCTCGTTGTCCCCACTGTAAGGGGGCTGCTCCTCCATGGCACAGAGCAGCGCTGGAAGCACCTCCTTGGCAGCCACTTCCGAGGTGCCGATGGCTCTCCACATCAGCTCTGCGGCTCTGTGGGACCAAAGCTGTGCGTCAGCACTGTGCCCAGTGCGGCTGCGTGGGGCCGGGTGACAGAGCCCCGGTGCCCTGAGGGGCAGGGAGGGAGCACAGCAGAGGCTCAGGAAACAGAGGGGCCCGAGGGTCCTGCAGCTCTCGGCCTGTCGGGCAGAGTCCGCTGGACAGGCTGTACAGGCACAAGGGCCCTACAGGCCGGTGAGCGCTGGACTCTCGAGGCAGTTGTGCCCCATACCTGTCACACGTTGGGGCACAGCAGAGCAGGCTCATCACCACGAGACCTGGGTTTTCTTCAGTCAGGGCCAGAATTTCCATTTGCAGCCCGGCGTCCACGGTGACACAGGATGCCAGGCTCTGAAGAATGCCCCTCACCATGGCTAGCACCTGGAGGAGGTGGCATGGGGAAGACTTGGAGTGCTGTCCAAGGTAGCAACTTCCCCAGCTTCCCCATAAAAGTGCTTGCCTTCCCACCCCACTGTCATGGCCTCAAAGGCTGAGGGGGCCCAGCGGACGTAGCTTGAGGGGCCACATGATCCTAGGAGGATTTCAGCCCTGACCCCAGGCTGCTTACCTGCTGTGGAGAAGAAGCAGCCTGCTGGAAAACCTCCGCAGCGGGTGCAGGAGTCAGGGTCCTTATGGGCATGGCCTCGGTCTCTGGGATGCCCTTGGCGTCTGTGGTGGCCATGACCTCAGTCACGGCCATGTGAGCCTCTGCCCAGCCCTCGTTGTCTGTTTCCAGGTCTGAGCTTGCTGCGAGGTCAGAGGGCGCTGAGATGGGAGCAGCCTCTGCCTGCAGCTTGCTCAGCCTGGAGTCGGGCTGGGCCGTGCCCTCGGTGCTGGTGCCCCTGGTATTTCTGCGCCGAAGGCGCAGGATCCTCCGCAGTGTCTGCAGAAGAAGGAAGGGCAGGAAGAGAGGGATGTTCCATGGTCTGCTCCAAGCACGGGGCTCGGCCGAGCAATGCCAGCAGGCCCGGCCCAGGTGGGGACGGCCGCACGTACCTGCACTGCTCTGCGGAAGCAGCCATGGGTGGGTTCCTGCATTCCAGGCTGGTCCTTGGCTTTATCTGGCAAAGAGCAAGCACAGCCAGAGCTGAGGGGCTGCGGGAGAGGCCAGAGAACACAGCCCAGCCCTGCGCTTCCTAGGCAGCGACAGCCACCCGGGTGCCCAGGGCGTGGAGCACAGCCATAGGCGAGGGCAGCCCCGCCCCCTGTCCCATCCTGTCCTTCGGCACATCCACTGGGATGGGATGGGATGGGATGGGATGGGATGGGATGGGATGGGATGGGATGGGATGGGGTGGGGTTGGGTGGGGTGGTGCCAGGCTGGCTGCAGCCACCAGCCCTGCGTGCCAGCTCCACCACTCACCGTCCTGCAGCGGGTGCAACTGCTCCGGCTCTGCAGTCTGCTGCGCTGGGGCAGCTGCAGGGCCTTTGCTTTTCCTCCCCCGAAGCCCCCTGAACAGGCTGCGCAGTCTGCCTGCCATTGCGCTGTCTGACCTCGAGGGCACCTTCGACACAGATGCCCTGTCAAAGGTCCGAGTCAGCGCGTGCCGCAGTCCTGCCTTGCAGGTACCTGCGACAGAGGGGCCTCAGGAAGTTTACAGGACAGCAAGTCCTGCACTCTGTTCTCGAGGGCTCCTGCCACAAGGACAGGAGACTCCTCGGGAACAATGGTGGTCACCAAGTCCCACGGCCTGGCCACGAGGGCTCCGGCCACGGGGATGGGAGATGCCTCGGATAAGCTCCGATGCACCGAGTCCCGAGGTCTGGCCGTGAGGCCAGCCGCAGGAGGAACGCCTCGGAAAAGCTCCGGGTCAGCAACGAATGAGCCGGCTGTGCGGAGGCTCCTCACAGCACTGCTCTGTCCCGTCCTGCCCCGTCGCATGCACCGAGCACTCTGGCGTGGCTGCGGCGCCACTAGCTGCTATGTCAGCGCGTGTCACAAAGGGCTGCTCGCACACCCCGTTCCACTCGGTCCCTCGGTGACCCTGCCGCACCGTGTCACAAAGGGCCCTTGGACACGCTGCCACGCCCTCCCCACCCAAGGTGGCCCCAGTTGGATGGAATCCCTTGCCCCAAGTGTCTGATGCAGCCCCGCATACACCAAGGCTGGCCAAGTGCTCAGGGAAGGACTCTCCACGGTGCCCAGCCCGCATAGCCCAGCTTGGTGCCGGCCCTGGAGCAGGGCAGCTTCCAGCAAGCAAGATGCAAACGCGTCTTGCCAAGAGTTAACACACACCAGAGAGGGAAGATGCCATAAAAGCCTTTGAATTCACAGCTGTCTGAGAGATATTTGGGGCTCTCGGCTGGACAGAGATGATCCTGCTCTGTCCTGTGCTCAAAGGCAGGGAACACACCCTGCTGCTGGTGCTTGGTGGGGTCTCTGCAGGCACAGGCAGGTGCCAAAGCTGCTCTTCACAGCCTTCTCCATTCCCACGCCCCTGCGCCAAGTGCGAGAGCCCTCAAGGACGGAATGGAGCGCAGGGAGCCAAAGGGAGATGGATCACTACCTCACTGGGGGCTCCTGGGGAATCACTTTGCTTGAGAATCAAGCCCCTCTCTTCCAAAGGCATTTCCCCAAATGCCTACATTTCCCAGGGAACACTGACAGACACTTAAGGTTTTGGAAAAGGTTTTGGAAAAACCCAATCTTTTTATTAAGGGAAAGCAAAGGGAAGGGGTGAGCAGGGAGGCAAAAAAGGTAATGGGCAGGGCCTGAGGGCTGCACGGAGGGAGTTGCCAACAGGCAGAGAGATGGCAGGAGCTCCTGGAGCTTCCCACAGGCTCAGCTCTGAGCAGCTAGAGCTGTGCCTGGAGCTCCAGCTGGTGCATCCTGCTCTGCAGCTGCTCCCATCTTCTGTGGGAGCTGGAGATCACCGATGGACGCCACTACATCTGATCCAGCAGACGAAAGAAGTCCTGCAGATCTTCTTTGGAAGACCAGCTGAACCAGTGTGCTGATGCAGGGTGGGCTGTCATCTTCTCTCAGGGCTTGAAGAGCTGCAAGAGAGAGGAACAGAGCCACGGTCGGAGGCCAGACTGAGGGAATCCAAGGAAAGCCTCCTGCCAGGGCCATCCCAGCCGGTTCTTGCCATGGCTTTGGCCGGAAGGTGCTGGCCACGGATCCCCCACGTTTCCGTGGCAGCTCTCCGGACTCTGCCCCCACCGCCGCTCGTCCGCACAGGGAGCGGAGTCCTGCGCAGCCCGGGCACGGATTGTAGCTGCGGGGCCGGGATGTGCAGCTGCTCCCGGCGTGCTCGCTGCCACGCGGCTGCCCTGACTCACCCTCGCCGATGACCTGGAGCTCCTCCTCCTGTCCCCTGACGAGCAGTCCGGCCAGCCCTGGCAAGACAGAGCCCGTGGCGGCGGCAGGCGTCACAGCTGCCCTGCAAGGGCGCTGCCAGCCCTGCGGCCGCACGCCCTCCTGCCTGGCCAGGGCTCCTGGCGGCCCCTGCCGCACACCGCCGCCCAAGGGCACGACTGGCTGCGGGAGGGCGTCGGCAGCGCCGAGGGACACCGGGGCTGCGGCGGCCCGGGCGCGGCTCCCGCTGTAGCCGCGGCAGCAGCCGGGCTGGGGCAGGGAGGGGCGCGGGGCTCGTGGCTCACCGATGATCCCGACGGCCGCCTGTCGCACGGGCTTCTGTGGGCTCCGCAGGCGTGGCAGGGCCCAGCGCAGGTGCTCGGCCGCTCGGCTCTCGTCCTGCAGCAGCTGCGGGGAGCGCCGGCAGGGAAGGCTCGGTGAGGGCTGTCTCTGCGCCGGGCGCTCCCTGTGCCCAGCAGCGGCCGAGCCGGCCCGCACGGCCCGGGGCCGGGAGCAGCGTGGGGGGCCGCAGGCTGGCGGGCCCGGCTGCGGCGCTGGGCAGGGGCACAGCTGCCAGCCCCCCTCGCCGAGCACCGCGGGAAGGGGGGGTTTCTCCAGCCTGCGGCTGGGGCTCCCGGCCTGTCCTTACCAGGTGCTCGGCAAACTGCATCCGCCGCCCCTTCATCAGCAGCTGCTCCAGGTACGTCCTTCTCAGGAAGCGTGCCGCACGAAGCAGGGCGTCGCGAGAGGCCTGGAGAACAGGAGAGAGCCGCAGGTGGCGTCAGAGCCCAGGGCACGGCAGCTGTGTCCCTGTGCCAAGGCCAGAGGAGGCTGGAGCCCACCAGGTGCCCGGGCAGGAGGCGGCTGAGACCAAAACCTCACCTTGGCCACGTGCAGGTTCTCATCGTTCCAGTGCAAGTAGAGAGGTAGCAGGCTCTGGCTCACGATTGTCGTGGCAGCATTTTCCCCCTCTTCCACTACCAGCTCCATCACCTCCCAGAAGAGCTGAATGGAGAGCAGCTGCACACGGCTGTTGTTCTGGAAGGATAGGAAAAGTCCTAAGCACCAACTGCTCCAGGCCCACTGGGGCAAAGGCCCAAATATCTAGACACAGAGCATAAAGGCTCCAGGCAGCGTCCAGTGCCCTTGGCTGGAGACACAGAGCCTTACATTCTCAAAGTGTTGCAGGAGGGGCTCAACCAGCTTCAGGGTGGTGATGCTGGGTGGCTTGAGGTTCTTGTCCTGGAGCATATCCCTGAGCGCACAGAGGGTCATCCAGACCATCTCTGCATCTGGATCAGCCAGCTGCTCCACCAGGCGTTGATACAGGCCGCGTATTCCTCCGGCCTGTGTGCAAGACAGGGCTGTGCTGTGAAGCCGTGAAGGGCCGCAGCACCAACAGCTGCTTGTGGCACTGGGGCAGCTGAAGCGGGAGGCAGGAGAGCTGGGAGCAGCTGCCTCTGCTGCCAAAGGCCAGCCAAGGCCAGAGGTCTGCATTGCCCAGCCCCACGCCACCAGCGCGGCTTCAGCCAGTGCCCCCTTCTCACCAGCAAGGGCTCCTTGCTGAGCACCACGAGGCTTCTGAGCGCCAGGCGCAGCTCGTCCCTGCACTTGCTGGGCAGGTGCCGGGATACGACCAGCAGAGCACTGGGACCGTCTTGGCTCAAGTCCAGGCACTCCAGGAGCTGAAAGGCACAGGAGGGCAGTGTCAGGGAAGCCTGCGGGCAGGAGCCCTGAGCCGCACAGGGTCGGGCCCAGGCAGCAGCAGCGGGCGCGGGCACCGCCCCAGGCGGCTGCAGCTACAAGAGGCCTGAGAGCTGGGAGGCAGCTCAGCCAGGCAGCGCTGGCTGTCAGGCTCACCTCCACAAAGAAGGCCAGGGCAGGCAGATGCCAGTGGGGCTGCTTCCCGAGGAGCAGGCTGAGCAGGTGCGAGGCCATAAAGGGACACAATGGCGTCAAGCCGTGGCGCATCTCCCTGGCAGGGGAAAAAGGCACCAAGGCCCTGAGCCTCCGGTGATAGGAAAACCTCTCCCAGGAGTGACTCACAGAGGTCTGATCTTTCCCCAGCACTCTGCAAGGGCACATGGGCCCCTTGGGAGGCGGCTGCTCCTGGGCATCCTCCTCTCCCAGTCTCTTCCAGTGTGCTCGACCCTCCCTCAGTGACAAGGCCCTCTCGCTTACAAGCCCGGGGACTGTGTGGGGCACTCCGGGCACAGGGCACAAATGCTGGCAGCGGTGGCAGGAGTAGGGGATCTCACCTGGCCAGCAGGCCCACTGCATAGTGCTGCGTGTCGGCGCAGAGCAGCTTCTCCCAGACCTGCTTGTGCTCCAGAGCCACCAGCTTGTTGTCAAAGCCCAGTCTGGAGAGCAGAGCCTTCATGGTCTGTGCTGCAAACCTGAATGCCGAGCAAAGGCCAGGTCACTCTGGGAGCGCTGGCCCTGGTCACAAGGGTGTTGGAAGGGCAGGGCAACTGGCACCTGTTGGGCTCGCTGGGAAGGCCGTGTTCCTCCCGGCATGCTCCCCAGAACCGCTGCGCCTTATCGTCCTCTGGCATCCGCTCTGTAGTGGTGACGATTTGCAGGAGCAGAGCCACGAACAATTTGGGCGAATGGAGGAGAAGACCATAGTGCCACTCAGACCTGGGGGCAATCCTCCACAGTGCCAGAGTTGCCTGCAAGAGACAAAGCATACTGAGGCAGTGCTCAGTGCCAGGGTGTCCATGAGGCAGGGCCCGAGGGGACATGCAGGGGGAGCACCAGCCTGCTGCCCCTAGGCCAGCTTTCAGCTGCAGGGTAGGGAGAGCATGGAGATCTGCTGAAGAGGCAAACTGGAGGGCGAGCAAAGGCCAGCTCCAGAAACTCACAGCCAGGGCAAAGATGGCCTCGTTGTCCCCACTGTAAGGGGGCTGCTCCTCCATGGCACAGAGCAGCGCTGGAAGCACCTCCTTGGCAGCCACTTCCGAGGTGCCGATGGCTCTCCACATCAGCTCTGCGGCTCTGTGGGACCAAAGCTGTGCGTCAGCACTGTGCCCAGTGCGGCTGCGTGGGGCCGGGTGACAGAGCCCCGGTGCCCTGAGGGGCAGGGAGGGAGCACAGCAGAGGCTCAGGAAACAGAGGGGCCCGAGGGTCCTGCAGCTCTCGGCCTGTCGGGCAGAGTCCGCTGGACAGGCTGTACAGGCACAAGGGCCCTACAGGCCGGTGAGCGCTGGACTCTCGAGGCAGTTGTGCCCCATACCTGTCACACGTTGGGGCACAGCAGAGCAGGCTCATCACCACGAGACCTGGGTTTTCTTCAGTCAGGGCCAGAATTTCCATTTGCAGCCCGGCGTCCACGGTGACACAGGATGCCAGGCTCTGAAGAATGCCCCTCACCATGGCTAGCACCTGGAGGAGGTGGCATGGGGAAGACTTGGAGTGCTGTCCAAGGTAGCAACTTCCCCAGCTTCCCCATAAAAGTGCTTGCCTTCCCACCCCACTGTCATGGCCTCAAAGGCTGAGGGGGCCCAGCGGACGTAGCTTGAGGGGCCACATGATCCTAGGAGGATTTCAGCCCTGACCCCAGGCTGCTTACCTGCTGTGGAGAAGAAGCAGCCTGCTGGAAAACCTCCGCAGCGGGTGCAGGAGTCAGGGTCCTTATGGGCATGGCCTCGGTCTCTGGGATGCCCTTGGCGTCTGTGGTGGCCATGACCTCAGTCACGGCCATGTGAGCCTCTGCCCAGCCCTCGTTGTCTGTTTCCAGGTCTGAGCTTGCTGCGAGGTCAGAGGGCGCTGAGATGGGAGCAGCCTCTGCCTGCAGCTTGCTCAGCCTGGAGTCGGGCTGGGCCGTGCCCTCGGTGCTGGTGCCCCTGGTATTTCTGCGCCGAAGGCGCAGGATCCTCCGCAGTGTCTGCAGAAGAAGGAAGGGCAGGAAGAGAGGGATGTTCCATGGTCTGCTCCAAGCACGGGGCTCGGCCGAGCAATGCCAGCAGGCCCGGCCCAGGTGGGGACGGCCGCACGTACCTGCACTGCTCTGCGGAAGCAGCCACGGGTGGGTTCCTGCATTCCAGGCTGGTCCTTGGCTTTATCTGGCAAAGAGCAAGCACAGCCAGAGCTGAGGGGCTGCGGGAGAGGCCAGAGAACACAGCCCAGCCCTGCGCTTCCTAGGCAGCGACAGCCACCCGGGTGCCCAGGGCGTGGAGCACAGCCATAGGCGAGGGCAGCCCCGCCCCCTGTCCCATCCTGTCCTTCGGCACATCCACTGGGATGGGATGGGATGGGATGGGATGGGATGGGATGGGATGGGATGGGATGGGGTGGGGTTGGGTGGGGTGGTGCCAGGCTGGCTGCAGCCACCAGCCCTGCGTGCCAGCTCCACCACTCACCGTCCTGCAGCGGGTGCAACTGCTCCGGCTCTGCAGTCTGCTGCGCTGGGGCAGCTGCAGGGCCTTTGCTTTTCCTCCCCCGAAGCCCCCTGAACAGGCTGCGCAGTCTGCCTGCCATTGCGCTGTCTGACCTCGAGGGCACCTTCGACACAGATGCCCTGTCAAAGGTCCGAGTCAGCGCGTGCCGCAGTCCTGCCTTGCAGGTACCTGCGACAGAGGGGCCTCAGGAAGTTTACAGGACAGCAAGTCCTGCACTCTGTTCTCGAGGGCTCCTGCCACAAGGACAGGAGACTCCTCGGGAACAATGGTGGTCACCAAGTCCCACGGCCTGGCCACGAGGGCTCCGGCCACGGGGATGGGAGATGCCTCGGATAAGCTCCGATGCACCGAGTCCCGAGGTCTGGCCGTGAGGCCAGCCGCAGGAGGAACGCCTCGGAAAAGCTCCGGGTCAGCAACGAATGAGCCGGCTGTGCGGAGGCTCCTCACAGCACTGCTCTGTCCCGTCCTGCCCCGTCGCATGCACCGAGCACTCTGGCGTGGCTGCGGCGCCACTAGCTGCTATGTCAGCGCGTGTCACAAAGGGCTGCTCGCACACCCCGTTCCACTCGGTCCCTCGGTGACCCTGCCGCACCGTGTCACAAAGGGCCCTTGGACACGCTGCCACGCCCTCCCCACCCAAGGTGGCCCCAGTTGGATGGAATCCCTTGCCCCAAGTGTCTGATGCAGCCCCGCATACACCAAGGCTGGCCAAGTGCTCAGGGAAGGACTCTCCACGGTGCCCAGCCCGCATAGCCCAGCTTGGTGCCGGCCCTGGAGCAGGGCAGCTTCCAGCAAGCAAGATGCAAACGCGTCTTGCCAAGAGTTAACACACACCAGAGAGGGAAGATGCCATAAAAGCCTTTGAATTCACAGCTGTCTGAGAGATATTTGGGGCTCTCGGCTGGACAGAGATGATCCTGCTCTGTCCTGTGCTCAAAGGCAGGGAACACACCCTGCTGCTGGTGCTTGGTGGGGTCTCTGCAGGCACAGGCAGGTGCCAAAGCTGCTCTTCACAGCCTTCTCCATTCCCACGCCCCTGCGCCAAGTGCGAGAGCCCTCAAGGACGGAATGGAGCGCAGGGAGCCAAAGGGAGATGGATCACTACCTCACTGGGGGCTCCTGGGGAATCACTTTGCTTGAGAATCAAGCCCCTCTCTTCCAAAGGCATTTCCCCAAATGCCTACATTTCCCAGGGAACACTGACAGACACTTAAGGTTTTGGAAAAGGTTTTGGAAAAACCCAATCTTTTTATTAAGGGAAAGCAAAGGGAAGGGGTGAGCAGGGAGGCAAAAAAGGTAATGGGCAGGGCCTGAGGGCTGCACGGAGGGAGTTGCCAACAGGCAGAGAGATGGCAGGAGCTCCTGGAGCTTCCCACAGGCTCAGCTCTGAGCAGCTAGAGCTGTGCCTGGAGCTCCAGCTGGTGCATCCTGCTCTGCAGCTGCTCCCATCTTCTGTGGGAGCTGGAGATCACCGATGGACGCCACTACATCTGATCCAGCAGACGAAAGAAGTCCTGCAGATCTTCTTTGGAAGACCAGCTGAACCAGTGTGCTGATGCAGGGTGGGCTGTCATCTTCTCTCAGGGCTTGAAGAGCTGCAAGAGAGAGGAACAGAGCCACGGTCGGAGGCCAGACTGAGGGAATCCAAGGAAAGCCTCCTGCCAGGGCCATCCCAGCCGGTTCTTGCCATGGCTTTGGCCGGAAGGTGCTGGCCACGGATCCCCCACGTTTCCGTGGCAGCTCTCCGGACTCTGCCCCCACCGCCGCTCGTCCGCACAGGGAGCGGAGTCCTGCGCAGCCCGGGCACGGATTGTAGCTGCGGGGCCGGGATGTGCAGCTGCTCCCGGCGTGCTCGCTGCCACGCGGCTGCCCTGACTCACCCTCGCCGATGACCTGGAGCTCCTCCTCCTGTCCCCTGACGAGCAGTCCGGCCAGCCCTGGCAAGACAGAGCCCGTGGCGGCGGCAGGCGTCACAGCTGCCCTGCAAGGGCGCTGCCAGCCCTGCGGCCGCACGCCCTCCTGCCTGGCCAGGGCTCCTGGCGGCCCCTGCCGCACACCGCCGCCCAAGGGCACGACTGGCTGCGGGAGGGCGTCGGCAGCGCCGAGGGACACCGGGGCTGCGGCGGCCCGGGCGCGGCTCCCGCTGTAGCCGCGGCAGCAGCCGGGCTGGGGCAGGGAGGGGCGCGGGGCTCGTGGCTCACCGATGATCCCGACGGCCGCCTGTCGCACGGGCTTCTGTGGGCTCCGCAGGCGTGGCAGGGCCCAGCGCAGGTGCTCGGCCGCTCGGCTCTCGTCCTGCAGCAGCTGCGGGGAGCGCCGGCAGGGAAGGCTCGGTGAGGGCTGTCTCTGCGCCGGGCGCTCCCTGTGCCCAGCAGCGGCCGAGCCGGCCCGCACGGCCCGGGGCCGGGAGCAGCGTGGGGGGCCGCAGGCTGGCGGGCCCGGCTGCGGCGCTGGGCAGGGGCACAGCTGCCAGCCCCCCTCGCCGAGCACCGCGGGAAGGGGGGGTTTCTCCAGCCTGCGGCTGGGGCTCCCGGCCTGTCCTTACCAGGTGCTCGGCAAACTGCATCCGCCGCCCCTTCATCAGCAGCTGCTCCAGGTACGTCCTTCTCAGGAAGCGTGCCGCACGAAGCAGGGCGTCGCGAGAGGCCTGGAGAACAGGAGAGAGCCGCAGGTGGCGTCAGAGCCCAGGGCACGGCAGCTGTGTCCCTGTGCCAAGGCCAGAGGAGGCTGGAGCCCACCAGGTGCCCGGGCAGGAGGCGGCTGAGACCAAAACCTCACCTTGGCCACGTGCAGGTTCTCATCGTTCCAGTGCAAGTAGAGAGGTAGCAGGCTCTGGCTCACGATTGTCGTGGCAGCATTTTCCCCCTCTTCCACTACCAGCTCCATCACCTCCCAGAAGAGCTGAATGGAGAGCAGCTGCACACGGCTGTTGTTCTGGAAGGATAGGAAAAGTCCTAAGCACCAACTGCTCCAGGCCCACTGGGGCAAAGGCCCAAATATCTAGACACAGAGCATAAAGGCTCCAGGCAGCGTCCAGTGCCCTTGGCTGGAGACACAGAGCCTTACATTCTCAAAGTGTTGCAGGAGGGGCTCAACCAGCTTCAGGGTGGTGATGCTGGGTGGCTTGAGGTTCTTGTCCTGGAGCATATCCCTGAGCGCACAGAGGGTCATCCAGACCATCTCTGCATCTGGATCAGCCAGCTGCTCCACCAGGCGTTGATACAGGCCGCGTATTCCTCCGGCCTGTGTGCAAGACAGGGCTGTGCTGTGAAGCCGTGAAGGGCCGCAGCACCAACAGCTGCTTGTGGCACTGGGGCAGCTGAAGCGGGAGGCAGGAGAGCTGGGAGCAGCTGCCTCTGCTGCCAAAGGCCAGCCAAGGCCAGAGGTCTGCATTGCCCAGCCCCACGCCACCAGCGCGGCTTCAGCCAGTGCCCCCTTCTCACCAGCAAGGGCTCCTTGCTGAGCACCACGAGGCTTCTGAGCGCCAGGCGCAGCTCGTCCCTGCACTTGCTGGGCAGGTGCCGGGATACGACCAGCAGAGCACTGGGACCGTCTTGGCTCAAGTCCAGGCACTCCAGGAGCTGAAAGGCACAGGAGGGCAGTGTCAGGGAAGCCTGCGGGCAGGAGCCCTGAGCCGCACAGGGTCGGGCCCAGGCAGCAGCAGCGGGCGCGGGCACCGCCCCAGGCGGCTGCAGCTACAAGAGGCCTGAGAGCTGGGAGGCAGCTCAGCCAGGCAGCGCTGGCTGTCAGGCTCACCTCCACAAAGAAGGCCAGGGCAGGCAGATGCCAGTGGGGCTGCTTCCCGAGGAGCAGGCTGAGCAGGTGCGAGGCCATAAAGGGACACAATGGCGTCAAGCCGTGGCGCATCTCCCTGGCAGGGGAAAAAGGCACCAAGGCCCTGAGCCTCCGGTGATAGGAAAACCTCTCCCAGGAGTGACTCACAGAGGTCTGATCTTTCCCCAGCACTCTGCAAGGGCACATGGGCCCCTTGGGAGGCGGCTGCTCCTGGGCATCCTCCTCTCCCAGTCTCTTCCAGTGTGCTCGACCCTCCCTCAGTGACAAGGCCCTCTCGCTTACAAGCCCGGGGACTGTGTGGGGCACTCCGGGCACAGGGCACAAATGCTGGCAGCGGTGGCAGGAGTAGGGGATCTCACCTGGCCAGCAGGCCCACTGCATAGTGCTGCGTGTCGGCGCAGAGCAGCTTCTCCCAGACCTGCTTGTGCTCCAGAGCCACCAGCTTGTTGTCAAAGCCCAGTCTGGAGAGCAGAGCCTTCATGGTCTGTGCTGCAAACCTGAATGCCGAGCAAAGGCCAGGTCACTCTGGGAGCGCTGGCCCTGGTCACAAGGGTGTTGGAAGGGCAGGGCAACTGGCACCTGTTGGGCTCGCTGGGAAGGCCGTGTTCCTCCCGGCATGCTCCCCAGAACCGCTGCGCCTTATCGTCCTCTGGCATCCGCTCTGTAGTGGTGACGATTTGCAGGAGCAGAGCCACGAACAATTTGGGCGAATGGAGGAGAAGACCATAGTGCCACTCAGACCTGGGGGCAATCCTCCACAGTGCCAGAGTTGCCTGCAAGAGACAAAGCATACTGAGGCAGTGCTCAGTGCCAGGGTGTCCATGAGGCAGGGCCCGAGGGGACATGCAGGGGGAGCACCAGCCTGCTGCCCCTAGGCCAGCTTTCAGCTGCAGGGTAGGGAGAGCATGGAGATCTGCTGAAGAGGCAAACTGGAGGGCGAGCAAAGGCCAGCTCCAGAAACTCACAGCCAGGGCAAAGATGGCCTCGTTGTCCCCACTGTAAGGGGGCTGCTCCTCCATGGCACAGAGCAGCGCTGGAAGCACCTCCTTGGCAGCCACTTCCGAGGTGCCGATGGCTCTCCACATCAGCTCTGCGGCTCTGTGGGACCAAAGCTGTGCGTCAGCACTGTGCCCAGTGCGGCTGCGTGGGGCCGGGTGACAGAGCCCCGGTGCCCTGAGGGGCAGGGAGGGAGCACAGCAGAGGCTCAGGAAACAGAGGGGCCCGAGGGTCCTGCAGCTCTCGGCCTGTCGGGCAGAGTCCGCTGGACAGGCTGTACAGGCACAAGGGCCCTACAGGCCGGTGAGCGCTGGACTCTCGAGGCAGTTGTGCCCCATACCTGTCACACGTTGGGGCACAGCAGAGCAGGCTCATCACCACGAGACCTGGGTTTTCTTCAGTCAGGGCCAGAATTTCCATTTGCAGCCCGGCGTCCACGGTGACACAGGATGCCAGGCTCTGAAGAATGCCCCTCACCATGGCTAGCACCTGGAGGAGGTGGCATGGGGAAGACTTGGAGTGCTGTCCAAGGTAGCAACTTCCCCAGCTTCCCCATAAAAGTGCTTGCCTTCCCACCCCACTGTCATGGCCTCAAAGGCTGAGGGGGCCCAGCGGACGTAGCTTGAGGGGCCACATGATCCTAGGAGGATTTCAGCCCTGACCCCAGGCTGCTTACCTGCTGTGGAGAAGAAGCAGCCTGCTGGAAAACCTCCGCAGCGGGTGCAGGAGTCAGGGTCCTTATGGGCATGGCCTCGGTCTCTGGGATGCCCTTGGCGTCTGTGGTGGCCATGACCTCAGTCACGGCCATGTGAGCCTCTGCCCAGCCCTCGTTGTCTGTTTCCAGGTCTGAGCTTGCTGCGAGGTCAGAGGGCGCTGAGATGGGAGCAGCCTCTGCCTGCAGCTTGCTCAGCCTGGAGTCGGGCTGGGCCGTGCCCTCGGTGCTGGTGCCCCTGGTATTTCTGCGCCGAAGGCGCAGGATCCTCCGCAGTGTCTGCAGAAGAAGGAAGGGCAGGAAGAGAGGGATGTTCCATGGTCTGCTCCAAGCACGGGGCTCGGCCGAGCAATGCCAGCAGGCCCGGCCCAGGTGGGGACGGCCGCACGTACCTGCACTGCTCTGCGGAAGCAGCCACGGGTGGGTTCCTGCATTCCAGGCTGGTCCTTGGCTTTATCTGGCAAAGAGCAAGCACAGCCAGAGCTGAGGGGCTGCGGGAGAGGCCAGAGAACACAGCCCAGCCCTGCGCTTCCTAGGCAGCGACAGCCACCCGGGTGCCCAGGGCGTGGAGCACAGCCATAGGCGAGGGCAGCCCCGCCCCCTGTCCCATCCTGTCCTTCGGCACATCCACTGGGATGGGATGGGATGGGATGGGATGGGATGGGATGGGATGGGATGGGATGGGATGGGGTGGGGTTGGGTGGGGTGGTGCCAGGCTGGCTGCAGCCACCAGCCCTGCGTGCCAGCTCCACCACTCACCGTCCTGCAGCGGGTGCAACTGCTCCGGCTCTGCAGTCTGCTGCGCTGGGGCAGCTGCAGGGCCTTTGCTTTTCCTCCCCCGAAGCCCCCTGAACAGGCTGCGCAGTCTGCCTGCCATTGCGCTGTCTGACCTCGAGGGCACCTTCGACACAGATGCCCTGTCAAAGGTCCGAGTCAGCGCGTGCCGCAGTCCTGCCTTGCAGGTACCTGCGACAGAGGGGCCTCAGGAAGTTTACAGGACAGCAAGTCCTGCACTCTGTTCTCGAGGGCTCCTGCCACAAGGACAGGAGACTCCTCGGGAACAATGGTGGTCACCAAGTCCCACGGCCTGGCCACGAGGGCTCCGGCCACGGGGATGGGAGATGCCTCGGATAAGCTCCGATGCACCGAGTCCCGAGGTCTGGCCGTGAGGCCAGCCGCAGGAGGAACGCCTCGGAAAAGCTCCGGGTCAGCAACGAATGAGCCGGCTGTGCGGAGGCTCCTCACAGCACTGCTCTGTCCCGTCCTGCCCCGTCGCATGCACCGAGCACTCTGGCGTGGCTGCGGCGCCACTAGCTGCTATGTCAGCGCGTGTCACAAAGGGCTGCTCGCACACCCCGTTCCACTCGGTCCCTCGGTGACCCTGCCGCACCGTGTCACAAAGGGCCCTTGGACACGCTGCCACGCCCTCCCCACCCAAGGTGGCCCCAGTTGGATGGAATCCCTTGCCCCAAGTGTCTGATGCAGCCCCGCATACACCAAGGCTGGCCAAGTGCTCAGGGAAGGACTCTCCACGGTGCCCAGCCCGCATAGCCCAGCTTGGTGCCGGCCCTGGAGCAGGGCAGCTTCCAGCAAGCAAGATGCAAACGCGTCTTGCCAAGAGTTAACACACACCAGAGAGGGAAGATGCCATAAAAGCCTTTGAATTCACAGCTGTCTGAGAGATATTTGGGGCTCTCGGCTGGACAGAGATGATCCTGCTCTGTCCTGTGCTCAAAGGCAGGGAACACACCCTGCTGCTGGTGCTTGGTGGGGTCTCTGCAGGCACAGGCAGGTGCCAAAGCTGCTCTTCACAGCCTTCTCCATTCCCACGCCCCTGCGCCAAGTGCGAGAGCCCTCAAGGACGGAATGGAGCGCAGGGAGCCAAAGGGAGATGGATCACTACCTCACTGGGGGCTCCTGGGGAATCACTTTGCTTGAGAATCAAGCCCCTCTCTTCCAAAGGCATTTCCCCAAATGCCTACATTTCCCAGGGAACACTGACAGACACTTAAGGTTTTGGAAAAGGTTTTGGAAAAACCCAATCTTTTTATTAAGGGAAAGCAAAGGGAAGGGGTGAGCAGGGAGGCAAAAAAGGTAATGGGCAGGGCCTGAGGGCTGCACGGAGGGAGTTGCCAACAGGCAGAGAGATGGCAGGAGCTCCTGGAGCTTCCCACAGGCTCAGCTCTGAGCAGCTAGAGCTGTGCCTGGAGCTCCAGCTGGTGCATCCTGCTCTGCAGCTGCTCCCATCTTCTGTGGGAGCTGGAGATCGCCGATGGACGCCACTACATCTGATCCAGCAGACGAAAGAAGTCCTGCAGATCTTCTTTGGAAGACCAGCTGAACCAGTGTGCTGATGCAGGGTGGGCTGTCATCTTCTCTCAGGGCTTGAAGAGCTGCAAGAGAGAGGAACAGAGCCACGGTCGGAGGCCAGACTGAGGGAATCCAAGGAAAGCCTCCTGCCAGGGCCATCCCAGCCGGTTCTTGCCATGGCTTTGGCCGGAAGGTGCTGGCCACGGATCCCCCACGTTTCCGTGGCAGCTCTCCGGACTCTGCCCCCACCGCCGCTCGTCCGCACAGGGAGCGGAGTCCTGCGCAGCCCGGGCACGGATTGTAGCTGCGGGGCCGGGATGTGCAGCTGCTCCCGGCGTGCTCGCTGCCACGCGGCTGCCCTGACTCACCCTCGCCGATGACCTGGAGCTCCTCCTCCTGTCCCCTGACGAGCAGTCCGGCCAGCCCTGGCAAGACAGAGCCCGTGGCGGCGGCAGGCGTCACAGCTGCCCTGCAAGGGCGCTGCCAGCCCTGCGGCCGCACGCCCTCCTGCCTGGCCAGGGCTCCTGGCGGCCCCTGCCGCACACCGCCGCCCAAGGGCACGACTGGCTGCGGGAGGGCGTCGGCAGCGCCGAGGGACACCGGGGCTGCGGCGGCCCGGGCGCGGCTCCCGCTGTAGCCGCGGCAGCAGCCGGGCTGGGGCAGGGAGGGGCGCGGGGCTCGTGGCTCACCGATGATCCCGACGGCCGCCTGTCGCACGGGCTTCTGTGGGCTCCGCAGGCGTGGCAGGGCCCAGCGCAGGTGCTCGGCCGCTCGGCTCTCGTCCTGCAGCAGCTGCGGGGAGCGCCGGCAGGGAAGGCTCGGTGAGGGCTGTCTCTGCGCCGGGCGCTCCCTGTGCCCAGCAGCGGCCGAGCCGGCCCGCACGGCCCGGGGCCGGGAGCAGCGTGGGGGGCCGCAGGCTGGCGGGCCCGGCTGCGGCGCTGGGCAGGGGCACAGCTGCCAGCCCCCCTCGCCGAGCACCGCGGGAAGGGGGGGTTTCTCCAGCCTGCGGCTGGGGCTCCCGGCCTGTCCTTACCAGGTGCTCGGCAAACTGCATCCGCCGCCCCTTCATCAGCAGCTGCTCCAGGTACGTCCTTCTCAGGAAGCGTGCCGCACGAAGCAGGGCGTCGCGAGAGGCCTGGAGAACAGGAGAGAGCCGCAGGTGGCGTCAGAGCCCAGGGCACGGCAGCTGTGTCCCTGTGCCAAGGCCAGAGGAGGCTGGAGCCCACCAGGTGCCCGGGCAGGAGGCGGCTGAGACCAAAACCTCACCTTGGCCACGTGCAGGTTCTCATCGTTCCAGTGCAAGTAGAGAGGTAGCAGGCTCTGGCTCACGATTGTCGTGGCAGCATTTTCCCCCTCTTCCACTACCAGCTCCATCACCTCCCAGAAGAGCTGAATGGAGAGCAGCTGCACACGGCTGTTGTTCTGGAAGGATAGGAAAAGTCCTAAGCACCAACTGCTCCAGGCCCACTGGGGCAAAGGCCCAAATATCTAGACACAGAGCATAAAGGCTCCAGGCAGCGTCCAGTGCCCTTGGCTGGAGGCACAGAGCCTTACATTCTCAAAGTGTTGCAGGAGGGGCTCAACCAGCTTCAGGGTGGTGATGCTGGGTGGCTTGAGGTTCTTGTCCTGGAGCATATCCCTGAGCGCACAGAGGGTCATCCAGACCATCTCTGCATCTGGATCAGCCAGCTGCTCCACCAGGCGTTGATACAGGCCGCGTATTCCTCCGGCCTGTGTGCAAGACAGGGCTGTGCTGTGAAGCCGTGAAGGGCCGCAGCACCAACAGCTGCTTGTGGCACTGGGGCAGCTGAAGCGGGAGGCAGGAGAGCTGGGAGCAGCTGCCTCTGCTGCCAAAGGCCAGCCAAGGCCAGAGGTCTGCATTGCCCAGCCCCACGCCACCAGCGCGGCTTCAGCCAGTGCCCCCTTCTCACCAGCAAGGGCTCCTTGCTGAGCACCACGAGGCTTCTGAGCGCCAGGCGCAGCTCGTCCCTGCACTTGCTGGGCAGGTGCCGGGATACGACCAGCAGAGCACTGGGACCGTCTTGGCTCAAGTCCAGGCACTCCAGGAGCTGAAAGGCACAGGAGGGCAGTGTCAGGGAAGCCTGCGGGCAGGAGCCCAGAGCCGCACAGGGTCGGGCCCAGGCAGCAGCAGCGGGCGCGGGCACCGCCCCAGGCGGCTGCAGCTACAAGAGGCCTGAGAGCTGGGAGGCAGCTCAGCCAGGCAGCGCTGGCTGTCAGGCTCACCTCCACAAAGAAGGCCAGGGCAGGCAGATGCCAGTGGGGCTGCTTCCCGAGGAGCAGGCTGAGCAGGTGCGAGGCCATAAAGGGACACAATGGCGTCAAGCCGTGGCGCATCTCCCTGGCAGGGGAAAAAGGCACCAAGGCCCTGAGCCTCCGGTGATAGGAAAACCTCTCCCAGGAGTGACTCACAGAGGTCTGATCTTTCCCCAGCACTCTGCAAGGGCACATGGGCCCCTTGGGAGGCGGCTGCTCCTGGGCATCCTCCTCTCCCAGTCTCTTCCAGTGTGCTCGGCCCTCCCTCAGT
Source organism: Ammospiza caudacuta (assembly GCF_027887145.1). NCBI lineage: Eukaryota > Metazoa > Chordata > Aves > Passeriformes > Passerellidae > Ammospiza > Ammospiza caudacuta. The sequence goes on along the minus strand of NC_080601.1, from coordinate 28,114,165 downwards.
GACAAGGCCCTCTCGCTTACAAGCCCGGGGACTGTGTGGGGCACTCCGGGCACAGGGCACAAATGCTGGCAGCGGTGGCAGGAGTAGGGGATCTCACCTGGCCAGCAGGCCCGCTGCATAGTGCTGCGTGTCGGCGCAGAGCAGCTTCTCCCAGACCTGCTTGTGCTCCAGAGCCACCAGCTTGTTGTCAAAGCCCAGTCTGGAGAGCAGAGCCTTCATGGTCTGCGCTGCAAACCTGAATGCCGAGCAAAGGCCAGGTCACTCTGGGAGCGCTGGCCCTGGTCACAAGGGTGTTGGAAGGGCAGGGCAACTGGCACCTGTTGGGCTCGCTGGGAAGGCCGTGTTCCTCCCGGCACGCTCCCCAGAACCGCTGCGCCTTATCGTCCTCTGGCATCCGCTCTGTAGTGGTGACGATTTGCAGGAGCAGAGCCACGAACAATTTGGGCGAATGGAGGAGAAGACCATAGTGCCACTCAGACCTGGGGGCAATCTTCCACAGTGCCAGAGTTGCCTGCAAGAGACAAAGCATACTGAGGCAGCGCTCAGTGCCAGGGTGTCCATGAGGCAGGGCCCGAGGGGACATGCAGGGGGAGCACCAGCCTGCTGCCCCTAGGCCAGCTTTCAGCTGCAGGGTAGGGAGAGCATGGAGATCTGCTGAAGAGGCAAACTGGAGGGCGAGCAAAGGCCAGCTCCAGAAACTCACAGCCAGGGCAAAGATGGCCTCGTTGTCCCCACTGTAAGGGGGCTGCTCCTCCATGGCACAGAGCAGCGCTGGAAGCACCTCCTTGGCAGCCACTTCCGAGGTGCCGATGGCTCTCCACATCAGCTCTGCGGCTCTGTGGGACCAAAGCTGTGCGTCAGCACTGTGCCCAGTGCGGCTGCGTGGGGCCGGGTGACAGAGCCCCGGTGCCCTGAGGGGCAGGGAGGGAGCACAGCAGAGGCTCAGGAAACAGAGGGGCCCGAGGGTCCTGCAGCTCTCGGCCTGTCGGGCAGAGTCCGCTGGACAGGCTGTACAGGCACAAGGGCCCTACAGGCCGGTGAGCGCTGGACTCTCGAGGCAGTTGTGCCCCATACCTGTCACACGTTGGGGCACAGCAGAGCAGGCTCATCACCACGAGACCTGGGTTTTCTTCAGTCAGGGCCAGAATTTCCATTTGCAGCCCGGCGTCCACGGTGACACAGGATGCCAGGCTCTGAAGAATGCCCCTCACCATGGCTAGCACCTGGAGGAGGTGGCATGGGGAAGACTTGGAGTGCTGTCCAAGGTAGCAACTTCCCCAGCTTCCCCATAAAAGTGCTTGCCTTCCCACCCCACTGTCATGGCCTCAAAGGCTGAGGGGGCCCAGCGGACGTAGCTTGAGGGGCCACATGATCCTAGGAGGATTTCAGCCCTGACCCCAGGCTGCTTACCTGCTGTGGAGAAGAAGCAGCCTGCTGGAAAACCTCCGCAGCGGGTGCAGGAGTCAGGGTCCTTATGGGCATGGCCTCGGTCTCTGGGATGCCCTTGGCGTCTGTGGTGGCCATGACCTCAGTCACGGCCATGTGAGCCTCTGCCCAGCCCTCGTTGTCTGTTTCCAGGTCTGAGCTTGCTGCGAGGTCAGAGGGCGCTGAGATGGGAGCAGCCTCTGCCTGCAGCTTGCTCAGCCTGGAGTCGGGCTGGGCCGTGCCCTCGGTGCTGGTGCCCCTGGTATTTCTGCGCCGAAGGCGCAGGATCCTCCGCAGTGTCTGCAGAAGAAGGAAGGGCAGGAAGAGAGGGATGTTCCATGGTCTGCTCCAAGCACGGGGCTCGGCCGAGCAATGCCAGCAGGCCCGGCCCAGGTGGGGACGGCCGCACGTACCTGCACTGCTCTGCGGAAGCAGCCACGGGTGGGTTCCTGCATTCCAGGCTGGTCCTTGGCTTTATCTGGCAAAGAGCAAGCACAGCCAGAGCTGAGGGGCTGCGGGAGAGGCCAGAGAACACAGCCCAGCCCTGCGCTTCCTAGGCAGCGACAGCCACCCGGGTGCCCAGGGCGTGGAGCACGGCCATAGGCGAGGGCAGCCCCGCCCCCTGTCCCATCCTGTCCTTCGGCACATCCACTGGGATGGGATGGGATGGGATGGGATGGGATGGGATGGGATGGGATGGGATGGGATGGGATGGGGTGGGGTTGGGTGGGGTGGTGCCAGGCTGGCTGCAGCCACCAGCCCTGCGTGCCAGCTCCACCACTCACCGTCCTGCAGCGGGTGCAACTGCTCCGGCTCTGCAGTCTGCTGCGCTGGGGCAGCTGCAGGGCCTTTGCTTTTCCTCCCCCGAAGCCCCCTGAACAGGCTGCGCAGTCTGCCTGCCATTGCGCTGTCTGACCTCGAGGGCACCTTCGACACAGATGCCCTGTCAAAGGTCCGAGTCAGCGCGTGCCGCAGTCCTGCCTTGCAGGTACCTGCGACAGAGGGGCCTCAGGAAGTTTACAGGACAGCAAGTCCTGCACTCTGTTCTCGAGGGCTCCTGCCACAAGGACAGGAGACTCCTCGGGAACAATGGTGGTCACCAAGTCCCACGGCCTGGCCACGAGGGCTCCGGCCACGGGGATGGGAGATGCCTCGGATAAGCTCCGATGCACCGAGTCCCGAGGTCTGGCCGTGAGGCCAGCCGCAGGAGGAACGCCTCGGAAAAGCTCCGGGTCAGCAACGAATGAGCCGGCTGTGCGGAGGCTCCTCACAGCACTGCTCTGTCCCGTCCTGCCCCGTCGCATGCACCGAGCACTCTGGCGTGGCTGCGGCGCCACTAGCTGCTATGTCAGCGCGTGTCACAAAGGGCTGCTCGCACACCCCGTTCCACTCGGTCCCTCGGTGACCCTGCCGCACCGTGTCACAAAGGGCCCTTGGACACGCTGCCACGCCCTCCCCACCCAAGGTGGCCCCAGTTGGATGGAATCCCTTGCCCCAAGTGTCTGATGCAGCCCCGCATACACCAAGGCTGGCCAAGTGCTCAGGGAAGGACTCTCCACGGTGCCCAGCCCGCATAGCCCAGCTTGGTGCCGGCCCTGGAGCAGGGCAGCTTCCAGCAAGCAAGATGCAAACGCGTCTTGCCAAGAGTTAAAACACACCAGAGAGGGAAGATGCCATAAAGGCCTTTGAATTCACAGCTGTCTGAGAGATATTTGGGGCTCTCGGCTGGACAGAGATGATCCTGCTCTGTCCTGTGCTCAAAGGCAGGGAACACACCCTGCTGCTGGTGCTTGGTGGGGTCTCTGCAGGCACAGGCAGGTGCCAAAGCTGCTCTTCACAGCCTTCTCCATTCCCACGCCCCTGCGCCAAGTGCGAGAGCCCTCAAGGACGGAATGGAGCGCAGGGAGCCAAAGGGAGATGGATCACTACCTCACTGGGGGCTCCTGGGGAATCACTTTGCTTGAGAATCAAGCCCCTCTCTTCCAAAGGCATTTCCCCAAATGCCTACATTTCCCAGGGAACACTGACAGACACTTAAGGTTTTGGAAAAGGTTTTGGAAAAACCCAATCTTTTTATTAAGGGAAAGCAAAGGGAAGGGGTGAGCAGGGAGGCAAAAAAGGTAATGGGCAGGGCCTGAGGGCTGCACGGAGAGAGTTGCCAACAGGCAGAGAGATGGCAGGAGCTCCTGGAGCTTCCCACAGGCTCAGCTCTGAGCAGCTAGAGCTGTGCCTGGAGCTCCAGCTGGTGCATCCTGCTCTGCAGCTGCTCCCATCTTCTGTGGGAGCTGGAGATCGCCGATGGACGCCACTACATCTGATCCAGCAGACGAAAGCAGTCCTGCAGATCTTCTTTGGAAGACCAGCTGAACCAGTGTGCTGATGCAGGGTGGGCTGTCATCTTCTCTCAGGGCTTGAAGAGCTGCAAGAGAGAGGAACAGAGCCACGGTCGGAGGCCAGACTGAGGGAATCCAAGGAAAGCCTCCTGCCAGGGCCATCCCAGCCGGTTCTTGCCATGGCTTTGGCCGGAAGGTGCTGGCCACGGATCCCCCACATTTCCGTGGCAGCTCTCCGGGCTCTGCCCCCACCGCCGCTCGTCCGCACAGGGAGCGGAGTCCTGCGCAGCCCGGGCACGGATTGTAGCTGCGGGGCCGGGATGTGCAGCTGCTCCCGGCGTGCTCGCTGCCACGCGGCTGCCCTGACTCACCCTCGCCGATGACCTGGAGCTCCTCCTCCTGTCCCCTGACGAGCAGTCCGGCCAGCCCTGGCAAGACAGAGCCCGTGGCGGCGGCAGGCGTCACAGCTGCCCTGCAAGGGCGCTGCCAGCCCTGCGGCCGCACGCCCTCCTGCCTGGCCAGGGCTCCTGGCGGCCCCTGCCGCACACCGCCGCCCAAGGGCACGACTGGCTGCGGGAGGGCGTCGGCAGCGCCGAGGGACACCGGGGCTGCGGCGGCCCGGGCGCGGCTCCCGCTGTAGCCGCGGCAGCAGCCGGGCTGGGGCAGGGAGGGGCTCAGGGCTCGTGGCTCACCGATGATCCCGACGGCCGCCTGTCGCACGGGCTTCTGTGGGCTCCGCAGGCGTGGCAGGGCCCAGCGCAGGTGCTCGGCCGCTCGGCTCTCGTCCTGCAGCAGCTGCGGGGAGCGCCGGCAGGGAAGGCTCGGTGAGGGCTGTCTCTGCGCCGGGCGCTCCCTGTGCCCAGCAGCGGCCGAGCCGGCCCGCACGGCCCGGGGCCGGGAGCAGCGTGGGGGGCCGCAGGCTGGCGGGCCCGGCTGCGGCGCTGGGCAGGGGCACAGCTGCCAGCCCCCCTCGCCGAGCACCGCGGGAAGGGGGGGTTTCTCCAGCCTGCGGCTGGGGCTCCCGGCCTGTCCTTACCAGGTGCTCGGCAAACTGCATCCGCCGCCCCTTCATCAGCAGCTGCTCCAGGTACGTCCTTCTCAGGAAGCGTGCCGCACGAAGCAGGGCGTCGCGAGAGGCCTGGAGAACAGGAGAGAGCCGCAGGTGGCGTCAGAGCCCAGGGCACGGCAGCTGTGTCCCTGTGCCAAGGCCAGAGGAGGCTGGAGCCCACCAGGTGCCCGGGCAGGAGGCGGCTGAGACCAAAACCTCACCTTGGCCACGTGCAGGTTCTCATCGTTCCAGTGCAAGTAGAGAGGTAGCAGGCTCTGGCTCACGATTGTCGTGGCAGCATTTTCCCCCTCTTCCACTACCAGCTCCATCACCTCCCAGAAGAGCTGAATGGAGAGCAGCTGCACACGGCTGTTGTTCTGGAAGGATAGGAAAAGTCCTAAGCACCAACTGCTCCAGGCCCACTGGGGCAAAGGCCCAAATATCTAGACACAGAGCATAAAGGCTCCAGGCAGCGTCCAGTGCCCTTGGCTGGAGACACAGAGCCTTACATTCTCAAAGTGTTGCAGGAGGGGCTCAACCAGCTTCAGGGTGGTGATGCTGGGTGGCTTGAGGTTCTTGTCCTGGAGCATATCCCTGAGCGCACAGAGGGTCATCCAGACCATCTCTGCATCTGGATCAGCCAGCTGCTCCACCAGGCGTTGATACAGGCCGCGTATTCCTCCGGCCTGTGTGCAAGACAGGGCTGTGCTGTGAAGCCGTGAAGGGCCGCAGCACCAACAGCTGCTTGTGGCACTGGGGCAGCTGAAGCGGGAGGCAGGAGAGCTGGGAGCAGCTGCCTCTGCTGCCAAAGGCCAGCCAAGGCCAGAGGTCTGCATTGCCCAGCCCCACGCCACCAGCGCGGCTTCAGCCAGTGCCCCCTTCTCACCAGCAAGGGCTCCTTGCTGAGCACCACGAGGCTTCTGAGCGCCAGGCGCAGCTCGTCCCTGCACTTGCTGGGCAGGTGCCGGGATACGACCAGCAGAGCACTGGGACCGTCTTGGCTCAAGTCCAGGCACTCCAGGAGCTGAAAGGCACAGGAGGGCAGTGTCAGGGAAGCCTGCGGGCAGGAGCCCTGAGCCGCACAGGGTCGGGCCCAGGCAGCAGCAGCGGGCGCGGGCACCGCCCCAGGCGGCTGCAGCTACAAGAGGCCTGAGAGCTGGGAGGCAGCTCAGCCAGGCAGCGCTGGCTGTCAGGCTCACCTCCACAAAGAAGGCCAGGGCAGGCAGATGCCAGTGGGGCTGCTTCCCGAGGAGCAGGCTGAGCAGGTGCGAGGCCATAAAGGGACACAATGGCGTCAAGCCGTGGCGCATCTCCCTGGCAGGGGAAAAAGGCACCAAGGCCCTGAGCCTCCGGTGATAGGAAAACCTCTCCCAGGAGTGACTCACAGAGGTCTGATCTTTCCCCAGCACTCTGCAAGGGCACATGGGCCCCTTGGGAGGCGGCTGCTCCTGGGCATCCTCCTCTCCCAGTCTCTTCCAGTGTGCTCGACCCTCCCTCAGTGACAAGGCCCTCTCGCTTACAAGCCCGGGGACTGTGTGGGGCACTCCGGGCACAGGGCACAAATGCTGGCAGCGGTGGCAGGAGTAGGGGATCTCACCTGGCCAGCAGGCCCACTGCATAGTGCTGCGTGTCGGCGCAGAGCAGCTTCTCCCAGACCTGCTTGTGCTCCAGAGCCACCAGCTTGTTGTCAAAGCCCAGTCTGGAGAGCAGAGCCTTCATGGTCTGTGCTGCAAACCTGAATGCCGAGCAAAGGCCAGGTCACTCTGGGAGCGCTGGCCCTGGTCACAAGGGTGTTGGAAGGGCAGGGCAACTGGCACCTGTTGGGCTCGCTGGGAAGGCCGTGTTCCTCCCGGCATGCTCCCCAGAACCGCTGCGCCTTATCGTCCTCTGGCATCCGCTCTGTAGTGGTGACGATTTGCAGGAGCAGAGCCACGAACAATTTGGGCGAATGGAGGAGAAGACCATAGTGCCACTCAGACCTGGGGGCAATCCTCCACAGTGCCAGAGTTGCCTGCAAGAGACAAAGCATACTGAGGCAGTGCTCAGTGCCAGGGTGTCCATGAGGCAGGGCCCGAGGGGACATGCAGGGGGAGCACCAGCCTGCTGCCCCTAGGCCAGCTTTCAGCTGCAGGGTAGGGAGAGCATGGAGATCTGCTGAAGAGGCAAACTGGAGGGCGAGCAAAGGCCAGCTCCAGAAACTCACAGCCAGGGCAAAGATGGCCTCGTTGTCCCCACTGTAAGGGGGCTGCTCCTCCATGGCACAGAGCAGCGCTGGAAGCACCTCCTTGGCAGCCACTTCCGAGGTGCCGATGGCTCTCCACATCAGCTCTGCGGCTCTGTGGGACCAAAGCTGTGCGTCAGCACTGTGCCCAGTGCGGCTGCGTGGGGCCGGGTGACAGAGCCCCGGTGCCCTGAGGGGCAGGGAGGGAGCACAGCAGAGGCTCAGGAAACAGAGGGGCCCGAGGGTCCTGCAGCTCTCGGCCTGTCGGGCAGAGTCCGCTGGACAGGCTGTACAGGCACAAGGGCCCTACAGGCCGGTGAGCGCTGGACTCTCGAGGCAGTTGTGCCCCATACCTGTCACACGTTGGGGCACAGCAGAGCAGGCTCATCACCACGAGACCTGGGTTTTCTTCAGTCAGGGCCAGAATTTCCATTTGCAGCCCGGCGTCCACGGTGACACAGGATGCCAGGCTCTGAAGAATGCCCCTCACCATGGCTAGCACCTGGAGGAGGTGGCATGGGGAAGACTTGGAGTGCTGTCCAAGGTAGCAACTTCCCCAGCTTCCCCATAAAAGTGCTTGCCTTCCCACCCCACTGTCATGGCCTCAAAGGCTGAGGGGGCCCAGCGGACGTAGCTTGAGGGGCCACATGATCCTAGGAGGATTTCAGCCCTGACCCCAGGCTGCTTACCTGCTGTGGAGAAGAAGCAGCCTGCTGGAAAACCTCCGCAGCGGGTGCAGGAGTCAGGGTCCTTATGGGCATGGCCTCGGTCTCTGGGATGCCCTTGGCGTCTGTGGTGGCCATGACCTCAGTCACGGCCATGTGAGCCTCTGCCCAGCCCTCGTTGTCTGTTTCCAGGTCTGAGCTTGCTGCGAGGTCAGAGGGCGCTGAGATGGGAGCAGCCTCTGCCTGCAGCTTGCTCAGCCTGGAGTCGGGCTGGGCCGTGCCCTCGGTGCTGGTGCCCCTGGTATTTCTGCGCCGAAGGCGCAGGATCCTCCGCAGTGTCTGCAGAAGAAGGAAGGGCAGGAAGAGAGGGATGTTCCATGGTCTGCTCCAAGCACGGGGCTCGGCCGAGCAATGCCAGCAGGCCCGGCCCAGGTGGGGACGGCCGCACGTACCTGCACTGCTCTGCGGAAGCAGCCACGGGTGGGTTCCTGCATTCCAGGCTGGTCCTTGGCTTTATCTGGCAAAGAGCAAGCACAGCCAGAGCTGAGGGGCTGCGGGAGAGGCCAGAGAACACAGCCCAGCCCTGCGCTTCCTAGGCAGCGACAGCCACCCGGGTGCCCAGGGCGTGGAGCACAGCCATAGGCGAGGGCAGCCCCGCCCCCTGTCCCATCCTGTCCTTCGGCACATCCACTGGGATGGGATGGGATGGGATGGGATGGGATGGGATGGGATGGGATGGGATGGGATGGGGTGGGGTTGGGTGGGGTGGTGCCAGGCTGGCTGCAGCCACCAGCCCTGCGTGCCAGCTCCACCACTCACCGTCCTGCAGCGGGTGCAACTGCTCCGGCTCTGCAGTCTGCTGCGCTGGGGCAGCTGCAGGGCCTTTGCTTTTCCTCCCCCGAAGCCCCCTGAACAGGCTGCGCAGTCTGCCTGCCATTGCGCTGTCTGACCTCGAGGGCACCTTCGACACAGATGCCCTGTCAAAGGTCCGAGTCAGCGCGTGCCGCAGTCCTGCCTTGCAGGTACCTGCGACAGAGGGGCCTCAGGAAGTTTACAGGACAGCAAGTCCTGCACTCTGTTCTCGAGGGCTCCTGCCACAAGGACAGGAGACTCCTCGGGAACAATGGTGGTCACCAAGTCCCACGGCCTGGCCACGAGGGCTCCGGCCACGGGGATGGGAGATGCCTCGGATAAGCTCCGATGCACCGAGTCCCGAGGTCTGGCCGTGAGGCCAGCCGCAGGAGGAACGCCTCGGAAAAGCTCCGGGTCAGCAACGAATGAGCCGGCTGTGCGGAGGCTCCTCACAGCACTGCTCTGTCCCGTCCTGCCCCGTCGCATGCACCGAGCACTCTGGCGTGGCTGCGGCGCCACTAGCTGCTATGTCAGCGCGTGTCACAAAGGGCTGCTCGCACACCCCGTTCCACTCGGTCCCTCGGTGACCCTGCCGCACCGTGTCACAAAGGGCCCTTGGACACGCTGCCACGCCCTCCCCACCCAAGGTGGCCCCAGTTGGATGGAATCCCTTGCCCCAAGTGTCTGATGCAGCCCCGCATACACCAAGGCTGGCCAAGTGCTCAGGGAAGGACTCTCCACGGTGCCCAGCCCGCATAGCCCAGCTTGGTGCCGGCCCTGGAGCAGGGCAGCTTCCAGCAAGCAAGATGCAAACGCGTCTTGCCAAGAGTTAACACACACCAGAGAGGGAAGATGCCATAAAAGCCTTTGAATTCACAGCTGTCTGAGAGATATTTGGGGCTCTCGGCTGGACAGAGATGATCCTGCTCTGTCCTGTGCTCAAAGGCAGGGAACACACCCTGCTGCTGGTGCTTGGTGGGGTCTCTGCAGGCACAGGCAGGTGCCAAAGCTGCTCTTCACAGCCTTCTCCATTCCCACGCCCCTGCGCCAAGTGCGAGAGCCCTCAAGGACGGAATGGAGCGCAGGGAGCCAAAGGGAGATGGATCACTACCTCACTGGGGGCTCCTGGGGAATCACTTTGCTTGAGAATCAAGCCCCTCTCTTCCAAAGGCATTTCCCCAAATGCCTACATTTCCCAGGGAACACTGACAGACACTTAAGGTTTTGGAAAAGGTTTTGGAAAAACCCAATCTTTTTATTAAGGGAAAGCAAAGGGAAGGGGTGAGCAGGGAGGCAAAAAAGGTAATGGGCAGGGCCTGAGGGCTGCACGGAGGGAGTTGCCAACAGGCAGAGAGATGGCAGGAGCTCCTGGAGCTTCCCACAGGCTCAGCTCTGAGCAGCTAGAGCTGTGCCTGGAGCTCCAGCTGGTGCATCCTGCTCTGCAGCTGCTCCCATCTTCTGTGGGAGCTGGAGATCGCCGATGGACGCCACTACATCTGATCCAGCAGACGAAAGAAGTCCTGCAGATCTTCTTTGGAAGACCAGCTGAACCAGTGTGCTGATGCAGGGTGGGCTGTCATCTTCTCTCAGGGCTTGAAGAGCTGCAAGAGAGAGGAACAGAGCCACGGTCGGAGGCCAGACTGAGGGAATCCAAGGAAAGCCTCCTGCCAGGGCCATCCCAGCCGGTTCTTGCCATGGCTTTGGCCGGAAGGTGCTGGCCACGGATCCCCCACGTTTCCGTGGCAGCTCTCCGGACTCTGCCCCCACCGCCGCTCGTCCGCACAGGGAGCGGAGTCCTGCGCAGCCCGGGCACGGATTGTAGCTGCGGGGCCGGGATGTGCAGCTGCTCCCGGCGTGCTCGCTGCCACGCGGCTGCCCTGACTCACCCTCGCCGATGACCTGGAGCTCCTCCTCCTGTCCCCTGACGAGCAGTCCGGCCAGCCCTGGCAAGACAGAGCCCGTGGCGGCGGCAGGCGTCACAGCTGCCCTGCAAGGGCGCTGCCAGCCCTGCGGCCGCACGCCCTCCTGCCTGGCCAGGGCTCCTGGCGGCCCCTGCCGCACACCGCCGCCCAAGGGCACGACTGGCTGCGGGAGGGCGTCGGCAGCGCCGAGGGACACCGGGGCTGCGGCGGCCCGGGCGCGGCTCCCGCTGTAGCCGCGGCAGCAGCCGGGCTGGGGCAGGGAGGGGCGCGGGGCTCGTGGCTCACCGATGATCCCGACGGCCGCCTGTCGCACGGGCTTCTGTGGGCTCCGCAGGCGTGGCAGGGCCCAGCGCAGGTGCTCGGCCGCTCGGCTCTCGTCCTGCAGCAGCTGCGGGGAGCGCCGGCAGGGAAGGCTCGGTGAGGGCTGTCTCTGCGCCGGGCGCTCCCTGTGCCCAGCAGCGGCCGAGCCGGCCCGCACGGCCCGGGGCCGGGAGCAGCGTGGGGGGCCGCAGGCTGGCGGGCCCGGCTGCGGCGCTGGGCAGGGGCACAGCTGCCAGCCCCCCTCGCCGAGCACCGCGGGAAGGGGGGGTTTCTCCAGCCTGCGGCTGGGGCTCCCGGCCTGTCCTTACCAGGTGCTCGGCAAACTGCATCCGCCGCCCCTTCATCAGCAGCTGCTCCAGGTACGTCCTTCTCAGGAAGCGTGCCGCACGAAGCAGGGCGTCGCGAGAGGCCTGGAGAACAGGAGAGAGCCGCAGGTGGCGTCAGAGCCCAGGGCACGGCAGCTGTGTCCCTGTGCCAAGGCCAGAGGAGGCTGGAGCCCACCAGGTGCCCGGGCAGGAGGCGGCTGAGACCAAAACCTCACCTTGGCCACGTGCAGGTTCTCATCGTTCCAGTGCAAGTAGAGAGGTAGCAGGCTCTGGCTCACGATTGTCGTGGCAGCATTTTCCCCCTCTTCCACTACCAGCTCCATCACCTCCCAGAAGAGCTGAATGGAGAGCAGCTGCACACGGCTGTTGTTCTGGAAGGATAGGAAAAGTCCTAAGCACCAACTGCTCCAGGCCCACTGGGGCAAAGGCCCAAATATCTAGACACAGAGCATAAAGGCTCCAGGCAGCGTCCAGTGCCCTTGGCTGGAGGCACAGAGCCTTACATTCTCAAAGTGTTGCAGGAGGGGCTCAACCAGCTTCAGGGTGGTGATGCTGGGTGGCTTGAGGTTCTTGTCCTGGAGCATATCCCTGAGCGCACAGAGGGTCATCCAGACCATCTCTGCATCTGGATCAGCCAGCTGCTCCACCAGGCGTTGATACAGGCCGCGTATTCCTCCGGCCTGTGTGCAAGACAGGGCTGTGCTGTGAAGCCGTGAAGGGCCGCAGCACCAACAGCTGCTTGTGGCACTGGGGCAGCTGAAGCGGGAGGCAGGAGAGCTGGGAGCAGCTGCCTCTGCTGCCAAAGGCCAGCCAAGGCCAGAGGTCTGCATTGCCCAGCCCCACGCCACCAGCGCGGCTTCAGCCAGTGCCCCCTTCTCACCAGCAAGGGCTCCTTGCTGAGCACCACGAGGCTTCTGAGCGCCAGGCGCAGCTCGTCCCTGCACTTGCTGGGCAGGTGCCGGGATACGACCAGCAGAGCACTGGGACCGTCTTGGCTCAAGTCCAGGCACTCCAGGAGCTGAAAGGCACAGGAGGGCAGTGTCAGGGAAGCCTGCGGGCAGGAGCCCAGAGCCGCACAGGGTCGGGCCCAGGCAGCAGCAGCGGGCGCGGGCACCGCCCCAGGCGGCTGCAGCTACAAGAGGCCTGAGAGCTGGGAGGCAGCTCAGCCAGGCAGCGCTGGCTGTCAGGCTCACCTCCACAAAGAAGGCCAGGGCAGGCAGATGCCAGTGGGGCTGCTTCCCGAGGAGCAGGCTGAGCAGGTGCGAGGCCATAAAGGGACACAATGGCGTCAAGCCGTGGCGCATCTCCCTGGCAGGGGAAAAAGGCACCAAGGCCCTGAGCCTCCGGTGATAGGAAAACCTCTCCCAGGAGTGACTCACAGAGGTCTGATCTTTCCCCAGCACTCTGCAAGGGCACATGGGCCCCTTGGGAGGCGGCTGCTCCTGGGCATCCTCCTCTCCCAGTCTCTTCCAGTGTGCTCGGCCCTCCCTCAGTGACAAGGCCCTCTCGCTTACAAGCCCGGGGACTGTGTGGGGCACTCCGGGCACAGGGCACAAATGCTGGCAGCGGTGGCAGGAGTAGGGGATCTCACCTGGCCAGCAGGCCCGCTGCATAGTGCTGCGTGTCGGCGCAGAGCAGCTTCTCCCAGACCTGCTTGTGCTCCAGAGCCACCAGCTTGTTGTCAAAGCCCAGTCTGGAGAGCAGAGCCTTCATGGTCTGCGCTGCAAACCTGAATGCCGAGCAAAGGCCAGGTCACTCTGGGAGCGCTGGCCCTGGTCACAAGGGTGTTGGAAGGGCAGGGCAACTGGCACCTGTTGGGCTCGCTGGGAAGGCCGTGTTCCTCCCGGCACGCTCCCCAGAACCGCTGCGCCTTATCGTCCTCTGGCATCCGCTCTGTAGTGGTGACGATTTGCAGGAGCAGAGCCACGAACAATTTGGGCGAATGGAGGAGAAGACCATAGTGCCACTCAGACCTGGGGGCAATCTTCCACAGTGCCAGAGTTGCCTGCAAGAGACAAAGCATACTGAGGCAGCGCTCAGTGCCAGGGTGTCCATGAGGCAGGGCCCGAGGGGACATGCAGGGGGAGCACCAGCCTGCTGCCCCTAGGCCAGCTTTCAGCTGCAGGGTAGGGAGAGCATGGAGATCTGCTGAAGAGGCAAACTGGAGGGCGAGCAAAGGCCAGCTCCAGAAACTCACAGCCAGGGCAAAGATGGCCTCGTTGTCCCCACTGTAAGGGGGCTGCTCCTCCATGGCACAGAGCAGCGCTGGAAGCACCTCCTTGGCAGCCACTTCCGAGGTGCCGATGGCTCTCCACATCAGCTCTGCGGCTCTGTGGGACCAAAGCTGTGCGTCAGCACTGTGCCCAGTGCGGCTGCGTGGGGCCGGGTGACAGAGCCCCGGTGCCCTGAGGGGCAGGGAGGGAGCACAGCAGAGGCTCAGGAAACAGAGGGGCCCGAGGGTCCTGCAGCTCTCGGCCTGTCGGGCAGAGTCCGCTGGACAGGCTGTACAGGCACAAGGGCCCTACAGGCCGGTGAGCGCTGGACTCTCGAGGCAGTTGTGCCCCATACCTGTCACACGTTGGGGCACAGCAGAGCAGGCTCATCACCACGAGACCTGGGTTTTCTTCAGTCAGGGCCAGAATTTCCATTTGCAGCCCGGCGTCCACGGTGACACAGGATGCCAGGCTCTGAAGAATGCCCCTCACCATGGCTAGCACCTGGAGGAGGTGGCATGGGGAAGACTTGGAGTGCTGTCCAAGGTAGCAACTTCCCCAGCTTCCCCATAAAAGTGCTTGCCTTCCCACCCCACTGTCATGGCCTCAAAGGCTGAGGGGGCCCAGCGGACGTAGCTTGAGGGGCCACATGATCCTAGGAGGATTTCAGCCCTGACCCCAGGCTGCTTACCTGCTGTGGAGAAGAAGCAGCCTGCTGGAAAACCTCCGCAGCGGGTGCAGGAGTCAGGGTCCTTATGGGCATGGCCTCGGTCTCTGGGATGCCCTTGGCGTCTGTGGTGGCCATGACCTCAGTCACGGCCATGTGAGCCTCTGCCCAGCCCTCGTTGTCTGTTTCCAGGTCTGAGCTTGCTGCGAGGTCAGAGGGCGCTGAGATGGGAGCAGCCTCTGCCTGCAGCTTGCTCAGCCTGGAGTCGGGCTGGGCCGTGCCCTCGGTGCTGGTGCCCCTGGTATTTCTGCGCCGAAGGCGCAGGATCCTCCGCAGTGTCTGCAGAAGAAGGAAGGGCAGGAAGAGAGGGATGTTCCATGGTCTGCTCCAAGCACGGGGCTCGGCCGAGCAATGCCAGCAGGCCCGGCCCAGGTGGGGACGGCCGCACGTACCTGCACTGCTCTGCGGAAGCAGCCACGGGTGGGTTCCTGCATTCCAGGCTGGTCCTTGGCTTTATCTGGCAAAGAGCAAGCACAGCCAGAGCTGAGGGGCTGCGGGAGAGGCCAGAGAACACAGCCCAGCCCTGCGCTTCCTAGGCAGCGACAGCCACCCGGGTGCCCAGGGCGTGGAGCACGGCCATAGGCGAGGGCAGCCCCGCCCCCTGTCCCATCCTGTCCTTCGGCACATCCACTGGGATGGGATGGGATGGGATGGGATGGGATGGGATGGGATGGGATGGGATGGGATGGGATGGGGTGGGGTTGGGTGGGGTGGTGCCAGGCTGGCTGCAGCCACCAGCCCTGCGTGCCAGCTCCACCACTCACCGTCCTGCAGCGGGTGCAACTGCTCCGGCTCTGCAGTCTGCTGCGCTGGGGCAGCTGCAGGGCCTTTGCTTTTCCTCCCCCGAAGCCCCCTGAACAGGCTGCGCAGTCTGCCTGCCATTGCGCTGTCTGACCTCGAGGGCACCTTCGACACAGATGCCCTGTCAAAGGTCCGAGTCAGCGCGTGCCGCAGTCCTGCCTTGCAGGTACCTGCGACAGAGGGGCCTCAGGAAGTTTACAGGACAGCAAGTCCTGCACTCTGTTCTCGAGGGCTCCTGCCACAAGGACAGGAGACTCCTCGGGAACAATGGTGGTCACCAAGTCCCACGGCCTGGCCACGAGGGCTCCGGCCACGGGGATGGGAGATGCCTCGGATAAGCTCCGATGCACCGAGTCCCGAGGTCTGGCCGTGAGGCCAGCCGCAGGAGGAACGCCTCGGAAAAGCTCCGGGTCAGCAACGAATGAGCCGGCTGTGCGGAGGCTCCTCACAGCACTGCTCTGTCCCGTCCTGCCCCGTCGCATGCACCGAGCACTCTGGCGTGGCTGCGGCGCCACTAGCTGCTATGTCAGCGCGTGTCACAAAGGGCTGCTCGCACACCCCGTTCCACTCGGTCCCTCGGTGACCCTGCCGCACCGTGTCACAAAGGGCCCTTGGACACGCTGCCACGCCCTCCCCACCCAAGGTGGCCCCAGTTGGATGGAATCCCTTGCCCCAAGTGTCTGATGCAGCCCCGCATACACCAAGGCTGGCCAAGTGCTCAGGGAAGGACTCTCCACGGTGCCCAGCCCGCATAGCCCAGCTTGGTGCCGGCCCTGGAGCAGGGCAGCTTCCAGCAAGCAAGATGCAAACGCGTCTTGCCAAGAGTTAAAACACACCAGAGAGGGAAGATGCCATAAAGGCCTTTGAATTCACAGCTGTCTGAGAGATATTTGGGGCTCTCGGCTGGACAGAGATGATCCTGCTCTGTCCTGTGCTCAAAGGCAGGGAACACACCCTGCTGCTGGTGCTTGGTGGGGTCTCTGCAGGCACAGGCAGGTGCCAAAGCTGCTCTTCACAGCCTTCTCCATTCCCACGCCCCTGCGCCAAGTGCGAGAGCCCTCAAGGACGGAATGGAGCGCAGGGAGCCAAAGGGAGATGGATCACTACCTCACTGGGGGCTCCTGGGGAATCACTTTGCTTGAGAATCAAGCCCCTCTCTTCCAAAGGCATTTCCCCAAATGCCTACATTTCCCAGGGAACACTGACAGACACTTAAGGTTTTGGAAAAGGTTTTGGAAAAACCCAATCTTTTTATTAAGGGAAAGCAAAGGGAAGGGGTGAGCAGGGAGGCAAAAAAGGTAATGGGCAGGGCCTGAGGGCTGCACGGAGAGAGTTGCCAACAGGCAGAGAGATGGCAGGAGCTCCTGGAGCTTCCCACAGGCTCAGCTCTGAGCAGCTAGAGCTGTGCCTGGAGCTCCAGCTGGTGCATCCTGCTCTGCAGCTGCTCCCATCTTCTGTGGGAGCTGGAGATCGCCGATGGACGCCACTACATCTGATCCAGCAGACGAAAGCAGTCCTGCAGATCTTCTTTGGAAGACCAGCTGAACCAGTGTGCTGATGCAGGGTGGGCTGTCATCTTCTCTCAGGGCTTGAAGAGCTGCAAGAGAGAGGAACAGAGCCACGGTCGGAGGCCAGACTGAGGGAATCCAAGGAAAGCCTCCTGCCAGGGCCATCCCAGCCGGTTCTTGCCATGGCTTTGGCCGGAAGGTGCTGGCCACGGATCCCCCACATTTCCGTGGCAGCTCTCCGGGCTCTGCCCCCACCGCCGCTCGTCCGCACAGGGAGCGGAGTCCTGCGCAGCCCGGGCACGGATTGTAGCTGCGGGGCCGGGATGTGCAGCTGCTCCCGGCGTGCTCGCTGCCACGCGGCTGCCCTGACTCACCCTCGCCGATGACCTGGAGCTCCTCCTCCTGTCCCCTGACGAGCAGTCCGGCCAGCCCTGGCAAGACAGAGCCCGTGGCGGCGGCAGGCGTCACAGCTGCCCTGCAAGGGCGCTGCCAGCCCTGCGGCCGCACGCCCTCCTGCCTGGCCAGGGCTCCTGGCGGCCCCTGCCGCACACCGCCGCCCAAGGGCACGACTGGCTGCGGGAGGGCGTCGGCAGCGCCGAGGGACACCGGGGCTGCGGCGGCCCGGGCGCGGCTCCCGCTGTAGCCGCGGCAGCAGCCGGGCTGGGGCAGGGAGGGGCTCAGGGCTCGTGGCTCACCGATGATCCCGACGGCCGCCTGTCGCACGGGCTTCTGTGGGCTCCGCAGGCGTGGCAGGGCCCAGCGCAGGTGCTCGGCCGCTCGGCTCTCGTCCTGCAGCAGCTGCGGGGAGCGCCGGCAGGGAAGGCTCGGTGAGGGCTGTCTCTGCGCCGGGCGCTCCCTGTGCCCAGCAGCGGCCGAGCCGGCCCGCACGGCCCGGGGCCGGGAGCAGCGTGGGGGGCCGCAGGCTGGCGGGCCCGGCTGCGGCGCTGGGCAGGGGCACAGCTGCCAGCCCC
This sequence comes from Ammospiza caudacuta, assembly GCF_027887145.1. Taxonomy (NCBI): domain Eukaryota; kingdom Metazoa; phylum Chordata; class Aves; order Passeriformes; family Passerellidae; genus Ammospiza; species Ammospiza caudacuta. The sequence continues at coordinate 28,096,832 of NC_080601.1, read as the reverse complement.
CCTCGCCGAGCACCGCGGGAAGGGGGGGTTTCTCCAGCCTGCGGCTGGGGCTCCCGGCCTGTCCTTACCAGGTGCTCGGCAAACTGCATCCGCCGCCCCTTCATCAGCAGCTGCTCCAGGTACGTCCTTCTCAGGAAGCGTGCCGCACGAAGCAGGGCGTCGCGAGAGGCCTGGAGAACAGGAGAGAGCCGCAGGTGGCGTCAGAGCCCAGGGCACGGCAGCTGTGTCCCTGTGCCAAGGCCAGAGGAGGCTGGAGCCCACCAGGTGCCCGGGCAGGAGGCGGCTGAGACCAAAACCTCACCTTGGCCACGTGCAGGTTCTCATCGTTCCAGTGCAAGTAGAGAGGTAGCAGGCTCTGGCTCACGATTGTCGTGGCAGCATTTTCCCCCTCTTCCACTACCAGCTCCATCACCTCCCAGAAGAGCTGAATGGAGAGCAGCTGCACACGGCTGTTGTTCTGGAAGGATAGGAAAAGTCCTAAGCACCAACTGCTCCAGGCCCACTGGGGCAAAGGCCCAAATATCTAGACACAGAGCATAAAGGCTCCAGGCAGCGTCCAGTGCCCTTGGCTGGAGACACAGAGCCTTACATTCTCAAAGTGTTGCAGGAGGGGCTCAACCAGCTTCAGGGTGGTGATGCTGGGTGGCTTGAGGTTCTTGTCCTGGAGCATATCCCTGAGCGCACAGAGGGTCATCCAGACCATCTCTGCATCTGGATCAGCCAGCTGCTCCACCAGGCGTTGATACAGGCCGCGTATTCCTCCGGCCTGTGTGCAAGACAGGGCTGTGCTGTGAAGCCGTGAAGGGCCGCAGCACCAACAGCTGCTTGTGGCACTGGGGCAGCTGAAGCGGGAGGCAGGAGAGCTGGGAGCAGCTGCCTCTGCTGCCAAAGGCCAGCCAAGGCCAGAGGTCTGCATTGCCCAGCCCCACGCCACCAGCGCGGCTTCAGCCAGTGCCCCCTTCTCACCAGCAAGGGCTCCTTGCTGAGCACCACGAGGCTTCTGAGCGCCAGGCGCAGCTCGTCCCTGCACTTGCTGGGCAGGTGCCGGGATACGACCAGCAGAGCACTGGGACCGTCTTGGCTCAAGTCCAGGCACTCCAGGAGCTGAAAGGCACAGGAGGGCAGTGTCAGGGAAGCCTGCGGGCAGGAGCCCTGAGCCGCACAGGGTCGGGCCCAGGCAGCAGCAGCGGGCGCGGGCACCGCCCCAGGCGGCTGCAGCTACAAGAGGCCTGAGAGCTGGGAGGCAGCTCAGCCAGGCAGCGCTGGCTGTCAGGCTCACCTCCACAAAGAAGGCCAGGGCAGGCAGATGCCAGTGGGGCTGCTTCCCGAGGAGCAGGCTGAGCAGGTGCGAGGCCATAAAGGGACACAATGGCGTCAAGCCGTGGCGCATCTCCCTGGCAGGGGAAAAAGGCACCAAGGCCCTGAGCCTCCGGTGATAGGAAAACCTCTCCCAGGAGTGACTCACAGAGGTCTGATCTTTCCCCAGCACTCTGCAAGGGCACATGGGCCCCTTGGGAGGCGGCTGCTCCTGGGCATCCTCCTCTCCCAGTCTCTTCCAGTGTGCTCGACCCTCCCTCAGTGACAAGGCCCTCTCGCTTACAAGCCCGGGGACTGTGTGGGGCACTCCGGGCACAGGGCACAAATGCTGGCAGCGGTGGCAGGAGTAGGGGATCTCACCTGGCCAGCAGGCCCACTGCATAGTGCTGCGTGTCGGCGCAGAGCAGCTTCTCCCAGACCTGCTTGTGCTCCAGAGCCACCAGCTTGTTGTCAAAGCCCAGTCTGGAGAGCAGAGCCTTCATGGTCTGTGCTGCAAACCTGAATGCCGAGCAAAGGCCAGGTCACTCTGGGAGCGCTGGCCCTGGTCACAAGGGTGTTGGAAGGGCAGGGCAACTGGCACCTGTTGGGCTCGCTGGGAAGGCCGTGTTCCTCCCGGCATGCTCCCCAGAACCGCTGCGCCTTATCGTCCTCTGGCATCCGCTCTGTAGTGGTGACGATTTGCAGGAGCAGAGCCACGAACAATTTGGGCGAATGGAGGAGAAGACCATAGTGCCACTCAGACCTGGGGGCAATCCTCCACAGTGCCAGAGTTGCCTGCAAGAGACAAAGCATACTGAGGCAGTGCTCAGTGCCAGGGTGTCCATGAGGCAGGGCCCGAGGGGACATGCAGGGGGAGCACCAGCCTGCTGCCCCTAGGCCAGCTTTCAGCTGCAGGGTAGGGAGAGCATGGAGATCTGCTGAAGAGGCAAACTGGAGGGCGAGCAAAGGCCAGCTCCAGAAACTCACAGCCAGGGCAAAGATGGCCTCGTTGTCCCCACTGTAAGGGGGCTGCTCCTCCATGGCACAGAGCAGCGCTGGAAGCACCTCCTTGGCAGCCACTTCCGAGGTGCCGATGGCTCTCCACATCAGCTCTGCGGCTCTGTGGGACCAAAGCTGTGCGTCAGCACTGTGCCCAGTGCGGCTGCGTGGGGCCGGGTGACAGAGCCCCGGTGCCCTGAGGGGCAGGGAGGGAGCACAGCAGAGGCTCAGGAAACAGAGGGGCCCGAGGGTCCTGCAGCTCTCGGCCTGTCGGGCAGAGTCCGCTGGACAGGCTGTACAGGCACAAGGGCCCTACAGGCCGGTGAGCGCTGGACTCTCGAGGCAGTTGTGCCCCATACCTGTCACACGTTGGGGCACAGCAGAGCAGGCTCATCACCACGAGACCTGGGTTTTCTTCAGTCAGGGCCAGAATTTCCATTTGCAGCCCGGCGTCCACGGTGACACAGGATGCCAGGCTCTGAAGAATGCCCCTCACCATGGCTAGCACCTGGAGGAGGTGGCATGGGGAAGACTTGGAGTGCTGTCCAAGGTAGCAACTTCCCCAGCTTCCCCATAAAAGTGCTTGCCTTCCCACCCCACTGTCATGGCCTCAAAGGCTGAGGGGGCCCAGCGGACGTAGCTTGAGGGGCCACATGATCCTAGGAGGATTTCAGCCCTGACCCCAGGCTGCTTACCTGCTGTGGAGAAGAAGCAGCCTGCTGGAAAACCTCCGCAGCGGGTGCAGGAGTCAGGGTCCTTATGGGCATGGCCTCGGTCTCTGGGATGCCCTTGGCGTCTGTGGTGGCCATGACCTCAGTCACGGCCATGTGAGCCTCTGCCCAGCCCTCGTTGTCTGTTTCCAGGTCTGAGCTTGCTGCGAGGTCAGAGGGCGCTGAGATGGGAGCAGCCTCTGCCTGCAGCTTGCTCAGCCTGGAGTCGGGCTGGGCCGTGCCCTCGGTGCTGGTGCCCCTGGTATTTCTGCGCCGAAGGCGCAGGATCCTCCGCAGTGTCTGCAGAAGAAGGAAGGGCAGGAAGAGAGGGATGTTCCATGGTCTGCTCCAAGCACGGGGCTCGGCCGAGCAATGCCAGCAGGCCCGGCCCAGGTGGGGACGGCCGCACGTACCTGCACTGCTCTGCGGAAGCAGCCACGGGTGGGTTCCTGCATTCCAGGCTGGTCCTTGGCTTTATCTGGCAAAGAGCAAGCACAGCCAGAGCTGAGGGGCTGCGGGAGAGGCCAGAGAACACAGCCCAGCCCTGCGCTTCCTAGGCAGCGACAGCCACCCGGGTGCCCAGGGCGTGGAGCACGGCCATAGGCGAGGGCAGCCCCGCCCCCTGTCCCATCCTGTCCTTCGGCACATCCACTGGGATGGGATGGGATGGGATGGGATGGGATGGGATGGGATGGGATGGGATGGGATGGGATGGGGTGGGGTTGGGTGGGGTGGTGCCAGGCTGGCTGCAGCCACCAGCCCTGCGTGCCAGCTCCACCACTCACCGTCCTGCAGCGGGTGCAACTGCTCCGGCTCTGCAGTCTGCTGCGCTGGGGCAGCTGCAGGGCCTTTGCTTTTCCTCCCCCGAAGCCCCCTGAACAGGCTGCGCAGTCTGCCTGCCATTGCGCTGTCTGACCTCGAGGGCACCTTCGACACAGATGCCCTGTCAAAGGTCCGAGTCAGCGCGTGCCGCAGTCCTGCCTTGCAGGTACCTGCGACAGAGGGGCCTCAGGAAGTTTACAGGACAGCAAGTCCTGCACTCTGTTCTCGAGGGCTCCTGCCACAAGGACAGGAGACTCCTCGGGAACAATGGTGGTCACCAAGTCCCACGGCCTGGCCACGAGGGCTCCGGCCACGGGGATGGGAGATGCCTCGGATAAGCTCCGATGCACCGAGTCCCGAGGTCTGGCCGTGAGGCCAGCCGCAGGAGGAACGCCTCGGAAAAGCTCCGGGTCAGCAACGAATGAGCCGGCTGTGCGGAGGCTCCTCACAGCACTGCTCTGTCCCGTCCTGCCCCGTCGCATGCACCGAGCACTCTGGCGTGGCTGCGGCGCCACTAGCTGCTATGTCAGCGCGTGTCACAAAGGGCTGCTCGCACACCCCGTTCCACTCGGTCCCTCGGTGACCCTGCCGCACCGTGTCACAAAGGGCCCTTGGACACGCTGCCACGCCCTCCCCACCCAAGGTGGCCCCAGTTGGATGGAATCCCTTGCCCCAAGTGTCTGATGCAGCCCCGCATACACCAAGGCTGGCCAAGTGCTCAGGGAAGGACTCTCCACGGTGCCCAGCCCGCATAGCCCAGCTTGGTGCCGGCCCTGGAGCAGGGCAGCTTCCAGCAAGCAAGATGCAAACGCGTCTTGCCAAGAGTTAACACACACCAGAGAGGGAAGATGCCATAAAAGCCTTTGAATTCACAGCTGTCTGAGAGATATTTGGGGCTCTCGGCTGGACAGAGATGATCCTGCTCTGTCCTGTGCTCAAAGGCAGGGAACACACCCTGCTGCTGGTGCTTGGTGGGGTCTCTGCAGGCACAGGCAGGTGCCAAAGCTGCTCTTCACAGCCTTCTCCATTCCCACGCCCCTGCGCCAAGTGCGAGAGCCCTCAAGGACGGAATGGAGCGCAGGGAGCCAAAGGGAGATGGATCACTACCTCACTGGGGGCTCCTGGGGAATCACTTTGCTTGAGAATCAAGCCCCTCTCTTCCAAAGGCATTTCCCCAAATGCCTACATTTCCCAGGGAACACTGACAGACACTTAAGGTTTTGGAAAAGGTTTTGGAAAAACCCAATCTTTTTATTAAGGGAAAGCAAAGGGAAGGGGTGAGCAGGGAGGCAAAAAAGGTAATGGGCAGGGCCTGAGGGCTGCACGGAGGGAGTTGCCAACAGGCAGAGAGATGGCAGGAGCTCCTGGAGCTTCCCACAGGCTCAGCTCTGAGCAGCTAGAGCTGTGCCTGGAGCTCCAGCTGGTGCATCCTGCTCTGCAGCTGCTCCCATCTTCTGTGGGAGCTGGAGATCGCCGATGGACGCCACTACATCTGATCCAGCAGACGAAAGAAGTCCTGCAGATCTTCTTTGGAAGACCAGCTGAACCAGTGTGCTGATGCAGGGTGGGCTGTCATCTTCTCTCAGGGCTTGAAGAGCTGCAAGAGAGAGGAACAGAGCCACGGTCGGAGGCCAGACTGAGGGAATCCAAGGAAAGCCTCCTGCCAGGGCCATCCCAGCCGGTTCTTGCCATGGCTTTGGCCGGAAGGTGCTGGCCACGGATCCCCCACGTTTCCGTGGCAGCTCTCCGGACTCTGCCCCCACCGCCGCTCGTCCGCACAGGGAGCGGAGTCCTGCGCAGCCCGGGCACGGATTGTAGCTGCGGGGCCGGGATGTGCAGCTGCTCCCGGCGTGCTCGCTGCCACGCGGCTGCCCTGACTCACCCTCGCCGATGACCTGGAGCTCCTCCTCCTGTCCCCTGACGAGCAGTCCGGCCAGCCCTGGCAAGACAGAGCCCGTGGCGGCGGCAGGCGTCACAGCTGCCCTGCAAGGGCGCTGCCAGCCCTGCGGCCGCACGCCCTCCTGCCTGGCCAGGGCTCCTGGCGGCCCCTGCCGCACACCGCCGCCCAAGGGCACGACTGGCTGCGGGAGGGCGTCGGCAGCGCCGAGGGACACCGGGGCTGCGGCGGCCCGGGCGCGGCTCCCGCTGTAGCCGCGGCAGCAGCCGGGCTGGGGCAGGGAGGGGCGCGGGGCTCGTGGCTCACCGATGATCCCGACGGCCGCCTGTCGCACGGGCTTCTGTGGGCTCCGCAGGCGTGGCAGGGCCCAGCGCAGGTGCTCGGCCGCTCGGCTCTCGTCCTGCAGCAGCTGCGGGGAGCGCCGGCAGGGAAGGCTCGGTGAGGGCTGTCTCTGCGCCGGGCGCTCCCTGTGCCCAGCAGCGGCCGAGCCGGCCCGCACGGCCCGGGGCCGGGAGCAGCGTGGGGGGCCGCAGGCTGGCGGGCCCGGCTGCGGCGCTGGGCAGGGGCACAGCTGCCAGCCCCCCTCGCCGAGCACCGCGGGAAGGGGGGGTTTCTCCAGCCTGCGGCTGGGGCTCCCGGCCTGTCCTTACCAGGTGCTCGGCAAACTGCATCCGCCGCCCCTTCATCAGCAGCTGCTCCAGGTACGTCCTTCTCAGGAAGCGTGCCGCACGAAGCAGGGCGTCGCGAGAGGCCTGGAGAACAGGAGAGAGCCGCAGGTGGCGTCAGAGCCCAGGGCACGGCAGCTGTGTCCCTGTGCCAAGGCCAGAGGAGGCTGGAGCCCACCAGGTGCCCGGGCAGGAGGCGGCTGAGACCAAAACCTCACCTTGGCCACGTGCAGGTTCTCATCGTTCCAGTGCAAGTAGAGAGGTAGCAGGCTCTGGCTCACGATTGTCGTGGCAGCATTTTCCCCCTCTTCCACTACCAGCTCCATCACCTCCCAGAAGAGCTGAATGGAGAGCAGCTGCACACGGCTGTTGTTCTGGAAGGATAGGAAAAGTCCTAAGCACCAACTGCTCCAGGCCCACTGGGGCAAAGGCCCAAATATCTAGACACAGAGCATAAAGGCTCCAGGCAGCGTCCAGTGCCCTTGGCTGGAGGCACAGAGCCTTACATTCTCAAAGTGTTGCAGGAGGGGCTCAACCAGCTTCAGGGTGGTGATGCTGGGTGGCTTGAGGTTCTTGTCCTGGAGCATATCCCTGAGCGCACAGAGGGTCATCCAGACCATCTCTGCATCTGGATCAGCCAGCTGCTCCACCAGGCGTTGATACAGGCCGCGTATTCCTCCGGCCTGTGTGCAAGACAGGGCTGTGCTGTGAAGCCGTGAAGGGCCGCAGCACCAACAGCTGCTTGTGGCACTGGGGCAGCTGAAGCGGGAGGCAGGAGAGCTGGGAGCAGCTGCCTCTGCTGCCAAAGGCCAGCCAAGGCCAGAGGTCTGCATTGCCCAGCCCCACGCCACCAGCGCGGCTTCAGCCAGTGCCCCCTTCTCACCAGCAAGGGCTCCTTGCTGAGCACCACGAGGCTTCTGAGCGCCAGGCGCAGCTCGTCCCTGCACTTGCTGGGCAGGTGCCGGGATACGACCAGCAGAGCACTGGGACCGTCTTGGCTCAAGTCCAGGCACTCCAGGAGCTGAAAGGCACAGGAGGGCAGTGTCAGGGAAGCCTGCGGGCAGGAGCCCTGAGCCGCACAGGGTCGGGCCCAGGCAGCAGCAGCGGGCGCAGGCACCGCCCCAGGCGGCTGCAGCTACAAGAGGCCTGAGAGCTGGGAGGCAGCTCAGCCAGGCAGCGCTGGCTGTCAGGCTCACCTCCACAAAGAAGGCCAGGGCAGGCAGATGCCAGTGGGGCTGCTTCCCGAGGAGCAGGCTGAGCAGGTGCGAGGCCATAAAGGGACACAATGGCGTCAAGCCGTGGCGCATCTCCCTGGCAGGGGAAAAAGGCACCAAGGCCCTGAGCCTCCGGTGATAGGAAAACCTCTCCCAGGAGTGACTCACAGAGGTCTGATCTTTCCCCAGCACTCTGCAAGGGCACATGGGCCCCTTGGGAGGCGGCTGCTCCTGGGCATCCTCCTCTCCCAGTCTCTTCCAGTGTGCTCGGCCCTCCCTCAGTGACAAGGCCCTCTCGCTTACAAGCCCGGGGACTGTGTGGGGCACTCCGGGCACAGGGCACAAATGCTGGCAGCGGTGGCAGGAGTAGGGGATCTCACCTGGCCAGCAGGCCCGCTGCATAGTGCTGCGTGTCGGCGCAGAGCAGCTTCTCCCAGACCTGCTTGTGCTCCAGAGCCACCAGCTTGTTGTCAAAGCCCAGTCTGGAGAGCAGAGCCTTCATGGTCTGTGCTGCAAACCTGAATGCCGAGCAAAGGCCAGGTCACTCTGGGAGCGCTGGCCCTGGTCACAAGGGTGTTGGAAGGGCAGGGCAACTGGCACCTGTTGGGCTCGCTGGGAAGGCCGTGTTCCTCCCGGCATGCTCCCCAGAACCGCTGCGCCTTATCGTCCTCTGGCATCCGCTCTGTAGTGGTGACGATTTGCAGGAGCAGAGCCACGAACAATTTGGGCGAATGGAGGAGAAGACCATAGTGCCACTCAGACCTGGGGGCAATCTTCCACAGTGCCAGAGTTGCCTGCAAGAGACAAAGCATACTGAGGCAGCGCTCAGTGCCAGGGTGTCCATGAGGCAGGGCCCGAGGGGACATGCAGGGGGAGCACCAGCCTGCTGCCCCTAGGCCAGCTTTCAGCTGCAGGGTAGGGAGAGCATGGAGATCTGCTGAAGAGGCAAACTGGAGGGCGAGCAAAGGCCAGCTCCAGAAACTCACAGCCAGGGCAAAGATGGCCTCGTTGTCCCCACTGTAAGGGGGCTGCTCCTCCATGGCACAGAGCAGCGCTGGAAGCACCTCCTTGGCAGCCACTTCCGAGGTGCCGATGGCTCTCCACATCAGCTCTGCGGCTCTGTGGGACCAAAGCTGTGCGTCAGCACTGTGCCCAGTGCGGCTGCGTGGGGCCGGGTGACAGAGCCCCGGTGCCCTGAGAGGCAGGGAGGGAGCACAGCAGAGGCTCAGGAAACAGAGGGGCCCGAGGGCCCTGCAGCTCTCGGCCTGTCGGGCAGAGTCCGCTGGACAGGCTGTACAGGCACAAGGGCCCTACAGGCCGGTGAGCGCTGGACTCTCGAGGCAGTTGTGCCCCATACCTGTCACACGTTGGGGCACAGCAGAGCAGGCTCATCACCACGAGACCTGGGTTTTCTTCAGTCAGGGCCAGAATTTCCATTTGCAGCCCGGCGTCCACGGTGACACAGGATGCCAGGCTCTGAAGAATGCCCCTCACCATGGCTAGCACCTGGAGGAGGTGGCATGGGGAAGACTTGGAGTGCTGTCCAAGGTAGCAACTTCCCCAGCTTCCCCATAAAAGTGCTTGCCTTCCCACCCCACTGTCATGGCCTCAAAGGCTGAGGGGGCCCAGCGGACGTAGCTTGAGGGGCCACATGATCCTAGGAGGATTTCAGCCCTGACCCCAGGCTGCTTACCTGCTGTGGAGAAGAAGCAGCCTGCTGGAAAACCTCCGCAGCGGGTGCAGGAGTCAGGGTCCTTATGGGCATGGCCTCGGTCTCTGGGATGCCCTTGGCGTCTGTGGTGGCCATGACCTCAGTCACGGCCATGTGAGCCTCTGCCCAGCCCTCGTTGTCTGTTTCCAGGTCTGAGCTTGCTGCGAGGTCAGAGGGCGCTGAGATGGGAGCAGCCTCTGCCTGCAGCTTGCTCAGCCTGGAGTCGGGCTGGGCCGTGCCCTCGGTGCTGGTGCCCCTGGTATTTCTGCGCCGAAGGCGCAGGATCCTCCGCAGTGTCTGCAGAAGAAGGAAGGGCAGGAAGAGAGGGATGTTCCATGGTCTGCTCCAAGCACGGGGCTCGGCCGAGCAATGCCAGCAGGCCTGGCCCAGGTGGGGACGGCCGCACGTACCTGCACTGCTCTGCGGAAGCAGCCACGGGTGGGTTCCTGCATTCCAGGCTGGTCCTTGGCTTTATCTGGCAAAGAGCAAGCACAGCCAGAGCTGAGGGGCTGCGGGAGAGGCCAGAGAACACAGCCCAGCCCTGCGCTTCCTAGGCAGCGACAGCCACCCGGGTGCCCAGGGCGTGGAGCACGGCCATAGGCGAGGGCAGCCCCGCCCCCTGTCCCATCCTGTCCTTCGGCACATCCACTGGGATGGGATGGGATGGGATGGGATGGGATGGGATGGGATGGGATGGGATGGGATGGGATGGGATGGGGTGGGGTTGGGTGGGGTGGTGCCAGGCTGGCTGCAGCCACCAGCCCTGCGTGCCAGCTCCACCACTCACCGTCCTGCAGCGGGTGCAACTGCTCCGGCTCTGCAGTCTGCTGCGCTGGGGCAGCTGCAGGGCCTTTGCTTTTCCTCCCCCGAAGCCCCCTGAACAGGCTGCGCAGTCTGCCTGCCATTGCGCTGTCTGACCTCGAGGGCACCTTCGACACAGATGCCCTGTCAAAGGTCCGAGTCAGCGCGTGCCGCAGTCCTGCCTTGCAGGTACCTGCGACAGAGGGGCCTCAGGAAGTTTACAGGACAGCAAGTCCTGCACTCTGTTCTCGAGGGCTCCTGCCACAAGGACAGGAGACTCCTCGGGAACAATGGTGGTCACCAAGTCCCACGGCCTGGCCACGAGGGCTCCGGCCACGGGGATGGGAGATGCCTCGGATAAGCTCCGATGCACCGAGTCCCGAGGTCTGGCCGTGAGGCCAGCCGCAGGAGGAACGCCTCGGAAAAGCTCCGGGTCAGCAACGAATGAGCCGGCTGTGCGGAGGCTCCTCACAGCACTGCTCTGTCCCGTCCTGCCCCGTCGCATGCACCGAGCACTCTGGCGTGGCTGCGGCGCCACTAGCTGCTATGTCAGCGCGTGTCACAAAGGGCTGCTCGCACACCCCGTTCCACTCGGTCCCTCGGTGACCCTGCCGCACCGTGTCACAAAGGGCCCTTGGACACGCTGCCACGCCCTCCCCACCCAAGGTGGCCCCAGTTGGATGGAATCCCTTGCCCCAAGTGTCTGATGCAGCCCCGCATACACCAAGGCTGGCCAAGTGCTCAGGGAAGGACTCTCCACGGTGCCCAGCCCGCATAGCCCAGCTTGGTGCCGGCCCTGGAGCAGGGCAGCTTCCAGCAAGCAAGATGCAAACGCGTCTTGCCAAGAGTTAAAACACACCAGAGAGGGAAGATGCCATAAAGGCCTTTGAATTCACAGCTGTCTGAGAGATATTTGGGGCTCTCGGCTGGACAGAGATGATCCTGCTCTGTCCTGTGCTCAAAGGCAGGGAACACACCCTGCTGCTGGTGCTTGGTGGGGTCTCTGCAGGCACAGGCAGGTGCCAAAGCTGCTCTTCACAGCCTTCTCCATTCCCACGCCCCTGCGCCAAGTGCGAGAGCCCTCAAGGACGGAATGGAGCGCAGGGAGCCAAAGGGAGATGGATCACTACCTCACTGGGGGCTCCTGGGGAATCACTTTGCTTGAGAATCAAGCCCCTCTCTTCCAAAGGCATTTCCCCAAATGCCTACATTTCCCAGGGAACACTGACAGACACTTAAGGTTTTGGAAAAGGTTTTGGAAAAACCCAATCTTTTTATTAAGGGAAAGCAAAGGGAAGGGGTGAGCAGGGAGGCAAAAAAGGTAATGGGCAGGGCCTGAGGGCTGCACGGAGAGAGTTGCCAACAGGCAGAGAGATGGCAGGAGCTCCTGGAGCTTCCCACAGGCTCAGCTCTGAGCAGCTAGAGCTGTGCCTGGAGCTCCAGCTGGTGCATCCTGCTCTGCAGCTGCTCCCATCTTCTGTGGGAGCTGGAGATCGCCGATGGACGCCACTACATCTGATCCAGCAGACGAAAGCAGTCCTGCAGATCTTCTTTGGAAGACCAGCTGAACCAGTGTGCTGATGCAGGGTGGGCTGTCATCTTCTCTCAGGGCTTGAAGAGCTGCAAGAGAGAGGAACAGAGCCACGGTCGGAGGCCAGACTGAGGGAATCCAAGGAAAGCCTCCTGCCAGGGCCATCCCAGCCGGTTCTTGCCATGGCTTTGGCCGGAAGGTGCTGGCCACGGATCCCCCACATTTCCGTGGCAGCTCTCCGGGCTCTGCCCCCACCGCCGCTCGTCCGCACAGGGAGCGGAGTCCTGCGCAGCCCGGGCACGGATTGTAGCTGCGGGGCCGGGATGTGCAGCTGCTCCCGGCGTGCTCGCTGCCACGCGGCTGCCCTGACTCACCCTCGCCGATGACCTGGAGCTCCTCCTCCTGTCCCCTGACGAGCAGTCCGGCCAGCCCTGGCAAGACAGAGCCCGTGGCGGCGGCAGGCGTCACAGCTGCCCTGCAAGGGCGCTGCCAGCCCTGCGGCCGCACGCCCTCCTGTCCTGCCCGGGCTCTCAATCATAATTAATAATAATGTGAATTATGTGTATGTACACAAATTTTAAGAACAGAGTAATAAATACTTAGTATCAATCCATGTAGTTTCAGAGCAAAAATAATAATATTTATACACATATGTACACTTAAATATAGCTTTTACTTTTTAATGCCTGGATAACATCTGCCTGCTACATTTGATGGCTAAATAATGGCTTTATCGCAACAGGACCTTTGGTAAGAATATGCGAACTTGTCTAGCAGTGTGAATGCAAGAAACACTGAAAAGAAAACATAAAATTCTTTCACCTTAAAATAAGTGGTATCTAAATCATACAAGTTGCAAGTTTCCTGCTCACTGTGAAATGACAGCAACGGTTCGGAGGGAGGAATAACAGTCCTTGGCACAAAAGACAAGTTTGCTAACTGCCCCAATCTAACTCAGAAGTCTTTGGAGAATTGATTGGAAGATCAAACAATATTTTGCAAAAATTTCCCAGGACATTTAATCTGCTTCAAGTATTTTTTTTTCTTGAAGAGACATCAACATGATTTATTTCCAAAAAAGTGATTTGGATGCTAAAGACTTCTGCAAGCTGTCACATTTTTATTATTTGACTTGGAGATGAACTGAGCTGAAATCCACCATGACTAAGGAGAATACAAATCTGTGCATCACCCCAGGAAAAGAGCAAGGAATGAATTGTTAAAGTGATCCCCTAATGCATCCAGTCTTGTAATACTGAATTTATTACCTGGTCTTGAAACAGACCTTCTCACTGTTGCATATCTCACCAGCTCCTGGGGCTGGAGGAAGACGTTACAGCTCTTGCTCTTCCTCTACCTTGTCTCAAGGAGAAGCCAATTAAAAGTGAATCATCTTTTTATCCAAAACAGTCAAAGCAGAAAGAATAACCCCTCTTAATCCATCACTCAGCCATAGATAGGATGACACAGCCCCTTCCTGTTCTTCATCTCTGCAACCCAAATAAATAAGTAGCAGAGGGTGAAGTCTGCCATGAACAGGTGAGGAAGGAACTGTCAAATAAAATGTATCTACATGGAAGGATGTATTTATTTGAAAGTGCCCTCTGTAGAGAAGGAAAACAAAGACCTTTGGCCCGAATAAAAAATGTATTCACCCTGCTCATACAGCATTTTTCCATAATCAACATTGAATCCTATACAGTGGTTTCGATTGATATGAATACCTTAAATATAAGGGAAATAGTGACAGGAGAGAGTCCCTACTCGCAGTTCCATAGAAGATCAGTAAGGTCAAACTCAGCAGGATGGAAATGCAGAGAAATAATCTAGAAACCTTTGCTAAAAACAGAAGTAGGGCTAGCCCACTTCAACCCTCTGTTCAGCAGAAAAAGAAGGAAAAAAAGAAGAAAAAAACATCAAACGTCACCATATTTTGGAAAATAGAAGCAAGTGGTTCCTGGCTTGGTTCCTCACACTATTCTTTGCATCAGAGCACTTTGAGGAAGACATTTTTAGTTCATCTGCCAAACAAGGCAACGAAAACATATTGTCAGTGTTGGTCAAAAATTCTGGGAAGTGTAATATGTTTCTAAAGCACGTAATTCTCAGGCTCTGGAAGGAATATACTGGTTTGAAATAAGAAGACAGTATTTTCCTCGAAAATCATCCTTTTTTTCTCAGCTTCCTTAATGTTTTTTTTTTTAAAGCAGGAAATAAGGAAAAGTGAGAGAAATAATATTTTGAAAATTTGTTTTCACCCCAGCCAATATTGCCCCACTTTGAAAAACACTTCAGACTATTTTACAAGGGGATAACATCATTAGTTTTCTTTAGTCAGTATTCTCCCACTTCATATGCCATTTTATGCCTACACTGGCCAACTGTTACAGAAGCTGGAATTGATTTTGATTTGTGCAGTGAGTTTTCCAAGCGGAATTAAAATGTTTTTTCAATGGAGGAGAGAAATCCCTGACATCTCTGTGAAATAAAAAATACACAGTGGATTTTGATAAACATAGGAATGACCTTTGGTAGAGGTTTACAGATGTACACAAATTTGAGAATATTACACACACACTCCCAAAATATACAAGTAACAACAGAAACTCAACTGAGCCAGTGACTGAACAAAAAGTTCTTTTCCCATTTAAATGTGACTGGAAATAATTGATGTAGGAAAATCCAGCATAGCTTAATTTGACAATTAAATGCTAGGAAAAAAAAAATTCATTGCAAAGTCTCAGTTCAAGGAGACAATGTTCTCCTTTAGGGACATCCACTAGTAGAATAGATTCAGATACCTTCTCTTTAACCTGTAGAAAATATCCAATCTGTCTATAACAATTGACACTGCACCATTGCAGAAGACATAAACTTGTAGATGGTGGCAACTCCCATGATTATGCATCTTTTGGGGATCTAAACAGAAAATTTTGTATTAAGTTTTTTTGTGGGCAGAGGGGAGCACAACTGAGATTTAAGAGACTATCATATAAGGAAAGAAAGAAAAGGCCATTTGTTATAAAGATAGTCCTCATAAAATGAGAACACTTAGTTGCTGTGAACTGGCAAAAAGAAACCCCAACCCAAAACACAACTATTAATTTGCAAAAAGTTGTAATTGTAATCTTGAGTGTAAACTACCACCTACTCAAATCTGAGAGCTTGAGCTGGCAAGAGAAGTCCCCAGTAATGCACAAGGGCAGGAATGCACCATTGCTCTAGAGTATGTTTAAGCATCAGGATATAATGAGGGTATCGGGGAAATTAGTTAAGTGCTGCAGCTTGCTCCATACAGGAAAACTTCTGAGACCTCCATGGCACGAAGTGTGAAGCCCTGGAAAAATCCAGGGAGCTCCTGACCACTTTGGGCCAGCCCCTTCAGCAGGTAACACAAGCGCTGGCTTTCCTTCCCACACCTCCTCAGCCTGCAGAGCCCGAGAGTGCCCCGGGTGTCTGACACAGGGAACCGAATCACAGCCACAGCCTTACACTTCACATCACACACCAGACACACCACCAAAGGCAGCTGAGCTGGCATTTCTGGCATGATCAGAAATATGCACTGTTAAGGAGGATAAAAATACTGCTGCAAAATAATAGACTCCTGCTGTTTACTTAAAGAGTGGAAGCCTTTATGGTCAAAGCAAAAAGCACTGATCTCACAAAAGAGCTTTTGTTCGCAGAACTTGATGGGGGTTCATGCTTAACAAACAGTGTAGCAAGCTGCACATTTATGCAGACTTTTCCAAACCACAGAATCATAGAATATCCTGAGTTGCAAGGATTGTCCAGTCCAGCTCATGGCCCTGCTCAGCACCATCCCTAAGAACAGTAACATGAGAGTTTTGTCCAAATGCTTCTTGAGCTCTGTCAGGCTTGGTGCTGTACCCACTTCTCTGTGCCTGTTCCAGTGCCCAGCCACCCTCAGGTGAAGAATCTTTTCCTAAGATCCAAGCCAAACCTCCCCTGACACAACTTCAGGCCATTCCCTTGGTCCTATCACTGATCACCAAACCTGCTGAGGGGGTTCTTCTTTCAGATTTTAGATACATGCAACCTTAGTGATTTTTAAAGAACTTCTTCATGTCTAGACTCTAAAATTTGTATGAAGAGTGACCTAATCACCTGGCAACCTTTCAGACTGAGGCAGAGCTTACTTTTTTTTTTTCCTAAGAAGACTATCACTCATTTTCATTCCACATCCAATGGGAATACCCAAAACCTCTGTATTTTCCATGAAGTCAGTCTATATTTTCAGTCCACTTCTAATCCAATTCTGAATTTTATTCACATCCAACATAACATAATAATTTCTTTTTTTCATCCTTATCAAACCAGACAAGTTATTTACATCAGTAGACAACATACTCATCTCTGTTCAGCTAAAATATGGAGCACTGTTGTCTTTCCAGTAAATAGACGTTGGTCCATTTTGCTTTAACATTAAAGGAATATTCTTTCCACTGGAAGGAAACTGCTGAAAATTGGCCCAGTGTATTTCCTTGAGGCATCTGTTAAGCTAATTACTGCTTAGGCTTACAGTCCTGTATTTTCCCCCTACTTTGAGGGATGCTGGGGAAAAAAGTGCTAAAGAAAAGTTCTTGTTTATTTGTTTTAACATAATGATGGTTGTGACAAACTCTTTATTGTTTGATTATTTTCTGGCTGAACTAGCCACAGAATTAGGATTGCTAAATTTTAATTTCTCAACAGCTTATAGCTGAATGCAAATTTTAATTGGCTGCTTGGTGTTTTGGAGCAATAGATTAATCTTTGTGAATCATCTTAACTGACATGTTTTAGTGATCCAAGTAATTTACTTACATAATTTATTTCTTTGCATTTGAAGGAAAAGTCCATATAAATGTCTTTGTGTGAAAATTCCGTGTAACACAATAATTGCAGGCAAACTTCTGCCTTCAGAAATTGATCTTCTAGAAGATTTGGGATCACAAGAGAATACTTGTAAATAGTCTGTATTTCTTCCCTCTTCAATAAAATTGACTTTTACTTAAAGCACAGTGTTTAAAAGATTACAAGCTAAATATCAAACACACGAAGAATCTAAAGAAGACACATAAAGGCTGAGGTTGGGTTCAGTCCTGCTCTCCCTTGTTTCTGTGCCCATTTTCCCAGGGACACTGTCTGTACAGGAGTCACCTCAGAGTGCACAGCACAGACCCCACAGCCCTGGGCTGAGCCTGGCCCAAACACTGAGCTCGCACCAGCAAAGCTCTGCCAACCCCTTAACCCGGGCCCCTGGGTGCACAATCAGTGCTGCCACGAGGAGCAGCCCCAGGGAGAATCATCCTCTGCCTCTGATCCTCTCACCACCCCTCCCCATCTCAGAGGCCAAGAAAAGCTCGTGGTCTCAAATGTCAGGAATACTTATCTGGGTATTTTATTGGCAATCTACTGCAATTACCTCTGCTCTCTCTCCTTAGGTCTTTGGTGTAAGAGCTTTCAGAGCACATTGCTGAACTCCTGGATAAAGAGGAATCACCATGGATGGCTTTTCTCCTGATGCAAGCGACTGAGAAGGAAACTGCATATGACAAATGCTGATCTGGCTAAGCAAGAATCCTTTGTTGCATAAATCAACTTCATCCTGTTTATCCAGCCAGTATAAAAATTCACTTACAGATTTTATTTATTTAACTGCACATTTTATTCTGCATAGTGAATAGCAATCTGCCTGACCTTATGTGTACTCTGCAAATGTGGGCAAGGAAATTATCTTAGTAACAGGATAAGAGAGAACATATTTCTCCCTCCATTCCTGGAAAACACGGTCACTAAGAGCATCCCCACTGCTGGCAGATTTCATTATTGCCAAAGAGGATATATTAACTTCCTTTACATTTCTGCATCCCACCTGAAGAACCAGTTTTCCAGATGTCCTAATCACAGAGTATTAAAAAGTGAGAGAATCCAAACAAAGATTTCCAAAGCTGCAGAATTTAGTTAGAATCCTCATTAATTTAAATGGCCAATCTATTTCAAATACTAAAATCTAAACCTTTTTAACTGGATCCCAGTCCTCGAGTTGATTTGTACAGTAAGCACCTAGTTTCCCTTATTTTCTCAGTAATGTTTATTCCTAAGTTTTCTGCACTACTTTTAAGACTCAACTATAATAGAGGTAAGTGAAAAACAGAGCCTGTGAAAAGCAAAACAACCCACAATCCTTGGCAGATAGAGGTGAGTAAAGAAAACTTCTCAGATTGTATCAGAGCAGATTTTCAAAGTGCCCAGCAAACATTATCTTGCAGAATTTGCAGATGCCACATCTGGTCACCTATTTCCAGGCCTAATTGGGAGTCACTTGGGATACTGAGATGTGTATATTAAAATGTTTTTGAAGTTTTTTCTTTATGCATGCTTAAAAACAGCTGTGTCTGCTTGCAAAGCCAGCATTTGCATATTGTTGAGTGTGTGGAAAGCCACTCTTTCCAGTTCATCTTGAAGGGTTCTAGAGACAAATCCTGTGTGAATGTTGTGACTGCACATTCTGCCAGTGTTTAGGAGGCAGGAGGCTGTCACTTCACTTTATACCACATCTAATCAATGCTCAGAAAGAAACTAGAATTATTATAATTTGCTATTAAAAAGACATGGGCGGATAGACGATTTTGATGTTAGAGTCTTAGTCCTGGCAAGGAATGCCATTAAAAGCATCCTGTTTTGGATTTCCAAACTCTCTGTATATGTATTTTAAGTGACCACAATCTCCCTCTTTTACTCCCTGCCCAATCAGACAAGAACCAGCCCTGTCACACTCCAGAGATAAAGTCTGATTTCTTAAAAATACTTGCAGCTATGGAAGCAAAATTTGTGGGGTAGTTTCATTTAAACAAGTTTCAAACCACTTGTGAAATGCAAATGCACAGCACCACAGTGGGCAATGCTAAATACAGACTGATCCTTCTTCCCTAAAAATACCAGAAAGTAACTGCTGCATCCTTTCCTACAGGCAGATACGAGGGAGCTGCTGGAGTGAAGACGGCCCATCAGAGCCCCTCTGACTTCCTTAATGCAATGGCTTCAGTCCACAGCAGCAGGGTCACTGCACTCAGTCTAGCTGGGGGGTTTTGCAGCAGCCAAGCCAAGGTGAAGCACAGGTAGCCCAAAGCAAGGGCTTTCTGTTTCAGCTTCATAGCACTCTTGAATATTTTCAAGCCCACTCAGCAAGAACTGCCTCTGATCACCTCCCTATTCCTCAGCAAAATCTGCCTTTTGATCCAGCTGAGCTCAGTAGAGCATTGGAGATATGGGGTAGAGGGAGAGAAGTAAGGACCAGAGAGGAAACAAGTGAATAAATCTGTGAGATAATTCCTTGTGAAATGCTCTATGTTTGACTCTTCTCATCCCTCCTATTTCCTTCAGTTTCTACAACCAGAATTCAGTTAAGCCTTGTGGAAAAATTATTTACTTTATAGATTAAGATTTTCCAGTGCCAAGCACAGGATATGAAAGTAATTGGTGCTTATAAAAGAACACCTAGACAAAAACTTGTATTGCTAGAATAAAGCACACTTTCAAATTCTATCAGTTCTTTTTATGGAAATGTTACACATGGAATTGTTGTACAAGACAATCTATTCTTTTTAATCTCCAACCTCTAAACTTGCAATTTTATTTTCATATATAGAGACTCAAGGGACATTCTGTTTTACATGTAGTCCATAAATTGTTTGAGGCATGGGCAATTTCTTTTGGTCTCCTTGTACTGCAGTCAGCTGTACAAGGTTCAGAGCTGCAAACACCATGACAAAATAACAGACCAGTGAACATCTTGCTTGAGAGTTAACAAGTCCAGTCAGGAGTCAGACCAAGCAGGCAATTAGGAAAAGCTTCCAAGGGCACCCATGTCCCTGCCCTGGCAGTAGCAGGGAGCCCTGCATAAAAAGCAACTTGCAAATCTACAAAGTATAAAGTAGTTGTGAATATTTCCTTTGACTAATCCTGTGATGTGATGGCAGCATTTGCTCATTTGAGCATAACATGGCACTTCTGATCTGCACCCCTAAGCAGAGCAGGAGGTTGGCATGTCAGCCTCACCCAGCAAACATCTGAATAACTAAAGAGACGCAGCTCATCACTGCACAGATCACTGTTTGGAAACAAAAATCAGACTTTTCTGCTCAGTCCATGCTATTTTCTAAACAGCACTGATGAGTGAATTAAACATCAAAGTAATGAAATATCCACTGATAATGCTAAATAATGTCCAAATTCAGCAACAGGCTATAGCAAACTGCATCACTACCAAGTGTGCAGTTCCTGAAAGAAGTATTAATAAATATTGTGGGCTTTCTCTAAAGAAGCTTTTTCCTTCATAGTGGTATGAACATGTTTCCAGAGCAATTTATGACCACAGTCTTTAGGCTATCACTTCCACTCATCCTGTAATTGCACCTCAGCCTCCAGTGCAGAACTGTACCTGTAAACCTTCACAGGCTGTTCAATCCCTGTGACATGGGCTGGGAGGCTGCCAAGAGCTGCCAAGGGTTTTACCCTTTCACACACATGGCAGCAAGGGACAGGTTTTTCCTGAAACTGAGGAAAGCCTGAGTGGGAGAACCAGCAGCAGCATAAAAGAAGCTGAGACAGCTCCAGAGGCTCAGTCAAAGCAGGCAGCATACTGCATGCAGCAACATTTAAAAGGCTTTTGAGAAATAGCTGCAGTTTCAGCTCCCACATCAACTGAATAGCCCCCTACACAGCCCTAAAACACATGAAATAAAATACTTTTCTTACAGCGTGCCAGGAAAAGAACTAAAACAGCTATCAGAAAGAGGGTTCACCTTCCTTAGCAATTTATTTTGTAGCACCAATACTTTTCTGACACAAATCTCCTCCCTGTCTACTTTTGAAGTGCTTCAGTTTGTGCTTTGCCTGACCCCAGCTGGATCTTCCTCAGAGAAACCACCATGGAATCTGCACACCAACAAACCCAACAGTCAGGCAAAGCCTGTGACTTCAGTATCCCATATCCCAGTTTGCAAAATCAGACTTTGAAATAAGATTAGCAGCCTAGTCCTAGGTGGCACAAATGATCACTAGGGATGACAGGTCCTTGAGCTGTGCAGCTTTGCTCTACAACAGCTCTTGTGCTAATGGATTGATATTGAAGATACACCCTGGGGATGCTACAGGAAAACATAACAATTATTTGATGCTGCAGAAATTGCTCCTGAGGGCTACTCTCAGACCTGTGTCTGCAGCACATCCCTCCAGTATTGTCCTGCTATTCTGATCTCCTGCACTGACATTTCTGTTAAGCCTTTTAATGTTGAACTTATGTTTCTCGGTAAGAGCTTTTGACTCTTTCTGTCAAGCTAGAGAGTAAAGATTAGCATACTAAGATTTTGAAAATACATTTTAACTGTAGATGTGGAAATCTATTTTACAAACCCATCTTGTTCTTCCACCAAGTGGCTCCAGGAAGTTCTGCATTCTGGAACTGATGTCCAGAGAAACAGACCTTAGAGACAAATGTCTAACTGCAAGAGCTTCTGGAGGAAGTAATGATTTTGCTTCAGATTAGGGCAGGTGGAGTCATAAAATGCATCTCTTCAGTCAGTCTCATAGATAACCTTGTTTTTTATCCTCAGAATAAAGTCTGTTTTTTAATTTTTTTTATTTAAAAAAAATTAATTTACTTGTTTATTTTTATTTTTAAATTCTTTATTACTATTTTATTTTGTATTTTTAACTTTATTTTTATTATTGTTTTTATTTATTAATTTTACTTTTTATTTTTATTTATGTATAATTTATAATTATATTTTTAGTTTTATTTTTTATTTATTTTTATATAATTTAATTTTCAAAAAATATATTTTAAAAATTTTTTAGTTTTTTTTTTTTGGTTTTTTTTTTAGGTATTTATGTACCTATGTTTCTGCAGCACCTGTGACTGATAATCAAAGGCTAGACCCCTCCCTTGCACTATCTGGTGCAAACACCCAAAGCCAGAGTGTGTTCTTGTTCCCAGGGGTCTGCAAACTAAATGTCAGACAGCAGGTGGGAAATACAGTGGAAAATACATGTGCACCACAGAAAAGCTTCCTTAAGGCACAGCAAACATGTCTGCTGATCATTTTCTGAGCAGCATGCAGCTTCTTGGGACAAAATTAGATTACTCCTTCTCAAGACACAAGGAGGTGGCTCTTTCCTGCTATACTATTTTTCACCTTTCCTGAGGATAACCCCCTGGGACAGTGATAATGGAAAGGTTGTGTACATCCAGGTAGTAATAAACTGCTGCAGAAAGGCAGAAATGCCTACATTTCAGGGCTAGAAATGCCCACCTCCACTTACAAATTGGCAGGTTCTTGCCATCATGTCAGGCTCCCCTTCCAATCTCACCCCCCACCATCCCGCTGTTCCCGTCACAAGGCTGAACAGGGAGTGGAAAAGGGATGTTTAGGTTTAGGATGGCTCATTAAGTCAGGGCAGAAATTACAGGAACTTGCATGACAGCATAAAGGAGGATTTTATGTTGCGTTGATTCTTGCATTGGAAAAAGTACTGATCTAGGGCTGTGGAACAGGAAATTTTGCTTTAAGTGCAATGGATGTGATATCAAGTACAATTTTCTTGGAGAAAATATGGAGGATTGTATATTAAAGCCATTTTCTTAAAGCCTTTTCTTTCTGCCTTTTAAGTCGCCTGCAGCATCCATTGCTATGCCAGGAATACAGAGAACTTTGTTTCTCTGAGCCCTGAAGTGGAGAATTTGCCTTTTTCCTTTTAACTCATCTTCCCAAATATTTTGTATGCTTACCTGACGAAAAGGTTGTCAAAGGTGAATTTACAGAGCCTGATCAAATCAGCTTTCCAGGTATACCTCACATGAAAAACCTCTCATTACAATGGCAATGACTTTTTCCACAGAGGAAAGAAAGGCTCCTGTTACAAACTGAGCTGTGGAAAGCACACCCATGTCTCAAGCAGCTGTGCACAACCACTGATCCACAGAAAGCAAACAGTCCAGGCAACACACTCATCTTTCTTTTCTTCCTGCTTAAAATACAGCACCCCAAAACTCGTGTTTGGGTGCAGCATTCACCAGGCACCTGTGAGCTGATCCTCAGAGAGAAATGCATAATTTCCTACATTGTATATTCAGGGAGGTTAAGATAAAAAATGTACAGATGAAAAAGTGAAGGACCAAACTCAACCTCTACCTATAGTAGAGTAGGGCAAGTAGAAATAACACTCCTTAAGATTGCTTCCTCATAATTTGTTTTAATAAAATATCTTTTGAGGGGGAAATTATTGTAGCTTCTTTGAGCTATAACTGAGAATGCATAAGTGGAATGTCTGCATTTCTTTCACAACTCTAGCTCTCAACTTATTTTTTTTTTAAGATTTAGTGGTACTCAATAGTATTGGTAAGACTGCTTATGAATCTCAGAATAAATTGAAACACAAGCTTACAAGCAACAATAAGTGATCAGACAGTCCCTTGACACTGCTCAAAAACACAAATTATCCTTTTCAGGAATAATTCTTACATATCAAACCCACTTACTTACCCTTACCTATCTTCTTTAGAACCTCAGCTTTCTAACAGGCATAAATCTTTCTCGCAATATAAATTTACAAGCAATTATCTTGGTACCTATCATGCTTACTTACTCACTTGCTCCTTTCTTACTTTCCTCCCACAGCTGTAATCAAGCACAAAAACCTTAACTAACTGAAACTTATAGCCTCCCAGTTCCCATAACACACTGGAACTACACTTAAGCGCTTTTTCATTTTTAGTGACAAAGTTGTTTTGTAAGGGAAGGGTTTATGCTGGTTTGGAGTTAAGATTAAACTAAGTCTTGTAGGTTCTTTTAAAATTCAACACTTCAGGTTAGTGAGAAGGGAGTGAGCTAAGGGGTGGTGGAAAGCAAAAGAACAGATAGCTCTTTAGCTCAGCTGTAAGCTGTTAAGAGATGAAAAGCTCAATCCTGATTTTAGGGTAACAAGTGGTTTTATAAATAGGTATCAATTTGTTTTGAGAATCTTGTGGCTTAGGCTAGAACCTATCTATATACTGGTTACTACTGGGAGGTCTTTCCTAGCAGCAGAGAAATCTAGAGTTTTGTCTGTAGAGGTCCCCTATGCCTACTCTCCTCTAAGTTCCTAATATATTGCTACAAGAGAGAGGGTGGGCTGGGCTTCTCACAGTTTCCTATAAGGAGAACGTCAATATTTTTAGTGATGGTGCACCTGTGATTGTTTAAGAACTGATATTTATAGTTTAGGAAAGAGTCTCTATTTTTAGGGAATCTAAATGTTCATCACTGCTTATTTCTACTGGTACTCCTTGTTAGGCTTGTTCTCTTCTTGCAGTTTCTGTTTGCAAAAGGAATCCCAGGGGTCTTTGTCAGGCATATTGCTCCCTGTGGAGGGGTTGAGGACTGGTTAGCAAGCCTAGCAGGTACATTTCTTGTACATGAGACAAAATGCTTTGCTTTTTACTCTTGCTGCTGTCTGGCTGCACCTGAAAGAACCCTGGGAATCTTCATGGTATTTCCTCTGTTATTTATTAAGCTTCAAGGATGCAAGGGCATATGCTGGAAGAGAGAGACTGGATAATATCCATTTTCTGTGGGTTTGAACCCAAGAATTTTTGCAGCTTGTGTATTTAGGTTTGGTAGATGTCCACATAATTCTCCATTCTCATTTTCATCACTTCTTCACAGCAAAAAACTTAAAGTGGGAGAGAAATAATGAGCCAAGCAACCATTATTTTTGTCACATATGTGCCACTCAGTAGGGATGGATCACATATGACCAGGTTATTTGGAGGAATAGGAGGGTAGACCAACAAACAGAAATCCACAGCCTAATGTAACTGTAGTGACTGTACAGACAGAAAGATAAACTACACTTATATCTTGCTAAGCAATAACTCTAAACATCCTTAGCAAACACTCTTTGGGGAACGGGAATTTTCTGTGGTCTGTGGAGAATTGGCCTGAAGGAATATAAAATACTGTACCTGCCTCCCACATGTGGTGTAAGGCTTAATAAATAGTTGCAAGATGATTGAAGATTCTGGCAGGAAAGGGGCTATTACAAATGTGGAGTGCTATTATCAATCTAACATGCTAAAAGTATTAATTTCATTGCCTCTGATAAAGTGTCTTGTTAATGAGCTATTTCAAAAATGTCTCATGGAAAATGATTTATGGTCATGTTTTCAAAGAAACAAACTCTCCCTCAAGGAGCAAGGTTCTAAAGTTCTGCTATTATTTTAAGAATTCTTTTTTTCTTCTCACAAAACAACTTAAAAACCAGCAGTTCCATTGATGTTAATAGAAATATGATCAGTAAAACTTGCTCATGACTAAGTTTCTTAATGCTACATCCCAGTGCACTGTGGTTTGCTGTGTCCTGCAGTTTGTCATATTTAATGTCCTGCTCAAGCCTATTGCAATAACTGTAAACATTGTCCAGTTTCAAAATACTGAAAATGTATTATTTATGTAATCATGTGTCTTTTATAAAACACAAGGCAAAGCCTACAGACAACCTCCATTATTTCCTTGTGTCTGCAAGGTGAATATCTCACTTTAAAAAATGGTCATTGTATTATATTTTAAAAATAGTTTTATAGATTATTCCTTGTGTGGTTGTTGAATTCACTGTCCAGGAGAGACCAGAGAAACAGTTTGTTTTGGTAATTGCTGTTCATCTTTTTTGTTTCAGTCCCCCTGTTATGTTGTTTGGCTGCCTATGTACCACAGTGGCAATGGTCCTGTAGCTGAACAGGAGGCTGAGACAAACAGTCCTTTCTCTCATGTGGTAAAACACCTCTTTTTAGAGTGTCTGGAAACCCATAAACCCCCTGACCAAAACACTTTTATGTTTTTTAAGAGATTTCTGTGCCCTGGCTGAGTGTTCATTATGTATTTTGGATGCTCTGCATGCTTTGACTCCTACAACAATTCTTCAAAAGAGACCTGCTCAAAGTTATTGTCTGTCTAACATAAGCAAAGGTAGTGTGGATACCTTGACATTTGAACTGAAACACAGCTTGGAAAATATGAAGAGCATATTCCGAGATCTGGTATAAGAATGCAAGGAATAAAACTGTATCTTTTCATGCTGGAATAACTTTGCAACAAATAGTTGTTAGTGCATGGTCCACTGAAATTAAAAAATAGCTTGTAAACATGCATAATTCTCCATATTTTGTTCAAAAGTTAAACCACTGTCAGTTGAAAAAAGAAGCCTTTTGTTAATTGTGTGGCAGATAAATACTCATGTTTCACACTAGGGAAGAATTAGGTGTTTCACACTAGGGAAGAATTAGCTAATGAATTCCTAGGGTTAGAGCAATTTTAGAGAAAATTATGGGAGTAATGCAAGAGGAGTAATACGTAACAATTGAAAATCTACTGCTCTGTCTTATGGTATGGTCATGAAATATGATGTGAGCAGTTCAACCCCTTTATGTGGGTTAATGCATTTGCTTGCACTTCTCAGCTGTGACAACATCTGCCAAAGACTCACCTTCAGAACTGGAAAAGAATGGCACTAAAACTCATAGTTAACCACCCACAAACAGAAGAGAATTGATTCCTTAATACAGCATATTTGTTTTCAGTGTTTCTGCTTTCCGTGGGAGAGTGTAATTTCTGTAAAGCTTCATTTTAGATATTTTGCAGCAGGAGGGCTGTGAGTCTGTGCTGCCTTGCCTAGACTTCAACATATTACCTCTGTTTGGCAAGTGAAAAAGTCAAGAAATCTGTTTTAAAAGTTTCTTTTGTTTTGGGAAGAGATGTGTCTTCTCTTTTGCCCACAGACATCTTCAAGACCTCTTAAAAGAATTTGGATAAAGTAGCCACTTGAGGGGGTTTCCATCTTGCAAGTGAAAGATGCCATGTTCCTGTAGCCATCACTTGGTAAGAGAACAAGCTGTCAGGGCTGTTCTTTTCTTTTTTTGTGTTGGATTACTGAGGGCCTTGCAGACAAATGGAATGTAGTCCAGAGGGCAATAGCAGTAAAATGATAAAGGACTTAGAAAATGGAAATTGCAACGGTGATAAAGAGGATGGAACATGTAGCACTTAGGAGATATAACTGTCTATATATACATAAAGGGATATTACAGAGAAGAGAGACTAATTATTCTCTTGAGTCATCAAGGACAGAACAAGGCTAATAGATTTAGGATGTTGCTGGGAAAATGTCAGTTATACATTAGGAAATGCTTTGAGTAGAAGAACACTCAGGACAATGTATGATGCTCTCAAGTGGAGTTGGGTTGGATTTCCATCACTGAACCTGTTCAAGTGTAAGGCTACACATCAGGCTGGTGTAATGGATCTTGCTGTGCCTTACAGTCTCCAGAAGCAAAAGGCCTTGGTCCTGCAAACCTTCATGTAGGAGGGCAATCCTCATAAAACCTGACTTATAATCGCTTGATTATGGGTTGCCATATACCTTAATGAACTTTAATGGTTTGTATGATGTACCAAGCCCTTTTCAAAGAGGCAAATTCACAGATAGTAATTGTTTAGACAAATTGCAAAGAATGAAAATTGTGGATTTTCCCCTATCAAAATCCGAAACCATTTGTCCATGAAAAACCTGACTCAATATAATATCTTCCATTTTCTATATGAATGTTAAGCATTGGTTTACATGATTAAATCCACAGAAGTCTGGCTTTCTTAAATTTTTATTCAAATGGAACATCTTGGGTTGTCAGAATTTGATTCTTTGCTGTGAGCTTTTTCAGTCTACATCTGTGGTTTTTAGCCAACCTCCAACAATATGTAATATAGGAGACTATTTCCACAATGATCATTATGGAAAGAATTTCAGTATGTGAACAGAAAAGATTATTGCCATTGTAGAATCCATGCAATTGCCTTGTTGGCTGCACCAGTACTTCAGCAGAATTTTTGTCAAGGACAGTCTTTCTGTTTTTATTAGTAATTGCTCAAGCTCAACAGAAACTCAAAAAAATGCTAATGAGTTTAATGAATCAAAACTTTCATTGCCTGCTTACTGCTGCTTGTGTCATACTCCAGGGAAATTAAGGTGCTGGCAGTGTTTGATGAACAGGGTAAAATCACAACCCTTTCAAGAGCCAGACTTACAGCTGGAAATGGATTGAATGCCACAGCTTTCCTTGCTTAAAGGAGAGAGTAGTGGAGAGCCACCAAGATGTAAAGGCACCATACAAATTGCCAAAAAGGATCATCCTCTGTGTATTACATAGTTCTATGAAATTCATGGGGATGTTGGTCATAACTCTAACACAATTTCAGCAAATCTGGGAATTTTCCATTCTCCTAATTGTCACTGTGGGATCTACCCTCTGAACTGGTTATGGTTTTTTGCAGCAGATAGGAAAGTTCTGTGTGTTTTTGAGCATCCTTGAGCTTGAGGATAACCTTCTCATTTTGATTCTGGAAATCATATAACTTCCTACAGTGAGACAATTAGTTGGCCTTCAGGCTTTATTTACATTGTTATTTGCATCTCATTCTTTTTTATGCTTGGATCCAGGGTGAAGCACATGGATAATGTTTACTACAGCAGCAATGAAAATATGTTTGTGTGTTCTCTATGTTGTAGCAGAGGGCAACTTTAAGTACCAGTTTTACTAAATCCTTTTTCTTCAAGTTCTAAGTAGCTTATTTGGTCTTCTGATCTAAAGAGAGTAGCAGAGAATGTATGCTGGGATAATGATGAAAGAAGGGGTGAGATAACAGGGAAATCTTTTGGCAATGTTATAAATAGATGAAAATGTGCAAGTGTTAAGATCCAAAGTCAGATCTCTTTTCATATAAAGGCAGGCTGCCACTTCTAGGATTTTTGTATGGGTTTCTAACTGTGATATTAGAATTGGTACTTTGAGTTTCTTAAGGAAGTGTGCTATGTATGGAATTTCAATTTCTAAAGTTATTCTCTGGAGCTTCATATAATACTGTCTATATTTTGACAAGGTATGTAAACATGAGTTTGTCTTTTCTCAGCAAATGCTCTCTTTGTCACTTAAAGAAGTTAAAGAATTTACTTCTCTGTTTCACTGTTTCATTTGTCATTCCTTGACCTTTGTAACCCAGTTGGAGCACAGATTTTCTCTCTTGTCAACAGGAATGCAACAATGCTTAAAATAAGAGGCTGAAACGTGCTCACCTTGCTACCATGTAACAGTATGTTCAACTGATTTTTTTCAGTTAATTTAACATTCAGATGCAGTACTCTCTTGCATTCAGCTAAGATTTCTCAGCTTTATGCAGAGTACAGGAACAAAAATCTACCCACAAAATCTGCCACCCACGTATTGCAGAGGACTGGGACGATATTTGCATTTAGGAGACAAATCAGGCACATTATTCTAGAATGGCCATAAAGCTGTCACAGCAATACCAAGAAAAAATGCAAAAAATTACTTCTCCTGTAAATCAGCTCACTGCTGCTCCTTAGGAATCCTCTAGCCAAACTTCCATCCTACATGTAGGAACACAGCACAGCCTGGGGACTGATGGATGTCACCACCTCTAGGTATATTTTTAGCATAAACATTTATGCTTCCTAGGACTAAACAGAAATGAAATTTTCTCACAGGTGTCTCAGAAGTGTCCTGCTTTCAGTATGCATAAAATATGGCCAGTTCCTATAAAAAGTTCTTATTTTATCCTTTATTCTTCAAAATAATTGTAGAATAAAGGCAGAGCTTGTGATCATCCCTGCGTCATAGGAAGTGACTGAGATTTGGAATAATGTTATGAGATGTTGGAAGAGGGAATCGGTACCACATTCAAGAGTTCCACTAAGATGTAGCACTCAAGAAAAATTTCTTCCTTCTGACATAGCATATACTGGCCTTATTAAGATTTTGAGAAAATATAAATAAAACTTAGATGTAAGAAGTAGTGCTAAGGTAGAGGCAAAGCTCTTCCAAGAAGGAGAAAATAAATTTTAAAAATTGTAAACCCAAAAATAAACAAAAAACCCCATGTAGATTTGTGGGTATAAGTCACCAGATAGCAAAGAATGCTTTCAATCCTACTCCCGATGGAAACTGAATAAAAAGCTTTTCCCAAAAGCTTTATATCCACTCACCTTGGCTGAAGGTTTAAGCTTTGGGGCACTGATGAAAACCAGAACATTACTCCAAAGACTTCTTACTGGTAAGGAAAACTCCAAAGGAGAGAAATAGTAGTTTGCTGATTCCATAAAATGCTTCTAATTAACTTTCAAGGACCAGACCTTTGCCTGTGGGTTAAGCATTTCTTTCTGATTTGTTTGCCCATTACATGTAGGATTTAAAGACAAGAACTGGCTGACTTTTCCTGCCTGTCAGTTCAGGTCTTGGACAGGGCAATTACCAAGAGCAACTTCTGAGCCTCTGTTGGAAATGCACCCAAAAATATATACAGAGGTAAAACTTTTTCTGGATTTACCAAACCTTCACTCCTGTGATTGGAATATCCCTTGAAAATCTAGCTGACTAAAGTGTTTGAAATGTGAATGCTTTGGAGTCCCAGCTTCTTGCCCTGCTTTTTAAATGGAGGAGTGCATTTTTTATTCAGAAAACCAGTAGTATTTTGAGAGGAATTTGATTTTACAGATAACACCTGTGATATGAAAAGAGGGCATAAAAAGAGGGGCAAAAGGCTTCTCCCTTTCCCAGGCATTCTCACATAGCAAGAAAGCTAGCAACATTTCTGAAAGTTCAATGTTCCCTTCAGCCACTGAATTTGTTCTACATGGAGAGGAGCAGAAAATGCTTGACCAGTGCTTGAAACAAACCTGAAAAATTCCAGGAATATTCTCTCTGTACAAAAAGACACTGTAATCTAATTATTTTCTGGCAGTTATTAATGAGTATGTAGATATACATGGATAAAGTATTGATTAGATGCTAATCTCAAAAGAGATAAGAAAGAATTTGCAGGGTAGATTCATTTATAAGTCTATGAGAAGTACACATTTGTCATTGATACATATCTAATAAACTGTGTATGGATGACATATCAATAAGCCACTCCCAGTAAGGTTTTTGCAATGGTGGCACAGTGCTTTAACTCATTCCCATTGTACATTTCAGAATTTACAGCTGAGTGAATCTAACATGGGAAGCTCTCAGTATTCAGCCTAAGTAATAAATAGAAGCTGGCTTTCTCTTTGGTATAAATACAACAGTGCAGAATTTGTAGCTATATTCTGCACAGACAACATGTTCACAAATCAGTGTGTGCCAAGTATATCCAATTCTTATTCTGCATCATCTCCTGCTGTACAGTGTAAATAAAGCACTTAGCAAACATGCCTCTCATAGAAGACAAAACACAAACACAGTTTAAGATCTGATCAAAGTCTGAGCTGCTCATGTACAATCAGATGGCAGCTCTTCAAACTGCAGGATGCAGAGGAGACGCTTCCCACCCCTTCAGAAATACCTCCCTGACTTCTACAGAGAACTGCAGCATGTGTTACATAATGTGTTATATCATCCACTGACTCTAGGTGCCTTTTCTGGTTAAAATCTCATCATGGGATGCACTTGCTGAGAATTAATTCTGTCTGATTGTGTACTTCTGCATAGTCTGAAGGCACCTGGTTCATGACTCACTTGTGGATTTACTTTTATAAAAAACTCTATTTTATAATGCTGAATTCTAGTTCAGAAAATTCAGATTGTGTTTAGAAGACACAGGGAAAACTAATTTTTTTTTCACCCTAGATATTTCCTATTTTGTTTGTCCAATCTATGTTTTGTGGTTCATTGAAGACCCATTTCAGAACTGGCTACCTGTGACCAGAATAGAAGCACCAGTTTTCCTTCTCACGTGGTTGGGGGTAAGGATTGTTCCAAGTATAAAATAATCTGTCACCTCTGATTTAATGGAAAAAAATCCCAAAACATTAACTGTAAATGAACCTATATAAGCTGTCATTAACTTTAATAGGCAGCCTGTCATGCCTTGAAGATGGGCTTAGGACGACTTCTAAACTTCAGTGGAAGACAATAGGAAGATTCATCTTGGTACTATGGAGCTTTGATCAGGTTCCTGGTTTTCAGATATGACAAATACGAATTTGTTCTTGCAAAGAGCCTTCAAAATGATTCCTAGAGCACCACCAGTGTCTTTGAAAAGGTACATATAGTCTTTATTAGAAAATATCTTTGGGAAAAACAAGCAGAAAAAAGCATTTTCACAGCACAGCACACAGGAGTTCTGTTAATCTTACCAACTAACAGAAAGACAACAACTTCTTTTTCTCATACTACCTATCTTGTAGGAAGGAGAAAAGAGAGAAAGCTGAGTGGATGATCTTATTCTACTTCTCAAAGGGTTTTAGTGTATCACTTCCATCTCTGATCAAGGGGGATTATTAGGATTTCTTATCAATGAATGCAGAGTTCTAAACCAACACTCACAAGCATGTGAACACAGAATAAAATTCACCTTTAAAACCCTAAAGGAGATGCAAGAGAAGTTGCATTTACATTTTAAATTTTCATTCCAAATCCAGCGCAGGGTCCCTGAAGGAGTGAGGGCTATTTAAAAATTCATGTGAAGTTTTGGATCTGGAATCCTAGCATATTTCCTGTTCAGGAACTGCATACATCACAAAATGCCATCACCACTTACCACTTTTATAATGCAGATCATTCTCTTGAAATATGGCAGTGGATGATTTCTGCCTCATGGGATGCACAGGACTTAGACCATGTTGAATGATAATGGTTTGTGCAGAACCTTGCACTGCTACTCTCTTTACAGCATTGATTTAGGAGATGAAGGCAGGGCCCTTTTTTTTTCCTATTAAAGATGACAATCAACACTTTCAGAAAACTTAAATTAATACAGAAATAAAAAAAAATCAGATGAGTTTGTAGCACAGTTATACATCAAAGTTCTACCAATGCATTATGCATCTCTCTAGTCTTTTGAATTTTCCTTACATGCCTTCCCTCATAAGCCTCAACAGAAATAGCTCCTTTCATCATGCTATTGGCATAAATAGGAACAGGACTAATATTGGTGAAACTGTTATACTAATTTCTGTATAAAGGAAAAAGTCACCACACATGGACTGCTCTGAATCCTGGATTCTATACTGCAAGCCATTAATTTGTAGATCATATCCAAAATAAGCATAAATCTACAATAGCAGTAGCACTATATGTGTCAGCCAATGTATTTTTGAAGCAATTGATTTGATACTAAATTTGTGCTGAGATAACAAAACATTTTCAGCAATTAAGTTACAGACAGACTTAATTATTAAATTTTAGCCTGACTGTATGATTTTAAACTTAAAAAATTATTGGCCTAATCAGATGGTGGTTCTGCAATGAAAGCTTTCAAGCTAGTGCCTTTAAACCCTGGTTGGGTATCTAGAACATGAAGTCAGAATGAGCACTTTGAACTCTTCTCACAGATTGCTGTTCTTGTTACTTGAAAGAATCACCAGTTGATCCATTGCTGTACCCTGTCCATATCTCCATTTCCAGAGCAGGAATAATTGGGTATATTTGCAGAGATATTTGTCCACCTGTGTGAGAAATCTTCCAGAGAGAGACTCCATAGTCCCTCTGTGTGGCCTGTCCCTGAATTGCAGCAGCACTTCAGCCAAGTTTTTTGTGATGTTTAAGCTGAACATCTCTGGCTGCATCAACTGATAGTAAAAATTCCTGTAACTCCTCATCTTCTGTTTCATACAGAAAACTGATGCAAATTACCTTGTCTCAACCCAGGTGCAGAGTATTTTTAAAGATATTTAAGAAGTTATGTGATTGTTGATTACGATATAAGAAGAACATTTGGAAGAAACATCCAGTACTAAAGCCCTGCATTTGGATTCCTCAGATGTACTGTTGATTTCCTGTGTAGCCTTGGGCAAGGCTCCTCACCTTTAAAGTGTCTGATTTCTTATCAAAAAGGCACAAAGCTTTTACTGTAGCAGCCTCTCTGTTTAGTGAGGGAAGATCACAAAATATTCAGATAGAAAGTAGTTCATCCTTCTTTAAATCTCAGCACATCAGTTCCTGGCGCTCACCATTGCTCAAGACTCAGCAGCTGTCCTTGGATCTTTCCCCCCTTTCCCTTCCTACACCTTTTTTACCAATATTTATATTATAACACAACAAGGGTGCTAAAACTTACAGCCAGTTCAAGATGAAATCCCTGTCTGCTTGATCAGCAATTGCCTTGTTTTCAGAAGTTCTACATTAGTTTGAAATGTTACCTGAGGTTCAGTGTCTTTCAGATTAAATTGACATTTAAAAAAAGGAGAAATACTCATTCCCTCCTAACCTTTGGAAATAACACTGGGTTCAGACAGTGCTATCTGCTGTCCTGCTACTTGTTTCTTATCATTCTCTGCAGTGCCCAGGCTATTATTTTCTTTAACCCCTGATATGTGTTGTTGAGCTGGTCTGGGTGCCAAGCACCAGAAACACTTTGGTAAAAGAGTAGTACTGACCCTCAATACATTTGATCTCGTTTCTTGACATTTCTATCATCATTATTTGACTGCATGAAAATGGTAAAAAAACCCCACTAAACCCTCAGCCCCTGTGAACCTGAAGCCCTTCAAAGAGAAATAGCCCGTACACTACTGGCAGAGAGCCTGCAAAGGACATTTATCCCAGGATCCTGCATAAATGCCAACCAGTTAATTGAATGTTTCCTGCCTGGCTTCCCTGCAGTTTGATTCCCCCCCCCCCCCCCCCCCCCCCCAGTTTTGGTGGGTGAAGTTTTACTTCTCTTTCAACTGTTCTTTCTTTTCAGTCTGACTTGATTCATTCACTTTATGACCAGAAAAAAAAATCTTTTGCCAGTTCAGACAATCCACTAATCAGATTTTTGGTTGCCCCACAATTTTTGTTCTTCAGTGGAGAGCAGCTTGACCCTCACTCCAGACAAAATGAATGTGTGAGAGGAAATATTTCTCTTTGTGCTGAGGGTGTATACTCTGTTTGAAAAGGGATAAAAGCCTTCAAAACTTGTCAGTTCCCCTAATTACAAGTCCCCTAAACACCATTTTTTTCCCCACTACCTGAAAATGTCTTCCCACTCTTATCATTAGACATAAAGATCTGGATTAGATTTCCTTCATAGTGTTTATCTTCCACTGGAGGGAATAATAAAGTGAACCACTCTATCTGAAAATGCCTGTGAAGCCAACAACAGTGAAGTAAAGTAGGTTCCTGATGTCATTACAACCTGTTTTTACAGGACCAGAATCACAGCAAGTTACCAAGTGCCATCTGCAGTCTCTTCTTCCCATTTTTGATGTCTAATACTGAGGGATCAACCTTCAGTGGGTTATTTCTTTTTTGTCTTATTGAACCACTCTAACCACTGCTGTTCTGAGGGACAGGACACTTCCAAAGTCCAAGGATTAAGCTCACTAGGAATGTAGGTAAACCTTTCATGCAATTCAAAGACCTCTTACCTCCAGTCCTCTACTTGCTAAATTTAATTTCTTTTGCTAAAAGTAACCTGCCTCAATTTAAGTATTTACTCTGTAAATGGAGAGGGGCTGAATTATCTTTAAAATCCATTAGCATTCTACAATTGTCCTATGATCTCATTATAGGTCTTCACAATAATGTAAGGGACAGGTTTCATTTAAAACTCCTGATGTGGGCCTGTAAGTACCTTGGAACAGAGAGTCCAAAGGCATCCAAAGGAAGAGCTGGGATGTGTCAGATGCCATTTTATGTTGGGGTACAGTGTCAGCAATGCTGTTGGCCAAATGCTTGAGCTCATGACACATTTTCCATCAAGCTGCTGCTGTTAATTGTGAATATGATGA
The DNA here is from genome assembly GCF_027887145.1 of Ammospiza caudacuta. Lineage (NCBI taxonomy): Eukaryota > Metazoa > Chordata > Aves > Passeriformes > Passerellidae > Ammospiza > Ammospiza caudacuta. Next base: position 28,061,378 of record NC_080601.1, on the reverse strand, counting down.
GCTCTGGCAACTTCTTTTGGAAGGATCTAATTTTTCTAACAACTGCATTTTGACCAGGTATTAATGAGTTTAATTAATGAGTTAAACCACCACAGTAGCTTAAAAAAATTCCCTTACTTATATCTCCATAATCTTGTCACCTAGAAGGCTTTTTAAAATGCAGGTGTTGACATGTTGGTACATTCTCTTTGGCTCAGTTTGTTGAAATCAAGAAGTCCAGGTTACTCTGTGGTTGAGGATGAAAAAATCAGCTTTTCAGTCTCCTTGGGGTACAATTTTTATCTTTTAGCTGTGCAGCAAGCGACAACTTGATAAAGGAAGGTTAGTTGTTTGTGTTTTGTTTCAATCATTTATCAATAAATTAATTTGCTTGATTTTTCACTCCCCATGGAATAAAACATACAAATATGAAGGAGTATTCCCCACAAAGATAAGTATATGTCTTAGTGTGGTTGCTGTGTAGCCATGGCTGATGCTGGAAGTGTTGAACCTGAGTTCATGGTTCCCATGAGCAGTGTAAAATATAAGAAATATGTCAGTATAGAGAGTGGTTTTCATTGTTTGGCTGTGTCTGAAAATATTTGAAAGCTGGGATCTAAACCTGGTTTGTTCCTAATGTTTTACAAGTTTACAATTATTAAATAAGTAACACTTTCTAGCTGTATCTTTTCCTGTATGAGCTCATTTTGATAACAGAGCTTTGTAGCAGCAAAAGCAACAACAACAAAAACAACACTGCAATTGGAGGTAAGTCTATCTTATGACTTTTTTGGTCTTTAAGATCTTCAGTTATCCAGGAAACTTTACCAGGCTAAGTGTTTACTTTCACACACTCTTTTCTAATGAGCTATATTCTTCCTGACATTTTCTATGGAAATTACTAAATTCATTAATCAGAGTTTGAACACTTTTTTTCAACACACTCATGTTACTAATAGAGGCATAGATACATTTAGTTAATGTCCTGTTATTTTTCTTAAATGATTGATTTTTTTAAGCAGAGAATAGCTTAATTCACCAAGAAGTTCTTCCTAAGGAAGGCTGGGTAGTTTGAAGAAAGAACAGATTCAAATTAAGACACCCCAGTATGGAATGTAATGGGATCAAAAAACTAGCAGGGTATGAGCAAGAGAAAAACTGGTCAAGGGGAGAAAAGAAACTTGCACCATCTAATGTCAATTACTGCACTTCACACTGACTTTTACCCAATTATTTTTATCTTCAGCTTAGCTTGCATGGATACTCATAGAATGGCACATGGCCTGGGTCAGAGAGAATTTTAAGGGCCACTATTCATCACAGTGTGTTCTTTCCTGTCTTTGAAATGGCCCACAAGGTGGAGAAAATTAAGACATCTGAAATACTATAGGCTAACCTGTATCAAGACCTGCTAATTAACTCTGATATTAGCTCAGGAACATAAAGACCCCAAGACTCCCAAGTTTTATTTTGTAACAGGCGGGCAAATCATGGGCCCTTACAGCAATTGCATATTGCTGGATCCTAGGTCTCCTCAATATTATTTTACACATGTATTTTTGAAGCACAACCTGAGGGAAAAAAATTTCCATATGTTTACATCAGCCACATGCTCAATAAATCCACCTCAGTTCCAGCTCCTGTTCATGGCCTGTGCCATTGCTGGGGTGGAAAGCTGAGGCTTCCTTCTCCAGCCTCCCATCACCACAGCCCTCTGCAAGACTGGCTTCCCTATGCCTCAATAAAGTGCATCTGTAACTGTGCATCCTCTCCTTCCTATGCTGAGTTCATAGAAAAGCACACCTTTCTTTCCACCACTGATCCCGGGCTCCCAGGGCTGGTATTAAAGTGCTGGCAGTCAAACCCCAGCTACAGAGGACCAGTCTCAATCCCAGCTGCTTGGAGAGCCTGTTGACTGCCCCAGTGGGAGTCTCCAGTAAGAACATGACAGAGAACTCAGCTCCCCACAGGTATCTCCAGCTTCTGGTCCTTCTCTCTCCACAACATCACTATCACAATGTGATTTACACCCCTAAAGAATGAGTCATCCTATAAGGACAATGCAGCCTTTTATGCCCATTTATCTTTTAAAATAAGACTCTGAGTTATCAGAACAGTGAGTCTTTCTCTGTCTATTTCTTCAGGTGCTGCTGAATCTTTGAGTCCATCAAGGGTTTTTCATAAAGCTTTTTGGGTCATGCCTCTCTCAGTAGAAGACTCTTGTGAAAAGCAGCAACCAGCTGACACATTAAGCTTCATTGTACTGAGGTTTGTCTGTTGGTTTGGGGTTTTATTTTGTTCAGGGGTGTCTTCTTTGCTTCTTTGTTTTGGTTTTTGTTTGTTTTGTTTGGGTTTTGGTATTTGTTTTTGCATATGTTTTTGTTTAAATCACACAAAACATTGGACAGGGAATTTTTCTCATAAAATGTAGGTTCATCCCACAGCACTAAAGATTTGTGACCTCAGACATGAGGCCTGGACAAGGCTTTGTTGTGTTATAGATAACTGCTCTTTCTACTGTAAAGTGGAGCCAAGAAAAGAACAGAGAATCAGATAGCTGCTGTTGATCAGGATAGCTGGTAACAAATTGCACCATTCTATTTCCCTAAGGGACCTTGTTTGACTTAAAGGGAGCATCCTCAGCCTTAAAACTGAAGTACACTTCAGTAGGAGTCTGAAAATCAAACTTTCTAAACACTGTCAGTAAGTTGGTTAATATGTTAATTGGGCTCTGAATATAATCCCAAGAGGAAAAGTAGTTTGTGATTATTTTAGTAGACTGTTACTCAGCTCCATCTCCAAACAGAGCAGACATTTACACAGAAATGGATGGTATAGGATATTCTTAGTCTCATATTGTTCCCATAGTAATAATGCCATCCCATTTCATTAGGATGTGTCTAGCATTGCTTATGAGCTAATAATTTCCTAGCAATAATTCTAACCACATCCTTCATTATCCAGAGGTGTTCTCACAACAATACTCATTTTTTAAAGCAAACCAAGTCAGGATTGCTATCAGCATTTTAAGGAAGATATCCATCTACTGCTGATAAGTGAAGCAGTCATGTGGAAGGAGACTAGCCAAGTGAATTAAGATGTCCATGCCTTTGGAATTTTCTAGGAGGATGGTAAGATACAGAAATTACTGTGGCAATATTATACTGTGCAAGACATAGGAAAACGAGGGAAGTGTTAAAGGTGGTGTTTATTTTTTGATCCTGTCATAAAAGTAATTGACTTTAATTATCATAATAAATGCTCTAGCTGCTTCAGATAATTACATTCAGTGCCTTCCATGTAGTCTAAATTTATGAGGGTGTTTGGGTCATCACATCAGCAGAGCTTACAGCTATACATGAAAAGTGGATTCTGCTGGGAGTGCTCTCTTAGAGGTGTTGCCTTCTGAAAATATTCTCCCTTTTTAAGTAAAACATTCCTTGAGCTTATTGCAATTGCACCACAGGAAACAAAGATGTTTCTGCTCTCTGTATATCCTGTATAGGACTCTGTGTGCTGCAGATGTAACTTAACTAGGCTGAGTACTCAATGGATGAGAACAAAGTGTATTTCTTTGTTGCTCAAAAAGTTGTGGTGAATCACAGCAAAGTTTTTCTTCAGCCTGCTTTATGTGCAGGTGGCCAGATGAAAAGATCCAAAGAGGACAGGCATGATCAGGACATGCCATTCTTAAGACTTGAAAGACAAGATTTAATAAACGTTGCTTTAATATCTATTTTAATTGCTGGCACACATGAAAGTTGAAGAGTTTTCACTCTTTCTTCAGAGGCACATAACAGTTTCTATTCAGGTGATATTGTTAAAATTCCAAAAGATCTCTGCACCCTCAGCTTCACTGATTACTACTCTTTTTGTACAGTGCAGAGAGAGATACCTCTGTGGACCCCACCTGGAAAATTCCACCTGCACCCAGCCCCTGGAACCTGAGGTGTCAGAACTTCTCTCTGGGCTCTGCTGCCCTCCTGCCCTCCCTGTGCCCTGCCCAGCTCAGTAGCCATGGTCTTACCAGCCTGCTTTGATGTAAGCAGTGGAGTCCTAAGGTGTTCTACAGGCTGAGCCCAGAAGCTTCTCTTCCTGCAGCGCTAGGGCCTTGAATCCTGGGAATTAGGGCAGCTCTGTTTGCCAAATGTCTCCTCTCCCTGCCTACACACTTCAATTGATAGAATCATAGAGCCATGGAATATGCTGAGTTGGAAGAGAACCACAAAGTTCATCCAAGTCCAACTGCTGCCCCTGCACTGCAGCATCCCCCTGAGTCACACCCTGTGCCCCAGAGCATTGTCCAAACCCTCCTGAGCTCTGTCAGGCTGGTGCTGTGCCCACTGCCCTGGGCAGCTGTTCCAGTGCCCAGCCACCCTCTGGGGGAAAAACCTTTTCTAATGTCCAACCTGCACCTCCCCTGACACAGCTCCAGGCCATTCCCTTGTGTCCATTTGCTGGTCACCACAGACAGAGATCAGTGCCTGCCCTTCCCCTTCCCCCCCTAAGGAAGCTTGGGGCGCTAAGAGATCCCCTCTCAGTCTCCTTCTCCAGGCTGCACAGTCCAGGTGACCTCAGCCACTCCTCACACGGCTGCCCTCCAGACCTTCACCATTCTGTGGCCTCCTTCAGATGTTCTCTCACAATTTAATGTCTTTTCTATATTGTGTCACCCAAACCTCCCCCAGCACTGGAGGTGAGGCTGCCCAAGGCAGAGCAGAGCAGGAGAATCCCCTCCTTTGCCCAGCAGCTGATGCTGTGCTTGATGAACATAGAATTTCATAAAATTGTTAAACCCAGAGCAGTATTACAGTGGGGTGTAAATGCCTTGTTTTCCAATAAAAATGTTTTTAATTTATATATAATAAACTCCAGTAACTACATTGGTTTCTCCATCCAGTCTTCAGTATGTCAGTCAAAGAGGATATTTGAAAGTGGAGATTTAAATCCTCTGCCTCACAAATGTGAGGGTGCTCTCTATTTGCTACACTGTCTTCTGACATATGTAAGGTGTCACATATTGCAATAATAGTAATTGATCTACTACAAAAAAAACCAAACTAGCTAAGAATGAAAAATTTATATACTACTTAAAACAGTAGTTCTCAGAATGTTTGATGACCATCTAATCTGAAAGGTATGGCTGGATTTACTGAAGTGCTGAACAATTTCATGAAATCACTGTGCTTTCTCAGTACCTTAGATCAAAAAGCCTGATATCAGCCTTCAGGATGTTACATCAGCATTAGCAGTGAGGAAAGATTTTTCCTGTGGTGGAGATTGCTGCCTACTGCCCTGACACATCCTACATAACAGGGTAGGATGATCTGATTGGACTGTGTCAAGTGGTTTAAATTCAGCAATTTATTACCTACTTGAAAAAAGTTAAAAAGTCATATAAACCACTGAAAGTAAAACCAAGTATTTATGTGTGTTTATGATTTACATCTTCTCCTAAGACCCATTCTACAATGCACAATTTAAAATAAAATATTTATTTAATCTCTGGATTTAAGATGCAGAAAATGTGCTTTTCTGAAATACCATCCATCATATTTTATTTCTTTAAATTGTATATTCCTTATACAATTGATCCATTTCAAGACAACCAAAACTATTCATTAATATGTGAAGAATTTAGAACTGTTTCAGTCCATGTTAGTATATTCCTCATTCATATTTTCAATGTTTTTAAAAAAATAAATTAAATCACTTTGAAACTTATCTTTGTTTAGAAGTTACCATGCATTTTTGAAAGCATCATTCCCTATTAAAATTAGAAGGTGCCCAGTGGAGTTTATTAGACATAAATAATGAACATAGTTGTTAAAAACCCCAAGGTTTCTATCTTACTTTTAAATTAGCACAAAACTGATTCATCTAGGTGGAGCAAGACAGAAGACCGCTATGTGATCAGAAGACTTTGTATTACATTTTAAATTTTTTTGTTTGTGAACAGTTCACATGATATTATCACCATTGTGGTAGGAAATGGAAATATATTTTCTAAACACGGAGTCTTCCTATACATACTCCAGGTCTTTAGCTTAAATGTCACCCACCCTGGTGTGAGTGGAATTTTGGAGATGCTCAAGTTCCAAACTGAAGCTTAGGATGATTTTGTTTTGGGAAAGATAGACAAAAACAGATCTGGGAGAATGATTTCCAGGGAGAAAACATCTAGGGAGCTTCTGGTCAACATCCAATCTGAAGCAAGCACAGAGAAGAATAAGCATATTCTATCATTTATCCCTTCATCCACATGGTCTCTGGTGACCTTCCATTTTAACTGACTTGTACTTCTTCACCAAGGACTTGGACTCGTCCTTATGGGTCCCTTCCAACTCAGCAGGTCTGTGATTCTGTGAAACAGACTATAAAGCTATAAACACAACTTAATTTTTGCTAAATTTGTGCTGTAGTCTGTAACATGACCAAATCAGAGCTGACAAGAAGTGGTGGGTTTTTTCTGAAAGGTGAGAGATAGAGGAAAAAATTAGGTGGGAGCCAAAACTTCATGCACCATCTGCATTCAGCAGGCAGCTGAAGAAAGCTGAGATGGAAATACACTTTTCAAACAGTGGAGGAGCTTCTTCCCTTGTGGTATATATGGGCAGATATTGTCCTATGTAAGCATTTTTAGTAAACTTGGTTGATCCTTCTGGAGAATTAATTTATGTCAGCCACAGTATATCTCTAAGATAGCAGGAATAAGCTTGATCATGTATCAAATCAGATTCCCATTCCTCCTTCAGTACCAGGGAGGAATAGCATCCTTTAACCCCTCCAGGCTCACAGGTATTTCCCTCATTTAGAAGTGACAGAGAACTGAGATGTGTGCCTCTTCAGAAAAACTCACCTCCATTATTGATAACAGCTCTTGGTTTGAAATTTGAGTTAAAGCACCATTCCTCAAGGGGCTCAGGCTTCGTATTCTTTCCATGGTCTGAATTATATTACTACCTGATAATACACAAAAGTGGGAAGAACTTAACAAGGGAGCCAGAAAGGGGCAGAATGTAAGAGAAGAGAGGTGTTTTATTTACAGCCTTTTTAAAGTTTAACAAAGGTTTGTCTATGGCTCTATTCTCCTCTGTGAGATTTTTGCATAACAAGCTTTAGGAGCTGCCTCATTATCTCCTGTGGCAGTCAGTGCCAGCCACGTCCACCTGGGCATTTGAATGGATCTGAAGCGAGGTGATACCTTTATAAAGATGCCATCTGATAAGTGGCCTTGGTAAAGGCAAGAAAACTGGGAATTTTCTTGCTGCTTCACTTACTGTATTTTTAGGATTACAATCTCTCTTCCATTAAGATTGATGGTGTGATTAGCATAATTGAGTCAGCTGATCTTGGAGGTTTTCTCTGCAAATTCACTATTCCTGATGTTGTTTTCATCCTTTCCTGTCTTCTCAGAGACATCTGTTTTGTGTCAAAAGGAAGGGTGCTTTTTTTACCCCAGAGCAATTTGGCTTTGCATCAAGCTCTTCACAGTTTCGTCTCAGGACTCTCTATAACATCACAGTAACCTCAGATGGGAAAGAAAAATACATAATCCAGACCCATGCACAGCTAGAGGTAATGCATAATTGTTTTAGACAACAGACTTGTCTACAGTTCCTACCCAGGCTGGTTTCAATTGACCTTTTATTTAAAGAATCATCACACAGTCCTCTGACATGTTGGAAACTGAGCACCTTTTTCTCCTATATTTCTGTAATTTCTTAAAAAAAGGTTAAAGAAATATAATGTTGGTTTCAATATGTCATGCTGATTCTTATTGAAATAAGAATAGCAACATACCTGGAACTAAGATTTTAGTTGTTTAGTTTATTTTTTTGTTTGTTTGTTTGGTTTGGTTTGGTTTTTTTTTTTTCCTCAGGAGTGCTTTCTTTGCTGTATCCAAGCAAGATCCTTGCTTTGGTCCCCAGTTCAAAATGTTGGTGCAGATTCCCCTTGGAGAAATGGTATCTTAGGTGTTACAGAAAGAGCACAACCTTCTCAAGCTCTTACAAGTGTTCTGTAGTGGAGCAGGAAATTGGAGCTGTGTTTCCAATGACCAAGAGGGCACATTTGGCTGCTGGACCACGTTTTCCCTCTGAGATTATTGCTATTGGAAAAACAATGTGCCTAAAGGTGCACATCAGCCAGAAACCCTTTATTCTTTACAGTACAGGACAGACGAAGGAATCTCTTCAACCTTTCTCTTACCTTGCTGTGTCTTCCTGATAGGATAAAACAGGAAAATCAGTGAAGCTATTGGAAGAATTAGGAGCCACATGCAGTTTAAGAGGTGTTATTTGATGCTGATTCTCTATAAGTCTAACCATTTATAATGCATATTGTTATGAGTGTATTAGAAATTCAATTAGTATTTGTTACTAATGTTTCCATGTCATAATTGCTTAACCTCATTACTGAAGTACAATCACCTATTAAAACCTTGCTCAGTCATTTTTCAGCTCTTTATGAACAATTTATAAATGGAACCTGACTGCAAACTGACCTCTCTCATGTCTGATAACATTGCTCCTCTGACCTCTAGGTGGATTCCTCTGCCTTGCAGACTGACAGCCTATGATTTAACCTCTAAAAATAGCTCTCCTCCTATATTTTCTTTCTGCAGGCATAGCCCAATATGACCACATTTGGGCAACAAGGATCTCTCAGGCAGAACTTGGAAGAGAAACCCACTGATATTTTGCAAGACAAACACAAGACACAGTTGGGCTCTTTGAGCTTTTCTTACCAAAGTGTGTTCTTGTGTGGGCACAACTTGACAGACAAAACCCAGTCTTTCCCTCTTCATTTACATGCAACAGAAATAAGATCACATTCTTGTGAAACTCCTTTAAAAATTGTCCTCTTGCCATTTAAGCCAAAAGCCAAAAGGATCAGGGCCCTCATGTGCACTGAATATGTGAGACCTCAGAGGGTGCCCATTTTCCCCTCCTATGCAAACATTTTTAGCACAGTTCTGAACAGATCAGAACTTGGAGTCTCTTATCTAAGCAGATTTTGCCCCTCAGCCTGGGCAGGACCATCAACAGCCATTGATGGCCATTTTCAGAGGTTTTGAAGATTATAAGCAAATATTGCTCTTCCTTTACAATGTGGAAATTGGTCATGGTGAAGAAACAGATCCTTTGCATCTCAGTGTAACCATAAGGCATTTACATAATTCTATTACCTGAAGATTTCATAAGGCTATTACCTGAAGATTTCAGCTCATACCATTCTTATATGGGTCTTGAATATAAGGTGCAAATGTTACATGGTGTAGCACGGAATGCAAGGGTGAAAGAATTATAGAAGTAATAGTGTAAAGAGAGAAAAGATTAAAGTTGTCAACTAAAGATATTGCCAAAATAATGTAGGGTGACAGAAAAGTGAAAATGAACTAAAACTGGAAAGTGAGGAAGGCTGAGGATATAAGGCTGGGCTGTCACAGAAGCAGAGTGAAAAGCCTGTAGAGAGAGGCTGTTTAGGGACTCAGTCTTTTATGAAGCATATGTCCCAAAAGTGTGGGAAATCAACACTTTTGAAGGTGAATGTATGTTAGGTATTTGTGACACCACAGTTTGGGGCATATGCTAGCAGGTATGGAACATATTTGGGTCAGACTTTTTATTTCGCTCTTTTCTTGGAGAAATTAGTTTGGATGCATGGAGCCAGTGTAGAGATGTGGATAAAGACAAAGGGGAGACTTGTGAATTCATACTCTTTATATATATATATATATACACACACACACACGTGTGTGTGTGTGTGTGTGTGTGTGTGTCCACATATATACGGTATATAAGCAAGTAAAGATACAAATATAATGCAAAAATGCAAAAAACATGCAAACAAACAAACATACAAACAATAATGCAAAACAAAAATGCAAACATGAATATATTATATATATAAAATATGTATAAGTATGTTGGATTTTTTTTCTAGACAAATTGCTAATAAAACATAAAGGTCTAGAATCATCTCCTCAATTACTTTGGATATCAACTACATGTAATTAAGCTTATGCTTACAGCCAGAAATGCACATGAACCAGAAAAGAGGGAGGTAATGGGAGAAGTTGCAAAATTACTTGGCTTCTCCAAGAAGCCATTAGTTGGCTTAAGAGACCTGAGAGATGATAGGATTTAATCAAGTCCTAATTTGAGTCTTGAATTTGAGGGTTATAAAGGATGGTGAAGGCCTCTGTATAGATTGGAAAAGTGAAGTCAAATGTTTTATCTATCTGTCACTAAGAGAGAAGAGATTGGAGTTGATTGCTAGGGATTATAGAAGTGCTGGCAGTCAATAGTACTTTCATTCCAAACTTACATTGATGTCTCGACTTCTGGGATGCTGGGGTCATTGCAATTGGGGTTTTTGGCTAAGCAAAAGCAAAATCATATAATGATCAGTGTGTAGATGAAAAATGGAATAAAAGATGTTGACAGTGAGGAGAGTATGGCAGATGGAACTCAGTAAGGAGAGGATGAAATGAAATAATAGAAAGATGAAATGCACCCCCAGCAAGTTAAATTTCCTCTGAAACTCCAGTATCTTTATGAGACTTCAGTGTACCAAAAAGGAAGCTGAGTTCAGCCAGAGAGCTGTCAGCAAAGGTTTTTATTAAAACACAAGACTTTTTAAAGCTAGAGTAAGAATTAGATTGACATTCTGCTTGTCGCTACATAAGAAATACCAACAGTTTTTATGGCAGACAGGTACTGCAAAGGATTTTTCTACTGAGAAAAGCAGGTTTTTTGGGCTGTTTTCAGTCAAATTTGATAATTCTTTACTCTGATTATAAAATTTCTTTATATAAAATTATGATATAAAATTTATATAATTTTTATATATGTATATAAATTCATATATATTTCTATAAATTTATATTTATATTATTATGTAAAATTAATATAAAAATTTTTGTACTGATAAAAGCAGGTTTTCTGGGCTGTCTTCAGCCAATTTTGATAATTGTTTACTCTCATTATAAAATTTCTACATACAATTTATAATTCTTTATTTTCCTCTCTCATTTTTAAATACAAATAAGCATTAAAGGTAAACATGATGTTTCTTGCCAAAACTGCCCACTGGGCCCCCATATATCTCCCTGGTAAGGAGAGATTGTGCCAAACCCTGTCCCTGACATCACCTTGGAGATGTCTGCTGGACCACTCCATGAGTAACCAGGACTCTCAGGCATCATCTGCCTGCTTCTCCTCATTTTCTTCCCCTGCCTAAAACAAGCTTGTACCCCCAGAATACATGCTAGTAATTTCCCCTAAAAGTGAATTCTTCTACCTGGTTTTAGAACACACGCCTACTTAGCTTGAGAATACAAATGAGACAAAAAGCAGTTTTCAAATTGAAATTGCCATAAATCCATGGATGCTGCCATTTCACTGACAGGAATGAAGAAGAGTTAATTTATTCCACCTCAATGTCCAGATTACAAAAAATATGAAACTGTCTCCAGCTTTTTTTTTGTGGTGTACATTACTTGTACACTCTCCATGATGACAGTTTGCATGTACACAGCCCCTAGCACCAACAATTCCTCTTGGTTGTTTAATACACATCCTTTGAAGGCAGATCTAATAAGAAATAAAGAAGGAAACAATCTTTTCTGAATCCCCAAAGTGTGCTGTGATGGTGACAAATGCCCAGATAGTGTGGTCTTTTTAGCTGATAGAAAGGATTTTCTCTCCCCTAAGAGGATAGAGGATGATTTTATTTTTCTCCTCTTTGGATGAAAGTGGATTTTTAGAATGATGAGGAATGAATTTAAATATAAAGGGATGGAGCCAGGCTGAGTATCTCAGCCAGACTTATCAACCTGTGAGTCCTAGAGCAGCTGAAAATGCAAAAATGGAAGCATCTGAAAACCCACATTTGAAGCTTTGAACATCAAACATGGTTGACCATTAAAAAAAATGGGAAAAATTTTCTTGCTAACCTGGACCACTACTTTGTATAGCTGCATCATGCAGAGGGTAAAGAGTCTGTATTTCCATACTGATCCTGTGTAGGATAAATCTAATATTTGTCTAATGAGCACCTTGACCGTTTAAGCTAAATATTGGAAGTGGTGAGACCTCAGAAACAAGAGAGGAGAGAGCTGGAGACAGGAGACTTTGATCGTTCAGGAGACAGGAGACTTGGCACCTCCCACAGCTGAGTTTCAAATCATAGACTGACCTTGTATGTAGGGCATTGGAGTTCCCTTTGAAGCCAAAACACTTTCTTAGGATTTTTGTGCTAGGTTTAACAGTTAGAATATAGAGAGAGGTGGAGGGAAGAGAATTTTTCTTAACAAGTGTTAAATTATTGCCTTCCCCATTTTCCTCTCTAGAACACAAGCCATTTGCCCTAATGCTTCTTTAACAGATGCTGTTGGAGAGCAGTTTCACTGAAGCCCAGCAAATCTGCAGCCCATCTGTTTGTGCAGAGCAAAGCCCTGCCCTGGCCAGCAGGACGAGGAGAGCAGTGCTGTCTATCTGCGCAAGCACCACAAGTGTGAGCACCAAATAAAATCTCCAGCCCAGAGCTGACCTGCAGCAGAGAGAGCTGCAAATGATAGGATGGATCAGCAGATGTACAGTCAGCAACTTTACAGTATTTTATATTTACTTTCTCCCCTTTCCCAAGTGGGAATATGATATTCCCTTTTACAAGTGGTCTTAGTTCCTTTCTTTGTTAGGGTATGTGCCTGGGATTTAGCCACTCCATATCTAAACTTCTCAAACCAAAAAAGCACCTCCAGCTCAGTATCCTGCTCCTGACAATGGTCAAAAGTGGAACCTGAAGGAAAGTTTATTGTGACTAAGTTTAGTTGTTGTGACACAATGTCTTACTTTCATGCTATCATCAGTTGATCAACATAAAATAAACATTTGCACTTATTATAGCATAGTACTCCTCATGCCAGTTAAATTCTTAAAAAGTATAAGCAAATTCTATGAAATAACAGTCTTTTATAAAGCCCTAGGGGTATGTTAAGGTATCTGCAGGCAGCTGATGGGTGGTAACTTGCTGTGCTGTCATAAAATGAACATCAGGGCTGCAGTAAGGTACCACTTTAAATACTGATGTTCAAGACTAGAACTGCAATACAATGTTATGGAATAAAAATCTTCCCCCAATCTATTAACTTTTTATTACAGCAGCTGCAATAGCACAGCTGGGACCAGAATAAGTAGCCAGATGAAGATGAAAAATGTTTTACTGGAAGAGGCCTTTTACCTGCAGTGTCAGGAAGGGGTGACTGCATTCATGGATCTTCCCCTACCACAGAAAGGTTCTCTTAATCTACCACCCCAATGAGTGCTAAACTATCTGAAATTTTGGGGAGATGTTGAGTTCGGGATCACTCAGATCCAAATTTTGCTTTGGTGCAGCAAGGCAGAGACATGTAATTAAGGAGTAATTTTCATTTCAGGACCTGATCATCAGGAAGCATTGACATAATTAGATAGCCTGGCTTGGTTTTCTGTCCTCAGTTTTATTTATATTGCTAGTTAATGCATTGGTAGCTGCCTTTTAATTCACTTCTGTGCACAGTGAAATCCTCACAGGTGGACAGAAGCCCCTTTCCTTATGCCAAATATTCTTCTGCATGATTGACTTTGGACAGATTTCAGTCTGAATGAAAACTTAGAGGGAGCTGATTGTATGTTTGTGTGCCGACAGATTTCCAAACTGGGGAGTTGAACACAGGCCTCCCAGTGCCTTTGTCTGTGCCTGGTGCCTTCCAGAATATGCTGCAGTTTCTTTAAATATTTTTGGCAATACACAATCATCTACAAGACTTGGGTTGCTGAAGCAACATGAAACAATTCATAGCAGTTAAATGGCCGTGGGGTGAGAGAAAAAGATCAAGCTGCCTGTAAACCACACTGATAGAGATGAGAAATAATATTAACAAGGGATGTCCTTTCTTGTTTTCAGGAATTGTCTACTCCAGGGTTTGTTGCTGCAGACCTATCAGGCCAGACTCTAATTTTTGTTTGAATGGCAAAGGGAAAAAGTGTGAGGGAGATCAGAAGCTGGTTATGTGGACTGTTTATTTGGAAGTATTTATTCCATTATTTTTCTCCATTTTAGGCAGCAAGTTAATTTAGCCATCAAGTTTTTAATAGGCTTCAGAAAACTGAACATCAGGGCAGCTGGTTTTCTAAATACCTTGCAGTTTGTCTGGGCCAGAGCCAGCAGAATGGCTGCTTTGGATTGAGCAAGAGCAGCACAATGGCTGAGGCAAGTTAGAGCTCTACATAGGCCACTCAAATGTTGAAATGTGAAGTTCCAATATCCCCTCTGCTGAGTAAGGGCCTGCAGTTGGATTCCTCTTAAATATTTGTGTGTTTTAAAACCATAAAGAGTTGCTATACCTACTGTATGTAAATCAGGCGTTTTAATTTTATGTGGAAAATAATTTGCTGATTCCAGTCCTTATGATGGTATAATTTTCTCAGCACGTAGTTTTGATTTAGAGACTCTCAGCACTGGAAAAGCTGCTGTATCTCCTCTGACAATTGATCTTCCTATTAACCACCCTCACTGTAAAAATGAGTAATTTAATCCTAGTATAGATTTCTGCAAACCAGGTCTAAAAATGGATCTCATTGTGCATTTCTGCAGTAGGTGGGTCTGTTCTAGATTCATTGAGTACTGGAACTTCTCAACCCTGCACACATGAAAGACCATATCTCATGTCACAGGAGGTTTAGAGTCCCAGGAGCAGGACACTTTCATTGAACTGATGCTGAATTAAGTTTCCTAAGCGGCATTTTGCAAGTGCCAGGTCCAGCAGATGAGTAGGATTTTTTTCATTTGTTGCATACAGTTAAAAGTGCAATGGATGTACTTGCTTTGAAATTTAAGCTCTTTCCTGAAGTATTGTTCGGATAAAAAGAAGGAAAAAAAAAAAAAACAAAAAAAAAAAAAAAAAAAAAAAAGAGAAACAACTGCCAAGAAAGCCATTGCTCTAATGTATTAAATGCACTTTTATGAGTCAGCTGAAGTTGCTGAGATTCCCATGTCTCTATCAGAAAAAGACAGCTAAATTTGGCAAATCAAAACACTGTGAGAGCTCCCTTTTTTCAAGGAATCAAAGCTTTTGACAGATACATAATATGTAGTGTTCAGATCTAGCAGACATTTGGGGCATTCCCTTCATTGTTCAGTCTTGACAGATATATGAGCTATTCTACTCTAACTTTCCAAAAAAACCAACAAAAACCAAAATAACCCAAAAAACCCCACACCTAAAAAGCCAGTATGGACTCTCTCCAGATCCTGAAATTACCATTAATTTAAGAAAATGTTTTCCAGGCTTGTCTCAAACATCTCCTAGCTTCCACAGGAGCTTCACAGGTCTGGCCAGGAGACTGCTCTGCTGGTCTTTCCATGAATTTTCTGTGTTAATGCATGGAGATGTGACAATCCTGCTGGAATTGCCAGACAAGTCTTCAGGCCTGAAGTTCTGAGGGACATTCTTAAACACAAGTTCAATTGATTTTAGTAAAAATATCCAGTCTTATACAAATTAGATTTGAACATTAAAGCAAATTTCAGACCTGTTTCAGTATTCATATTTTAATATATCTACCTTTATTCTGAGCTTGAAATAAAGCTGGTCCTCCTCTGGCAAATGGATCCATGCACCTACAGAGCTCTGTAAAAGTTCTGCTACTGACTTGAATTTCACAGCTTTACTTTACATATAAAAGAAGATGCCAAAATTCAGATTCAGCCTTTAAGCTGAATTCCTGCTTGAGCTGGTGAACTGAATGTGTAGGTCTGTAGATCTGCAATTCACAACCTCATTATCTAAATCTATTCCCTAATTTAAAACACGAACTTTACCATGTCACAATCTACACTGACAGAAAATGATGAGTGGTTTTTTAGTTAATTACCTGTCAACTCTTTTGAAAGGGAAACAGAGGATCCATGTTTAAAGTATATTAAATTATTTGGTCACCTCTGTTAATTGGGTTCCTCAGCGGGAAAATCTTTCATCCTGTGGTGCAAACTCCCTTTTAAACAGAGCCATCTGCACCATTCATTTTGTTGACAAGAGGAAAGGGCTCATCTTTCATGATGACTTGCTGCTGTGGTAGCCATTTTCAGCAGGACACTCCCATTTTTCTTGAGACATTTCTTTTCTATCTTTGGCAGTGCAGCCAAGGCCCAGGACCATTTACCTCTCTGAGCTGCTTTCCTTCTTGGTAGGAGGACATCAGTAATCAACCAAGCCTGGAATTTTTTATCTCCCACCTTGCTGAGTCCTTGGTTACTAAATGGAAAGTGATGAAAAATGCCAACCTACTGACACCACACAATTCACCATGCTCCTCATGCCAGGCCCTTTCCAAGGAAAGGGAGGGCAGGAGCTATGAGACCACAGGAGTGGAAACACTGTGACAGTGTGAGATAAGTGGTGTACAGGACTGCCGTAGCCACTCTTACTGGAATACATTCCCTGCTGCAGAAGCCCATGTAGGCTATAAAACCAGTTCATTTTCCCATACCACAATAATGGAATATTATCAGGGACTGAATTTGTATCTTTAAGAGACACGTGCTTACACAAGTTGATGTAATGTACAAGTATTTGTTCCTTTTTGTGGCTGTTCACAACTCATTTTTAAGTCACTAGAAAGAGGAAAGGGTGAAGGGATCATACAGGACTTTGCACCATCCTTTCTACCTATCCTTTCTTTCAACTCCTGGATTCATCCTCCCTTTGCTTTTGGGACCCTCTCTGATACATCCTTTAAACCATTCCCTAAGCTGAATCAGTCTCTTTTCCTACCTGTAGCCCAGCCTCTGATGTATTTCTCTTGCTTTTCAGTTCTGCAGTAGATTTCTAGGTTGAAATCTGCTCAGGATGGTTCTGACTTAGTGGCTGAAATTCCAGCTGTTCCCTCAGGCCTTCCATGGTCCTGGAACTGGAAGCACTTTTTGGTGCACATCAAGCTTAAGTTAGTCTTCCAAAATAAATTCAGAATACTGAAATCAACCTAGTCTGTCTGAGAAACCATTTATATTGCTCTGACAAGGAAACTGTCAAAACAGATACTTAAACAGATGGATAAATAAAAAACTGGAGAATGTGCATTGAAAAATGAGTTGTCAAGGCTTTTAGAAAGACAAATCTGGCTGGGGGAAATTAGGAAAACAAGAGGTGGCTGGTTTAAAGGGTCATGGCAGATCTCTACAAAGGATGGGGGGAAAGTGCTAGAGGCCTAGCCTTTTACCCAGCAGATCTTCTTATTGTTTCACTTCTTCCCTAAGTTTCTTCCATCATAGGATCAAATAGAATCATAAAGGTTGGAAAAAATGTCTGAAATGATCACGTCCAACCTTTAAGGCAGCACCACCATGTTCACCACTAAACCATGTATGTCCCCAAATGCCACATGCAGATGTCTTTTAAACACTTCCAGGGACAGTGATTCTACCACTTCCCTGGCCAGCCTGCTCCACAGACTGACCACCCTTATAGTGAAGAATTTTTTCCTAATATCTATTCTAAATGTTCCCTGGTGCAACTTTAGGCTGTTTCATCTGGTCCTGTCACTGTTACTTGGGAGAAGAGTCTGACCTCCACCTGGCTACTCCCTCCTTTTACAGAGTTGTAGACAGTGATAAGGTCACCCTTGAGCCTCCTTTACCCCTAAACAACACTAGGGTAAACAACCCCAGCTCCTCCACCTGCTCCTCATCAGATTTGTGCTCCAGGCCGTTCACACACATGTTCAGTGCCTGCATGTGCCTCTCTGACCTGGACAGGACAGCACTGGGAGCAGAGGAATGGCTGCAGAGATGCTCCATTCCAGCCTGGCTTCTGCAGCTGAAGGCAATCAGCATTCAGGGGAGCCACGGCTGCTTCTGCCAAACCTGACCCTGTTTAATTTACCCAGCTACGGAGATCTAATGAGACATTTCAGAAAGCCACTGATGCTATGGGGTATTGCTGTTGTCACAAGGCATTTTGATTAGCTAACATGAAATCAGAGTGCACATTAGTGTCCTGTGCACCCCGTTAACATCTGAGTGGGATAAGAGAGACAGGTTCAGGTGGTCACCAGGGACTCCTGTCCTGGCCCTGACTCTGCTGTCCAAGTTAATTGTTACAGACAGGCTGGAAATCCAAGAGCTTGTTTGCAGTTCTCTAATAAACTACTTTGAGTTTGAAACAATGGTTAAAAAGAAATCCAAGTTTTTAATAACAAAACAAAACAAAACAGCAGTGACACTGGATAAATGTTGAGTTTCAGTACTTAACTGTGATGATTTTACTTCATCATCACGGACTGTCTGTTTTTCTTCTGTTTTTTGCATTCACAGCTAATTTCCCATTCTGTCTCCCATTATGCCAGCTCCCACAGATAACAAAACGTCCTCAGCTTTATTTTCTCTAGTAGAACTCAGATTTTTGTCCTCTTTGAGCAAACAACCTTGAAAGGTATTACAAAAGCTAAGGAAGAAGAGTGAGAATTTGTGTTCCATAACTCAGGCATGTGTTGGGGGAGCAGTGGCAGTTGAGGATTGGATTCAGCCAAGAACTTCAGTCTGATTCCAGTCTCTTTCCTCTACAAGCTGCCTTTTTGGAAGCAGCCTCATTTAATCAGATACCCAGAAATTTGGCACATGAAACTCAATTATTATGCCATATAATACATATTATGAAGAAATAGTCAGGAAAGTAAATATAACAAATACCTTTAATGTGCAATTGTGTGGTGACTGCTGCACTGTCATGGGGGATGTCATGACAGCCAAGCCAAGCACCCAGGTGCCAAAGATCTCATGGCAGAGGGCTCCAGAGACAGCTGTGTTTAGGAAGGGGCCCTCTAACAGTGTGTTCAGACTGAAACAACAAAACATCAGTGAGGTTTTCCAGAAACCTCCCAAAATTGTTGGGTGGCTGGCAGCAGAACCGCTGGAACAGGGGAGGATTAGTGCCCCAGTGAAGGTGTGATCTGAGGGCCCACTGGAGGCTCTGGTGCTCAGGACAGACCCGATGTGTGGGGGAGGAGCTGGATCTGGCAAAGCCCCACTCTGCAAAAGCCCCTCCTGCCACTGCAGAGCGCTGCCTTGCCTGGAGCAGCTCTCATTCCTTCCCTTGGGGCCTGCTGGGAATGAGGCTGCCCTCAGATGGATGCCAAGACAGACAGGGATCTGTAAGGACTGGTTCATTTCAGCTCTGAGCACAGTGAGATGGAGATCACACCCTCATCCCAATCACAGGAGCCATCATCACACAACAAACTTTCCAACTCATGTTGTGTGTTGCGAACACACATAAGCGTGTGATGCGTGATATAAATGACAGAAAACTGTTGAATTTTGGTTTTTTTTTTTTTTTTATCCTAGTATAGGGAAGTGTTAGGAAAGAGGGAGTGATATCCATAAAATGAAAATTCTGAATAGAATTTATTTCAGTTGGAACAATTTGCCTTCTGTCCACACTCTTCACCAAATATGAACAGCCAAAATAAGACAACATATAGAAGATCTGTTGTAGAGAGCTAATCTTTACATAAATATAGCATTTCAGGGTTTTATTACAAAACAAAAATACGTTTATTCTTTTCAGTTTCAGAACATGCTCTTACATAGGACATTCATTCTTGTGTCTGGTAGAAATCAAAAAAATAATAAATAAACCATCATTATTTTGAAAAAATATCTTAGTAATTTTGTATGGAAAAAATGGAGAAAAATCTAGGGAATTTTGCTGTCTTTGATTTCTAACTTTCAACATCATTCTGAAACAAAGACCTCACATTTCTTTTTCTTGAAAAGGGTCATTACTTCCCTAAAGAGCATGACCTCTGTATTTTACTATATAAGGCAAGACATAGGGGGCATCATAGAATTTAACTAAAGTCCATTTTCCTACCACAGACACACATTGGGAATACAGACTGGTATTTCTTTTATCCTAGTGGATGCAGACCATAGGGTCTGCTATGCCAAGACATTTCTCTGACCAATGACTGATGAGATGATTTAAATGAGTTAGAAGTAATCATTTCACCAAATTTCTTGCCATCTTAGTTATGCTTACTGGCTCCTTCAAAGAGAGAGCAATCTGGAAGCTGAGATTTAGGGAGATGCATTGTGCAGTTTCTGGTTTAATTAGGACATTAAGATTTTTTTTTAGAGGTTTAAGCACAAGGCATTTGGATGCATAATTCAGCATGCACACTGGCTAGCCTTGCACTTCTCTTGTTCTGAGGTGAAACAGATTGGGAAGGGGGAGACAGCTGCGAGAACATCCTGTGGAGTCCAGCAGAGCCAGTCCCTAATTTACACTGGGGCCTCAGAGATTAATTAATTAGACTTTTCTAGTATGATATTGGCAATAACCCCCTAGACCCATGCTGGGCATTCACACTCTGTTTGGCATGGAACTGGCACTGGGGAGCAGGAGTTACTGATTTGATGGCTCAGGGAGATTATCTGTATTCTCCTGAGAGTGAAGGGAGCTGGGGGAATATTGGCTGTTTTGAACTGCCCTGTTGGGAGTGCTGAAGTGCCCTCTGTGCCTCTGGGACCGTCCTGCATCAGCTGCTTTCAGAGCACTGCTAAAGCAGTGATGAAGTTGTGGCTTCCTCCATCCTTGGATACAGGTCACAGTGGATCATGTGCAAAACTGGGTGAGAGGCAGAAGCCATATCTCTTTATCTGACTAAGGAAAAAAAACCCAAACCAATGTATGTGTTTGCATGCATGTTTGTGTGGATGTACGAAAAAGAAAGTGATTTTTAGGTGGGTGTAAAAACCTACTATGTTTTCGTTTTCTACTAAAATATAAAAGCACACAATTGTACTTCTTCTGGTATGAAAGTTTGTAATTTTCATGGTATGTCACATGTCACATGACAATGTGAAGAGAAAGGAAGGTAAAAGTCTAGCTTTTCTTTTACAGTCTTTGTGAATTCCTTAGAAGCAAGAGGGAGTTTGCTTAAATGAACCCTTTTTTCTCCCAAGAATTTTTTGATCTGGAAGGGTAACCTAAAAGATTATGCAAAAAGTACTTACTCCATCAATAGTAACGATGCAAAAGTAATATCTGCTCTTTAGAAGTTAGCATTTATTCATTATGAATTTTGAAATTACCTCCACATTTTTTTTCTCCACAATTTTTTGAGCAAGTTCAAAAGCTAAAAGATATTTGATGAAATGCTGTATCTCTTCTATGTTTCTATGCTTGGTAGAATACAAAGAAACTGGATCTAATTTTATTATGAAGGAAGACTACAATTGATATGCTGGTGGCATCTTAAATCATAATGACTTCTACTAAGAAAGGGTTTATGTTATCTTCTGATTTTACTTTTTCTTTTCCCTCCTAATTTTCCAGTGAAGTTCCAGCCAAATTAGAAAATTGGTATTTCAAGTTTGAACTAGGGAAACAACTCCAACAATCAGCTAATGACAGTATTTATTTATTTTCAATTACTTCAGACTTCTGTGTTTCAAATCAGCAGGAGCACTTAGGTTTTCAGCCCCTTTCCCATTACTAGAATCAGACAAGTTTGCAGTGATAATGCAGACTGGGCAGCAATTGATTTCTGCTAATGGTCACTCCACTAATGAACAATCTCTGATTTTATTCTACCTATTTATGTCAAATTGAATCACCACTTCTCCTAATGCCCTTGGAAGAAGCTGTTTCTTCATCTTCCTCTTCTGAGAATTAAAGCAGTTAATGACAAAACCGCTGCTATGGCACATGCATGATACACTCATGTGCCATCTCTGCAGAAACTGGGTGGTTTCTGTTACAAATGCATCATTCTGTCCAAGTTTCTGCTGATTTTTAAGCATGGCATAAAACTACTCAGCTTTCTTCCTAATGTTTGTTCCCTGGCAACTGCTGAGTTTTCATCAGCAGTTTTAATGCAGAAGATTAGCTAAAGCCAATGAGCTCAGTGATGGATAACAGAAGCAACTGGTTGTTCTGGCAAGTCCCTCCAAGTAGCTTTATTAGCAACTGTTGGGATTGACAACTCCAGTTTTTCTGCAGTAAAAGACCCTGTGAGCAGATCTGGGTGGGTGGGTGCTGTTGTGACAGGGAAGGGTTAAAGGAGAAGGGGCTCTGGCATCAGGAGCACTGAGTGCTGCCTGATGGACTCCCAAGACCTTTATGAATGTCAGCTACCGGTGTGGGAGGATCATGTGGAAGAGTTTCAAACAGCTCCTGGGATTACCTGGGTATTTGGGGGATCACTGAGCTTTCCAAGCATGGTGTTATTTCTTGTCAGAGAGCAGCCAGCAGAGAAACATGAAATGAAAAGAATATTTCCTCCTGATATTCTTTTTCAGAAGTTGTGAATATTTATGTTTATCAGTAGCCAGAAGAGTGGACCTCTTAGAGTTTTGAGATATCTGAAGCTTGAAATCAGGTGGGTGATTCTTTTGGTTAAAGTGCTTAATATTCAAGATCTAAGCACAGTTCTGTGAAGCTTTTGAGTTGAAATTGGCATAGCATACAATCATTTCCATCAAAATTCAGCACCTAATAGAGTTGGGAAGAGTATTTTGCTGTTTTAAGGCAAGATGAGCATTCAGTAGATCTGGCTTCAGTTCTGCAAATATTTCTTACACCTACAAAGTGCACCAAGTATTTTTTATTATCCTTTTTCCTGTTAATGCAGACAGTAAACTTCCTGGGAAAGAGACTGACTCTTTTCCAATATGTTTGTCAACAAAACATTTCTGAGTTTTAGCTTGAATTTACAGATGGTGCTGTACTGCAAATTACTTTGAAATTTGTTCTGTTTTTTTCCTAATCCCATCCAGTTAAAAGACAGTGATCTTGGATGAAGACTTGGCCATCTGCATCACAAGATTAGATGGCTGCTGAACACCTACCTGAGAGTATAAGAAGCTGCCACTCAGAAACTCTCCTTTATGCAGCCCATGCAGCCTCTTTCAGACACCATACAAGTAAATGTGCATTGCACAGATAGTGGCAGGATTTCCCCCCCTGCTGCTTAGCCTACTAAGGCAGTTAAGCATGGAAGCAGCAGTTATTTGTTAAGATAATATCTATTTTCTTTAACAAGAAAATTATCCCACTGATGAAGTCTGAGTATGAAATACCACCTGTTAAACAGAACAGATTATTCATGGAAGGCCATTCATTATTGTCTAAGGCTGCCAATGTTTGTTTATGCATAAAGGAACTCTAGCCTTTTTAGGTTTTATGTTTCTATACCCATTAAATTTTATTTTTTTAATAATCAAGTTACAGCTGTTCCAAACAGCTTTCTCTCCTGGGTACTCTGAGGTTGTTTTTCTGTATTCCCACTTACTCTACATAAACACTTGCTCTGAATGATTTGTCATGAAAATGTAATTCTTATTTTGAGCTGCATGAATTGATGGGCTCCCTTATATGCAAATGTGGCAGGTTAATGAGGCAGGGTTTTAAGGGATAGGAGTGCTGGAATCTCGGATAGGATAAAGTGGCCAACAGACTAATTAGATTACTATGGTTAACTTACAGAATTTGGAAAAAAAATCTTTTGTAAGGAAAGGCATACATTCTGTAATTTTATACACTCGCCGCGTTATACTCTTGCTTGGGCAAATACAAGGTGATTGTTTAAAAAAAAAAACCCAGACTAATATTAAAGACTAATAATAGAAGATAATAAATTATGCAAATAATGTTTTATTTCTTCTGCTAACAGTTGCAGTCATGTTGAAAAGGATCTCATTCTTTAATTATGAATAAAATCCAAATCTATTAGTGGAAATCTCAAAGCCATTATTTTTCTGGCTGGTTTTCCTTTGGGTAAATCTCAGCATCTTGTTTTGAATACATTGTAATGGAATGTTTTATCAAAGGCCACATAATAGTGTTTAGATGTTCATTTGATGCAGTAAGTAATCACAGACACATCCTAACGGGCTTCCTGGTGCCATTTTGTTGTTGTATTGTGCATATATCCACCTTCAGTATTGTGCAGTGTCCAAAGAGAATTTTTTCTCAAACCTGATCCAAAGTCTGCAGGAGGTGCTGCTGGTACAGTTAGGTCAAAATTATGGATCATCCATAACCACCTGGATTCTCATTTTCAGCTATCCTGAATGTCTCTAGAACCATTCAGGTTTTGATTTGTCTCTGGAAAGTGAATATTTTGAAATGATCAAGCTCATTTCCTGCCCAGATGTTCAACAAGGCTTCCAGGAGCATAAAGCTGACCAGCAGATTCCAGGCTATGAGACCTGGGGCAATCTCCTGGCTGAGCAAAGCTTAAGGTCATCTAGAAGCCTGTAAAATTTCCAGTAAAGAAAATACAGCAAATACTCTTTTCTTTGACTCAGACAGGCTTCTGCAATACACTGGGGCCCATTTTCAATAATAAGAATGGACAGAGCTTGCCAAAATCTTGTAGCCTAATTAGGCTGAAATTCAAATGAGAGAGGTCCAGCTGCTAAAAGGAAAACTGTGAAGCTGAAGAGCTGGAAACAATCACAGGTAAGTTAGAGATCCCTGTGCACATTGCTGAAAGCAAATGTGGCTGGCTGGCAAACCTGAAAGACAATTGCTCAGTGACTGTTCATCCCACTGAAAGATTTTACCCTGGGCTATAACACTTCCAAAATCTGCAGCAACAGGTCCAGAGGCCTGGAGCAGGTGTGTCTTGTGTGCTTGGTGGGACAGAATTTTTGAATTTTACCCCAGACTTTTATTCTCTTTTTGGTCAACTTCATTTCATTTCTTCATGTTTGCAAGTTTTCCACCCTCCAGTCCTTGTTCTCACCCTGAAAATAGATTGGGTGTTTATGCTCTAACAAACTCCAACTGATTCAGAGCTACAGGGAAAAGTCTTCCCATCAGCCATGAAATCTCTCTGCCTACTGTCTAGTGTTTCATCCAACTTCTCCAAAGTTAATGTTTGTTCATATGTTCATATTGTTTGTTCATATGTTCATATTTCTATGCTTGTACACATAAATAAATATGTGTACAAGCATAGAAAGTTCACATAATAAATATCATCAGCTACACTTTTTAAAAGAATTCATACTTGAAATTCACAATAATTTAATGAACTTGAATGTTTTTCACCTTCATATCCTGAGAAAGGAGTGCAGAAATATCAAGTTTACCTTGCATTGGAACATTAGTTACATTACATATCTGCACATTTTGGTTCTTTTTATTTTCCTGATCCTGGAATGCTCTCTCATGGAGATTATTTATAACAACATTTACTCTAATCATCCACCTGTGGAGGAGCTAGCATTGCCCACATCCGCTTTCAACAGTCATGCTGTTGGTCCCTTACATACAAATATTTCAAAAAATCAGTACATTTAGTTAGGTTTTCTTTTTCTTCTTCATCTGATTTTCACTGCTCTAAGGATGTTGTAATAGGACAGAAATAATGGCAGGAAATTCTAACCTGCAGTGTTGCTGTTATGGCTAAGAAAAAGTTTGTTGGTGATTTTGAGCAGACTCTTTTTTAAGTGATGCACAAGGCACAAATCTCTTAGAAATAAGAGTAACCTCTGTCAGGATCATATAGGAAGAAAGCATTGAGCTTAGGAATACTGTGAGAAAGTTTAGCAAGGGCATAAAGTAAATCTTTGCCAAAGTCTTGCATGTGACCATTAATTTGGCAGCTTTATTGAATGGGTGATGGAAACCTTTCACTCTATTAAATAGCAATAAATATTGAAGGGATTATCTGATCTTTGGTGTGACATCAACAAATCTTGTAGCCAAGTCCGGCAGGGATCCAGGACGGATTTACTGGGTTTTTGTTGGTTTTTTTTGTCCTGCAGTTACTCCTCAAAAATACCTTTTAAATCTGTCAAGCTGTTATGAATGCAGTTTGATGATTGTGTTAGGAATTATGCATTCAGGGCCTCTGTCCTCAGGCCAAATTACAGCAGCTGGTTCTTACCATTCTTACTTTACTCAACCAGTGAAAATCATAGTTCAGTTCATTAAAAAAAAAAAAAAAAAGTGTACAAAAGATGGGAATGTAAAGAAAATCTGACCCAGTCTTATATCTGTGCACTGCAGCTGAAGAGAACTTATTGTCAGCTGGTAACAGAACCACTTTCCATGAACTGGTTCATGTTATTGCCAGAACTTGATTAAAACCAGTAGAGTTATCCCTTGCCTTTTGCTATGGGCATTAGAAATAAATTCTAGTTTTTCCATGTGACTACAGGCACCCTGCAGAATTCCTATTATCACATCTTAGCTTTGACTTCTCCGTTCCAGACACAGATCAATAGCAGTCAGATTGGCTTTCAAGGAGCACCCTTGCATCCTTCTAGTGCATTGCTTGCCACCACCTTGCTTAAAACTCTCAGTTCTGCCTTGCATTTTTACTGTCTGTTTGTTACTGGCTTCCTTTTCCACGTGGTCTCTGGTCCTAAAATATTGACTGTGAAGTTGTTTTCTTTTTTTCACTTTTAAAGTTTCTCTAGCAGCTGTGTATATGTAACACTTGTTCCAGTGATGTAGCAGGGCATGGATTTTTGTAAAAGCTGATAGTGGTAAAAAAGGGAGGTGGGTCACCATCCTATCTCACTTTCTGGTGTGAAGCTGATTGTGAAGGTAGAAAATCAATATACAATAAAGGTGGTGCATGTTGAAACAAAATTGAAATGATTGATTTTTTTCCTCCCAGGATCATTAGATTCTCCCCCAAAATCTTTGTTTCTGGTTGTGGAGAAATATTTACTCTTCACTTTAAGTTCATGGTGTAGTTCATTTATTTTGTGGGGAGTAAGACATGTGGAGGAAATCACTGCACTTCAGAAGCATTCCCAGAAGTCCCTGTAAACACAGAACACTTAAGGGGATGGATATCTTCTTAATCCACAAACATCTTTAGCTGTTGCAAATCCCCACTCTAGCTCTTGGAAAGTAAATTATGCAGTGCATTAGTGCAGCCTCATTTGCTATCAGAAGACTTTGGGTGTCCTTCTGACATGAGGCAGAGTTGGCCTGGGGCTTATTGTCAGCTTAATTGCAGGGTGAGAAAAGAACTGTACGCATATTGTGACACCTTGCCTTGCTCAGGTGCTTCTCACATGCTACATGTGTGTGTGTGTGTGTGCTGGGCAAAATTCATAAATAAATCATGTTTTGTATTCACACCCTGGCTGAGAGTGCAATAAAGCCACAGACCCTGCTACAGGGAATTCAGAAAAGAGTTTTGCTGGTCTTCAGGACATTGACATCTGAAGTGTCCCTGTGTTTCAGGAAACTTGTGACTGGCAATTGCAATCATGCTATATGTGTCAAGCAGTCAAGTCCTTTTCTGTTTTGGATTTAACCTATGTTTATGTACCAGCCGTGGTGAATAAAAGATTTAAACTTCCTGCATGTTACCTAAAGAAGTGGGTCCTTCAGGGATCCTGGTTAATGTTGGTAGAAATAGACTATTGATATAAACTCTGTGAAGATTTTCACCCCCCAAAGAAGAAAAGGTTCTTCATGAGTAACAGAGGGAACCACGTCTGGCCATGGAAATCCCTCAGCAGATATCTGCCATGCTTGGTTCAGTCCTGTGCTCAGTGACCTTTGCAGTGAGGCTCTTAGAAATTCCCCACGTGCATGCCTCACTTTCTAATTAATTTCACCATCTGGAAGTGTTTCCTTCTGTTCATTACATGTAGTCCTTTCTTAATGCTTTCCCATTGCTGATAATCACATTTCTGAGGCTAACCAGCTGCAAACTCAATTTGTTGAGAACATACAGATAGAGTGTAGTCACCAAGCAAAGCAATGGTTGAACTCAGGAGCAGAAGTGCTCACATCCCTGTCTGTGCTCATAATTATTCCCTCAGCTTTTCCTCACTGGATTCCATAAACTCTTTTTCGTTTCTTTTTAGTTTACTTAGTTTCTCATTCTGCCTCTTTTTATACAATTTCAGTCTGAATAGATCTTTCTGTCTCTTGACCTCACAGAGACTGTTTTCTTAACTTAATATCCTATGATCTGCCTTAACTCTGACCCCCACCTTCACTAAGGAAGTTAGAACATTTTTACAGTTAAAAACTGATAATAAATCTCTGAGCCTACTTTTTCATGTGTAGGTCATGGTACTATTAAAACCAAAAATTCAAATAATCACCAATTCAATAGTCTCTAATGCTTCTATTTAAATCTATATATGACCTTTTAATCTTACTAATCTAAGATTTATGCTTGACAAAAGCTTCCAATATATTATCTATTGAATGTTTACCCTAGAGCAATAGACATCAAAATCTGAAATGTCAAATTTTGAAGTACTCATTTAATAATTTTAGAGCTTCTTGCCCCCCCCTCAAGTAGCCTTTTTCTGTAGACTGAAAACTTTCAAAGAACTTTTCCCTTCTTTTCCTGAGTGTGTTCTCTGCATATTCTCTACCCCTTTTCTTCTGCTTTCAATAGGAAGATGAAAGATGACAGAAGAATTGGAAGAATTTGGGGAGAAAAATACATACTGTATCTTTCTCCCTTCTCCTTACTACCATAAAAGAAGAAAAAATTATACTTTCACAGGGGAATAATCAAGAGAATATCTGAATGAATTAATGGCTAATACATTTCCCAGTTTCCATACTGGAACACCATTTGAAATTACAAGCACTCTGTGTAAAAAAATAGTTTCTGTTTTTCAATTTCCCCTATTAGTAGTTTTTTGAGTAAACATAAATGCATATGAAAGAAGATATGGAGGCAACTAGACTTACAAAGTTTCAACCTACCACAACTTTCTGACCACAGAAAAGAGTAATATTTAAACTTTAATTTTGTTTATTAATTTGATGTGTTTCTCTAAAAACAAACAAGGTGTCTTCATCTGTTTGATCAGAGAATGAAGGGAAATGAGATCAGAAGGGAAGTACCACAACAGCAGTGCTGTATTTCAGGTCAGCTGCTGTTCTGCTCTAATGAATGTCAGTGTTTGCAGCATGGGGCAAGTTCACCCCATGGTCTTCTCTAGGCCTGAATATCTCACAGTTCAGGTACAGCTAACAAGACTGTCAGGACCAGGGTGAGAGCAGGTGCTTTTAAATCAAAAAGTCAACCATTTTCCATTTCTGACCAGGAAAATAATGTGTGTACCTATGAGTGCCCTGACACTCAACTGGAGACAAATCATTATGGGGAAAGCAGTGTTTGCTGTTACCTGTTTGACCTAATGACCACTTCAAACTCTGGAGCTATTGTTGTAAATCATTACTTTACTGTGTACTTGCAAGCAGCACATGCCTTTTCTTGGAGCATGGTGTAGGAAACAGCAGCTCCTGCTCCCAGCTGTGCTGCCTGCTGGCCCTGTCACTGCAGGCAAAGGTAATGCCTGCCCACTTGCCCCCATGGCACAAAAATCTCTTTCTTTGTATTTAAAACATATGTTTGCCCTCCTGCAGCTTTCTGAATTATCAGATATCCAGTGGAGAATGTTACCAGGTGGAGAATCTTTTTCCTTCCTGTTGCAGATAGAAATGACAATGTGCTGCCTCAGCTCAGGGGTGTGACACTCAGGCTGTGCAGCTGAGTCCCCTTCTTCTGCAAAGAGAGGTCAGTTCCTAACTGTTTTCAGGGTGTGTGTACTTCACTTTGACAACATCAAACATCTTCAGATCCACCAGTTACAGATGACCCTTCACCTTCCCAAGTTGAAGTATTCTGCCATGGGGCCATTCTTGATCCTGCCTTCTATATGACCAGTTTCAAGTTTGCACAGGAACTTGGTTCTTCTTACTCAGAACAGGAGCTCAGAACAGGGATGTTAATACCTGGCTGCTCCTAGGGATATCTTTGATCTGCATCTAATTATAAATTTTAAAGTGCTTTCCAGTCCTCCAAAGAAAAGGCCTTGATGCTCCCCAGCAGAGAGCGATTGGCGCACGCTGGGACACAGCTGGCAGGATGCCCTGCTCCAAGGAGATTTCTTCATGGTTATTTTAAGATAATTAGCTGATCTGGTACCTAGTGTGCTTCCTAATTCTTATCTAAAATGACAAATTTCCAAGTGCACACACTTGTGTGCATGCACAGCTCTAATAAGAACATGTCCAGAGGGCTGGAGCCACAGTGAACGTGTGGCCATGGCCAGGAATGGTACCAGGGGAGTGATAAAATCCTCCTAAAAAATGTGTCCCTGTTCTGCCTAGGGGTGGGAAAGGCATAACCATGACCCAGGCAAGGGATGGGGAAGCTGCTACTCAATATTTTTTCCTTTAATATCATCTTGGAGATACAGATGTCTGTGAAGGCAGTAGGTGAAGTGCCCAGCTCTGGCTGGAGAAGGCTGTCACTCCTTCACGCCTGGCCACACAGTCCTGGGGAGTGGGACCCACAATTTAGCTGGAATTTAGAAGCAGCTGTTGCATCAGGGTTTGTTTAAAGCTGTTTTTCTCTGGGAAGTCATTATTTGAAATACATCTTGTCCATTAAATAGACACATATGAGTAGTTACGTAATGCAACATTGGGTTTGTTAAACTAGAAAAGCAAACAATAATCAAAAGCCTAATCTGGAGAGAAAAATAAATATATATTTTTAAATTGAGCTCTTTTGTATCTGAAAAATAACTTTTTTTTTATAATCCAAGCTTTAGTGCTTTAGAAGTTTATTTTTCACTGTTGGGTACTCTTAAAAAAGCAAACAATCCATACAAAACCTTTGCCTCTTTCAGTATCTCAGACTGAGCTCCTCAAAATAGATACTACTCTGTTTAATAATGTGTTTTCTTTTAAAATATAGGGTCTTCTTTTTATATGTTTATTAATTTCCATTTTCAGAACCAACTTCCCTCTGCATGAAGGCATGAATATAAAAGTAGGGCTATCTAAGCTCAGAGATAATGGATGAGAAAAACCCAGTCTGAAAATAATGACCAGAAATCTATGGAATTTGAGAAAAGAAAAAAACATTTTAATATTAGCATTACACTGAAGAATAAACTTGGCACTCTCTAGTTTGGTGTGCCATTACATGTCCTTACTCAGAGCAAACTCTCAACAGCAACAGGAGATTGAAAGGAATTGTGGTTTATGTGTTTACCTTGGGGATTTGCTATAATCAGCTATAGCCAACAAAAATGATTGAAAGGCAAAAAGTGGATGAAACTATAAAATTTTATTTATTAATATTGCTTTGTGCTTTAAGCTGTTATGGTTCACATGTTCTTGATACAAGGATTGAAATGCTTATTTTTAATTAAAGGTGGAGTTTCATGTTTCTGCGCTTTCAGAAACCCTGATTTGTGGTGCAAATGCTCTGAGTTGGTGGTGTTTGATGGAGCCAAGTAACATGAATTTGGATCATAAAGGTTATTTCATGTCACTTGCATTGAAGGTTGCCTTGTATTCCTGTTGGAAATGGGTGAATCACACCCTTCTCCCCACACCCTATTGCCAGGGCTGTGTTTTTAGGTGGAACATGGCAAATTTAAGTGATATGCCTGAGATCAGAGCAAATGTCTGTGGCAGTGGAGGAGTTCAATGCCAAACTTCTTTTTAAGTTTCCTCTTGGTTGGATTCCCCATCCCACTGGAGCTACTTTCCATTAGTGGCACAACATATTATGTCTCCAGCAATGCACTCATGACTGTGTACTCCAGCAAAGTGTGACAATTATCTGGCAGATAGCTTACGATCAGTGCATGTAAGCAGAGCCCAGAAGGATTGCTTCTATTTTCAGCTGTGCCACCACTGCCTCTGATCCATGACAAGGTCGCCTGAGTCAATGAAATCCCTGGCTGCTTGTCTCCAATAATTAAGCAGTAAAACTTTTAAATGTGCACCCCAAATAGGGAGGTCACTGTGCTGATTGTCTGTGTAAGTACTTTTGTGGGGAGAAAATACCAGATCCTAAAGGGCTCTTTAATCCAGCCAAAAAAGTCTAATCAGAACTGAGAGCTGGAAGTTTAAAGTTGGGCATGTCTAAATGAGAGGCAAGATAAAGATTTTGAACACTGAAACTGAGTGTTTCTACAAAAAATTTGGAGAAATTGTGGAGGGGATAGATTCTGCCGATCTGTAAATCCTTTGAAGACCAAAATATCTTTCCAAGAAGAATTATCTTAACTGGGAGCTGGTTAGTGGGCTCAGTAGAGGAACAAGTCCATTTTTATGTCTATGGCTGTGGTGGTCTAATAGCCATGCTGACCTTGGCACAGGGTTTTACTTTCACTTCAGATGTTTTTCGACTTAATGCACGGACTTCTGAAGAAAAAACATAATTGCCTTTGATAACTGACTTCTTGGAATAACAGTTGTGACTGGAAGTATATTAGTTGTTACTATTGATCCCAACAATCTGCAATACTTCTATGAAGTGCAAAATGAGTAGAATCAATGACTTCAGATTTCTTCTGAACTGTAAAGTGACAGTGTTTTTCTCTCATCCCATCACTAATTGTCAGTCATTTATTTGTTTCCTGGTAGTTTTTTTTTTTTTTTCCTTCAATAATCCCTGTATAGTATATTTCTAAGACACTGATTTTATGTCTTTCCTAATCATTTCATATCATAGTGTCTGTATGATTTTCACTTGTAGGCATCCTCGAAGAGGAGTTTTAAGAATTTTAAATCAGGAAAGGCAAAGATTTGTAAAGGTTTGGTTGGAGGTTTGCCTTTATTTGTATAGAGCAGCAGCATAAAAGAACTCAGAAGAAGAGGACCTCATTTGTAGAGTGATGAACTCAGGAGAATCACTTGGGAAAAAAATGGACATGGATAAATAGTGTGTGGAAAAGGACAAACTGAATTAGGAAAAAATTGCACTCTGGTTCTGCTCACCAGGAATTTTGGTAAACAATAATTTCTGTGATTACTTTATCTTTTAATTTAATAATTTGAGGACATCATCTTTCACTGTTAATGTTTTTTGTCATTCTCAGCTATTTGCCAACCAGCAATATGACAGTTTTATAAATGTTCTGACACCCCATGAAATATTAGCTAACAGGAAAAGACATGTTTTTTGAGGATAATGTGGGAATTCAACAGCACCTGCAGAAGAGCTAACATAATTCATCACCTTTTAAGACAGCTGAAAATCTCAATCAGCCACCTGTTACTTTAGAAATGATCATTAGGCATAAACAGGGGCAATTTGCAGCTTTTAAAGTTCATTTTCAAGCTTTTACTCACAGTTAATATTAATTCACTGTCAGTAAGTCATTAATATCAAGAAATTCTGAAAAACTCTTCGTTCTCTTTGAGTTTCTTCATCCATATCTGAGAGGACAATCCCCATCAGAGTATCTTAACTGAATTAAGCATGGGGAAAGTTGCCTTAACTGGGCTTTCATCCAGTCTGTAGAAATATTTGAGAATTCTGACTTCAGCTTCATTTGAAATTCGCAGATGAACCCATTGCTTCAGGGGAAAATAATGTAAAGTGCAGAAAAGAGTGGGCAAAATCTTCCCAGGATCCTCCAAATATTGCACCTTAGCTGGGAAATGTTTAGTTTTCATCAAACCTAAGAAAAGTTTAAGGGATTTTATTACCATATGGCAGAAGTGTATCAGGATTGTTCTGGGCCAAGTCTCTCAGTCAGGATAATTTCCTGAATCTGGCCAAGTTTAGCAAGATTTGCACAAGTTTAGGAACTCAAGAAGTCACTAAGTTAATATAGGAGAATAGGAAGAGGAAAGGAAAAGAATCTTTTCAGGACCCTAGAAAAGAATCTGTATTTGAGGGTGTTTGGTATAACATACAATGCATGTTTCTTTATTTTATTTTAAGGACCAAGGTAGCTTTTTTTTGTTGGAGAGAAAGAAGAGGTGGGACAGTCATGCAGTATTGGAACTGCATACAAAATTCAGACCGTTTACAGAATCTGGTCTTATTACTAGTTTCTTTGCAACTGGTCAGAGATGTAAGTAACATTTTTGCCATAAATCCTTTATGATGGGTCTTTTGTGGGAAAAGAGTACAATAAGGCCAAAAAAACCCAGACACACACAAACACACACACACTGGAAGACACCAGCTTCTTTTGAAGTAAAGGCCTGGCAAAAAAAAAATCTAACTAAACATTACATTTTATGGTCCAAATGATTTCTTTAAAAATCTATAACAGGCAATAAAATTAAAATCCATCAATTAAGTAACTTTAAAATCAAAATATTCCAATCCAGAAAGATCTGAATGGAATTGTGTGAAATTATCATGACTTTCTATTAGAGTTTATATAGATCAGATTTTGTTAGGATTGCCAAGTCTTTTTACGACCATTTTGCTGCTTAATAATAGCTTTTTTTAAAGGGTAATTAGGGAACTGTAAAATGGGGATTTTTAAAGGGCAATAGTCATTGCAGGAAATTCTTGGTCTGACATAAATAATAATCAGTCAGCACAGAAAACAAATGAGTGAGCAGCACTGGTGGGGCAAGAAGTGGTGTAATATAAAGTAGATGGATTGAATAGATATTTTCATTAATAGATTTGTGATGAGTTATTCTACAGAAGTCATCAGTTACACTACTTAGAATTAAAGGCCTGGAGGAGTCAGGATTTATTTAAAGAAGCAGGATGCCATTTAAAAAAAAATTAAAACAAAACAAAACTCCAACCTAAGTAATTAGGTACAAGGGAGAATAACTTAGGCTGGTTTTGAAAAATTAAATAAATTCACAAAGTTGTCTGAAATCATTACCTGACCTGACTTTCACTGCACATGTAAATAAAATAATTTTGAAAAGGAGGAGTTCCCAGGGCATGAGAAGGAGGGTCATGCTATGCCATTTAGGAGCCCTAATAGCCTTGTTAATATGCAAAGCCACAGGAGCTGTGACATTCTGCTTTATTGGTGTCACTGGAGGGACTGCTCCACAGACAGCTCCAGCCTCAAGCAAAGCAGGTAGTGGCCAGGTGGAGCAGAAAACTGAGGTTAAAAAATGGCTGTTCCCCCTTGTGCATACATTAAACCCCTATAGCCCAGGTTAGAGGTGCCAAGGGAAAAGTTGGGTTGTGCTGATAGTCTTCCCTTCTGAGAAAGAAGCACAGGAAAAAAGGCATTTTTCCTTCAAAATATGAGTGGCCATCCTTATGGAAGCAATGTCTTCAGTTCCTCACTCCTGCCTTGTGGCCGAAGCAGCCCAGCCCTGGCTTGCTCATTCCATCAAGTGAGGTTTTGGCTGGGATTTTGAGAAACCCTGAGACAGGATCTCCTGTGTGTTTAATTTTAGTAGCTACTTCCCACACCCTTTCTGCTTCCAGAGCTGGGTGTGACATTCCTGTCTCGGGGCCTCTCCACCTGTCCTCAGCCAAGGCTGCAGGGCTGGGACTCTGCTCCCTCTGCTTTTCCCACCTGCCCTTCCCAAAATCAGCAGAGGCAGGGGCAGCTTCGCACTGTGAATCTCTGCTGTGGTGGAAATGTCACTAGGGAAGGATAAAATCTGAATAATGGCTGATTCAGATAATCCATCACTGCCTTGACTGGTTCTTCATCCTCCACAAGTCTTCAAACTAGATTATAGGATTTGAACCTTTGTCCAGGCGTGGAAATCAAAACCAGTTGGTGCAAATGCTTACAATTAAGTGCCATAACCCCACAACCCATTCCCTATTAAAGGTATCTTCCTCATGATACAGTACTGACAAAAAATGAAGCTGGGAATGGAAGTGCTGGTAATTCTAATGAAGTGTCACTGAGGATGAAAGGGAGGCCAGAGAACCATTTTGTTGCAATTTAGCTAGAGACTTCTGAAGCGACAGGCAAAACCAATTTATGTTAGGCAATACAACAGTTTGGAGCAGATGGCAAATAGGCTTTATCACTAGCATAGGGAAAGCCCTGCTTTGGTGTTTTTTTATTTGTTTTGGGGATTTTTTGCTACAGATTTCATTGGTTTCAGGTGGCCATGTGCAATAGGAAAGCTGAAAAGAGGACAATGAAGGAATGATGACCTGCATAACACACTGGCTACTCCTCATAGTCTTGGAGGTAGAGTTTATTACCCACTATGCTTGACATTTATTGCTGCTGCCTGCTTCTAAGATACAGCACCATGTTCTTCTATTTGCAGCATAAAAAGCAGATGTTTTTCCTTTCATTTCTCATCACTTGCTTCTCAGAACAAATCTCTCCTTCCTGACCTTTTCTGAAAAGAATTTCAGGGAGTCCTGTACTCAACAGGTTTACAAGCCATATTGCTTTTAATGATTTACTGGGGAGGAGAGGAAGAAATGAGGAGGGTGAGCAAACTCCAAGTGAAATTCTGTAGACCAGAATATAGTCATAAAATGTGGACATGCAGATTTTATCTTTCAGTATATTTTAGAAAATATTAAGTCATGAATGGATATTGCTTTTATAAAAGGGAAGTGTCAGTTTTCCCTTAATATTTATGTGGGCATATTACTATTTCCTTTTATATCACCTTTTATATTTGGAAGGCTCATAAGGTGCCTTATGTACTCACTCCAAGGCAATATGAATAATATTTCACTCATTATGAGATGCAACTATGGTGTGAGAGATGTGGCCAGTGTTTCATAGTGCACAGTGAAGATAAAGCTCAAAGTCACACAGTGAAGAGTTTGCAAAGTTTTCATTCCAGAGAGGACAGTGCCAGGAAAGGTTATGGGATTCACTTGTCGCATTCAGGTGCTCACTGTTGCTATCCCCACGAAGCAGCAACTCTCTCCCCCACACAAAGTAACTCCATCCTGTAGCCAAATTTCAGACAATCACAGAGCTGGAGGGTTTTCCAAGGATCACCTTGCTGAAAGAAGGGTCAGGACCTAAATCAGTGCTGGATGGTGTCAAAATAATCCTTTCCTGAGGATTCACAACCACTGGGACTTGTTCCACTTTCTTTGGCATCCACTTAATCTTCAACCTCGTGCAGGGATTTTCAGGCAAACGGAGCTGTTGGAGTCAGCAAGCAAGAGGCTGTTCGGCACCAGACTCCTAGTGCAGGAAAAAATAAACTTGTAAACAGCAAAGTTCATGCACCCAGCTTTCCTCTGACTTAAACAATCCTGGCTTTCTCTGGCACTGACTTCCTCAGGGCACTGCTTCACTAAATCCTTCCCATCAACATTCCAGGCATTCTCAGGAGCATGTGGTAACTTTTTATAATTCATAATGTGGATTTATCTCTACTCTCCTGTTTAATTTAACCTTTTGAAACAAACATAAAGGAAAACAATGATGTGCCAGGAAGAGGACATTATTAAGAGGTAACTGTGTGTAATTGACTCAGTGGGATCTTTCAAGAACTTTGGAAAGAATAAAAAAGGAAGACATAGTGGAGCACTTAAAGCTCTCAGGGTTACAATCTTCATGAGGTAATAATCCAGTCAAACATCAAAGATTAGCACTGATAGGAGGCATTTTTAAAATATGTGTGCATTTTTTTGGATATATAAATCAATTTGAAACTTGTAACTATCAAGTGGGCACTCCATTTCTGAAGATGCAGGGATTTCACCTGTGGCAAGGTAAATCTGGAGTAATTCTGCTTGGATGGCTGTGTGAATAGTGGCAGAATAAGAGTCAAGTACTGGACTTTTTTTAAACTCAAGGGTCAAATCCCCAGATGGCATAAATAAAGGTATTTTCCTATATTTTGAAGATTACGATGGTCTGAAATATCAAAACCAGGTCAATTAAGGTAACTCCTGATTCACACAGATTCAAAAGAGCTCTGCCAATTTTACACCCTCTAAAGGGAAAAACCTCATATAAATTTTTCTCTTGTTTACATGGAGGAAATCCTGCAAATAAATGGTGCCTGTCAATGTAAATGAGTAATTATTTTGCTGAAGGGTTATAAGTTGCCCTTTGGTGTAAATCAGAGTAGGGCTTAACCCCTTTAGACAGCTTTAAAAATAAATGAACCAACCTTTCATCTAAAGCTGCACAGCAAATCCCTTCTTTCATTTTTCAGTCTCCTCTTACAAAGAGAGAAAGCAGAAGCATTAATGAGCTAGTCAAATATTCAAACCTTGCCAAGGGAGAAGGGATCCTTCAGTCATCATGAGCTCAACCTGATAAATCCTTTTTAATTAGTCTATATGCTAACATTGTACAAAGCAGCCATGAATCAGAGACCCCACAAAGCAAAAGTGAAGAAGAAATACATCATGAGAAAGAGGAATTGGGGCCCAAAGTATTTCCATTCTGGCTTTCAGAGAGCACAGAGAGCATGCTTATTAATTGGTTAAGCCCATCACTAATAAGCTCTCAGCTATGCTCAGTCTGCTCCCCAGCACTTTGCACAACGTCTGTGCAGTAATATGCTGAGAGAAAGGGCATTTTCTGGTAGCTGATAAAGGAGAAGCAAAATGAGAAAGTTGAAAGGGAGGAGTATAATAAATGTTCTTTTCTTCTTATTCTGGGTGGTAATTCTCAGTTACTCCCTTAAGGGATTGACTCTTGTGGGGGGATTTCTCCATGGAGACCTTGTTCCTGCCCTCCAGGAATATGTTGGCCCCTTTGGGACTGTCAGACACTGAGGCAGTGAGCTACCATTGGAGTGTCTGGTTGCTGGATAATCCCAGATTTCTCATGTCAGCTCTGACTATGCTGACACCTTTGAAACATTTTGGCTAATTGCTCTTTGACTCAGTTTCCCAGTCAGCCCAAGAGACCTCATTGGAAATATCAAATGGTGACTGAAAATAAAAAGCATTCACAAAGAAGGCTGAAATTTGCTATTTTGTTATTTTAGAGATTAAGAGCTGTATGCCTTTGGATGAATTTGATCACTGATTTGGGGCCCCTTGCAGTCAAATTTTCCCTGCTGTTAAGGTGAATAATTTTTTGAAAGTATGATCTCATAAAGTAAAAAAATTAAAACAAATTCTATGCAAAAGACAGTCATTAAAACAAGGTTTTCAGTGGCAGCACAGAAAATCCTTCTCTACTTCACTGTGAGAGACAACCTGGCAAAAGAGGCAGATTTTTGAATGTTGTAAATTGATGTAGCTTCTGCTTTTGCAGAAAATACACAAGGTAAAGCATGTCCTCATCTGACATGCGAAACTCTGTAAGGACCATAAGAAGTGATGAGGACAGCCCACAGTGTCATTTCCTGTTTTAAAGGTCATTTCTTTAAAATAAAACCCTCTCTCAAGCAGTGGCACATCAGCTCAGTTGGTACAGCCAATCTCTCACCCAAGTTTAAAATCATCATTAAATCTTTTCCCTAATAATTAATGTGCTTGGCAACTCCTGCTTCTCTTTTAAGAAATCCAGCTGTAACATAAAGCTCTTAATATTTTACACATAGGTGGTAGCTTCTATCAGAGTTGGAAAAAGCAGTTTCCAACACTTAATTTTACTGAGCTCCACTAATATTCTTGCTGAGCTGTTAGGCCTGGAAGAATATGTGAAAGGAGCTTTTGATGTGTTTGCCATATTTTAAAATAGTTTCCTTAGGATATAATCATATTCTGTTAGTGTCTTGCTCCCTGCCATCTGTTACATCATCACAATGCTGTAGCATGTTTAGCAGCCCTGGGTTTTAGAAGCTTGACTGACAAGGTTTGTGATCTTAAGAGGCTGAAATTGAGAAAAGGGTTCTTCATAATTCTTCAACACTGATGTGTTAGGAGAGATAGATAAGACTTATTATGCTTTCATATCTTTCTCTCACTTATTCCTCACTGGTTTTCACCAGGACTGTGATGAAGTCGGTGTTGACAGACGCTAAACACAGTCGGATTT
This sequence comes from Ammospiza caudacuta, assembly GCF_027887145.1. NCBI lineage: Eukaryota > Metazoa > Chordata > Aves > Passeriformes > Passerellidae > Ammospiza > Ammospiza caudacuta. The sequence continues at coordinate 28,021,709 of NC_080601.1, read as the reverse complement.
TTTCCATATAAGAAGGGGCATTGTCTGATGAATGCAGATGAAAGCTGATATTTCCCAAACCTGAGAAAAAACCACACAGAAAATCAGTGATATGGATTCTTCTGGAATTAAAACAATGCATTTGTAGTCAATTTTCAGTCATTCAACAGAAAGCAGGACCCAAACCTCTCCAGGCAGACAACTCGCAACTCTTAGCAGAGATGGCACTTGGACCTCCTTCTGCTTGTGAGGAATAGTTAGTTAAGCAGCTCATCAAAATCTGCATTCAAATCATACTCTAAAGTGGAAGTTTCTCCTTTAGAAGGAGTTGTGCATAGGATTTGCTTTATATGAGGCCCAGATCTATGCTGACCATCAGGAGAGTGGTGGTGAGGTGCTTGTGAGTGCCAATACCACGCCAGGATGTCAGAGCAAGACATGTGGGTGCATATCTGGCTTTCTATTTTCTTCCTTAGTAGGTTAAGCACATGGAGGAAGAAGGGAAAAAGCTGACTGAAGCTTGGAGACAGGCAAGAAAAGAAGATGGAGGCACATGAGTTGAGACAAGAGTGTGTTAGATGGTGAAGGAAAATGAATCAAGGATTTGAGACATGGAAGGGCCATTCATGAAGTGCTGGAAAGGCTTTTCTGGTGCTGGGAAAGTAAGGAGCAAACAAGGAGTCCCCATGAGTAATTTACAGTGATACCATGGCAGCACAAAAAGGATACTGCTTCTTTGGAGCCTCCAGCTCTGCATCTGGATTTTAGGAGGAGAATCCAGAGAAAAGGAACTGTGGGTCTGAAGCAGTGGCTGGCAAAGGGACCTCCAGGAGTGCAGCAATGGAATAAGAGGGAACTTTAGATGATGTCAATGAAAATGTTTGATAACAACAAAGTCTGAGAGAGAGGTATCAAGCAGAGTACTAACAAAAAGCACACATTATCATTCACATTAACAATGTGAATGATCCATCTCTATCCCACTGGTTTTAAACCCTGGTTTAAAAAAAAAATAAAATAGAAGAGGTGAGGAGTGCTTTTTCCTGGAATCTAAATTATCTGGGATAATCTGTATTAAGGAGGCATGGAATGGCTCATAAAAGGAAAGTATAACAGATATTGCTCAGTTAGTGAATTATATAGTGCTCCCTTGCAATATAGAAAATTTATAAAGAGGGTGATTATGGGCACTGGACAGAAACCATAGGAGAGATTAGCTTCACAGCTCTCATGCTATAGAAACCTGACATGCTGCTTCTCACAGATGGAAATGTCATCCTTTATTTGGATACTCTGCTAGCTTCAAACTCCCTAAGAAAAAGTCAAGTTGGTCCATGTTTTGAAAACTGGATAAGAAATGTGGGTCTGCTCTCATTTATTCTAAAGCTTTTTCCATGATGGCACTAAAGAGGGCTATAAAGAAAACATAAATGCAATTTATGTCCATTGCATGCAAAGAGGGATGAGTTCAAGTGGTAATCCAGCCATGTATCACCACGTTGCAGAGGAGTAAATGGCATCCATTATGGGACCCTGACTCCATCCAAGGCACTGACACCTCACTGTGCCTGAGAAATCAGTGAGCCAAGGTAATTTTTTTTCTTTTTTAGCTCATACCTTCCCATTGACTAAGAAATCTTTTCCCCTCACAGTTATCTTCTACTTTGTTCCTGTAGTGGCACTTTAGATTAACAGTCCAGGTAATTAATATGGAATCCAAGTGAAAATGCTCTAGAAGCACTTGTGACATTCACATTAATAATGGAGGGGTTCATCAAAATTAATGTTATTACAGTAAATACCAAGAAAATTAACTGTGATTGGCTCATTATTTTAAATTGTGCTCCCATCTGCAGCTGACTTGTCTAGATGGCTGCATGGAATAGGTGTGGTGATGATTCAAGACTTGGCACCAGGATGCAAGCAGAGAGCACAAGGAGCTGTGATCAGCACTAGAGAAAGTCTTTTATCATATCTCAGGTGCACTTTGCTATAAGACTGATAAGACTTGGAAGCCTCCTTTCCTCACTTCCCTATCCAGTGTTTCTGGGATGCTTTGGAAGAACCATAACAGATCTTTTGTTTCATCAGTAAATAAGAGGCGGTTCCAATGTAGGAGAAGTCTCTCTTTGTGTGCAGTGTCATGGTTGCACTAGGAGACAATTTCTACATTTAGCTTGGAGTCTAAATTCATGTGGTGATGGTGTTTAAGAAGGACAATTAAGATAGAGAGTGATTATCACATGGACTGACTTGACAGAGCCACTTGGAAAAACAGACCTTATATTCAAGTCTTTTGTGTTGTTATGCAGTATATTGCTGATCTGAAAATACAGTCCATCACTATGACAAATACATAGAGAATATATTTCTGGAGAGAAATACTATTCTCTCTCAATCTTTTTGAATGTCTAACATAGAAAGTTGTGTCTGCTTGTTTTACAGAAACCTAAGCAAAGCACCTCAGTTTTATCCACTAGTAAAAGAAAAAAAAATTTAAATTATATATACATATATATATATATATGCAAATAGATAAAATCAAAGATTTCAGGTGTCCCAAAAGTGAGACACATGGGAAAGAGAGAGAAGAAAAAGAATTTCAACTCAGAAAGCATAATAAAATATGAAAGCATGCAGAAAGACATCCATGTTACAGTAGCGTCACAATTGTGCAGTGTCAGGAATGCCCAGATTTGTATTTAGCAAAATTCTGTTTGTTGTTTTCCACCTCTCATTTCCATGCTGAGTAAAAGAATGTGTTAGATAAACAGTCCCCTGAGGGAAATATTTGTAACTTTACTTAACTGGGAAACTTACTTTTGGGATGTTACAGAAATTAAAATGGCAGGAGGGCTGAAACTAGATGATTTTCAAGGTCTCTTCCTACCCTAGCCATTCTGTGTTTCTATGTAGGAAATTAAAGACTTGCTGTAGATAAAAGTAATGGTAATTAAACAGGAAAAAACATGCAAACAATGGAGGAAATAACTACCTATGTACTTATTGAAGACATTACAGAAATGAACACTGCAGTGGTCATTTCTGTAGTGTCTTCTATAAGTTGGAGGCTTTGTTGTTAAAAGCAAAAAGTCAAAGGCTAAGGTAGACTCCAATTTACTGACACCATCATGAACTTCAGTGGAGCTGTTCTGATTTATGCCATTTCAAGACCTCACTGGGAAGCTGGGGTGTTGGAAACAGTTTGCATAAACTGAAAATCCACAGCATTTTGGTGCAGTGATGTCTGTGTTCTTTCTCAGGTGAGAAAATTTCCCTAATGCCCCTGAGGTGTCATTAGTCCTCTCCCCATTGACACTTGCTGAAAAGTGCCTCCAATCTGCATATAAACGATGCAGAAAAAATATAATAGAAAGAAATCATAGTCGCTCCTGAATTAACTTTGGGTTTCATTTTAACATTCAGATTTAACACAATGCCTCTCTTTGTAAGAAAGTTTGCTCTTTTTCTTGTTTTAAATTACATTTTTTTCAAAGAGAGAAATGAGTTTTCTGCAGAGATGACAAAATGAACTGCCTAGCCCTTTAGGAGGATACCTCACATTTGAAAATACCATTCTGAATAGAAGCTGGGGATTTGTACACAGTCATTTATCATAGAGGCCATGGAAGCAGCACCCTCCATTCCTGTCTGGAGAGAAGGAATCAGCTATCCCAGCAGTGATATTGCTGCAAATTGCAACTAAACATGGAATGTTTTGGAAGTTTATTACCATGGTCCTTTTCAAAGACAAATTTTCCTCCTCTAAAGGCTGGTCTGGAGCAGGAGGATCTGTGTCACTTAGGTGGCAGAGGGATCCTTCATTTTTTCTGTTGCCACTAAGCTTGTTTTGCATCTTTAGTGGAAACAACAAAACTGACCAAGAAAATCATTAAGGTTAAATTTGTGCTTCTGCAATCACAGTTCTGCTGGAAAACATTTACGGGTCTGAGGATGGAAAGATGAAAATGTGGCAGATGGGGCTATTGGCTGGTTGTAGAAGTTTTGGTAACAAAAATCCCCAACGCTTCAAACCTCTTTTTTAGCTTCATCTACTGATTAAATAATAATTTTTTTAAGGATTCAGAAACTGTGTAACAGGGAAAACAGGAAACTTCTAGTTCTCTATGCTGATTAAAGGCTGCCTCTGCCTCTAATAATCCAGGGGGAAAAGGATTTTTGAGGGCAAAAATAAAAGTTTTTATGAAACAACTTGTCAATAAACATTATCCTCTACGTCTGTGTATGCACATGTGTACACGTTTGTAGAAGAGAAAATGTGAAAAGAAATCTGCAAAAGATAGCTCAGATGGCCAGGAGGATTATTAATATCAGAGGTCTCGTTATATGTTGGTATCATGCTAGTTGTGATGTTTGCAGCATTGCAAAACATCTTGGTGCATCAAGCCAAATGAAAGAATTACAAGGAAACAGAAACAGGGGAGATGGAACTTGTTCCTTATAAAAAGACTTTCAAAGAAGCATAAGGACAATGTCCTAAATCACTAAGGTTTTTCTGAATCTGCTGAACAGTTCTGATTTCCAAGAGGTATATTTGGTCCTTAAAATCAGGAAAGCAGGATTGTGGCAGTCTTTTCCTTTTACAAAGTTCAGGTTTTTAGTGAGCCTAAAGCTGCTTCTGAGAGTCTGCCCTCAGCATCTTCAGCAGTGGGCTTGGGTTCTTATTGGGTTCAGCCCATAAGCAGCACAGCAAACTTGGCAGAGTTCCCTGCAAAGGCACAAGGAGGATCCATTTGAAAATATGAACATTTTTTTGCTGCTGACCATGGGCTTAAATGCTTATTTTGGGGAGGGGTCCAAGGCAGTCACCTCCTGTGTTGCTGATCCAGTGATCAGCGTGATCCGTGTGTGATGGAGGCCAGGCCTGTGCGAGGAAAACAACCCAGACAGAGACACACTCCACAAACCATGGACAGCTGTGCCTCTGTAGGACTGCCAGGGTAGGCCAGCATGAGAACCTTCATCCTTTTCCCCCCAAAATACCATCAGGATTCACTGGAAGGAGAATTGACACATTGTGAGGTAAAGGCCCTGTCACCCCATGGGCCCAACCATCAGCAGCACAGCCCTTCATGGTTTGCCTTCACAGAATCATATACAGCAGAAGAAAATAATTACATATACTTTCTCATTTTCAAAGCAAAATATTAGGATAAAATCTCATCTTTCTTTCTTCTATCCTCTTCAGGTCCAAAGATGATGGGGGTGAAGTATCAATTTATCAAAATCCCTCAACTACAGTGCAATTAATTTGAACTGAACAAGAGAGATTTTTCCTGTGATTTCGTATTACAGTCAACCTAAGTATGAAAGGAAACAGTGTAAGGAGACTCCACAATGTGATGAAAGTTAATATTCTAGAAGATAATGAGATGTAAATTGCTAGTTGGAACAATACCTACAGGCTCAACTCTTCGTACTATTTTTTTTAGCCAAAGATAGGGATATTTTTATGTATTAATAATTTTCAGTTCTTGAGCTCTTTATAAAAGAGATCAGTAACAAAATTCCTTTGCTTTTCAAAGGAAGAAACTGAACCCAAAAGAGATATGATATGCAGAACTCCTTAGCAGACCAGATACTCATCATAATACCAGATTTCCTGAGTTTCCTTTTAAGTTCTGAAGTATGATGGTTTTTACACAATGGGGGTGTTCAGCCTGGAGAACAAAAGGCTCTGGGGAGAACTTGGAACCCCTTTCATACCTGCAGGGGCCCCAGGAGAGCTGGAGAGGGGCTTTGGACAGGGGCCTGGAGTGACAAGGCAAGGAGGAATGGCTTCACACTGAGGGTTAGATGGGATATGGGGAAAAAATTGTTTCCTGTAAGGGTGGTGAGGCCTTGGCACATGCTGCCCGCCCAGAGAATCCATTTCAAAAATCCTTTTCAATCATTTAAAAAAATGGATTCAGAATAACAATTTTTAAAAAGGGTTGTTTGTTGTTTTTTTTTTTTTTCTCCAGGGAAGATGTGAGAACAGAAGGGTTCTAAAGTTAAGCACAGCTTTTTACAGGTGCTGGAAGAGGAGATCTGTACATTTATCATCCCTTCAGAATCCAGATTTCAGGACATTTTAGGCAAGGAAAACACCTTGAGGAAAACCAAGCAGTGTCTGGGAAGAGCTGGTGTCAGTCCAATACTCAGATGCAAATAAAATGCAGGGAACAGTCTCTGATATTTGTAATTTGCTGGCTCCAAAGTCCAATCCTGATGGAATTTACTACATCCATTGGTCATTTACTCCTGTTGTGCACTTCATATTTATGCTAAAATAACATAAGGCAATAAATGAGGCTAGTGTGCCATAAAGTCATTGTACACCCAGTGAAACCAGAATAGTTCTATTTATGCCGTTCATCTGGATGATTTACCAGGCATCCCATGCCACACACAACCTTCACAGAGAAAAGGGCAACCATCAGTTGAAGTGAGACACATTCTGTAAATAAAAACAGTCAAACCAAACCCCTCCTCTGATGAGAGCATGGCCACAGAGGGACGTTGGCCACATCTTTTCCAATCAGACTTCTCAGAATTATCAAAATTTCTTTGCTTGCAAAGGCCAGTTTGGCTTACCATAGAAAGCTGTTTTGAAGATGACTGATATACTAATTCCCTTTCAAAAATTAAAATTCAAAGCATGATAGTGCAAGAGGTGAGTTTTGATTGAGAACATTATCTGTCCTCTCAGTCTGCACTACTCATCTTTTATACTTCTGATTTTAGTCTTACAAGATCATCAATACACTATCCTTGACCATCACATCAAATCCTGCTTAACACTACATTCTACTCTGGGCATGAAAAAATTCGCTATTTTTAGCAGTACAAACCATGAATCTCAGCAGAATCAGCACAACTCAGTTATCCCAGTGATCCCATTTCAACTCCAAAACCAAAATCAGTCAGAAAGCAGATAAACTATCAAAGTTCAAGCATGCTGCACTTTCATATGCACAGTCATCATGTAAAGGTCATTTCCTCCAGCTGAAGTCCCAAAAAACACAGATACAGGATGTTTCCATAGCCTGTTGCTGTTTCCACCTCATCTTTTCTCTGTATTTTTCAAGTCCTTCCCACATCAAAATACTCTCTTGTTAGGGCTCAGCCTGCCTGCTCCTCTCCACCTGCTCTTATTCGGCACTGAAAGCTCACTCACTTTTCATTGATGATAACTGATTTTTGATATTGCATCTTAAAAATATCAGTTTTACTTTCTCTTCCAATGCCCCTTGTGCTAGGGCACAATTTCATAACACCTGAAAATAATTCACTATGTCTTCTTCCATCAAATGATTATTTGAAAAACTGCACTGGCATTAAAAACCTAAATGATGGAGTTGTAGCTGGGATGGAGTTTTAGCATGGTATCAGAACATGAATATAAAAGTCATCTTAAATGAGCTGATTTGGAAAATAAATTGAGGAAGACGTGCACAGGAATAATGAACTGCAAAAGCTGCAAAATAAGGAACACTTGCATCCTTCTGCAGAAAAGCAACTTGATTTATGTAAACTATAAATATCAATATGCATGAAGAGTGCTCAGCTGTGGACATACAGGTATGTATCATTTTGCTGTGGCTGTTAAAAATACAACTGGAATATATCCAGGTGAACATCACAGTTTAAAAACCAGGGGAAACTGGAGAAACACTACAAATAAAAGGGGCTAATCAGAGATCTAAAATATAGGAAAGGCTGGAATAACTGGGATTAGTAGGGAAGACTGAGGACAGCATTCATCCTTCAAATGTGCCTAAGAGGCTGCTGTAGAGGTAAATTAGAGTAGTGTTCACTAGGCATGAGGAAAAGCTGCCTGGCTGGAAGTTTTGTTCAGCACTGAAGCTTTTGACTGACCTTTTTTTTAGAATTCCTTTAGGATGATCTTTAAAGGTCCACATATCTCTGTCTTCTCTAACTCTCAGCTAGCCTGGGTGTGTGGGTCAGTGCTGAGTTTGGACTCAATGAGCAGTGGCCTCTCCTCTCATCCCTGCTGACACCCTGCTTGGGATTTCCTTGACTTCCTGCCTGGAACAGGTTATTGGTGATATTTACTCCTGTCTGTTTTGGCACAGAGAGTCAGCAGCAGAGCTGGTACAGGGATTTACTGTGAATGTAAGAGCATGAGGTCAAGCTGAGCTGTGGCCCCGAGATGCAGCTGATCCTTTTCTGTCCCCCCTTGCCCCGTCCAGACAGACACTTTGGGTCCAGAGAGGAGGGTAGGTCAGAAGCTGGAGGCCACATCTAGGCAAAACTTCTTATCCTTCAACTTTTTTTCCCCAGAAGGTATCTTTTGGATATGTCCTCTGATAATACTTGTTTTCCCATCTGTGTGAACAGCTCTTTGAGCTGAGCTGAGCCTGCTGACACAAATCAGGCAGGGAGGCAGAGCGCAGCCCCTTGCTGCACGCAGTGCTCTGCTGCTGCCACGGTGCCTCTCTGCCAGCATTGATTCATCATCTGCCCATCTCCAGCTCAGAAGAGCCAGAGCTGCTGATATCTTCTATTTCTGCCTGTGGCTGTGTTTCTGCAGGCTGTGATCATCTCAGATCACTCACACACAGAGGTCAGGAGGCAGAGCAGCAAACCCTTCCAAAGCCCAGGGCTGCTGCAGGTGGCAGCAGTGACAAGCCAGTGGGCTACAGGATAGCCCCTGTGCCTCAGCAGGATGCAGAGGAGAGCTCTGCTGTCAAAGTGGCAAAAAGACACCCCTTGTTGCTACTAAATATTGCAGATCTCACGTGCTTACTTTCCAAAGAGCTATGGAGTCGGTGGAGGATCTGGGGCACAAGTCTGATGAGGAGAGGCTGAGACAGGTCGGGATGCTTAGCCTGGAGAAAAGGAGGTTCAGGAGTGGCATTATCACTCCCTACAACTCCCTGAAAGAAGGTTTCAGACAGGTGGGGTTCAGTGTCTTCTCCCAGGTAACAAGATGACCTCTCAGTCAAGGCAAAATGCTTCCGTTGTTTCAGAGGAGGTTAAGATTGGATATTAGGGAACATGTCTTCACAGAAAGGGCTGTGGAACAGAATTCTCAAAGCAGTGGTTAAATCACCATCCCTGGAGGTATTCAAAGATGTGTAGGTGTGGCACTTAGGGAGATGGTTTAGTGATTGGACTCAATGATATCAGAGGTCTGTTCTTACCTAAAGGATTGCATGTCCCACCCATATTCACCAGTTTGCTTTTTCCTAGATGATTTTAGGAAAGAGGAAAGACTTTGTGTAATGTGACTGTGGTTCTGAGAGGGAGGCTGGAGCCCTCTGTCCTACCTCATGCCTCAGCTCAGGAAAAAAAATCACCTTTCCTGCAGAATTCTCACATATAAAGTCAGCTTTTTCCTGATTGCTTCCAAAGTTACAACTCCAAATCTCTGAATCTAAACATTTAGGCAGCTGACTTAGAGGCTAAAAAGAGCACTTTGGTTTTCTTATGATGGAAAAGGAGCAGGGATGTTTGCCCCCAGCTGTGAGCTGGGATATTAAATAATCTTTGGAGGGAGCAGTTTCTTGCACTTCACCATGGTTCTGCAGAGGCAGCAACTCAATACTACCAAAGATTCAGATGTTATATATATATATATATATATATATTTATTTATTTTATTTATTTATTTTTAATATAATTTAGAAATGGATAAAGCACCCTCTGGACAGTTTCTGCCACCAGAGGAAAGGGACAGCTTAGGGGCTGCTCCCCATTTCAGGGAACAGAGTAGAAGCACCAACTAAACAAATGTGTTGCCCATAGAAATGTGAGATAAGTTTGCTTCTACATGCACAGAGTTGGTTTTTGCTCTCCAAAGTACTTCAGAATCATAAAAGGCTCAAACTACAAACAGACACTGCAGCCTGGTTTCCCTACTTTACCACAGCTGCTAAAAGCTCCCAGGTCTTATTTTTCATTAACCTGCCATCCTGCCTCAGTATGTGTCATCTATCTGTTGCACAAGAAGAAGGAGGGTTTCCTATTAAATTCCCATTTCTTGTCACTTGTGTGTCTCTGGAAAGGGAAATCCACAACCTGCAATCCAGCAGCTCCACCCTGCATCCTAAATGTCTTCTGAGCCTCTCTAACCCTGAGTGCTATCCCAGGGACAAAGCATCCCTGAAAGGGGAGACTAGATTTACATAAGCACAGAGAAACTTAAAATTTTGGCTCACATCCTTCAAAAATGGCAAATGATAGATTTTCCTAGACTATTACCAGACAGAGGCCCTCAGAGTTTAGCCTGTGCTGCTCAGCTGAGCCTGCTCTCACCTGAAGTTTGCCATTGGCAGAAATGTGCTTAAAGGCACAAATACATCTGAGGTGGTTCTGAATATCTTGGACCAAAGAGCATGCATTTAGCCCAAAATAGCAGTGCTGGAATTCAGCTCTGTGTGCACACATATACAGAAATGTCTTTGAAAGACTAATATGTCATAATTTTCTAAAATTATTTTCCAAAGGATTCATTTTACTGACGATATGCAGTATAAGGGAAAGACCCGTGAAGGCTCATCATAATTCTTTCTATCAAATCTGTGAAACTACCTGAGGAAGAAGTGTGAAGCAAGAGATAAGAAACAAAACTTGCCAAAGTTTGAGATCAGACATGCAAATATCATTTTGCCATTGCATTTTAGTGGTTTAATTCTCCACAGGAAAAAAAAAAAAAAAAAACTATGAAGGGGAAGATATCAGAAATATCAGAAGCTGAGCTTATTGGAAATTAATATAGAAGGCAGCAAGGTATACATACATGTCATATATATATATGTGTGTGTGTGTGTGTGTGTGTGTGTTTTAAATACCTATATATATATGACAAGGTTACTTGGGAAGTTGTCCCCCTCCTTCAGTCCCTGCCCTCCCTGTACTTTTTTCTGCATCAATATTTCTGCAGGAATATGAAGTGAGGCACAGCTCTCAAACTTGTTCCAGCTTGGAATTCATTTATCTACCCTCATTGCTGAGGGAGTAGCAAGCATTGCATTTCAAATTGTCCTCAGTGGCAAACTCCTGCATTAAAGTAATCACACAAAAACTTGAACTAAACAAGGAAAATTAAGAGGAAAAGCAGTAAATCTTCTTTATATGAAGGGTTTACGCGATGCTGTACAATGTTGTACACAAGATTTTAATGAGAAAAATCATGTTCCTGTTGTAAAGCAGCCACACAAATATTCAAGCATGTAAGAAAATTACTTTGCCAACTCTAGGATTAGTTTCTGATAAATAAAGATTCCTGAAAATGTTGAAGTTCCCTTTTCTGTCTGTGGAATTTGGGCAAAGAGTCTCAGGGCCAGACAACTCATAGATATCAGGACAGCTCTGCTGGCAATGAGAGTTTGATTTTCACCATCTGAAACTATAACAGAAAAAGAAACACTTTATACAGTGAATGCCACCTGGCAGCAGACGACTGGGTGTGCATGTGTGAGAGGGTGGATGACCAAGACTAAATGATTTTGCTGTTCATCCACTGTAGTCTACTGTTCCGCATGCTGACTGCTTAGGTTAGGAAAACAGTGGGCAAAAAGGAGACTCCAAAAAAGGATTTCCCAAAAAGAAGTGATGTCCAAAAAGAAGTGATGTCCAAAGGAGGAAGTGAGACCAGAAAGAAGAAGGTGAAGATCCTGCTGGGGAAAAGATGTCAGATGTGGGGAATATGATGGAGAGCACGAAGATAAACGCTGAGGGACAGTCAGTGACCATGGGCTGGTAATGCCAGCTCCCAGTGGGGAGAAAAGTTGAGACCTGGTAAGTGCAGTGCAGGGGCACAGTGAGTGTAGGTGTGAGATAACCAAGTTCTAATTTTAAAAGGTCTGGTATGACTCGTTCTTAAGTAAATGCCAGTATCTAGATTTCCAGCTGGTGGTTTACTCTGTCTCATCCATGTCAAAGACTCCATCCCAACCAGTCTCCATAATTTGATTGTCCCTTATATAGCTGAGATAACTTGCTTTGCCTCCAGAGCATCCCACTCCCTGTGAAAAGGATAAGCTTGACTGATAATGCAGCTCACAGCACAATATTGAACTACACAGTCAATCAGAAACATCCCAGTTAAGTCTTTTTCTTTCCTTGTGTGTCCTCTTTGGGCGGTTTCACGCTGATGCAAGTCATTGAAAAGCAGAATAAGTACAAGCCCTACACAAGGAAAATTGCATTTGAAGGTTTCCCAGAGACTCAGTGGTGACCAGCACTCATAAATTACTTTATCAGCCTTGAAAGAAATATTCAGGACTATTTTGGCAGCTTTGTCACTCCAGTGACAGGGAGAATTCAGTTTTCCATTCAGCAGGTGCTAATGCAGTTATATCAAATCCTAAGCATGGGAGAAAATGATCTGCACATATGTGCACGTTGCTCCCAACCTTCTCTCCACCTCTTCAAGGCTCAGCAGCAGAAGGGATCTGACCTGAGATGTCCCAGCCAAGTTGTTATTTCATTGCCTGTAAACATGTGCCAGATGATTGCATCTTTCCCTCAGGTAGAAGGATGAAAAGAAAATATTGGGTAAAGCGCAACTGTCATAAAGACGGCCGTAAAGCGCGACTGTCGTATAAGGTGCCGTAAAGTGCGACTGTCGTAAAACCAGCTGTAAAGTGAGACTGTCGTAAAACCGGCCGTAAAGCGTGCCTGTCGTAAAGACGGCCGTAAAGTGCGACTGTCGTAAAGACGGCCCTAAAATGCGACTGTCGTAAAAAAGGCCGTAAAGTGCGATTGCTATTCAAGGGGCCGTAAAGCGTGATTGTCATAAAGATGCTTTTGGACACATGGGGATTGAGCACTTTAATAATATCTCCTGCCGTGATCTGGCTGCCGTGGAGGCGGTCCCAGCTTGCAGGGCGCTGGTGGAGCTCTTTGCTGCAAGGAGGATGCCCACAGCAGCTGCCTTGCCGAGCTCTTCTCCTGCCATGACTCTCGAATGGGACACGCCCCCCTCCTCCCCGTCGGACCCCACAGCTTTGGTACCCGCAGTCTTGCTCACCCCTGCCGCCCTGCCCCCTGCCCTTGCAGTCTTGACACTCGTCCCTCTGGCCCCAGCCACACCCCCCGACCTCACGGCCCCTCCCACGGCTCCCGCCATCCTCGCCTTTACCATCCCGTTGGTCTCAGCTCTCCCAGCTGCCGCTCTTCATGCCCCCTAATCCCGCCCCCACCAGCCTGCCCACCAGCGTCACCGTGGCTGTGTCGTAGGAGAGCCTCCCTCACTCCTGCCCTGGCATCCCCTGCCCTGGGCACCTGCCAGGGCCCTGCTTGGGCAGGTGTCATGGTTTGGGCCTGGCAGAGCCAGAGCCCCCATGAGTATACCTTCTCCCTGGTGTCTGCTGTGAGATGTGACCAGGAATAAGCAAAGCAGGCTCCAGCTTAAACATAAAGAAAACTTTATTACCTAAACTACAAGAAAAGAAAGAAGGAAAAAACTATAAGAGAAAAAAATTTGAAAACCTTACAAAAAACACTTTCCTCTTCCCCACCACCACAATTTCCCAATCCGATACATTCCCCCCAAAATCACCAACTGCCCAGTCTGGCACCACCCTTTTGGATATTCAAACTTCAGTCCATGAAGAGGAGAGGAGTCTTTCTTGCACCATAGGCTTCCCCTGGAAACACGCTGAAACTCATGTGCTTCCCTGTCACTCAGCACCACCCGGAAAGTCCTTTTGCCACTTGTGACATCTTCCTTCCATGCTCAGTGCTCTCACCACTGGCATGGACCAGAGCTGCTTTTAGGGTTGTCTTTTAAGGATGCCTTGTCTCACTCCAAAAAGGCACAGTCTCTGCTTTGGGACATCTGTCCCCCCATTTTTATCCAACCCGCTGGGGCCGAGGGGTCCCCACAATGAACCCTCCTGGTTCTGAGGCACTGCCTCCCTCTAAATGCAGTCTCTGTGTCACAAGAATAAAACTGGTTCAGTCTATGGCTACACAAGAAAAGTCCAGCCAAAAGGCCACTCCAATCATCTCTCTCTCCACCCAGCAAGCCTTCTTCACGTCCTTCGGGCCAGGTCCTTGTCTCATCTCATCTCTTATCTCCCGTCTTATTCAGCTCTGAGGAGGATCAGCATTTTTGCAAGGTCCCAATCATGAAAGAAAGGGGTTAAAAATTTCAGTCTCTGTCTGTCCCAGGACTCCGGACTCCCACACTCGCTGCTGCTCCAGCTGGCCGAGCACCTCCTCCCTCACTGCATTCCCCCCCTTTCTCCTCCTGGGCCGGCTGCTATCACATTCGTCGTCGCCTGCTCTCCCTCTCTCTCTCCTGGGGGGGGGCTGCCCGATGTCTCTTGGGGCTCCTCCACCCTTCCATCTTCCAGGGCCTCCTCACCCCCCATCTCTGTCCAAGCCCAGGCCTACCGCATGGCTGCCCCTCCCCCGCCCACCAGCAGCGGCTGGACGGGGGAAGGGAGATCCGACCTCCGTCCCTCGAAGTCCCAAGAGAGCCTCCCAGGGCCGAAGCTCTGCTTTTAACCCCTGTGTGTTCTCGGAGGTGTGTCCAGATCCCGCTGGCCACATCAGGTGCCAATATCAAAATCCGAGCACCCATTGGTTTGACCACAGCATCCCAGAATTCCCACTTCTTCCTGGTCAAACCACCACAGCAGGGAACAAAGCAGCCCCCACGTTGGCACCTGGCTGCTCCTAATTCTTCTTTTCTTCATGACAATATCAGCTGCAGGAACATGGTGACACCAAGGACTTGAAGAGTTAGGTGAGGTGAAGTTTGCCCCCAGAAATCTGGGGTCAAATCAGGTCCAGTTTATCTTGCTCTACTTGCTCTACTTGCACTTGCACTCTACTTGTGTTTCTACATTCTCATTTTCACCTGCTTGCCTTTCTATGTGATCCACAGCTTGTATTTGGATCAATTAGCACTCCTTAATGAACACTGGTAGCCAAAGGCATGCAGATATCTCAGGAGTAACTATTATAAATTCATCTATGACTTTCTCTGTCTGTGTGAACTTCTGCCCTCTCCTAAGAGTCCCAGCGATTCAGAACTCAACTAAGGGAGATGAGTAATGGAAAAAAACCCTACTCTACCCTTTGATGCACATGTTAGACAAATTACTCTTATATTGGACAAATATGTCAATTTTTTCAGGTCTGATAATGTGCCTTTACTGATAATTCATGTATTTCAAATAGAAAATATGTCATTTTACTTGTTGCTTCATATAGAGACACCAACCACAAGGTTTTGTACTAGTTATAATTTCTATAAATTTCAAACAAAGTGTATTTCTACACAGGTCAGAATGGCCTAATTACAAGAAGTTCATTTGCACACATTTTTTCTTGTAATAAATTCATACATTCTGTATTGACTGGAAAAAAGGACAGGTAATTCTGTGCTCTTTGCCTGTCTGATTATCTCTCATCAGTCACAATATACAAATACATCATTATCAACACCATGGACATTAACAACATTGGAGTTTCAAATATACATGTGGTTCACTTTGGAGGGAAAGAAATGCATTTAGACTAATATGGCTATTCCAGTGTTGACAAGGACTTTTACTATCTAGAAGATAAACAGTAAATTTAATTTGCATAATTAAGTTAATCTTTTTAGATTTTAATGTAGTGTATCACGAGTTCCCAGGCTTGTAAATGAGGTTTTACTAGTGAAACTCTTATTACTAAGATATATACCATTCCCCCCTGTGCATGAGAAACTGGTTAGGAAATTCACAGGAAAATACAGAGTGTATCATGCTACACTCCAGGAGAACAGACTAAAGCGAGGGCAAAAATAAGATGGATTTACATTCCCCTTAGGCCCACTCCATTTCAACAGACATTGAGCAGGAAAAAGGCCCTGAGGTATAAATTAGAGCAACAGCTGTTCTTACCTTGCAACACCTCATGTTCAGCTGCCTGCAGACTCTGTGAAACTCAAGACACCTGAATAACTATTTCAGAAATGTTTGAATTATTTTTTTCTGGATAATGTGTGTCCCAAATCCCAGTCAATCTCTTTTGGGTACTAACCCTGTGGCACTGCACATCACTAGTTGGACACCTCACCCTCCTCTTTGCACTGCTCAGCAAGGAAAGGGATTGCTCTTGTTAATTGTTCTCCTAATGACTGTACCCACAGGACAGAGGTAAATGTCTCTCTCCTAACAATAACATCCAATGGGGGATTTGGGCAGGATGCAAGCCTGCTTTAGCTTCCTTGACAGAGAAGAATTGACTGGTTTTGTACCAATAACCAGCATTATGGGAGACCAGGATCAAAAGCATCAGGTAACACTGAATTAAGTAGCACAATTTCCACTCTTTATCTCTGCTTGGTTTGCTTCTGATCAGTCACACAAAGATTATTATTAGGGAAAGTCACAGGCTTGCTTAAGCAAAAATCAGAAAACAGAGTTAAAATTTCAACGTATTTCCAACATCAAAGCAGTTCTGTGCCTTATTTACTTGCACACAACCTGCCAGATGTGGGGTGCTCTGACACCTAGAAATACTGTCCTGTGGAAAACAGTCACCCCCTCAGGCTTGCCTTTCCTACTTTATTGCAGCTCTTTTGCATATTCACTTCCTAAGCATCTCTCACCCACATTACGATATAACTCTTGCTGGCTACCCAGAAGATTTCTGCAGTGCTTAGCTCAGCACTTACCTGCTTGGTCTTCTGGTTACTACAGCCTGACTTCATAGCTCTCTGTACTTCATTATAAAACAACCCAAACTTTATAACTGAACAAAAATATTGTGTCATTGTTTTTCTTTTCAAAACCACCAGACCCTCACTATAGGCTGTCAAGGTAATAGGACAGCTTCTGTACATCACCTGACCCACAATGTAACTTGTTTATTTCAAACAAACAATACAGGTATAAACTTTATCTGTTTGTACTTCTTGCTAAGCAAAAACAGCTTGGGAAGATCAACAAGACCTGAGCTCTTGCTCCATGGTGTAATCTGCGCTTTGATGAATGATTTGAAAGACGTGTGAGGAAATGTCTGTGCATCTTCCCTGGGATGCTACGGATGGTTTGGAGCAATCCATCATATTGCCAAGGTCAGCTGCAGGCCTGTCAGCAGCAACCCCTTCAAGAATTGTTTCATGTCAGGGTGGACCACCTTTTTCTTTTTTTTTTCTTGCTACAACACCTCAGGAAATCTCAGTTCAAGTCTTAAGAAAGAGGAGAGAAGAAAAAGGAAATTCTCCCCTTTGAAACTTCAGAAAGGCTCAAACTATGGCTGGTTTGAGACTATGTAGCCTGGCCAGGCTGAGAACATAAACTAAACATGACTTTGTTTTAGATTAGATTAGTTTAACTTAGATTTACAACAGCAGGGAGATATTCTTTCTGGTTTGCGGTTGTTTATTTAGGATGGAATAGTGTTGGGACAGTAGGTCCTGAGGTGCTGCAGCAAAATTGCAATCAGAGGAAAGAGAAGGAGCAGATCTGGAATGACAGCAGATGATGCATTTCAGAATCAGCAGTAACTCAGTGGGAGACACATATCTATCATCCCAGAAGGGAGATTACAGCACTGAGTTCCCCTGAAGTTCAAAACTGGAGCAGAAAGGATGCACTGCAGCTTTAATTATGCTATTAAGGTTTCTTTTCAGGGGAATTACCATCCATTCTCAGGTACTCACAGAAATGGTAAAATCAAGGAATATTTAGGGAGTGGAATCGTTTTAATACTGGGTGGCAGAGCTCTTACAGGCTCTAATTTTATTCTGAATAATAGAAATTGTTCCCAAGAGACACATTCTCAACATCTGAGAAGTATAATATTAATTGCTTCTACCCAGTTCTAACTTTCAGGATACTCTTGAGTAAAGCAAGCAACCAGGATCACTATTTTATACTGGCAAAAAGTTCAACATACCTGATTTAGTTTCTGGATGCTCTCTACATTACCACCATTAGCAGAAGCTATTACTATCTGTGCTGATTCTCCCGGCTTTACTCTTCCTAAAGCCTGAGGCTTTACCAATATATTGTGTAAAACCACATGTCCAGAATCCAGACACCTCAATCTCATGCACGTGCCCATTCCTGCATATGCACAAAGTACACCTGAGCAGACACAAAAGTCATTGATAAAAGAATAGCACAGATAACGTGATCAGTCTGGGACATCTTGAAGTAAATGTCAAAATCAAGGGAAGAAGCAAGCATGCCACTTAATGAGTAGGCTCCACCATGCCTTGTGGCCTTTAAAACCTCAGAGTGTTCTTAGACAAAAATAATATCTGCTATAGTCCTTCCCTTCTCCATCCATCTTGCCAGCTCTGTGTAGATGGAAATCTCATTATTTTTAGATGGTGTGACAGGCCAGAGGGGGCTTGTAGCTACTTTATTGGGATCTGCTCTTTGAAAGCCCCTCTTCACCAAACTTTGTGCCCCCTGAAAGTAGAACAGAGATGGAGAACATCCTTTTCTGTTTCCTCTGTCCATGCTTTTCTGAGGCCCTTCAGCTGAGTTCTTGACCCTGTCTGGCTTCTGGGAGCCTTCCCACACTGTCACTGAGGACAGGTCTGCAGCTCCTTTCAGCAAAGCTCTGCTGAATTGTCCCTCCTGCACCTCCATGAAGTAAATAAGTGCTAATCCACAAGCAAAGAACCAAGGGGCAGTGAGAATATCTGCACTAGAGCAGGTAGTTCAAACTCCTTGTCCAGCACCGATTTTCCTGCTTCTCAGCTGTTTTCAGTCCTGACACTGTCCTTCTCTAGCTGGTTAACTCTGCCTGATCCCTGCTGCTCCTGGGGACACAGGGGAGCTGCCAGGGAGTGCACCAATGCTTTAACACATTCTCCTCCCTTGGCTGAGCAGCAGACCTTGGCCTCAGCTCTATTTGCAGCATCTTTGAGATAGCGCCTGTTCCCAAGTCCTTGGGAACCAAAACATGGGCCTCAGATGAGATGCTCTGGCCCAAATTCTTAAAGAGGTGGATGTAATTCTCTCTTATTGATTTTCATTTGTAACTGGTTGCCTCTGCACTTGTAAGGATCTGAGTTTCCACAGCATAATGAATCCTCACAGAAAACCAACCTTTCTTCATCACAAATAAGTCAGCACTAATGTTTCCATCAACTGTTTGTATCAATGCACAGAATCAGAAATTAGATAGTCTGTGGCATTTTTTTCTGTACAAAAAGAGACAGTTTTCAGCTATCTATTTTTCTTTTTTTTTTTCCTTTTTTTTTGGGGGGGGTGTTTATTATGCAAATTAATACATATGCATGTATAAACACGTGTGCACATTGACAGCCATATGCAAATACCCAAGCCCTCAGTATTGATGCACACATCTTTTTCTGAATTGCAGTAATGTTAAACAGAATCCCTCCAGGGCTTTTCTCACCACTCCTTTTTACACGTTTGACAGCTTTCCAGGGAATTAGTCTTAGTGCTTTATTAGGTATGTGTTCTAAATAATTAAATTTGACAATTATGTGGGAGAAATCTCAAGCAAAAAGAACTGAAATCTCTGAATGCAAAAAGAAAAATAGTGGGAAGGCTCTTTTTCTTTCTTTCTAAGCTACTCTATCACTCCCTTTGACTGTATCTCCTTTCCCATTAATTGATCATCATGTTGATATGCAAATATCATCTCAGCAGGTACATTTCATTTATTGAAACATTATTTGAGAACAACTTTAATAAATATTCAAGATGCCAATACAAGATGGCACAGTGCATAGCAACTTGTAACTTGGAAATCTTTACAGAATTAAACAACACTCAGCAGCAGGCAGGATGGGGTGTGAATCACAGGAGTGGGGCTAAGCTGGTCCATGGGGAATAAAATGAAAGTGTTCAGACACATGGTCAGCAGTGAGGACAGGCAGGAGCAGGGATACACAGATAATAGAGAAATAACTGTGGTGAGAAGTGGGGAGGGACAGACAGGGGCAAGGAAACTTCTTTTAGGTTACAGGATGTGCAGAGAAGGCTGCGGGATTAATGGGAAAGTGATACCAGGAAAGGCCAGGGAGTTTGGCTGCCATAGGGTTTTCTGTCTGACTGAAAGGTGGAAAATATTCCTTTTAGATTTGGGTGTTGGCATCTACTGCAAGGACTCCCAGCTCTGTCTTTGAGGGCCAGAGTTCAGAGCACTCTGACAGTGACATGTCCTGGCCCCCACAAACCGCAAGATCTTCCCTCAGTTAAAGCTCTTGAGAAATTTCATTGCATAATGCAACAAAATGAGTACACCAAGAACTGAGTGGCAGCAAAGAAAATATGTGCACAATAGCTGGGCAGAAACATAATATATAATATTACTTGTACAGAAAATTTAGCTGGAGCCAGAACTGAGTACTGGGCAAACATTTGCAAATAAAACATTGAAATACACCAAGAACAAACTTATACAAAGCATTAGTAAGCCAAGCTGAAACTTCATCCCCATATCAATTTGAGGTGTTTTTTTTTAAATGCCCTTTTTAAAAAATAGGGATCTCCACTTTTAATTGCCAATTAAGGATTTCTCAAGTTTTTGTTTACTGTAGAAAAACATCCTTCAAAGGATGCTCAGCAAAACAAACCTGACTAATACCACTTCCTGACCTTTTGAAAATAATCCTTGTGAAGTATTTTTAAAGCCAGTTAACAGACAATTCAAAACTTTGAAAAATACTGAATAAAGTATTTCTGCATTCTTCCAGAAACAGGGAATTATCCACAGTTGGCTCATGCTATTGGCATTTGTGCTTTCCTTTTATACCAGTTAAGATCCCTCTAGGTCCCTTGATGCTTCCAGGAGAGATGGTGGCACTTCTCTAGAATCAAAAAAAGTATCAGCATATTTTCTGTGGTTAATAAGAATCTGGCATGCTCAAATGTCACCTCCCACTGCCCCAGCATGCCATCCCATAAATCCAAAGATTCCCCAATGCCATTTGATCTTTCACTGTATGCCCTTTTAGTGTTTCTATCAACCATTCCATCATAAATTACAGCTTTTACTTAATGATTTTGTTTCTTGTCCAGCTGTTCTCTTACAGAACCATCATCTTTTGCAGGCCACCAAAGAACATCCAACAGGGCAGAAAAAGCTCGGGCTGAAGGAGAGGGATGGGAGTGAGTGTGGCCCAATGGATGTTTGTAAGCTAAAACATATGGATCCTTTTCCTGGTTCTGTTTATGAACCGAATTTTCTTGTTTTCATTTGTTTTTCTGCTCAGCCTGAAGATCCTGAGGCACTTTCTCTCAAGTCCTTCTTGTAGCACACATAGTGTAGCAGAGTCTGGCATCAATTGGATGCTTCCAATAGGAAAAGTGTTAATAAAAAAGCTTGTGTGTGTAGGATGTGATGGCTGCTGTGTTCACCACAGAATATTTCTTCAGAAAGCAGTGAAGATTATTTTCTTTGGAACAGATGCCCCAGTGTAGGAGAGCTTTTTCCATGACAGGTCCATATCACATTTGCTAGTTTTCAAATAAGTTGCCATTCAACTTCCTGCTACAAATGCCCATCCTTGAGGAACTGAACTGAGAATGTGAATAAGCCACGTGGCAAAGGCTGCTAAAAAGTGACCTGGGGGCACATTTGTTCAGAGCATGGGTCTCTATGGGAGGTGAAGGGTTCTGTTCAGCTCTTTATGCACTCTCACTCACAGGAAAGCAGAAATAAGCTACCACAGATTCTTGTCTGAGATGGAAATATAAATGGACAAAATGGTTGATCAATGTGCTTTCTAGGAAATTCTTTATGAGGATGAACACAAGTAGTCTGCAAATTCTGGATCAAGTTCATAATGAAACATCTGATTTGACAGAAGTTTCTAATAAACTTATGAGTATGCAAAACCCTTTTCTGTATTCATTTTACTTCATTGTTGGATGCAAAGGTAACAAAATGACATGGGAGAACATGTTCTCCATGTATAAATGCTCATTAACAGAGATGAGAAATCAAGAGTAGGCTCAGGAGAGAACTTTGTAATGATTTCCAATCTTTTTTGGAGACCTAAGGCAGACTCTTAGAGAGGTAAGCTGTACCCAGACAAATCCATCTTTATGTCAGCAAAGTCCCCAGTCATGAAACTTCAGAATTTGATAGTGCTTAGGAAAAGTTAGGAGAAAGTTCAGGTCCTGTTGGAATCAGTGCAATCAGTGCCATGTGCCAAAATCACTTAAAGGTCTGGATCTTTGTTAGAAGAAAAGGTGACCGCATCTCTGATTTCTTGCACACAGTTCCATGGATGTGACTGAGACATCCATAGCTGCAAGTGATTTGCTCCTGTCCTCCTCAACATGCAGCAGATTGTCTGGGGTATATTCACAGAAGGAAACCCAAGGAGAGGTGGCCAGGACACAAATTGAAGAGACTTCTACGTTGCACACCTGCAGCTCTGGGACCATGAAAAACCCAAAATAGCAACTCCTGGTCACTGACTGATAGTTTGCTGTCTGCCTGCAGCTAGCTGAGTGGGGTGACTGTCCTGGGAGATCAAATTACCTGAAGAAATCTCTGTTTTGATGGCTGGATTGGGTGCAAGGGAAGCTGGAAAAATTATCTTTAACAAGAGTGGCCAGCAATCAGCATGTAGCTGTATTCCTGCCCCCAACACAGCAAACTCCCAAACTGAACAAACAAACACCAGCAAAGCTCAGCACCACTTCAGCTCCTTTCTAGGCTCAGACCCATCCCTGCCTGCCCAGCACAAAGGGGTTATTTTCTGAAAAAAAAGGGAAAAGTTAATTACACAATTCCTCCTGTTCTCTTCCGGATTCCACTAGTGCAGTCTAGTGTACAAAGCTGTTTATAGGCAGCTGCTTGGCAAAGAACAGACATCTTTCTTGTGGCCCAATGCATTTAAATATTTAAAGGCCAGCTGCACAGAGCAATGTCCCACAACATTGTCACTGGGACACAGTGACTCATCCACAGCCGGAGGAACAGGAATTGGACTTTCTGCCACAAGATGGGGCTCTGCCTGCCCTCTTTCCCCATATATCCTCTTTTATGCTTTGCTTCCTGTCCTGCATGAAAAAGCATTGTTTCCTTGGTTATCGTGTGTCTCTTTTTTTTCCTCCCTCTTTTGGTGTATTGAAGGACATTAATTTTTCATGGCAAGCAACTTTTCTGTCTTGCCCCCAAACAGACACACTAAACTGACAAAGCCTCTAGGATCCCCTTGGCTGAGACAGATGAGTTGTACTTACAGAATTAGAGCAAAACCTTTATTGCAGAGGGAAACAATGCTATAACCAGGCCATCTGTTTCATAGCCTCCTAAAACAGAGAGCATTCCTACAGGTTTCCTGCTCATTATTGCTCGAGCATTTTGCTCCTACAAGCAGAGAATCAATGACCAGATTCTGACATTTGGTGCTCACTGGAGAAACAAGAATAGGCTGAAGTTCACAAAACTGTGCTGAATTTTTATGCAGGAATGCATAGCAACCACTTTTTATAGCAAAGAAATTATTAGTACTGTGGTTGTGCCCGGGGGCTTCCACTGGCCCTTCACAATGGCTGGTATTTAACACACACACATCTAAAGAGAATTGGCTCATGCAGGGGCACACTGATCCTTTTCCCCATGGGAGGGGATGCCTTTGAATAGGATTGTTGGTCTCTGTCCATCAGGTGCCAACAGAATTCCATCCCTTGCTGGTGTGTGGAGATGGCCACACCAGAGCTGCCCACCGGCCTCTGCCCATATATTGCTGCAAACCAAAGCACCACCACCACCACAGGAGGTGATCACCCAGACCCAGTGCACAGGAGGGACTTTCTGTCTCCCTTCCAGGTAATGGGATCTCTGGATTGCACTTGTGAGGCTGAGCACACTTGGCATTGGCACTGCAGGGTGAACAGCTCTCAGTGCAGGAACCACCCTGCAGGGACCTTCCTGTCCAAGTGCCCAGAAATGTGGGAAGGGCTGAGCATCCCAGGAAGCAGATTTGGATCCTGATGGGAGAGTACCTTTTCTTCTTGACTTAGCTATAGGAAGGTGACACTGTTTCTTAGAGCAGTTGTGAGCCTTTTAGAATGATTTTGCAGACCACCAGCTGCCTGTGAATCATTGGTCATTGCACGTTATCTTTGCTATAAAAAATAGAGCCCAAATCTAAGGAACTAAGATTTGAATAAGCCCAAATCTCATTCCTTTGCTTCCTTATAATTTTTACTTCTGCTTCTTCTGCTGTTACATACTTGTACTTTTTCTCAGCACAGAATGCTACTCATGTTTTAAAATCACTGAAACACCAGAAGAAAAGGCATTCACACATTACTAAATTTCATTAAAATATAAAACAGCCTTCAGCAGATTTAAAACTTGGAACCAAAACATATTTATTGGATCAAGGCCAGTCCTCTGTGACCTGAGGTTGCTTCCTCATACAAGCTCATTATAAACTTGTCAAGGCTACTTTAAATGAGTTAGAACTTTCTCCCCCACTAGTCCAATTGGAACATTTCTGGGATTTGCTGATAAAGGAATCTTGTCATTTTAAAGTTAAAATTTCTTCATAGCCCTGAGAAGAGGGATTTTATGTGCTATTCTTTGCGGAATGGGCCGAAGAAGAATATCAGAGGTTTTCCTCCATTTTTTTACAAAAGGGCTATGAAGTAATGAAAAGTGATTAGCCAAACAGTGGGCTCAGAGGGTGAAAGTGCAATTCTAGTGCTGAGTCTAATGCTGGTTAGAAATTACAAAAATCCTCTCTGTACGGCTGGGCAAGACCCATCAGCAATTCCCATCAATATTTTTTAAAGTTCAATTCTCAAGTATTTGTGTGAATTAACATAATACAAGAGTAAAAAGAGACCACTTTTCCTCTTACCTTAAACCCCAGCTTTCAGAAATCACCTTTCTATCTATGGTCACTGGTGGTTTTAGGGGATATTTTAATAGAGGCCCATGATGCAGAGCTGCATTACCAGGCTTCCTTCTGCTGTGGTCCTTGAGTCCACTGGATTTTTAAAGTGTATTTTTTAAGTCTTCTGTCACTATTTTGTCCTTCTTAGATAGAAGCTGTCAGCTTTTTCTCACTGAAGATTTCTTTCTGGGAAACTCATGGCAACCATCCCATGACTGAGCCCTGCACACTTTATTTACAGAAACTGAATGCCAAGGTACCTATGAAGTGATAATCTGCTTCCAGAAAATTTAATTCAGGTAGCTCAGGAATGTGGGCAGCTAGGATGGGCTGAAATTTGGGACTGGATGCACAGAAAAACTCAGAAGAAAAAAACATAAATCCTGTCTACACTTCACATGAAGGCACTCCTCCTCTTCCTCTTTAGACACGAATCCCAGCTGTGGCTCTCCTATTTATTGGCAATATCAGGGGGAAGTGCAGCCCATTCTTGGGATGGCAGAAAAGCTGCCAGGCTTGCCCTCTACCAGTTGTGTCATTTTCACACATTCAGACAGCTTTACACAGCCACTGGGCTCATCACTTTGGTTAAGAAATACCAGTGGTTCGTTCCTCACTAAAATATCCCCTCAGGATCCCAAGAGCTTTCAGAGAGGAAAACATTTTCAGGTCTTTTTTCCTCCAGCCTGCATTTTTGCCTCTTACTAGAATTTGTTCATTCTGTTACACACATTTCTGCACATTCCCAGACCAGTCTTCATTAATTATTTGGTTTAGGGACGGTTGCTTAATGAAGATAAATGACCCAGCAGTCTCTGTAATACAAAGCCATTTGCACAGTAGCAAGTGGTGGGTCGGGCTGGTGGGTCTGCATCCAGTTCAAAGCATCCAGCCAGATGTTCCCACCACATGTACTGTCATCAGAATTGTCACTAATCACCAGCCTCGTTAGCAGCCTCTCTAAACCCAAGCCAAGGACCAATGGGCCACAGAAGGCAAATTTCCCTTAGAGATTATTCTTGCCAACATGGTTTAAAAATGCATTTAGCGAGGGAATGTAGGAAACAGCTGCTTGTACTGTGAAAAGTGTGTGAAAAGATGGCATTTCTTCAGAGCAGTCAGTCTGGCACTGCTCACTAGCAGCAGTCAGTGCTGCAGGACACATCAGTGGTTGTGCTTTCAGATAGAAGCTGCTCATGCATCTCAGCATGGCAGAAAGGAGGTTGGGGAACAGGGGTTCCTTTTTTCCAGGTGACTGTGACGGCCCAACCACCACGAGGGCAGTTGCTGCCTTTGTAACAAAGTTTTCTTGACACATAAGGATCGAAAGGAAAAGCAAACCAAAACCAAACCCCCCCGGAAATTCAGATGAACGATGGCAGTGTGTTTTTTTTTTTTTTTTTTTACATTAACATTTTTCATGTAGTTGGAAAGGCTATGACAAAAAGCAGCACAAACATTTTAATTCCATATCTTACCAATCTTCCATGCAGTTCTATTGAAATTTGACAGACTAAACACGCCCAATATTCTCAGCTAACGCAGCAATCTCATCACAAAGAATTAGTGAAACAACAGCAAGGAAGCTCCTAAAGGTGAAGTTTCAAGGAATCTTATCTCCACACAATTGTACCAACTTAGTTTTTACATCCTCTCCTTCTCACATAGTCTCACTTTTCTGCTTTGTTGTACTGATCTCTTTTTTTCTCTATTATTCCCTTTCTGAATACTGAAATGAGATCTTTTCTTCTCTCTCTTCCTATCTCTTCTAAGTAGAAGCAAACCTTATAATCAAAGAAGTGCAAATCTAGTTTCCCTCCCAATGATGTCTGAGTGGATTTGAAACTTAAAATATAACCATTTGTTGCATTCTGGCTAAATGACCTGGTAATAAAGGAGATTTGTGCCTTTCCTTGGAGGGAAGGTCTTTTGTACAAAAAGTACAAATGCAAACCAGTAAGCTGCACGTGGTACAGGGTATATGGGGCTATATTTCTCTATGACCTCCTTCACTCTTCCTTTTACATAATCCATATGTAAAAATATTAGTAAGATGGAGGGTTAGCAATGTGCATGGTTATTCAAGGTAATTAGGGAAAGTACACAAGTCATTATCATTAGTGGTTCATAATTCAGCAATCAAAGCATGATTGCAGCTCAGCCCTAACTCTTAGCTGGCTGAGCAGGGCCAGTGCAGCAGGACTGTGGAGAAATGCTCTATGACAAGAGGTTTGTAATGATTTACAGGGTGCTCTTTAATTGCACTATCAGTTGTTTGTTTCAGTTAATTGAGTTCCCCTCCCACTAATTACTCTTTGCTGCTCTTTCTGCCACTGTACCACAAGCTTAACTTTTTATGCAGATACTTTGGCTCTGTTTTCTCCCAGGACTTTTCTGCTTCACTGGATTGAATTAGTGTTGCCTCTGCAGTGGTTCACCAGGAATGATGTATTTACTTCCTATATGAATTCCCTATGTATTGTACATGTGTCTTTAAAGAATGTGGCAGGGTGCAAAGGGGGATAAGGCTGGTTTTTTCCAGGTGCACTGCAGGTGGGGTCTTGATCTTTATTCCAGAAGTCACTGCTACACCCATGTCCAGGATACAGCTCAAACCATCACCTGCCATATCCTTGATTTCTTAATGTCTATTTCTGTCACAGAGCTAAGAACAGCCTATGTTTAATGGAATTTGACACTGCTGAGGAAAATCTGTGTTTCTATATGTGACTATAAAACTAGGCAAGTAATACATCATGACCATGTGAAAATGAATATGCAGGCAGAAAAGAATGCATGGAAGGGATGGTGGCTGTCTCACTTACTACACACAAATTTGTATTTCTTCCATCACTCATGAGATGTTAACTGCTCTTCATTGTCTGCTGCTATTGATTTTTAAACTGGTTGATTGTTGGCTTATGTTAAACAATATTTTATATATACAAAATCACTGTTTTAACTTGGGTGTTTATGAAAGTCTGAACTATGGGAAGCTGGAAGGTCTTCCCTTCATACTTGTTTGCACATATATGAAGGCACTTAATTTTCCAAGATTCTTTCAGTCTGGAGGAAAAAAAAGGCATTTAGAATTTGTTTATGAAGCCCTTTTCCTCCACACACACTTGTATTAGTTGTAAATTATTACTATGCACATTTTTTTTTAATGTTCCTGCTTTAAGCATTGCTAGATGCTTACTAGTAATGATGATTCATATGTTTCATACACATTGATATTTCTGGTGGTTCTGCTTCTGAGATAAGCAGATGGAGGATAGCTGAATTTCAGCAAACTGTGTATTACAAGCAGGTAGGATGCAAGTAAGGGAGAATGAAACACTGTGCTGAGTTGCCCCTTATTTTCAGCTCCGCTATTGCCACCACGGACCAAATATCAATAAAATGTGGTTTATGTCACTGCTTTCTTGTCTTTTATAGCCTTCAATAATAAACCAGCAGGCAGTGGAATCTCAGTACTCTGCTGGGATTTTACACTGTTTAGACACAATTAATTCTCAGCATCTCTTCTACTTTGTGATGCTTTGTTTTCTGTTGAAATTCAGCAAGGATTAAAAATTCTTCTGCACGAATTCAGCCATTCAAGATATGGATCATCTGGATTAAACTGATGTCCAGAACAGCTGCCATTTTATTTTGAAATATCCAAATGGAATATTGGGAAGTAATAAGTGCTTATAGGTGAGCAAAAAAGAGTGTGTGTATGAAAGAGAATAACACCTGAATAACACTTCTCAGGTTGGTATGCCAGCCTGAGAAGTTCCTTTCAAGTAGCACAACTATGCCATGTTTCATTTCAAATATGTGGTGGTTTTCAACTTTGATTCAGCCTTTTAATTTTGTTGTAGCTCAGCTTTAACTTCTCTCAGAAGCCACCTGCTACCAACACCTTACCATGCAAAGCCAATACATTTTATAAATGGTTGTAAACTTCTTGAGCTGTTCCACTCCCTCCCAAGATCACTATAAAATGAGAAAAGGTTAAATCTTGTACTCTAAGAGATTTTAAAAATAACTTCTTTGTTGGACATTCTTCATAGATTGGACATTCATTCAGTTTGGTAACCTGAGGGAACTTGGAAAAGATGTTTGATGTCCTCTACCAAACAGATGAATCCTAGCCCTGTCACTGATAGAAAAGAGAAAATACCAAATAAGAAAAAGAAGATTGTCAGCAGTACTGTGTAACTTCCAGACTGGTTAACTTTGGTGGTTTTGGCTTCTTTTGAAGGGGACTTTACTGTTGTTGAAAAAAGAAAATCCTTGAATATAAAAGAAGAAAAATAAGAATTGACTGCACCAGGTTCTTTTCCAGTAAGTTTAATTTCCTAATTATTTGTAGGTCATTCCTGAGAGCCGCCAAGGTGTGACTCATTTCTATTAAACACTGTGCCATCCAACACTGTTCATCAATATCTTTCAGCCATTCATTCCTCTCAGCCAGTGTCCCTTTTAAGGAGAACTCAGAGCACTGGATTCTATTGCTTCAGCTTTAGTGAAAAGCTCACATCAAATATGCTGAAGAGTATGTAACCTTTACCACAGAGCTAGTTAGGGGACTAGGCTGGAGTCTCTCCCAACAGAAGTAAGTGGTCCTGTTGAGCCTTGGAGGATGGTTTAACCTACAGATCCATACTGAGTCAATATCCAAAGACTGCTACTAGAGCCATGTCTTTTGAGCTTATTACCTTTCAGAGAAGCCTTTAAAAAAGAGTTTTTGATCCATGTCATTAAAAAGCTCATGTCAATTTTCTTCAAGAATAGTGATTTATGCTAAATAGTTCAGCAAATTCTCCTCTGCAGTTCTGGTTGTGACCCAGAATGTTTTACACCCTACTCTGTTTTTCTGTGATATCTGAATCAAAAGTAAATACTGATAAATCCTGCTCCAGTAATTGCTCTAATTCCTGTCATGGCTGATGTTTTCTTTTTCTAGGATGAGGGCTTGAGGACTGTGTGTAGGGCTGTTAATCCTTTCGATTAATTCTGGATAAAAAAGGAATTTTCTAAATATAATGGGATTTATTGTTATTCTTTCCATAAAGGCAATGGAAAAAGAGAGAGGAGCTACGCAATGGGTAGTTCAAGAATACTAAGACTGATTTGGCACTGTTCATTAAGGCTGTTGCATTATAAATGATCATGAAATGCACTATTTAGAATTCTAACTACCCCAGTAAAGGCGGCACATTTATTTTTAGAGAATTGTTAGGAACAATTGCTTGGTTTTCCTTATGAGCAGCGGCTGCCGCAAGTAGAAATTAGCTGATGTGTAAACACAGTTGGGAGGTAAATGTGTCTGTGTTAGAGAGGATGAGCTGCATTCCATGGCAGACAAATATCAGCCAACAAACTGCTCAGTTCTCTGCTTCAGCAAATCCTACAGGAGATGCTCTGCTAGCTGGTGTGCTCAGATAAACACCCAACCTCCACCGCTGTTTTCTTTGGTTGTACCTTCACCATCAAAACCACAGCAAACACAGGAACTATTCTGCTCAGCAGTGGCACTGGTTGAATCAGTATTCTGATGAAAAAGCTGAAGACTACAGGCTTCCTTTTGGGAGAGAACATCATCCAGGAGCTCTTCAAGAACACCTACTGGTGCTGACGCGGTGGGGACATTCAAGTGCTTACATTAGAACTGCTCTTTGAGGAGCAAAACATAGTGGGTGGATTACTTGCCTAAGTTATGCAGACTAGAATTAATTTTGAATTATTATCACTTAATCATTTATAAAGTTAGCTTGGGCTCATTTCCAGTGTCTTTCCTTAAGCCTCCCCTTTGTTGAAATTGGGAGATAGTGTGTGCTTTGCGTCAGCACAGACATGTTCTGGATCACCACGTGTTTTCACAGCAGCCTCTCTCCTGCTGCAAGGAGGCTTTCTTTCAGGTGCTCTTGTTTGTGCACAGAATTTCTGGAGACTTCCTACTCTTTCAATGCATTTTTTTAAATCCATACTCCTTTTGATGAATTTATAAAATCGCCAAAATTTACAGGTACATTCCTTGCTAAAAAAAGGTCTCCTAAAACTATTTACAAATTTGGAATCTAAGGTGCACAAAGGGAGACCACTGAGACCATTGCTTTTTCCTCAAGGGTTTTGGAAGTATATTCTACCTTAGAAAAGAAATCACTTTAACTAGGATGTAAATGAATATCCAAATATGCAAAATTATTCTCAATTTTGCATAGCTGTGAGGCTGTGCTGTGTGGAGACCATTTAAAAAAACTTACAATGAACATCGGGAGACATTTTGAAATAGTAAAGCTTCTTTATTTGTTTCACCGTCTCCCCAAGTGGACAGGACAGAGAAAATTGAGTCAGGAAAACAAAACTTCACCTCTGAAAAAACCAGACTCAAGATGCTATTTTAAAAATTCCATCTTAAACCTGAAAAATGCAAATCACTTATCTTCCCCCAAACTGGTCACACTAAAATGTATTCTGTCAGGGCCCACTGAAAAGGCTCAAAATGAAAATCATAAAATATTCATTTAGATGCTGGCTTCAAACAAAAGACAACTAAAATTGGCTTAATGTTTAAATACAAAGGCACTTCAAATTGAAACACTTTTTTCTTCCTTTAATGAGTGTCAAAGCACTCTTTTGGACAACATTGGCCCTTTTTTAGCTTAAAAATTAATCCAAAATAACTCTTCTGTCAAAAGTACTGTTACAATAAAACTGAGTTTAAGAAAAAGAGAGAAAATTTTTAGAGAAAATTTTTAACCGTGTCATGTCATGTCATCTCATGTCATGTCATGTCACCTAACTCTTAAGAGGGAAAGAATTTGGACAAAGATATTTTAGTGACCAAAAAATATGGAAAATTATTCTTGACTGTCAGAAATATCTAGTTTGAAATATGGTTCCAAAGTATCACTTTGTCTTATGGGAATGTGGTAAGGATCTACATATTGCAGGGATGTTCAGATGGCCCTTTGATGTGAATTGATGATAGATCAGCCAAATGCAAGAGCAGAGTTCTGCGGTCTATGAACCATTTGTGATTTACAGTTACATCTGAAACATGCCTGTTAGGCACTTGAAGAAATGCCAGTTCATACATGTGAATGCAGTCCATGGAAGCTGCACTAAATCCTCAATTCTAGAGACCTTTGGTAATACTTTGGAGTTTAAAAGCAGTTAAAAATCACTGCATTTAGCTGCTGAGAAAGGTTTCCAACTGGATAGTCTTGAAGCGTGATTTTTTTCCCTTCTAATGCTTTTTGAAGCTCCTTCCTTTACTGCTGTGTGAACTACTCTTTTCTCTTATAAACACAAATATCCTGTTCACAGCGCTGCCTGTTAAGGCATTCCATGTGTATTTTTTTTTCCTGCAGCTGAAGATAAATTTTAATTACTTTTGGAAACTTTGCTGCCATTTTCCTGCCAGAAGGGTCCGAAGGGAACACGTCACCCCTCAGCCCCTGAGCTGGCAGAGATCCACCAGCATTACCAAACACAAGGAGTAAAACTGTCCCCCCTACCATGGTTTGCTGGGCACAATCCTTCTCTTCTACCCCCAGGTTTTTCAAGGAGATACTGCACACTGAACAAAAGGGATACTTGCAACCACATGGATATCTGGAAGACAAATCTCTCAGAGTGATCACAGAACTGTGTTTCAATTTTAGAGCCATGCAGCAAGGGAGGGCTGAACTTTAATATATCCCCTCTGCTCAACCTGCAGTGCAGCACACAGCTCCTGTGATTAATAAAAAGCATCATAAAACCATAGCTTGCTGCCTGCCCAAATCTATTAACCCTGTGTGAAGGTCTGCTACAGAGTCAAGGGGCCTTCATGGAACTTTCAATTCTTCCAGAAGTTGTAATTTTTTTCCCTCGTTAGGATTAACCATATCTGCTTTTAATCAGGCCCTCCAGAGCTTCACAGGAAAGACTTATTGCTGATTAGAGAGTGATGCTTGCCCAGATTTCTCTTTTTTCTGTCCCTTAGAGGCTCAGTTGGAGGCAGAATGTGTTTTTGCAGAGAGTGCTGTTGTAAAGGGAATTAGAAATTACGAGATTGGGAATTTTCTATTTATGAAATTTCCAACCATTTTTCAGGGGCCGGCAAAGATGTGCACTAAGAACAACAACAGTAATAGTAGTAGTAGTAGTAGTATGAATAGCAAAAGAATTAGAATATAAAAAACAAATAATACACAATGCAATTACCACTCACTGACTGATGCCCTGCCAGTCCTTGACCAGTGGCCCCTGGCCATCTTTCCCCCCAGTTTAAATACTGAGCACGACAGGCAGGATTGCCTTGCAGTGTGTAAGGGAATCTGTCAATTCTTTCAAGCCAAGACAGGTTCAGAAGGATAGGGAGGATGATGAAGAAGGTACCAAGTGGAGAAATCACCATTTGAGATGCCCTGGATCTCAGTGAGCAGTCATTCAAGCCCATGTGTGTTCAGTAGAACAGGTTTCTTCTGCATTTAAGGACATGATTTGGTGATGGACTTGGCAGTGTTGGGTTAATGGTTGGACTCAGTGACATTAAAGATCATTCCCTGAGTCATTCTGTGATTCTGCCTGAGAGTCACACACACTGGAGGTGGCAGCCATCCAGCCTGTGGCTCAGAGAGAAGCATTTTGCCTTTCCCAGGCCAGTAATTCTTCTTGCTTCTCAGAGGAATAGGGAGTCCACAGAGAAATATTCGTGGTGCCTTAGTTTTCCACACATAGCACACTGAGCTTTCTGCCCAAGGAAAAGAGTTCCCAAATTCATGGAGGAGGCTTTATGGGAGGTTTTGCTTCAAGGCACAAGCCTCACATGTGAGGCAGAACTGAAGGCTCTGGGTTGGGTTGCTTATAGTTTGCTTCTTGATCTCTGTCCCTGCTGTTGTACACTTGGAGAAACTTGAAGTTTCTGGTCAAGCAAAGGAATCAGAGCTGCTCTATAACTATCAAGAATATTATTGATGAAGCATTGTCTGACACCATCCATCCAAGAGGGGTGAGCAGCAGCTGTACTGAGAAAAGCATCTACTGATAGTGAAGAAAGAAAAAACCTGGGCAATGAGTCTGTACGGAATAAAGCAGAAAAATGTCTTTCTAGTTTAAGTTCCTTGCAGACTGAGTAGTAAAGAATGTATTTATAAACCACCGATTTTTTTCCTCCTTTGGAGAATTAATCCCTTCCTCCCAGGAAATTGCCAAGAGGTTCAAGCAGCAGATACCCCAGCCAGCCATGCACACAGCAACTTATCATCAGCCTTCACTATAACAAACAAATCTGAGTGGGAAAACTGAGCAGCTGCCAAAGAAAACAGCCTGAAGGAAAGGGGGAACGCACGGATGTTCACAACACCTGAATCATGGGCTCGAGGAGCAACCCTACTTTGGAGATTTTTGTTTTCTAATTTCAGGAACAGATTTATGAAGGGGGCTAAAAGAGTCCTAAGCCCTAAAGGTACTGGATGTAAAACACAGTTATTCTTGTGTCACGGCTGTGTAGCAACATGGTCTTATTAAATACAGATCATACTGCCTTTTTTTTACCGTGGCTTTTTCTTTCCTCCTCCTTCAGTCTTTTAGAAGAATTGCATCTTTATTCTATGAGTTTCTTCACCTCTGCCCATGTTTTTTTTTTTTTTCTTTCCTTTTTCTTTTTTTTACCAGACTCTATTACACAGTTTTACCACTTCATTACAGTAATTCTCTTCCAATTGCCTTCAGAGCTTTTGCTCTAGCTTCACAAAATATGTATGCCTCTCACATATAGATGAGGGACATATATGTCTCTAAACACAAACACTTTGAATTGAAAGTGCAATCATGAGCAAAACAATATTTATGAAGACTTCTCTTTTTCCAGTAGATCTCAATTTTTTTTTTTGTCATGGAAATCAAGCATCTTCAGACAACCTCACATCTCTTTCAGTGGGATGCATGGAATTTCCTGAAAACTGTTGTTTGGTTCATTTCTTAATCTTTCTACCAATTTTTCCTGCCATGCTTCCCTTTCTGAAGAAGTCTGTTCAGACTGAATATACCATAAGCAAGGTTGTATCCTTGTTTTATGGTACATATAGATATTAGGAAATTGGTGCTTTCAATAACACAATTCAAAGGAGTCACTAGAATACAATATTTGGAAATATCATGACCTGTTAAAATATTTTTAATCAATATTAAAATTTTATGTAAACTTCCCTTGCATCTCCTTTCACATCTATACTTCTCCTTAGTTTAGTATTTGCCATTTAATTTTTCAGTCTTTCCTGAACAAATCATGCCAAAAGAAACTTGGAAACCTTCCAATCATGGTAAGAAGTCATAAGAACCTGAAAAGGCTAATAGATGGGCTGAAAAATCTGCTGCTGGTCATAGTACCAGTGATAAGCTGAATGCACCATGCAGCCTTGGGAATGTCAGGAGATGTTCACTGGGAGGTGCTCCTGGGCAGAGCTGTACAGAGCAGGTGCTAAAGCAATGTATCCTCCCTTCTTTCTGTTATGCCCCTTAGTCCAAAACAGGAGCCTCTTTTTTTATAACATGGTTGTGGTGTGGGTGAAGTTTGTTTTCAGTCTTCCTTGAAGATACATCTCTGTGCAATAGTTTTATCTTCAGATCCTCAGTTCTGTCTGAGAACTTTTTAGGCTTATCTTTTTATATACCTAAATACAATATATTTCAATCTAAAAATACAGCCACAGTCTTTTGCAGGGTATGGTTTTATTTGTTAGTCTTCTTACTGACATCCTCTGGACCAAACAACTCTTCATTTTTGACCTTTTACCATGAATTACTTTGATTCAGCCAGACTTCTATGTGTGTTACAAGCAAATAAACAAACAAACAAACAAACAAAATCAGGTCATTCCTTCACAAACAGAACAGCTCATAATTCCAGGGGACAGGTGGTACTGCTGCTATAAATGTCTGTAACACACAAAGGAATATTCCTTACCTTTGCCATTATTACTGAAACAATTGCCTCCTATGTTTGACTTGTTAACAAGCCTGCTGGAAGGTGTTAGTTTTGATTACAGTGTGACATGACTGATCTATTGTGACAGCAGCTAAAACTAAATGTCCAATTAACCTTCAAAGTCGGTCTGAGGCTCAGCAGTATTTGTCTTTTCACTCTGCAGAGAGCCTTTTCACATCTCTCACACATTTTAATGTGCTACTGGGTGTCCAACTTCATAAAAGCTGCTCCAGACTAACGTGACTGATCAGTGAGATCGCTGTCATCTGTACTAGGGCTGAGGCCTCCTTATCCATTCTTACTTGATCAGGGAGTATTGGCTTGTCTATGAACTTGAGAATTATCCTAGTTTTTTACAGGAGTTCTTGTTGATTACAACAAGCCAATTGTGTGAGCTCTGCTGTCTTTGGCACGGTGAGTGATCCAAAGGGTGTCCCTGTATCTACCTCGTGTGGAAGCGCTCCCATAACCAAGCCCCATGGGATCACACTTCTTTCTGAACACATCCTGAATCCAGACTTGATGCCAATATGCAAAATCAAAGATGTTTTGTCCACAAAAAGCAATCTTGGTGATGAGTTGTATGGCAACTATCTGCAGTGCTTCCATCTCCAGGTGATAGCAAATTCTGCCTTGTTAGACGAGGTCCTGATCCCCAAAGTATGAGATAATAAAACCTCTTCCAAAGATTCATATCTAAAAGGACTCTCCTCTGCTCAAGATAGAGATTCTTAGAGGGAAAATAACATTTTGGAAGAGATTTCTTTTTTCCACCACAGGTGGAAAACCACAGGTTTTATTTAATAAAGTATTACAGAGAGTTGAGAAATGGATCATATAACAGCCCTGGATAAATCTTTTCCAGCTGGAGTCATCAACAGATCAGTATGCTGTACACCCTCTCTCCACTCTCATATACAGTCAGAAGAAGATTTTGCCAAGGGACAACCAAATTCAACACATTTCATTCAGACATCAGATGCTGGACATCTTTGTACTTTCAGAAGTATAATCTTTTAGACTTTTAGAAGTGATTGAAAGGAATCAAGCAGTCAAGGCTGTCAAGCTTTAATTTGACAGGAGGTTTTGATATAAGATACATCCTGAAGGAAGATCAAATGCACCAAATATTGACATTCCCTTTTCTGAACTTTGGGGAAGAAATCTGTAGAATCAAATATATCTTGTCAGAAGAGCATCCTCATTTACAGCTGCTTTTACACTTTTTATCCTGGTTTTGCTCTATTTTGTCAAGAACAAGCTCAGAAAAGCAAAGCTAATCAACTGCTTGCTAAATCACCTCTATCATTCAGTCTATTTTAATTCATACACTGGCACTGCACACCCAGATTTACACTTTGAAGAATCTGTTCTCATATTCTGCATGACAGAAACATTCTCCAGAGGTTGCAAAAAGGAAAGAGCTGAGGGAGTTCATTTCTCCTGTGGCTTAAGTACAAGATTCAATCATCAGTTTTAGACTCTTTTTTCATTAACATTCTAAATTGTGTAGCCCTGCATATTACAGATTATTTTTCATCTGAACCTCTTAAGAAAAATGCTTTTTTTTTTTATTGTAATCATGCATGAATATGCCTAAATTGCTGTCAGTACCCCCCTTCTCAAAAAATTTCAGCTATACTTGTTAATGATTTTGATGCCTCCCTCAAAGTGCTGTGGTGCCTGGGGTTCCCTCTCACTGTCACTGGTATTTCTGACATTCAAAGTGGTTTCTTGTGCTGTCTGTTTTTAACAGCTTGCCCCAAAGCTTGCACATGCCTTCACTAAAGACACTGGTAACAGACAGTGAGATCAGGTAACCACAAGTGGAAAAAACAAATGTACCCTGCCATAAAAAGGGCTGAGATGGTGCCTGTCACTTCTGAAATGTAATTCTATTGAATTCTAATGTTCTGAAGAGTTCAGGTCCCCAGCAGAGGGACTGTTCCTTCCACCTTTTGCATAAACTTTTGTTGATATGTAAGAGATTAGCATACTAATATTTGATGGGAGAAGATGCAACTATTCAGAACCACAATTTTTTAGGCTTCAGTGACAAATTCTTCTGTTCTAAGAGTCATGATGGCACCATGGAAGTGTTGCTGAAATAAATGTATATTATTCCATTCTCTGCCATGAGCATCATCTTTGCCCGTTCTGTCACACAATGGACTTTGAATGCTGTAAGGACCAGATCTTACCAGAGTCTAAGACAGGGTCACATAACCACAAGATTGGTCTTATTTATGAAGTTTTAAATGCAAAAACCAGTTGAATCTGTAATTTTATGTTCCGAGCACTAAAAGACCTCTACATGGAGCAAAAAAAAAATCAGTATTTTCTGTAACTATTAGTGCTGCTAACATAATTTCAGTCATCCAGCTGCTACCCCATAATTGTTCATTGACTCCCATAATTTAATGCTCCCAAGGTACACCAGCTCTATCATTACCTGAACTTCTTGCATGCTTAGATTGAGAACTCTATAAATCCCTGCACAGATAGTGAAAAAGATAAGGAGGGCTACTAGAGAGAAAGACTTTTGTTAATGACTGTTCCTTGCTGTAAGAAGTACATGTTCTACCTCAAAAAAAAAGCACACCACCAGCTCATTATGATGCAAAACCAGTAAATTGGATTAAAAATGAGAGAACAAACTGAAAAATCAAACTTTTACTTTTTTCACACAGGTTTGTGAATATTTTAAAAATTCTTCCTTCCCACTCCCTCATTTACCTGTGGATGAATAGTGAGCTCACTTGGTATTTGTTTCCCATAATTATCACTGGTGTAGTTTTAGCCCCAAAAACCTTTGCTTTCTTTCCATGACTGGCTTCTTTTTGTTTTTTTTTCCAAATAAGCCAAAATAGGACAAGTAATGAACAGAGAACTCAAATTCGGTGCAAATTCATGAAGCCTGTGGATCACAAGCCTGCATTTCCATTACTACCCATCAGTTGTTTGAACATACCCAGTGAGCAAAGACTGTGCTCACGTGAGGTAGCAGCAAATGACACCTGAGATGTTGGTCCACAAACGTGCTAGTGAACATGTTTGTTCATTATTCAGACATTTTTATCAAATCAATTCATGACCCAGTTACATTTTATGTATTATTAATGTTACCTATGATGTCTCTTTATACAACTTGTATAAAACCTTCATAATTCTACAGCCAGATAAAGCCCACGAGTGTGTCAGGAGTCAGAGCAGGAGTTTGGATGAAGGGGACAGGGTGGCTGCTTGTCCCCAGCTGTGACCCACTATCCAAACTGGACCTGCACATAAAACTTGTATCATTTTGTATGGACTCCTTGTGTGCCTGTGCATGGATGTGGTGAGTGTGGAGCACAGACTCCTTCATGCCAAGTGACTTCAGGTGTCACTGCCAGCTCTCCCCTGCTCCACAGTGATTCCTGCCACCCTTCAAGGTCAGTCAGAACAGCCCCAGTTAGCGTACATTAGACATGCCAATCACTATGAGAAACATATTGTAGCTGCATCTACATCTTGCTTTGCTTTTAAATACATATCATTTCACTGCCTTTAGGGAATACGACTCCTCCATGGCTTCAATTTCCTTCAATGTTTCAGATTCTGAATTCAACTGTGTGGGAGACCCTTCTGGTCCATTCACTCCTAAATCAGCTGCAAATCTGAAAAACAGGGCAGGCTTCAAACTTTATTTCATTCCATGTATTCAGGTGCAACCCTCTCCTGGGTCCCCTGAAACTCTGCAGGGATAGTTTCCAATGGGGGAATGGGGAGAGGCAAGCAAATGAGGCCTAATTGTGATATTCAACCAAAAATTAATTATTTCTTATATTTTTTCAGTTATGTAGGAGACATTGCTACTTTAAGGCAAAAATTAATAAACTTGACAGCTCTTGCTCACTCCTCTCACAGGGGGTTGCTTGGCAACCCCATAAGGTGGGAGAGGGGAAGCTGTGGGAGGCAGGCACTGCAAGAGGAGTGGGTCTGGCACTTCTCTGGATGCCCAGGAAGCCCATGGAGGAGCCACACGACTATGGATGGTGAGCACAAGCCCCCTCCGTTGGCTCCTTTAAAGATCCATTGGACAATTTGTCCTTCTAGCCAAGGACAAGGAAAGTGCCTTGGGCAGCAGAAACAATGCAGTTAATTTCAACAATTTAATGTTTTAAGAGATTTCCTGCTTAAGAGGGAAACAAAGAGTTCAGTGAAGGCAGCTGCTTCCCTGAGACACATTTGCGTACAGTGTTATGGCTGGATAGGAAGAATTGAAGGAGAGCTAACCCTTGCCTTTTGACAGTCCAAGTTCAAGTACTTCCCACTGGTCTGTTGTTTCCCTGGCTGTGTTGATGGGGTGTGAGATCCTTCCTTCCTCAGGTCCTCTGAACCTGACATTGCAACACTACATATCCATTCACAGGTCAAGTCATCCATCCCAGAGAAGCCGTTTTTCAGGGTACTCCAAAGCCTTCTTTTCAACCTGTTGCACAGCTGGTGGTCTTGACTTTAAAAAAAAAGGAATAAAAGCACATCCAGCATAACTGGAATGAGCTGCAGGTCTGTGCTCCTATCCTCTGCTCCAAGATCTCATTACAGCCATGATGAAGCTTTCAGAGTGTTTGGGGTCCCTCTGAACAGGGCTCAGAGTGTATCTGGAAAGCAAACTCCAGGAACCTTGTGCTACAGTAATGCTGCAGTTTCAGTGCCAGTGGTTTTGCAGGAGGATGTGAGAAGCTGCCAGTGTGCAAGTGGCTGTTTGTGCACAGCAGCAAGGAGGGAAACAGCTGCTATAATCCATCCCATCTTACTGGGATGCTGTGTGGGGAGCTGGAAATGCACATGTGGTCAGAGATTGTGCTTCAAGTGAAGGGGAAATTCAGCTTCTACCTAGGGGGCAGTAGCTTTCTAAAACAGTCTGGCATAACCATGCACAGCACATTTGTCATATTTATAATTTGTCTCTGCCCTCTTATAAAGCCAATCTGTTTTTCAGGCCAATTCCTGTTTTCCCCACCAAATCTTGACTTTCTATGAGGTGCCATAAACCACTGAAACGATTCTCAGGTATTATTGTGCATGAAGGATGGGTCCCACGGTGCTGCTGCTCAAAGAACAATGCATCACCTGCCTTAGCTGAGATAAGACAGATGAGAACATAGATACCCCTGTCCACTGCACATATCTTTAGTGCTGCTGACAGCACTGCATCACATAGAGGAGTTAATGTCTACCCACCTGTAGCAACGTGCTTTTGTCCTTGACCTTTTGGAATCATGTATCACATCCTCTGCATGTCATAATGTCAGGTAAACAGGGTGAGCCTTGTGCTCCCAAAGCACTCCACACACAGGAGGAGCTGATGGTCACCTCAGCTTGGACAGAACAAGGTACTAAACCACACACAGTGGCAAAAAACGCCTCAAGCAGTCCATGCATGAGGTGGGTGCTCACCTCCTTTTATCAAGGTGGATGCTGTTTGCTCAATCCTTCAGCAGCACTAAGGGGTTGGCAGAAGAACTCTGGAGGAGAAAGCCAAGGAGAGGAGGATGACGGCCAAAGGGTGAATGGTTGCCATTCTCTGGAGGAGAAGATCAGAACAGCCTAAGTTCTTGGTGTAAATGTTACCAGGCTCCTGCTTGATCACTGTATGGTTTTGGTCCTTCAGGTTCTGATGGACCACTCAAGAGCTGATGCATATGAATAACACTTGTCCTAGCTGCCATGATCAGTATGACTGCAAACAGCTGATTCCCTCTTTTATGGCCTTCTTGATAGTTTTCCTCCTTAAACAAATAGAGGAGCTGCCGAATCACAGAAGTCTGCAAGAACACATAAGGTCCTTTGCCATATCTCTAGTTCAGTTCCACCAAAACAAATTGCTGCAAAACAGTTTTTCTTTTTTTCCCCCACCAAGTTTTGTCACTAATCATTTAACATGAGAAAGCTGATTTCTGATGTAGCCTAAGTAGGCCATCCTAAAAACAACCAGGCAACTTCTTGGAAACATTGGTGATCATGGGACTTGCCATGCCTCTCCTGGCTTTAGTGGATTTCTCATGCTTAGAGATTTAAAAAACCATTGCAGATTTTATTTTTTTCCCATGTCCCTCCTAAAGGCTATTCCAAATATCCTGCTGTAATAACTTCTTTTTATAAAACTGCCTAAGATCATTTTCAATGTCTCTGTTACCCCAGAGTACTCGCTGTAATCAGCTATTAAAAGCATTCCTTTCCTCCATCTCCAAATCTACCTTCTTCCTACATGTTTTCATCATTCAGTAATCCCAACTGGTTCATATACATG